>NC_092777.1:61490837-62732260 GCF_047496795.1 Chiloscyllium punctatum | reverse complement strand
CCTCCCTCCTCCTCCCTCCCCTTTCCCCCCCCTCCCTCCCCTCCCGCCCCTCCCCTTTCCCCCTCCCTCCCTCCCTCCCTCTCCCGGGCCCCCTCCTCCCTCCCTCCCTCCCCTTTCCCCCTCCCTCCCTCCCTCCCCTCCCCTTCCCCCTCCCTCCCTCCCTCCCTCCCCCTTTCCCGCCTCCCTCCCTCCCTCCCTCCCCTTTCCCCCTCCCTCCCTCCCTCCCTCCCCTTTCCCCTCCCTCCCTCCCTCCCTCCCCTTTCCCCATCCCTCCCTCCCTCCTCCCCCTTTCCCCCTCCCTCCCTCCCTCCCCTTTCCCCCTCCCTCCCTCCCTCCCCTTTCCCCCTCCCTCCCTCCCTCCCCTTTCCCCCTCCCTCCCTCCCTCCCCTTTCCCCCTCCCTCCCTCCCTCCCCTTTCCCCCTCCCTCCCTCCCTCCCCTTTCCCCCTCCCTCCCTCCCCTTTCCCCCCTCCCTCCCTTCCCTCCCTCCCTCCCTCCCCCCTCCCCTTTCCCCCTCCCTCCCTCCCTCCCCTTTCCCCCTCCCTCCCTCCCTCCCCTTTCCCCTCCCTCCCTCCCTCCCCTTTCCCCCTCCCTCCTCCCTCCCCTTTCCCCTCCCTCCCTCCCTCCCTCCCCCCCCTTTCCCCCTCCCTCCCTCCTCTCCTCCCCCCCCTTTCCCCCTCCTCCCTCCTCCCCTTTCCCCCTCCCTCCCTCCCCTTTCCCCCTCCCTCCCTCCCCTTTCCCCCTCCCTCCCTCCCTCCCTCCCCTTTCCCCCTCCCTCCCTCCCTCCCTCCCCTTTCCCCCTCCTCCCTCCCTCCCCTTTCCCCCTCCCTCCCTCCCTCCCCTTTCCCCCTCCCTCCCTCCCTCCCCTTTCCCCCTCCCTCCCTCCTCCCCTTTCCCCCTCCCTCCCCTTTCCCCCTCCCTCCCTCCCTCCCCTTTCCCCCTCCCTCCCCCTCCCTCCCCTCCCTCCCCCTCCCTCCCCCTCCCTCCCCCTCCCTCCCCCTCCCTCCCCCTCCCTCCCCCTCCCTCCCCCTCCCTCCCCCTCCCTCCCCTCCCTCCCTCCCCCTCCCTCCCCCTCCCTCCCCTCCCTCCCCCTCCCTCCCCCTCCCCTCCCCCTCCCTCCCCCTCCCTCCTTCTCCCTCTTTCTCCCACCCTCTTTCCCCCTCCCTCCCTCCCTCTTTCCCCCTCCCTCCCTCCCTCCCTCCCTCCCTCCCCCCCTCCCTCCCTCCCTCTTTCCCCCTCCCTCCCTCCCTCTTTCCCCCTCCTCCCGCCCTCTTTCCCCCTCCCTCCTCCCTCCCTCCCTCCCTCCTCCTCCTTCCCTCCCTCCCTCCCTCCTTCCCCCTCCCTCCCTCCCTCCTTCCCCCTCCTCCCTCCCTCCCCCTCCCTCCCTCCCTCCCTCTTCCCCTCCCCTCCTCCCTCCCTTTCCCCCTCCCTCCTCCCTCCCTCTTTCCCCCTCCCTCCCTCCCTCTTTTCCCCCTCCCTCCCTCCCTCTTTCCCCCTCCCTCCCTCCCTCTTTCCCCCTCCCTCCCTCCCTCTTTCCCCCTCCCTCCCTCCCTCCCTCTTTCCCCCTCCCTCCCTCCCTCCCTCTTTCCCCCTCCCTCCCTCCCTCCCTCCCTCCCTCTTTCCCCCTCCCTCCCTCCCTCCTCTTTCCCCTCCCTCCCTCCCTCCCTCTTCCCCCTCCTCCCTTCCCCATCCCTCTCCTCCCTCCCTCCCTATCCCCCTCCCTCCCTCCCTCCCTCCCTCCCCTCCCTCTCTCCTCCCCCTCCCTCCCTCCCTCCCTCCCTCCCTCCCCTCCCTCCCTCCCTCCCTCTCTCCCTCCCTCCCTCTTTCCCCCTCCCTCCCTCCCTCCCTCTTTCCCCTCCCTCCCTCCCTCCCTCTTTCCCCCTCCCTCCCTCCCTCCCTCCCTCCCTCTTTCCCCCTCCCTCCCTCCCTCCCTCTTCCCCCTCCCTCCCTCCCTCCCTCTTTCCCCCTCCCTCCCTCCCTCCCTCTTTCCCCCTCCCTCCTCCTCCCTCCCTCTTTCCCCCCTCCCTCCCTCCCTCCCTCCCTCCCTCCCTCTTTCCCCCTCCCTCCCTCCCTCCCTCCCTCCCTCTTTCCCCCTCCCTCCCTCCCTCCCTCCCTCCCTCTCTCCCACCCTCCCTCCCTCTCTCCCTCCCTCCCTCCCTCCTCCCTCTCTCCCTCCCTCCCTCCCTCCCTCTCTCCCTCTTTCTCCCTCCCTCTCTCCCTCTTTCTCCCTCCCTCTCTCCCTCCTTTTCTCCCTCCCTCTTTCCCCCTCCCCTCCCTCCCTCCCTCCCTCTTTCCCCCTCCCCCCCTCCCTCCCTCCCTCCCTCTTTCCCCCTCCTCCCTCCCTCCCTCTTTCCCCCTCCCTCCCTCCCTCCCTCTTTCCCCCTCCCTCCCTCCCTCCCTCTTCCCCCTCCCTCCCTCCCTCCCTCTTTCCCCCTCCCTCCCTCCCTCTTTCCCCCTCCCTCCCTCCCTCTTTCCCCCTCCCTCCCTCCCTCTTTCCCCCTCCCCTCCCTCCCCTCTTTCCCCCTCCCTCCCTCACTCTTTCCCCCTCCCTCCCTCACTCTTTCCCCCTCCCTCCCTCACTCTTTCCCCCTCCCTCCCTCACTCTTTCCCCCTCCCTCCCTCACTCTTTCCCCCTCCCTCCCTCTTTTCTCCCCCCACTGTTCTTGCACCAAAGTGCATAACCATACATTTATCCACATTAAACTGCATCTGCCATGCATCTGACCACTCACCTAACCTGTCCAGGTCACCCTGTAATCTCCTAACATCTTCCTCCTCCCCCCTGCCACCCAGCTTAGTATCACCAGCAAATGTGCTAATGTTATTACTAATACCATCTTGTCTTTTTATTATTCTATTAATTTTTATATATATATTGTAAAACGTTGCGGTCCCAGCACTGATCCCTGCGGTCACTACCTGCCATTCCGAAATGGAGCCATTTATCACTACTCTTTGTTTCCTGTCAGCCAACTAAATTTCCATCCAAGTTAGTACTTTGCCCCCAATACCATGCACCCTAATTTTGCTCACTAACCTCCTATGTGGGACTTTATCAAAAGCTTTCTGAAAATCCAGGTACACTACATCTACTGGATCTCCCTGGTCCATCTTCAGAGTTACATCCTCAAAAAATTCCAGAAGATTAGTCAAGCATGATTTCCCCTTCAGAAATCCATGCTGACTCTAACCTATCCTGTTACTACTATCCCGATGTGTAGTAATTTCATCCTTTATAATAGACTGCAGCATCTTCCCACCACTGCAGTCAGACTAACTGGTCTATAATTTCCTGTTTTCTCTCTCCCACCTTAAAAAGTGGTACAACATTAGCCACCCTCCAATCCGCAGGAACTGATCCCGAATCTATCGAACTCTGATAGATCCAAATTTGAGAGCTTTTCTTATCATGTCTGGTTCTCCTCCAGTCACCTGACATCTGTGCCCTCTGATTGTCCTCTTTCATGTCGGAGCAGTTCCTTCTTTCTGACTTCATTTAAATACTGGATGATTTTAAACACTTGTATGAAGTCTCGTTTGAGTCTTTTCTTTGTCAGGAAAACAAAGATATTATCCCCAGTCCATGCATGCAACTGTAATCCCTCATCCCTGGATCCATTTGTATCGTCATTACTATTGGTAATTACCTTAGGATCTCCAAAGTGTTTACAATCCTTTTGAAGTGCAGTCACTATGTAATGTATGAAATGTAACAGTTACGGTTTTATACTGGTAAATGTTTAAATGCTTCCTTCTGATGCACCTGTATCATTAATAGTATATGGAGACCAAATGTTAACAGTACTCAAGTGTGTGGTCAAATCAAGACTCTACATATTCCACATATCTTTACTGTAGAAATGAGGAATGAGGCATTTTTGTTTGCTTTGTTATACCCCTATGAACGTTATTCATGCTTTGGTATCCTTGATCTCTATACTTCAGCTTCTTAGTTTCCCAGGAATATATCACTTCTCCTGCCGAAGGGTACAAACTTGTACTTGTATATAAGTTCATTTGCCAATAACATGTCCATTCTGCGAATTTATTCACCTCTTCCTGTATTTTGTCGCTATTCTTCCCTCCGTTAACTGCTCAATCCCAAACTATGCACCTGTAAGATTGGACTCCTGTGATCACTGATTAGGATACTATCAGAAAGACGTTCACAATAATATAATTTAACAAAAGCAAAATACTGCCAATGCTGGAAATCTGAAATAAAAACTGAAAATGCTGGAAAAACTTAGCAGCTCTGGCAGCATCAGCATCAGGAGAAACAAGTTGAGTCCGCTGTGATTCTTTAACAGAAGAGCTGCAGTTGTGAAAAACTCAAAACATTTACTGTTTCGCATGGATGGGTTGGACCGAAGGGTCTGTTTCCGTGCTGTACATCTCTATGCCTCTATATCACCTGCAGAGTTTCTTCAATACAATTGTCGGCACTGTAGGAATGAGATGCACCTTTTGTTGAATTGGCTCACTTGGATTTGTGTTTAGTAAGGCCACTTATGATGCTGACTTCTGCCAGGGACAACTCTTCCACCTCTATTGGTCTGAATAAAATATGTCAACTCAAGTCAGAGGGCAAAGGAGTAATGTATGGGAGGGACTTAATACTTTAATCCCAAGAGAACACAGTTGCGGGGGGTCGGGGTGGGGTGGGGGGAGGGGGGGGGGAGGTGTGTGGTGTGTGGAAAAAGCTCTGGGTCAATCAAGCCAGTTGGATTATTAGAGGACAAATTTGGTTTTCATGAACAGGTGAATTAGATGAGCTGAATAGCCTCTATTTCTTTACTGATTCCTGTAATTCATACTTCGTCCCTCATTGTTATTTGAAAAGTAAATCTTCTGTTACTGTACTAAAACCAAAAGCTGGAAATGCTCTGGACTGGATCTGACAGGCTATGTGGAGAGGAACAAGAACCCTTGGTGAAAGCTACCAGTTCTGAAATATGGCTTTTGTGATACAAAGAATCACTGCTCAACCACTTTTTTGTCCAAGTGGTTCTGTTAATTAATTGGTTTACTTGGAAGAATGTGATCACTAATTCATACAATACATGCACTGCGATTATAAATGAGCCTTTATGATGGGTGTATTAACACCTCTGTTTCTGCTGCCCACTGAATCATGGCTGGGAGTGTCCCCTGCCTCTGTACTACAGTGGAAATGGAGCAATAATTGCAAATTGTCTTCCAGGTCTCTGCCACTAGGAGATGATGGTGACAGAAATGAGTGTTTAGAAACATGCCCCAAGGATACAGTGTCTCAGGAGGATTTCAGGTAAAGGAAATGTTGCAGTGTCACCCCTTAAATTTCTGTTCTGTAAAGGGCTATGCAACTAGAACTGCTTGATAGAGTTTTAAAGATTATGTGCTTGCAAATGTTTTAAATACGAGAGGCAAGTAACAAATCAAATCAAACTACAAAACATAAAAGTTTTTAATTTCGGTATAAATATTGACTGGAATTGTTTGGATGAATGGACCTAAACAAGACATTGATTTAGCAATGTCTAACAGTTTAACAGGCAGACTATTAGTTTAGTGCTGTCCTTTTCTTCCTATTCTGTTTTAATTGTGCTGGCTGTTGTCAAAATCATGTTTTACTATGAATGAGCATTAGCAGTATTTCATTTTGCTGGGGATGGAGTTCATGCTGTCTCCCTGAGGCAGTGATTCCAGTGTATGTATTCTGAAAGAATGTACTGTATATGCAGACTGACTGAAAGCAACGTTTACAGTTACCTGAGAAAATGTCAGAAAATGGTTAATGCCAAAGTTTAATCAGGTACAAACAAACCATCACACTGTATTTTAATGACTTTCCAAATCCTTCAACACATGGCCATGCTAAATTGTCCGTAGTGTTAGGTAAGGGGTAGATGTAGGGGTATGGGTGGGTTGCGCTTCGGCGGGTCAGTGTGGACTTGTTGGGCCGAAGGGCCTGTTTCCACACTGTAAGTAATCTAATCTAATCTAATAAAGAGGGACGTCACCAGTCGTTCAGCGTAGCTGGTTCAAGGTGTCGGGAGTGGATAAATTAATAATGAGGGGATGTTAAAATTAAAACTATTGTGTCTGAAAACAGGCACTGAGCCAATTTAGATTATCATAGTGACTGGACAATCATGTTTGTTTTTTGCCGTGCTCAGAAATAAATGTTTTTCCAATTCCATCTGGTTTGCCAATATGGGAATGTGGCAGTATGGTTCAGGGAGGGTATGGCAAATTTGCCAAATTGGAACATGTACTCGTGTGAGTGAGACTGAGAGGTGGATATTGGAGTGTGTAAAATGGGATTTTGTGATATTGCAACTGCTGTTTACTATTTCCAATTTTTTTTATTATGAAATTCTAGCTCTCAGACTCTCATGATTTCAATTTGAGTTCCCTGAGTTACTGGCCCAGCGAATCAACCACTGCCACACTGTCAACTTTTTCATCTTGTCCAACTCCTCTGCCATGTTGTTGTGGTTCTGTTCGCCGAGCTGAGAATTTGTCTTGCAAATGTTTCGTCCCCTGTCTAGGTGACATCCTCAGTGCTTGGGAGCCTCCTGTGAAGCGCTTCTGTGCTGTTTTCTCTGGTATTTATAGTGGCCCGTCTCTGCCGCTTCCGGTTGTCAGTTCGAGCTGTCCACTGCAGTGGCCGGTATATTGGGTCCAGGTCGATGTGTTTGTTGATAGAGTCTGTGGATGAGTACCATGCCTCTAGGAATTCCCTGGCTGTTCTCTGTTTGGCTTGCCCTATAATGGTAGTGTTGTTCCAATCGAATTCATGTTGCTTGACCTAGACAGGGGATGAAACGTTTGCAACACAAATTCCCAGCTCGGCGAACAGAACCACAACAACGAGCACCCGAGCTACAAATCTTCTCCCAAACTTTGAAATCCTCTGCCATGTTTCTGTCTGATTCAGTTAACTCTGCTTTCTTCCCACTGAGTTTCTGCAGCAATTTCTGTTTCTATGGTGTGGCAACTCACCACAAGTCATTTTTCCTTGATTGGGTAACATTTATTGTCCCCGTGAAATATGAGTCTGTCCCTTCTTTGAATGTTGGAAAGGTATATCTACTAATTCCATACTGGTCAATAGTGGATAGCTGTATGAGTCTGTAAACACAAAAATGTGTCTGAAGATAAGATCAAGTCTGTAAAGATGTTTACGTTTGTGAAATGCTTTGTGCAATTTGCTAAGCAAACAAACCATTGTATTTTCCACAGCCTCTCTTTATTGGCATCTAACTTGTCTGTTGTAGCTGAGTCAGAGCTTCGAGCATTCGTTGCTAAACGCCTCAGTAAAGGGGCTCTTTTAAACAAAATGGGCACAATAGCAGCGGTGGATTTGAGGTAAGAAAGAATGATTCAATAATTTTCATTTATATAGAATCTTTCACAATCTTGAGGCAGTGCAAAGTGTTAATTCAGTTCTTGTTGAAGTTTGTTAGAACAAAGAAAATTTACAGCTCAGGAACAGACCCATTGGCCCTCCAAACCTATGCCGATCGAAATCCCCTGTTTAAACCTATTGCCCAATTCCTAAGGATTGGTATCCCTCTGCTCCCCACCTACTCGTGCATCTTAAATGAATCTACCGTACTTGCCTCTACTAACACTGCTGGCAATGCGTTCCAGGCGCCTACTACCCTCTGTGTAAAGTGCTTTGGCTCGTGTATCCCCCTTAAACTTTTCTCCTCTCACATTGAACGCGTGACCTCGTGTATTACATGTGTAGTAGCTCGGATTTAGCCGCTGCCCAAATATATACTGTTTGCTTACCTTCCCGGCAGCCTGTTGGTCCCAACATTACCTCCACTCTGTCTCCCGCTGTTGCCGGACAGGAAAAACAATTGTTGTAATGGAAGGAAATGTGACAATCAATTTATACTTATCTATCAGGTCATATAAAGTGTTGCTATGTATTAGTGATGCACCTGAGCAGTTAATATTCTTCGGACTCTTGGAGAATGTTCATCTTCAGACCAGACCATTGATCACCTTATGCCCACAGGAATACAGAAGTCTTGGTTTAATTTCCCATCGAAAACACAGCAACTCCAACAGTGCAGTGCTACTGGAAAGGCCTAGGGAGACAGAGCTAGGCAATGGAGCTAATTGGTAAAGCTCCTTCAGAAGTGGGCTGCTTTTTTCTTAATATCCATTCAGGAATGTGGGCCTTACTTATTGATCCAGCATTTATTGCTGATTGCGACTTGGCCATTAACAAGCTATAGTGCACTGTGCTGTTGAACCATTGAAGTCTGTTTGTTGTAGGGAGTGAATTCTAGGACTTTGACCTAACAACACTGAAAGAACAGCAACATAATTCCAAGTCAGGATCAGTGATCCATTTAACTTTACTAACTGCAAGGGCCTCTGAAATGTGTGTGTGGCAGTGATTTCCAGAATCGGACATCATATTTGATGTGCCAGCACTGTGCATGGAAACGAGGAGTGGCTGCAGCAGGTGCAGCTGTATAGCTTAGAGGGAGCATTGTTCAGGGTGGCTTTGGAGGAAGCTGCAGCTCATGTATCTGCTGCCTTGCCCCTTTAGATGGTATTCATCATGAATTTGAAAATCTCAAGAACCTCGGTGAATTTCTGCATTTTATAGATGGTATACACTGCTGCTACTGAGCAGTGGTGGAAGGAGTTATGGATGTGGTGCCAATCAAGTGGACTGCTTTGTCCTGGATGATGTCAAGCTTCTTGAGCATTGTGGGAGTTGCACCCGTCCAGGCAAATGGGGAGTATTCCAGCACACTCTTGATTTGTCTTGTAGATGGTGGACAGTTTTCGGCGGGGGGTTAGGAAGTGAGTTAGTTGTTGTGAATTCCTAGCATCAGATCTGCTCTTGTGGATACTCTATTTGGCTAGGTCAGTTCAGTTTCTGGTCAGTGGGAACCCCAGGATGTTCGACAGTGGAGGATTCTATTCTGGATGTAGGTTTGCTCACTGAGCTGGATGGAAGGTTCATTTCCAGATGTTTTGTCACCCTTCTAGGTAACATCTTCAGTGGGCCTCTGTGCGAAGCACTGCTAATGATTCATGCTTTCTATTTATATGTTTGGGGTTCTTTGGGTTAGTGATGTCATTTCCGGTTCTTTTTCTCAGGGTGGTAGATGGGGCGGGTGATGGATAATAGGGGTGGAGGATTCAGTGATGGTAATGCCACAGAATGTCAAGGTGATGGTTAGATCGTCTCCTATTGGGGACAGTCATTGCCTGGCATTTGTGGGTTGTGAATATTACGTTGCCACTCTTCAGTTTAAACCTGGATACTGTCTAGATTTTATTGCATTGGAACATGGACTACTTCAATATCGCGGAGCTGAACATTGTGCTGGAGATTGTTACAACTGAATAGCTTCCTCTGCCATCTCAGAGGGTAGACAGGAGTTAGCCACATTTGTGGGTCTGAATTCACTTGTGGACCTGACCTAAAAGGTATTTGAGAACCAGCTGGAGTTTTTTTTTTGACAATTGACAGTGATGGTTAGTTTAGGACTCTTAATTCCAGACTTTTTTTTAATTGCATTCAAATGCCACCACCTGCCATGGTGGGATCCGAACCCAGGTCACCAAACATTACCTGGGTTTCTGGATAGTCTGATGATAATGCCACAAAGCCACCTATCCACCTCCATTCACTAATCAAGGGAGTAAAGCATTCAAAGTAATTTAATAATTTTTATGCATTCTGCATTATTGTTAAGCCATAAAACGGAAAATTAAAAGTTCACACTTGCAGTATGAATTGGAGAATTGAGACCACGAGATTCTCAATCAATTGTGGGTTTTGTTCAGTATTTGGCATCGTTACTAGCCACATCCAGATTCCCCACTGGTCTTGTGGTCAGTAAGTAAGAAAGTAGACAACACTGCTCTAGTATAATCCAGGGAAGGGGAAAACTTAACAAAATTAATCGCTACATGAAATCACAAACCAAATCTGGAGCATCATGGTGCCTTTTTTTAAAGAACTATCACAAATATAAGAAAACCCAGAGATAGCTGAGTATTTCACTTGCTATAGGGAGTTGTCTCCAATGAGACTGAGATGGTCCGTTATGCATGCAGCAAGTTAATGACACAAAGCTAAAGACTGTGTACTAATTGAAGTGCGTTTATTTATTTGCAGCATAGCCGAGCAGACAGTCGCTTGTTACTATTGCCTCATCCAGCAGGATCCACCCCCAGGGCCAGAAAGTAACAAACTGGAATCCATACCTGTGGTCATTGATTATGTTCTCTGCTTTCTGGGCAGTACAGAGAAGAGCCTTGAACTATATCCTTCAAAGGAGCAGTTTCTGATGTTGGCACCAGTCTGAAAAATGCATTGCTGGAAAAGCACAGCAGGTCAGGCAGCATCCAAGGAGCAGGAGAATTGACGTTTCGGGCATAAGCCCTTCTTCACCAGTCTTTCCCATAAGTAACTGAGTTCTGTACTTTAGGAGGGTACTCCGTTTGCACTGTTAACTGAACTGAAACATTCCTGTGGTCATAGAGTCATACAAACCCTTCAGTCCAACTCATCCATGCCAACCAAATATCCTAATCTAGTCCCACTTGCCAGCATTTGGCCCATATCCCTTACGTAATTGTATCCACTTCCACCACTTCTCTGGCAGCTCATTCCATACGTTGCCCCTTAGGTCTCTTTTATATCTTTCCCCTCTCACCCTAAACCTATGCCCTCCACTTCTGGACTCTCCCATCCCAGGGAAAAGACCATGTCTATTTACCCTATCCATGCCCCTCATGATCTTATAAACCTCTATAAGGTCACCCTCAGCCTCCAACGCTCCAGGGAAAACAGCCCCAACCTGTTCAGCCCCCTCCCTATAGCTCAAACGCTGGCAACATCCTTGTCAATCTTTTCTGAACCCTTTCAATCCTTCCTATAGGAGGAAGATCAAAAATGCATGCAATATTCCAACAGTGGCCTAACCAATGTCCTGTACAGCCACAACATGGCTTCACAACTCCTGAACAGTACTCTGACCAATAAAGGAAAACTGACCAAACGCCGCCTTCACTATCCTATCTACCTGTGGCTCCATTTTCAAGGGGCTATGCACCTTGCACTCCAAGGTCTCTTTGTTCAGCAACACTCCCCAGGACCTTACCATTTCAGCATGTAAGTCCAGCCCTGACTTATCTTTCCAAAGGCACCATCTCACGTTTATCTAAATTAAACTCCATCTGCCACTCCTCAGCACACTGGGCCATCTGATCACGTAGACACAATCTTCAGGCTTTCCACAAACATTCCTACCAGTAGTGCTCGCTCCCAATCCACAAACCATACTATTGAAGCCTCACACTTAGAAGCCAAAAAAGGTTTTGCAAAAATGTTACACCTGTAAAGTTCACCAGTCAGAATCCCAAATGGAGCAGAGCCATCAGATAGCACTGGCAGCTCTCTAACTGGTAACTTGTATCACTGATTTATAAAGCTGAAAGAAGACAAAACATTAGGATTCTATCAAATGCCACCACACAACAGAAAATACATATAATTCTCATCTGAAGGAAAACCGCATCATTGCTGAAGTTTGTTGATATAAGACATTACTTAAGTGGTATATTCTGCCAGCTGCTAAGATGTTTCTTTCCTGTTCTTGAAGATACGATTCAAGAGCTCTGAAGGAACTGTAAGCTTGCATTGCCCTTTTATTGTGTCTGTGTAGGGTGGTCCGCACTTGATTAAAACACGAATTAGAAAACATACCTACACTTTCATTCTCAAGCCAAAGGAAATAGCAGCAGTTGTAGTCTCCATCAATGAGAGTGTGGTATATCCCTTCTCTAAATACCGGCGTCCTATACCAACTAGAGACCACACCTGGTAAACGTGGGGAGTATTAGAGAGAGGGCTGGAGGAGGGAGGCAATAAGACATCACCTGTGCACCACTCCAACAATTGGGTGAACAGCCAACAATGACTGTTGAGTCTTCCACATGAATAAAACTGCAGAGATGGAAGGAAGACAGAGACTCTAAAGTGTACTGCCTCAACAATCCTCAATCTGAACTGAGCCATTACTGGTGCAGATGGCATCTCTTTAATTTATGGTTGAATCTTCATGTCATTGGGCTAGGGAGTAAACTCGACCTGACACATGCTCTAGAGCATTATTCCATAATCCATTCTCTAGATCAGGATCCATTTCCCTTGTTCAGTAACCTGCCTGTGCTTGCTGATGGTCTTGCACCTTATTAGAAGGCATTCTGTGTTCATGTAACTGTGACTAACTCAGAATTAACTCCTCTGTGATTGAGGAGTTAAAAAAAATTAAAAGTCCAAGTTTTAAACAAATTAAAACTGCAGTTCATGGATGTTTTGTGGAAATGTTCATTTGCTTAACAAGATCATACTTTCAGAATAGAGTTGGATAAATACGCCCAGGGATTGCACCTTTACTTGGCTGCTGAGGTAAAAGTTTTATTATTTATCTTCTATTTACATAGAAATTACAGCAGGCTGTTTGACCCAACCTCATGCTGCTTCTCACCACACTCCCTAATCTTAATTCCCTGCTCTGTTATTTCCCATTTTTTGTCAACCAGCAATCAAAATTTTTAAATATTGACACATATTTTAAAAATTGCAAACTCCAACAATGGAGCCAACAACCTTGCAACCTTCATTGAAAAACCTTCTCCTCTCTTGATTTAGTCTGAATCTCTCTCATTTAATCTTCTATCCGCGAGTTTCATTCACTGGAAACTGGTTCCACTTATCTTGTCTTCTCTATTGTGAATGCCTTTACCATTTCATTCTTTATCTCTGTTTTAAAGTAACTGTTCCAAATCTGTCTTTTTTTGGATTTGAATAATCTAATTTTGAACAACTTTACTTATGAATCAGCATTGTAATATTGCTACTGTCTCAACATCCTACCGGTAGTGTGGAGCCCAGTATTGTACACCGTAATCCAACTGTGAGCTACTAGAGTTTCACACTTCCCTAAAGCCTCGTGGGCTTGAGCCACCTGTTTCATCCAACACCAAAAACAGAAGCAACATGGGCAGTGTTTAGCTGTCTGCTACTTTCAGAAATAATCACCAGGCAGGACAAAGAGATTTTAATAGTTGTTTTGTGGGTAGGTGGGAGTTGACAAGGATTGAATTTCTGATGTCACCTAGAAGAGGATGAGATCTTTTTAATGTTCGTGCTTCACTGCAGTTTATGCTTCTTTTCAAACAGTCCCTCCCTTTGTCAATGTGGATGACCTAATATGTTATCTTTTAATTTAAGAAATCGTGAAATATCATAGTCTTAGCTGACTAGATCAGGATTGTTTCTGTTTCAATCTCCAGCTGAGCATACCTCAGTTGAGTTGTGCTGGCATTCATGCCTTTGGAGAGAAAAGCTCAGGTAGGGCTCCTTTGCTCATTTCCCTGCAGAAAACATGTTTTGTAGATGAGGACAGTGGTATCACTACCTGTAATTGGACAATCCACTGACCGTCACTGTCTTGTCTCTGCATGACGGCCAATACTTAGCCAAAGCAGTACAGCATTAATTCATCCTATCATAACTGCAGCTTCTGTTTGCATGTGAACCTTCAATTGATGACCAGGTGTATGACTGCATTGATACTACAGGGTGCCTTCTGAACAGCTTCCACGCACCAGCTTTCTAATTTCTTTTCCTTAATTTCAGGAAGGAATTTGAAACTATCAAATATAACCCCTCAACTTCAAGAAGGGAGGGGGTCAGCAACAGGAAACTATATGTTGTTTACATATCATCTTTTGCGAAGATGATGTTACAGTTTTCCACTGAAGAGTTTATAGCTATGCACTTAAGAAATTTCAGGCATTGGGAAGAGTCGACATGGCTTAGTTGAAGAGAAATCATGCCTAACAATTTATCAAGTTCTTTGAAGGAGTAGTGTATCAAAGGGAGCATGTAGGTGTACCATAATGGCAGAAGGCATTTGGTAAGATGCCATATTGTTATGGAAAATAAAATTTCATGGTATTGATGGTGATATATTAACATAGAAGATAGGTTCAGGGTGAGAGTATGCATAAATGGGTCTGTCTCATTTGCAAGATGTGACATGTGGAATCCTGCAGGGATCTGTGCTGGACCCTCAATATTTTACAATTTACATCAATCTCTCGAGGAAGCGAGTGAAGGTATGGTAGCTAAATTCGCAAGTAATACCAAAAATGAGTAGGAAAGTTTGTTATGAAGATGTGAGGAAGTTGCAGATGGTTATAAATCTGAGTGGTGGAATATAATATAGAAAAACGTGAAGCTGTTCACTTTGGCAGGAAGAATTTTGTTTTAAAAAGTCCTGTTTAAATGGAGAATGATTGCAGAATTCTAAGGGGCAGAGGGATTTAGGTGTTCTGGTGCATGAGGCAAGACGTTAGTATTTAGGCACAGCATGTAATTTGAAGGGATGCTGCGCTTTATTACAAGAAACAGAACATCGTAGTAGTGATAAAAACAAATGCTGGAGAAAGTCAGCAGATCTGGCAACAGCTGTGGAGGGAGAAATTGAGTTAATCTTTCACTCTGTTGCAAAGGATTCTCTTCCTAAAACTGTCTGTTCCTCCATCTCCCACTACTTCTTTAAAGTATTACTTAAAATCTTTGTTACCAAGCTTTATTTGGCTGCCCTGATCTCTCCTTAAATGGCTCTGAGTTAGATTCTGTATGCTCATTACAATAACTGTACTATATTTATGGGATATATAAATGCAGGTTATGGTGTCCCAGCACACATCCGGGCGATTAGGGCCAGGAGCTTTGTGTTGCTTGTTGTTCATTAGATGAAACTTTAACTTTGTGTATGTCCCACAGGTTGGTGCTGTTGAGCTGCATATCCAGCCGTACCTGAGCAGCTGGTATGATGATGCCGTGCTCTACATACAGAGGGTGTTGCAGCTGTTTCAGAACAAACTTCCAATTCTGTTGCGGGCCGTGAGTATTTATACAGCAAAATAGACATTTACTTATTATCTACAATATGCAATTGCATTAGTTATTCCTTCCCTCCCCTGATTTTGAAGAATTCTGCTGACTCACATCATTTTCCCACTTCTCTTCTTTCCCCCCCCCCCCCCCCCCCCCCCGGATTCCGGCAGGATGCCCAGCTCTTTTCCATTGGGTGCTGCAATTACTTCTACCTTTACCAGTGTTCTGGCTGAGATCAGCTAACTCCTCACAGATTAGGGATTTGCCTGGGACTTGTAAAACTGTATAACCTTTACATGGGGTGTGCGCTTAATCCAATTGCCACATGCATATACACCTCCCATCGAGTAGTGAGCAACACCAGCACGGTTGCTGTTCTTATTTTCTTCCTTTCTGATCCCTGACATAGGTGCAGTTTGGGCAACTGCAATGGTCCTAAGCCCACACCGGCCAGAATAAAATATCAATCTGCGAATGTTTGTGTATGTTTTTCTTCAATTCTATTGAAAAATCACAAAGTTATAAGGAACACGTCAAAGGTTGAAATGAATATTGAGGTTGTTTTGGGCTTGTAGATAAACATTTTTAGGTTCTCAATTGTATTGGTCTTTAACACCCAGTGGGTTCTATTTGTTTTAGGCTTTGAGTCACACTCCAGTTGAAGTTACAGGGGCTGATAACAAAATAAAACAGGATGTTGAAAGGTTAGAAATGCTTTATTTATCAATCGTACCGAGTAACTGGTTTTGCTGTTCCCACCGACTAGTGTTTCTTATCAAGATGTCATCTGATTTTTAATTTACTGATCTGCAGGATCTTTAGTGGTTTTAATCCATCTGTTTGGACATGCTGATACCTCTCTGGAATAGTTGGGACTTGAACCTGGAATTTCTGGCCCAGAAGTTGGGGCACTAACTACCACTGTGCCACAAGACCCCAACTGCTGGATTGTTATCCTGCATTCTCTGGCCAATTGCAACCTCAGTTGAAATTAACTCAATGTAACCAGGTATCAGTCCTGATGTTTTCCACACTGTGTGGTTTCATTGTTGCACAACAACTTGCCTTTATCATTAGTAGAATGTTTCAACACTTCACTGAAGCCTAATCAGACAAACATGACAGCGAGACAGAAGAGATGTTAGGAGGGGCTTGGCCAAAGAGGGAGGTTTTTTGATTAGTATCTTTAAGAGGAGAGGGATTGAAATGTTACACAGGGACATTCCAGAGCTTAGGGCTAAGTCACTTAAAAGTATGATTGCCAGTGACTAAGTAAAGAAAATGGACATTCTTAATTTAATAGATTATTGAGGAGTGGGGATTTATCTGAAAAAGTAATTAGGCAGACAGCTAAGGTCGGGTGATGTGATTCCCAGGGGGGCATCCATCTCTGAGTTAGAGAGGGCACTTATGATGTGGTGGTAGTGTTGCTATCTCTGAGCCAGGAAGACCAGGTTCAAGTTGTGTCTGCCCCAGAGTTGTAATAACATCTTGTGGCACTGTGATAGTGTCCCTACTTCTGAGCCAAGAGACTCAGGTTCAAGACCCACCAGCTCCAGAGGTGTGTCATAATGTCTCTTAACAAGTTGAGTTATAAAATATCTATTCAAGTTTCTTGTTGACGCTAAATCGACATTTAACATCGATCAAAAATCTTGCTTTATGCCAGGTTTCTCAGTGCTGCCAGCCTTCAGGGTCTGATCCAAGAGGACACACTAGCTTCGCTGTGTAAGGCGATGACTAAGGAACCACAGAAAGTCATTATTATTGACTGCAGTGAACCTACTCCTGCCTTTCAAAATGCTGGTAGGAACTCTATCCCCATGAACTATACAAAGAAAATTCCCCTTGTTTGTATGATCCTGAGTTTGTTCAAGTCTGTTGTATGCTAGCCCCATTGGAGATATTTTTGTAATCAGTCTGTTCAGAGATGTTATTACACACCTCTGGAGCACATGAGATCTTGATTCAGAGGTAGGGATACTACTACTGAACCAACCCTTAATCGCCCCAGTGGGCAACAAGGAAATGCTAGTTCTAATGACAACCTATGTGTGGCTGAAGCTCTGGGATGACTCAGGAAGGGATAGTGCTTAGCTATGCACTAACTCTGCGCAAAGATATGAATGAGAATGCTGAAACTGTGTGGTTATTCATCTGCTCCACCATTTAGTGCACTCATATCTGATCTCTTAGCACAGCTTCAGTTTCTCGGCACCTCCTCATGTGTCTCCCTTTTCTACATGTCCCAAAATCTAAAAGCCTCGGTCTTGCATGTGCTCAACAATTGACGATCCACAGCTTTCTAAGGAGGCGGAGTTCAAGGATGCACCAATCTCTAACCAAAAACGTTTACCACCTCAATCTTAAATGGTCAACCATTTATCGTGTGATTGCAAGTCCAGACTCCCCAACTAGAGGAAGCAGGCTCTCCATTCCCAAGTCCTGTCAGAATTTTTTTTTGTTATTGTATAATGTGACTTGGACTAGAGCTTGGATGATGTTGATCATGTTATTAGTCATTCTTGACTTGAGTATCATTGGTAGATTATTTCCCATCCCCAATTATCCTTGAGTGGATGGTAATGAGCTGCTATGTTGACTCTCTGGCCCACATGGTGTAGGTACTCCCACAGTTGATGCAGTTCAGCTCTGTTCTGTTACTTGCTGATTCATTGAACCAGTGAAACAATAGCGATTGGCAGTGAGAAGCTTCCTGCTTTGTATGCATTGAACAAACGTTGGCTGATTGTCCTAGCTTTTATGATCGTTTATTACTCAGCAAATATGGTTGTGCTCACAACAATTCTTTTTCTTTCAGTGAGCAATAAGTTTTGTGAAGACTGGATTCCTTCATTTTTAAACAGTTTGGAAACTGGAAATCCTTTCCTCGTAAGGCAAATCCTGGAGAATTTTAAATTGAAGGTAAGGATTCTACCTACATGCCCCTCAAACTTGTGCAGGACGAGGGCTAGAAGAAATGAATTCAGAAAAGTTATTCAGGTCAATTTTGCCTTTGCCAAGCTGATCTACCTGGGGTGCAACATCTGATTGGGGTTTCAGGATTTACTGTGACGATTTTACCAGGGAGTTTTCAGTTTTTATTTTCTGTAGGTGATTAGCTTTTTTTTAAACTGAGTGATGGGATGCTATGTGTATTCAAGTGCACTAAATCACTTAAAAATGTCCCATCTCATTCTTCTTCCAAAGTGATTAACTTCACCTTCCTCCACAATATACTTCTCTTTTTGTCACCTCCATGCCCCACTTCTCCAATCTGGAAACTTTTTATTCTCCTCACATCTCATTTTCCCATTTAGCTTTGTATCAACAGCTTTGGATGCACTGCACATAGTCCCTTCATTTTTTTAAAAAAAACATTAATGTGGATTGAAGATGGCTGAAGCACCAGCCCTCACTAGTCAGAACCTGCTGAAATGTAAATGGCCTGTTTATTCCAATTGTTTTCTGTCCTTTAATCAATTCTCTACGTAGTCTAATAGGTGAACCCCACAGCTTTGCTAATATATTATCCCTGACCCATGACCTTTGATTTTGTTTAACAAAAAGACCCAATGCATTTAGAAAATTTAAATGCACTGCATCCACTGGTTTCCCTTACTCACCCTGCTCAATATATCTTCGAACCAATTTGACTCTTTAAGTGCCTTGTGGTCACTTCTTCAATAATGAGCACTTTTCCATACGACCAGTAGTGGTCTGCCCCCATGTGCGGTCACAGCATGGGTCAGCTTTCAGTCCCATTCGTTTTCCAGTGTTTGTTCATTCTTGTATTAATTACTTTAGGTTCCCAATTTGCTGAAGACCATATTTTTGATGTGGCTTTTATTGTGAAGCTGAATATTAAATGTTTGACATCTCTGGCATTTTTTGTTTCTTATAGTTTTCTCTTTAAGAGACTCCTTCACTTGTGCCAAATTCCTTTTCTCTTACTCGTAGAAGCTCTGGTGGATTTTAAAATTTTAAATTTCTTGTTAATTTACTGTCATATTATCAATTTTTCCCTAGTTTCTCAAACTGTTCAATTCTCAGGATTGCTACACTTTGCAATATTATAAACTTTCTTGTTTTAATCATACTATCCTTAGCCTCTTTAGTTAGTTGTGAATAGAAATCCTTTCCAGGAGTGTTTTTATTTCTGAATCCAGTGTGAATTTAAGAGCTTGCAATATTTATTTAATTGCTTATCACTTCTCACCTACTGTTCTGCTTTTTAATTTAATTTCCCAATCCACCTTTGTCAGCTTGCCCTCATATTTAAATTTAATTCTCTAGTTGTAGATTTACGCATATCGCTTTTAATATCAGTGTGAAATTCTATCATATTGTGATCACTCTTGGAGGATTCCTTGGCAATGAGTTTACTAATTAAACCCATCTTATTATACAAAATACAACTTAAAATAGCCTCTTCTTTAGTTGGTTCTGCACCATATCATTCTAGGAAATTGTCGCAAATGTATTCTACAAACTCCTGCTCCAAACTACTTTACTGATTGAAGTCTATAAAGTCTCTCATTATTGTCACCTTGCCTTTGTTGCTAGCTCCTTGTGTATCTTGATTAATACTCTGTCCAACTGTACAGCAGTTCCTGGGGCCAGTGGAAGGGCTATAAACTGTTCCTTTTCAGTATTTTTTTACCTTTGTTCATTCTTAACTTCAGCCATACCAATTCTACTTCCACCCGATCGCATACATGCCCACATGCAGCTGGCAGCATGAATGCTGATCTTCTAACTTTGGTTCCTTGCTGTGATAACCCAAGCTGGCATAAGTAAAGTTGGATGGGATGTGAAACTTGAACCTGCAAATCATTCAGTCCGTACATCTTTGTACCAGTGTGGATGATGTTCTTTCCCATTGATCCGAGCATGCTCAATGCAATTTCTACTCCTTACACCTTTTATGCAAGTTAATGTATTATTTCAAAAGCCTGCATTATTGGTTAATTCCGATCTAATCTGCCCTTTTGCCCTGATGGTGTGTCTCAGGCCATCCAGGATATGAACAGCCTGAAGCGGTACATTCGACAGGCCGAGACAAACAACTATGCCCTGTTCAAATGCTTTGTCTTTCTCAAGAACTGTGGCAATGGAGATGTCCTTCTGCATAACGTCAAAGTGGAACATGTCGAGATGCCTGAGGCTCAGAATGTAGTGAAGGTTCTAGAAGAATTCATGTATGAAGAAGGTGTCATTGCTCCTACTAACTGAAAAAAAAGCTACATCTAACCAATGATTAATTTTAGCAAAGACTTTATTCTTTACTTTGTCATGCTTGTTGCTGTGGATATCAAGAGTCACCAACACTGCATTCTCCATCAGTATCACACTCGTGCATGAAATCCCTGGGCTGGTGAGTTTGCTATTATGAAGTGCTCTTTAAGCAGCCTGTGAGAAAATAGGTTACTATGGGCTAACTTCACTGCGTAACTACTGAGCCCACCACCTGCTGTTTGGATGTTCATCTCCAGTGTTGTGAGCAGTGAAATACACCTTCAATGAGAGTCAGACTTTGACAGTCACCAATACAGCGACTGGGATTGTGTCTCTGGAAACTATAGCTGGCCCTTGCCTCTCAGTGCAGACTGAGAAGGATGAATTGGCAGCAGAATATCATCATTGATTCAACACTAAAAATCTGGAGTAAGCTGAGAGAGGACTTAGACTTACATTTGTACACCCCCAACCCCACAGGATTAAGAGTTTAAGCAGGGGCCCTCTAGGAGGCTACACTAAGTGACAACCAAGGAATGACGCTACCTACTTATTTTTTTTGGGGGGAGGGGAAACGTGGGAATAAATTTTGCTTCTACCTAAAACATTCCTGACTGGGAGAGGAAGGTGGGAGGTAGTAATTTGGGAACAAAGGAGGGAGATAAAAAGAAGATAAGACTACTTTTTATTCAAGAAAAAGTTTCTGAGAAACTGGTAATTGAGAGATATAGCACAATGAATTTTAGGGCCTGTAATAAGTAGAGGATTTAATAACTGCATTAGCAGCTGAGGAAATGAATGTGATGGGTTAGAGTAACATTATTCTAAAGATGACTATCATCCAGCACACACCATTTTAGAGAGGCTCCTATTAACCAGTGGTAAATAGGACAAAGAGTTCCCAGTTTCCTCTGCTATTACTGTCAGTTTGTAACTAGAATGTATTTCTTCTGTGTTTGAATCTTAAATAAAGTTTTCATCTGATGTGTCTTTGTTTTAGAGCTGTCTGCCTCTTTACTCATATCCAAGTGGATGGTTCTCCTTTTAATTCAATTGGGTGTTTGGACTAAACACACAATGTTTGTGTGCTGCATGAGCCAAATCACAAACTTCAGCCTGACTAGATCCCAGATTGGCTTAGGCAGAAAGAATGGAGGAGTGACCAGCGCAACATCTTTCATCCTCTCCCAAACATCTTGAGTGCATCATCACCCAGAAACTTGCAGAAGTGCAATGATTGTTGCAGTTGTAGGTGAAATAACACCATCCATCTCCCTGCTTTGCTTAAAAATAAGCACATTTGTGGAAATGTAATTACAAGAGTTTATTTCTGAAATGAAGCAATATCAAAATTTTTAATGGGGATTGCATTCCTGGTGTATTGATACCTTAAAACTATACACAATATATATACACACCCTTTGAAAACACAAGACGTCCAGGTTTCTAATAAACTCTTTATGGAAATCCAGCCACGTTGACTTTGCTTCCATGACTTTTAAGATATGTCTCCGCTTCAACCTTATGGCTAAATCAAAATTTGTAAAATTTATTTTTAAGTTCTTTAGCATTTTGGTCTCTTCTTTGTTTTGTGTGTCTTAAGCTGAGTTTGATCTGTGAATTCTTCCATAAATTAAAATACTCACTAGGCAGTTCAAATTATCTAGGTTAAAAACAAGGACTGCAGATGCTCAAAACCAGATTCTAGATTAGAGTGGTGCTGGAAAAGCACAGCAGTTCAGGCAGCATCTGAGGAGCAGGAAAATCGATGTTTCGGGCAAAAGCCCTTCATCAGGAATACAGGCAGAGTACCTGCAGGGTTGAGAGAGTTCAAATAATCTACAGCCTATAAGGACATCCCCATCAATTCTGTTCCAGGAATAATCTTATTATTTATGGAGTTTGAGCAAGCTATATACAAGTTACAAAATGTTATTTACACCAGTTAAATGTGCTCAAATGTCTGAGGTTACACTTAGAATCAAAGGTCCAATTGTGACACTGAAACCATTTTTAAAAAAAGTTTGGTAGTTCCAGTGGAGGCCCTAACTCTGGAATGCCCTCTTCAAAATTGGACTTCCTTCACTCACATTCTCGTAATGTCCAATCCTTTGGGGATACTGGTTTAGGAATAAGTTAATTACCTATCTTGCCTCTCCTGAAGGTGCTGTATCCCACTGTAATGCAGCCGTTGTGTGTTTGCCCCTACTCAGGTGGACAGCCAAGAGATTGAATGGTGCTGGATTATTTGGCTACTGGGAGAATTGACACCATTGCATTACTATCAGGGTGCCACAGGACTGTGATTTGGAATAAGTCTCTTGGGCTGTTTTCTTAGTCCATCCTTTGAATAAGGCTGCTGAGACTGTTTTCCAAGAAACCCTGAATGTGATTGATTGAATTGTGCATACACGTTGGATGGAGCTGAGATTGAGATGACTGAATTGCTGATGCCATTCTGTTTCACACCACATCGTTGACCTTTTACAGCTGCCAGTGAGGTCAGGGGAGTGGGCAACTTCAGTCTATGTAGCTGGACTCTCCTATTTAACATCAAGAAAAACTTGTCATGTCTTTTTAAAAAGAAACTTGGATAATCACTAACTATTTAAA
Organism: Chiloscyllium punctatum; assembly: GCF_047496795.1. Lineage (NCBI taxonomy): Eukaryota > Metazoa > Chordata > Chondrichthyes > Orectolobiformes > Hemiscylliidae > Chiloscyllium > Chiloscyllium punctatum. Next base: position 62,709,467 of record NC_092777.1, on the reverse strand, counting down.
TCAGCAAGTCCATCAATCCACTGTGATGTGAAAATCAATCCTTTGGACATGATTGAACCAATCTTTTCTCTCGTTGTCACAGTGTCGATTCATCCTGGCAGAATCCCACCCACTCCTTTTGTGTTTTTTTTGTCCAATTGGTTTAGTCCGTTAATATTGTGATTTTAGTAGGTCTTTGCTGTTGGATTGGAGTCTTGCACCCATCTCCATCTTGAAGCTTGTTGCAACGTGTGTTAGGCTGGTGAGAGTAACCTGATCTCCAAAAGATTATAGGCAAAGATGTTCCAGAGGACAGCGAAGAAAACAAAAAGAAGGTATATCAGGAGAAAGATCCACCAGATGGATTGCTCGTGGAGCCTTTGCTCGTAGTTCCTGAGGACCACCACCCCAAGTGTGATTCCCACCATCACTCCGCCAAGGTGAGTCACGAAGCTGGGGTGAGTGTACGAGGGGTGGGTGGCTGGATGGAATCGCAGCCAGACTGCTCGGCCAAACTCCAAACTCACTGAAAAGAAAAGAATGGGCTTGGATTCAAAAAATGGCTTTCACAGCCCTGGGGCATCACACTGTGCTTCACAGCCAATTAAGAACATTTCTATAGTGGAGTCACTGTTATAAACCGTGACAGCCAAAGAGTGCACAGCAAGATCCCACAAACATTCAGGTGGCAATGACCAGATAATCTATGACATTGACTGAGATAAATGTTGGTCCCCAGCAAAGTGGGGATAATCCCCTGCTCATCTCCAAATAAGATCTTTACATCCACCACTGAAGGTAGACAGTGTCTCAGTTCAATATCTCAGAAAGGATGGTACCTCCAGCCTCAGAGGAACCACCACCATCTCCCATGCCACACGCACAAACCTCCTCCCCCTGCCCGCCCCCCCCCCCCCAACACTAACTTCCATACTGCAAAGGGAGTGTTCAGATTCAGCTCCCATTCCGTTATTGTTCATACCCATATTTACAGGGGGAGTAAATGGTCACAGTATTAACAGGATAATATTCAGGCATAGGAACCTCAGCAACCATTCCCCGATCAGCTTGATGAGCCTGAAACTTGCAGCAAGGCCTAGAATTTTCTTCCTCTGCCTGACTTCTCAAATGTATATCTTATTGATTCAATATTTCAGTCACTTCTAGCTGCTTAAAGTTTAGGGGCTGCAACCTGCAAGCTGCCCTTACGGTGGGCACCATCTACTCTCCTATACACACAGGTCCCTGCACAGCAATGGGAAACACATCGTCTCCTGTACTTACTGCAAATCATCGCTATTCCCATCCGGATCAGCTTGAACTGACATCTCATTCCTGACCAACTCTGGAACAGAACCAAAGTCACTTTATGAAGAGCTGATATAAAGCCTTATGTATATTTGTGCTTCCCCCCTCCCCCCCCCCCAACCATATGTACATAATGCTAAATGTGACACAAACTCCAACATCTCCAAGACTGATTTTCTATCTTGTCAATGTATACAAATTAAAGTGATGGATATCAGTACAATTAATGGAACATGTTCTGGTTCAGGTTTGTTGGTGTAAAAGACTGCAAAGTTATTTGGTTCAGCAGCATTTATAATACAAGCACATGTTTTGAAATGTTACCACAAAATGGGAGCAGCTGACAGGAGACTGCATTGATGAGCAGTTCCTCCAGTAACTTGTGTTTTCAATCTCATTAGTCTAAGTAGTAATCCTGCAGTGAAAGTAAACCTAGCTGCAATGTATGGAAAAATGTTTGACTTTCTGGACTGTTTGCGTCTGAGCAAGCTGTTGTATGGAGAGGAGGGGATTACACAGGGAAGAGTGGCTTTGAGGCTGTTTACATTAGTGAGTATCAGAGTGAGAGTGAGGGTAATGTATTTGTTACAAAAACAGAAATTACTGGAGAAACTCTGCATGACTGGCAGTATTTGTGGAGTGAAAGCAATGTGAACTGAAGAAGGGTCAATGGACCCAAAACGTTAACTCTCCACAGATGCCGCCTGACTGGCTGCATTTCTCCAGCAAAATCTATTTTATTTTGGATTTCCAGCATCTGCAGTCCACCAGTCAGTTTGAGAATTTGAGCTCACTTTTATGACTTTTCCTTTTATTCACTGAAATGTTTAATATTAATAAAAGTGACCAGCAAACAACTGGATTTTTGTCAAAATCTAACTGACTCATTAAGGGTAGGATTGCTCCATCGTTACTCAGTCTGCTCTTCAGTCTCACAGTAAACACCAGTTGACTTTTAACTTGCTGAAGTGGCTGAGCAGAGCAACTCAGTTATATCAAATTGGCTCAAAATTCAAAAAGACAGCAAGCAGTCCATCACCTCAGGGTAACTGGGGAAGGGGTAATTGCAGCCAACCTTACCAGTGATGCCCACATCCCAAAACTGAATTTGAAATGTGAATATTGTACTAAATTGTCACTCCTACTGTTGACATGAACTGAATCTTGAAACTGGACGATATGCTCAGGAACCGAGCAGTATCTTCAGCCATTTTATTGTCCAGGGGCTTCCCATCAGCAAAAGAAATTCAGTTGTATAAGCCAATGACACATTTCGCACTTTACAAATTGTTTCTTCAGGAATCTCAGTTCTGCATCTTCTTAGCTGCTAAGTGTTTTATAGTGCTCCTATGAGCATCCTGGGGATTTTATTATACTAAAAAACTATAAAGAAATGCTAGCGATTTTTGTTACCATGACTACGTTAGCTAGATGCGCAGAGACCAGAGCATAAACTCCTCCTGAAGATCCTGCTACTGGTGCGGTCATATCGGCCACTGATGCTGCCAGTGAACCTGTGAGAGAGTGAGAGAGAGAGAAGGGTCAACCTTTATGAGATAATAATAAGTTGTATTTAGATAATAGGAGTGTTTTTAAACAATATTTGACACTCATTAGGCCAGGTGGCCAAAAGCTTGGTTAAAGAGTTAGGAATATCTTAAGGAAGGAAAGAGGTTTAGGGAGGGCATTCCAGGCAAGGTTCATGCCACTGAAGACTTGGTCCCAATGGTGGAGTAAGTAAGAAGTTCAAGACGCTGGGTACAGATAGCAAAGTTTAGATGGACTGAGAGGGTAAAAGATGGTCGATGGAGAGGCTTGCTCAGTCCTCCTGTCCAATTCTGGCATTCTGTGCTTCTGTCATAAGTACCAGAGGTTGTGTGGTATGTTGGTCTTGTGCACAGTCAAGAGAGTCAGCTTACACCATCATTTGTCCTTTTCCATTTTCGTTCCATCTGCTCCTCCTGAAGATACTAATGTTTGCTGGGGTTCGGGGACTACAGGGAAGGCCTGACTGGTCATTTCTTCTCCAAAGGCTGAGGGAAATTCAACTGCAGTGTTTTTACCACACTCCTTGCTGGAATCAGCAGCATTATAGTCCAGGATCTTGCTTCTTTATAGACCCCTCAGCCTTAGAAACATGGACATTACAATGTATAAAATATAACAGCCCATTTGCACATTGAAAATTATGCTCAACACTTATAGATTCAAACACACATGTTCACAATCATGCTAGCAAGTGCATGTGCATGCACACAAACACACACACACACACACACATACGCATAACATCCTTATTTGATCTAGTTGAATGTATACATCACAGAAAAGTAATTCATTTCTACTGCCACGCAAGCAGATTGAAAATCGACCAGTTCATTCCCTTTTGACAGGTGCTGAAGCTGAGGTTATGTTATTACTGAGGCTGATATTGATAAATTGATAAAAAGAACCTTTGAGACACTTGAACCCTGTCATCAGCTCAGTTGCTTGCAGTCAGCAATCCATCAGTAAGAGGGTCAATATTCCAACACCCTCCGATTGTGCTGATGATACCAGCTGTCCACATGTTGAATAATTTACTTTATATTGGCAGCATAGAGACAGACTGTTAAACACAGCTATTCCATACCTGCCTATTCCTATTCCATTCCATCAGCATATCCTTCTATTCCTTTCTCCTGTATTCATTTATTTGCCTTTCCCTTAAACACATCTGTACACTTCCTACATTACACTAGTGACTACATTTCAAAAATACCTCATTGACTTAGGGCACATTGGAATGGTGGTCACGCTAAACATAATGTCATGGTCTCAGACCACTCTGTCATTAGATAAGACTGGTGGTGGTTTAACCTGAGGGTGACCATGCCTCGGGCAAGGAGAGACATTAAGAAAAAGAGACCTTCATGGTGATCTCAGCTGGTGCAGGAATTGAACCCATGCTGTTGACATCACTCTGCATTGTAAACTAGTTACCAGCCAACTGAGTTAGGTGCTATATAAATGTACATCCTTTTTCCTAGTCACTTCAGCCACTCCCTCAGGTAGAAAATTCCACTGCTTCAACACAATACCGTGCAAGGACTATGACAAACACTACACTGGACAAACAGGCAGAGAACTAGCCACCAGGATACATGAACATCAACTAACCACAAAATGACATGACCCTCTCTTACATGCAGATGAGGAAGGACACCACTTTGACTGGGACAACACATCCATCCTAGGACAAGCCAAACAGAGACACACACACGAGAATTCCTAGAAGCATGACATTCCAACTGGAACTCTATCAGCAAACACATCGAGTTAGACCCCATCTACCACCCCCTGAGGAAAAGAACAGGAAATGACATCACCACCGGAAATGCTGTCACCACAGGAAATGGCATCACCAACACAAAGAAACCCAAACATATAAATAGAAAGCAGGAATTATCAACAGTGCTTCATCTGGAGGCCCACTGAAGATGTTACCTAGTAGGGTGATGAAACGTCTGAAAATAAACCTTCCAGCTCAGCGAGCAAACCTACATCCAGAACCTCAACCTGAGCTACAAACCTTCTCAAAATTCTTCAACACTATTGGATTTATAATGACTATCTTCTATTTAAAGCCCTTAGCTGTTGGCTTCTTCACAAATTTAGATAAATTGAAGAGCTGCATTTTGGAAAGGCAAATCAGGGGAGGACTTATACACTCAATGGTATGGTCCTGGCGAGTATTGCTGAACAAAGAGACTTTGGAGTGCAGGATCATTGTTCCTTAAAAGTAGAGTCGCAGGCAGATAGGATCATGAAGAAGGCGCTTGGTATGCTTTCCTTTATTGGTCAGTGTATTGAGGATAGGAGTTGGGAGATCATGTTGCAGCTGTACAGGATGTTAGTTAGGCCACTATTGGAATACTGTATACAATTCTGGTCTCCCTGCCATAGGAAGTGTATTGTGATATGTGAATGGGTTCAGAAAAAATTCACAAGGATGTTGCCAGCATTGGAGGGTTTGAGCTATAGGGGGTGGCTGAATAGGCTGGGGCTGTTTTCCCTGGTGGGTCGGAGGCTGAGGGGTGACCTTGTAGAGGTTTATAAAATCATGAGGGGCATGGATAGGGTAAATAGATAAGGTCTTTTCCCTGCGGTGGGGGAAGTCCAGAACTAGAGGGCAGGTTTAGGGTGAGAGGGGAAAAATATAAAAAGGACCTGAGTGGCAACTTTTTCCACAGAGGATGGTGCGTGTATGGGATCAGCTGTCAGAGAAAGTGGTGGAGACTGGTACAACATTTAAAAGGCATTGGATGGGTATATGAATATGAAGGGTTTACAGGGATATGGCCAAGTGCTGGAAAATGGGACTAGATTCATACCGGATATCTGGTCAGCATGGACGAGTTGGACCGAAGGGTCCATTTCTGTGCTGTATATCTCTGTGACTGTAAGTGAAAATATTTTCTTATTGTCTAACCTTTTGCAAGACATTCACAATTTTAAAGGTCTTTGTCAAGTTGACATCACCTTCCTCTTTAGAGGAAACAGTCTCAGTCTGTTCAGTCTTTCCTGATGGACAGACCCACTCAGTGAGGTATAGATTGAGTAATGACAGTAATAAGCAGGAGGTGAAGTGTCAACTAACAACAAAATGCCGTGATGCCGGAAATCAGAAATGAAACCAGTAAATGCTATAATCATCCAGCAGGCAGTCTGTGGATAGAGGAACATCAGGGTTAGCAACCAATTATAATTAGAGGCGGTTACAGATGAAAATTTAATGAGCAGATATTGTCCAAGTCAAACAGGGTCTATAGGTGGGTTTAGGGCAGGCAATGATTAAATGACAGAAGCACTGATCATGCAAGTCAGGTGCAAGTCAAGGTAACGATGGTGGGATAAATGGAGGATGTCCCAGTGAATGCGAAGAAGGAAACAGCAGAAAAATGTAGGAAAATAGGCAAAGTGGATTCAGCCTATTGTGACCCTGCTGGATCAATGAAAGAGTGATCCAATTAGTGCCACTTCTCTGTTCTTTCCCCAAGCCGTGAAAATGTATATATTTTTGGGTATTGACCTTTTGGATGTTGGTATTAATTATATTCCAGGCCATAGTGTCCTTCTTAGGTCACTGTACTTCTCAAATTCTGACTTCCTCCACATCCATGATTTTAATTGTTTCACCGTGAGCAGCGATACCTCAGCTGCCAAGCCCTAACTTTAAACCTCTCCCTGCTTTAAAACACTTCCTAAAGGGCATCTCTTTGATAAAACAAAGAACTGTGGATGCTAGAGATCTGAAGCAAAAACAAAAATTGCTGGAGAAGCTCAGCGGCTCTGGCAGCATCTGTGAAAAGAAAGCAGAGTTAATGTTTCAAGTACAGTGACCCTTCTTGAGAATAGGGGATGAAGGCTCACTGGGGCGACACGGTGTCACAGTGGTCAGCACTGCTGCCTCACAGCACCAGAGACCTGGGTTCAATTCCCACCTCAGGCAACCATCTGTGTGGAATTTGCATATTCTCCCTGTGTCTGTGTGGGTTTCCTCCGGGTGCTCCAGTTTTCTCCCACAGTCCAAAAATGTGCAGGTTAGGGTGAATTGGCCATGTTAAATTACCCGTTGTGTTAGGTGAAGGGGTAAATGTAGGGGAATGGACCCTTGGTGGGTTGCTCTTCAGAGGGTCAGTGTGGACTTGTTGGGCCGAAGGGCCTGTTTCCATGCTGTAAGTAATCTAATCTAATGATCTCAAAACTTTAACTCTGTTTTCTCTCCACAGATGCTGCCAGACCTGCTGAGCTTCTCCACCATTTTGTTTGAGCTTTTGGTTATTTGACCTAGTATCTCCTTAAGTGGCTCAATGCCTTGAGACATTTTACTGTGTTAGAAGTACTATACTGTCAAAGTTGAAGCTGTTGTTGTACCTTTGAAGTCCTTCATGTTTTGCCCTTTCAAATATTTCTCCAATTTTCTATTGAAAGTTACTACTGTTTCTACTGTCCTCTTTGGCACTACATTTTAGATTGTAGCATCTCCCCATGTTTGAAGGAAAGTCTAATTTCCCATCTGGTTCTTTACCAGCTATCTGTGTTCTCTGGTTACAGACTGTCCTGCCAGGGAACAGTTTCTTCCCATCTATCAAAACCCTTCTAAAATCTTATAAGCTGTTCATCTCTACACCATCAAACTGAAACATTCTCCCCTTGTTCCTATCTCCTTAAATACTAGCTGATGTACGGAGTATGAACTGTGATTCACTAGGAGCTCTCTTATCTTAGCTTGTGGGTTCAACTGAATGTGCAATATCTGAGCTGACACCCCAGCGCAGTGTTGAGGGAGTGCTGCAGGGTCCTGTGTGATATCTCTCAAGACAGACACAAAATTATCGTCTCATCTAACGCTCAGATGCATTTAGATAAAATCCCATGTCACTTTCGAAGAAGTGAGGAGTTCTAGCTTGCGTCCTGGCCAATATTTATCCTTAAGCTAACATTACTACAATAGGTTACTGGGTCATTTTCCACTGCCATTTGTAGGAGTTTCCTGTGCTCAATTTGGTAGCTGTGTTTTCTACATTAAGGCAGTGATTACAGTCAAACAATTACTCTATTGGTCGTTTGGATTGCCCTAAGGTCATGAGCACAGTGTAATATATAGAAGAAAGGGGTAAATGTTGATAAGGTAAGACTAAGGCATGTGAACATAGCACTGCACAACACTGACATAACTGTGGGCAGCACGATGGCTCAGTGATTAGCACCAGGGACCTGGATTCAATTCTGGCCTTGGCCTACTGTCGGTGTGGAGTTTGCATGCTCTCTGTCTGCATGGGTTTCCTCCCACAGTCCAAAGATGTGCAGAGTTAGGTGAATTGGCCATGCTAAATTGCCCATAGTGTTTAGGGATGTATAGGATAGGGGGAATGGGTCTCGGTGAGTTACTCTTCGGACAGTCAGTATGGACTTGATGGGCCGAAGGGAGATTCTAAATGTGTTGGACTGATAGCTTGTTTCTGTGCTGTAGATACTTTGCAAGCCTTCTTTTCCCCTTTAATCCTTTATTTGATCTTTACTATTTTTATTGGAAGTCATATTCCTCTATTCAGATTTTATTTTGTCAAAATTGAGACTCATAACCACTCAACTAATATAAAGTGGGTAAAAACAATAACTGCAGATGCTGGAAACCAAATTCTGGATTAGTGGTGCTGGAAGAGCACAGCAGTTCAGGCAGTATTATGCTGCCTGAACTGCTGTGCTCTTCCAGCACCACTAATCCATAATATAAAGTGGGTGACATTCCTCTGTACCACAATTGGCCCTAGCCTGTAATACAGTGCTAGGTCTGTGAGGGTATTCAGACTCACTAATGAATTAATTAAGATTAGACTACTTACAGTGTGGAAACAGGCCCTTCGGCCCAACAAGTCCACATTGCCCCGCCGAAGCGCAACCCACCCATACCCCTACATCTACCCCTTACCTAACACTATGGGCAATTTAGCATGGCCAATTCACCTAACCTGCACATCTTTGGACTGTGGGAGGAAACCGGAGCACCCGGAGGAAACCCACGCAGACACGGGGAGAACGTGCAAACTCCACACAGTCAGTCGCCTGAGGCGGGAATTGAACCCGGGTCTCTGGCGCTGTGAGGCAGCAGTGCTAACCACTGTGCCACCGTGCCGCCCGCAAAATCTGAGGAAATGTTACATTGTGTTAATTCTTCACAAAGCTTTCAAGTTTAAGATTAGATTACTTACAGTGTGGAAACAGGCCCTTCGGACCCGCTGAAGCGCAACCCACCCGTACCCCTATATTTACCCCTTACCTAACACTACAGGCAATTTAGCATGGCTAATTCACCTGACCTGCACATCTTTGTGACTGTGGGAGGAAACCGGAGCACCCGGAGGAAACCCACGCAGGCACGGGGAGAATGTGCAAACTCCACACAGAGAGTCGCCTGAGGCGGGAATTGAACCCGGGTCTCTGGCGCTGTGAGGCTTTAAGATTAAAGTAAACTAACCTAAATTAAACCCTGGTCACAATTTATACTTAAACAGATTTGCTGCAAATTTCCACCAAGTTAACTGAGATCAGTTAAATTGCCACGGACTCACTCATTAATTTTAGCAACTTTTAAGTCAAGATGGCTCAATACCACATAGCTGGGAAAGAAAAAAATCATTTTATTCGATGATGTTTTGAATCAAACCAACAGCTTGGTTCTGGGTTCCCTGTTTTTTTTTCTCTGACAGAGGATCAGTCCCTGGTTCAAGAGAGTCATGGACTTAAAGCAGAGGCAGAGCATTGAACCCACAACAAAAACAAAACCCTGCACATTGTCCTTGATTTTAAATTGTTTTTCTTTATCCTTTTTCTCCTAACTCACATCTTCCAACCAGCTGTTTGCAATCACAACTCGCTTTGGCTGAGTCACAGTCAGCACAAGTTCCAGAAAAAACATGGAGCTCTCACAACAGCATCGAAATCAAATACTTATTCCTTCCTTTACTCTGCGAGTTTTAGATTTTTAGTTCTTATCTGGGAACAAGTTGCATTCTTCCACTGGTTAGACCAACTACTTCTTTCTGCCTTAGTTTAACAGATTATCTCTCCATGGGTAAAAACGATCAGCACTCTCTTCAACGATTAAATTGATTCCTGTGTCCTTTGTTAGTTGGATTGATTGAACCACCCCCCCACCCTTTTCCAGTTAAAGTGAATAAATGTCCAGACCGTCAGTTGTAATGGACTCATTTATGGCAAGAATACCAGTTGCGTGCACTAGAAGGACACTGGGTCCTGTTCTTCACTGTCAGGAATAACATGCATTACACCTGTTTTAACTCAACAAAATGGATGAATAAATAAATGACTTTATTGTCACATTTATCTAGGAAGATCCTGTGAAAAGTGTTTAGTCACCACAATCCGGCACCATTTCAAGTTCCAAAAAAAAAGACATTATTTAAATAGAGTTCATTTTCTGTTCAAGTTGGGTCTCAAGCTCCAAGGCTTCGGCAAGGTCTCTGCAAGGTGTTCCAGGCCTCAGGAAAACCCTGCTGTGGGTACAGCAACGACAGTACTGAGGAGATGCCCCAGGAGATCCTGACTCTGCTACTGCTGCTGCTACAGCTATGAGTCCTCACCCTGGCCCTACTGTAGCCAAGAATTCCTGTTCTGGACCTAGAGCAGCCAGGAGTCCTCGCTCTGGGCCTACAGCAGCCAGGAGTCCTCGCTCCGGGCCTAGAGCAGCCAGGAGTCCTCGCTCCAGGCCTAGAGCAGCCAGGAGTCCTCGCTCCGGGCCTAGAGCAGCTAGGAGTCCTCGCTCCGGGCCTAGAGCAACCAGGAGTCCTCGCTCCAGGCCTAGAGCAGCCAGGAGTCCTCACTCCCAGCCTAGAGCAGCTAGAAGTCCTTGCTTCGGGCCTAGAGCAGCCAGGAGTCCTCGCTCCGGGCCTAGAGCAGCCAGGAGTCCTCACTCTGGGCCTAGAGCAGCTAGAAGTCCTCACTTTGGGCCTAGAGAAGCCAGGAGTCCTTGCTCCAGGCCTAGAGCAGCCAGGAGTCCTCGCTCCGGGCCTAGAGCAGCCAGGAGTCCTCGCTCCGGGCCTAGAGCAGCCAGGAGTCCTCGCTCCAGGCCGAGAGCAGCCAGGAGTCCTCGCTCCAGGCTGAGAGCAGCCAGGAGTCCTCATTCTGGGGTTAGTGCAGCCAGGAGTGTTCACTCTGGGCCTAGTGCAGCCAGGAGTCCTTGCTCCGGGCCTAGAGCAGCCAGGAGTCCTCGCTCCGGGCCTAGAGCAGCTAGGAATCCTCGCTCCGGGCCTAGAGCAACCAGGAGTCCTCGCTCCAGGCCTAGAGCAGTCTGGAGTCCTCACTCCCGGCCTAGAGCAGCTAGAAGTCCTCGCTTCGGGCCTAGAGCAGCCAGGAGTCCTCCCTCCGCGCCTAGAGCAGCCAGGAGTCCTCGCTCCGGGCCTAGAGCAGCCAGGAGTCCTCACTCTGGGCCTAGAGCAGCTAGAAGTCCTCATTTTGGGCCTAGAGAAGCCAGGAGTCCTTGCTCCAGGCCTAGAGCAGCCAGGAGTCCTCGCTCCGGGCCTAGATCAGCCAGGAGTCCTCGCTCTGGGCCTAGAGCAGCCAGGAGTCCTCACTCTAGGCCTAGTGCAGCCAGGAGTCCTCGCTCCAGGCCTAGAGCAGCCAGGAGTCCTCGCTCCAGGCCGAGAGCAGCCAGGAGTCCTCATTTTGGGGTTAGTGCAGCCAGGAGTCCTCACTCTGGGCCTAGTGCAGCCAGGAGTCCTTGTTCCAGGCCTAGTGCAGCCAAGAGCCCCTGCTCTGGGCCTACCGCAGCCAGGAGTCCTCGCTCCGGGCATATAGCAGCCAGGAGTCCTTACTCTGGGCATAGTGCAGCCAGGAGTCCTTGCTCCGGGCATACAGCAGCCAAGAGTCCTCACTCCAGGCCTAGTGAAGCCAGGAGTCCCGCTCTGGGTCTACCGTAGTCAAAAGTTGTCGCTTTGGGCCTATCGTATTTAGGAGAGCCTGCTCTGGGCACTGCCATAGCCAGGAGTCCCTGCGTTGCCGCCACTACAGCGAGGAGTCCCCGCTCCAGGCACTGAACCACTGCAATAGACAGCCCACTGCGGCCAAGAGTCAGGTCATTGCTCTGAGCCTACTGCTGCCAGGAATCCTTGCTCTGGGCCCCACACTGCTACAGCTGATGCCCCACCACAGTCCCAGGCGACAACCACTTTGTCGTAAATATCTCAGAGCAATGCTTTGGCCAATCCAAACCTCATTCAAATTGCCAGTTAACTCTCAGTAATCACCTAACTGACACATTCTGCCTAGCAACACCACGACTAGAGTCCAATTGCAAACCTATCAGCATTCCCATACAGTATAAAATGTAGTTTTCCTTGGTATTCTTGCAAATTGTTCTGATGAGCGCAATCTTCAACAAAATGTATCTTTTTCAGCAATACTACACCATCAAAGGGGGTTTTAAAATGTTATCTTTTGCTAATTGTGGGAATCTGCTGTGCACACAAATTAAACATAAACTCGATAGACCTCAAAGACAGCCACTTTGAAATGGGGACCAACATTAGGGACAAGTCATCAAACACTTTCAACACCCTGGCGTGATCCTGGGATGTGGCTTTCCTTAGACCATTACCTGCAAGTACACCAGCGAGGTAGATGAAGCTAATACGGAGAGCGCCATGCACCATTTCGAGAGGAACTCCGACCAGCAGCTGCAACACCACATTGAAGCCCAGATGCTCAACTCTGGAATAAAGAACTTGCACAGTCACAGTCTCATTGCTGTCTTCATCGGAGGCCTTGCCTCTTCATATGGTGATGAGGAACTGAACCAATTCCACCAGATGCAAGCGAGACCTCCCCAACCCCCACCATTGCTTGCATCTATCCAGGACCGTTAGCATTGTAAAACATCCTAAACCACTTCACAAGGATATTATCTAACAAATCTGTGAGGGAATGTATCGGAATGGTGATTCTGAAGAATGACTTCAGTAATGTGAAGCTGGAATTGTTTTCAATACAGCACGGACTTTATGGGAAAATTTAATCAAGGTACTCGCTATTGAGGGCTTTTGGTCAAGTAAATGAGGAAATAACTGATTTCACTGGATGGAGGTGGTTGGTAACTAGATTAACACAGAGTGGAAATAATTGGCAAAAAACAAAGGTTGTGGTGAAGATACACTGCAAGATACACCGCCTGAAAGCAATAGCAACATTCAAAAAGGAAATGGATAAATATTTGAAAAGGAAGTATTTCTCAAGTTGTGTGGAAAAAAGGAGGGGGAAGGCGATGTATTGGATAACCGTTTCAAAGAGCCAGGACTGGAGGATTGGCCTCCCTTTGTGCTGTAGCTACCAGTGCAATGATTCTGATCCCTGCATTCACAGCACAAGGGGTACACAGATGTTGAGAAAAGCAGACAGTCTATACCAGCTACTCACCCAACATGCATGAAGATGTAACTGAGGTAGCGCCAGATTTGCCTGCGGCGCTGTGGCTGGTAGACCAGTGGATTGTTCAAATATGAAGGGTGTGTGATCTGGAGCACCCATTTCTCCAGGACCAGCCCGTAATAGATGAAAACGGCAATCTGTTGAATACAGAGCAGATCAGACACATTGCACTACTCTCTGCTCATACTTTGCTTTTTAAAAAAAATTTTCACATGGGGCATTGCTGGTTTGGCCAAGTTTAGTGCCCATCCTGATTTGCCCTCAAGAAGTTGGTGGCCTTCTTGACCACTGCACTCCATGTGGTGTCTCATCTAAAGAGCAACACCTCCAACAGTGTGGCACTCCCTCATTACAAATCATAGCCTGGATTCTCTGCTCAAGTCTCTGGGTGGGATTTGTGCCCATGACCTCCCACTATGCAATTAGGGAGGGAATTGCAGGATTTTGATCCAGAGATACTGGAGGAACGGCAATATGTTTCCAAATCAGGACAGTAATTAGCTTGAAGGGGAACTTTCAGGGAATGGTGTTCCCATGTATCTGCTACCCTTGTCCTTCTAGATGGTAGAGGTCACATGTTTGGAAGGAGCTGTCTTTGTGGTGAGATATTTGCCAATTGTACTGCCTGCACTGTGCACTGGTGGGAGAGGGAGTGCATATTGAAGGTGGTGGCAGGAATACCAATCAAATGGGTAAAATGGGCTGCAGAGTGAGGACTGCAGATACTGGAGATCAGAGTTGAGAGTATGATGCTGGAAAAGCACAGCATCCAAGGAGCAGGAGAATCGACGGGAGAATTCGATGAAGGGCTTATGGCTGAAACATTGATTCTCCTGCTTCTCAGATGCTGTCTGACTTGTTGTGCTTTTCCTGCACTCTCGACTGCTTTGATGTTGAGTTTTTTTGAGTATTGTTGGAACTGCACTCAATACTGGATGCAGAAATTGCAATTGCTTCCAAAGGCTTCTATCTTGTCTATTGCACTGATGGGGTGGGCCTCCCTGGTATTGAGGATGGAGATATTTGTGGACCCTACTCTACCTCCAGTGAGTTGTCCATCACCATTCATGACTGGATGTGACAGGGCTGTAGAGCTTGGTTCTGATCGGCTGGTTGTGGGATTACTAAGCTCTATCTACCACTTGCTGCTGTTGCTGTTTGGCACGTAAGTCACCCTGTGTTCTATTTTCACTGGGTTGACACCTCTTTCTTAGCTATGTCTGGTGCTGCTCCTGACATACCCCCTGCACATTCCATTGAATTATTAGGGTTGATCCCCTGGCTTGGTGGTAATGGTGGAGTCTGGAATATATCGGGCGGCACGGTGGCACAGTGGTTAGCACTGCTGCCTCACAGCGCCAGAGACCTGGGTTCAATTCCCGTCTCAGGCGACTGTCTGTGTGGAGTTTGCACGTTCTCCCAGTGTCTGTGTGGGTTTCCTCCGGGTGCTCCGGTTTCCTCCCACACTCCAAAGATGTGCAGGTCAGGTGAATTGGCCATGCTAAATTGCCCGTAGTGTTAGGTAAGGGGTAGATGTAGGGGTATGGGTGGGTTGCGCTTTGAAGGGCCTGTTTCCACGCTGTAAGTAATCTAATCAGACCATGAAGTTTATAACTGATACAGTTCACCTGTTGACAGCTCACAGAGCTACACGAATGCCCAGACTTGAGTTGCTATATCTGCTTGTCCCATTTAGCACAGTGGTAGTGCCACACAACACAATGCAGGGTATCCTCAGTGTGAAAATGGGAAGTTGTCTCCACAAGGACAGTGCGGTGGTCATTTTAACAGATACTGAAAAATGCATCTGCAACAGGCAAATTGGTGAGGAAAAGGTCAAGCATGTTTTAGCCTCTCGTTGATTCCATTACCACCTGCCACAGACCCAGTGAAGTGTCCCCACCCCCGAATGCATTCTGAGCCCTTGCCACCCTCAGTGTTTCCTCCAAGTGGGCTTCAGCATGGAGGAGTACTGTTTCATCAGCGCAGGGGGTGTGCTGTAGGAGGCAAATGTCAAATGGTTTCCTTGCATGTTTGAACTGATGCCATATCACGGTCAATATTGAGAACTTCCAAGGCAACCCTCTCATTACTATTATGTGACATACCACTGTACCAGCCCTGCTGTGGGGCAAGACATACCTAGGGATGATGGTGTCCTCTGGGACATTGTCCATGATGTTAATAAGGAGGACTTTGCAGGTTCACAGGACTGTGTTTGACTTTGTCTTTTCAGGTGCCCAGGCAGATGTAGGGCAGCCCATCCGGTTTCATGCCTTTTATTAGACTTTCTTCTGGTTTAATACAGTTGAATAGCTCACTAGGCCTGTCAAGAGTCAACCACGTTGCTGTGGGTATGGGGTCACGTGTAGGTCAGATCAGGTAAGGACAGCAGATTTCCTCCCTAAACGGCATTAATGAACCAAAACAGAAATCGCTGGAGAAAAGGATGGAGAGAAGCTACTAAAGGATTTGATGACAAGGATAATAATTTAAAATCCAAAGCATTGCTGGACTGGGAGCCCATGTAGGTCAGTGAGCAAAGGGGTAATGGGTGAACAGGACATTGTCTGAGTATGAATATGGGGCATCAAAGATTTAGATGAGTCCAAGTTGGCAGAGAGTGCAAGATGAGAAGTTGGCCCTGGATAATTGGAATAGTTGAGTCTGGAGATAACAAAGGCATCGATGAGAGATTCAGCAGGTTTGAGTGGAGTCTGAGACACAGTGCTATGAACGTGAATACTGGTGGTCTTAAAAGTGGTAATGATATGTGGTTAAAAGGCTGTCACTGATTTCTTGAAGCATTGACTACTGACCTCCAGAAGGGTAACAGTGATCATAAACCAGGGTGGGGGGCAACACGTGTAGCTGTCATAGTACCACTTGCGGTCCAGTCCCCTGGGCAGGGTCTCATACGCGATGTGTCGGATAAATCGCTGGGATATCGTGAGGCCGGTTTCTTCGAGGAGCGAATTGGCCCGGAGATGGCGATTTCCCAAATGGATAGCACGACGGAAGCTGTTAGACCGTTTATTGCTCATCTGATTGAAACAAAAAGCCCACATGCAGAGTGGGAAATTAATTTTTAAGCCATTGGATAGACCCAAACAAGGTTGTCACACCCTGAAAATGGGAAGTGTTTACCTGTTGGCCCATTGCTGAGGCAACATTCCCTCACCCCTATCACTGGTCAGTCAATCCATCTATTCAGAATCTAATACATGCCATTAGATAAAGTATTTTACAGTTAATGTAATAGTTTCCGAAGTGTTGTAACTATTATACTGTCAGAAATGTGATAGTGAATTAGCACAGAGCAAACCCCCAGAAAAAGTAGTGTGATGAGAAGCAGATATTCTGTGCTGTCGGTTAAGTGATCAAATACTGTCCAAGATACTGTGCAGTACCCCTCAGCCCGGTATCAATTAATGGACAAGGGATTTATTAGACCTGAAAGAGCAGATCAGACATCACTTTAATGCCTCATCCAAACAGCAGCTACTCTGACAGTGCAGCTGTTCCTCAGTATAAGTGTCAGCCTGGATTCTCTACTTTGGAGTGGGACTTGTGGCCATGACCTTCTAACCCAGAGACAAGCGAAATAACACTGAACCACAGCCTGACAATCTTCTGAATAACCGCTCCTCACCCATGATAAAAACACGCTCCCAGCTGGGGAAATGTCAATTAAAGGCTCTCATCAATCTGACCATTTCACATAAAATTCACTGGAGCCTTTCCCCATCTGATTCACACTGTTAGTTCCATCACCCAGCTGTGAAATGAGAATGTGGTGTTGTGGAGAACTGTAAGAGGTGCAGGCTGTTTGATTGCTGAGTGTTGTTCACAGTTTTAATTACTCTCTTCTATTCCTGGATCATTGGCTGAAAACTAGGGACTGATTTCTTTAACACTGAATTTCTGGAATTTGGAGAATTATAGAGTCATAGAGATGTACAGCATAGAAACAGACCCTTCGGTCCAACTTGTCCATGCTGACAAGATATCCTAACCTAATCTCATCCCACCTGCCAGCACTTGGCCCATATCCCTCTAAACCCTTCCTATTCATATACCCATCCAGATGCCATTTAAATATTGTAATTGTACCAGCCTCTACCACTTCCTCTGGCAGCTCATTCCATACACGTACCACCCTCTGCATGAAAAAGTTGCCCCTTAATTCTCTTTTAAATCCTTCCCCTCTCGCCCTAAACCTATGTCCTCTAGTTCTGGACTCCCCAACGCCAGGGAAAAGACTTTGTCTATTTATCCTATCCATGCCCCTCATAATTTTGTAAACCTCTATAAGGTCACCCCTCAGCCTTTGATGCTGCAGAGAAAACAGCCCCAGGCTATTCAGCCTCTCCCTGTAGCTAACACCATCCAAACCTTGGCAACATCCTTGTAAATCTTTTCTGAACCCTTTCAAGTTTCACAACATCTTTCTGATAGGAAGGAGACCAGAATTGCACGCAATATTCCAACAGTGGCCTAACCAATGTCCTGTACAGCTGCAACATGACCTCCCAACTCCTATACTCAATGCACTGACCAATAAAGGAATGCATACTAAATGCTTTCTTCACTATCCTATCTACCTGAGACTCCACTTTCAAGGAACTATGAACCTGCACTCCAAGGTCTTTTTGTTCAGCAACACTTCCCAGGACCTTACCATTAAGTGTTTAAGTCCTGCCCTGATTTGCCTTTCCAAAATGCAGCACCTCGCATTTTTCTAAATTAAACTCCATCTGCCGCTTCTCAGCCCATTGGCCCATCTGATCAAGATCCCGTTGTACTCTGAGCTAACCGTCTTCGCTGCCCACTACATCTCCCTAGTGTGCTTCCAATTAAACCTGTTGGACTATAACCTGGTGTTGTGTGATTTTTAACTTTGTACACTACATCTCCAGTTTTGGTGTCATCTGCAAACAATCCATTTTAAAAGGGCTGCTCTCATTGAAGCTATTGGATTGTTATAAGAATCCTGGAGATTTCTTCATGCCTTTCCAGTAAGGAAACCTGATTTCCTTTCCAGCCTGACCTGTCAGTGGCTTCAGTCCTGCATCAGCCCAGGCTGCCTCTTCATAAAGTGATAGCAATTGAGGGCAGGAAGCAGCAGCGGGGAACTAAGTGAATAAGTAATAGTCTGTGATTGGGTTATCAGACTGCATCTTCAGCTGTAATCAGTGTCTGTAGAATAGGGTGAAATGGCCTTTCAGCTAAGTAGAGTCATAGAGATATTCAGCATGGAAACAGACCCTTCGGTCCAACTCATCTGTGCTGACCAGATATCTCAATCTGACCTAATCTCATTTGCTAGCACTTAGCCCACATCCCTCTAAACCCTTCCTATTCATATACCCATCCTGATGCATTTTAAATGCTGTAATTGTACTAGCCTCTACCATCTCCTCTGGCAGCTCATTCTGTATTGCCCCTGGAAGCAGTTCCTTATCCTGGGGGAATGGTGTGGGACAGCTTCTCTTCCAAGCTGTGGTTACATTCAGGGATAAGGCCCTTCCCCCCCCCCAGCCTATCTTTACCATTTGGAGCATGTCAGTGCCCTCACCCAGCAGCTAGTTTTAGATGCTAACCTATAAATTCCTCTCTTCCTGCTCCATGTTTTGGCTCATTGGGAAATCTCTAAGATTCATAGGTTTTGTTTTCATGTGGCCAGTTCAGATTCCCGGAGATCAGCTAGAAAGTATCATCTGACCTGATGTCATACTCTGCACCATCACTATCCCCTCAGGACAGAAACCAGACGCTGTTAACGTGAAATGTGACATGGAATTGATCAATTAGTGGGGACTGTCTGTGAACAAAATATTCTGCTGTTAAAAACTGCGGAATATTCTGCACCGAAAAAACTCCTGATCATCAATTGTACAGTGCTTTATATAAAACACAACTGAAGCTGGGGCAGTGAGATACAGACTAGAATTGAACTGGGAGTTTTAGGAGTTGAGAGACAGAATAATAGATATCAGGAATGAGGTAGACTGGAATCTAATCAAGGAGTTCAGAGAGTTACACAATATTACATTGAATGTACAACACAGAAATGGGGTATTAGTCCAACTATTCTGTTCTGGAGTTCACAGGAACATAGGAACAAGAGTAGGCCATTCAACCCCTCAAGCTTGTTCTGCCCGTCAATGTGATAATGCCTAATCTATGGCTTAACTCCATCTGCCTGCCATTGGCGCATTTCCCTTAATACCTTTGCTTATCAAAAATGATCCATCTCAGATTTAAAATTAACAACTGATTCTGCATCCACTGCGGAAAAGAGTTCCAAACCTCTCTCACCCAGTGTGTGTGGAAGTGCTTCCGAACATCTCTCCTGAGTGGTCTGGCCCTAATTCTCTGATGAAGGGCTTTTGCCCGAAACGTTGATTTCGCTGCTCATTGGATGCTGCCTGAACTGCTGTGCTCTTCCAGCACCACTAATCCAGTATTTGCTTTCCAGCATCTGCAGTTATTGTTTTTACCTAATTTTCAGACTATGCCCCTTAGTTCTAGAATCCCTAACCAGTGGAAATAGTTTATTTTTATTGACCCTGTCTTCTCCTGTTACGATCTTGGAGACTTCAATCAGATCACCCCTTCACCTTGTAAATTCTAGAGAAAACAGGCCTAATTTGCACAATCTCTCCTCATAATCTGAGGTAAAATGTGTCAGCACAGGCTTGGCGGGCTGAAGGGCCAGTTCCTGTGCTGTGTTGTTCTTTGTTCTTGTTCTAACCCTTGAAGTCCAGGTATCATTCTTGTAAACCTATGTTGCACTCCCTCCAAGGCAAATCTACCCTTCCTAAGGTACGGTGCCCAGATCTGCCCACTGTACTCCCTGTGGGGTCTAATCATGGTTGCGTATAACTGCAGCATAACCTCTGCATCCCTATACTTCAATCCTCTGGATATAAAGGCTGGCATTCCATTAGATTTCTTGACTTTTTATGCATAATTTATACTCTGTTTGAGTTACTTCCTGAACCAGTTTCCTTGTCTCCATCTTTCAACCTGTGACGAACCCTTTTCCCTTACCTGACCAGTTTCTATTAGAAAGCATACCGTTCACTTCAATCAATTCCTATGGTAATGCACTCCACATTGTAAAACAATCTCTCAAATTAAAACATTTCTGCTTATTCCCCTGCTATTAGTAACCATCCTGAATCAATGACCCCAAATTCTGGATTTTCTAAAAATTGGAACCCCATTCTGTATATCCAATCCAATCCATTTATCACATTAAAGATCTCTTCCATCTCTCTTTTAGCTTTCCTCTTTTTCAAAGAAGAATGTTCTTTTTAATCTTTTTAATCTCCCTGACCACTGCAATCTGAGTTCCAGTCCTATCCTTGGAAGTGCAGGGGGTAATTTCCAGCAGGGCATTCAGCATCTGAGGTGACTACATCTTCAGTCAACACACTGATTTAATCAGGGTTTAGTGTCAGGCAGCACCTTGGCAAAGGAGTTGAGGTTAGTGCCAGGAATGGTGCCCAGAAGATTGTTAACCAGCTGATTTTCACTAGTAATGTCTGCCAGAAACTGTTGGGCATTGTGATTGTTAGCTCCCTCTGCTAATGGTGCCCAGGGGTTTGGGGAATAAACAGTGTTGATGTTACTGACTTGGATCCTCACCATTCTGAGTCACTGCTGCTGGATTGAGGGAACAGGATCCTGAAACACATCAGGAGACCCTCTGGAAAACTTGGTCAAGACTTCGCCAACATTCTGGCAATACTTATTCTGGAAACGTCTCGGAGAACCTCACCTGAAAAATATTAAACGTATGCTACTCCAGCTTGAGGGAATATGGAGGGGAAGAGGGGAGTGTGGTCATGGACAACATGTGGGATGATTAAGTGAAGGTGGCGGTTTTCATTTCCAGGAATTCTGGCTGAGCATTCTCCACTTTACATCAGTATATTTGCTCCCACTGTTCACTCACCAGGTTTACAAAGTCCTGGTAGCAGACCTTTCCCTCAGAATTGTTGTCTGCCAAAGCCAGAAGCACCTCCAGTTTATGCGGCTCGAGCTCTGAGCCGTGGGCCTGCAGAAGGTTCCGGAACTTTTCAGTGCTAATGTAGCCTGTGTTTGTAGGGTCGAACTGTCAGAAAGATGAGAAAGACAGAGTGTAACACAAAAAGCACAACAGAGCTCCCACCAAGGCACGCAGAAAACCAATGAAACCCACTGGCCACCCTCAGGCCCAGAGGAACAACACAGCAGCTGGGACCAAGATGGAAACAGAAATGGCTGCGAGGGCCCAGCATGTCTGTCTGTAGCTGTGGGGAGGGAAACAGTCAATGTTCAGAAGAAGGTTCAGCACTTTCTGTTATTGTTTGTTTTAAATCTTCATCATCCTCAGTTCTTTGTTTTATTTTAGGACCAAGAGGAATTTTGACTTCAACATAAATACAGAGAATGCTCATGTTCTGGAATGGTCTGTGGGGTGACAGGTATCGGGAATAGTAAGGGTCAGGAATGATGACCTGTGGGAATTCCTGTGGGAATGGCTGGTATTGAGGATTGTCAGTATCAGTTCGAGGTAGGATTATGGGTTTGAGATTAGGATCAGTTCCATCATGATTATATTGAATGCTAGAGTCTGATCAAGGGGATTAGAGACAAAAATAATCTGCAAATGCTGGAATCCAGGGTAGACCGGCAGGAAGCTGGAATAACACAGCAAGCCAGGCAGCATCAGGAGGTGGAGAAGACAGCGTTTCGGGTGTAACCCTTCTTCAGGACTGGGGGTGGGTGTAAGGGGGAGCTGCAGATGGGGGAGGGGTGGGGTAGGTGAAGACAGGCAGAGAGTACAACCTGGTTGGGAGAGCAAAGGCGGACCCAGGTAACCCCTCATGCCTCTTCTGCTATTCGATAGGAGGTTGACCTTTTCCCTTAACTCAACTTCATGGTCTATCCGTTTGCTCCCTCCAACATGAGACCCCAGTGAGGTGGGAGCTTCATCATGTGGGAAGAAAGAGGGATTCAGCAATTAGGCCGCTGAAAGAGAGAGAGAGAGAGAACATCTTCAGCTGGGAATAAAAATGAGGTTGGTCACTATCCCATGAAAACGTCACCGTCTCTAATGATCCCAGAGCTATAACAGAGTAGGAGAGACACTGTTAATACTACTCCTTGAACCTTCCACACTCTGAGGCTGCAGGCACTCTCTCTCTCTCTGGTCTTCGCTCCAAGTTTAATGAAATCTGTCCTTGTTTGTGAAAGATGCCTCCGGACAGATTAGCTATCGGTGTCCCCTTGTGGCTGAGGCAAGGAATCGAGATGAATATTGAAGGAAGTGCTGACCTCAGTATATTGTGAATAAGGTGGATGGGGGTGGGGTGGGTGCAGAAAGTGAACAGGGGCTTACTTTCTGTGGGAGTCACAGCTCCTGTGTTTTCTGCGGGCTGGATAATTCCATTCATTCACCTGATTCAGCAATGTGGTATTTGGCAAGTCAGGTCCCAGGTCTGGCTGACTGTGGGATGCTGCTCCATTTCCACACTGCCAGCCTTTCCCAGAGTCAATCGCCCCTCCAACCTGGCAGAGCGAGCCATTCAAACACACTGTGCAGAAATCTTTCACATCACAATGGGACAGAACCAAGCGGGAAGATTACTCCTGGGGAAGGGGGGTTTAGAATAAAAGCAAGGGGCTCTTGTGGCTTAGTAGATATTACCCTACCTCTGAACCAGGAGGTCTCTGTTAAAATCCCATCTATTCCTGGAGCTGTGTAAAACATTCCTGAACAGGTTGACTACAATGCTGTTTAAGAATAACAGGCAGCCAATTGAGACTGAGACAGGAGGAATCTCTGCACAGACAGTGATGAATCTTTGGGCCAGAGGGAACAGTCTCAGTGTTTAGGACAAAGATCGGTCGATTTGTGGATGGTAGGGATATGGGGAAAAGGCGGAAAAATGGGGTTAGGGTGGATCAGCCCCCATTAATGGTGGAGCAGGTTAGAGGGGCCAAATGGCCTATTCCTACATTCCAACTGCAGTGATTTTCTCTCGATCACCTCCCCCCAGCCCTGGCCCTCACTTTGCTATTATTTGTCTGCTGTTTTATGTGTTTTTTTAACATTCTACCTTTCCCTGGTTTGTAGCTGTGATTTCAGTGACCCCACTCAGTGGTCAGGGTGGCCCAGCTGTGGTTCAGTGGGTCAGGAACTCTGTGGAGGCCAGCAGATAACACAGCCAATCGGGATGTTGGAGTAATCCCTGGGGACAGGTAAGCCAGACAGATGCTGGAAGTCAGAGGCAATAGATGCAAGGCTGGAAACATCGATTCTCCTGCTCCTCAGATGCTGCCTGACCTGCTGCGCTTTTCCAGCACCACATCCATTGACTGACATATTAATCTCGGTCTGCCCTCTCGGGTGGATGTCAATTTGGACAGGAGGAGGCTCCTGTCCTCTCTATGAAGACCCCAACAGTATTTATTCCTCAGGCAACATCCTTGAAAGTAAATCATCGCATTACAGGCATGGGATTGGGTGCCAAATGTAGACAGAGCCAGTGACTGCACCTATATTGAAAAGCTTTGAGAAGATTGCGAAAAGTGCTATATAAATGCAAGTCCTTTTGCCTCTTCTTGGTCATTGGCCATCAGGGGTGAGCGCAGTCACAACAGTCCATCCTAAACACCCATCCACCTGCTCTGAGAGACAGGGGAAGGTGCTGAATGGTTCTGCACTCTCAGTAAGACCGCCTTGTTGTCCCCTTCAGTCCGATAATTTTTACAAGCAATAATCAAAAGTATTCAAAGAACTTGTGGTGGCACAGTGGCTTGGTGGTTAGCACTACTACCTCACAATGCCAGGAGCCTGGGTTTGATTCCAGCTTCTGTGGAGTTTGTACATTCTCTCCATGTTTGCGTGGGTTTGCTCCGATTTCCTCCCGCAGTCCAAAGATGTGTAGGTTAGGTGAATTAGTCAGCAAAAAATGTAGGGGAATGGGTCTAGGTCGTTACTCTTTGGAGGGTTGGTGTAGACTTGCTGGGCCAAAGGGCTGACTGTAGAAATTCTAATTTATTCAGAAAAATGCATTATTTATTGATGCCACTATGATTTATTTCACAATTGTTCTATATATCTGTGACCTGGAGATTAATCTGCAATTCCTGCTGACTCTAGGCCAAGCCTGAATGTGGTGTTTTAAACAATTTCAATGCAACTCCTGCTGGCCAACAGTCTGGCACTAGAACTTATAAAGTGCTGTTTCATATTTCCACATTTGAATGCTACTTTGCCAGAGCTCCAACTCAGGAGGGAGTCTGGGAGGGAGAAACAGTCTCCAAAACACTGGCCACTCACTCACTCCCCCAACAAACAGCAGTGCAGACTGGGCTTGCAGCTCTCAGCATTGCCAAACCAGGGGAACACACCATTCAACCCCTTCAAGATAAATCTTCATCACAGTCCTTCCTGATATCACACTGTTGGTTCACAAGCACACAAACACACACTTATACACACATAGACACACACATACATACACACACACACAAACACACACTTACACACATACAGACACACACACATACACACACAAACACACATACAGACACACACATACACACACACAAACACACACTTACACACATACAGACATACACACACACACAAACACACACACAAACACACACTTACACACATACAGACATACACACACACACAAACACACACTTACACACATACACACACTCACACAAACACACACAGACAAACACACATACAAACACACACACACATACAGACACAAACACACACTTACACACATACAGACACACACCCACCCACATACACACAGACACACACAAACACTCACACACACTTACACACATATGGACACACACACATACACACACTCACAAACACAAACACACATTTACACACATACAGACACACACACACAAACACAAACATTCACACAGACACATGCACAAACACAAACACACAGAGACACAAATGTATACACACAAACACAAACACTTACACACACACAGACACACACTCACATATAGACACAAATATATGCACACACACACACAAGTATCACACACAGATACACACACACACAAAAGCTCACAGACAGAAACAGAAACACACACACAAACTCAGACACCCACCCATACACACACAGACACAAATGCAGCATAGGTTCACAGACACACACTGTCATACAGAGTTAAATAGTGTGGTGCTGGAAAAGCACAGCTGGTCAGGCAGCACCTGAGGAGCAGGAGAGTCGACATTTCGAGCAGAAGCTCTTTATCAGGAATGTAGAAGGGTAAGGGGACTGTGAGATAAATTGGGAGGTGGGACTGGGGCTTGGGGGAAAGTAGCTGGGATGCAGGTGGGTGGGGGATGATGGCGATACATTGGTGGGGAGGGTGGAGCAGATAGGTGGGAAGGAAGATGAAGAGGTTCAAGAGGGCAGTGCTGAGCTGGAGCATTGGATCTGGGATCAGGTGTGGGGGAGGGGAAATGAGGAAACTGGTGAAGTCGATGTTGATTCCGTGTGGTTGGAGGGTCCCAAGGCGGAAGATGACGTGTTCTTTCTCCAGGCTTCAGGTGGCTTAGATTTGGTGATGGAGGAGGCCCAGGACTTGCATATCCTTGGCAGAGTGGGAGGCGGAGTTAAAGTGTTCGGTCCGAGAGAGGTGGGCTTGTTTAGTGCGTGAGTCCCAGAGATGTTCTCTAAAACGTTCTGCAAGTTGGTGTCCTGCCTCCCCAATGTAGACAACACATCGAGAGTAATGGATGCAGTAGATGAGGTCGGAGGCTGTTCAGGATGGTCCTTTAGGGCCTTGGACAGAGGGGAGGGGGAGGTTTAGCACCTTTTGCAGCAGCAAGGGAAGGTGCCGGATATGAGGGGTGGGTTGGTAGGGGATGTGGACCTAATGAGGGAGTCACAAAGGGCATTGTCTCTGTGGCATGCAGATGGGGTGGGGAGGGAAATATATTTTTGGTAGTGGACCTCACTTTCTCCTACACACACATACACACACACACACACACACACACACATAGACATACACACACACACACACACAGACATACACACACACACACACAGACATACACACACACACACAGACATACACACACAAACACACAGACATACACACGCACACACACACAGACATACACACACACAGACACACACAAACACACAGACACACACATACACACACACACAGACATACACACACACACAAACACACAGACATACACACACACAGACATACACACACAGACATACACACACACACAGACACACACACACACATACACACACAGACATACACACACAGACATACACACACACACACACAAACACACAGACATACACACACACACACAGACATACACACACAGACATACACACACAGACATACACACACACACAAACACACAGACATACACACACACACAGACACACACACAGACATACACACACAGACATATACACACACACACAAACACACAGACATACACACACAGACACACACACACAGACATAGACACACACACACACACACAGATACACACACACACAAACACACAGACATACACACACACACAAACACACAGACATACACACACAGACACACACACACAGACATATACACACACAAACACACAGACATACACACACACACAGACACACACACACAGACATACACACACACACAAACACACAGACATACACACACACACAGAGACATACACACACACACACAGACATACACACATACACACACACAAACACACAGACATACACACGCACACATACACAGACATACACACACACAGACATACACAGACACACACAGACACACACACACACAGACACACACAAACACACAGACACACACATACACACACACACAGACATACACACACACAAACACACAGACATACACACACACAGACATACACACACAGACATACACACATACACACACAGACATACACACACACACAAACACACAGACATACACACACACACAGACATACACACACAGACATACACACACAGACATACACACACACACAAACACACAGACATACACACACACACAGACACACACACACAGACATACACACACAGACATATACACACACACACAAACACACAGACATACACACACAGACACACACACACAGACATAGACACACACACACACACAGAGATACACACACACACAAACACACAGACATACACACACACACAGACACACACACACAGACATATACACACACAAACACACAGACATACACACACACACAGACACACACACACAGACATACACACACACACAAACACACAGACATACACACACACACAGAGACATACACACACACACACAGACATACACACATACACACACACAAACACACAGACATACACACGCACACATACACAGACATACACACACAGACATACACAGACACACACAGACAGACACACACAGACACACACAAACACACAGACACACACATACACACACACAGACATACACACACACAAACACACAGACATACACACACACAGACATACACACACAGACATACACACATACACACACACAAACACACAGACATACACACGCACACACACACAGACATACACACACACACACAGACATACACACACATACACACAGACATACACACACATACACAGACACACACACACACACAGACACACACATACACACACAGACATACACACACAGACATACACACACACACAAACACACAGACATACACACACACAGACATACACACACAGACATACACACACAGACATACACACACACACAAACACACAGACATACACACACACAGACACACACACACACAGACATATACACACACACAAACACACAGACATACACACACACACACAGACACACACACACACACACATACACACACACACACACATACAGACATACACACAAACACACACACACAGACATACACACACACACCCGATTCACAGGCAAACTCACTATAAGACGGTATAAAACAATGGAGAAGGAGTAGGCCCTTGGTCCACTGAGTCTGCACTGACATTCAACAAGATCATGATTGACCTGATCATTCTCAACTCCACTTTCCAGCCTTATCCCAATAATCCTTCATTTCCTTAATGATTAGAAACCTATCTATCTTAGCCTCTGAACAGTGCACAATGTAAAGAATTCCACAGACTACTATTCTCTGACAGAGGAAATCCTTCCTCATCTCTGACCTTAATGGCAACCCTTTCCTCTGAGATGATGCCACCTGCTCCTGGATAATCTCACAAGGGGAACCAATCTCTCCAAACTTACCCTATCAAACCCTCTCTAAGAATCTTGTATATTTCAAAAAGGTTGTCTCTCATTCTAAACACCAGTGTATACAAACCTCTCAACCTCTCCCCATAAGAACATTTCTCCATCCTGGGATCAACCTAGTCATCAGGACTGCCTCTAATATCAGGATATCTTTCCTTACCTAAAGGGATCACCACTGTATTCCACCTGTAGTCAGACTAGTCCCTTGTATAGTTTCAGAAAAAAACCTCCTTATTTTTATACTCCAATCCCTTTGAAGAAAAGGCCAACATTCTATTTGCCTTCCCTGTTACCCTTTGAACTTGGATGCTGACATTTTGTGATTAATACTAACGGGCCCCCAAATCTCTCTGTGCTGCAGTTTTTTTGCAGTCTCCCCCCATTTACAGTAACTAATATTCAGTTCCTCTATTCTTCTTGTCAAAGTGCATAACCTCATATTTCCCCACGTTAAATTTCATTTGCCAAGTTTTTGCCCATTCACTTAACCTTCTTTATCCCTGTGCAGACTCTTTGTGATCTCAAACTCCCCCCTCCAGAGTACATTCTGTTCCCTTGTCACCTCCCCTTTGTTCTTGGAGGAGGATGTCGGTTCCCTTGTTCATCCTGACATCATTGCTGGTAAACAAAGAGTTAACCTCTCAGACAGCCACTAACTGACTCCTCTGACATGTTGATGACAGTGAAACAGCAGCTGCGCCCTACACACCAGGAGCAGGGATTATTTTGCCAAACACTCTGCTGTGTCCCTTTGATGCCTGATCAACACAATTGAATGCCTAATTCAGGGGATTGACAGCTCCTCTATTCGCAACAAGTTTCTTCTGTGCCATCTCAGACTGAGTCTCTGTTTGTTTAACTTGAAAAGCTGGGCTCATTGAGAGACCCTGTTGGCCCTTTCAGGTACAGTTGGTTTATTCGACATACAGTCAGAGGGGTTAGTTAAATCACCCTGTGAATTCTCTCAAACACCGTCTGGCCTATGAAAGAGAGCTGATCCCTTTTATTTCCCACAGATTCAGTTTTCATTCCTTTTCTGTGAGGTCACGGCGAGAGGGCAGCAGAGAGGGTTTGTAAGGTTTAGGGAGGAAATGCTACCAGTGTGACAGGAGGGAGGCTGGAGGCAGCTGTACCTGGGTCTGAAGGGGTGCCACAGTCTGGGATCCATACCGTCTCCCAGCTCCATATTTTTATGAGTTAGTTTTGGTAATCTGTTAATAACTGCGGCACGGTGGCACAGTGGTTAGCACTGCTGCCTCACAGCGCCGGAGACCCGGGTTCAATTCCCGCCTCAGGCGACTGTCTGTGTGGAGTTTGCACATTCTCCCTGTGTGTGCGTGGGTTTCCTCCGGGTGCTCCGGTTTCCTCCCACAGTCCAAAGATGTGCAGGCCAGGTGAATTGGCCATGCTAAATTGCCCGTAGTGTTAGGTAAGAGGTAGATGTAGATCTAGATGTAGATGTAGGGGTATGGGTGGGTTACGCCTCGGCGGGGCGGTGTGGACTTGTTGGGCCGAAGAGCCTGTTTCCACACTGTAAGTAATCTAATCTAATCTAACTGCAGAGGAGTGAAGAGTGATCTGGTGTAAGTTAACTTGCAGGGCTTTACATTGGAGGCTGATGAGAGCTAAGTGCTGGGATCTAGCACCTAAGAAACAACAGAGAAATCTGTACAACAATATCCTCTCTGATTCTGGGCTGGACTGAGGCAATTTGTGGTTGTGGGACAGTGAGGTGACTTAAGGATGTTGTGTTCATGCTGGGCTATATTCTCACACACCACTGGTCTCTCACTGAATAGGGAGAACTGCCGACTGTCATTAGCTTACAAGAGCACAAGGAGATGACATAAATCATGTTGAGCCCATCACCTTGTTACTCTCACCATGATAATGATGCAAATAACCAAACAGTGGAAATCTGTTAAACTCTGTGACTCCAACGCCCAGCTCCATCTCGCGCTCTCCATTAGTCATCATGCAAAACCCTTCGGGAAGTTTTCTCCACATTAAAGATAGCAGTTCCTTTTACCACTGGCCATGCCCCAGTTTGGAGCATCCTCCCCCTTGGAAGAAAAGAACACAGCAGCCGGGCTGATGCCCCAGTACAGTGCTGAAGGAATGCTGCACTGTCAGAGGTGTTGTCCCTCATGAGAAAGATTAAACTCGGATCTTGTCTGTTAGCTCAGATGGATATAAAGATCCTGGGAATCATTTTCAATGGAGAAGGGTGGACTTGCCCCTTTTGACAAGTTCTGGGTAACATTTACCCCTCAGCCAATGTCACATTAGCGGGACTTTGCTGTGTGCACGTATTCACTGCTAAGCTTCTTACAGTGCAACATTGAGTGCACTTCAAAAATTTTTCATTGGATGTAAAGCACTTTGAGACATTCCAGGGATGATCTTTATTGTTGTTGAAACTGTACTGTGGGCAGCTGCAACCCATTTCCCAGGCTCCCTGTGCAGGCTCTGGCCCAACTGGTTGAGCTTGGGCAGTAGATTCAGCCCAGGCCAAATGTGCCCTTCCCCAATGACTGGTATGTCTGGGCTAGGATCCCATTCTCCTGAATGGCCTCCAGAATGGAAGAAGGATTGAATGAACAGCCAGTACTCAAGCAAGATCCAAGTCAACCTCAGACCCTCCAGCCTCTTACAGCTCAAATCGACCCTACAACAATGAACTTGCATTGATATAGAACCTAAAATGTGGTGAAATACCCCAAAGGCCTTCACAACAGCATTATCAAATAAAACAATAAATTGACTTGAATCACTTAAAAAGGAGCTGTTAAGATTTGCAAGTATTGTAAAAGTTGTTTTTAAGGAAAGTCTTAAAGAGGGGAGGGATTTGGAGAGGTCTAAAGAGGGAATTCCAGAGCATTAGAAAGTTGAAATCACCAGCAATGTAATGACTAATATCAGAAATATACAAAGGACCAGAACTGGAGGAGCATTGTGATCTCATTGAGTTGTGGGGTTGGAATAGATTATAGAGTTGAGTTTGAGACCCTAGTGAAATTGGTAAACAAGGTTGATTGCTTCAAATTAAGAATTTTAAGATTATCTTAAAACCTCAGGGAGGGTGGCCAGAGAGTGTTGGAATGGTTATCAGACTCAAAACTGACCAAGGCGATACTGGGGGAGATGACCACATCTGAATCTTGTATTTTTTTTTGTTTATTTTGTGGAAAAGGGAGGAGCTGTTCCCAGCTCAGCAGATGCTTGAGGATTTGATTTTTTTTGGAACTCATTCAAATGCTAATCATTTTCTGCTGATCATTGTCTGCCTCTGATTATCCAGAGCCTGGGCCTATGACACAGCCTGTGTAAGGTTAGCCTGGGACCTCCTGGTGACACTTTGATCTGACTTGCTCCATCATAAAACTATGGGTTACAACATCACCATGGGCAACAGGGAGGGGCTCAGGGATTGGCTGGAAACATCACTTGACGCCAGCTGGCGATAGGGGACTGCTCCTTCAAAATGCGATCCCCAAATCGTGGAGACAGACCTGGCCAGGGAGCAGGCTCGGCAATTCTTCCCTATCTCCTTAGAGTTTCCAGAATTAAGCCGCTCCTCTTCAAGACAATGTTTGCAAACAACGCCCTGTAAAGAATAATTAATGGCATTTAAAGGGAAACCGTGTGGTTACTAATTGTTGGTGTTTGTTTCTCAGTTATAAAAAGGGGAGGGTGGTACTGTGATGGCGCAATAGTGGAGAGGATACCTCCCTTCCAAGTTAAAAATCACACCAACACCGAAAGCTAGTGTACTTCCAATTAAACCTGTTGGACTATAACCTGGTGTTGTGGATTTTTAACTTTGTACACCCCAGTCCAACACCAGCATCTCCAAATCATGGCCTCCCTTCCAAGCAATTGACCTGGGTTTGATTCTAGGCCGTAGCAAATTGTAGCTTTCAAACTGATCAACAGAAGACTAAAAGGGTGAGGATGAAAGAGCTGTTCAACAGGGAGGGGCTGTTGGAAACAGGGTATCAGGTGATGCAGCATCCAATCAGAATTGGCAACCCACCTACTTCAGCATCTCAATTCTACCACAAACATTGTATAATCTCCTTCCTGGCAACCACTGTCCAATCTCATATTCAACATTCAACTACTTTGTTTACCTAGCAATTTCTGATTTTGATTCCATTTGCATTCCTTATTACCTGCTGAACTTGATGCTTTTTGTGATTTGGCACCAGGACCCCAAGACCCTGTGTGGTGCAGGTTTCTGCAGTCTTTCTTCACATAAATAATATTCATCCCCTCTCGTCGTCCTGCCAAAGTGCTTAACCTCACATTTCCCCACATTCTCCTCCTTCTGCCAAGTTTTTGCCCACTCACTTAACCTGTCCATATTCCTCTACAGACTCTTTGTCACCTGCATCACTTGCCATCCCAACCATTTTTGCGTCATCTGCAAACGTGGTGATAGTGCATTCACTTTCCACATCCAAGTTTTCTCTTAAACATTTCATTTGACTGATTTGTTAAAACCATCTGTGACTTTTCATCATTGGATTTGGGTCTTCATTGGACAGACCAATCTCAGCCTCCTGTCACTTTCCAATTTCTGGGGCACAATTAGTGACCCTTTCCCGTCCTTGCTCTTCTAGTCTCTCCCCTCCCCCCAGACTGAGATGGACTGTTTGTCTGGCTGCTGCAGACCCTTGGCAACGCTTGACCCATTTTCCCAGCACTGTCGAGAGAGCAAGTTGTGATCGGAATGCACTACCCAGAAAGGCAGTGGATGCAGATACAACAGGAACTTCCAAAAAGGGAAGTTAGATAAATACGGTAAAGGGGGGGTTAGATAAATACGGTAAAGGGGGAGTTTGATAAATACGGTAAAGGGGGGCTAGATAAATACAGTAAAGGGGGAGTTAGATAAATACGGTAAAGGGGGAGTTTGATAAATACGGTAAAGGGGGGCTAGATAAATACAGTAAAGGGGGAGTTAGATAAATACGGTAAAGGGGGAGTTAGATAAATACGGTAAAGGGGGGCTAGATAAATACAGTAAAGGGGGAGTTAGATAAATATGGTAAAGGGGGAGTTAGATAAATACGGTAAAGGGGCGTTAGATAAAAACGATAAAGGGGGAGTTAGATAAATATGGTAAAGGGGGGTTAGATAAATACGGTAAGGGGGGGCTAGATAAATACAGTAAAGGGAAGTTAGATAAATACGGTAAAGGGGGAGTTTGATAAATACGGTAAACGGGGAGTTAGATAAATATGGTAAAGGGGGAGTTAGATAAATACGGTTAAGGGGCAGTTAGATAAATACGGTAAAGGGGGGCTAGATAAGTACGGTAAAGGGGGAGTTAGATAAATACGGTAAAGGGGGAGTTAGATAAATACAGTAAAGGGGGAGTTAGATAAATATGGTAAAGGGGGAGTTAGATAAATACGGTAAAGGGGGGTTAGATAAATACGGTAAAGGGGGGCTAGATAAATACAGTAAAGGGGAATTAGATAAATACGGTAAAGGGGAGTTAGATAAATATGGTAAAGGGAAGTTAGATAAAAACGGTAAAGGGGGGGTTAGATAAATACGGTAAAGGGGGGCTAGATAAAAACAGTAAAGGGGGAGTCAGGGGTTCATGAGGTTCCTTTCACAGGGAGTCAGAAACTATCAAATGTTGCTATCATCATCTCATACACTGTCCTTGAGCCTGGACTAGCCTTAACCCCTTCAGTACCGACATCCCCTCCCAATTCACTCATTGTAAACTTGTTTCTCTCAACAGGAGGAGTGACCCAAAATGAGTTACAGGATGAAACGTGATCGAGGGGATTCGTGGGTGATTGGGATGGTAATATCTAGAATAACAGATAATTGGGCATGAGCTAAAGACTAGAATCTGATAGAGGGGTTCAGGAACATTTAACTTCTAATAGTTACATACTGTAGACTGGAGGTGGATTCAGTCTTTCAAGCCACAAATATTCTTACAAATTGCGGTTTTACCTTTGGCTGTCCAATGTTGTTACATCAAAACACCAAAGACACAGTGATTCAAGCACAGACTGAAAGACAAGAGATACCTCTGTGGCTACAACAGCAGATCAGAGGCAAGGAATCCTCCTGACTCCCCCAAAGCCTGTCCACCATCTACAAGGCACAAGTCAGGAGTGTAATGGAATACTCCCCACTTGCCTGGATGGGTGCAGCTCCAACAACACTCAAGAAACTCAACACCATCCAGGACAACGCAACCCACTTGATTGGCACCACATCCACAAACATCCAGTCACTCCACCACCAATGCTCAGTAATAGCAGTGTGTACTATCTACAAGACATACTGCAGATTTTAGTGAAGTCTCCTTAGTATGCACTCTCCAAACCAGTGACCTCTGCCCTGAAGGAAAAGGCCAGCGCATAGGTATTAATACCATCCTCAGCAAGTTGTCCTTCAAGCCACTCACCATCCTGCCTTGGAAATATATCACCATTTCCTTCACTGTCACTGGGTCAAAATCCTGGAACTATCTCTGCACCTCCCAGCATTGTAGGTCCAGCTATAGCACTCAGACTGCAGTAGTTCAAGAAGGTAACTCAGCAGCACTTTCTCAAGAGCAACTAGATTCAGGCAATAAATATGGTCTTGCCAGCAGGGTCTTTATACAAAAAAAAATGAATAAACTATTACTGTTCTCATATAACACACTAAACATACATCCAGCAGGCCAGACACTGGAAGACAACTGCAACAGGGTATATTTAATCTCATAATTAAAAATACAAATCATGGTCATCACCAGATTTATTAAACTTCATCTACTCAAAGTTACAGTCCATCGATTTAACTTGTGGCTGCAGCTGCATCAATCTATAATCCTCAGTAAATTGTTCACCGATAATAAACACAAGAGTTGGGATTGACAAGGATAACAATCACCACGTAAACCCTGGCCAGCTGGCTGCCACCTCTTTGTAGCTTGCACTGTGGGCACTCAAAGTGGGCTCATTGAGGAAAGGGTTGATGGGGGAGTCAATGGGGAGAAAGTCATTGCAAGTTGTTGGGGAGGAGAGAGAGCAGATGAAAGGATGTAGATTCCTGGATCAACTATTGATTGGCTTAACGATTTGTGGGTTGAGTTTCATTGTAATTGGATACATTAAAAGATGAAGTGGAACCAGAGACAGAAACAATAACCCATTCATTGCCATCTGGGTGAGGTGGAATCAAAGCCCACTCCTGTCCACAAACCCCGTTGACTAATTTTGTCTCTCCTCTTCATTTTTGGTGCCCAGCGTATTATTACTATGGTGACAGTTAAATGCAGTATGAGGCATGGAGTCGCTAGGTAATATGGGGCCAGACAGCAGTGTCTGTGAAACAGGATTAAAAAATTGTTAATTCCTTAAAAAGGAACCAACTAGGAGCCCCTGCCTAATTATCCTGAGCTCTAGAATCTGTTTGACTGTTTATTATTAATTGTACCACACACTTGAACAATCTCACAAAGCCAGCACATTCAGGTAAAGGATTAATCCGGTGTTAGCTAGGTGTTAATCTCTAACTGTTGCTGAGGATGAAGAGATGGTTACTGTGACATAGCGCATTGTTATATTACACACCACTCCCACTGTTGCACAGTTTAATGTTACATTACTATCCCAGTGGGCTCCCACCCAAACTCCTGAGGTTGTGAGCTCCACGTCAGTAATGGCTGCAACCAAATGTTAACAGCTTGTCGTCTCTTTAAATCTTTGCAGTTAGTTCATTACTGGTGTGACCTAAGTGTCCAATCATCGAGTCCTGAATGTTGTTGTGAAAAGAAAACTTTGTAATAGATTCTTGTATTTTCCCGATTCTAGATTAGAGTGATGCTGGAAAAGCACAGCAGTTCATGCAGCATCCTCAGGAATAGAGCTCATGAAGGGCTTTTGCCCGAAACATCGATTTTCCTGCTCCTCGGATGCTGCCTGAACTGCTGTGCTTCTCCAGCACTTCTCTAATCGAGAATCTGGTTTCCAGAATCTGCAGTCCTTGTTTTTACCTCTTGTATTTTCCCTACTACAGTTGCCAAGCTAACAGTACTGTAGTTCCCTATTGTCTTTCTCCCTCCTTTCTTAAGCACTGGGGTCACATTTGCAACTGTCCAATCTGCAGGAACTATTGCAGAACTAATAGAAGTTACGATGGGAGGTGCCTGTTGGACTGGGGTGGACAATGTCACAAGTCATATGACACCAAATAACATCACCTGAGGAAGGGGCTACTCTCCGAAGCCTTGTGATTTTGAATAAACCTGTTGGCCTTTTGCCTGGTATCATGTGACTTCAGAATTCATAGAGTTTTGAAAGATAATGCAGCCACTGTCTCAGCAGCCGTCCCTTTGAAGGTCATCAGGTCCTGGGGATTTTTCAACTTTCAGTGCACTTGATTTCGCACACTAATTTCTTCAACTTTCACACTCCCACTAGAATGTTGGATCTCAGTTATTCAGGAAGATCTCCTATGTCTCTTCTGTGAAGACAAGCACAAAATATTTACAAAGCTTCTCTATTTCCTGTTAAATGTTTGCCTAGCCCTCCTGAATTGGACCCACTTTTATCTTTTTGGAAGTGAGGACTGCAGATGCTGGAGATTAGAGTCTAGGTTAGAGTGGTGCAGGAAAAACACAGCAGGTTAGGCAGCAACCGAGGTCCAGGAAAATTGACCACTCTAATCTTTTGTCTTTACCAACCTTTTTAAAATAAACCTGTAGAAGCTTTTATAATCTGTTTTTATGTTTCTTGTGAGTTACCATTCACATCTTATTCTGTCCTTTTCCCTTGTTGAATTCTAAAACTCCCTGGCCCTCAGGCTTAGATTTTTTTTCGGCAATTTCATAAATTTCCTCCTTTCAGCTCGTTTTTGTGTTAACATTGTATTAACATTACATTGTGTTACATTGCAGCACGGTGACTTAATGGTTAGCACTGCTGCTTCAAAGTGTTGGGGACTCAGCTTCAAGTCCATCCTTGGGCAACTATCTGTGTGCAGTTTGCAAGTTCTCCTTGTGTGTCTGTGAGTTTCCTCCGTGTGCTCTGGTTTCCTTCCGTAGTCCAAAGATGTGCAAGTTAGGTGGATTGGCCATGCTAAATTGCCCATAGTGTTTAGGGATGTGTAGGCTAGGTGCAGTAGTCATGGAAAATGCAGGGTTAATGGGATTGGGGGGGGGTCAGTCTGGGTGGCATGCTTTTCAGAGGGCCATAATGGGCATGATGGGCTGAATGGCCTGCTTTCATACCATAGGGGTTCTCTGATTCCATGGAGGCTAAGTACCTGTTCTGAGATACCTCCTCCTACCTCCTACTGGGCTGTGACTCCACCATGGAACACCAGGCTACCATGTCCATAACGGTCACTAATCCCATTTCATCTGGTCATCTCCCACCACTTCCTCCAAATTCATATGCCCCCAGCCCTGCACAGCTCAATTCGACTTCCTTCCCAAAATCTACAAACAGGATTTGCTTGTGCAGACCCACTGTTTCTGCCTTCTCCTGTCCCACAGAACTCATTTCTTCATATCTTAACTTGATTTTTTTTTCTTCCCTTGTCCAGTCCCTTCCTACTTAGATCCACTATTCTTCTGATGCTTTCTGTCAGTTTCTGAATGTCCAGTTTGTGGACTCCAGCTGCCTCCTCTGGCCATGGTCGTGCAATCCTTTCAGTCACCCATCCCGTATCAGGATGGTCTCAAGGCCTTTCACTTCCTCCTGGATAAAAAGGCCTGAAATGCCCCCATCCTCTACCACCCCCTTTGCCTGGCCAGCTCTTCCTCATCTGAACAATTTCTCTCTTGACTCTTCTCACTTTCTTCAGGTCACATGGGCCCTGGTTAGGCTTGCCTCTTTCTGTGGTACATGGAACATTCCTAGTTCCAGTCCTGTTCCGGCCCCCACCCACAAATCTTTCTCTAATACATCAGTGACATCATCAGTGCTCCATCCTTCTCTCATCCAGAATAGGAAAAACTGACCAATTTCACCTCCAATTTCCACTCCCCCCCAACCTTCACCGGGTCCATCTCTGATTCCTCCCATCCCTTTTTCAATATCTCTGTTTCCATTTCTCGGGATAGGCCAGCCATAGTCTCCCACAGTTACTTAGACTGTGTATCCTCCAACCCTGCTTCCTGTAAAGACTATTCCATCCTCCCAGTTCCTGCCTCTCCATTGTGTCTGTTCCGATGATGCCAGTTTCTACAAGACGGCCTCCAAAATGTCCACCTTCCTCGACTGAGGATTCCCCAGTTGAAAGGTCCCTCAGTGGTGTTCAACTGTTCTCCTGTACTTTGGCACTCCTCCCTTCTCTTCTCTATCACAACAGAAATAGGGACCCCCTTGTCCTCACTTACCATCCCATCAGAATCCACATCCAATCATTCCTGCCACTTCCAGTGGGATGCTACTAACAGACACATACTCCCCTCCCCTCTCTTGTCCACATTCCAAAAGGATTGTTCCCTCCAGGACACCATGGTCCACTTGTCCTCCACACCCCACCCCCCACAGCCCCACGGCACTTTCCCTTTTTATAATCAAAGGGCAGCTGCTCATTTTCTTCCTCCCTCCTCAGTATCCAAGGGCCCAAACACATCTTCCAGGTGAAACAACACTTTACCTGCAGTTCACACAATCTAGTGTACTGCATTCACTGCTCACAACATGGTCTCCTCTACATGGGGAGACAAATCGCAGACTGGGTGGTCACTTTGGGGAACACCTATGCTCTGCCTGCAAAAGAGACCCTGAGCTTCCAGTTGCCTGCTACTTCCCCACCCCACCCTGTTCCCTGGCCAACATCTCTGCCTCAGGCTTGCTGCAGTGCTCCAACGAAGCTCAGCACCAAGCTGGAAGAACAACACCTCATTTTCCGCTTGGGAACTATGGCCTGAACACCTTCTGCCATGTCCTTACCCCAACTCCCACACACCAGACCTCGTCGTCACATGGACTGCTATCATAACCAATTCATAGTCAGCTATTACTGGTCCCCATTAGCTGCTGTTGATTCTTTCAGAATGACCTCTACCCCAGGAGAAAGTGTGGATTGCAGAAGCTGGAGATCAGAGTCGAGAGTGTGGTGCTGGAAAAGCACAGCAGGTCAGGCAGTATCTGAGGAGCAGGAGAATCACCGTTTCAAGCATAAGTCCTTCATCAGGAATGAGGCTTGTGGGCTGGGGGTGAGGGGGGGGGTGGGGGGGTAGGTGCTGAGAGATAAATGGGAGGGGGTGGTGAGGCTGGGGAAGATAGGTAGATGAAAGCAGAGGTAATACTCCCTCTGCTGCAACCCCAACATCACCATCAAACCAGCAGACAAGGGGGGGGGGGGGGGAGGGGGGGGGGAGGGGGGGGGGGGGCGCAGTGGTAGTTTGGCACACCAACCTCTACACCGCTGAAGCTAGGCACCAACTCACAGACACCTCCTCCTACTGCCCCCTTGACTATGACCTCACCTCCCACCACCAAACCATCATCTCCCAGACCATCCACAACCTCATCACCTCTGGGGATCTCCCATTATTGTCCGTGAACCCCACACTGCCCAATTTTACCTCCAACCAAAGATTCACAAACCTCACTTTCCCTGTTGACACATTGTCTCAGCCTGCGCCTGTCCCAGTGAACTGATCTCTGCATATCTTGACACTGTTTCCTCCTCTTATGCCGTCCCGACCAGTAGTCTTCCGCTTACACCCTCATCTGCCTGGCTGAACTGGTCCTCACCCTTAACAACTTCTCCTTCCAATCCTCCCACATCCTCCAAACCAAAGGGGTAGCTATGGGCACCCACATGGGCCCAGCTATGCCTGCCTCTTCATAGACTGTATGTGGAACAGTCTATCTTTCGCAGTTACATTGGCACCACCCCTCACCTGTTCCTGCGCGACATCAATTAACAATATCAGCACTACCTTGTTTTCCCATGAGGAGGTTGAACAGTTCATCAACTTCACTAACACTTTTCACCCTGACCTCTAATTCACCTGGACCATATCGGGCACCTCCCTCCCCTTCCTGGACCTCTCCATCTCCATCCCCAGCGACTGACTAACCACAGACATCAGCTACAAACCCACAGACTCCCACAGCTACCTAGACTACACCTCCTCCCACCCTACCTCCTGTAAAGATAGCATAAATTTTTCGCAATTCCTCCTCCTCTGCTGCATCTGTTCCCAGACGGCCTCCTTTTTCAATGATCACAATTTCCCTTCCCATGTGGTCGACGGTGCCCTCCAGTGCATCTCCTCCACTACCTGCACCTCCACTCTTGAACCCCACCCTTCCCAAAACAAAAAGGATAGAACTCCCAGTCCTCATCTTCTACCCCGCCAACCTCTGTATACATCACATCATCCTCCGCCACTTACAAATGGATCCCACCACCAGAGATATATTTCCCTCCCCACTCCTATCAGAGTTCTGCAGAGACCATTCCCTCCGCGACTCCCTTGTTAGATCCATGCGCCCCACCACTCAATACCCTACTCCTGGCGCCTTCCCCTGCCACCGCAGGAAGTGCAAAACCTGTGCCCACACCACTCTCCTCACCTCCATCCAAGGCCCCAAAGGAGCCTTCCACATCCAACAGAAATTTACCTGTACTTCCACCAATATTATCTACTGCATCCGTTGTACCCAACGTAGTCTCCTTTACATCAGGGAGACAGGACGCTAACTGGCGGATCGTTTCAGAGAACATCTCTGGGACACCCACACCAACCAACCTCACCGCCCTGTGGCTGTACACTTCAACTCCCCCTCCCACTCCAACAAGGACAGTCAGGTTCTGGGCCTCCTCCATCGCCAAACCCTTACCACCCGACACTTGGAGGAAGAACGTCTCATCTTTCGCCTGGGACCCTGCAACCGCACGGGATCAATGTGGATTTCACCAATTTCATCATTTCCCCTTCCCCCACATTAGCCCAGTCCCAAGCCTCCAACTGAGCACTGCCCTCTTGACCTGTCCATCATCTTTCTCATCTATCCACTCCCCCCCCCCACCTCCGACCTATCACCTTCTCCCTTACCTCCATCTACCTATCACATTCTCAGCTACCTTACCCCTCCCTCCCATTTATCTCTTAGCCTCCCCAGGCCACAAGCCTCATTCCTGATGAAGGGCTTATGCCCGAAACATCAATTCTCTTGCTCCTTGGATGCTGCGTGACCTGCTGTGCTTCTTCAGCACCCCAGTCTTGACTCTGACCTCTACTCATTCCTTTGTCTGTCCAAATGCTGTTCTCTCTCTTTCTCTGGGCTCCATCTCCACATCATTTACTCCTCCCATTTCCCTCCACCCCATCTTCAGCACATATACAAACTTTTTCCCAGCTACAATCAGTCCTGAAGAAGGGTCACTGGACCGAAAACGTTAACTATCCACAGATGCTGCCAGATCTGCTGAGTTTCTCCAGCAATGTCTATATTTGTTTTAACTTGCAGAATCTGCAGTTCTTTTGGGGGTTTTTTTTCACCTCAGTTGGAGTGTTTGTTAACCAAAGGGCACAGATAGAAGGTGATGGGTAAAAGAGCCAGAGGTGGTAGAGGGAACCATGTTTAGAGAGTGATTTGCTAGGAGCTGGAACGCACTGTCTAAGATCATGCTAGAAACAGGCTAGGCAGTAACTTTCAACAGGGAATTAGCTGGAGTCTTGGAAGGGAGATCAGGAAACAGGGATTAGTGCTGGGACTGCAATTTATGACACACACTGATAACTTGGATAGTCTGTAGCCAAATCTGTCGACAACACAAAAATAGATGGAAAGGCAGGCTGCGAGATGGATACGAACAGTTAACAGCGAGATATTGATAGCTTACGTAAATGGGAAAAAAGTTCACAAATGGAACATAACGTGGGAAAATGTGAAAGCGTTCATTTTGGAATGGAGAATGAAAGTAGACGATTACTTAACTGAAGAAAAACTGCAGAAAGGGGTACTTTAGACCATATCACACTGGATGAAAGTGAGGACTGCAGATGCTGGAGGTTAGAGTCAAGATTAGAGCGGTGCTGGAAAAGCACAGCAGGTCAGGCAGCATCTGAGGAGCAGGAAAATCGACATTTGGGCAGGAGCCCTTCATCAGGAATGAGGCTGGAAGCCTTGGGGATGGGGCTGGGGGAAGGTAGCTGGGAGTGCAATAGGTGGATGGAGGAAAGGGTAAAGGTGATAGGTCAGATGGGAGGGTGGAGCAGATCGATGGGAAGGAAGATTGACAGGTAGGACAGGTCATGAGGATGGTGCTGAGCTGGAAGGTTGGAACTGGGGTAGGGTGGGAGGAGGGAAAATGAAGAAACTGGTGAAGTCCACATTGATGCCCTGGGGTTGAAGGGTTCCGAGGCGGAAGATGAGGCGTTCTTCCTCTAGGCGTCGGGTGGTGAGGGAGTGGCGGTAGAGGAGGCCCAGGACCTGCATGTCCTCAGCAGAGTGGGAGGGGGTGCTGAAATGTTCAGCCAAGGGGCGGTGGGGTTGATTGGTGCGGGTGTCCCAGAGATGTTCCCTGAAGCGCTCTGTGAGAAGGCGTCCAGTCTCTCCAATGTGATGGAGACCGCGTCTGGAGCAACGGATACAATAAATGATATTAGTGGAAATGCACGTGAAACTTTGATGGCTGTGGAAGACTCCCTGGAGCAGAATAAGGCTATTCAGCCGACTGAGTCTGTTCTGGCATTTGATCACGATGGATAGGTTTATCGGACCCATTCTCCTGCCTTCTCCCTGTAACACCAGACGCCCTTAGGAATCAAGAAACTATCTATCTCTGCCTTAAATGTACTCAATGACTTCGCCTCAACGGCCATTTGCAGCAATGGTTGCCACAGATTCACCTTGTACGTGGGCACTTGTACATGAAATGGAAAAAAGTTAGCACCCAGCTGCAGCAGGTAGTCAGGAAGGCTCATGGAATGTTGGCCCTTATTTCAAGCGGGTTACAGTATAAGAGTTGGGAAGTCTTACTGCAAATGTACAAGGTGCTGGTGAGACCAAACCTGGAGTATTGAGAGCAGTTTTTAAACTCCTAACTGAAAGAAAGATATAATTTCATTGGAGGCAGTTCAGAGAAGGTTCACAAAGATGATCCCTGGTGTGGAGGGATTGTTTTCTGAACAGGTTCAGACTCTACCCCACTGGAGTTTATAAGAACTTGTTTCTCAAGATGGTGCCGGATATGGTCGACTCCTCGTGAGCTGCTGCATGCAGATCTAAGTTTCCTATTTCCGACAATCGTTCTACACTCTTTAAACTTAATAGCATACTTTTAAAAATTACTACTCACAAACTCTTAACATTCGCCTGTACCTGTGTTTTTGTTTTTGCCGCTGTTTACCTATTATTTACTATCTATGCTACTTAACTCTGTGACCTGCCTGTATTGCTCACAAGACAAAGCTTTTCACTGTGCCTCGGTTCATGTGACAATAAATTCAATTCAATTCAATTCAATTTGAATGGGAGATGATCTCACTGTAACATATTGGTTTCTTAAAGGGTTTGACAGGGTCAATGCTGACAGGATGTTCCCCCTCATACCAGAGCCCAGGACCAGAGGGTATCATCTCAGAATAAAAGGGCACCAGTTTTAAGACTGAGATACGGAGGAATTTCTTCTCTGAGAGGATTGAGAGTCTTTGGAACCCCTTACAGAATCACAGAATCCCTACACTACAGAAAGAAGTCATTCGGCCCATCGGAGTCTGCACCAACCCTCCGAAGAGCATTCCACCCAGACCCAGACCCACCTCCCTCACCCTAACCCTATAACCCTGCATTTAATGTGGCTAATTCATTCAGCCTGCACAATCCTGGACACTACAGGACTTTTTTTGTAGCATGGCCATTCCTTGTAACCTGCACATTGTTGGACTGTGGGAGGAAACTGGAGCACCCGGAGGAAACCCACAGACATGGGGAGAATGTGCAAACTCCACACAGACACAGACACCCGCTGTGAGGTAGCGGTGCTAACCACTGAGCCACCGTGCTGCCCTGAGAGCTGTGGGGGCACAGGCCTTGTGTATTCTTAAGGCTGAGACAGATAGATTTTTGATCAGGAGGGTAATTGAGGGTTACAGAGAAACAGCAGGAAAGTGGACATTAGAAGTGTTGATCAGCCATCATCCTATTGAATGGCAGAGTAGGCTTGAGGGGCTGAATAGCCTACTCCTGTTGCTACTCCTTATGGTCTTATAGAAAGACAGTGGGAGTAACAGATAGGTCT
Source organism: Chiloscyllium punctatum (assembly GCF_047496795.1). Taxonomy (NCBI): domain Eukaryota; kingdom Metazoa; phylum Chordata; class Chondrichthyes; order Orectolobiformes; family Hemiscylliidae; genus Chiloscyllium; species Chiloscyllium punctatum. Next base: position 62,664,572 of record NC_092777.1, on the reverse strand, counting down.
ACTAAAGAGCCAGCACAGGCAATGACGGGCTGAATACTCTGATTCTGTTCTGTATCCGTCAATGATTTGATGATTCTGACTCCGAGACGTTACTGCTGTCAAACCACAAGATACAAAAGACAATGGGTTTTAATTTACGAGTTCAGAGACAATGGGCCAAATACCCTCCTCCTGTGCTCTAGTCATTCAAACAGCTGCACAACAGGGTCAATAAACCTTCAGTAAAACCCCCACCGTGTGGGGTTCATTAAGCTCAGAGCAGTGTCTGAATCAAACCAAAAGTCCTCTTGAAAAATATGATGTGACACGGCTCCAGCTGAAAATAAAGGATCTCTTAAAGTTCAGGGTCTGTGTGGCCCAGTGCAGTCTTCGCCTCATTCTCATTCATTGATTTTGACAACAGAGACGGGGAGGGGGAGGGGTAAGGGAACCAGCTCAATGGTCTGTCCCAGATAGACATTGGTCCCACTCATTATCATCCAACTGCAGGCAGTGTCTCACCCAGTCAAACCCTCATACACCCACCATGTTTGTCATTCTCCTGAGAGAGCCCCAAATCAGATGGTCCTGTTCAGCAGCTAAAGTTGACAACTGTAAATGAGATTATATATGTTTTTATAGCTGTATGGTAATTGTATCCAAACAGGTCATCCACAGTATGTGAGAGAGAGAGAAATGGAGAGAGAGAATGAGATAGTCCAAGAAAGAGAGAGAAAGTGAAGGGGGAATATGAGAGAAAGAGAGGGGGTGAGTGGGATAGACAGAATAGAGGTAAAAGAGAGACACAGATGGAAATGGGAAAAGGACAGGGGGTTAAAGAGTTTGGGAGAGAGAGGGATTAAGAAAGTGAGAAAATGGAGCAGAATGAAAAAAGATAAATCAGTGAGCAGACAGAAGAAGGTGCTTTTAGATCACACAAAATTTAACATAATTTGAGTCGCATGGAAATAATCAGATGCAAATGCTTGATTAGCACTCACAATGCAAAATTAGGAATGTATTTTGTCTTCATTAGAGCAAGGCAGCAGATTTAGAAAGGACTTGCTGAAATACAGATCGGAAAAGACGGTTAATGACAAAACTCAGAGTCGCTGATGGATTCAGCGTAAATGTGCTAACATTTACCTTAAGCAAGTAGTTTTTTTGTATGTATGAGGCTGGTCATTGAGAGTGAATTAGTTATTCATGGTAGAACAGTTACCCACCCTGCATTTGGACCTGATACATGAGGCTGACCTTCCCCATTACTGCTTTTACAGTGAACATTGTGTTTGTAACAGTTATAAATGGTGTTTGTTCATGCGTGAGGGAGGAGGGAGAGTAGGAGGAGGGGGGTGGTTATGGTGGTGGAGGAGAGGGGAGGGTTATGATTGTTTGAGTGTCTTTACCAACAATGGGACTGAGCACAGAGGGAAGCGAAGCCAGAACAGCCCATTGCTGGGTAAATCGGAATCTTATTAGCAGCACGGTTCGAAATCTCCGAGCTACTGTTTACTGGGTGAAGGCACCAGCTGGAGGTAATTCAATGCCTTCTCCACCCCTCCCCTCCCAAATCCAGTGCCATATGTCAGCAGAATCTCTCGCTTTCTCTTCAAACCATTTGTCAAAGCTATATGAGTTTAGGGACTGCCTCTGACCATGACTGAAGAGAGTAAACTCTGCAGCCAAGATCCTGTGATGCTGGGTGACATGAAAGAGATTTAAGAGGTGTGCACGCTGTTACTATGTCAATACAAACTGTGGTGAGACACCCCCCCACCTCTCTCTGTACACTGGGCCCCCAGAATCTCAGCTGCCCTGCTTCTCCCAGTGTCTCTAACACAGATCAATTCAAATGCTGTGTCTGAGCTCAATTAGGGGGGAGTTTTAAACATTCACTCACGTGATGTGGATTAGAATCATGAGTTGGAGGTTTTCGACCAGCACAGACTTGATGGGCTGAAGGTGTTACTGGCTGGTCCAGCATTTATTGCCTGTCCCGAACTGCCCATAAGGAGGCGGTCCTGAGCTGCCTTCTTGAATGGCTGCAGTCCACGTGCTGTAGGTAGGTGATCCAGGATTTTGACCCAGTAACACTGAAGGAACGGTGATGGACACCAACACATGAGGAGTAGTGGTAGGCCACTCGGCCCCTCCAATTAGAGTCATCGAGACATACAGCATGGAAACAGACCCTTTGGTCCAACTCGTCCATGCCAACCAGATATCCTAACCCAATCTAGACCCATTTGCCAGCACTTGGCCCATATCCCTCTAAACCATTTCTATCCATATATCCATCCAGATGCCTTTTAAGTGTTATAATTGTACCAGCCTCCACCATTTCCTCTGGCAGCTCATCCCATTCACGTACCATCCTCTGCGTGAAAATGTTGCCCCTTAAGTCCCTTTTATATCTTTCCCCTCTCACCCTAAACCTATACCCTCTAGTTCTGGACTCCCCCACCCCAGGGAAAAGACCTTGCCTATTTATCCTAACCATGCCCCTCATGATTTTGTAAACCGCTATAAGGTCCCCCCTCAGCCTCTGACGCTCCAGGGAAAACAGCCCCAGACTACTCAGCCTCTCCCTATAGCTCAAATCCTCCAACTCTGGCCAAATCCTTGTAAATCTTTTCTGAACCCTTGCAAGTTTCACAACATCCTTCTAATAGGAAGGAGACCAGAATTGCATGCAATATTCCAAAAGTGGCCTAACCAATGTCCTGTACAGCCGCAACATGACCTCCCAACTCCTGTACTCAATGCACTAACCAGTAAAGGGGAGCATACTGAAAGCACTCTTCACTATCAGATCTACCTGCGACTCGACTTTCAATCTGTTCCTCCATTCAATAAGGTCATGGCTGATCTGTTTGTGTTCCAAACTCCACATTCCACCATCCCCCCAACCCCGCTCCACCCCGTAACCTGTGTTCCCAGCTGGAATCTGTCCACCTCTGCCTTCAGTCATTCCAAGTCAGGACGGGGTGTGTTAGGACGAGTTCATTGTTGAACAAAGAGAATGGGATTGATTGATAGAACTATTGTACAGTTCCTAATTCTCCATAAGTCCCCAGGAATTAACCAATAATCACTGTTGGCATCAAAGGAAACTGGGAGAAAAATCTTTTGGCATTCAAAAACTGTTTTTTCATATATTGCCTGAATTCTTTTTGTTGAAAGGGTTATGATGATATTGGAAGCAGGGAAGGAGGATTAGCTGTTTGCTTGGTTGGAGGGTCTTCCAGGATCACATCCAAACAGAGTTAACAACCTGACAGCTTGGGAGCCCCGAATTTGGCTGATCTGTAGGTCAATGTCACAGACACCGAAGCAAGAAGAAGCCCAAGAGAACCAGGGGCACGTGGTCCTAATGTCCACCACCAAATTCAGGCCAGAGAGTCAAAACCCCTGCTCGGGTTTATTGTCTGATTGTAACTATTCTCTCAACAACCTCACAGTGTGGTCACTCCCTCAACCAGTTCATCATTATCAGAGACCCAACAACAAGCGAAGCAGTCAGTTTCAGCTAAAGACACAGCATCACACCAGAGAGAAAACCTCCCTGTCACCACAACCCTCAGCTTCTCCTCGTTCATTGAAAGACAATTCCCTAATCCTTAGAGTGAGAGGGGTAAGATAGAAAAGAGACCTAAGGGGCAACTTTTTCACACAGAGGGTGGTACATGTATGGAATGAGCTGCCAGAGGAAGTGGTGCAGGCTGGTATAATTGCAACATTTAAGAGGCATTTGGGTTGGTATATCAATAGGAATGGTTTGGAGGCATATGGGCCGGGTGCTGGCAGGTGGGACTAGATTGGGTTGGGATATCTGGTTGGCATGGATGGGTTGGACCGAAGGGTCTGTTTCCATGCTGTATGACTCTATGACTCTTTAATACCTTTTGACCAGGATGCTGCTGAGGACTGCTGTACTCTCTTTTATATTCAGCTGAGGCAGCCAGGATCTCTACCATTTCATTGAGAAGGACAGTATCACACTCCTTCAATACTGTGGGTTTCTGCCCAAAACCTACTGGCCTTCCAGCACAAGGAGTTGTCCTTGACTGACTGTTGGTGACCAGCATGTCCCAAACAACATTTCCTCAAAGTGGCCCTGCAGCCAATCTTAGAGATCGGCAGCACAAGAAGAGGTCCTTTAGGCCATTGGGTCTGTACTAGTCCAAAACAACCAACTAACTAGACTAATCCCATTTCCCAGTAATTGGTCCATTGTCTTGCATGCCTTGACATCACTAATCTATATCTCAATACTTTTTAAATGTTATAAGGGATCTATAGGCAGTGAGTTCCAGATTCCCACCCTCTCTGGGCGGAATAATTTTTCCTGGCAACTCCATTAAACCACTTGCCCATTACCTTAAATCTATGGCTCCTGGCCATTGACAAATCCCACTAAGGGGAAAAATTTCTTCCTACCTACCCTGTTTCTGCCCATCATAATGTTATACATCTCAATCTTGATCTCCCTCTATCTCCTCTGCTCTAAGGGAAGCAAACTCAGTCTGTCCCATCTCTCTTCATAACTGAAACTCGCCGACCCAGGCAACACCCTGGTAAATCTCCTCTGAGTCCTCTCCAGTGCTATCACATCCCTCCGATAATGTGGATTCCAGAACTGCACACGATCAGCATGTCGTACTGAAGCACACGAACCATTGAGGTCCACACAGCAACTGGAGAAATGAGAGGAACGTAGATCCTGAGGTCCAAGAGTGGATGCTAAGGGATCACACTAATGTTTGGGGTAGAGATGGCAAAGGTAGAGTGGGAAAAGGCTTCTGTGAAAGGCCTTCCAGCCACAGTACACCAAGGGGTTGATAACATGTGGGACTCCTCAGGCTGCACGCTTGTTCAGGAACTCGGTTGTACTCGGTTAATGTCACAGTTAATTGGCTCAGAGTGCAACAATCTCAACTGAGAGAAGTTGCATGTTTTGTGTTTCTATAATAACCACTTTGAAATGTTTGCAAAGCAGTTCACCCCCATCTTCTCAAGGGCAACTAGGGTCAGACAATATGTCAAATGTCAGTGACACCCACATCCCACAAATGAGTTAAAAAATGTATTGGTTATTTTACAAATAAAATATATTTTTGCAAACAAAAGTGAAGTAATTTGCCTTGTTGCAGGCAGTAGATTTGCTGATGTGCCATTGACAATCCTCAGCTGTACCTGTGAATCTTGGCACTTTCTCACTGAGATTTTGGCAACCACGTCAATTGTACCTAAAAATAAAAGTGGATAATTCGCAAACTGATTTCAGAAGTGTTTTGTGTGTGTGTGTGTGTGTGTGTGTGTGTTGTGTGTGTGTCAGAAAGGGGAACAGGGGTATAAGCCACATCTACCAATGAGAACTAAAGAGTTTTTTGTGCTGATGGGGATTTTGGTGTCCAATATTTATCCCTCAATCAACATCACTGAAATAGACTCTTAACTCATTATCACAGTGTTTGTTGGATCTTGCTGTGCCCAAATTAGCTCCTGCTTTAGAACAGTCACAATGATTCAGAAGTACTTAATTGGTTTTAAAGTACTGTACTTTGGGATATCCTGAGGTTGCAAAAGGTGTTATATAAATGCAGGTTCTTAATTTGATTCTCTTACTTGGTAAGTTGATCAAAAATAAGCTGGGAAAATAAATCTGCCATAAACTAAATAAAATGCAAATTGGCTGTGCATCTTCAGTGGTGTGTATGTGCCTTACTCCAACACCCAGGAACTCCCACTAATGGCAGTGAAGAGTGGGTGAGAGGCACAATCTGCCCAACTTCTTCATCCTCTCTCCATGTGAAGGCACTGCCTTCTAGTCAGCCCCAACTCCTCAGTCTCCTTTCACAATCTCACCGCAGTGAGCATCCTACCCCTGTACTCACCACAACAGCCCCAAGATTGTCAGTGTCAGAACTGCCGCTCCCTTTAACCATCAACTAGAACAGCTCCAGCATTGAATGAGGACAGCTAATTCTCAGTGGAGTTTGGTTACCGAGGAGATCCTTCGATGGATCATCACTTCAGAACCTTGTCCAAATGACAGCACATTGTCACCCACACCAACTCTCTCTTTGGACAGACAGTATTTGAAAATTATTCTCCAAAGGCATTTCCTGAACATGGAGATGAGTCCAGGAACAATCATTATAGTTTGCTCCTCCATTTATGGTGTCATATCTTATACCTAGGCAACTGATGAATCATCACTGAAGATGTGTCTGGCTGACTACGTCAATAATAATTGATATCACTGTGGTGGTACATGAAAGGGAGAATTTCTACTGATAAGTACATTCCTTACCAATTTCCTACTTTGAAATAAATATCTCCACATTGAGAAAAAAGGTATTTATAATGTAAAAGTAGAGCTGCCTTCTGAGTGCTTGTAGCTACTTGTTCAATGAGTCAAAAGGGTAGAGTGTTTTTTAATAAAACAACAAACTTCTGGGGCCCCTTGTGATGCAGTGGTAGTGTCCCTACCTCTGGCTCAGATCCAAAATGTTTCTGGAGATTAGATTCCCTACCGTGTGGAAACAGGCCCTTCAGCCCAACAAATCCACGCCAACTCTCCGAAGAGTAATCCACCCAGACCCATTTCCCTCCAGCTATTGCACCTAAGACTATGGATAATTTAGCATGGCCAATTCACCTGACTTGCACGTTTTTGGAATGTGGGAGGAAACCCACACAGACACAGGGAGAGTGTGCAATCTCCACACAGACAGTCATCCAAGGCTGGAATTGAACCTGGGTCCCTGGCACTGTAAGGCAGCACCACTGAGCCACTATGCCACCCTTCTCCGTATAAACTGATATAAAAGAGTTGGCTTCTAGTGACACTGCCCCTTCTGGGCAGCATGTTATTGTTTGCATGGGTGGTGGCCCATATCATCTTTGCTTCCACAATAATAGGAATTAGTTCAACATTCCTAAATACTTCATACAGTCAATCTTCAGTGCCTTCAATTAATGAAAGGGACTTCTCTTCAAGCTTAAGTCAGCCAACTCTGAGTAGCTACTAATGCAGAAAATATCCCAGGAACATGGATTAAAAAATCAAAATTTGTAAGATCTTGTTATGATCTTTTCATTGCAATTGTTATGAACTTTGATCCATTATGAGCTGCAGGGTCCACTTTTATAACAGGAACTTTCTATGTAAACAGGTCGCGCTGTTATTACAGCCTCCCACCTTTAGTGGTGCTCTTGCGCCATTGTTTGTGGCTCATGACTCTCTCACCCACCTCCAAACTCCGGTCTTCCAACCAGCCCAACAGTTGAGCTTCACAAAGTCTGCCCAATCTCTGTGGATTCCCTGTGACACCTTTCCGGATGGTGTACTGTTTATGGGATCTGCCATATATTATCTACTGCTGCTGCCGCTGCCATATTTACAGAACATAGAACATAGAAAAATACAGCGCAGTACAGGCCCTTTGGCCCTCGATGTTGCGCCGATCCAAGCCCACCTAACCTATACTAGCCCACTATCCTCCATATGCCTATCCAATGCCTGTTTAAATGTCCATAAAGAGGGAGAGTCCACCACTGCTACTGGCAGGGCATTCCATGAACTCACAACTCGCTGAGTAAAGAATCTACCCCTAACATCTGTCCTATACCTACCACCCCTTAATTTAAAGCTATGCCCCCTCGTAATAGCTGACTCCATACATGGAAAAAGGTTCTCATGGTCAACCCTATCTAAAGCCCTAATCATCTTGTACACCTCTATCAAGTCACCCCTAAACCTTCTTTTCTCCAATGAAAACAGCCCCAAGTGCCTCAGCCTTTCCTCATACGATCTTCCTACCATACCAGGCAACATCCTGGTAAACCTCCTCTGCACCTGTTCCAGTGCCTCCACATCCTTCCTATAATATGGCGACCGAAACTGCACACAATACTCCAGATGCGGCCGCACCAGAGTCTTATACAACTGCAACATGACCTCAGGACTCCGGAACTCAATTCCTTTACCAATAAAAGCCAGTACGCCATATGCCTTCTTCACCGCACTATTTACCTGGGTGGCAACTTTCAGAGATCTGTGTACATGGACACCAAGATCCTTCTGTTCATCCACACTACCAAGTATCCGACCATTAGCCCAGTACCCCATCTTCTTGTTACTCTTACCAAAGTGAATCACTTCACATTTACCTACATTGAACTCCATTTGCCACCGTTCTGCCCAGCTCTGCAGCTTATCTATATCCCGCTGTAACCTGCCACATCCTTCCTCACTGTCAACAACTCCACCGACTTTCGTATCATCCGCAAACTTGCTCACCCAACCTTCTAGCCCCTCCTCCAGGTCATTTATAAAAATGACAAACAGCAATGGTCCCAAAACAGATCCTTGCGGAACACCGGTAGTAACTGCACTCCAAGATGAACCTTTACCATCAACTACTACCCTCTGTCTTCTTCCAGCCAGCCAATTCCTAATCCAAACCTCCAACTCACCCTCAATGCCATACCTCCGTATCTTTTGCAGTAGCCTACCATGGGGAACCTTATCAAACGCCTTACTAAAATCCATATAGATCACATCTACCGCTTTCCCCTCGTCCACCTCCTTAGTCACTTTCTCGAAGAATTCAATAAGGTTTGTGAGGCACGACCTGCCCTTCACAAAACCATGCTGACTATCCTTGATCACATTATTCCTATCCGGATGTTCATAAATCCTATTCCTTACAATTCTCTCTAAGACTTTGCCCACAACAGAAGTGAGACTCACCGGCCTATAGTTACTAGGGTTATCCCTACTCCCCTTCTTGCTATCACATTTGCTATCCTCCAGTCTTCTGGCACTATTCCTGTAGACAACGAGGACATAAAAATCAAGGCCAATGGCTCTGCAATCTCCTCCCTTGCTTCCCAGAGAATCCTAGGATAAATGCCATCAGGCCCAGGGGACTTTTGTATTTTCACCTTTTCCAGAATTTCCAACACCTCTTCCCTACATACCTCAAAGCCATCCATTCTAATCACTTGTGACTCAATATTCACATCAGCAACAGTGTCCTGTTCCTGAGTGAATACTGACGAAAAGTATTCATTCAGTGTCCCCCCAATCTCTTCAGCCTCCACATGCAACTTCCCACTACTGTCCTTGACTGGACCTATTCCTACCTATACCTATTTCTTGTATTACAGCTAATTGCACTCATTTAAAACTGAGATGCGGAGAAATTTCTGCTTCCAGAGTGTAGTAAATATCAGATATTCTTGACCCAGAAAGAGTTGTGGAGGCTAGATCATTGAAAGTATTTAAAGACGAAGGAGGTAGATCTTTGAAATGTCAAGGAGTTGAGGTCAGTGAGGAGCTTGCACCAAAGAGGAGTTGAAGCCTGGGGAAGATCACCTGTGATCTTACTGAATGAGAGAATGGGGGGAGTGGCAGGCTTGAGGGGACAAATGGCCTCCTCCTGCCCCTATTGCTTACATTCTACTCCCTTTGGGTCCTGGCCCTAACTGACTGCTTTATCTTACCTAATGATAGGCCCATGTGAGTGTTAGGGTCAGGGAAAGGGAACATACAGAATTGGAAATCACTCTGTTTGTAACAGGAGTGCGTGTTACTGTTTACAAGGCTTGAGTGACACAAGTTGCTGGCAATTAATCCATTCAGAATCTTTCACAGCAAACAAGAAGAAATAGCTGAAGCAAATCACTTCCCAGTCTCTCTGACCCAAGATTTCCCAGAGATGTTTCAAAATTGGACCAGTGTGTCACTTTTAGTGCGAGAATCAAATTCTTCCTCCAAAATGTCCACACCACCCACCCCCCTCACTTTCGAAACACTATTGGGTACAAAAACGTTAATAGGCTTCCCTGGAAATGAATCAGACAATATATTCGCAAGCTTATTTTGAAACACAAATATTTAAATAATGCAGCAATGAGTATCAGCCATGGATTGCTGTGACAAGTGTCTCGTATTCAGAAAATAATGAATTCAAACCCAGTTTATTAACCTGACCAACAGTGCAGTACTGAGGGAATGCTACAATGTCGGAGCAGCAAGCAAGGGGAGAGTTATTCTCAGCTGGTGCAAGAATTGAACCTACACTGTTGGCATCACAAACTAGCTGTCCAGCCCATAAGCTAACCAACCTCCAACTCCCCAGAATTACCAACTGGACAAATCGAGTAACAGGTCAAAAACTCAATAAGCAAATGTTTGTTTTAAATGAACACTTACCTGGTCAAAAAAGACTTTCCAGTGCTTTCGGAGTCAGTGATGTACATATAGAGGGGAGAGAAAAGCAGAATAAGACCAGCTCACAGTAACACTTATACATTGCATTCTGGTCTACTCAATATAAATAACACTATAACAATATAAATAAATGCAGTGTAGCTAATACACATATGATACATCCTGGTGCAGCCAGTAAATATAACACATTCCTAATGATATTACACTTTGCAGAAATGTTCTGATTTGAACTTGATGGAACTTGTGCAGTAAAACAAATCGAGAATTTTGAGCTTACATTTGGGGAGTTTAATGATTCAAACTTTTCAGAAGAACTTCTTAGGTAAAATAACATTTTGACATGTATTGCTTAGGTCGACAGAATACCCTCTCCTTTAATACTGGCCAAACAACAACTTACGTTTATATAACACCTCCAATTTGTTAAAAACCCGCAAGTGAAGGTTTATTGTACGCACTTTCCACTTCTCAAGCTGCATGCCTTGTTATATTTAGATTAAAGTCTTTAATTTAACTGGTACAATTCAGGCAAGGGGGAGCTGATGAGTGTTGGCTGTGATGACCCTATGGTTGAATAGCTGGCCACCTTTCAGCATTAAGTTCTTGAGTAGAAGAACATGTGGATCAGAGTAGTTTGGAATATAATCATTGAATCCCTTCGGTGTGGAAGCAGGCCCTTCAGGTTCACACTAACTCTCCAAAGAGCATCCCAGAGCCACCTCTCTACCCTTGCAATCCCCCATGGCCAATCTACCTGACCTATACATCGTTGGGACTGTGGGAGAAAACCCACACAGACACGGAGAGAATGTGTAAACTCCACACAGATAGTCACTTGAGGCTGGAATTGAACCCGGGTCCCTGGCACCGTGAGGCAGCAGTGCTAACCACTGAGCTATCATGCTGCCCACCCACCCTTCTGCCCCCATATCCAGTTCAATCCAACATAGACGTCACACTGATGAAGGATCTAATTGATCTAAATGCTTTCACTTGCCTTAATGACAACAATTCCTGCGTCTATAATAACCCGCTGTCAGTGTTACTAATGCAGCACCAGACCATCCTCAAGAAACCTACTCCCATGTTGCTAAGATTGTATCTCAGCCCCTCACTAACTGCTCTGTCCTGGACAAATCCGATCCATCTGCTACATTCTTAAGAATTGAAGAAGTATCTCAGATTGTATATGGTTCTCCTCAGAAGCCCTTTACATTAAGCTGCAATTATGATATTTTCTCCAGAGTCTGATCCGTATCAGGGTTTGTGCTGTTCAATAAAGATCAATGGCAGATATCCAAACTCTCCATTGCCACCTCCCTATTGGTAAACAGGGGTCAGGATATAAACATAGCAGTGAGCTTGTGGGTGTCAGCAATATTGCCTCTGAATCAGAAGGTCGTGAATTCAAACTCAACTCTACAAACTTCAGAGTCTGATCTCAGCAGATACCCTACTGAGGGAGTGCAACACTAGCAGAGGTGCTGCCTTACAGATATTAAGTTGAGGTACCCTTTCAACATTTGATAAGACTATTTTGAATAAAAGCAAGGGGTTTTCCTAGTGTCCTGGCCAATAGTTACCTTTCACTCAAGGTAAAGCAGGTTATCTGGTCATTTCCCTCATTGCTGCTTGTGGGATCTTGCTGTGCCCAATTGGCTTCCACCTTGCACACAATACAGCAGCAACAACAGTTGGCTGCAAAATGCTTTCAAATGTCTTGAGGTTGTGAGAGGCGCTTTATAAATGCAAATTAATTCCTTCCTTCTTAATGTTGAAGTGGTCACTGTCAGCTTGAGAGGTGACCCAAAGCCTGCAATGAGCTGCTATGGTCCCAGGCTCCAGATTGACAGCTCAAAGATGGGCAGAGAAGTGGCAGATGGAGTTTAATTTGGATAAATGCGAGGTGCTGCATTTTGGGAAAGCAAATCTTAGCAAGACTTATACACTTAATTGTAAGGACCTAGGGAGTGTTGCTGAACAAAGAGACCTTGGAGGGCAGGTTCATAGCTCCTCGAAAGTGAAGTCGCAGGTAGATAGGATAGTGAAGAAGGCATTTGGTATGCTTTCTTTTATCAGTCAGAGTGTTGAGTGCAGGAGTTGGGAGGTCATGTTGCAGCTGTACAGGACATTGGTTAGGCCACTGTTGGAATATTGCGTGCAATTCTGGTCTCCTTCCTATCGGAAAGATGTTGTGAAACTTGAAAAGGTTCAGAAAAGATTTACAAGAATGTTACCAGGGTTGGAGGATTTGAGCTACAGGGAGAGGCTGAACAGGTTGGGGCTGTTTTTCCTGGAGTGTCAGAGGCTGATGGGTGACCTTATAGAGGTTTATAAAATTATGAGGGGCATGGGATAGGGTAAATAGGCAAAGTCTTTTCCCTGGGGTCAGGGAGTCCAGAACTGGAGGGCACAGGTTTAGGGTGAGAGGGGGAATGATATAAAAGAGACCTAAGGAGCAACTTTTTCACACAGAAGGTGGTACGTGAAAGGAATGAGCTGCCAGAGGATGTGGTGGAGGTTGGTACAATTGCAACATTTAAGAGGTATTTGGATGGGTATATAAATAGGAAGGGTTTGGAGGGATATGGGCCGGGTGCTGGCAGGTGGGAATAGATTGGATTGGGATATCTGGTCGACATGGACGGGTTGGACTGAAGGGTTTGTTTCCGTGCTGTACATCTCTATGACTCTATGTTGAAGCTGCCTATATCTGCCAGTGACTCACAGTCTGCACTGAAGTCTGAGCTGAGGACACCATCAGACTCCATTGTGAAGACCACATGGGTTGAACAGCTGAACACTCACTCATGGGCCTGACAGGGGATTGGTGGAGCACAGACTTTGTGAAGCCAAAGTTCAGCATGGGTCAGATATGGTGAAAATAAAGTGGGGCTGGTGGAACATTTGCCACACACTCCATGGGACAATTCAAAGTGAAAAGTAGACCAGTGGCTATAATATACTAAACATGACAAGGGTCTTAGGAAGATTTTGCTTCCTCTTGTCTGAATGTTTGTGCTGACAATGTCTTGTAATGACTGAAATCGAAGGTCAGGACATTAAATGTTACTCTTTGACAAAGGAATGCACTTTGAGATTAACAGAAACATTACTGATAATTAATGTTTCCACACTTCATTTTCATCTTCGTGCAAGGATACTACTGGGACAGGGGAGGGTGAACAATATCACAAACAGTCACTAAATGGACACTGCCATGTGCCACGTCAGGTTGTGAATGGTGGCAAGCTATTCGACCATAGTGGGCATCGCACCCGACGTCGCACGTTAAAACAGGGGTCACCAAGTAGAGATTAAGAGTGAGAACCCTGATCAGCTTACCCCCTTTAAAGGACAGATACGGAAGAAAACTGAACAGCAAATCCCACAACCTCCCCCTGTCCCCGTGTAACTGTTTAACTCAGCATCAGTGTAGATTTCACTTGCCTCGGTCTAGCCCAGCAATATCAGCAGCTGATGACAAGGAAGCAGGAGGCACTTCTATGTTCACGTGTTAGAACCAGCCATCCATCCCCCTCCCGCCCCCCCCCATACAAACTGGCTGAAAGCATTATAATGCAATCAATAAACATCATTCATTTGAGAACCCGTATGTAATAAATCACACGCAGAAATCAATTACAATAACATCCTTTTGTTGCTGCAGCTTTTCCTAATATTAAGTGGGAAGAGTTTAATTCCAGCTCCCTGTTACATTGCTGACGACTTAGCTGTAACACTAATATCACTGCCACAGTGTACAAAGCTGGAGAGGGCTCTTGTTACACGGTGGTAGTGTTCCCGCCTCTGGAGTAGAAGGTGTTGCGTCCCACCTGTGCTAGGGGTTTGTCATAACACCACTTACAGGTTGTTTTAAAATACTCATAAAGCTGGAGACACGGATTATCCCAGTAACATATCGCTCAGTGTTGTATCATTTGAAATTCCCCTTCCGCCACTTCTCTCCCACTTTTTCCCACTATGACCCAGTTCAGGGGTGGAAACTGTCCCAGACCCTTGGTGGGAGGATATGCACAAACTTTATTACAGGAGGGCAGGGGAGGGGAGGGGGGCTTGTAGCTAGTGCTGCATTGGAGCTAGTGATGCCCCCCCCACCCACCCTCAGACACACTCCCCCCCCCCCCTCCCCCCCCATCCCCCTCAAGTCCCGACTCACACTTTGGGAAGCACTGTCCTCCATTCAAACCCAACAAGTTTAGAGTTTAGAAATGACATCATGTTTCAAATATCTTTAAACAACATTGTTAAAGATCCACAGTTCTCATAAAAGTGAAACTTTATTCCAGTTGGCACTGGTGCACTCAGACACATTGATGTATGATAGTATTGTAGCCAAAAATCACACACAGTTCCCCTGGCTCCCCGAGCAAAAAAAACAAATGTTTGCCAAAGACACTTTCCTGACTACGGCATTCTTTTATATAGAAGATACATAGAGACAGCGGTAGACGCGGAGACTGAATGAAGATACAAAAGTGGTGCACATAATTAAACAAACATATCCACGGAGAGATTCGAAAACATGAAAACTGTGGAAGACACACAGGCTTCAGAGAAACATTCAAGCAGAATGGGCCAGGCACAGGTGCCCGCGTAGAAAAAGGGTCATGGACGCATAGACTCCAATGGGAAGCACAGCTAGAACAGGGAGTGGGAACTCACCTCCATCAGGGAGGTAAAAACAATGACTGCAGATGCTGGAAACCAGATTCTGGATTAGTGGTGCTTTATTCCTGATGAAGGGCTTTTGCCCGAAACGTCGATTTCGAAGCTACTTGGATGCTGCCTGACCTGCTGTGCTCTCCCAGCACCACTAATCCAGAACTCACCTCCATCAGCTACATACATTTACAGGGAAACAGCGCGGGCACACACAATGAGTAATTTTGCAATCCCAACCATTCCCAGGTACCACAAATCACTCGTTCCAACAGATCTCAGCGTTTTGTTCACGATTCACCCACCAAGAGCAACAGCTCATTCTAAACTTCCAGACTCTTAACATCCAAACAGGTTAATCCCGAAAGTGATTAGGGTGGGTTACCTGGGGGACCAGGACTGGATTTCTGAGCTGTCTGTTTGGACACCCCTAGTGCAACAGAGACAGATGGAAATGTAGGCAAAGCAAGAAAATGAATGACTCAGACAATCGGGAGATGGGGCAAAGCAATAGGAGGATATATTGAAAAGCGCAGAAAAACACTTAGAAAGGACGTGAGAGACACAGAAACGCTGATACACAGAGGGACATTATCACACTAACACTCACAGGGGGATACTATCGCACTGACTTTGCCTCAGACATTCGGACGGAGCGACACCAACACTGTCACAGACACTGGCATTAACAGAGGAACATGCGTCCACTGAAGACATAGGGACATTGTGTCGGGCCACAGATACTGGGGCACAGATTTATACAGAGAGTTGTAAACAGGCAAATTGTGAAAGATCCAGAAAGAATTATAGAGCAAGATCAAAATGGAAAGGAGGCTAAAAGGAATAATGCACAGACACAGTGACAGTGGGGTTATAAAAACATATACAACAACGAAAACTCTACACATCAGTCATCAAAGCACCCAGGGACATTAAAAAATACTCACACAGAGACGGGTGACACAGACAATTACACCAACAGATACACTAACATTGATTTGCAGACATACTGACCCTCACAATCTCACCCCCTCAAACTCAAGACTGTATAAACCCTCTCTCACAGCCTCCCACACACAGAGACACACACACGGGCACTGTTACAGACACTGACACTGACCCACACTGACAGTGACACAGAGACACTGACACAAACACACACAAACACAGAGACACTGACACTGACACTGACACAGAGACACTGACAGATACACACAGACACAGACACACACTGACACAGATCCACACTGACACTGACACAGAGACACTGACACAGACACACACTGACACAGAGACACTGACACACACTGACACAGACACAGAGACACAGACCCACACTGACACTGACACACACAAACATAGAGGCACTGACCCACACTTACACTGACTCAGAGACAACTGACACAGACACACACAAACACAGACACTGACACACACAGAAACAGACACACACTGACACTGACACACACTGACACTGACACAGAGACACAGACCCACACTGACACTGACACAGAGACACTGACACAGACACACACAAACACAGAGACACTGACACACACAGACACAGACACAGAGATACAGACCCACACTGACACTGACTCAGAGACATTGACACAGATACACACTGACACAGACACACACTGACACTGACACACACAGACACAGAGACACTGACACAGACACACACAAACACAGAGACACTGACTCACACTGACACAGAGACACTGACACAAACCCACACTGACACTGACACAGAGACACTGACACTGACACTGACACACACAGACACAGAGACACTGACACAGACACACACTGACACAGACACACACTGACACAGAGACACTGACACTGACACACACAGACACAGAGACACTGACACAGACACACACTGACACAGACACACACTGACACAGAGACACTGACACTGACACTGACACACACAGAGACAGAGACTCTGACCCACACAGACACTGACACAGACACACACTGACACAGAGACACTGACACAGATATAGAAGCAGAGCCGAACTTACATCCTCGGTACCCAGAGGCAGTCCCTCGCTGCTCCCCAGTTCCACGATGCCGTCTCCCTCCGGGTTCCCAGAGGCCGGGGGCTGCGAGCTGCCTGGCTCCGTCTCTCCCTCCTCCATCCCGCCTGGAGCCCGCGATCAGGCTCGCTCTCCGGCCAGAGGCTTCTTCATTGTCCCCCCCTCACTCAGGGCCCTGTGGGTCACGAAGGAGCAGAGAGTCAGAGCCAGACCCAGGACAGGAACAGAGACCTGGGACAGACCCGGGACAGGACAGATACCCGGCAGTGAGACCCGAGACAGACCCGGGACAGACCCGGGACAGGACAGATACCCGGCAGTGAGACCTGGGACAGACCCGGGGCAGGACAGAGACTTGGGACAGGGACAAGGACCAGGGACTGAGATCCGGGACTGACCCGGGACAGGGGCAGAGACCTGGGACAGGGATAGAGACCCGGCAGTGAGACCGGAGACTGACCCGAAAGTGAGACCCAGGAGTGATTTGGGACAGACCTGGCACAGGGACCCGGGACAGATACGGGATTGACCCGGGAATAATGCGGGATTGGCACGGGGACCCAGGCTTGAATTTTGGGGTTAAGTTGTTTCGCCTGAACCTGGTGGATCCTGAGAGTTACAGGTGGAGCGCGATTTAAAAAGTCACCGTCTGTTCAAGTAATTCTTTTAAAAAGTTCTTTTTCCGGACAGTTTCAGACTGAGCCAACCCGGGCCAGCCGGGGGCTGCACACACCCCGCTCCGGGATTCAGACCCAAACCCAGACCCAGGCCCGGGACAGACCCGGGACAGGGACCCAGACCCGGACCCGGAGTCATCGGGGTATCCCCCGCCACAGGGGACCCGGACCGGCCCAGCGGGGTTTCACCCCCATCCCCACCCACACCCCCACCCTCACCCTCACCCTCATCCCCACCCCCAGCCCTGCCCTCACCCCCAACGCTCACCCCCACCCACGCCCCCACCCAAACCCTCACCCCCCACCCCCAACCCTAACCTCACCCCCACCCCCACCCCCAACCTCACCCTTCACCCTCACCCCCCACCCCCAGCCCCACCCTCACACCCCACCCTCATCCCCAACCCTCACCCCCACCCCCGCCCCCACCCAAACCCTCACCCCCCACCCCAACCCCACCCCCACGCACACCCTCACCCCCCAGCCCACCTTCACCCCCACCCTCACCCTCACCCCCACCCCCACCCCCAACCTCACCCCTCATCCTCACCCCCACCCTCACCCCACCCCAAACCCCACCCCCACGCACACCCTCACCCCCCACCCTCACCCCCACCTTCACCCCTACCCTCACCCTCACCCAGTCACCCTCACACCCACGCTCACCCCCACCCCCACCCTCACCGCCACCCTCACCCTCACTCTTACCCACACCCTCACCCCCACCCTTACCCCCATCCTCACCCCCACCCTCACCCTCACCCCCACCCTCACCCCTACCCCAGCCCCCACCCTCACCCCCATCCCCACCCCCACCCTCACCCACTCACCCCCACCCTCACCCTCACCTACTCACCCCACCCCCGCCCCTACTCACACTCTCACCCCAAACCCCACCCCCACCCTCACCCCATACCCAACCTCACCCTCACCCACGCACCCCCACCCCCATCCTCACCCTGACACCAACCCTCACCCCACCCTCACCCTCACCCACGCCCTCACCCTCACCCCCACCCCCACTCTCACCCTCACCTCAACCTCACCCCACCCTCACCCACACACCCACCCTACCCTCACCCCCACTCCATCCTCACCCTCACCCCCACCCTCACCCCCTCCCCACCTACCCACATCCCCACCCCTCCGTTCCCACTCCCCCTCCCTAAGCCCCCACCCCTTCCTGCCGCGTCCCACCCCCCTCTCTATTCCCGCCCTCACTTTTTCCGCTCCGTCCCTCGCCTATACCCCCTGCCAGCCCCCCACCCTCCCCTTCCCCACCCCTATCCCACTCCGTCCCTTCCCCTCCCCATTTCCCACTTGTCCTGGTGCCCCCCCCCCCCCTTGGTCCCCGAATGGGATCTTGCCCCTGGCTGGCAAGCGGTACCTGTTCTGGGCGGACTCCGTCCCAGCTCGGCTCACCCCCCCCCCCCCCCCCACTCTCTCTCTCTCTCTCTGTCTCTCTCCCTCTGTCTCGCCGTTTCTCTCTCTCTCTCTCTCTGAGTTTCTGCTTCTCGTTTCAATCCTGCCACACGCAGACAGCGAGGAATCCAAAATCCAACCGGGGTTTCTGGAGAAAATCAGCGCAGACTCCCCCCCACCCCTTGCTCTGTCTCTCCCCTCCCACACCAACCCCCAAAGGTCAAATCATTGCCAACAGTTGGGAGAGTGCGATCTCAAAACAAGCAGGTTAAGCCATTTGAGTTATGAAGGGCTGTAACATATTCACACAGATAATCTCCCCTGTGTGTGAGTGTTAGACAAACCTTCATGTAGGAACGATTACAGTTCGTGTATCTGTCTGTACTATAGATTGTGATAAACTTGAACATGTTAGCGATCAGAGAGAGGAGATATTAGTGGCTTTAGTGAAACTTAAAAAAAGAGTGATTGGAAATGATGCAGCCTGTTTTTATTCAGATACAATCAGAGTACTGCCCGTTAACAAATGAAGACAATAAAATTAAAATAAGCTGGAAACTTCAAATCAAAGCAGATATTAATGGAAGTGTCATATCAAACAGTTCCTGTGGAGAAAGAGACCGAGAGACATATAACTTGCGAGTTATAACGGATGGGGGTGGTGGTGCTGTGGGTGGGGGGTTGAAGCAGGGCGAGTGGTGAGCAGTCTGGAGGGACAGGAAAAGCTGAGGTACACAGTATCGAAGGGAACACCAAGTCAGTCTGGAAGGCGGTGCAGATATAGACGAGGCGGAAAGAACCTGGCAGGGCCGATGGCATTTATTTTAGTGTGAGGAATTCTGAGTGAAGCAGGTGAGCTGAGCGGAACTGGTTAACACTTGGGGATATGAGATCATTCAGAAGACAGAGAGGCAGCTCAATACTCCAGGGGGTTAGCACCTTCAGGCGAGAGGGGGTGGGCTCAAGGTGGGGTCACGATATTGATGAAAGAATCAGTTAGAAACAGGAGTAGGCCATTCAGCCCCTCGCGCCTGTTCCGCCTTTTAATGAGAGCATGGAAATCCGAAAGTGTTTTGAAAGTATATTAATGCCAACAGGACAGGTAAGGAGAGAGGAGGGCCCATTCAGGACCAATCTGTGTGTGCAGCCAGAAGGTGTAGATGAGGTTACAAATGAATATTTTGAATTCATTTATACAGAAGATTTATGTCGGTACAAAAATCAGGGAGAGGGGTTTTGATAAACTTGAACATGTTAGCAATCAGAGAGAGGAGATATTAGTGGCTTTAGTGAAATTTAAAAAAGATAAATCCCCAGGCCCAGATGCTATATATATATATATATATATATATATAAAACACCTGCTGTGGGAGGTAAGGAAAAAGATTGGAGGGGCTCTAATGTTAATTTCCAAATGGCTTAACCTGCTTGTTTGGAGTGCCAGAACAGGGTCAGGTCACTGTGTCTGTAACAGGGTCAGGTCGCTGTATCAGTAACAGGGTCAGGTCGCTGTGTCTGTAACAGGGTCAGGTCGCTGTGTCTGTAACAGGGTCAGGTCGCTGTGTCAGTAACAGGGTCGGGTTGCTGTATCAGTAACAGAGTCAGGTCACCGTGTCTGTAACAGGGTCAGGTCGCTATGTCTGTAACAGGGTCAGGTCGCTGTGTCTGTAACAGGGTCAGGTCGCTGTGTGTGTAACAGGGTCAGGTCACTGTGTCTGTAACAGGGTCAGGTCGCTATGTCTGTAACAGGGTCAGGTCGCTACGTCTGTAAGAAGGTCAGGTTGCTGTGTCAGGAACATGGTCGGGTCGCTGTGTCTGTAATAGGGTGAGGTTGCTTTGTCAGTATTAGGGTCAGGTCACTGTGTCTGTAACAGGGTCAGGTCGCTGTGTCTGTAACAGGGTCAGGTCACTGTGTCTGTAACAGGGGTGATTCACCGTGTCTGTAACAAGGTCAGGTCGCTGTGTCAGTAACAGGATCAGATTGATGTGTCTGTAACAGGGTCAGGGCGCTGTGTCTGTAAGAGGGTCAGGTCGCTGTGTCTGTAACAGGGTCGGGTTGCTGCGTCAGTAATAGGGTCAGGCTGCTATGTCTGTAACAGTGTCAGGTCACTGTGTCTGTAATAAAGTCAGGTTGCTGTGTATGTAACAGGGTCAGGTCGCTGTGTTTGTAATAGGATCGGGTCACTGTAACTGGGTCAGGTCACTGTATCAGTAACAGGGTCAGGTCACTGTGTCAGTAACAGGGTCGGGTTGCTGTGTCAGTAATAGGGTCAGATCACTGTGTCTGCAACAGGATCAGGTCGCTTTGTAACAGGGTCGGGTCACTGTGTCAGTAACGGGGTCAGGTCACTGTGTCTGGAACAGGGTCGAGTTGCTGTTTCAGTAACAGGGTCAGGTTGCTGTGTCAGTAACAGGTTCAGGTCACTGTGTCAGTAACAGGGTCAGGTCGCTGTGTCTGTAACAGGGTCGGGACGCTGTGTGTGTAACAGGGTCGGGTCACTGTGTCTGTAACAGGGTCAGGTCACTGTGTCAGTAACAGTGTTGGGTCGCTCTGTCAGTAACAGGGTATGGTCACTGTGTCACTAACAGAGTCAGGTCGCTGTGTCTGTAACAGGTAAAAACAATGACTGCAGATGCTAGAAACCAGAGTCTAGATTAGAGTGGTGCTGGAAAAGCACAACAGTTCAGGCAGCATCCGAGAAACAGGAAAAGCAAAGTTTCGGGCTAAAGCCCAGGTCACTGTGTCAGTAACAGGGTCAGGTCGCTGTGTCTGTAATAGGGTCGGGTTGCTGTGTCTGTAACAGGGTCGGGTTGCTGCGTCAGTAATAGGGTCAGCCCGCTATGTCTGTAACAGGGTCAGGTCGCTGTGTCTGTAATAGGGTCAGGTTGCTGTGTCTGTAACAGGGTCAGGTTGCTGCGTCAGTAATAGGGTCAGGCCGCTATGTCTGTAACAGGGTCAGGACGCTGTGTCTGTAATAGGGTCGGGTTGCTGTGTCTGTAACAGGGTGAGGTCGCTGTATCAGTAATAGGGTCAGGCTGCTATGTCAGTAACAGGGATGGGTCACTGTGTCTGTAACTGGGTCAGGTCACCATGTCTTTAACAGGGTCAGGTCACTGTGTCTCGAACAGGGTCAGGTCACTGTGTTAGTAACAGGGTCAGGTCACTGTGTGTGTAACAGGGTCAGGTCGCTGTGTCAGTAATAGGGTCAGGTTGCTGTGTCTGTAATAGGGTCGGGTCACTGTATCTGTAACTGGGTCAGGTCGCCAAGTCTGTAACAGGGTCAGGTCACTGTATCTGGAACAGCGTCAGGTTACTGTGTCTGTAACAGGGTGAGGTCACTGTATCAGTAACAGGGTCAGGTCGCTGTGTCAGTAACAGGGTCAGGACGCTGTGTCTGTAATAGGGTCGGGTCACTGTGTCTGTAACAGGGTCAGGTTGCTATGTCCATAACATGGTCAAGACACTGTGTCTGTAACAGGGTCGGGTTGCTGTGTCAGTAATAGGGTCAGGTCGTTGTGTCTGTAACAGGGTCAGGTCACTGTTTCTGTAAAAGGTCGGGTCACTGTGTCAGTAACAGGGTCAGGTCGTCTGTAAGAGGGTCAGGTCGCTTTGTCTGGAACAGGGTCAGGTCACTGTGTCTGAAACAGGGTCGAGTTGCTGTTTCAGTAACAGGTTCAGGTCGCTGTGTCTGTAACAGGGTCAGGTCGCTGTGTCAGTAACGGTCAGGTCGCTGTGTCTGTAACAGGGTCAGAACGCTGTGTGTGTAACAGGGTTGGGTCATTGTGTCTGTAACAGGGTCAGAACGCTGTGTGTGTAACAGGGTTGGGTCACTGTGTCTGTAACAGGGTCAGGTCACTGTGTCTGGAACAGGGTCAGGTCACTGTGTCTGGAACAGGGTCAGGTCACTGTGTCAGTAACAGGCTCGGGTTGCTGTGTCTGTAACAGGGTCAGGTCACTGTGTCAGTAACAGGGTCAGGTCATTGTGTCAGTAACGGGGTCAGGTCGCTGTGTCAGTAACAGGGTCAGGTCGCGGTGTCTGTAACAGGGTCAGGTCACTGTGTCTGTAACAGGTAAAAACAATGTCTGCAGATGCTGGAAACCAGAGTCTAGATTAGAGTGATGCTGAAAAAGCACAGCAGTTCAGGCAGCATCCGAGAAACAGGAAAAGCAACGTTTCGGGCTAAAGCCCAGGTCACTGTGTCAGTAACAGGGTCAGGTCGCTGTGTCTGTAATAGGGTCAGGTCACTGTATCAGTAACAGGGTCAGGTCACTGTGTCAGTAACAGGGTCGGGTTGCTGTGTCAGTAATAGGGTCAGATCACTGTGTCTGCAACAGGATCAGGTCGCTTTGTAACAGGGTCGGGTCACTGTGTCAGTAACAGGGTCAGGTCACTGTGTCTGGAACAGGGTCGAGTTGCTGTTTCAGTAACAGGGTCAGGTTGCTGTGTCAGTAACAGGTTCAGGTCACTGTGTCAGTAACAGGGTCAGGTCGCTGTGTCTGTAACAGGGTCGGGACGCTGTGTGTGTAACAGGGTCGGGTCACTGTGTCTGTAACAGGGTCAGGTCACTGTGTCAGTAACAGGGTCAGGTCACTGTGTCAGTAACAGTGTTGGGTCGCTCTGTCAGTAACAGGGTATGGTCACTGTGTCACTAACAGAGTCAGGTCGCTGTGTCTGTAACAGGGTCAGGTCACTGTGTCTGTAACAGGTAAAAACAATGACTGCAGATGCTAGAAACCAGAGTCTAGATTAGAGTGGTGCTGGAAAAGCACAGCAGTTCAGGCAGCATCCGAGAAACAGGAAAAGCAAAGTTTCGGGCTAAAGCCCAGGTCACTGTGTCAGTAACAGGGTCAGGTCACTGTGTCAGTAACAGGGTCAGGTCGCTGTGTCTGTAACAGGGTCAGGTCGCTGTGTCTGTAATAGGGTCGGGTTGCTGTGTCTGTAATAGGGTCGGGTTGCTGTGTCTGTAACAGGGTCGGGTTGCTGCGTCAGTAATAGGGTCAGGCCGCTATGTCTGTAACAGGGTCAGGTTGCTGTGTCCGTAACAGGGTCAGGTCGCTGGTCTGTAATAGGGTCGGGTCACTGTGTCTGTAACTGGGTCAGGTCAATGTGTTTGTAACAGAGTCAGGTCATTGTGTCAGTAACAGGGTCAGGTCGCTGTGTCAGTAACAGGGTCGGGTTGCTGTGTCTGTAACAGGGTCAGGTCACTGTGTCTGTAACAGGGTCAGGTTGCTGTGTCTGTAATAGGGTCGGGTCACTGTGTCTGTAACTGGATCAGGTCGCGGTGTCTGTAACAGGGTCAGGTCACTGTGTCTGTAACAGGTAAAAACAATGTCTGCAGATGCTGGAAACCAGAGTCTAGATTAGAGTGATGCTGAAAAAGCACAGCAGTTCAGGCAGCATCCGAGAAACAGGAAAAGCAACGTTTCGGGCTAAAGCCCAGGTCACTGTGTCAGTAACAGGGTCAGGTCGCTGTGTCTGTAATAGGGTCAGGTCACTGTATCAGTAACAGGGTCAGGTCACTGTGTCAGTAACAGGGTCGGGTTGCTGTGTCAGTAATAGGGTCAGATCACTGTGTCTGCAACAGGATCAGGTCGCTTTGTAACAGGGTCGGGTCACTGTGTCAGTAACAGGGTCAGGTCACTGTGTCTGGAACAGGGTCGAGTTGCTGTTTCAGTAACAGGGTCAGGTTGCTGTGTCAGTAACAGGTTCAGGTCACTGTGTCAGTAACAGGGTCAGGTCGCTGTGTCTGTAACAGGGTCGGGACGCTGTGTGTGTAACAGGGTCGGGTCACTGTGTCTGTAACAGGGTCAGGTCACTGTGTCAGTAACAGGGTCAGGTCACTGTGTCAGTAACAGTGTTGGGTCGCTCTGTCAGTAACAGGGTATGGTCACTGTGTCACTAACAGAGTCAGGTCGCTGTGTCTGTAACAGGGTCAGGTCACTGTGTCTGTAACAGGTAAAAACAATGACTGCAGATGCTAGAAACCAGAGTCTAGATTAGAGTGGTGCTGGAAAAGCACAGCAGTTCAGGCAGCATCCGAGAAACAGGAAAAGCAAAGTTTCGGGCTAAAGCCCAGGTCACTGTGTCAGTAACAGGGTCAGGTCGCTGTGTCTGTAACAGGGTCAGGTCGCTGTGTCTGTAATAGGGTCAGGTTGCTGTGTCTGTAATAGGGTCGGGTTGCTGTGTCTGTAACAGGGTCGGGTTGCTGCGTCAGTAATAGGGTCAGGCCGCTATGTCTGTAACAGGGTCAGGTTGCTGTGTCCGTAACAGGGTCAGGTCGCTGGTCTGTAATAGGGTCGGGTCACTGTGTCTGTAACTGGGTCAGGTCAATGTGTTTGTAACAGAGTCAGGTCATTGTGTCAGTAACAGGGTCAGGTCGCTGTGTCAGTAACAGGGTCGGGTTGCTGTGTCTGTAACAGGGTCAGGTCACTGTGTCTGTAACAGGGTCAGGTTGCTGTGTCTGTAATAGGGTCGGGTCACTGTGTCTGTAACTGGATCAGGTCGCCATGTCTGTAACAGGGTCAGGTCACTGTTTCTGTAACAGGGTCAGGTCATTGTGTCAGTAATGCGGTCAGGTCGCTGTGTCAGTAACAGGGTCGGGTTGCTGTGTCTGTAACAGGGTCAGGTCACTGTGTCAGTAACAGGGTCAGGTCACTGTGTCTGTTACAGGGTCAGGTCACTGTGTCTGTAACAGGGTCGGGTCGCTGTGTCTGTAATAGGGTCGGGTCACTGTGTCTGTAACTGGGTCAGGTCGCCATGTCTGTAACAGGGTCAGGTCACTGTGTCTGTAACACGGTGAGGTCACTGTGTTAGTAACAGGGTCAGGTCACTGTGTCTGTAACAGGGTCAGGTTGCTGTGTCAGTAACAGGGTCAGGTCGATGTGTCAGTAACAGGGTCGGGTTGCTGTGTCTGTAACAGGGTCAGGTCGCTGTGTCAGGAACAGGGTCAGGTCGCTGTGTCTGTAATAGGGTGAGGTTGCTTTGTCAGTATTAGGGTCAGGTCGCTGTGTCCGTAACAGGGTCAGGTTGCTGTGTCAGTAACAGGGTCAGGTCATTGTGTCAGTAACAGGGTCAGGTCACTATGTCTGTAACAGGGTCGGGTTGCTGTGTATCTAACAGGGTCGGGTCGCTGTGTCTGTAACAGGGCCAGGTCGCCATGTCTGTAACAGGGTCAGGTCACTGTGTCTGTAACACGGTGAAGTCACTGTGTTAGTAACAGGGTCAGGTCACTGTGTCTGTAACAGGGTCAGGTTGCTGTGTCAGTAACAGGGTCAGGTCGATGTGTCAGTAACAGGATCGGGTTGCTGTGTCTGTAATAGGGTTGGGCTGCTGTGTCTGTAACAGGGTCAGATCGCTGTGTCTAATAGGGTGAGGTTGCTTTGTCAGTATTAGGGTCAGGTCACTGTGTCAGTAACAGGGTCAGGTCGATGTGTCAGTTACAGGGTCAGGTCGATGTGTCAGTAACAGGGTCGGGTTGCTGTGTCTGTAATAGGGTCGGGCTGCTGTGTCTGTAATAGGGTGAGGTTGCTTTGTCAGTATTAGGGTCAGGTCGCTGTGTCAGTAACAGGGTCAGGTCGATGTGTCAGTAACAGGGTCGGGTTGCTGTGTCTGTAACAGGGTAAGGTCACTGTGTCAGTAACAGGGTCAGGTCGCTGTGTCAGTAACAGGGTCAGGTCACTGTGTCTGTAACAGGTAAAAACAATGACTGCAGATGCTGGAAACCAGAACCTCGATTAGAGTGGTGCTGGAAAAGCACAGCAGTTCAGGCAGCATCCGAGGAGCAGGAAAAGCAACGTTTCGGGCTAAAGCCCAGGTCACTGTGTCAGTATCAGGGTCAGGTTACTGTGTCTGTAACAGGGTCAGCTCGCTGTGTCAGGAACAGGGTCAGCTCGCTGTGTCAGGAACAGGGTCAGCTCGCTGTGTTTGACAATGTGTGTAATCTACAGTAGCCAGTTTGAGACAGTTATGCAGATGGTCTTGAACATCATTGCCCTGAGGCTGAAACAGCTGCAGCTGCTTTGATGGTTAGAACAGATGGATTTTCACGGCTAAATTGATATCAACAAGCTCTGGATCGCCTGAAAAACATTCTCTTGATGTGGGGTCCAACACAATCTTCTTGAGTAGTTGTCTCAAGGTTTCTGTAGTAATTAGCAAGTGAGACAAACTTTTCACCAATTAGTTTACCATCTCTATGAATCTTTGGAGATCTGGACTGACTTCAGAGTGGGAAACTCAGTACTGTTTTAGATTCCTGATCATCCATCATCATACCATTACTTAAGTAATTAGATTCTCACTCACCATTAACTTTAATTAATTTAATTAAGGTAATGCTTGAATACAATTAAAGATTTTGTCCTCACTCTGATCCTGCCTTTCAACCTTTTGCCCCATGCATTGTATCACATACTGGCAGGGTGGTTAAAAAGGTGTTTGGCACACTTGCCTTCACTGCTCAATCCTTTGAGTATAGGAGTTGGTCCGTTATATTGAGGTTGTACAGGACATTGGTGTGGCCTCTTCTGGAGTACTGTGTCCAGTTCTGGTCACCCAGTTATAAGAAGGATATTATTAAGTTGGAGAGGGTTCAAAAGAGACTCACCAGGATGTTGCCGGGTATGGAAGGTTTGAATTATAAAGAAAGTCTAATAGAGTGTGGAAGGTTGAGAGGTGACCTAATAGAAGGTTATAAAATAATGAGAGGTATAGGTAAAGTTAACAGTTGTTGTTGTTTCCCTAAAATGGGGGATTTCAAGACTAGGGGGGTACATTTTTAAGGTGGGAGGAGAGAGATTTTAAAAAAGAGGCAAATGTTTTACACAGAGGGTAGACTGTGTGTGGAATGAACTTTGTGAGGAAGTGGTGGATGTGGGTACAATTACAACATTTAATGAACATTTGGACATATACATGAATAGAAAAGGTTTGGAGGGATATGGGCAGGGAGCAGGAAGGTGAGACCAGTTTAGTTTGGGATTATGTTCAGTATGGGCTAGTTGGACCAAAGGGTCTATTTCTGTGCTGTATGACTTTACAACTATGATTCTATGTGACAAAGAGCTTGTGAATTATTGGATATAAGTTTGTGTAAAAATCTCTGGGGAAGAGGTCAAAAGCAATTGCTCAGCTACTGAAACTAACTTTCTCAAAATGGAGTTATGAATGTAATAAGTAATCTTCACTGCTTGTCAAATGACACCTGCCAGAATCCACTGTTTGCAATGAACTTTATAAACACTCTACCTTTGGAGAGTTTAAATAAAATCTTGACTTCACATAGGGTGGATTTCTCTCAACATCCCCTTATTAACCTGCGTAAGGTCAACATTAGCTCACAGAGTATCATGAGGTGTGACTACAGCAACTTTACCTGAGTACGAGTCAGTTGGGTTCATGAGCTGGAAATAATGGCCATTCATGTCAGCTCTGTATGTTACTGCTC
This sequence comes from Chiloscyllium punctatum, assembly GCF_047496795.1. Taxonomy (NCBI): domain Eukaryota; kingdom Metazoa; phylum Chordata; class Chondrichthyes; order Orectolobiformes; family Hemiscylliidae; genus Chiloscyllium; species Chiloscyllium punctatum. The sequence goes on along the minus strand of NC_092777.1, from coordinate 62,636,067 downwards.
AATTCACTTTGTGAAGGGATGTGCAATCTTCCTGGGGTTATAGAGACATATGGCTTTAGTGTGTTTCTTCATTGTAATGCTGTATTCGGCATTTAAGTCTACTTTGTCAATAATATTGGATATTCCTGTTCCTCAGCTTCTGCTTTTGACCTGTTTGACCTTTTACCTTTTCAGAGGGAAGAGTGAGAGTTTTTGATTGTGAAGGGTGCCCTGGTGGCTCAGTGGTTAGCACTGCTGCCTCACAGCACTAGGGGCCTGTGTTGTTTTCAGCCTTGGGTGATTGTGTGGAGTTTGCACATTGTTCCTGTGTCTGTGTGAGTTTCCTCCAGGTGCTCTGGTTTCCTCCCACGGTTCACAGATGTGCAGATTAGGTGGATTGGCCACGGGAAATGTAGGGTTATGGGGATAGCATTGGAGGATAGGTCTTTTCGGGTTGCTCTTTGGAGGGTCGGTGTGGAGTCAATGGGCTCAATGGGCCAAATGGGAGAAAGTGAGGACTGCAGATGCTGGAGATCAGAGCTGAAGATGTGTTGCTGGAAAAGCGCAGCAGGTCAGGCAACATCCAAGGAGCAGGAGAATCGAGGTTTCGGGCATAAGCCCTTCTTCAGGAATGGGCCCAATGGCCTACTTCCACACTGTAGGGATTCTGTCATCATATTTGGGTTTTCCATTATTTGGCATCCTGTACATTAGAGTGTTGGATATACTGTATATTTAATCTGGAGTGCTATGCCTCTAGGACCACATGGCTGCAGCTGTAGTGTTTTCTTAACCGCTATTTGATAATATAGTGACACTTATCCTAGTGCCTAACTTGAAATTTATGAGATGACCATTGTCATAAACTTCAGCTTGCCAAAATGTAAGATATGGATCATTTGTTTTCCTTAGGAATTCTTCAGTTTTTTTTGTGTGTGTTTTAGATGTTTGTGTCTCATAAACCCCTTGATGTGGTGTAATAACTCAGGAACCCTGACTGGAAAGGAACACTGTCTATTGTTGAACACCAAAACAGAGCCACTACTCGTGGTGTACATGAGCCAGTCCCAACCCAGGACAGGCTGTTCTGCAGACACATCCTTGGCTCTGCTTTATTTTACTTTTCAAATTGTTCTTACACAAAAGCCAAACAGATATTTTTTTCATCACCAAATCAGTGTGACTTTTTAAAAAAACTGTTAACTACTACCAGTAAAATGCCGGTGCAGCCAATTGGATATTTCCATGCAAAGCCCATTATGGGGGATGCAAACCATTAAACATGAGGGAGGATAGGGACAGAGGGAAGGAGCTAAATCAAAATGGTTTTGGGAGGAAGTAAGGGAACTCCTACTCAACCATGTGCACGAGGAGATTAATTGGTGTTCCCAGGGGGTTATCACATATGGGTAGCTATTTGAATTCTTGTTTTGAATTCAGCATATTTTCTGAAAGTGATATAGAGTCATAGAGATGTACAGCACGGAAACAGACCGTTCGGTCCAACTCGTCCATGATGACCAATATCCCAACCAAATCTAGTCCCGCCTGCCAGCACCCAGCCCATATCCTCTTCCTGTTCATATATTTATCCAGATGCCTTTTAAATATTGTAATTGTACCAGCCTTCACCACTTCCTCTGGCAGCTCATTCCATACACGCACCACCCTCTGTGTGAAAAAGTTGCCCCATTGGTCTCTTTTATATCATTCCCCTCTCACCCTAAACCTATGCCCTCTAGCTCTGGACTCTCCCACCCCAGGGAAGAGATTTTGTCTATCCATGCCCCTCATGATTTTAATCTCTATAGGGCCACCCCTCAGCCTCTAACGCTCCAGGGAAAACAGCACCAGCCTGTTCAGCCTCTCCCTCTAGCTCAAATCCTCTAACCCTGGCAACATCCTTGAAGGCAATGGCCTAGTGGTATTATTGCTGGACTGTTAACCCAGGGTTCAAATTCCCCTCCCACAACAGACAGTGGAATTTGAAAATCTGGAATTAAGAATTTAATGATGACCATGAATCCATTGTTGATTGTTGGGAAAAAAACCCACCCTGGGCCACTAACATCCTTTCGGGAAGGAAACTGCCGTCCTTACCTGGTCTGGCCTCCATGTGACTCCAGACCCACAGCAACATGGTTAACTCTTAACTGCCCTCTGGGCAATCAGTGGTACACCCATCCCATGAATGAATGAAAAAATTGCATGAGGACACCCAGATCCCTCTGCTCTTACATTTTCATTGCAACTTACTTTCCCACCTGTTTTAGTGTCAAAGGAAAATGTGACTATAATATCTTCTCTCCATGCATCTATGTCATTAATATAGATTATAAATAGCTGGGGGACTTATAGCACTCCAAGCTACATCTTTCCAATTAGAAAACCCCCCATTTATCCTAATTGCCTGTTTCCTGTTAGTTAGCTTAATAATGGATTCTTTAATTCTTCCTTAATAATAGATTCCACCAATTTCACACCAACCGGTCAATAGTTTGGCTTCACTCACCATCTGAATGGTTTTCTCCAAGTTCATTGTAATAAACCTCCCAAAAACGTATCTGCAAATCCTATCTCCACAAATTCTGACTCAAAAATCACCATAGTAACATTTCATCATTCAATCTATTGGGATCATCAATGGATTCCTCTGAGGCTGAACTCTTGTTTTTTTTTCAAGAATTTATGTAGTTTAGGGGTTGAAATAATTCTCAATTTTTTTTCAGTATCTCTTCAAAAAAAACCTGATGCAACATTTGCCCCTTGGTGAACTATAATGTCATCAGCTATGTTCCAATATGTTCAGAAGCTTATTTATTTGTTCAGCTTCTGATTTAGTATCTAATTTGGAAGATATTCTTATCTCAGAAATACATCACACCAAGATGTTCTATTTGACCCATCTCGGTAATATTATTATTTCTGATGCTTAGTCTTCCTAATGTGATTTCATACCTTGCTTTCTTACAATACTTCATTTCATAATAATTTTCCCATGCTTTGGGGATAAAATGGAGGATTCCAACTTTTCACAAATAAAAAGAGGGATTCTTGCTTCATGGGTAAAATGGAGGATTCCTACCTTTCTCATTTGCAGCTTTATTAATGGGTTCCCACTTTAATCATGGTTTTACTGAGCAATTTCCACTCCTAAATAAATACTTCCTGACATGATAAAAGATCCAATGAGGTATCCTTCGTCTTTTTCATGACCTGAATAATCTCCCAAAATTTCTGTCCTCTGTTTGTTCAGACTGGTTTAGGTTTTTAACCTTCCCAATATTATCACTTGAATTACTAGCTTCATTGTCCCCTGGGCTGGAACCTTCTTTTGCTGCCGATTGTTTCTGTAGCCATATACTGTGGTCATGAATCACAGTGACACCCTGCTCAAACTCTGCAGGAAGCAGTTGTTTAACTTCTCGCTTTTCCAGCCTGCATTACTGAGCCATTTCAACATTTGCCCCTGGGCTAACAGGGATTTCTGACTTTTTACTCAGGGAACCTCTGGTTTCTATTCACTCACTGCTGAACTCTGACTCAGGATCACTCTGCTTCAGGGTCACGCTTTCTCAATCTCCAGGACTTTGCTAACTCTTCCATTACAATGCCAGGTCTGAAAGGCTCTCCCCACCTCATTGAAATTGCCATCCTGTTGAGAATAGCCACGAGCAGTTCTTGTGTACCTCCTTCAGTCTTCAGCTTTTCCCTGCTGCTCACCGTGTTGTATCAGCAGTCAAATTGAATCTGCACTGCAGCTGACCAACGTTGTGTAGGTCACCAGTTCTTAGTGTCCCCCCTGTAGCAGCTACTGCTTGGGATGAAGGTTCCTGCCACCATCCCCTTTTCATGTAGGGACCAAAAGAACCTGTTAGGTCTAATGTGGGAGAGGAAACCACCTCCTGGTCTAAGCAGGAGAGTCCCCTTTGTGTTAACTGAGAGAGAGTTTATTGTATGTTAATAAGTAGCGACAGGCTCCATGGATATGGCAGACATTGTCACGGAGGCTTTGAGGAGGATCTGATCTCAGGCATCGTCCCTTTGAAACGCTGAACTGTTGTGCCCCACAAAGTCATATGATATTTTCATTTGGGTGATATCTTCATTTGAAAGGATTAACTCTTTCAAATTTTCATATAATACCAAGTGGTCCAGCATTGGAGGAGGCTACAGAGATGGAGAGAGATGAGGCCAAGAGCAATTTGAAACACCAATAGGAATTTGAGTCAAGGCATTGCCCAGGCTGTTGGCCCAATTGGTGACTCATGCACAGAGTGAACAGGATAATTGTGGAGTGTTAACTGTGAAAAACCATCCATCAAAACACGGAGACATGTGTGCTACCCCAGCCCCGACAAATTAAGCATGGCACTGTGCACTGTCCTCCATCCCAATCTTTAGATTCTCTACTTCAGAGAGTGGTGAGAGCTCCCTTACTGAGTATGTGTCGGGCTGAGGATGGTAGATGTTAGATTGAAGGGTGCGAGATACAGCAGGAAAGTAGGGTTAAAGCTGATGATCTGCCATGATGGGGCAGCACGGTGGCTCAGTGGTTAGCACCGCTGCCTCACAGCACTGGGGACCTGGGTTTGATTCCAGCCTCAGGTGACTGCCTGTGTGGAGTTTGCACATTCTCCCAGTGTCTGCGTGGGTTTCCTCTGGGTGCTCTGGTTTCCTCCCTAAATTCCCATGTAGTCTAGGTGGATTAGCCATGGGAAATGCAGGGATAGGGGGACAGGGTAGGGGAGTGGTCTGGGAAGGATACTCTGCAGAGGGTTGGTGCAGACTTGCTGGGCTGAATAGCCTGTTTCCACACTGTTGGGAATTCTATAATGATGTAACTGAATGATGGTAGAGGTTTGAGGGTCTGAAATGGGTTACTCCTGTCTCTTACATTGTTAGGTGCCTGGACTGAGTGTGCTGAGGAGAATTGATATTTTATAAACAGTAGATTATATTCTGAAACATGTTCAGGCTGTTGTTCTATAATACATTGATACAAATGTGCAGCACAATGCATAATATTCTTACATCCAAAAAACAACAGCAATCATTCCAAATGTTGCAGGACAGGAAGCTCCATAGAGAAATTATCACACATAACCTTATAGTCCAATCGAGGGTGAATGTACTTCGTGTGCCTCATCTCAGATACATGATCACTTGAGTGATTTGTCTGGAGTTTGTGCTCGGAATAAAATACTCAATCATTCGAGATACTCCGATATATCAATATCCCACAGGTATGGTTTATTTGTTGGTTAGTTGCAGAGTAAACTTACTCTGCACTGCCCCAAAAGGTGTTCAACCCTAACATCAGAGAAACTGGTTCCAGTGCAAGGTTAACATTTCTGAAGCCATCCCTCCAATGCCCTCCATAACCGAGAGAACTGTAGGTGCCCAACTCGGGTGCATTTTTTTTGAGCCTGTTCTGTGATCAGCATAGAGCTTTCACATTAGATCACTCCCAGGCCAACAGTAAAACGATATTTAGATACTCTCTGTCTGGGCTGAATTTGAACTTGCATTGAGGGAGTGAAAATCCCTCACAGGGACCATCCCCAATTTAAAGCAAAACACTACTGATGCTAGCGATCTGAAATTCAAGTCGGAAAGTGCTGCAGAAACTCATTAGCAGTTCTGTAGAAGAGTCATATTGGATGTGAAATGTTCCCTCAGATTTTCTCTCCACAGCTGTGGCCAGACCTGGTGAGCTTCTCCAGCACTTTGTTTTTATTCCAGATCATCAATTCATCAGTGGAACCCAGATCAGAGCCAGGGGCAGGAACAGTGCTGAACTTGATAATGCTGCTAGATAATAATGCAGATAGCAAACCAAAGGATTAAACTTTAAGGTGGTATAACGTGCACCTTTCTTTGCAGGTAACATGTGAGAGCTCAGTGTAGAGTCCTGACTCAGTTCTGCTCCTGTGTCAAGCCAGATATCAATTAGAGTCCAGGTTATCACAGTTATAACATAATAATGACAAAGTGATTATGGCACAGGGACAGGTCCTTGCAGAATGACTGTGATCTCTCCCTTCTGGATCGAGAGGTCTGGGAGAACCAGCCACAGCTCCCCGCGCCCTCTGCTGGAAACACAGGTGCAGGCCATCACCTGTGATGCCCTTGTGTTCAAATAGCCTGACCCACAAGTGCAAACCCGAGGGGTGGCTACTTGGATGAGGAACAGCGAGACACACAGGACTGTCCTCAGGCTGGGAGCAGCACCTTTAGGCATGGTTGGAAGAAAATAAGAATTTTATGAAAATCCTGTGCATCAGTCAATTCTGTAGATTATAAAAAGCAGCAACTTGCACACTGGCCTAATTTAAACAGGAAGCAGTGTATACGCGGATGCGACTGACAGTCTGGATTTTATGGTCAGTTGTACAAAGCAGACACCATTTTAATTTTGTTGGAAATGTCACTCTGTGGCATGGGATCACTGAATAACCTATTCCACCATCTAAACAGGACATTCATTAAATAAATGTATTTTCTCAAGGTTTTAACATTATACTGGGCAAATTAATATTATTTGGCAAATTCCAATGTGTCATGATCATTTGTAGTTCAGCAATTACCAAAATGGAGGCTCTCTCATTCTTTGCTCAAATATTCCTGATTGGCAACATGTTCCACGTGACTTTGTACTCAATATGGCTACCTAGGTGACATATTAAGTATGTAACAAAGACCACAAAAATGATACAAGACTGTGTGTAACCGAGAAGGAACACAATCAAATAACGTGGAAGGTACTTGGTGTTGTTTCATTAGTTTCTTGTAGGAACGTTTTCCATTGCTCCAGTGTAGAACTGGTGTTAGGTTGGAATAGATGCATTCCTGATGGGAGGGAGGGAAAAAACATACTCATTATTGATACGTTAGGCTGTTTATAACAATCATTAGTTAAATTCACAGACTGCTCCTTTATTTCAGTGAGTAGTTGAGAAACACATTAGGAAAATCCCCAGTTAATCTGATCCCAGCTAGTTCTGGTGTTGTGAACAGAGCCCACTGCCTACCCTGGAACTTTATAAAATTAAATTTCGTAACAACCACGACAAAGTATGACTTAAAAGGTTTAGGGTCCAGACAGTTGTGGATATCACCATCAATGGTGGAATGATTAGTATTAGGAATATTAATAAGCCAGAATTAGAAGCGAAAGTGTTTTAAGGTTGGAGGAGACTACAGAGATAGAGAGAGGTGAGGCTATGGAGGGATTTGAAAATAAGCATAAGGCAGCATCGCTGGACTGGGAATCAATGCAGATCAGTGAGCACACAAGTAATTTAATAAAACTTAATAAACAACGAACAGCAAAGCAAATTGAAGAGTTAAAAATAGAAATGGGTGGGTATCTCCTCCGATAATGTTTCTGTTGTCTTTACAGTAACAGTTTGTAGTTGGGTACAGACCAATAGAAATATTGCTGTAGTTAGTTGTAAGCTACACCATGACAGATACAGGAGTTTCTAAATGTATCCTGCACTCACTGTGGAGTCTCAATGGAGTCCAGCCAATGGCATGTCAAAATCCTGCAGTCTGAAATGATTTCGTCCAACAGTCCTGAACTGGAGCTGGAGGTGACTGGTTTATCAGTGTAAGACTGAACATCTGAAATAAAGATAAAACAGTGATTGCCAAACAACTCTGAGTAACAGAGATAAATGGATCAGGAAAAATGCAATCAAGATGGCATTGATTGATTAATTGGGTCAAAACAGTGTGCAAAAGTATGGGGAGAAAGCAAGGGATTGGCACAAGGTAAAGATGCTTGCTTGAAGAGCCAGTGTAGATACAATAGACTGAGTGGTATTCCTCTGTGGCAGAACAATTCTGTAATAATTTCAGTAGGTAACTGCTTGGAGAAATATCAGGCTGAAGCATTTTGACACAAAAGCAACATGTACTGGATAAGCTCAGCAGGTGGTAGTCTCTGTGGAGAAAGAAAGAGTTAATGTTACAAGCCCAGAACGATTCGAATAGGATTCAGATTTGCAGCGTCTGCATTATATTATTTTGACTGAAGCACGCCTGCCGTTGAGATGGCTTCAGCTCCACCAGGTGGCGACAGGAACATTACGATTGCCCACTGCATCCTAAATAAGAAGGAATCAGTAGACTGGGAGCATTCAAAACTTCGGCTGCATCGGAAAAACAGCTGCAGCAGTGAAGTGCTGGAGGCTGCCAGTGTTTGTGTGTGAGCAAGAGCCAATCCTTTAATAAGAGCAAGGAACAATCTGGAACATGCAGTCATAAATGCGGCAGAGCCGTGAGTGAATCACAAGGTTCACATCCAGATGTGTCCACTTCTCCCCATTCATGCAGAAATATACAATAGGTGATGGCACAAAATAGGCCATTCAGCCTGTCATGTCTATACTGGCTCTTAGGCAAAAGTGAGGACTGCAGATGCTGGAGATTAGAGTCGAGAGTGTGGTGCTGGAAAAGCACAGCAGGTCAGGCAGCATCCAAGGAGCAGGAGAAGTGACCTTTTGGGCAAAAGCCTTTCATCAGGAATTCACCAGGCTTGTAGTCAGTCTCACTCCCCTCCATTTCCTCCACAGTCCTACAATTTATTTTTAGATTCAATTAGATTCCATACAGTATGGAAACAGGCCCTTCGACCCAAGAAGTCCACACCGACTCTCCGTAGAATACCCAGACCCATTCCCCTACCCTATATTTACCCCTGACTAATGCACCTAACACTATGGGCAATTTAGCATGGCCAATTCACCTGACCTGCACATCTTTGGATTGTGGGAGGAAATCGGAGCACCCAGAAGAAACCCATGCAGACACGGGGAGAATGTGCAAACACCACACAGTGTCCCGACACGGGAATTGAACCCGAGTCCCTGGCGCTGTGAGGCAGCAGTGCTAACCACTGAGCCACTGCACCGTATTTTCTTCCTAATATCCTCCAATTTCTCTTTGAAAGCTACAATTGAATCTTGCTCTACTCTATCTTCAAGCAGTGCATTCCAGATCCTAATCATCCAATACATCAAACAGCTTTTCCGAGTTTTGTTGCTGACATTCATCCTCTACTGGAATCGTCTGGTTCTTGACTTTCCAACAATAAGAATTGGTTCTCTCTTCTCTGTCTCAGCCCATCATTTTTTGAATAACTCACATTCCCTCTCAAGCTTCAGAAAGGGGAATAGCCCCAGCGTTGACATAACTATCAGTATAACTATCTATATAACTATCGGTATAACTGTAAATAGATATATAACTATCTGCATAACTATCGGTATAACCATAACTATCAGTATAACTATTGATATAACTATATATAACTGTGTAACTATAGGTATAACTAGCTATCTAACTATTGGTGTAACTATCGGTGTAGACTGAAATTCCTCGTCCTTGTCATTCTCCTGCACTCTCTGTAATGTCCTCACCTAAAGTGTCATAATTAGTCAGGATACACTGGTTCAGGCTGAATTATGGTAAACTTCCTTCTCATTGTAATCTATGTCGCTATTTATAAAGCTCAGAATTCCCTATGGCCTTTTAACCATTTTCTCAATTTGCTCTGCAAGTTCTAAGGATTTGTGCACATTTGCCCTCAGGTCTCTCATACCCTCATTTCAAGCGCACTGTTTTAATTTTTATTACCACTTCTTGTTCTTCTGACTAAAATGTCTTATTTTACACTTTTCTGCATTAAGTTTTATTTACCACGTGTCTGCCTAAGTTTATCCTTTTATTGTACACCACAAAAAGCAATAAGGCTGCTATGTCGCATTTTCTCAAACATCTTTTGGAAATCAATGCACACCACATCAATGCATTACCCTCCCCAACCCTCAGCCCCAGGGGAATGGGTGGTAGTGACCTCCTGGGAGATCTATTGCAGGAGGGAATTATACAGTGAATGGCAGAATTCTTAGTAGCATTAACATACAGAGGAATCTAGGTGTACAGGTCCAGAGTTCTCTGAAAGTGGCAACACAAGTGGATAAGATGGTTAAGAAAGCAGATGGGATGCTAGCCTTCATTGGTCAACGCATAGAGTATAAAAATTGGCAAGTCATGTTGCAGCTGTATAGAGCTTTAGTGAGGCCACATTTGGAATATTGTGCACAGTTCTGGTTGCACACTACTAGAAGAATGCAAAGGCTTTGGAGAGGGTGCAGAAAAGGTTTACCAGGATGTTGCCTGGTTTGGAGGGTATTACCAATGATGAGAGATTGGACAATCTTGCTTTGCTTTCCCTTGAACATCAAAGGCTGAGATGCGACCTGATAAAAGTTTACAAACAATGAGAGCCATGAATAGAATGGGGCCTTTTTCCCAGGATAGAAATGTCAATTACTAGGGTCATAGGCTTAAGATAAAAGGGGTAAGTTTAAAGGAGATGTGAGAGGTAAGATTTCTTTACAGCAGAGGTGCCTGGAATGTGCTGCCAATGTGAGGCAGGTACAAGAGCAACATTTAAGAGGCATCTTGACAGATGTGTGAATAGGCTGGGACTATAGGGATATGGACCATGTAGAGGAAAAGGGTTAGTGTAGAAAGGCATCAAGTGTCAGTGCTGTCTTGGTGGGCTGAAGGGCTTGTTGGTGTTCTCTTTGTTCTCTGCACCATTCCCCAAGTTTCTACATTGTGTCCATCCTCTAAACCCCAATAATATTCCGGATAACGTGTGGCCAGCTCTTCTTGGCTAATCAATCCGACTGAAGGTGCAGTGACTTCAAAACTGAGTGCAGTTTCTCCCTTGGACTGTGACCAAGGCTCCATAACTGAAGCAATACTTCCTCCAAATTGACAATCCAGGCTTTTTGATGGCACCGTACTGGATTTACTGCACCGGAGGCACCGCACTGGAGGCACTGTACTGGATTTACTGCACTGGAGGCACTGTACTGGATTTACTGCACTGGAGGCACCGCACTGGAGGCACTGTACTGGATTTACTGCACTGGAGGCACTGTACTGGATTCACTGCACTGGAGGCACCACACTGGATTTATTGCACTAGAGTCACTGCACTGGATGCGATGTAGCATATGTACCACGCTTGGCATTTTGGTGGTCTACGCCAAGAAACCAGTGGAGAATAAATGGACATGAATGGAATGTTCCTCAGGTGTGATGCCTTCTACGTTGAAGTAGCCCATTCAGCACTCACTATGAGGTCCCAGTTGGACAGTGAGGGGCTGAAGGTCTTCCTGCAACTGCAGTAAAAGGCAGAATCACTACCTTCAAGATATGAATAGGAAGAAGATTCAGAAAGAAATACAATTACTTACTGGAATCTATCTTTAATTTCGCAAAGGATTTAGGAACGTCATAAATCCCACTCTGACAATTTTCTGATAAGAAAAACAAAATAAAGTCATGAATTACATCAGGCGTGAAAATAATAGCTCTCTTGCTCCCTCAGTCCCTCACTACTTTCTTCAGCCACAGAAAGATCAGGAGGCACTCACTCCTCACAAAGTCTTTAACAAGATCTCTCTGCGCAGATCTGCTGAGAAAGTTACATGTAATAGCTGAAAGATGTCTGAGAGAAGCACAGTCTCTGACAGTCCAACTTCTCTAACATACATCAGAGTGATGTGGCTTTTTCCTGTCCATGCTGCTAAGCTGCTGATTTCAGCTCCAGTGACATGGGAGGCACTGAGACCAACTGTTTGTAAGGGCAAGAAGAATGAATGCGGAATGGGCTGATTTTATGCAAGTCTCTATGCAGCTGAGACTAAAAAACAACATTAGATACTTGAATAAGTTCCAAAGTTTGAGAAGCAGAAATCTGCAGCAGTACACAATATACAGGCACCTGTGAACACATTTAAATCAGATACACATAACCCCATGAATATATTGAAATGAGATATACACAGTCTTGTGGGTACATTTAGAATGGATAGAGACTTGTGTGCACAATTGAGATATATAGATACTTCACAGGTAGGTGGGACTAGTTTAACTTGGGAAATTGGTTGGCTTGGATAGTTGGACCAAAGGGTCTGTATCCATGCTGTATGACTCTATGATTGAGTGTGCATATAGGCAAACTGTACTGAACTCTGCATGTACATTTACAAAAAGACTTCTATCTGCATTTAATGATGATGCCCAGAGCTTTTGTTTGTTTAATACAATGGACACAACTCTGTTATAGCTGGATAGGGATTGGTGCAGACTGGCAGTGTAGCTCTGCAGTGTTTCTTCAATTGCTGGAGAACATTTGTAGGCTCATGCATATCTCTGTACGCAACAATATTTAGCTCCATTTAAAAGGCATTGTTAATTCGTATACCTTTGCCAGGAACCTCAGACCATGGACTCTGAGCATCATTTGCTTTCCACTCCTCTTTATTTGGGAACTGGTTACACGTGAGATCTATAAATGCAGAAAAAAAATCATCAAGCCAAACACTAAATGCTGTGGCTGCTTTGTAGAGTAGGGTGAGTGCTTCCCAGCTGTCTGTTCAATACTTCAGAATGGTGAGGAAAATCTCTTTGTTTAGTTGAGCATAGCTAAGACACTAAGTTTGTGCTGATGATTCCAACCAAAAAAAATGTGTCTCTCTGGAATCCTGGATTAACATTTATTCTTTAACCAATTCCTTATCTGGTCACTATTTCTTTGCTATTTGGAGGAACTTGCTGTACATAAATTGGCTGCCCCTTGAATCTCTTCCACCATGCATTTAGAACGCAGCTCATACGTAGGCGTTACCTACCTATTGAAATGAAAAAAACAGGCAGGATGAACACGTGGCTTGAGAAGTGGTGGAGGAGGGAGGGATTCAGATTTGTTGGATGTTAGGACTGTTTCTGGCGAAGGTGGGACTATTACAAAAGGGACGGTCTACGTTTGAACAAGACCGAAACCAAAATCCTTGGGGGAGTTTTTGCTACTGCTTTTGGGGATGTTTTAAACTAATGTGGCAGGGGGCGGGGAACCAGAACAGAAAACAAGTAGGCAGCAAGGTGGAGACTGGAGACTGTAAGAATTATGAAGGTACCATTAATAAAGGGAAGAATAGGCAGAGAGTAGGTGAGCGCAAAAGAACTGGTGGCCTGAAATGCATCTACTTTAATGCAAGGAGTACAGTGTGCAAGGTAGATGAACTTAGGGCTTGGATTGGTACCTGGGAGTATGACATTATTGCAATCACAGAGACTTGGTTGAAGGAAGGGCGTGATGATTGTTAGCTAAATGTTCTGATATAGACACTTCAGACAGGACAGGGAGGGAAGTAAAAGAGGGGGTGGAGTTGCATTGCTGGTCAAGGACAATATCACGGCTGTGCTAAAGGAGGACACTGTGGTAGTCTTGGGTAGTGAGGCATTATGGGTGGAGCTGAGAAATAAGAAGGATGCAGTTACATTGTTGGGGCTGTATTACAGACCTCCCAACAGTGAGCATGAGGTAGAAGAACAAATAGGTAAACAGATTATGGAAAGATGTAGAGGCAATAGGGTCGTGGTGATGGGAGATTTTAATTTTCCCAACATTGACTGGGATACAGTTAGCGTCAGAGGTCTGGATGGAGTAGAATTTGTACAAAGTGTCCAGGAAAGTTTTCTAGAGCAGGATAAGGCCAATTATATCAAAATTAGGCAGGAGCTGGGAAAGGTGGATTGGACACAGCTATTTGAAGGCAAGTCCACATTTGATATGTGGGAGGCTTTCAAAGATCGGTTAACAGCAGTGCAGGATAGGCATGTCCTGTTGAAGGCAAAGGATAGGAAGGGCAAGATTCATGAACCATGGATGACAGGAGAAATTGTATGACTAGCCAAGAGGAAAAGGAAAGCGAACATAAGGTCGAGGCAGCTAAGAACAGAACGGGCCCTGGTGGAATATCGGAAGAGTAGGACAAGTCTTAAACGAGGAATCAAGCGGGCTAAAAGGAGTCATGAAATAGCTTTAGTGAGCAGAATTAAGGAGAATCCTAAAGCATTTTATTCTTCTATAAGAAGCAAGCAGGAACTAGAGAAAGGATTGGTCCACTAAAAGATAATGAAGGAAGGCTGTGTGCCGAACCTGAGAGAATGGGTGAGATTCTGAATGATTACTTTGCATCAGTGTTCACTGAGGAGAGGGACATGATGAATGTTGAGATTAGAGATAGAAGTTTGATTAGTCTGGATCACGTTGACATAAGTAGGGAAGGTGTGTTGGGTATGTTAGAGGTTATTAGGGTGGACAAATCCCCAGGATCGGATGGGATCTATCCCAGGTTGCTGAGGGAGGCAAGAGAGGAAATAGCTGGGGCCCTGATAGATATCTTTGTGACATCTTTAAATACAGGTGAGGTGCCGGAGGACCAGATGGTTGCTCATGTTGTCCCCCTGTACAAGAAGGGGAGTAGGGATATTCCGGATAACTATAGACCAGTGAGCCTGACGTCGGTGGTGGGAAAGTTGCTGAAGAAGGTACTGAGGGATAGGATCTATTTATATTTAGAAAAGAATGGGCTTATCAGTGATAAGCAACATGGTTTTGTGTGGGGGAGATCGTGCCTTACCAATTTAGTAGAGTTCTTCAAGGAAGTGACCAAATTGACAGATGAAGGAAGGGCTGTTGATGTCATTTACATGGACTTTAGTAAGGTGTTTGATAGGGTTCCCCATAGTAGACTAATGAAGAAAGTGAAGTCATACGGTGTGTAGGGTGTTCTAGGTGGATAAAGAACTGGTTGAGCAATAGGGGACAGAGAGTAGTAGTTGAAGGGAGTTTCTCGAAATGGAGAAAAGTAACCAGTGGTGTTCCACAGGGGGTCAGTGCTGGGGCCACTGTTGTTTATGATATACATAAATGATCTGGAAGAGGGCACTGTTGGTATGATCAGCAAATTTGCAGATAACACGAAGATTGGTGAAGTAGCAGAAAGCATAAGGGACTGCCAGAGAATACAGGAGGATATAGATAGACTGGACAGTTGGGTGGAAAAGTGGCAGATGGCTTTCAATCCAGACCAATGTGAGGTGATGCATTTAGGCAATTCTAATTCTCGAGCGAATTATACAATGAATGGAAGAGCCTTGGGAAAAGTTGATGGGCAGAGAGATCTGGGAGTGCAGGTCCATTGTACCCTGAAGGTTGCTGCACAGGTGGAAAGAGTGGTCAAGAAGGCATATAGTATGCTTGCCTTCATTGGTTGGGGTATTGAGTATAAGAGCTGGCAAGTCATGTTAAAATTGTACAAGACATTGTTTCGGCTGCATTTAGAATACGTGTACAGTTCTGGTCACCACATTACCAAAAGGATGTGGACACTTTGGAGGGGGTGCAGAGAAGGTTTACGAGGATGTTGCCTGGTATGGAGGGTGCTAGCTATGAAGAGAGGTTGAGTAGATTAGGTTTATTTTCACTAGAAAAAAGGATATTGAGGGGGCACCTGATTGAGGTTTACAAAATCATGAAGGGTATAGACAGGGTGGATAGAGACAAGCGTTTTCCCAGGGTAAAGGATTCAATAACAAGAGGTCATGCTTTCAAGGTGAGAGGTGGAAAGTTTAAGGGGGATACACGCAGCAAGTACTTCACACAGAGGGTGGTGGGCGTTTGGAACGCATTGCCAGCAGAGGTGGTAGAGGCAGGCACGGTAGATTCATTTAAGATGCGTCTGGACAGATGCAAGAGTAGGTGGGGAGCAGAGGGATACAGATGCTTAGGAATTGACCGACAGGTTTAGACAGTACATTTGGATCGGCTCAGGCTTGAAGGGCCAAAGGGCCTGTTCCTGGGCTGGAAATTTTCTTTGTTCTTTGTTCTACCTATCAACAGTGATAGCATTTTCAAAGTACCTCACTGACTGTGAAGGCTCTTCAACTGTTGAGAGGTCATTAACAACATTGTACAAATAGAGGGGTTTTTTCCCTTTCTGTGGGAACGGATACTCTTATACTCCCTAAGAGATTAGATTAGATTACTTACAGTGTGGAACAGGCCCTTCGGCCCAACAAGCCCACACCAACCCTCCGAAGAGCAATCCACCCAGACCCATTCCCCTACATCCAACACTACGGGCAATTTAGCATGGTCAATTCACCTAACCTGCACATTTTTGGACTGTGGGAGGAAACCGGAGCACCCGGAGGTATTTGGAATGAACCTGTAAGTAAATAGTGATGTCAGCAGTTTGAACAGCTGTCTGCATTTAGGAAAAGCACATTCTTTCTATGAACAGTCCATAGTCAACATGTTCTTGCTGTGTTATGCAGTCATAGTTTCGGTTTGATTCACAGAACTACGCAGTCCACAATGGTTTGAGATAAACTGAAGGATTTTCTATTTCTAGAATCAATTAGTCAGATCTCCAGATTCAATTCAAAAGAACATTTTACAATGCAAATAAATGTAATTTAGAGTCATAGAGATGTACAGCATGGAAACAGACCCTTCGGTCTAACCCATCCATGCCGACCAGATATCCCAACCCAATCTAGTCCCACCTGCCAGCACCCGGCCCATATCCCTCCAAACCCTTCCTATTCATATACCCATCCAAATGCCTCTTAAATGTTGCAACTGTGCCAGCCTCCACCACTTCTTCTGGCAGCTCATTCCATACCCATACCACCCTCTTTTATATCTTTCCCCTCTCACCCTAAACCTATGCCCTCTAGTTCTGGACTCCCCGACCCCAGGGAAAAGACTTTGTCTATCTACCCTATCCATGCCTCTCAATTTTGTAAACCTCTATAAGGTCCCCCCTCAGCCTCTGACTATCCAGGGAAAACAGCCCCAACCTGTTCAGCCTCTCCCTATAGCTCAAATCCTCCAACACTGGCAACATCCTTGTAAATCCTTTATGAACCCTTTCAAGTTTCAGATAGGAAGGAGACCAGAATTGCATGCAATATTCCAACAGTGGCCTAACCAATGTCCTGTACAGCTGCAACATGACCTCCAACACCTGTACTCAATATTCTGACCAATAAAGGAAAGCATACCAAATGCCTTCTTCACTATCCTATCTACCTGAGACTCCACTTTCAAGGAGCGATGAACCTGCACTCCAAGGTCTCTTTGTTCAGCCACACCCCCATTAAATGTATAAGTCCTGCTAAGATTTGCTTTCCCAAAACGCAGCACCTCGCATTTATCTGAATTAAACTCCATCTGCCACTTCTCAGCCCCATTGGCCCACCTTCATTAAAAAATCAGGAGGTGATGACTAATAATATCAACAACAGCTCCTTGTCCCAAGTGCTTACTCACTCTTTGTTCTTCTCTGCCTGGTTTATTTGTCTTTCCTTTACCCACTCCCATGGCTTCGCACTGATCTCCCTTCATCCTTGCTTCACCCAGCACATCCTTTCCTGATCACTTCTGACCTACACACGTTATATTATTTTCAGATAATCCTATGCTGGTCATTAGGAGCATGTGGCAACAAATTTCCAAATAACCAACACACAAATCGGAATCTCACTTGGAAGGTGATGTGCTGTGTGCAGCAGGGACCCCTTGTCTCTGCTCTGGGAATCAGACAGCTTTTGGGACATGCAGGAAGCAGCTGCCAGCTCAATACCTGGTCCGATAGGGACTCAGAACCAATTCAGGGCTTCTAAAAGTGTAAAGTATGTTATTCCTCAGCAGTGAAATAACTTTGTTTTGGTGAGTGCAATCTTATTGTAAAAGTATGGAATAGTACAGCCAAAGAAGATGTCATGTTTGCTCGAGAAGGGTCTTGCTAGTTCTCATACCAAAGCAGGTGTCAAAACACTGAACGGGCAGACAGGCCATTTGCGTGATTACTGTCCCTGAACTCCACTCAGCCCATCATGCTTATACTGTCTCGATGAAAGAGCAGTCTTATCAGTTCCACTGTCTTGTTCTTTCTTGTAATTCTGCAACACTCGCCACTCACGATGGAGAGGATATTATTAGGACTGCTCAACTGTCCATTTTAGGCGCACTCCCAACTGGAATTATTCACTGTGTTAAAAAGGTTTCTGATCTCATCTCAAAATCAATGAAAGTCGAGATTAAAGCATGTGTTTGGATCAATTGCATTCCATGCACCTATTGGACAGGGAACTGTGGCAACTCAACAATGTTTGGAACCAAGACAAACAGCACAATTAACTTCAACAGTTTTGCATTAAATTCACCAAATTAAATAAGCAAACACTATATAGTGTTACCTTTAGATAGGGGTACGGTGTCATGATCCACATCCTCCTCCCCGGTACTGGACGATGTGACACTACTAGAGCTCACATAGTAAGGTTCAGCTGCAATTGGACATCAGACACCATCAATAATACCACTCTGAATAAGCCTACTACTGACAAATCAACTTGAGTCTCAAAGCAAGCACCCAATTCTTCCACTCGAATTTTGTGACTGACCTAAAAAGTCTGGACACTTCAGCAGAGTGTTCCGAGGCGTAGCCGGAGATTTGTGGAGATGTGTGGTGTCCGAGGTGAAGTCCTGACTGCGTGTGTTCAAGGACCTGAACAGCGTTGAGGAAGCCCGCAACTTGTTGGTGTCCCCATAGACAGAAGCTGCTCTTTCCATAAGGCAGGGGATGTCATGCCTGGTGATGGGAAGCAGAGATACACAGTGAAGGCTATTCCAAAGTGATTGATTCCACAGGAAACTTTCCCACTACAAGGAAAATACAGTTCAATCCAATATAGACACCAGCCACCTCTCTCCTCATGTGTTCAACCTGCCTTGGTGCCTGCCTCAGATGAAAGCACATTCTCATATTATTCTTTAAATCCGATTTTCAAACATTCTTATGTCAATCTCTGTCTGCAATTCTCTTGCTCCCAAAAATGCAACTCGTATCTTTACATCCTGCATGAGCCCCTTTCCACCATGTGACTGAAGAAAAGTACACATTCTCCAAGTTCCACATCTTGCTGGGTCCTGCACCCTCCCACTTCACTCCCACTTTGTAACTTCTGATGTCTGTTCCCTCCATTCTGGGATTGGATTTAGATTAGATACAGTTTTTCTGCCCATGATGTGGGAGTAGATTAGATTAGATTAGATTACTTACAGTGTGGAAACAGGCCCTTCGGCCCAACAAGTACACACCGCCCCGCCGAAGCGTAACCCACCCATACGCCTACATCTACATTTACCCCTTGCCTAACACTATGGGCAATTTAGCATGGCTAATTCACCTGGCCTGCACATCTTTGGACTGTGGGGGGAAACCGGAGCACCCGGAGGAAACCCACGCAGACACGGGGAGAACGTGCAAACTCCACACAGTCAGTCGCCTGAGGCGGGAATTGAACCCGGGTCTCAGGCGCTGTGAGGCAGCAGTGCTAACCACTGTGCCACCGTGCCGAACTGAATAATGCTCCTGTTCTCAATGAAATCTCTGACAGATTTTAACAATGTCCTCTTTCAGTGTGTAATAGTGCCTTAAGTGCCCTAACCTTCCTATCACAGCATCCAAATCCAATTCAAACTTCCCCCAATGGGTTTCTCTGCATTACTCGGTCTGCAGGATTATTCCAAGGATTCAATGTTTGGAATAAATCATTCCTTCCCAATATCTATTTTCAATTCACTCTGGATTCCAAGTGAGAAAGGATATTTTCCTCTGGGTAGTAGGTTGAGAACCAACTTTGAAACAATTGGGCGGCACGGTGGCACAGTGGTTAGCACTGCTGCCTCACAGCACCAGAGACCCGGGTTCAATTCCCGCCTCAGGCGACTGACTGTATGGAGTTTGCACGTTCTCCCCGTGTCTGCGTGGGTTTCCTCCGGGTGCTCCGGTTTCCTCCCACAGTCCAAAGATGTGCAGGTCAGGTGCATTGGCCATGCTAAATTGCCCGTAGTGTTAGGTAAGGGGTAGATGTAGGGGTATGGGTGGGTTGCGCTTCGGCGGGGCGGTGTGGACTTGTTGGGCCGAAGGGCCTGTTTCCACACTGTAAGTAATCTAATCTAAAAAAAACCGGGGAGAAAGCGAGGAGGGATTGTGTCACTTTGAGGTCTTCTACTAAAAAGGAAAGTCAAGTTAAAAAAAAAATTATGCGGCTAGTTGCTACGATGTGGAACACAGCCCCCGAGATTGTGGTGCTGATTGGGCGTGTTTTTGATGAGAACTAATCTTCAGGGTTATTGGGAGGAAGCAGCACTCTGAGTAAAAATTTGACAGCTCTTTCCCAGAGGCGGTTCAGGGGTCAATGACCTATTTCGGGCTATGCTTTAGCAATCTCCAACTCCTGTAAACTCCAATGCTTCCTGGCTTACTCCAGGCTAAGGTCCTGCATGATAAAGGAAACATGCTGCTGGGAAAAGCTCACCAGGTACAAGCTGAATTCTTCTTCCCTGGTCCAGGAAGCTGCATGGCTTTCCACAGGAACTCCATCCAGATGGTCCGCAGGTCCGACCTTCCTGCAGCCTAGCACAGGAAACAAGGAGGGCACATTCAACAAGATGTGGAAGAAATGGGCCTGTTGGAGTTTCTTAATTCCTGTAACAAAGCACTGGAATTGAACGTGAGGACTGAGCAGAGTAAATCCAGAACAAAGCTGACCACTCAGGTCCATAGACTGATCTCACATTGAAAGCACAGAACCCAATCAGGAGAGGGTCCGTTGCACTGTTTAGACTCTGCATGAGATTCTTCTCAACCTTCGTCATCCCACCTCTTCAACCCTTTTCTCCCTCATGAGTTTATCCAGCTTCCCTTCAAATTCACCACCTCAAGACCTCTCTTCAACATTGGTGAGAATGTTGAATCTCCTGGTAAAGAATTTTGTCCTGAACTCCTGATTTTATTGTTTTTATTTATTCATTCACAGGATGAGCGCATCACTGGCTAGGTAGCATTTATTGCCCATCCCTAATAGGCCAGAGGGCAGTTAAGAGTCACCCGCTTTGCTGTGGGTCTGGAGTCACATGTACGGCACACCTTCCCTAAAGGACATTATTGAACCAGATGGGTTTTTCCAACAATCAACAATGGATTCATGGTCAACGTTAGATTGGTAAACCCAAATATTTTTTGGATTCATTGGATTAGTGACCATCTGATATTGACGATCAATTTCGGTCTCTTCTATAAGTGGAAACTCTTCATTATATCAATCAAATCCCTCGAGAGTCTCAAACATCTCATTCGCGCTATCCTAAGTTTTCACTTTTGCACAGAAAAGAATGCCAGCTTGTTAAATCTTTCCTGATAATTATCATCAGTATTAGGACCGTTTATCACTTGTTTATGATATAAACATGGCCCAGTTTGGTTGATCTTCTACACGGTGACTCGGGCCTGACTTAAACTGCTAAAAGCACCTTTCGCTCCTCAAAAACCAAAGACCAGGACTTGGCAGGTTTTAAGTCTTGTCAATATTAAGTTAACTGGTCTTAGCTCAGGTAGGTGAACTCCCACACAGATTTAGCCGACACATCTCTGAGTCAGCGATAAGTAAAATCAGCCATCAGCAAAAGGAACGGATTAAGCCATCCCAATACTTTGAAAGTTTGCTTACAACTAAAGCTGAATTGTAACAAGTGAGGAAGTGAGTGGAAAACTTTTACATACACTTAGCAACAACAATGACCTGAATTTCTTTGGTGCCTCTAACATAGCAAAACGTCTCAGAATTAGAAACAAATGAGCAAGCTGCCTAGGCAGATGTGACCTGGAAGAGACAGGTTTTAAGGAGTGTCTTAAAAGGAGGAGAAGGAGATTGAGAGGTTTAGGGAGGAAATTCTCGAGCTTCGGGCTTTGGCAACTGAAAACACGGCTGCTCGTGGTGGAGGGATTAAAACCAGGAATGTTCAAGATGCCGGAATTGGAGGAGTACAGGGATCTCTGGCAGTTGTCGTTTGAAGCAATTATAGAGACCGGGGAGTGATTTGTAAACAAACTCAAGCAGTCTCAGAAAAACTCCTTTCAAACAATCACCATCTCCTTAGTGATATGTTTTTAAAGATCAGGCATCCAGCTTAAAGGATTTGAATTATTCCTATATTCCTAGGTACATAAATAGCTTGGTGTAAACCAAAGCACAGTTTGCCTCAGCATCCTGATGACTCACGAACACCTTTGAGTTATGGAAAAGGAAAAAAAAAATGGCATGTGAGAAAGGGTTTTGGATTAGGGGAAGGCAGATTTTATTAAAATAAGGCCGAATCTTACCAAGGTATGTCGGGTACAGCTACCTGGGAGTATATCCACAGCAGGACATTAGGGTGGGCTTCAAATGGAAATGGGGGAGTATAAGGCCTAATGTCTTCCCTTCAGGGTGAAATGTAGGAACAAGAAGCCCAGAAAGGTCTGGCAGTCTCAGAATATTCCGGACTGGATGAGGAGGAAAATAATTTTTTAACAGGTCCAAAGGAAGCAAATCAATGGACACCCTACTGGAGGATAGAAAATGCTGTGCTCAAGCAGTGCCTCAGAAAGTAATTTGGAGAACATGAGAAACCCTAGAGGGTAAGATGAGGGAAAATCCCAAACTGGTGTATTAAAGAGAAGAGAAAAACCTCAGAAAAAGAGTAGGGACCAAGAAAGTGATCAGGGTTTGGAGTCGGAGGATGTTGGCAGGGTGGTAAATGATTACTTCACATTAATCTTCACTCTGGAGATGTTGGTACAGAGTTCAGGAAGAGGGACTGAGAGAGTCTGGAGTAGATTGACAGAGGAGCGAGGAGGTATTGGGGTTTTGGCAGGTTTAAAAATGAACAAATCTTAGGTCTGAATGGGTTGTACCCCAGGTCCAAGTGGGAGATGAGGGAGGAAATTACAGGGGAATCTGACCCAAATCTGGAATTCCTCGCTGGCCACAGGGGAGGTGCCAGAGGACTGGAGGATGGCTAGTGTGGTTCTACTTTACAAGAGTGTGGTAGAGATAAACTAAGGAAGGACAGACCAGTGAGTCTCACACCAGTGGTGGGAAACATTCTGAAGGAGGGAATGAACCTCCACTTGGAGAGACTGGGGTGAGAAAGGGATAAAGTAGGAAAAGCAGGGATAGTCAGCATGGCTTTATTGGAAGGAGGTCAGGAGGTAGGTGGATTAATCAGATGGGCAGGCCAGTGGCAGAAGGAATTGAAGCCTGAGAAGCGTGAGGTGATGCACATTGGAAGAAGTAACAGGACGAGGGAGAACTCGATAAATGGCAGGACATTAGGAAGCTCAGAGGGTTCCTGAAGGTGGCAGGACAGGTCAATAGAAAGTTAAGGCAGCACACAGGACATGGGGTGCGAGTCAGACCAGCGAGAGTGTAGAGAGGAGCAAGTGAGAGTGTAGAGGAAAGAGCCTGTTTGGGGGAAGCAGGGGCAGAGTATTGACTGGGGGCCGGGAGCTTGTTTCATTCCCGGAGTGTTAATGTCGACAGGGAACATATTTCAACATCCACAGGATATTCCACTGGAGTGCTCTGGCTCAATGTTCAGTCAGCGTCAGGCAGCTTCAGCGATTTAAATGGGTCATACAGCAGTTTACAATCACAAAATCCCTATAATGCAGAAAGAGGCCATTTGGCCCATTGAGTGTGCACTGACCCTCTGGAGCATTCCACCCAGACCCATAACCCTGCATTTCCCACGGCCAGTCCACCCTAACCTGCACATCTTTGGATTGTAGGAGGAACCTGGAGCACTCAGAGGAAACCCAGGCAGACATGGGGAGAATGTGCAAACTCCACACAGACAGAGACCTGAGGCTGGAATTGAACCTGGGACCCTGGCACCATGAGACAGCAATGCTAACCACTGAGCCACCGTGCTGCCATGCTGCAATCGTAAAAACGGAAATTGCTGGAGAAACTCAGCAAGTCTGGCAGCTTCTGTGGAGAGAAACAAAACGAATGTTTCAGTTAGCAGTCACTGCTGCTTCAGAGCTCACATTTTGAGGAGCTCTCACATACCTGAGGAGTTGCTAAATATCATCACGATACAGCAGGCTCAGAGATTTATTAACCCTGCCAGGTGAATTCATGGCCTTACACAGACTTACCAGCAATTTCCTCTTCCCGTTTTTCATAACTATTTCAAAGGGATACTCGCGGTTGGTGGCTTTGAGTTCTCTCACAGACTGAACCTGTTGTGGCATAAGTTCTGTGATTAGTAGATACAATCTGTTAAAACTATATTTATTTGCATTTTTTTCTTCCTTCGCCTGATGCCTGGGCTCCTGCTGCAATACAATCCCATGAGAATGATTACTGGCAGATTCTTCACTAATGTTTTTATGTGCACTATCCAGACAACATGTTTCGTGATGGATGTTAAGTGAACTAGCCTACAGTTAATATAGTTGATTCAACTGATCAAAAAACTCTTCAGACCAGCAGGTACCGATGAATCACCTCACTGTCAGGGTACATAATTCTTTATATAATCTACAGAGGGGCACTCTGCTCTGAGTGCCACTGCAGAGACCTGAGCTCATGCTCCCAGCAGCCCTCATTCTAAAGGTATCTCTTTGCTGTTTGTGGATTTGGCTGTGCACAAATTGGCTGCAACTTTCCTACATGATATATGTGACTACACTTCATTAATTGTGTGTGAAGATCTAAGACATTGAACAGAGGATTTTTGAAGACAGGTTTTAAGACTTTCAACTGTTGGAACTCTTGTAGGTTTGACCGAGACATGGTAAACTGCTTAAAGAACACAAAGGTACCGCAAGGTGGAGGTGAGAGAACCATTAAATCTCCCTCAGGATGTGAAAAGGTAGAGTTCATACAATGCAGACTCATTAACTTAGTACAGTCTCAGAAAGACGTTAACAAAAGGAAAACTCCAGGACATTGACAGCATGACTGGCACAAACAAACTCACCCAAACAGAACATTTTGGAAATACAAACTGGAACCACTTTTCCGGAGAGTTTTCTGTGAACTTTTGGATATTAATAGCAAGGGAAGCTATTATCTCCACTGCTCTTCCTCTCGGAGAAATGGATTTGGTTCCCATGGAAGTAAGCACAGAGAGGACGCTTCAGGGAGTCACAGATAACTCCAACATTCACCACTGCTGAAAGCACCCAAGAAAGCTGCCAAACAGTAATCATGGCCTCAAGTTGAAACCTGACACCTCAAAACACAGAAAAGGTATACAGTTTGGAGTCCTTTTGGTGTCTTCTTTTGTATTGCCACTATCCCCTTCAAACTTGGTATATGCATATGTCTGTGTCTCTGTGAGTGCATGTGTATGTATGTGTGTGTGAGTTTGAGTGCATATGTCGGTGTGCATGTGTGTGTATTGGGGGGTAGGAGTGGGGAGGATAGTATTTGTATTTTGTATTTGTTAATTTGTGCATGAGTGTTTGTGTGTATTCATTTGTGTTTGTCTGTGTGTGTTTGTGTATATCATTTATGATAACGTGTGAGTGTGCTCGTGTGTATCAGTGTTTGTGTGTATGTTCATGAGTATCTGTGTATCTGTGTGAGTGTGTGCGTATTTGTTTACGTGTGTGCATTTGTCTGTGTGTATTTGTTTGTGATAGTGTATGTTTGTTTGTGTGCATGTCTATGTGTTTGTGTATGATTGTGTACATGTGTGTGTGTGTGTGTTCGTCCGTCCGAGGGAAGGACAGACCAGTGAGTCTCACACCAGTGGTGGGAAACATTCTGAAGGAGGGAATGAACCTCCACTTGGAGAAACTGGGTTTATGTGAGTGAGTGAGTGAGTGTGCGAAAGTGTGAGTGTGCGAGTGTGCGTATGAGTGTGTCTGTGCGTGTGTGTTTTGTGTGCATGTGAGAATGTGTGTATGTTTCTGCGTGCAAAGCCCAAGTGACTGCAGAGGCCATATGCTTGACATCTTATTATTTTTTGGGGTGTGACAGATAATAGACTTACTCTTCCTTTAACTCAAGAAAACCTTGTGACTGGCTAATTTGTTACAGTAAAAAATAGTTAAATATATTTTGTTTGGCTTGAAGAATTGCCTTGCATCAAAAGTAACTTCAAACTTTGTGTTCTTGATGATCTTACATCATTCCTCTGGTCACCAGTCTGCCACTAGAAGCCAAATCTTTCTGTCTGTGCTATCAATCCCCTCTTCATTTTGGAAAGTTCTATTAAGTCTCTGTTCAATTTTCTGTGATCCAAGGAGAACAGTTCCATCTTCACCAGTCTCCATCTAACTGAGTCCCTCATGATAATCTTCTTTTGACATCTTCTTGAAACTCTCAAAGATTTTGACAACTTTCTAAACATTGAAGTCCAGACTGGAGACAATATGCTAGTTGATCACCAGTGACTTTTGAGGATTCAGTATAGCTTCCTTGTTTTTGTACATTGCCCTTTTATAAAGTTTAAGGTCCTTTAATGTATTAAGGTCCTTAAGGTATTTTTGATATTAATGTATTTTTAAACAGGTTCACCAACTTATCCTGTGACCTTCTAATATTTGGAAAAGTCTCTTGTGCTTGAGTCCACTTTTTAATCACTGTCCTTATTTTTACTTTCTCTTCATTAACCTGCTGAATCCCTTGATCAATTTTCAGATTGTAGTTTCACTATAATCTCTACCTATGTCTAATATCTGTAACCCTTCTCCCTGTGAAATGAATAATACCCTTCTGTGAATCATAAACTAAAATATTCACATTTACACAGTTCAGTACATCATTTAATCCCAGTAACAGAGACACAATTATATTGTGAAGTGATCCTCAAATGAATATTCCTAAGAACAGCCTGAATTGCTTCAATTTCCTGCATCGAGTGCTGAGTTTATTTAACTCTGTTCTTCTCATACAGTCAGTAACAATTTGTTCAATGTTAAATTTTAAAAGTATGCTCCAGACAGGACACAGTCAGGATGCTTGGGAAATATGGTCACATGTCTCCATTGTCTTAAAGTAAATAGATTGGAAAGAAACAAGATATTTATGGTGGGTGAGTGTAGGATAAGGAGCATAATCTTAAAATTAGAGTCTAGCCATTCATGAGAATGCAGAAAAAAAATTGTTGAAGAGTGGAAACTGAATCCTACCAAAAAAAACCAACAGATACTAGCTGAGTCAACATTTTAAAACCAGAGATTAAACAAGCTAAACAAGACTTTACAATGATATGAAACTAAGGTTGGTGCATTAAGCTACAATACAGACTAATCATGATTCTATTGAATGACAGTGCAGAATTGAGAAGTCAGGTGAATTCTGTCACTCTCCCAACCTCTACAAACCTTGTGACTTTAAAGAGTATGACCAACCTGAGTAACAAATACAACACAAAATCGACAAAAAGCAAAGGCAAAAGATCCTTCAGTGATTTTTGTCCTTTTCTGAGTTTACATGTCTATGAGTCATTCAGTGACTGGCAGGTGAGCTGTAGATCAGCTCTTTGGGTGTCAGTCTTTCTGCTTGAATCATTTGTGAAATCGCCTCAGGGTGGCTTACTGTCTGAATTTCCCACACTTTGTGCCAGTGGCAAGCCTCTTTTCTAATGCACTTTCCCACAATAATCGTGTCATCAAAAACAGCTCTTCCCGTTCTCTCGACAAAATATAAAAACATTGTATTCCAATAGAGTCATAGAGTCAGAGAGATGTACAGCACGGAAACAGACCCTTCGGTCCAACCCGTCCATGCCGACCAGATATCCCAACCCGATCTTGTCCTGCCTGCCAGCACCTGGCCCATATCCCTCCAAACACTTCCTATTCATATACCCATCCAAATGCCTTTTAAATGTTGCAATTGTACCAGCCTCCACCAGCTCATTCCATACACACACCACCCTCTGTGTGAAAAAGTTGCCCCTTAGGTCACTTTTATACTTTTGCCCACTGATCTTAAACCTATGCCCTCCAGTTCTGGACTCCCCCACCCCAGGGAAAAGTCTGAGTCTATTTATCCTATCCATGCCCCTTTTCATTTTATAAACCTCGATAAGGTCACCCCTCAGCCTCCGATGCTCCAGGGAAAACAGCCCCAGCCTGTTCAGCCTCACCGTATAGCTCAAATGCTCCAACCCTGGCAACATCCTTGTAAATTTTTTTAGAACCCCTTCAAGTTTCTCAATATTTTTCCGATAGGAAGGAGACCAGAATTGCATGCAATATTCCAAAAGTGGCCTAACCAATGTCCTATACAGCTGCAACATGACCTCCCAACTCCTGTACTCAGTACTCTGACCAATAAAGGAAAGCATACCTAACACATTCTTCACTATCCTATCTACCTGCGACTCCACTTTCAAGGAGCTATAAACCTGCACTCCAAGATCGCTTTGTTCAGCAACACGCCCTGGGACCTTAACATTAAGTGAATACGTCCTGCGAAGACTTGCTTTCCCAAAATGCAGCACCTCGTATTTATCTGAATTAAACTCCATCTGCCATTTCTCAGCCCATTGGCCCATCTGATCAAGATCCTGTTGTAATCTGAGGTAACCCTTTTCACTGTCCACTACACCTCCAATTTTGGTGTCATCTGCAAACTTACTAACTGTACCTCTTAAGCTCGCATCCAAATCATTTATGTAAATGACAAAAGGTAGAGGACCCAGCACCGATCCTTGTGGCACTCCACTGGTCACAGGCCCCCAGTCTGAAAACAACCCTCTACCACCACCCTCTGTCTTCTACCTTTGAGCCAGTTCTGTATCCAAATGGCTAGTTCTTCCTGGATTCCATGAGATCTAACCTTGCTAACCAGTCTCCCATGGGGAACCTTGTCAAACACCTTGTTGAAGTTCATATAGATCACATCTACTACTCTGCCCTCATCAATCCTCTTTGTTACTTCTTCAAAAAACTCAATCAAGTTTGTGAGATATGACTTCCTACGCACAAAGCCATGTTTACTATCTCTAATCAGTTTTTGCCTTTCCAAATACATGTACATCCTGTCCCTCAGGATTCTCTCCAACAACTTGTCCACCACCGACATCAGGCTCACTGGTCTATAGTTCCCTGGCTTGTCCTTACCACCCTTCTTAAACAGTGGCACCATGTTAGCCAACCTCCAGACTTCCGGCACCTCACCTGTGACTATCAATGATACAAATATCTCAGCAAGGAGCCCAGCAATCACTTCTCTAGCTTCCCACAGAGTTCTCGGGTACACCTGATCAGGTCCTGGGAATTTATCCACTTTTATGCGTTTCACGACATCAGCACTTCCTCCTCTGTAAAATGGACATTTTGCAAGATGTCACCATCTATTTCCCTACAGCCTATATCTTCCATGTCCTTTTCCACAGTAACTACTGATGCAAAATATTCATTTAATATCTCCCCCATTTTCTGTGGCTCCACACAAAGGCCGCCTTGCTGATCTTTGACAGACCCTGTTCTCTCCCTAGTTACCCTTTTGTCCTTAATGTATTTGCACATACCCTTTGGATTCTCCTTAATTCTATTTGCCAAAGCTATCTCATGTCCCCGTTTTGCCCTCCTGATTTCCCTCTTAGTATAGATCTATTGCCTTTATACTCTAAGGATTCACTCGATCTATCCTGTCTATACCTGACATATGCTTCCTTCTTTTTCTTAACCAAACCTTAAATTTCTGTAGACATCCAGCATTCCCTATACCTGCTAGCGTTCCCTTTCACCCTAACAGGAATATACTTTCTCTGGATTCTCGTTATCTCATTTCTGAAGACTTCCCATTTTCCAGCCATCCATTTATCTGCAAACATTTGCCCCATCAGCTTTTGAAAGTTCTTGCCTAATACCATCAAAATTGGCCTTTCTCTCATTTAGAATTCCAACTTTTAGATCTGGTTTATCCTTTTTCCCCCAAAGTGCTCCCCCACTGACACCTCAGTCACCTGCCTTGCCTTAATTCCCAACAGTAGGTCAAGTTTTGCACCTTCTCTAGTGGGTACATCCACATACTGAATCAGAAAATTTTCTTGTACACACTTAACAAATTCCTCTCCATCTAAATCCTTAACACTATGGCAGTCCCAGTCAATGTTTGGAAAGTTAAAATCCCCTACCATAACCACCCTATTATTCTTACAGATAACTGAGATCTCCTTACAAATTTGTTTCTCAATTTCCCTCTGAATATTAGGGGATCTATAATACAATCCCAATAAGGTGATCACCCCTTTCTTATGTATCAGTTCTACCCAAATAATTTCCCTGGATGTATTTCCAGGAATATCCTCCTCAGTACAGCTGTACTGCTATCCCTGATCAAAAACACCACTTCCCCTCCTGTCTTGCCTCCCTTTCTATCCTTCTTGTATCCTGGAACGTTAAGCTGCCAGTCCTGTCCATCCCTGAGCCATGTTTCTGTAATTGCTATGATATCCCAGTCCCATGTTCCTAACCATGCCCTGAGTTCATCTGCCTTCCCTGTTAGACCTCTTGCATTGAAATAAATGCAGTTTAATTTATCAGTCCTACCTTGTTCTCTGCTTTGCCCCTACCTGCCCTGTCCATTTGACTCTCTCAACTGTATAGTTTAGATAAATGTGAGGTGCTGTATTTTGGAAAGGCAAATCAGGACAAAACTTATCTGCTTAACGGTAAGGTCCTGCGGAGTGTTGCTGAACAAAAAGACCTTGGAGTGCAGGCTCATAGCTCCTTGAAAGTGAACTCACAGGTAGATAGGATAGTGAAGAAGGTGTTTACGATGCTTTCCTTTATTGGTCAGAGTATTGACTACAGGAGTTGGGAGGTCATGTTGAGGCTGTACAGGATATTGGTTAGGTCACTTTTGGTATACATATTGTGCGCAATTCTGGTCTCCCTCCAATAGGAAGATGTTGTGAAACTTGAAAGGGTTCAGAAAAGATTTACAAGGATGTTGCCAGTGTTGGAGGTTTTGAGCTATGAGGAGAAACTGAATAGGTTGGAGTTATTTTCCCTGGAGTGTTGGAGGCTGAGGGGTGACTCATACAGGTTTATAAAATCATGAGGGGCATAGATAGGGTAAATAGACAAGGTATTTTCCTTGGGGTGGGGGAGTCCAAAACTAGACGGTATAGATTTTGGGTGAGAGGGGAAAAATTTAAAAGGGTCCTAAAGGTCAACATTTTCACGCAGAGGGTGGTGCGTGTATCGAATAAGCAGCCAGAGGAAGTGGTGGAGCCTGGTACAATTACAACATTTAAAGGTGTCTGGATGGGTACGTGAGTAGGAAGGTTTGGAGGGATATGGGCCAAGTGCTGACAAATAGGACTAGATTTATTTAGGATATCTGGTCAGCATGGACGAGTTGACCGAAGGGTCTGTTTTTCTGCTGTACATTTCTATGACTCTATAACCTGTTTCATGTCCTCAGGATGTCCCAGAATATTTCACAGCTAATTAAGTATTTTGATATATACTCAATAGTATAATGTAGGAAATGTAGCAGTTAATTTATACACAGCAAATATTTAAAAGGAAATGATAGTTAGCACAATGTCTCAGAAATGTAAGTGTACAAATAGGTCCTTGGTTTTAGTGTGGTCTGTTACAGGGAACCTTGGCATTGAGCATGTTTAACACTTCCAGTTTTGTGATGTCTAAATAATTTTGCACAGGAAGATAATTGTATGGTTTATAAAACTGAGGAAGATGTTCGAAGCTGTGGTTCACTGTAATGTGGAAGTGCAGAGAGTTCCGCATTGAAGACTTCCCCTCATGAAACCCAACCCATTGTGTTCTAGTGAAATGCTGCTCACGTCCCACTGCAGTCCGTACGATACCAGTATTCTGACCATTCTAACGGGAGGTGGGCTCTCCCAAAACACGGAAAGTAGCAACAAGAAAAAATGCTTCCCACATTCCATTTGATGGCAGAATAGGTTGAGGCACTGACTCACTGTGATACACAACAAGACATTTCATGGCTATGCTTCCCAACCCTTTCCCAGTGAGACTCCAAAGAGAGGTTGAAATTCATTGTGAGTCCTCAGTGAGAGCGGAGAGAGTGAGTAGGGAGGGGGGGCGGTGGGGGGAGTTGTGAGAGTGGGGGGTAATTGTTCGAGTTGCAGGGGATGTTAAACTGGGGAGCTGTTGGAGGGTTGTTAGGGGTTTTTTTTGGGAGGTATTAGAGGCGGGTTTATTGGGGGGAATTTGGGGGGGTTGTTAGAAGGGTGTTTGTTTGGAGATATTGGGGGGGCTTGTTGGGGGTTTTTTAGAGGGGGGATTTGTTGGGGGGGATGTCAGAGGGGGGTTGTTAGAGTGGGGGTTTGTTAGAGGGGTGTTTGTGGGCTGTTTAGGAGGTGATTATTGGGGGGGTTTAGAGGGGGGGATTGTGAGGATGGGGTTTTGTTAGCGTGAGGGCTATTACAGTGTGGGGGGAGGGGGAGAGAGAGCTGTTAGAGAGGAATGGAGCTCCATGGGGGGTCACAGTTACCACAGAGTTTGTGACTCACTTTGCTCCCAACCCTCTCCTGTAGACCAGCCCTCCACCTCCACCCCCACCCTCCCCTCAGGGTCCTGTCTCCCTGGTGCCCCCACCGGGGGGTTCCCAACCCTGCCCCCTGCTGAGTCAGGCCATGGGTTGGGATGTGGGTGGGGGAGCAGGGGCATTGGCCTGGAGCATGGTGCCCCCACTTTGCTGGGATTGCCAACTCCCCCAGAGATGGCCAGTGCTTTACCTGAAACCCCAAGCTGTACCGAATGGCAGAAATCAGTTTAACCAGGGCTCACCGTGTGGATGTAGTATTGACCCCGTAGATGACACTGTAAGAAAGAAAACGAGAACGTTATTCAGGAGCAACACTGAGCCAAGGAACGATGCCAGATCAGTTAAGGAGGTGAGTGTGCTTTTTA
This sequence comes from Chiloscyllium punctatum, assembly GCF_047496795.1. Lineage (NCBI taxonomy): Eukaryota > Metazoa > Chordata > Chondrichthyes > Orectolobiformes > Hemiscylliidae > Chiloscyllium > Chiloscyllium punctatum. Next base: position 62,603,428 of record NC_092777.1, on the reverse strand, counting down.
AAGCTGTATACTCACTGCTTCACAATCCTTTTCAGTGTAGAAAAACAAGGTGGTATTCTGGAGCCTAAACCAGTATTTTGACCAAGCAAACTTCTACAAAGGGGGGAAAAAAAGCGAATTACTCTTTTGGAAGACCAGACTCCTTCTATTTTCTTATACCTTATTTAAAAATGAACCTCCAAACACCACCCCACCAGTCAAAAAAAAACATTAAATATCAATAAAACAGCTTACCATCTTATCTTTTCGCTTTTTCAAATATCCTTCAAAAATCAGGTCTTTAACATTCTCGTCAGAAGCCATCCTAATGAATTTTTAGGGTTTGTTTCTGGCTGACAAATTTCCCCTGATTGCTGAGACTGTGACCGGGAGTTGCTGCTCTCCACAAACCCTTCTGCAGTTTCTCACAAAGGATTAGCTATTTTTGCGTGTGTGTGACCTAGTACAGGTGTATAGGTGATTGCACCTCCCCCCGAAAACTTGACAATCAAGGTTTCACTTGCCAAAATACTTCCTTGTCCTCTGCCACAGGAGCAGTTTCAATAACCACTTAACCCTTTGCGAGTAAAATCTGAGAGCTGCACACTTTCAAAAATACAACGTTCAGTTCTGGCATTTTGAGAGAGATCCTGGGTCAACGCAATGTTGAAAATGTGTTGCTGGAAAAGCGCAGCAGGTCAGGCAGCATCCAAGGAGCAGGAGAATCAACGTTTCAGGCATAAGCCCTTCTTCATTCAGGACACTGCCTGACCTGCTGCGCTTTTCCAGCAACGCATTTGCAGCTCTGATCTCCAGGATCTGCAGTCCTCACTTTCTCCTCAATGCAATGTTGGTTTCTTTTTAATCTTGGGCATAACTCACATGGGGGGATAAATTCACCACATGAAAGGAAAAGTAAGTACAACTGTTATTCTATTCCTGGCTACAGAAACATTTGTGACCATTGCACTGTGTAAGACTTCTGACACAGTCTGGGTGATAACTCATGTTGGCAAGCGACAGGGATACAGAGACCAAAGCTATGGTCAAGGTCATTCAGATGGATATAAAACACATTGTATACAGTAAACTTTAGAACTATGAGGAAGTGCTCAACTATCAAAGTAGGAAAGCAAAATACTAAAAGAAAACTGGAGGTATTCCAACATTTGTTTCAAGCAAGTTTTAGAAATTATCTCTTGGGATATGGATATTGCTAACAAAGACTAGTAATTGTCACCCATCCCTAAGTGCAACTGATCTGGAGCCCAGCGGATCAGTTAAGAATTCTCTGCCTAAAGGGTTGGTTCATGGTCACCATTATGGAGACCAGCTTTCAATTCCAGATTTCTTTTGTATTTAATTGAATTTAAATTTCATTAGCAACCACAGTGGGATTTAAACCCTGACCTCAGAGCATTACTAATCCAGTGAATTTACTACACTGATCCCTACACCCCCAGAACACAGGACAATCACGAAGCTTGTTCATGTCATGACAATTTTTAAATTCCCAACCTTAGCGACATTACTATGAGGGGGCCCAGATTAAAATTCCGATTTTCCTCACAGGGAGAGAGGACCCATCATCCAAGACCTCTCCCAGCAGGCAGCAACGTCAGTATAAATCTGTAAGTGAGGAGGTGTAATCTAGGTAGCTGTGGGAGTTGGTCGGTTTGTAGTAAATGTCCGTGTTGAGTCGGTCGCCCAAGATAGAAATGGAGGTGTCTAGGAAGGGGAGGGAGGAGTCTGAGATGGTCCAGGTAAATTTGAGGTCGGGGTGGAAGGTGTTAGTTTACTGGACCGTCTCAGATTCCTCCCTCCCCTTCTTAGACCTCTCCATTTCTATCTCGGGCGACCGACTCAACACAGACACTTACTACAAACCGACTGACTCCCACAGCTACCTAGATTACACCTCCTCCCATCCTGCCCCCTGTAAAAACGCCATCCCATATTCCCAATTCCTTCGCATCCGCCACATCTGCTCCCAGGAAGACCAATGCTACTACCGAACAGCCCAGATGGCCTCCTTCTTCAAAGACCGCAATTTCCCCTTTGACGTGGTCAACGATGCTCTCCCCAGCATCTCCTCCACTTCCCAACCTCCACCCTTGAACTTCACCCCTCCAATCGCCACCAGGACAGAACCCCACTGGTCCTCACCTTCCACCCCAACAACCTCCGCATACATCGTATCATCCTCCATCATTTCTGCCACCTCCAAACAGACCCCACCACCAGGGATATATTTCCATCCCCATCCCTATCAGCGTTCCGGAGAGACCACACCCTCCGCGACTCCCTCGTCAGGTCCACACCCCCCACCAACCCAACCTCCACTCCCAGCACCTTCCCCTGCAACCGCAAGAAATGCAAAACTTGCGCCCTCACCTCCCTCCAAGGCCCCAGTGGATCCTTCCATATCCGTTGCAAATTCACCTGCACCTCCACACACATCATTTACTGTATCTGCTGCATCTGATGTGGTCTCCTCTACACGAGGGAGACAGGCCGCCTACTTGTGGAACATTTCAGGGAACATCTCTGGGACACCCGCACCAACCAACCCAACCGCCCCGTGACTGAACACTTTAACTCCCCCTCCCACTCCGCCAAGGACATGCAGGTCCTTGGCCTCCTCCATCGCCAGACCCTGGCCACACGACGCCTGGAGGAAGAGCGTCCCATCTTCCGCCTAGGAACCCTCCAACCACAAGGGATGAATGTAATTTCTCCAGCTTCCTCATTTCCCCTCCCCTCCACCTTATCTCAGTCCCAACCCCTGGATTCAGCACTGCCCTCTTGACTTGCAATCTTCTTCCTGACCTCTCCGCCCCCACCCCCTCTCCGGCCTATCACCCGCACCTCCTTCCACCTATCATATCCCACCCCCCCAACCTTTTATCTCAGCCCGCTTGGCACACCAGCCTCATTCCTGAAGAAGGGCTTATGTCCAAAACGTCGATTCTCCTGCTCCTCGGATGCTGCCTGACCTGCTGCGCTTTTCCAGCACCACACTTTTCAACTTTGGTCTCTAGCATCTGCAGTCCTCACTTTCTCAAAAGAGGAACAGCAGAAATGCTTAGATAGGAAGAAGTGAAGTAAAGACAAATGAAAAAGAATTTCTTAAAGACTTGCAAAGGTAATATAACTTTCGGAGAAAGGGAACATAAACACAAGGACAGTGTGCAGAAGTTAAGGAAATCTTGAAATTGCTGAGCTTTTTTTAAACACCAAGAGAAATTATTGGTGAAACTCAGTAGGTCTGACAGCTTCTGTAGGAAGGAAACAGAGTTAATGTTTCAAATCTGGGGACTTTTCATCAGAATTCTTTGCTTTATTTTAAACACCAACCTATAAATCAATAGTATCAAGGCCCATACAAAACAGATGAGGATAACCAAAACTGAGCATAAGATGAGAAATTGAAAATGTAAGTTTCTAAGAGCTGACAGTGTGATTATTCAGCTGGTGTTGTGTGATTTTTTAAAAAGTTTCTAAGAGCAGTGAGTGTTTTTATCTAAAAACGTATGTACAGAAGATACTAAAACACCAGGCTCTTTAAGACAACTAACACAGCACAAATTATTAGACAGAGATTTAGAAAATAGTAACAGCTTAAATTTTTTCACACCAAGTGAGCGTAGGTGAGGTTTCACATAGTGTTAAATTGCTTTGATATCTGTAAAGAGGTCAGTGTACAATGAGCTTTAAGGAAGTGGGTTTAATAAATATATAAAGGTGATACACCTTAGATCCCTGAGAGACTGGGTGAGGCTCAGTATAGTGCTTTCAAATCTCCACAATGACAGGTGGATGTCTTAGTGTAGAAGGTTAGAGGGTTTCACACTCGAATCCTGTGCTTATAAACAAAATGAACAAAACATAACGCAGGGTTACAGACAACTTAGACTAACACAGGGTTGGGACACAATGTGGTGTTGCAAGCTTCAACTTTGGGGTTGTGAGCTCTGAGACATCAATGGCTGTTGAGGAGATCCACCCCTTTTCCCCCACTCCAAAAGGTCTCTCCTCACCCCCACCTCTCAATTTTCACTGAGGGATGGGACAATTTTCAAAACTCCATGTGGGGTCACAGCAGGAGGAAAAAAATCTGGTCTGGCATCTACAATGGCCCATGTGATTCAGGACATTTTGCTAATTATTCACTTGTCCAAATGAAACCAGCAAAACTTAAACATTTTTGTATGTAAAAAAAGAATTAAAGGATAAAGCATTTATTGAATAAAACATTTAAGTCTATTGAATTGAACATTGGTTCAGCATCAAAAAGCCAAGAGGGCTGATAAGTAGAACATGGAAGATGGAACATTGAGCAGTGCAGGCCCTTCAGCCCATCAAGCCTGCTCTGACCACGATGCCATTCCAAACTAATCAATTCTGTCTGTACATAGGAAATAGAGGGATGCAGACTATCTTAAACAAATAAGCAAGATTGGCTGTTCACTGGTCTTCTGGGACCTTGCCTGCAGCTAAAGAAGTCACAAAGATCTCTGTCAAAGTCCCCCCGAATCTCCTCCATTGGCTCCTTACTCTGGGTTAGATTCCCTCAGGACCTGGGGACTTATCTATCTTCATGCTTTTCAAAGCACCCAACAATTCCTTTTTATTATTGACATGCCCTAGAACATAAACATACCCCTCCCTAATCTTATCATTATCATGCCCTTCTCCTTGGTGAATACTGATGTAAAATACTCATTAAAGGACCTCACCCACTTCCTCAGGTTCCATATGTAAATTGCTTCATTTGTTCTAGAGTGTACTTACCTTGTCCCTAGCTACCTCTTGCTCCTTATATATCTATAAAATGCCTTAGGATTCTCCTTACTTGCCATGGACATTTCATGCTCCCTTCTAGCCCTCCTAATTTCTTGTGAAGTTCTTTTCTGCTTCTTTTATCCTCCTCAACCACCCAGTTTTATTTTAGGTTTCTAAACCTTGCATGTGTTCCCTCTTTTTGAGTAAACTTTCAAGATCTTTTGTCACAGAAGATTCCTGAATCTTACTATCTTTACCTTTCAACTTCACAGGAACATGCTGGTCCTGAGTTCTGATCAGCTGGTCTTTAAAAGACTCCCACAATGTCAGATGTGGCTTTCCCCTCAAATGGCCTCCCTTAATCTAATTTCTCCAGTTCCTGCCTCTTACTGTTGTAATTAGCCTTTCCCCAGTTCAGCACTTTCACCCAAGAAACAGTCTTATCCTTATCCATAACGATTTTAAAACTTAAGGAAGTATAATCCCTGTTCCTAAAATGCTCCCCACTGAAATTTTGATCACCTGGCCAAGCTCATTCCCCAATATAAGGTCTAGTACAGCTCTTGCCCTTTTCTAGTTAGACTATCAACATATTGTTTCAATAAACCCTCTCAGATGCACCTAAAAAATTCTGTCCTATCTAAGCCCAAGCACTAAGGGTGTCCCAGTCAATATTGAGGAAGTTAAAATCACTCACTACAACAATCTGTTATTTTTACATATTTCCATAACTTGCTTACGTATCAGTTTCTCTATCTCCTGTTGGCTACTGGGAGGCCTATAATACACTGTAATTCCATCATAGTGATTGCAGCTTTCTTATTCCTGAGATCTACCCATATGCCCTCACTAGATGAGCTCTCCAAGATAGCCATAGAAAGAGAGGATATACTTCAGACTGCCATTCCTGCTGTATTAATTGCATTAATCTGGCCCAGCTGGTTCTTCTTATTAGACTCAATGACTTCAACCTTCTCAATCACTCCACATGCTGACCTGCTGCTCTGGTTCCCACCCTCCTAGCACAGAGCTTAAACCCTCCCAAGTGGTACTAGCAATCCTCCCTGCTAGGATACAGCTGTCCCTCCAGTTTAGATACCAATTTTATCTGGAGGACATTACAATTTAAGGTCATATCAACCATTTATAGTCTTCAGAATGACACTTAGGAGAGAGACCGTGAACTGATTTTGAAAGGAACTTAATAGTCACTTGGAAAAGAATTTTGGTGGATCATGAGGAGGAAAATATTTAGCCCATACTTGAAAGGTCAGATGGTCTGTCAGTTCTAACTACAAAACTTTACAACTGGCCAGGTGGTAAAAATGATCTAAAAAGGTGCAAAGTCCATTCTGGTTGTGATGGTGTGAGGTGGGAACACAGACGAGCGAATATCTGCTGCATTAATTACGATGATCTCTTGTTAACAAGTGTAACACGATCCCTTCACCAAACTGTTTTTTTCATTCAAATCTAACCTGTTAATTAGAGAAAACAATATCCCTACACCACAGACACCATCTTATCCAATGCAAGCCCAGAAGGTAGAAGACTAGACTAGAAAGAAATTATTCTATTGAGTAACTGCACTGTGTGGCAGTGATTCTTGTTTTAAAAAAAAAGGGTTTTAGGTTACCTGAGTGCTGCATTCTCATTCAAAGGTCTTGGTCCTCTCATGTCTGAAGGAAATTAAAATTAATGATCAGTGCATACTGCCAATAAAACTTGTTTTATACATTGACTGTATGTGGTGCTGCGGTAGTGTCCCTGCATCCTGACCAAGAGGCCTGAGTTCAATTGCTCTAGAGGGGTGTTGTAACCTTTCTGAACAGGTTGACTAAAAATACTTGCATTAAACCTATGGTGAAACTGGATCCCGCCCTGAGATCTTTATTTACACCTTAATTTTAACATGGATCAACAACACCAACAATTTGAATTTATAAAGTGCCATTATCATCATAAAATGTTCCAAACAGCATTGCCAAACAAATTTTAGCACAGAGATATGTAGGATATATTGCAACAGGTCATAGAATTATAGTGTGGAAACAGGCCATTCAGCCTATACCAACCCTCCAGACCCAGCCTCCTACCCCTTTAACACTTCATTTCCCATGGCTAACCCACTTGCCTGCACATTCTTGTATCTCATGGGCAATTTTAGCATGGCCAATCTACCTAAACTACACATCCTTGGACTGTGGGAGGAAACCCACACAGATATGGGGAGAAAGGGCAAACTCCACACAGAAAGTTGCCTGAGAATGGAATTGAATGTAGGTCTGTGGCGCTGAGGCAGCAGTGCTAACCACTGAGCTACCGTGCCAACCCAATCAAGGAAATATGTTTAAGATGGATCTTAAAAGAAGAGAGGTAGAGAGATACAGGAAGAGGTTAGTATTCAGACAGCTGTGGGCACAGCTACAAATGGTGGAACAATGAAAATTCAGTAGGAGAAAATGGGGACTGCAGACGCTGGAGATCAGAGTCAAGAGTGTGGTGCTGGAAAAGCACAGCAGGTCAGGCAGCATCTGAGGAGCAGGAGAATCAATGTTTTGGGCAAAAGCCCTTCATCAGGAATGAGTCTTGAGGGCCAAGGGCGCTGACACATAAATGGGAGGGGGGTGAGGCTGGGGGGAAGGTAGCTGAGAGTATAATAGGTGGATGGAGGTGGGGTTAATGGTGATAGGTTGGAGAGGACAGTGGAGCAGATAGGTGGAAAGGAAGATGGACAGGTAGGACAGGTCATGAGGGCAGTGCCGAGTTGGAAGGTTGGGCCTAGGATAATGTGGGAGGAGGGGAAATGAGGAAACTGGTGAAATCAACATTAATCCCGTGTGGTTGCAGGGTCCCGAGGTGGAAGATGAGGTGTTTTTCCTCCAGGCGTTGGGTGGTTAGCGTCTGGCGATGGAGGAGGCCCAGGACCTGCATGTCTTTGGCAGAGTGGGAGGGGTAGTTGAAGTGTTTAGCCACGGGACAGTGAACTTGGTTGTCCCAGAGATGTTTTCGAAAGCATTCTGCAAGTAGGCGTCCTGTCTCCCCAATGTAGAGGAGACCGCAACTGGAGCAAAGGATACAATAAATGACGTGTGAAAATGCAGGTAAAACTCTGTTGGATGTGGAAGGCTCCTTTCGGGTCTTGGACGGAGGTGAGGTGGTGAGGGGGGGTGAGGGGGGTGAGGGGGGGGGGGGAGGTGTGGGCGCAAGTTTTGCAGAGGGGAGATGCCAGGAGGGGAGGTTGGGTTGGTGGGGGGTGTGGACCTGACAAGAGAGTTGCAGAGGGAATGGTCTTTATGGAAAGTGGATAGGGGAGGGGAGGGAAATATATATCTGGTGGTGGGATCCGTTTGTAGGTAGCAGAAATCGCAGAGGATCTTGCGATGTATGCGGAGTTTGGTAGGGAGGAAGGTGAGGACGGGCGGGGGTGGGGCAGGTTTTGTCCTTGTTGCAATTGGATTTGAGGGTGAGAAATGGATGAGATGCGCTGGAGGACATCATCAACCACGTGGGAGGGGAAATTGCGATCTTTGAAGGAGGAGGCCATCTGGTGCGTTCTGTGGTGTCCATCCCTCTGGGCTAAAAGATCCAGGCTGAAATCCCACCTCAGGATATGATGCGTCATAACACACCATATTCTGTAATTAAACCCTTTGAATACAAACAGCTTAGTCATGTAATTTTACAAAGGATATGGGGAATAGCAAACAGAAAGAGAAGTCAGTTGTACAGATATGCAAATAGGAACACCTAATATGGGTAAAACCCTATAGGGAGAAGTTATTTCCCATAAACTGCCAATGCAATATCAATGGGGAAGTCCATAGAAACAAAATAGATTCTTCTACATAGAAATCATAAACCTGAAATAATTATGCATCTGTACTTTGAGTAAGGCAAAATTAAATCTATACTATATAGATTCCAGTGTATTGGCAAATGAATGTTGTATTTATTCATACTCCATACTTGTTACTGTAAGGAAAACATACTTCTCAACTTTCATTTTGGTTGTTTATTACTAATCATCCTTAAATTAATACAGGTGAATACTATAAATGATAGTTATGCATGAAATTAATTTCTGGTGTCACTTCTGTTCCCTTACATAGTCCAATAAATCCTTGTTTAATCTAAAAGAGATAGAAGTCAAGGTTGGAATCTTGTTGGGGTCTGAACGATATGAGCTAAGGCGGGTTGTGCAGCAAAATCAGGAAAGAAATCCACTCCACCTCAATGTCGAGATCATCTCACTCCATCTTTTATGTGTTTGATGAGCAGTGAGGCAAGATACTCATTGGGCAGTAGCGAGATGCCAATTCAAGCTCATTACTGATGGTTAAACATCTTGTTAACATCATGACTACCCTCATCATTATGTATGCACCCCTCTAATCAAACCTGACACACGAGCTCAATGTGGCAAAACCTGAGAAGGGAACCAGGGTGGGCAGCTGATAGATTCAGCTCGCTGCTTCTTCTGAACCACTAGGCACCAACCACACACATTGTGCATCCTCAAATGTTGGTACACAACTTGTACCAGCCTCTAACAATCCAATGGCATATCTCCAATTCACATATTACACTTCTGCACTACTACACCTCAATGTTGTATCTCAGGCTTCCCCAGGAACTCTCAAAGTGATACAATGGATACAGCAAGGATACTGTGTGCTCTGGGACACACACCCAGCTCAGAGACTGTACCAGGCTGCAGCTCTGGGCTCCTTACTCACTGTCATCGTGCTCACTCGCTCTGAGCCGAGCTGGACGCTCCTACCATTTGCACTTTGCCCCTTCAGCCAGAGATACCAAGCTGTAGTCTCTGCCATGCTGTTTAATGCAGATACAAAACCAGGAATCTTGTATTAGTTGTTAGCAAGTCTCAGTCCAGTCACGTGAGATAGTCCTTGCTCAGGGATCCTGGTAAGACAAAGGCAGCCTCCGATTCCAGACCAGAATATCTCAGGGGGAGGCACTCCAAAACAGGCACCTCTGCTGATAAGGCGCTGCATGGCGGGTAGCACACCACACCAACCTGAGTACTTATTTACCAAGGTAGAACAAGAGTAGGCTGCTTGGCCCTCTGAGCCTGATACATCATTCAATAAGATCATGGCTGATCAGATTTTAACCTCAACTCTACATTTCTGCATAGGTTTGGATAATCTTTCATCCCCTTGGTAAGCGAGAATTTAGTTGTAAGTTTGCTCACTGAGCTGGTGGGTTTGTTCTCAGATGTTTTGTCACCATGCTAGGTAATATCATCAGTGAGTCTCTGATGAAGCGCTGGTGTTCTGTCCCACTTGTTAATTATCTGCCTTGGTTTGTTGTGGTGGGTGATCTCACTTCTGGTTCTGTTTCTGAGAGGTTGGTAAATGGGGTCCAAATCGATGTGTTTGTTAATGGAGTTCCAGTTTGAATGCCAGGCCTCAAGCAATTCCTGTGTGTGTCTCTGTTTAGCCTGTCCCAGGATGATTGTATTGTCCCAGTAGAATCGGTGTCCCTCTTCGTCTGTGTGTATGGGTACAAGTGATAGTTGGTCATTTCTTTTGGTGGCTACTTAGTGCTCATGTATCTTGGTGGTTAACTTCATGCCTCTTTATCCAAGGTAATGTTTGTTGCAGTCCTTGCAGGGTATTTTGTATATGATGTTCGTTCTGCTGATTGTTGGTACGGAGTCCTGTAAATTCATCAGGAGCTGTTCAGTGTGGTGATAGGTTCGTCGGCTACCATGATGCCAAGGGGCTAGAGTAGTCTGGTTATCATTTCCGAGATGTCTTTGATGTGTGGTAATGTAGCTAGAGTCTTTGGGCGTGTTGTGCCTTCCTGTTTAGATCCGTTGTGCAGGAATTGGCGGACTGCGCTTATAGGGTACCCCTTGTTCCTGAATACGTTGTATAGATGCTTTTTCTGGCTTCACGTAGTTCCTGGGTGTTGCAGTGTGTTGTGGCCCATTTAAATAACGTCCTGATGCAGCTCTGTTTGTGGATGTTGGGATGGTTGCTCCTGGAGTTGAGTATCTGGTCAGTGTGTGTGGCTTTCCTGTAAATGCTGGTCTGCAGTTCTCCATTGGCTTTTTGTTCTACTGTGAGGTCCAAGGAGGGAGTGAACAAGCTTACAACCTGATCCACAACTTGAGCTACAAATCTTCTCCAAAGTCACAAGCATGAATTTATTTAGCTCTTTCTTCAACCTTTAAACATTCTTCATCCACTGATGTTTGAGAAAGGGAATAGCAAAGGCACTCAGCCCTCTGAGAGAACAAAATGCTTCCACATCTCTATTTTAAATGGGTGACCCTTTATTTTTAAACAATAACTCCCTAGTTCTGGAGTCTCCCTCAAATAATGCCAATCTTCCCAACATTGATCTCTCTTATATGCCCTGTACAATGTTCCTCTATGTCTCTGTCTAAATCTTTTGTTCTGTTAATCCTTGCTTACTATGATCTGCCTGTTCTGCTCGTAAACAAAGTTTTTCACTGTACTTTGGTACACATGACAATAACTAAATCAATCAAGAGGAAAATCCTTCACATTCACCCGATCAGAATCTGATATATTTCATTTAGGTCCCCTCTCTTCTAAATACCACTGGATACATAAGGCAATACATAAGTTATTAGTCTATTATTAGTTATTAGCATTAACATCCTTATTTAAATATATGGTGGTCAATTCTGTATAAAGTACTCCAGATACAGTCTCACCAATATAATTGAAGCACAACCTCCCAATTTTTTGCATTCAGTTCCCCTCACGTGCCAAGATCTTTCCTGCATACTAACCTCTGTGAGTGTGCGCTAGGTTACTCAGCTCTCACTGCTTCTCAGAGCTCTGCAACCTCTCACTATTTTACTAATATGCTTTTTCATTAGAATCATAGACTTGTACAGCACGGAGACAGGCCCTTTGGTCCAAACTGGTCCATGCTGACCAAAATGTCCATCCACACTAACCCCATTTCCCTGCACATAGCCCATATCCTTCTAAACATTTCCTATCCATATATTTGTGCAAATGCCTTTTCTACCACTGGCAGCTCATTCCATATGCATACCACCCTCTGTGTAAAAATGTTGCCCCTCAGGTTTCCTTTTATTCTTTCCCCTCTAATCTTAAACTGATGGCCTCTGGTCCTCAATTCCTCAACCCTGGGAAAAAAACTGAGTGCATTCACCCTATTGATGCCTCTCATAATCTTATACACTTTTCTAAGATACCCCCTCCATCTCCTGCACTCTAAAGAAAAAAGTCCTAGCTTGTCCACCATCTCCCTATATTTCAGACCATTGAGTCCTGGAAACATCCTTGTAAATTTCTTCTGCACTCTTTCCAGTTTAATAACATCCTTCCTGTAGCAAGGTGACCAAAACTGAACACAATACTCCAAGTGCAACCTCACCAATATCCTGTATAACTGCAACATAGCTTCCCAATTTCTATACTCAGTGCCCCAACTGATGAAGGCCAGTGTCCCAAATGCCTTATTCACTGCCCAACTGTGACTCCACTTTCAGAGACCATGCACCTGAACTCCAAGGTCCCTCTGTTCCACTATACTCCTTAAGGCTCTACCATCCATCACGAAAGACCTTACACTTATCTATATTAAAATGCAAGACCTCACACTTATCTATATTAAACTCCATTTCCATTTCTTGGCCCACTTCCCCAGCTGATCAAAATCCTGCTGCAATTTCTGAGGACCTTCCTCACTGTCCACAATACCGTCTATTTTAGTGTCATCTGCAAATTTACTAACCATACCTTGTACATTCTTATCTAAACCATTGATACTGATAACCAACAGTAATGGGCCCAGCACTGACCCCTGAGGCACTCCACTAGTAACAGGCCTTTTCTATTCTTTCTGTCAAAGAGGACAATTTCAAATTGGCTATTTCCATCCTACTGTGGCCTGTTTTCTTCATAGAATGAGAGACAGGCAGGTATTACTGAACTCAAAAGCAGATGGCCCTGTTAGTGCATGTGGGGAGTTGTCAGGATTGACTGTGTTTGTCTGTGTCTAGCAAATGCTTGTTAAGATGATGTGGGCACAATGGACCTCAGTGAATTCCAGGATATCCACTGATTGATGATTTATTCCAGGAATGGCGAGTAGTAAGGTGGGATGGAATCTGGAATGTGAAGAGTGCGATAGAGTATGCAATTAATGAGGCAAGTTTGATAAAGAGACAACCCACTAGGTCTCATGGTAAGAAACCGTCCAAAAAACTCAGTGCAACTTGGAGTTAACCAATTAAATGCAAGATTCAGCACCATGCGTTTTATACCATGGGGGAAATCCCTTTGTGTGTTACACAAGCTAACTTGATCAGGCATTAGCCTGTGAACCTAAACCTAGATCAGGGTCACAGACTTGTTGGTACTAGTTTGGGATTGCAAACAACAGTGGAAACCATTGTTCTATCTTCACTGTCTAACAACAGTCTGAGAACATGTGCTAGTGTCTGTGCTTGAAGGCAACAAGATCCTATTCTACTTTAACCATCCCAGTAAAAGACTGGGCAGGGTGGGGGTAGGTTGCTGTCTGTTCTTATCAAACAGGAAGCTGTAAGAATCTATGGGTGACATGGGGGCTCAGTGGTTAGCACTGCTGCCTCACAGCACCAGGCACCTGGGTCAATTCCAGCCTTAGGCAACTGCCTGTGTGAGGTTTGCATATTCTTTCCGTATCTGCGTGGTTTTCCTCCGGGTGCTCTGGTTTCTCCCACAATCTAAAGATGTGCAGGTTGGGTGAATTAGCCATGCTGAATTGCCCATCATGTTCCAGGATCTATAGGTTAGGTGCATTAGTCAGGGGTAAAATGTAGAGTAATGGAGTAGAGGAATGGGTTTGGATGGGATACTCTTCGAAGGATCGGTATGGACTTGTTGGGCTGAAGGGCCTTTTTCCACTGTAGAGATTCTATAATAAAACTTGACAGATCAAGAAACAGAGTTAATGTTTTGAGTCCAATGACTCTTTGGAACTGTTCGAGTGTTGGTTGTAGTCATTCTTGGAACTAGGGCTCAAACACTCAATGTCAGGTGCATTCCTTTTATTCCAGTAGTGTCTAAGTCAGCAGTTTCCCAAGTCAGTTTCTGATTGGTGGGAGTATTGGATACAATTTTGGACACAGTTAAGGATATCAAATCCCTGAAATGAGTGCAGAAATGTGTTAAACTGATTGGAATACTTATCAATAATAAACTAAAAGCTAATCTAAACCTAAATGTGCTAATTGGGCCAAAGGGCCTGTTTTCATACTATAGGGAATCTAATCTATCTAATCTAATTCTAAATAATCCATTCCCTCAGGCTTTCGCTGTTTCTCCTGCTACCAAAGGGACATGGTTTGGAATGATATCAGTCTAAAGCTTTGGGCTGTACTGACAAGGTAATAGATACTTCCTGAATGCCAGAGTTTGCACAAAGATTTATTTATGCATAAGTCCATTCTCACTGAACTTGGTATTGGGTTACAGACATTTGCAAGAAGCTTTGAGAAAGGAATACCCTCACCCAGTTACTCCTTTCTGATGCTTTTTAGGGATGATGGCCCATGAAAAGCCACAGAAAAGTCCGCGACTTTCCCCGTAAACAAATCAACTTCTGTTTGTTCCATTAGCAATTCAGCTTCATACAAATTAATTCATTGTTACATCACCTGGGTGAAAAAAACTGTAGCTATCAAGCAGGTAATTATGAGCCTGGGTCTAAACCCACAATAAATACTGCAGATGCTGTATATCTAGACTCTAAACAGAAAATGCTGGAGAAACTCAATAGGTCTGGTAGCATTTGTGGAGACAAAAACAGCACTAACTTTCCAAGTCAAAGTGACAAAAGGTAATCAATACAATACAGTACACGAACAGGCTCTTCAGCTCAACAAGTCAGTGCCAATTCTAATCCTTATTTAGACCTGCTACTTATTGCCCATGCACAGTTTATATCTCTCTGCCCATCTCCCATTCATGTATCTATCAAGATACACCTTAAGTATTGCTAGCATGTTTGCTTTTTCCACCTGCATTCCAGGCACCTACCACCCTCTGTGTGAAATATTTTCCCTACTAACCTTAAACCTGTGTCCTGTGGTAGTTGACCTTTCCACCCTTGGAAATTATCCACCCTAATCAAACTGATATTGTACACTACTGTCTGACCCACTAAATAATTTGAGAATTTTCCAGTTTATACCTAAAATTAATTTGCCCTGGAACATAGAACAATCTGGAATATCAAGTGCACAGAGTCTACTAAAAATGGAAAAATAGCATTGTCTCAAAATTGCTCATTTATGTTTGGTTTAGAAAGGACAAATGTTTATAAGACAACACCCAAAATGTACTTACAATCACTGACACTCTCATACACACAAAAAGTAGCATCCACCAATGTCTTAAATGTCCAAGAATTCCCTCTTAACTTTGCCTGCTTTGAGATAAAATCTTGAAGTATCGCAGGCCTGCGATTCCTTATGATCCACTGAAGAAACACAGAGGCTAGAGAATGATGAAAATGAATTGGCAATGGTTCACAGCTTGTACTCGTAGATTTCTCTGGGCTCACTCCTCTCAAGGTGCATTCAAAGTCCTGGACAAAAAATTGATTCGACTCTTCAAACAGATAAAAATCAGCCTGAATTCTCTGCCTTCTTAGGCAACATTTTGTGTTTTTGCTGGTCTGGAAGCTCCTGTTTTTCTCTTGTTGCTCTGAAACATGTTTTATTCAATGGCCCTTATTAGAAACCTAGTTTCTGTTATGTGACCACTGCCTTTTTTACATTGTTAAAAATCACACAACACCAGCTTATAGTCCAACAGATTTAATTGGAAGCACACTAGCTTTCGGAGCGACGCTCCTTCATCAGGTGATAGTGGAGGGCTCAATCCTAACACAGAATTTATAGCAAAAATTTACAGCGTGATGTAACTGAAATTATACATTGAAAAATTGATTGTCTGTTAAGCCTTTCATCTGTTAGAATACAGTGATCGTTTCACGTTTTTCATGTGTAAATAACAAAACCCTTTTTAAAAAATGTTGCATTCTCAGGTTAGCTGTTAACAATGGTGATAGCTAGACAATATGTTGAAGGTGTTGGCTCCCTTTGATCTCTGTCAATGCCATGATGTTTAGATTGATTCTAATCTAAAAAGTGAGATAATGGAGTTTTACATAAATTCATGCAGTTTTTGAGCTCAGAGTTCTACATGAATGCACACAGTTTTTGAGCAAAGTACAATGTAACTCTGCAAGTAGAAATTCACCCCACAAAATATATGTGTGCATGTGGGTCTTTGTCTGTCTGGGTTGGGGGTTGTGAGTGTGAGAAAGTGTATGTGTGTGTGTGTGTAGTGAGTGCAGAGTGTCTTAAGTCTATGAGGGGGTGCATGTGTGAGTGTGGGAGTGTATGTGTCTGTCGGCTGAAAAAGTGTTGCTGGAAAAGCGCAGCAGGTCAAGTAGCATCCAAGGAGCAGGAGAATCGATGTTTCGGGCATGAGGCCTTCTTCAGGAATGTAAGGGTGTGTGTGAGTGTCCGTGTGTATGTGTGTATAGGAGTGCTTGTGTGTGTGTGTAGGAGCATCTGTGTGTGTGTATAGTGCAATGGTGGTCACCTGTAATGTGACATGAACCCAAGGTCCCGGTTGAGGCCCTCCCTATGGGTACCGAACTTAGCTATCAGCCTCTGCTCAGCCACTTTTCTCTGCTACCTGTCCCAAAGCCCACCTTGAAGGATGGTCACCTGTAGGTCCGAGGCTGAATGTCCTGGACTACTGAAGTGTTCCCCAACTGGGAGGGAACCCTCCTGTCTGTTGATTGTTGTGCGGTGCCCATTCATCCGTTGTTGTAGCCTTTGCTCGGTTTCCCCAATGTACCATGCCTCTGGGCATCCTTGCCTGCAACGTATAAGATAGACAACACTGGCTGAGTCACATGAGTACCTGCCATGTACAAGGTGGGAGGTGTCCCCACGTGTAATGGTGGTATCTATGTCCACACTCTGACACGTCTTACAGCGCCTACCGTGACAGGGTTGTATGGAGTTGTCCTGACAGCCGGGCAGCTTGCGACAAACAACGATCTGTTTGAGGTTTGTCCTCATGTATTGTCACTGATGACCTGGTCATTGACACAAAATGGGGTATGAATTCCACCCATTCACTTAACATCATGGTAGATGAAGTTTTTTTAATCACACCAATTCTTTGGAATTCCACTTCACAGCTGAATGATCTATAAATCCATTGTGATTAGTTTCTGTACTTATTTGGATAAGGGCAAAAGGGAAAGTTGACGTGGTAATAAAAGTGGACCTATATCCCAAACAGAGACAGGACGATTATATAGAACAAGTTGGACACGCATGATTTGTCTCAAAGATCGACTTGTTAAAAGTATATTGGCAAGTTCCATTGACTAATAGAACAGAAGAAATTTCAGCTTTTGTTTGATTGACTTTATTGGTACAAAGTCATGTAATTTGGAATGAAAAATGCATCAGTCACATTCCAATGATTAACTAATGAAGTAACTGAAGGATTATGTAAGTGTTAACACCGTTATTTGGCTGCTTTTAGGCAAATCTAGGAAGAACATTTATACCAATTAACTGAACTGCTTTGCTGGCTACAAAAAGCCAGTCAGTTTATAAATCTAGCTAAGAGTGAATTTACCAATGCAAGGTAGTTTATTTGAGTGATACTGAGGGACAAGGTCAAGGAGCATCTACAGCAGTGAAAATACAGGCTATTATACATTTTCCTGTGCTTAGGATGAAACATCAAATTTTACCTTATGTTGGTACAAATGGATTTTTTATCATGTTCATTTCAAACTTTGGCTGAGTTGTTGCACTTTTAACAGGTTTATTGATAAAAAGCAGAGAATTTGAATGGACAGAAGAGTGCCAAAGTTTTCTGAAAACCTGAAAGTTATGCTGACTACCATGGTGGTTTTAGCTGTGTGTAACTATGAGAAGCTATTCAAACTGGCTATTGATGCCAGTGACAAGTGTGGGGGTGTTTTACTGCAGGATGTTGAGATGGGGATCAAACAGCCTGTCAGTTAGATTAGATTAGATTACTTACAGTGTGGAAACAGGCCCTTCGGCCCAACAAGTCCACACCGCCCCGCCGAAGCGCAACCCACCCATACCCCTAACCTAACACAACGGGCAATTTAGCATGGCCAATTCACCTGACCTGCACATCTTTGGAGTGTGGGAGGAAACCGGAGCACCCGGAGGAAACCCACGCAGACACGGGGAGAATGTGCAAACTCCACACAGAGAGTCGCCTGAGATGGGAATTGAACCCAGGTTATTTAAGGAAAACTGGCCAACTGTCAGCAAAAGTATTTAACAATTTAAAAACAGACAACAATGTGGAAGAAACTGTTATTACACAGACTACAATCCTTTATCAGAGAACATGTTGACTTAAAAAAAACTATATTGATGGAATTTAGTTCTCCAACTATATTATTTGAAATCCATTCCTGGAAAATAATACATTAAAGAAGTTTTATAAAGGGCAGAGTTATGTGCTACCTACAGACTTGTGTAAAATGTGGTCCTGCTGTGGAACTTATTGAATGTGTAGTCCAACTGGTTGCCACTTTTAATGATTTTTTTGTTTTCATGAGACAGAGTCATAGAGATGTGCTGCACAGAAACAGACTCTTTTGTCTAACTCATCCTTGCCAACCAGATATCCTAAATTAATCTAGTCCCATTTGCCAGCACCTGGTCCATATCCTTCCTATTCACGTACTCATCCAAATGCCTTTTAAGTAGTGTAAGTGTTCCAGCTTCCACCACTTCCTCTGGCAGTTCATTCCACACATGCATCACCCTCTGCATGAAAAAGTTGCCCCTTAGATCCCTTTTAAATCTTTTCCCCTCACCTTAAACCTAAGCCCTCCAGTTTTGGACTCCAATTCCCTGGGAAAAAGACCTTGGCTACTTACCCTACCCAAGCCCATCATGATTTTATAAACTTCTGAGGTCACCCCTCAGCTTCTAATACTCCATGGGAAATAGTTCCAGTCTATTCAGCCTCTCCCTATAGCTCAAAACGTCCAACACTAGCAACATCCTTGTAAATCTTTTCTAAGTCCTTTCAAGTTTATCAACATTTTCCAATAGAAGGGCAACCAGAATCGAATGCAGTATTTCAATAATACCTAACCAAGTACAGCCACAATAGGACATCCCAACACACCCTTCTTCATTATCCTGCTTACCTGCAACTTCACTTTCAATGAACTATGAACCTGCACTCCAAGGTCTCTTTATTCAGCAACACTCCCTAGGATCATACCATTAAGTGTACAAGTCCTGCTCTGATTTACTTTTCCAAAATGCAACACCACATTTATCTAAACTCCATCTGCTACCCCTCAACCAGCTTCGATTGCTGTTGGGGCTGCCTGCCAAAGTGCGTAGCCTCATCTTTCCTCCCATAGTACATTCCATCTGGCGAATTTTGTCCACTGATATAACTTGCCCAAATCCTCCGCAGACTGAATGTGTGTCATTTTCACCACTTGCCTTCCCATCTATTTGTATGTCAGCTGCAAACTTGGCAATTGTACTTGCACATTCCTCATCCAAGCTAACACAATTTAAATAATTGTGGCCCCAGCACTGATCCCTCTTGTACTTCACTAACTACAGTGGGTTGCCATTCTGAAAATACATCCCTCATCCCAACTTTGTCTTCTATTAGTTAGCCAATACTCTATCCATACTACCTCAAACACCACAGGCTCTGAAGTATAAGAATGTTTGGCACCTTATCTAATAACTTCCAGAAATTCAAATATATTACATTTACTGCTTTCCTTTTTATCTACTCTGTTTGTTATCTCTTCAAAGAATTCCAATAAATTTGACAGGCATAATTCCCCCCTTCATAGGCTCCGCTGACTCTGCTTGATTAAATTGGGTTTCTAAATGCTCTGTAATACATCCTTTGTAATAAATCCTCAGAACAAAGTAACCAGGTATTTTGTCCCCTCCCTGACAGATTGCAGTGTCAAAAGATCAAATCTCACTTGTGGATCTCAGGTGTACACAGGCCCCCACATGCTATAACCGCAACATATCATCTACCCTGCCACCATTATTGTATTTTATTTAACTAATTCAAGTTTAGAAATATTAGATTGTTCATTGATATCTAGTGGTTTAAGAAAGCTATAAATGTAATGCAATACTTATATTTCCCATACCAGTTTAAACAACTGGCCCCAGTTCAAGGGGGGAAAAAAAACTTAAAAACTCACCAACCACTCACCTAACTTCACAGGTAATTAATGCTCTCATGTCCTGCTCCCAATCACCCTCTCTTGACTCACTCCTTTTATGTAAAAAAGCAAAATAGCACCTCCTCCCTCACTGGCCAAACCCCTAAGCTCATTCTGTCTTGAGCTGATATCTTTGTGCTTGCTTACTGTTTGTACAGCATTCCACAACTTCCAAGAAATGGGTCAAGGATACTTGAATCTATCCTGTAGTCATTTTACGGGCTGAGAGAATTCACTAATTCCACCATCTAGCAAGAGAATTGAACTATATTGCCAAAAAGCATAGTATTCCAATTTGTTGCACCAACCAATCCCCAAACCTTAAATCAAACATTCAATTATATTAAAAAATTCCTAATGTCTTAAAAGAAATAAAGATTTTTGAAAACAAAGAAATTAACTGTAAGGACACATGGTATAGTATGTAGATATTTATTGAAATTGTTTGAAAAAGTCAAGGATGAAAAACAATGTGATGCAACAGTTATTGGTTCAATATGCAGGAAGAATGCAAATTCATTGTAACAGAAAATTGTAAGGATGCTCGGTGGTATTTTAGAGTTAACTGTACTGTGAATCACGCAACTACTACACACTAACAAAGCAATAACTGTACTGTTTTGCATTGCAACACAGTTCAGACTGTAAGAGGAAGAATTCTCTAATGCTATTTACTTTTGAGTGCAAGATCATGGGGATTTGGAAGATTTGCATCCTTCAAAGGCCGCAAAAAACAACTTTGTCTTCTTGCCTGGCTTGGGAAAAAAAAATACTGTGGGCAGGGGAAGATTATAGGGGAAAGGAAGAGACAAGTAATAAAACGTCCATTTCTTCTGATACACAATTAGTTTAGGGATACATATAGAAATGTTATACTGTGAGATTTAAATAAAAATTGCTATTCTGTGTACTCTGATACCCTGAGAGATAAATCTCTTCTTGGTGGTTTCATTTTGTGCAGATTTGCTTCTTTTGAGATTAAAATATTACTTAAACAATAAATAAACACCTACAAATGTTTTAAATACCAGGCAAGTCTGAATGGAGGATAAACTTCTAAATATCCACATGAAACAATCATTCCAACAGGTAAATTGCTGCATGATAAACCTAGATTTCCTAACTGTACCAGGAATCCCAGGGCAACAATGTCATTCTGCTGATTGTGCAAATATTTACATTATTTACATAATTATGTCTCATTTGGGTTATCTGACATTGGCAGCTTCTCATTGTACAGAACCTTTACAGATAACATTACCGGTACCTATGGCAAACAGAAACAGGCTCTGAAATTACAACAGAGTCATTACAGATCTGCACTGTCCTTTCAGATGACATTGGAGCTACTAACCAGCTTGACCTTTAAACATCTTTGTTTTCTTGCACGCTACCCGTTGAAGAAATAAGTTTGCATATTAAAATAAAAACACAATATTCATTGCAGCCTCTTGAAACCGTATATAAAACATATCATGAACAAATGATACACCCATTCTGATCACCGTTGCTTCAGTAATGCTTTGTACACAGCAAATCCTAGGACTGCAAACACTGTAGCTCCAAGACTTGCTCGAAGCCAGAAGGTTGAGGTCTTCAGGTCGGCCTGTGCTGTGTGTCTACAAAAAAACAAACATTTACAGTAAGGAGTTGAAATTTTATAGCAACAGTGCAACAGAATTAAGGGTCAGTAAGTTTTAGCTATATTTAGAAAAAAAACATATGGACTGGACGATGTTTGGTAGAATTGGTTGACTGAAAATTAAACACACAACAGACGAGAATAAAATTAAGCAGTGACATAAGTATGGCAGACATGCTTTGTGCACTTGAAAAGATTTAGGGTGTGGACTAAAACAGTTAAATGTGTCTACAGTGTAATATGTAACACAATAGGTAGTTACTGAGCATGCTCAATTAAGTACTGAGCCAGACTCCTCACAGTACGACAGCTTAGCAAAATTAGTTAAAGCAGCAGTGTTACTAATCAGGTTTAATATCCGCATCTTGGTTGCTCATACCAGATATGGCAGTTTCTTTGTAATAAACATGCTGTAACAATTATCTATCACTATATGCATTAAAAATCTTTAAATACCAATTTTTAAAAACTTTATCTTGCCTGTTCCACAGAATGCAAGTCAGTAAGAGGGTTAAACACAGGATAAGTTAGTAAAACAATAGTTACAGGTAAGACTAAATAAACAAAGTAATGGGAATATAGTGTGAATAAACAATTTTGCAGGGAAGGACAGGTTAGAATTTATATTAAATACTATTAGTGGCAAAATGTAACTGATTTTATAAGTGCCAAGAGTGCTGCTGTGACCAGAATGTTCTAAGTTTTCGAAGTTTGTGTATCTCAGTATTCATTATCTGAATTTAGGAACACACTAGATACAATCTTGATGTAATAAAAACTTAGCAAACTAAGTTGACCTGCTGCATGTAACAAACATTTCAACAGCTTTTAAAGTTTAAAAATTTGATACTAAATCTGTCATTTGTTTCCTTTCTTATTTTGTTTCTTCCCTTGTATTTTCACTGATTGAAGGAAAACTCACAATGGGTAACATCTGCCAACATAACAGCCATTTGTTCCATGAAAACATAATCGATCAATTTGAACAGTCCCGGCTCAATCAGAATAAAGAAAACATTTGAGCAATGTAGTTTATGAATAATTCCTGCTTTTCTAACCATTAGTTGTATTTGATAAAAATATGCTGCTTTAACTCTTTACCACTATCATGATCTATAACTTCGTAGTACATGGGGAACAGATAGGATTTAAGTTCACACTTTATGTGCAGGTGCTTGAATTTGTACTGAGCACAACTCAGATCACGTATGATTGTTCTTTTAATTTGCAGACAATATCCTTAAATGGAGGACAAAAGTTGGAATTGCAGTAATAATTCAGGGAAATAAAAATCAAACAGCACAGTACAACAGCTAACAGTGTATAATTGGACTTGCAAAAGCTAAGGTTTTCTTTGATGTAATTAAAAACAAGGTCTACGAAATATATAGGAGAAAGTGAGGACTGCAGATGCTGGAGATCAGAGTCAAAAGTGGGGTGTTGGAAAATCACAGCAGGTCAGGCAGCATCCAAGAAGCAGGAGAACCGTTGTTTCGGGCGAGAGCCCTTCATCATTCTAAGTTAGTCATACTACAGAGATTGCAAAATAGATAATGCTTAAATACTTTAAGTTGGTCAATTATTTGCTGGCACACGATGTCTGTCTACATCACACATGATCAGAGGAATGCAGATTCTGCCATGCTTAACATTCCAACACTTTCAAGAACTACTGAACAAGGATACTCTACGTTGAATCTCACTAGCTTAAAGTAGCTGTGCAGCCTTTCTGGAGTGTGTGTATATATTGCTCTGAATGCAACAGTGTCACATTAGGTCACAAACATATGTAACAATATTGTTCCAAAGCTAAGATTGCCACATTAGTTCATTACAACTTGTTCTTTTTAGTTTCAATTTATGTCCTACAGATATTAAAGAGGTAAGAATTTCCAGGTCTCCTTGCCACATGACTTTAACTTGACATATTCAGTTGATATGTTTTGAATTTGATGCACATGGAGACAAAAAAGAAGAATTTAAGGAATTAAAACTCAGAGTATATTGTAATAAAGTCGATGTAAATCAGAAAATCAGCAACTAATTTAAAAAAAACTTTGCTAGAATATGAAAAATATGTTCATCAACATTACTCCTCCAATCAAAAATTGTATTCAAATGACAACCATAGTCCAGATGAGGAGAATTTATTCTGTGTACAGTTACCTGTCTTCATTCTGCAAACTGCGAGCACCAGAAGACTCCATGAAGATAGAATCTTCAACAAAGCTTACGGCGTGTACTTGATGAATGAGACTGCCTTCATCATTCGCCAACAGCATAGCACCCACCTCGTCTACTCGGTCTTTTAACCTTATGTATATATACACACACATGCATACAAGTATGCAGTTCATAATATGGTACAAAACAGGACGCATGTCAACCTAACAGTATTTACATTGAGCAAACAATTTGTGATTTTTACCAATGATTTAATTCAAGGAGCAGCCCTGTATCAATTCAGCTTTATTAACAAGAGTACTTGAATCCTTAATCACAATATACAAATCTTTATCTTCTCAAGGCATTCCTTTAATTTCAAATACTTAAGAGTTTTGGGAAACGGAATGGGAGATATACAAAGGTCGATTTAGAAGCAAAATATCAGAAATCAGGCAGCAATAGTAAAATTTCACTAAGAATGGAGAAGCTATAATTAAGGAAATGTTACTTCCTTTGAGTAGAAAAAGATCCCTGGTTGCATAATCAATATGCTTTTAAGTTCTTGGATAGTTCTGAATTTCCAGGCCAATTAAGAAGTTAGCAATTGAAAAATAAAGTGGGGAAGTAGGGTAGTAGTTGTTCTGATGGAACAATGAGATTAAAAACAGCAGACACTTGAAAGGGAACAATCAAAAATGGTTAAAATTAGCACAAGAAGGAAATTGGTAAACAGTTGGCTCATGAAATCCTAAAGGAAACTGAAATTACCTTTTTTGGTCAAGAGAAACTAGCATTAGCTAGGCAGGAACACAGGGAAGAGATATCAATACAGCATATTTGGAAAGGAATTTTGCTGAAGGACAAACAAGAAGAATATATTCTAAACAGCAAAACTAATAAACTAAAAAAGATTTAAATCGAAATCCTGACTCTCACTTTTCTGGAGTCAAATAAAAATTACTCAATAAAACTAATTGTTGATGCTGGTTCTGTTCAACAATGTATGTGGGTAAAAAATAAAATGCAGCGTTGTGAAGTAGTTTAACAGCAATCAGACAGACCAGCTACAGGATTAGGCAAAGATTTGCTATTAATAAAAAAAACTGTGGAGTACTTTTAATGAAGATTGCTATTTCCTACAGAAAGATCTAAGTAAGAATATTACTTTAATTAAAACTCCTAGATTTTGCTACATTTCTAAAAGTTAGGGCATAAACTTTAAATTACATCATTAAATTAATATGATCTGCAGTTTAACAGGACTGCCCCTTTATCAGGATCATTCAGTTCCAAGTTTTCAGCCACCTACTATTTCAATTACAAGTATTCTTTGTTCTGATGTCCATATCAAATTGACCAATACAAACAGAGACTTACATGAATACAATGGCCTGTTAGTGACAAGTGGCTGCAGTTACTTTCTAACTGAGCATGCTCAAGCCTAGTTAACGAGAGTTAGGAAACGTCAGTATAATTCAGAGATATCTTGGGGTTAGCAAGATTCCTGGTTATGGCTCAGTTATGGTTCAGTGGACTTCAAACACCAGTAGACCACGATGTGAATAGCAGCAACATACACATTCACAGAAAACTGGCCACCTGAAGGCAGAGCAGCAAGAAGAAGAAATGCAATTGTGAATGTGAGACTCAGTCTATCTAATAAATGGCTTCAGTAAAGAATGTATTCACAATAAGCATGTGTTCTAAGTTAAGGGCGATAAAATTTACAGTCAACAGTTATGCACTTAAGGTACGTAACTGTTACACCCACATTTCATTTCAAGAGCAGTTACATGCAACATGGCCAACAGATGACTAAGGGGTTGTTACAACACTTGAGGTCTCAACTAGGACATCCAAGCCCAAATATCAGTCTCAACAGTCACTTTTATTCAAAGTTTTCACAAAATGACAAAAGCTACAACACTTTTGGCAGAAGTCAATATAGCGTTGGTGACTGTGCGGGCATGCATGGAAAGGAAATTGGAAAAACAAAATCTCTTCACACACTATTGCGACACTAGGTTTTCTAGTGCGTATTGAAACATGTTGATTGAAATGACTGTTGAGCATGAAGAGGTGCTTGTATGGAAATTCAATTTGAATCAAAATTATTTATGAAATTAAGATATTGCAGTATTTGTTTTCCATAAACACTATAATATGCAGACTTAAAAAAAAAACTGAATGGCTGCATTGGCAATGAAACAACTAGTCCTTCCAAAATGGATCTGGGTGTATTTTCATGCCATCAGATCAATAATGACACATTTTGACGTAAAATCTCTAAATATTTGTTGTATGAAAAACCTGCAAGTCATCAGCATTGCTCAAATACCAAAGTGAAATCCTGCTGAAGGGAGGAGTGAGAATGATAAACCAAAAGCTATAGTTGGGCATAAATATGAATATCACAATCCAAAGCAGATGATTTTTTTTTCATCCCCAAGAATAAAGTCAAATCATTCTCACATCAGAGATGGGGTAAGGAAGGATAAGTAAACAGACATGATGTAATAATAGTGATATGGTGCAAGTGGAATAGAAACAGTGCCAGCAGGCAAACAAAATATAAACAAACACCCAAAAGATAGAAAATTAGAAAAGAAAAAGTACGTTATTACACACTAAATTATCCACAATTTGTCTTCACATGTGCATGCAACAATGATTCATTAGCTTCACAACAGGAAATGCAATAGCAGTAGTTCAAACCATCAAGCTTTGTGACTTAAGAAATGGAAAGGGCACATTGGGTTGGGAGTGTCTAAAATTTTGACACGTATGATGGCAGAACACAATGCACAGTATAAGGCAAACTATTCACATTCACCCAGAAAACAAAAATTACAATTAGAATTCTGATAATCCTTATTCAAAAGAAGTTTTAAATCTAAACTAACTTCCAAATTAAGATTCTGCCTGTCATTCTAACAGCCCATTCAAATGATGAAATGAGTGAGAGATAATTTATTTTTTGCAACACCTGTCCATTCTACTATATTAAGCAATCAGCGTCTTTATGAAATAAAAGTTAGAGTTCAGCAAACATATGTAAGGAAAGATTGGGAATTTTGAAAACTTAACCTTGGTTTTCAATAAGAAATTTGATCAGGGACATTGAAAAATTAAAACGAATTCTCACTTCAAAAACTCAAGCTAGCTATTAATATGATGCATTATTTGAGAAGTGTTTATTCTGCAGGGTAAGAATTTATTAAATAAAAATCCTAGTGAAGTTATTTAGTATCTATATGGAACTGAAATGATACATAAATCTTTCCATCCAAATAGAATGAAAATAATTTACAATCATTGTCGTATTTTTGATATTCAAAAACAAGCATTTCTGTTAAGGGCTGGAACAGTGGCTCATTGGTTAGCACTGCTGCCTCACAGCGCCAGGGACCTCGGTTCAATCCCCACCTCGGGCAACTATCTGTGTGGAGTTTGCAAGTTCTCCCCGTGTCTGCGTGAGTTTCCTCCGGGTGCTCCGGTTTCCTCCCACAGTCCAAAGATATGCAGGTTAGGTGAATTGGCCATGCTAAATTGCCTGTAGTGTTAGGTGCATTAGTCAGGGGTAAATGTAGGGGAATGGGTTTGGGTGGGTTGCTGTTCGTAGGGTTGGTGTGGACTTGTTAAGCCGAAGGGCTTGTTTCCACACTGTATGGAATCTAATCTAAGTGATCAGAGCGTAAACTCTGGTAGATATTGTTCTCTATAGTCTGTAGATATTTGGAAAATTCACAGTGGCTCTGCATCACTCTGGCTGAATTCAGTTAACTCATTACTGGGCACGAATTGAATCCAGGATGTGCTGTTACTTGCATTCAATCTTTGTTACTGATTCAGTCCATGAGTTATTTTCTCCAGTTTAATATATTTTGTGCCAATTTACTTAATGTGGTATATATCAGTGCATATTACACACAGACTTTATAATTCTAGAAAATTGTTTCAGAAGAAGATTCTATGCCCCATCAACACCATACCTTTTTGGAGGGCAGACTTAAGGTGTGGAGGGCTGAAGAGATAGATGGAAGTCAAATCGCTAAGTAGAGACTAATTTACCAGCATGCACCTTCCAAATTGAAATAGATAGTCTGTCTGTGTCCTTATGTGCAAGACAGAATGGATCCCTTTTATTATTGCTAGCATGAAGGTTTGAACTCTCAAAACAGATCCAGAGCAGGGAAAAGCTTACTACCCCTAGCTGTTAATAAAGGCATTGCAGACAGAAATCAAACAATACAACCAACTGAACTACAGGTAAAGTAATTTTCAAATAAACTCAGGACACCGTTCACTGCATCAATGTAAATTGACAAGTCTTCACTAAAATATTCAGTCTTTCTACATTGCATTGGAACTACCGTTGCCTACACAAAGATGATTAGTATTAATTTTTTTATATAGTATATAGTAATTTTTCGTATATAGTAATTTAATCCACTTTGGTAAAGTCAGCCAACTTAAGAGTGTGTCTGCACTTGCAGACCTACAGGATTTTCATAATAATCATTTTCTTCCCCCCCACCGCATCCCAAAAAAAAAATTTCTAGTTTTCAGTAATTTCAGTTGGATGGTGAACTGAATATCTAAAAGATGCAGGATGTCTGTTATGGGATGCACTTGATCAAATTTTAGCGTTCCTGAACAAGTTGGTTGTACTCTGGAATCCTGCATTTGTTTAAAGATTCTTCAATAACAGCCTTATTCACGGCATATCCACTGTTTTTGTTCACTTCAACTCACAAGCTAACCTGAAGGAGGGATTTTTAAAAAGAAATTTATGAAACCAATTAGTCTGCAAGCCCAGGTGGTTGTACATGATCTCTGAACAAGTTTAGGAAGCTACACACTATTTTCCTGGATAGGAACAAATTCTTTAGTGGACCAGCAGTTTTAATTACTGGCCCTTTAAGCAAAAGGTTGGTATGAAAAGTGTCATGTACTGTGCAGAAATGTGCATTAATAAGAGGGCATCTCACTGTCGAGAGATAACTGCCCATGACAGACTCAGACATCTTAACTCAAATGCCAAAAATACAAGGTAGCTTTTCAGGCCTGGTCACAATTTGCTGCTCTACTCCAGAGATTAGCAAACAGGATATATTATGTAAAGCTAGATCTTTTGTTGGAATACAAATTACTGTATGAAATTGGGAAAGAATGAGAATAAGGGCCTGAGATCAATGGTGAAAACCTGCAATGCACTACCATGACCGACTTACACAGAATTACAAGAAAGAAATTAGGAATTGCTGCTATAAATTGAGCATAAAGTAGAAGTAGGTCTTCAGTTCAATAGAATTAATTGGCACCATTCTAATATTTAAATAAAGCTAGAAACATTAACTTGAAAACTATGTAGAAATTAAGTTCACATCCAGAGCGCAAGTATTGAAACGCATCATTGACTGCAAGGAATGTGTGTTTCAGGAGATCAGTGGTTATAAACATAATGCAAAACATTTTTCAAAATTATACCATGAAAGGTTTTAGTTGATTGGCAATATGAATGCTTTAAATAATTTCACCATTTATAATTAAATCTGTAAAAGATGATTTAAAAAAAAATTATCCAAAGGTTGTGGGTGTCACTGGATAGAGTTAGAATTTATTTCCCAGCCCTACATACCCCTGAAAAGATGGCAATGAGTTGCTTTTTGAATCCTGGCAGTCAATTTAATGTAGGTACACCCGGTGCTACTAGAGATGGAGGAGTGGAGCAGGGGGTTTTCAGGATATTTGATCCACAAATCAGTAATGTATTTCTAAGCCAGAATGGTATGCATCTTAGAGGACAGCATGCAAGTGTTGGCCTCCCCGTGCACTGGGATCCTTGTTCTTCTGTGTTGTAGAGATTGCTGGTTTGGTAGACGTGAGTTAAAGGAGCTTTGATGTGTTGAGGTGTATCTTATAGGGAGGATGCATCATTATGAAACATAATGGAGACCATAAGATATGCAAGTAGTAGGAAGTATAACGTTCTACGAAATTGGTTCTAGCTTCACAGTTCACCAGTTGGACAAATCCCTTCTTGGTGAAAATCAAGAGGAATTTCCTGAGGTGGGTGCAAAAACATTGTAGTGTTCAAACAAATTTCTTCACATCTGGGCAACTTATAGTATTGCCTCAACCAGTGGATATGAACTTAAGTAATTGCAAGTGAACACTTTTTGGCCAGATTCAAGATTAAATTTGAGCACTAGAAAAAAGAAGAGAATAAGTAGCCTGAATCACAATTCAAGTACAAGATGTATTGACTATCAAGATCTTATTTTTTTAAACTTGAACAAAATGTATTATCACAACTGTGCCAAGTTCCACCCAAATTATAACTTCACATATTCACTGATCAACCTATTTAAACTTTTAATTAAATCGACTGAAGGGAGAGGTTATGGTACCTCTGTTTTACATTTGCAACTTCTGGGCAATAAATTACAATGCTCCAATGATGTCTCTACACCCCAAAACATCCAAAACCTTTGGGACAGGAAACAGGAAGGGGAAGGGATAGGGGGCTGCTGAATTGTATACTTAAAACTTGATCATAGCATAGTTATGAGCAGGATTGTTAGATGGCAGTGGTCAGTTTATGAATGACACATACATACACAGCAAACATTCACGAGCAAAAAGTGATTAGGTACATGAATAATGACAGCACACCTTTTCAAGTGTGTATGGTTTAGGTATGAAAATATGCCTTTTATATATAGTTCCTGTATCCAACTGAATTGCTAGACAAATAATCACCAGCTTCTTCATCACTAGCACCTCATTCTGTTTTCAAATAGCTTCCATTTCAGTGGACCATCACTTTGCCCAAATTACAAGTACAAGAATGTACAACAATAAAAGTTGTGTCAATTCAAACTACATGTTCATTATTTGGTAATACATGGACCTACATTTGACCAGCTTCAATAATATACTGAGCAGTTATTGTAAAACTTTTAGGAGGCATGGTATTAAAACACGAACTTTAACATTAATCTAGCAATGAGTAATCGTAAATGTTAGGCAAGCAGAAAAATATACTGACTCATCTCTCAACTCAAGTTTTAAGCTGTAGAATTGGCAATTAAAAAAAAAAGGATGGATAGAGGAACTTTACTCAAATAATAATTTGATAGTACATAACCTATGTCTCACTGAAAAAAGGACATTCTGTCAAAGCTTTTTATTTTGAACTCATCAGGACAATTAGCAAGACTATCAATTCAAGTGGAAAGCCAACATTTATACTGCATGACATTAGAGAGCTGATCGTGCCTCAGGCAATCATGGAGAACACACCGATCAATACTGATTAACATAATTGTCAGGCTTTGTTTAAAGTTTAAACCAGGTAGGTTGACTGATATCTTAGGAAAGTCCCCTGACCAATGAATCCGCAATGTGTTTGTTTTGCAAAAAACAGGGCCCTGTGTATTAGTAAATGTTGTTTCCAACAACACAAATTTTCCCACACTGATTTGTAAACTGATTGTCAAGAATATTCTTTGCATACTTAGGATTATCCAGTAAATGATGTCCAGTTGCAAAATTGCATTTAATGTTGATCGTTGTGCTGGATCCTTTTGCAGGTGCAGGCTGGTAGGATTCAGTTAATACCTTTCTTGTTCTGAACTTAAAGGGACATGCTGTTTGATACAATCCATCAATCTCTAGAATGTATAGCCTCCGTACCTGACATTACACCAGCAATGAAATTCTTATATCACATGACCCATTTGTGTAATAGAACACCCTTTTAGATTGATGGTAACATCCTGCATTGCTATTGCACAGTAATATGTGAATAACTAACTTCACTGTTGTTCAACCTTTTGAGGTTTCTCACGCTTTCAAAATAATTAGAAGTAGGCTGGATATTTTCAGGAGTAAAAATCCATGCTGCATACACAGATTTTATTAAGGCGTTTGACAAGGTCTCTCACAGTAGGTTTATCCAGATGCAAAGGATTCACAATGACTTGGTCACATGGATTCAGAACTGGCTCGCCTACTGTGACAAAGCTACTTCTTTAACAAAGTTATGCAATCAATGGCTGTTTTTTTCAGAGAGGTCATAAACGACAGAGACTCTGAAAAGAAGTATCGTGGTTGAAGGGTTTTTGGGCCAGTTTAAGAATAGCAAACAGAGACTGCCTCAGGCAGAAGGCTTTCAAGTTAAAACAAAACACTTGTACAATGAAAGGGGTGTGGCCAGTTCTCCAGCTCAACTTTACTCTGGTTTGGTTTGGTTTGATTTTAGCAGGAGTGGGAAAAGAAAGGCTGCTGGACCCAAAGAAGCAGGTCCAGGCTAGTACTCTCTCTCTCTAACACTCTCGCTGTCTGATTTCTATCCTTTAAGAACCTGTGTTTGACTTTTCCTTTTGAGCCAAGGAGTGTTTATGGGGATTGTTGCAAATATTTGGAACAGCATCATTATGTTGGGATAGTCTGCTAGGTTTTCACATAGAATAGGTTATTCGGTATTCTGTTCTCTGTTGTTTGTGTTTCATTCAGTAATCCTGTAAATAAATTCTGTTTTGTTTAAAACTAAGTGGTTTCACCAGCTGATTCTTTCCTGGAATATCCACTTGGCACCTGCTTAAAACAACTAGCAAAGTTAGGGTCTGGGCTATCAGGGAGCATGAGAAAGGTGGCATCAGACCTTGAAGACCATGTTGAGAACATACTGTTAGCATTACCCGAATGATTGGGATATAGCTATCCAATTCACATTGTTTGCCATTAGAGATGCCCCAAATGAATCTACTCAGTTCACTCCCTTCAAGTTAATATTTGAGCATTAAGTGAGGGGCTCTTTGAAATTAATTAAAGAAAAATTGACAGGACCACAGTCGGAGATCTCACACTTGGATTACATATCAGAGGTGAGGGAAAGATTAAATCGAGGTGGTGAATGGGCTAAACAGCACCTAATGAAGGCACAGTGTAGAGTGAAGCTGGTGGCAGATAAAAGCGGAGACTCTGAGACATGTTTTCCCGAGGGGATAACACGTTAGTACTGTTACCAGTTATAGGAGATCCCTTCACAGCCAAGTTTAGTGGTCCCTATCAAATTGGAGAAAAAGTTCAGACCTGTCTGGTAAAGATGCCAGATCGAAAAAAAATGGTATCGGGCATGTCATGTGAACAGGTTATACTAGAGAGAAAGAACTGGAGAAACACATATTAGTTACTGCCCCACAGAGCAAGGAATCAAATCCAGAGGATGTGGATTTTGATGTGCCTCAAAATATTTTAAAAATGCAGAAGTCTTTGAAGAGTAGGATAGGTTAGTAAATTACCTGTCTCATGAGCATAGAATGTAGTTGCAAGATTTGTTCCTGCAGTATAAGGACATATATAAGAATCAGATGGGGAGGACTAATGCTATTGTACATGAAGTAGGGAATATTGCTCCGATAAAACAACATCCCTTTCAGCTTAATCCTTTCAAAGCCAGACACGTCCAGACGGAGGTGGAGGCCATGCTCGATGAGGATATCATCAAACCAAGCCAGAGTGAATGGAGTAACCAGATTGTCTGAAGTGGCCACACAAGCAGATAAGATGGTCAGGAAAGTACAGAGTTAAAAATCACACAACACCAGGTTATAGTCCAACAGGTTTCGGAGTGATGCTCCTTCATCAGGTGATAGTGGAGGGCCACTAGGAGCGTCGCTCTGAAAGCTAGTGTGCTTCCAATTAAACCTGTTGGACTATAACCTGGTGTTACGTGATTTTTAACTTTGTACACCCCAGTTCAACACCGGCATCTCCAAATCAGGAAAGTACAGGGCATGCTTACCTTTATTAATCAAAATTTCATGTTCCAGCTTGGCCAGATTTTGGTCAGGCCATACTTAAGAGTATTACACTCAATTCTGGTAGCCACATTACAGAAAAGATCTGGAGGCTTTGGAGAGGGTGCAGAAGAGGTTTACCAGGATGCTACCTGGATTGGAGGGTATGAGCTATAAGACGAGGCTAGAAAAAACTTGAATTGTTTTCTGTGGAGCACTGGAGGCTGAAGGGAGTCTTTATAGAAGTATATAAAATTATGAGATGCATAGACTGGTTTGACAGTCATATCATCATTTTTCCCCCCCAAGTTAAAATGTCTAATACTAGAGGGCATGCATTTAAGGTGAGGGGGGAAAAGTTCAAAGCAGATGTTAGGGGCAAGTTTTTTTTTTAAAAACACAGTGTAGTGAGATTTTGGACACGCTGCCAGGGATGGTGATGGAAGAAGATATGACAGGTGGATTTAAGGAACTTTTAGATAAGCACATGCTTAAGCAAGGAATGGAGGGATATGGATCAAGGACAGGCACAAGGGATTAATTTAATTTGTCATCATGTTCAGCACAACATCGTAGGCCCATTTCCAGGCTATATAGTTCTAAGTTTTAACAGTGATGGCTTTCCCTTTCAATTGGTACTTTTGTGAATTGCTCTGACGAATGCAAGACAAAGAGCTTTGACAAAATGTGTGTTTTTCAATAATACTTAAGTTTGCTCAAAGTCCGTTAATCTATAATACAGTTTATGAAGAAATACTGAGTCAGAGGAATTGGATTCAAGTCCCATTCCTGCACTTCAGCATATGATAAAGGCTTACACTGCAGGAGGGATTCAATGCAGAGACCTATTTTGAAGAGTCGGATTAGACTCGAAACATTAACTCTACTTCTTTTTCCACAGGTAGCGCCAGATCTGTTAAATTTCTCCAGAATTTTCTATTTTCATTGGGGGGGGTGGGGGGGGAGATAGAAATGGAATTCAGAACACAACAATATCAGTTCAATAGATTATGTGTGATCTTGATTTGTGCATTTGTATGTCATACTGGGCAACTTTTTTTTTTGGTCAACATCACCAAACTGATCAACTCGTCATTTACTTTACTGCTGTTTATGAAGTCTCGCCAAATGGCCATTAAATTTGATATTTGTAGAATGCTATATGGCAAAGCAGTTTGTGAACAAATTTGGTATTTCTTAGAGATATGATAAGGTGATATTTAACAAGCACTGTATACATTACTAATATTTTGCAAGTATTCTCATCTGGAAAGCTTTGAAGAAACACACACTACCAGAGATTTTAAAATGCCTGTTTTATATTCATAATCTCAACAATCTGGAGGGGAGATTTAGAAAAAAAGGCATACCTATTAAGCTTCTTTTAAATTGAAAACTTGAAGCTTAGATTTTGGAACAACACTCTTTCCCTCATCGTGCATCTCCATAAAGCAAAGTAACAATTTTGACAAAGAGACAAGAGTTGGAGATTCTTAAATTATAATGTTTTAAATGATTACTACCATTGTATTGCCAACTCTCAGCACTCTGGAATTGAGGAAAGCAGTAGATATTAATTATGCCTATATGTGATACTTGGATCATTAGAGACATGAAGGAACAGCAGAGTTCTTTTTAACAATTAAAAAGTTGGCAATGCATCCACTTAGGCCAATATATAATGGTACCTGAAAAACAGCATCTTATGATCTAACTACCTACTTATGAGAAACTAATAACGTTATTCTGCACACAGTGACAGGTATGAAGTATTTCATTGCGCAGGTGTCTATAATACAGAATCAATTCAGCTACCTTCCTACTGACAACATATTTGCTCAATATATGTTATATCTTCCTTCAACAGATAGACTTTTCAGACTTGCCAGCCAATTATTGGTAAGAACACCAGATAAAGACTGGAATATATATTAAAAGAACACCATTCAGTAATCATGTTGAAATATGCATTTCAATGGCCACCATTATTCTTGCATGTGAAGGCAAAGGGCTTCAAAGGATTTTTTCCCCCCAATAAAGACTTTTAAAATCCTTATTAATAAATATCTTGAAAATGTAAATAATTCAGTGGATATGCTGAGTGAAGCTGACTTTGAAGGTTACTCCTCTCCCACCCACCAATGAAAAACAATTTGAAAAAACCTTCTGAAACCCAGTAAATAAAATGAAGAACCTGTTAAGAACTGCAGTGAAGAATTTGGTCTTTACAGATTGCAGCAAGTCTGAGTTGAGGAAGTTCTGACAGATGCAAAATGAACACCTGTTGCAGGTGCATAAACAGCGTAACCGGGCATGGCTGCGAAAACACACAGAAGTAAGGCAATTGAGTCTCTGCTTACAAAGTTAAAAAAAATTCAGATTCACACCATTCTTGTAAATCACTTGCAAAGGTACCAAATGTCCAATGCCACTTCTGAACACATTTCAGCAAGTTGCCATGGGGAGAACACATAACATGCTACAATCCTACATGAACAGTGGAAGCAAATCTTACTTGTAAGAACAGATACAATGATGACAAAGAACATTAAAAGCATGTGTGTCATACAATAATTTTATTTTTGTTGTGTTAAAAGATAATATGCAACTGCAGCAGGTCCAGTTTACTGGATATGAAAGAAAATAATACCAAGCCTTTGTAATAATCTAGTGCATTACTGTCTGCCATTCTCAGCTGAGGTCAAGATATATTTTGCAATGTTTTACCTATTTAAGAAAAGAAAAATCTGCATTATAGAGGAGTTCAAGTAATTAAACTATGAATGTACGAGGTGCCAGCTGTCATACTGTCAACAGCCTGCAGTTATTACATATATCAGAAGTCACCTGCATGCACTTAATTCCATCACATCCTAAAGGAAGCAATATTTTAGACTGTCCTTATAATACAGCAAATAAATTGGATTGAGAGATTATAAAATAGAAATGTTCCAGAATAACGGAATGCCAACGACAGCATACTCTATTTTGTTTAATTTGCATGCAGTGCAGTGAGCAGTCCATCAGGTTTGACTGGGATAAGTCTGTTCCTCTGAGGGGCTCACACTTAGCTCCAGTCTCTCCAATCTATTATGTTTAGCAAAAAACAGGTCCAAAATTGTCTGATGAATAAGTACCCAGTGCAAAGAAAACACTGGCAAAATATAGCTAAAAGAAACACAAGTAGATCAGCTGGCTCTTTGACCCTGTTCAGCCATTCCATAGAATTATGTCTGATCTGATTTTAATCTAATCTCTGCTTTCCTGCATAACCCTGATCATCGTTCATCTCCATGGTAATCAAGAATCTATCTACTTCTGCCTCAAAAAGTATTTAAAGACTCTGTACTCTTGTCTTTTGAGGAAGGGAATTCCAAAGGCTAAACCCTCAGGGAAAAAAAAAGAGGTTTCTTTATCTCTATTTTAAATGGAGTCCACTCGGGATCCTCTGAAGACGGTTTACTGGACTCAAAATGTTACTTCAGCTTGCTTTTCACAAATGCTCCCGAACTTGCTGAGTTTTTCCAGCAATTTCTGTTTCTGATTTCAATTAAATCTCATCTAACCCTTCTAAATGTTAGAGGCTACAGGCCTAGTCTGCCTAGCTTCTCCTCGTAAGGCAACGTGATCATTCCTGGCATTTGTCTAATAAATCTTCTCTAAACTGCTTCCGATACATTAACATCCTGCTACAAGAATGTTACCAGTCTTCTATTCAGTACGCGAGTTATAGACTCACCAATGCCCTGCAAAAGTGAAGCATAACTTCCCTACTCAAACTCAATTCCCCTTGCAATAAAACATGACATTTTATCATCCTTCCTTACTTGCAGTACTAGCATAATAACCTCCTCTGATTCATGCATTAGGACACTAACAGTTTTAATACTAACTTTAATATGTATGCTATGAGAGATGTTAAGCTAACTGAATATAGTTATAGCTCCCTGCTTTCTGCTTCCATTCCTTTTTGAAGAGTTACATTAGCTATTTTTCAATCTAAAAGAACCTTCTCCAAACCTAGTGAGCTTTGGAAAATTAAAATGCATAAACTATCTCACTAGCTACTTCCTTTTAAGACCCTAAGATGAAATCCATCAGCATATTTCAGTTCTAAGAATAACTTTAAACCTATAAGGGTCAAGGAAGCCCCATGATGGAAACTTATTTTTGTTTGACATATGCATTAGAATAATTTTGCAACGATCATTCTAGACCAATAAATTTGATATTTTCCTACACATTTTCTTGAAATTCATTTTGCAAGTGCAACGGAGCCAATGATTCTCCATAGAAAGATCATATCTTGATTAGCTTCCCATCATTCAACTGAAACCACCAGAAATGATAATCATAGCTGTATAGGCAGCTTTTCTTCAGTCTAGGTGCTCGGACTTTTCAAGCAAAACACTAGCAGAAAAGTATTATTGAGAATACAATATGAAAAAAGGGAGACTTCAAAAGATAGACTGACCAACTTTCTCTGCATATGCTTGAGGAGGAAATACTAAAATTAGAAAACTAATCGGGCAAGGGATGCAAGCCTGAGTGTATGATAATTTGAGCAGCCCAAATTAAGGGAGACTATCAGTGCAAACAATTTGCCCAGCTTTAATACTATCACTGCATCTACAGTGTAAACTTAATCCCAACACCTCTGCCTTGTGCTGACATTTGGCCATACTGTCCAACCATTGGTTGCTTTACAAATACATTTTAAAAAAATTAACATGTGGCTCTTCTGAGAATATTTTAAGTTGTTATTCGCGGAGGCCTTAAAGAGAATTCAATAACTCTCTGAGACAGAAAATCTGCAGAGCTATAGGGTAAAAATGGAGAGTATATAATATATATATAGAATATAAGCTTTTCCCCAGAACTGTCAGTCCTATTAGGCCAACTGGCCACCTTCTGTGTTGTCACCATACTATGATTTCTTTCATAATTGCAGAATATTTTCTTGTTATTATCTCAGGTTACCCTCTAAAATATTGCTTCAAACTGCAGTTAATGATGGTGATCCATGCAAATCTTAACACAACTCATGCAAGACTGTACTGGCTTGATGCCCTGTACTTACGGATACATGGCTATGGTAGTCACTTTGACAAAGAAGTCTTTGCTTGGTGTGCCGACACTGTTGCAAGTATAACTTTGAGGTGGTGGCATTTTGTGTTTGTTGCAGAACTCAATGGGAGAAATGCTGTGATCCTGTTTAGCTTCGTGCAGGTCAGACTTTGCAGCTACAATAATACATGGTGTTTTGCTATCAATGAAATGTTGCTACAAAAAAAAAATAAATTTCATTAGTTGCAGTGTCAGCTACAATGACAAATTAATATTTATTATAATTTTTTTGTGATAAGTTTAGAAATAGCTTTCAAAGTGAACTGGATTAAGGTTCCAATAATGGTTTTTAAAGGACTTACTTTAGAGAAATTATAAACATATCTTTTCTTAGCACTGTCTCATCATACATAGTTCCTCTGATGATTTGCTCCTTGTCAATGCCATCATTTACAGTCCTACTTGATTGATACTTACATGAGCAGTTACCTTTCTATTTTTCCCTATGAGGAAGTACACATTGCCACAACTCCAACAGGACAGATCAGATACAGAGGGTATAAAATCGCACGTGCAAAATGTACGCTACAACTCAACATATTGTACATTGAAACAGAACCCTATTGGTAATACTTCCATTAAGTTGTTCAAGGACAAAAATGTAATCATATTTTTAATTGTACATTTGGGTATCAGGCATTGTTGTATTGTTTAGTTGATAAGATAAAATAAAATACACATGAAAAAAAGACACTGTGCAACAAACTGGTAAATAAACATATGAAAGCTGGTATGCCCTTTCATCTGTCTGGAATCTCTTGAGCAGGTCTTCTCAAATAATATGTAATATTAATGAAACTGTCTGCAACCTTAGTCAGGAAACTAGGTTCAGCACAGCAAAATATAGCAAGGTCTGGACTTTTCATCAACAATTTACCCTTGCGTAGCAGTTCTATTGTAGAAAGATATTGCAGTGCTACACAGTTAGATGTCAGATCAGAGGACAGAAATTTGGAGATATTTAGGAAGAAGGTTTCAGACCTCAACACGAGTTACTAAAGGTCCTGCCACCAAGAGGAGGAACTTGGATGCTCCATAGTCAAAAACTCAAGGATCGAGAAAGGACTGGAGG
The DNA here is from genome assembly GCF_047496795.1 of Chiloscyllium punctatum. Taxonomy (NCBI): domain Eukaryota; kingdom Metazoa; phylum Chordata; class Chondrichthyes; order Orectolobiformes; family Hemiscylliidae; genus Chiloscyllium; species Chiloscyllium punctatum. The sequence goes on along the minus strand of NC_092777.1, from coordinate 62,563,518 downwards.
AAGTTAAAGATTTTGAACAAATGTGGAAAAATGTGACAAATGCAATGTTGGCCATTTCTGCTTTTCAAAACACAGTATCTATTTGCATGATTAAGAGATATTTACACAAATCAAAAGATATCAGACAAGTCCAAAACTTCTCAAAGTCTGTTGGATGATCATTAAATTTGGCAATTATCATTCACTATTTGAAAAAAAAGTAAAGATTTTGTAGAGAAAATTGTTGTCACAATCATACAGATGCACAAAATAAAGAGAAACTGAGAGAAAGGAAACACTGTGCAAATTTTTAAACTAGATGCTGCAAATACCTTGAAGATCCTTGTACAATAATCAAATGATTTGGGATTGCTGACATCATATACCAAGCAAACAACATCACAAACGGTATCAGAAGCAGTAATAAATTCGGAGTCAGACAAAACTTCATGTAGCTTTAAAAAGGAAAAGAAAAACAAACTTAGAGTTGTCTTCATGTTTAAAAGATTGTTAAAACAAAATGCAAGCTTAAAGCACAAACTGGAAAATTTAAAAGAGGAATCCCGCAAAGAATGACATCAACTGTGGTACAACTGTGAATATTAGAATTCTAGAGATATCTAAATGAGAAAATTAATAAACAATGTTTGTGCATTTGTGTTCCCATTTATTGGCATATCTGGTAGACAGTTAAAGTCATGTGAATTTAATTACCATATACAACACTAGGTTACAAATGTTGATTATCATGCTTGAAAGAGTACATTAGGTCAATCTTTTACTAATTATTTAATGAAGTGCAAAAAAGGTTTAAAGCAGTTTGCAGGTTTCAGTCTAAAGACAGGGTAAGCAAGGCAGCTTCAATACAGTCAACAACAAAAAAATGCAAATAAACAGTGTGAAACACAGTTTGAATCCTACTTCAGTAAGTGAGCAAATAGCAGTTTAACTAAACACATCAATGTAATGTTGAATTTTTGAACAAAATGAATTTAGTGTAATATTCCCACACCTCTGTTGTAACAGCATGACCAGTTTTATTTAAATGTCTTATTTATAACCTGACTGGGATTATATTTTTGTTGAACAGCTAAAGCGAAATGCCATTTGAATTCAAACTAGTTAGCACCATTTCAATAAAATGTAAAATATTTCCTTTGTGCTGAATCAGAACCAACAAACACCCTATAACAATAGAAAACAGAACTTCCATTTGGAAAATAATTGCTTATTTTAATGCAACCTCATATTCAGTTTTCATTACAGAAACAGGTAAAATTACTACTTTAATCAGTTATCTATGACAATAGCATGTTAATATACAAATTACTAAAAGTGAATGATGATGTACATTGCAAAAATATTGAAATGCACCTCCCTCTTCTCCTGCTATCTTATTCATTCACCAGCTAGAAAATGCAGACCACACTGTAACCACAACACATTAATAACAGCGGTAGCAGCTGCTAGATAGTGCACATGGTGGTGTCCAAATTGATTACTGTCTCTTGGACATGTATACCATGGAACTGCCCATATTGCCAGATAAATTTCAATGTTGTGACTATGTGGGAAAATTTAAAGATGGATGCAACTAAGACTTGAAATGCAGTCTATAGTCTACAATTGGGACATTGTTAACACTCATACCCGAGTAAAGTGCATAGGGTTGTTTCTTGACATAACAATTAAAAAGAAAATTCATTCACAGAATGAGGACATAGCAAGCTAGACAAGCATTTATTACGTTTCCTTAATTGCTCAATGGGCAGTTAAGGGGCTATCACATTGCTGTGGGTCTGGAGTGATATGTAGCCAAACCAGATTTGGATGGCAATTTCCTTCTCTAAAAGGTCCTTTGTGAAATAGATGGGTTTTTCTGACAATATTCATGAGACTCTGAATCCCAAATTTTTACTGAATTCAAATCCACCATCTGCCATGTCAGGAATCAAACCCTGGTCCACAGAACATTACCTCTTTGGATTAACAGTCCAGCGAGAAAAGCACTAGGTCGTCACCTCAGTTTTGTTACACCCATCTAATTTATGGTGAGACAGACAGACTAGGCTTTGTTTTGTTCTATCATCTGGGAAGTGTATTAAAACATTAGTCCAGGATAACTGAAGTCAGAGAGTGGGACTTGAAACTGATTTAGACACTGATTTAGTATTACCACTGAACTAAACTGATAAATTCAGTCAGTTCAATTGTTGCTTTTCAGTATAATAATTCAAAAATTGTGGTGATTACTTAGTGTGATGGAAATTATCCTCAAAAATATACATGCAAAAGTTGTTAAAGTTTCCACCTTTGACTTTTTCTGGCTATAAACAAAGTGCATCTCCAAGGAATTCACCTGACAAAGTAGGTAAAGGATCTTGTAGTAAACAAACAATGTCAACTTAATTGTAACCTACTCCCTTCACAGGAACACTTGTTCAAAAACTAGTTAACATTAAAACTTACATCATTCTCCTATTTAAAGATTTTAGAGCATTGTATAAGTCAAATTTAACAACCAGCATCACAAAACTTCCAAGAAAATAAATGAAACACTATGTGAAAAGTTCAATATTTAATAGATTTAATATTTTCTTCCTAAGATGTTTCCTGTAGGTGTAAACAGAAGTGTGAAGAATTATGACTTTGGATCTAAAGTAAGATAACATGGATCACAGAAGGAAAGAGGTGTGAACATGCTGTGCATTTTGATCATATTCACATAATTACCTACCAGTAAATATTTTTCTTGCCCATACACATAGGTTGTGTTTATGGCATAGAGTGACTTGTGTTCCTCTTTTATCTGTTTTTGTTTCTGTGAAGTGGAACAAAGCAAGTCAGTTAATCACAGATGATGAAAGTTACAACTCATATGAAAAATGGATTTAAATATAAAATACGTACTTCACATAATTTAATTACCTAAATAAGTGAAAAAACCCAATATATATAGGAAGATAAAGTATTGATATATTTCCTGTTTTATTCCAGTCTAGGGCAGATCCAGAGCATTAAATAAAAATTTGATCCACCTCATTCACCTTAAATTAATGGCACTGAAAAATAGCCTCCCGGGTTCCAGATGACACATGAGATATATTCTAAATATAAACAGCCAAAACTGATCAGCTTTTTCTCATGTCTTTCAAAGATTCAACTCCAATCTTTATTCAATGTTTTGCACAGTTAAGAGAAAGGAAATTATTCTACAATATTCAATAGCAAGTGGAAGAAATCTTCATGTTTTGTCTTTCTACTATTCATTCACACGCTGTGGACATTTGCTGGTTAGACCAGCATTTATTGCCCATCCCTAATTGAGGTGGTGGTGGTTGATATCTTAAACTATTGCAGTACATGAGGCACAGTGTTTATTAGGGAGGGAGTGATAGTGAAGGAATGATGATTATGGTTCTAGGTCAGGATTTTGTTAGTTTGGAGTGACTTGCAGGTGATGGTGTTCCATATATCTGCTGCCCTTGTCCTTCTATGCTGTAGAGGTTATGGGCTTAGAAATCAGTAAGAATGTTGCCAATCCACTCCATGATGGACATCCAAGTTCCCACCCAAGAGTATATTCAGTGTCCTTGCCACCTTCAGTACGACTCCAAGTGGTGTTCAATATGGCAGAAAATTGATTTATCAGCTGGGGCAGAAACTTGACTTGCCCACATTTGACCCTATGCTATGGAATTTCATGAAGTCCAGAGTCAATGTTAAGGTCTCCAAGGCCAACTGCTTCCTGTTTTCCATTGTACCACCATCTCTGTTGGATTTGCTCTATTGGTGAGACAGTACATACCCAGAGATGTCATTGTTAGTCTCTGGGATACTGGCTATAACATATGATTCTGTGAGAATGACTATGTCAGACTGTCGCTTGATTAGTTTGAGGGACAGTTGTAAAAACTTTTGGAGAAATCTCTAGTTGTTAATATGAGGACTCTTTTGCAGGGTTCAAAAGCCTGCAGGTGCCACTGTCATTTACTGTGCCTTGACCGATGCTGAAAGGATATGTGGTACATTCGTTTTGAGGCTTTTTATCTACATACTTCAACATTTTAAAGACTTGAACAATGATGTCTTCTTATTGTGTCATCAAATTCCACCACCAGAAGCAAAATGGAGTTCTGAAAATATTTCTTTACAAATTGAATCTCAAGTTCTGTATAGAAGAGGTTTAAAACCTTTACACTCTAGGACTTTGTGTAACATCTGTGGCTTTAAAAATACTTTCAAGTCAAAGACCTAAAAATCCACCATCAAAACAAAACCCAGACTTTAATAACTTGTTCTCAGATCAATAAAGTGGCTGATGTTGGAAATAAAGATGTCACTGGTGCTGCTGTGGCGTCCTTCTGACAATTATATTGAGCAAGGTATAGGAAATCTATAACTCAATGTTCAACTTTGTAAGGTCAATAACGCCTTGAATATTCACCCTGCACCCAAAGTCTCATTTCAGAAAGCACAAAATGCAAAAAACAATTTAGGAGTGGGGGGTGTGGGATGGAAAGAATTGAATAGGAGATTCAATCTCCATTTCATATTCTACGAGAGGCTACCAATGAATAAAAGTTATACAGCTCTAATGGGTAGAAAATGAATAGAAGGTGACTCCATAATTACTCTTTGATACACCAAAAAATGTTTTAAAAGGTTTATACCTATTCCAATATATAGTAGTACAAAAATCTTCATGCTTTCACAAATCTGCATGATTTGTGTACCATTACATTGCAGTGTAGGTAGTAATTTTATCAAAGTACAATGTTACAGAGAATGATCATATAATTTTAGATGAGTACTTAGTTCTCAATAAATAGTTTTGTAGTGTTATCTTTAATAACTAATAATGCTTTTCTTTTTACTAATACATTACAATACATTAAACTAGACAGTTGTTCAATAATTTGAATTTCAGGACCTGTACACATTAAAATGCAAATAAGAGGAGGAATGCAGTACTCTAAAAATTCTAAGGTGCTCACCATTAAATTTCGGCCAAGAAAGCCTTGCAGAATTCCAGTTTTGCCACAGTTTTTCATGCCAATAAGATTACACTGAAACACATTCCTTTGTGTTTGCTTTTTTTGCAGATCTAGTTTTTTATCTCTCGTTACTGCAGGAATATAAAGTTTGATTAATAAATCATTAATCAGACACTCAGAGTAAATGCAATCCCACTTTCTTTCCCACCTAACATATGTGTTCCAGGCAATGCTGTATAAAGTGTCTAAATGCTGTAGGAGCACATTTCTGCAGATATTTGAATCAGTGCAGAGCTCTGAATAGTCATCTAGACTCGAAACATCAGCTTGCTCTCTCTCCATGGATATTGCCAGGCCTGCTTTGATTTCCAGCATTTTTTGTTTTCTGTCTAAACGTTGCAGCAGGAACAGAGATATCAAGGGTCAATATTTGCAGAATCTACCAAATATAGGAAAGTTTGAAAGCTGCAGTAGGTATTTTGGTGTCTCAACATCTGCTCCACAGTACTAAATTAATATTTTCTGGGATTGAGTGGTATAATGAAATTATAAAGTGAATTTGATGTTCCAATTTCAGTCTCCAAAGCTTTCAATGGTGCTGTTTTTGTAATGCTACATAAAGTCCTTGCAAATAGTTATGTAATCAATTAAAGAGTTTAGATTAGAATTTTCTGAAATACGTTGCTCACATTTTTATAATGATCATTGTTAGCGATTTTTGAGAAGATTTCTAGCTAAGGTTGATAATATGGATGTAAGTTAACTCGCTGAGCTAGAAGGGTTGTTTTCAGAAGGTATGTCACCATGAATAGGTAACATCATCAGTGAGAGTCTCAGGTGAAGTGCTGGTGGTATGCCCTGCCTCACTATTCATAGGTCTTGGTTCTTAAGGTGGGTGATGTCATTTCCGGTTCTGCTTTGCTCAAGGGAAGGTAGGTGAGATCTAAATCGATGTGTTTATTGATAGAGTTCTGGTTAGAATGCCAGGCCTCTAGGAATTCTCGTGTATGTTTTTGTTTCGATGTCCCATGATGTGTGCGTTGTTCCAGTCAAAGTGGTGTCCTTCTTTGTCTGTATGTATGGAAACTAGTGATGGTGGGGCATATCTTTTGGTGGCCAGTTGGTGTTTATCAGTCCTGGTGGCAGGTTTCCTGCTAGTTTATCCAATGCAGTGTTTTTACACAGTTCTTGCATGGTATTGTGTAAATGACATTAGATTTGCTGGTAGTATCTAACAGATCCTCTCAGTTCATTAGTTGCTGTTTAAGCGTGTTGGTAGGTTTGTGGGCTACCATGATGACAAGGGTATTTGCTTGTTTGGGTTTGTTTCTGAGGAATCGACTATCTTGCTCGGATAATCGATTATTTGGTTAATTGTTTCAATGCCTTTCTGCTGGGGCTTGGAGTTTTTAAAAGTCTGCTACCTGTTCAGGAGACTGCAGAAGCACACAACGTGCGAGACCCCGCCGCCAACACCGCCCCCCAAACCCCTTCCAACACCGTCCCTACCCATTAGCACAAAGCGCGTGAGTCACCACACCCCACCTACCTCCAGAACCCCATCCAACCCTGCCCCCTGCCCCCCACCCCCCACCCCCTCAACCCCATCCAACCTCCCCCACCACTGTCCAATGCCGCCCCCAAATTCCCATTCACCCCGCCCGCTCTCCGGGGCAGCCGGACTGTACACCAACAAGACTGCTGCTGCAGCTGCCTTTGTGGGGTCAAGTCTCCAAATAGTGTGTACACACACACATCCACCTTTTCACTGCAACTTTTTGACAGGTTATCTGGGGAAGCAAGGTGGGGTGGTTTGAACCCCAGGGAAAAAGAGTGAGGAGGGGGGACGGGATGTTCGTCATTTGGAGACGGTGCCTGTTTAAATCACTAAACAAAAGACGCGATCACTGTTGGAAACATATCTTTGATGTAATGTTTCTATTGGGACCTCTAGATCTCTTTCGGATAATCCAATTTTCGGATAATCGAGGTTTCTCTGTATTGGGTACCCGTTTTTCTCGAAAACATTGTATAGGTATTTTTCTTCTGCTGTTTGTAGTTCTTGGGTGCTGCAATGTGATGTAGCTCATTGAAATAACGTCTTGATGCAACTCCATTTGTGGGTGTTGGGACGATTGCTTCTGAAGGTAAGTATTTGGTCTGTGTTTGTTGTTTTTCTGTAGACGCTGGTTTGAAGCTCTGCATTTACTGTACTTTTAACTGTCACATCTAGGAATGGGAATCTGTTGTTGTTCTCCTCTTTTGTGAATTTTATGCCAGTAAGGACATTGTTGATGGTGTCGTATGTTTCCTCCAATTTGTTCCATTTTGTGATGACAAAGGTGTTATCCATGTAGCAGACCCAAACAACACAACCAAATTCTATAACCACATAACCTTACATCAAAGAAACACTGGAAATGACTTCCAGACTGCTCAGACCCCTTGTCATCATGGTAGCCCACAAACCTACCAACACGCTTAAATAGCAACTAGTAAACCTAAAAGAATCCATTAGATACTACCAGCAAAACTAATGTCATTTGGAAACAAACCTTCCAGCTCAGCGAGCTAACTTATATCCACATGATCATTGCTTTTCATCAAATGGAAAAATACCTTGAATAAAAACAAACATTGCATCTCTTTTAAGCAGAACCAATTAATAGTATGCAGATTCCATTAGCAGTAAGGTTGGAATGGACACACTCTGATTTCTCAGGGAACAATGAGCTATGGGAAGCAGGAAATTGAAGCTAGGGTTCAACCAAGATTAGTATGATTGCATTGAATGGCAGAGCAGGGTTGATGGGTTTTAAGGTCCATTGTTCCGGTGGTATGATATTGAGATGTAATAGCAAAGGCTTTTATCATGAGTATTGGGATCATTAAAACCTTGCTGTGGTGATGGGTGGGAAGATTTAATTCATTTCCTCATACACATGTAATAATAGTAAGTGCTGACATAATTTATATGACACCCATCCAATTTAGGCAAGAAAAATAAGAAAACACATGAATGGCATTTTAATTAAAATGATGTGCTTAACTAAAATAAAAGCAAAATACCACAAAGGCTGGAAATCTGAGGCAAAATCAAAGCTCTGGAAAAACTCAACAGATTTGATAACTTCTCAGAGTTAACACTGAGTTCAAAATGACTGCCCTTCAGATCTGGAGAGGAAGATTTGCTTAATCTCATAGTCCCTCATTACAATTTACGTTTATTTTATGTAAATTTCAAATTTATTACAGACCTCTTCAAACTAAATTAGATGGTTATAAATTAATATCTGTTACTGTATGTTAGAAAGAAGAGCTTCAATAGCATTCAAAAAACAGTTAAGAATTTGAAATATAAAGTTATGTATTTCAGTGTACAATGCAAAATAATAAATGTAGGAGGATATCAACAAGGTGGTGATGCCAATGAAACTTCAATGAAACAGACAACTGATGCTATATCAAAACATAAAAATGATATGCAAAACAGGTGATAGTTTAAAAAAATGCTTGAGTCTGTCAAGGTCAGCTCAATATTAGAAAAAACTACACTGTAGACATACTTGCTTCAGATTAATAAGTCAAACATAAATTCAAGCCAATACAAAAAAAAACTATGCACGATAGTGACAATGGTTAAAGATAGAGGAGGGCATAGATTCAGGGACCTTGAACAGGAACAGGACCCAGGCTCTCTCACTTGGTTCTGCCAATGAAGCCCAAGTTCAATGAGCGAATAAAGAATAAATGACAGACAACTTGATGAACTCGTTGGGGCAGCAAAGAAACTTACAGGTCAACAGGTCGGTTTGAATTATTCAGATAATATGTACACACCGTATACTTGTGTAAAAATCAATCATTTTAGATTTTTATTAAGGTTAAATTTATGGACTTGACTATTACATCAATACTATTTATGTGGGGCTGAAATTCATGCACAATGAATTATGGTAATTCCACAAGTGCTGTAGGGGAACTGAGCTCAGCTGAGCTGCGCACAAAGAGAGGGTGTCATCTGACTCTGATCTGATGTGTCTTAGACTTTTGTGCCATATTCTTCCATTTCCCTTTGTTTTCTCTCGTCTATTGTTGTTTTAGTTTTTCAAACTGACATTTCAAGCTTTTATTTCTGATTAAAAAAATTATCAAACATTTGACTCTCATACAGTCTCACCGATCATTGTAGCTGTGACAAATCATCAACAGCTACACAATAATTATAGTGAAGTAAATGCATATAGGCCTATCTCATATAGGAAATGATGGTTGCTAAAATTTGTATCATACTGATTATAGTGCTCGTTTGATAATGATCTTAAGAAATCAGTAGCCTAACATGGTGTGAATTGCACATCAAAACACATAATAGCAAAAAAAAATTCATTTTCTCATTGTTACATTTATGTACAGGATAATACATTGACTCACAAATGTTGATCTGTTATTTGTGAAGAACTAGGGTTGACTTTTATACAAGATACACGTAAAATTACAGATTTTTGACCAAATATAAGAGATTGACTTTTACATGAGATCTACCTTTACTTGAGTATACACAGTATACATTCATTCCTAATGTGTAAAATGCCACATAGAATACCTTTGGTATCAGCTAAATTCAGGAGATTTTCTTGAGTGAATGTAGATTTGTTGCTATTATCATTCTTCAGTATGGATTAGTTTAGAACACTCTGGTGTTTTAGATCAAACAAATGTCAACTCCCTGTAAAAGTTCAATAAAAGTCTACTGCTTACCAGTGACAGCAGCCGCCTGAGACTCCTGCTCCCTTAGAATGGAGTATCCTAGGTAACCTAAATATTCTAAACACCGCTGAACATCAAGGTATGTGGTCAGCCTAATTCAAAACACAAATATTCAGCTGTTCAAAAGTTTGAGATTTTAAATAGAAAGCAGATAAACTTAAAACACTGTTTGAAATTCTTGAAGGAAAATTACTCACGTCCATTGACAAATATAACCCTGATAAGTGACCCATCCCTTGTCATTGGTACAAACAGTGTTGTTGACATCAGGACCCCAAGGCATGTAAGGAAATACTTTGAATAAGTCTTTTAGTTCATCGGGTGACAATGCACAATCCCGATCCTGAGAAACAACCCAGAAGAATAAAGTTAAATAACTTGACATTTATACAGTGTAATAACAGAGTAGAAAAATCCCACAACATGGTACATAATGAAATAAGATGAATACTGAACCAAAGAAGAAAATTGGTAACTAAAAGCATGGTTGAAGAGATAGGTTTAAAACTAGGTCTTTATGAAGACAGATTTAGTGGTGAGAACGATTAAGTGAAAGCATAACCGTCATTGGATGGGGATGGAATGGTATAAAAGACCATAGAAACGTAGATGATAGGAGCAGGAGTAAGCCATTCAAATCCTTGAGCCTGCTCCATTATTCCATATGATCATGGCTGATCTTTGAGCTCAATATCTTAATTCCACCCCTCCCCCTTTCTTTAATCCCTTTAGCCACAACAGCTACATCTATTTTCTTCTTAAAAGCAATTTTTTGCCCTGAACCACCATCTGTGGTAGCGGATTCCATAGGCTCATCACTCTCTTAGTGAAGAAATTTCTCATTTCAGTCCTAGAAGTCCACAAACTATGACCCTTGGTTCTGGACTTCCCCACTATCAGGAATATCCTTCCTACATCGTATCTAGTCCTGTTAGAATTTTATAGGTTTCTAGAAGATCTTCCCCATTCTTCGAAACCAGAATTAGAGGAGTAGATTTAGATATTTTGAGAGTTCAAAGTGGTCATAACGATAGGGAGGGGTGAGACCAAGAAGAAATCTTAACAGCAGGATGGGAATTTTAAAATGAAAGCTGTGGTGGATCAGGAGGCAAAGTACAAGCATAGAATGATACTGATGTCTTATTTGATGTGTGCTTGGATTAAGCTGCAGAGTTTGTGCAGAATGGAATGCCAGCTAGATGACAATGAAACTACAGAGGAGATTTTTATAAAGGGATAAACTAAGACAGGAATGGAGACAAGTGGTGTCATGGAAACAGATAATCTCTGTGTTAAGGAAGCTATGGAGTGAGAAGCTCAGTTTAAGGTTAATGCAATGCCAAGACATGAACAGACTGCCTCAATCTTAAATGGGGACCAAGGAGATAAACTAGACTAATAGCAAAGAAACTGCATCTTACGGATTGAGAATTGGAAATGATTTAAGGTTTGGAGAATTTCAGGGTTGCAGACAGTTTAATATGTATTTTCTTGGAATTAAAAAGTCAAAAAATCAAACATTAAAAAGAAATGGGGATACTCTGAAGTTTACATAATTAATGACAATGGGAGAAAAGCTTATAAAAAGAGAGAGACAAGAGATTATTTCAAAATTACATCAGAAAACAGATGGTCATTCGTGAAAGTGTCTTGGTTCTGAAGGTTGCCTAGTAACAACCTCTGACTGAAGTGGTATATGCATTTTACCACAGACTGGATGGACAGTTGTGTAGGAGTGTACAAGGAAGCAATGCTATCTCTCTCTCTCTCTCTCTCTCTCTCTCTCTCTCGCATAGTAAATAAAAGATAATTCTTAAAAGGAAGCCAGTTGAAGAGGTATCCGAGTGTAATATTCTCATGAGAATCCGGGAAATTTTCAGAAATGAATACCTTGGATATCCTCAAAACTCTGAATGACAAACTAGTAGTAAGATCTATATGTAACCGACTTGTTACCTCCAATCACTTTTAAGCTGACAGCAACATGATTGCGTCAACAAGAAACCAAAAAGAACATTGAGAAAGTCACCTAATTTTACTCTTTGGGTTGCTCAACAGGGTTTTCCTTATTTTTCCACTCATAATTGCTCTATAGAGTTATTTTTTCTTGTCCTTTGCACAAATATGAGCGTGTTTATGAAGAATATAATTTAGTACTGCATAGTAGTTTAATTGATAACCAGTCTGGCGATATGTTTAAAACACAAATCCATCTCTAATAAACAATTTTTAAAAATTTACTGAAGCATCTTATTATTTTGAAATACAGAACTGTAAAAAATTGGAGCAGGAGTAGGCCATCTGGCTTTTCAAGCCTGCTCTGTCATTCAATATGATCAGCCCAACTCAGTACCCTGTTCCCGCTGTTTCCCTGTACCCTTTGATCTCTTTAGTCCCAAGAACTATGTCCATCTTCAAAAATAATAATATTAATTCTCAAGCAGGCATATGAGAACAAAAATGAGGAAAGGTTTTACTAAGGACAAAGGCATAACTGAGCACTTTTAAAGACATATAAAAGGGAAACTGTTATGAAAGTTCTTAACATATTATTTAATAATTTGCAATTTATAATAGAGAAAAAAATTGATTTTAATATTTCAGTTTTGTGAAGATCTGACTTTTTTTTAAAGAAAGCAACCAGAAGGCCATTTTGAAAATTGAGTTCAAAACAGTATTTTCAATAAATTGCATCATTTCAGTTAAATGGCTAGAGCTCCACCTGGGGAGATAACAGCCAAGGTATTTACTGATTTGAGTTTTATGGTCACCAGAAATAGAGACAGGGAGAAACCAGAAGCAAGTTCATGCAGTGGAGAGAGGCCAATACCAGCAGCGGTGTGGTTATTAAATGTTTCTAAGCATTCAGGAATGGGGAGATGCTTAAATGTCTGAGAAGAAGGTGGCTGTGGGGGGGTGTCAGAGAAGAAGACATCCTAAAAAGCTTCTGAAGAATGAGTTTAGGGAACCCATGTTAAACAACAGCCAGCTGAGTTGGCCATCTGTTTTAAACAAACAATGTCTAATGAATGCAGTTTGCTGAAAGAAACTTTATTACAATCAAGCCTACTGAGCAAGGAGGCAATGTGGAGCAGAGGTATCTATTCAACGAGATTTGAGTATTTGGAAGGGTATCGCTGGAATAAAAATGATAGATTTTTTTTCCCCTGAAGTTTACAATGAGACTGCTCCAATAGTTCCTGCCTCATGTAATATATGTTTTTTTTTTCCTTTGTGAGATAAACCTCAACGGTATTTTGTTACCAGTAGACTGGCAGAGGTCAGTTACCGAAACTAAATAACAAAAATTAAGACTTTGATTTATCAATCCAGATTTCACTCTGGAATCTTACTTGCCTAGTATTACCAGCAGTTGGAATCAAGTAAAACAAAAATCAACCAAAACACACACTATTAGCTCACCAAATCGTGTTTGTCAAAGATGCTTTGTAGGAATAAGTATGCATGATGGTTCAGTTCAGTTGTACAGTCTGGAGCAATTTTTAATCTGTGAAAAAGAGGAAATAAAAATCAGTCCGTCATTCACAATGAAGTCACACTATGTGACAAATCAATTACCTTACAATGTTCTTGCAGAACTGCAAAGCAATCCAATATTCCATTCCTGTGAATAATGTAACATTGAATAATGTGACCATGTAATGTCAATTTTTAATTTGATTCTTAAAAGCTAAGCTGAGGGAGTAGCAAGATTGTGCTTAATTTAAAGAACTAGAGCAGATATTCATGTGAGCACTCCAGGTCATCATATCCAAATTAACGTAAAACTGTCCACATGGTTTCAAATCTCCCTCCTTGTATGAAGTATATGCAAAAATAAATCAATCTGGGATTTATTTTTTGGTTTCACTCTCACAAGGGAATGACTTGTGAGGAATTTAATCAATCAATGATTAATCAATTCCCACCTTCTGATGTTGTATTTGCCCCTTTTCATTACAGACAAGAGGGAAAAAAAAAGACAGCATTTTCATGTTCACCTTTGCTCCATCCCATTTGTCTCCCCACAATATCACTTTGTAAAGGGTGGGAAATCTACGTCTTTGCATGCTTTAGCACCTCATAGCAGTACAGAATCTACATCCAAGTTACAAATTTCTAAAAACCTACGCACCCTTTCCTACCAAAAAAAAAGCAATTCTGGCTGAACCTAATACAAGATTACACCACAATTTGAAGTATTATATTGATGCATCCAGCTAAATTGAATGGCAACCAGCAACTAATTTTAGCATTCAATAGGATGGGGCAATGAACAAGTGGGAAACACAGGCACACTGAATAAATAAAGGACCATAGCTAACCTGATTTCCCTCAGTTGCAGCCCATTGTATTCCTGTGCACCCATTACTGCCATCAGATTACATACTGTGAATGTTAACCAAAACTATTTTTTTGGAGTCGATATTTTGGTTATCTACAGAAATAAATTAAACCATTAAGTGTACAAATGTTAAAATCATACAAGTGAACTTCTATTTTAAATTGTAATATTGAAAAGAACTGCAACCAAAATGTCTGTAATAATGTATTCAACACAAATTCAATACGGGAAACAAAATGCTTTATTAGGGGAACTGGCTTTCTCTCACTCTGGTAGCCAGTTGATTTCTAGAACTTGTAGGGAAAGACATCAGCTCGTTACGGTTAAGTAAAATAAATGTAAAACAGGTAAAAATATGACATGGTGGAAGGACAAAGTGCTTCATTATGATAATTTGGCTATCATGGCACATGGATCAGTTGGCCAACTTCATCATCAAGTACCAGATTTGCAAGTTAAGCAGGAGTATCGAAGATATTGGATTCAGTCTGATAAACTCCAGCCAGTTACTCTAACTTTGGAGTTTATGCTTTGCAAATTCTATGTGAGTAAAACAAGGGGGTGAAGCAACTAAATACCATCACAAAACAATCCTAGATACCCAAGAAAGCAAATTTCAGACATGGCCTAGATTTGAATGCCTACTTAATCTACTTAATGATATGTCAGAGATAAACTTTTTTTGGGGGCTTTGTATAATGGATACTCAACTTAATCTGTACTAAATAACTGCAGTCACAGCAAATCAATGCAATTCATCAGAGAAGAAGTGCTTGAAATGTTTAAACGACAAGATGGCAGTTAACTACAAGGTTAAAAATAATCGATACAAAATATTTATTCTTCAAACCCCAAAACATATTTTCACTTAAATATTTGCATTTTAACTTCTAAGTCTACAGTGTACCTCATAGCTGCTGACAGAGAGTGGTAGTGTATTAGCAGTAATATTAGACTAGCAATCCAGAGTAATGTTCTGGGGGCAACAGTTCAAATTCATGGCAGATGATAAAATCTGAATTTATTAACAAAAAAATCTGGAACTTAGAATTCAATTAACTAATCTGAATGGTGTCTTATACAATCACGGATTGTCATAAATACCCATTTGGCTTACTAATGTCCTTGCAGGAAAGGCGTTACCTGCCTGTGACTTCAGACTCATGGCAAAGTGAATTGATTCTTAACTGCCCTCTAGAAAACCATTCAGTTCAAGAGCAAATAAGGATGGGCAATAAATTTTGGCCTTGCCAGGGGCACATGTACCTCATGAATAAAAACAAAAGCAGACGCAGAAACTGAAGCAAAGAGGACAGTTTGCTCAGTGATTTTCCAGTTTATCCCAAACTGAATAGAACAACAAAACCAGCTTTTGTTCACCCCTCGATCTGCTATTATTTAGCTCTGGGGTTTTGTGGTCACTTAATATCATCCGTTTTCCCTAGAAAAATTATTGCGTAAATATGCAACATTTAAAATTCACCATTCCACAGTGCAATAGTGGAATACTTATCTCCAATACCTACATCGGGAACAGATATTCATGTGTGAGCTCCAGGTCATCATCATATCCAAATCGACGTAAAACTGTCCATGTAGTTTCATGTCTTCCTCTTTGTATAAATAATGTATGCAAAAATAAAAAACCTGCAACAGAGCAGAATGATCAAACATTTGATTGGAATTGCCCTTGACAATATCCAAAACTATCTATTGACAGCAAATGGGTGTGTAAATGTAGCTCTCACTAATGTAGCTCCAACACGATACCAATACCATTTGCTAAGCCTGGAGGTTATAAATTCCAATGCCACTACTGAGCTTGTGTGCATAATCAAAACTGACACTTCAATGTAATATTGACAGTGCTACATTATTGAAAGTATCAACCTGATTCTTAATCTCAGTGCTCTGAACAACAATCCAGAAATTTAGTGCATTTATTTGAAGCACTGGATTCTCCTGGTGCCCTGGCCAAAATATCATTCTCAAGCAATATCTGCAAAGCTTAACTATACTGTGATTTAATTGAATACAAACAAAACTTGAAAGTATAACAAGGTTACTTAATTGTCTATACAAGTCAATCTAACCTAATTTGAGAGGCACAAATATATATTAATTATGAGTTTATTCTCTGGGTCAAGCAGAGGAAAATAAGAGGCAAAATTAAAGTGTAGCTGGAAATGCACAGGAGGTCAGGCAGCACCCGAGGAGCAGGATGTGACCTGCTGTGCTTTTCCAACACCATTCTAATCTTGCCTCTGATCTGCAGCATCTACAGTCCTCACTTTCGCCTAGAGGAAAATAAGCCAGAATTTCATTGCTAGTCATAAATCTTAATGATCCTTATGAGAATTAGGTTTGTAGATTAGATCTCAATGTCTATATGCTCCACCTTGGTGTCTGTGTCCATAAATTAAAAGGACAAGGGTATGCTGGAATCAAAACCCACTGAGTAGTCAGCTGCAGATAAAGAGGAAGGCAGAAAATAAAATGGTAAATTTAAAAAAAGCATCATCTTACATGGTTCTGGAAAAACTATTAAAAACCAAATAATACATGACAGGTTATATTTCATAATCATTTGATTGTAGCCTGAAATTATGGTTTCAGCCTGAGATGCAACCTTATGGCATGGTCCATTGTGGAGCTCCTCATTGCTCAGATAATGACAGGTCACCCACGAATAATGAATTGATGCATTATTACGTGTTTATGCCTGGTCAGTTTGTCCTGATATTCCTGATTTAAAGTGATAACATCTTTCTGGGTGGTACTTTCCTTATTAAACACTCAAAACAGGTATCAATCTCAATTAATGCATTAATTAAATGAATGCAATAATGCAAACAAGTTTTTCTTTTGTGCTTTTTTATTGACTCAAAATTTTCAAAGTAAAATAATCTCCATTTCATTGAGATTGGAAGAGGAATGTATGGAAGTTCAATTTACTGATGACTCAAAGACAGGAGAGCAGAATGTGAAGATGACATAAGGAGTCTGTAAAGTGATATGGATTGGTTGAAGTGCAGGCAAAAATTTGGCTGATACAATATTATGTAGGGGAAAAAGGGGAACTTGTTCACTTGTCCAGGAAGAATAGAAATAACATTATTTAAAGAGAGATATTGCAGAACTTGTGGGGGGGGGGGGGGGGGGGGGGGGGGTGGAGATGGATTTAGGTGTCCTGTTTTATGATTTACACAAAGTTAGTACTCAGGTACAGGAAGTAATTAGGAAGGCAAATGGAATATTGCCGTTTTTTAGCAAAAATGCAACATAAAAGTAGGAAGGTTTTGCTACAGACATACAGAGTTTTAGTGAGACCACACAAGAACTATAGTATCATGTGTTGTGCTATGAGGAATTCTGGGACAGGTTCAACCTATATCCACTGGAGTTCAAAAGAATGAGCGATGGTCTGATTGAAACACAAGATCCTGAGAACTTGACAGGGTGGATTATGGAAGAATGTTTCACCCTATAGAAGAGACTAGAACTAGGGTTAACAGTTTAAAAAGGGCCTTTCCACTTAAGATTGAGATGAAGGAGAAAATTTTCTGAGGGTTGTTAGACAATACAATGGTCCTTCATGGAGAACAATGGAGGCAAGAAAGAATGTCAGAGGGTTTTGGGGTGGACAGGAAAGCAGAAGCACAACCAGATCAGCCATGATTATGTCAAATGACAGAGTAGGCCTGATTGGCAAAACAACTTACTTCTGCTCATAATCTGACTGTCTGTATAAGATGCAAAGGATAATGACGACCTCAATCTCTGAAGTATTTCTCAGTATTTTCTCTGGAATTGTTCCTATTAATAATATATTCTCAGTATTTCAAGCATCATCTTGTAGAAAATTGGACTGTAAAGAAGCAAGCAACTTAGCAGGAGTTATCCATTGGCAACTGTAAGCTTGCATCTTCAATCAAAAGATGCCAAGCCAAAAAATGGTTATTCTTCATTTTCTCCAGTCCTAGATTCTGTTAGAAATACAACAAAATCCATACCTAGGCACATTTACAGTATCAAAAACATATGTAGTGTATAAACTGCACCATTCTCATTTCAATTCTCATATCTCAGTTGTTATTGTGATCAAGGCACCAAACACAGGAGGGAGATGGAAAGAAGTCATATTCACCAAAGCTTGAGTCAGGTCACTCTGTTACCCTATCACCTGCAGGTAGTGGCCGATCAGGAATATCACGGTTAAGGAAAGAGAATAGAATCTTATATTCAGTAGAATTTGAAGTCAAAACAAATAAAACTTTATCCATCGAGAGAGAATTCTAACAGCAAAGTTTTGTTTCCAGTTACAAGAGTCAATAATTTATTAATATGCACATTTGAACACACTCCCCTCTTGTGGCAAGATCGTGCAGGGATTTATACACTGAAGCGTTTTCTGGTGGCCTTGCTAGTAAACTCTCACATTGATTAGTGTTAAAACTGAATTTCTACAGACCTTTGGAAAAGATGCTGTTGATTGCTTTGCTGTATAAATGAGGTAAATGTTTAAACAGCTACCAGTCAACCAAATTTCAAACTGCAGCTTCAAAAGTTCATAAGCTATTTATTAAATTAAAAAATGTAAGCTTTTCCACATATCAGTTTGGTAAAATAGAGCTGATTCCTCCCATTCATAAAACATTATCATGGCCCAGTTTTGGCATGTAGTTATATGTCATGGAACTTGGGCTATTAGCTCTTCCAACAAACACAAATTACGGACTTTAAGGGATTTTATTTTTATTCACTTAGGGGAAGAGAATGTCACTGGCTAGACATTTTTATGGCCCATCTCTAGATGCCCTTGAGAAGGTGGTGGGGAGTTGCCTTCTTTAAACCACTGCAGCCCATGTGCTTAGGTTAATCCACAATACTGTTGGAGAGGGAATTTCAGGACTTTGATCAAACAACAGAGAAGGAATGACAATATACTTCCAAGTCAGGATGGTGTGGGGCTTGGAGGGAACTTGCAGGTGCTGGCATTCCTATGTATCCACTGCCCTTGCCCAAGACAAAACTGATTATCAGAATGGAAGGTGCTGTCTAAGGATCATTGGTAAATTACTGCACTGCATTTTGTAGATAGTACACTGTTGCTACTGAGCACCAGTGGTGGAGGGAGTAGATGTTCATGAATGCAGTACCAAATCAAGTGGTCTTTATCCTGGATGGTCAAGATTAGAGTGACACTGGACAAGCACAGCAGGCCAGGCAGCGTCCAAGGAGCAGGAAAAACAACATTTCAGGCAAAAGCCCTTCAATAGGATGGTGTCATGCTTAAGTGCTGTTGCAGTTGGAGTCAACTGTTGCAAGTGGGTAGCATTTCATTGCACTCCTGAGTTGTGCCTTCAGGTTTTGGGAAGCCAGTGGTTTACTCACCACAGCGTTCCTCGTTTCTGACCTGCTCTTGTAGCCACTGTATTTATATGGCAAGTCCAGTTCAGTTTCTGGTGAATGGCAATCCTACCAGGTTGTTGATAGTGGGGGATTCAATGATGGCAATGTCATTGAATGTCAAGGGATGGTGATTAGATTGTCTGTTACTGGAGATGGGCATTGCCTGACATTTGGGTGGCGTGCATGTTATTTGCCACTTTTCAGCCCAAGCCTGGATACTGTCCCAGTCTTGCTGCATTTGTACATGGAAGGCTTCAGTATCGGAGGAGTCCCAAATAGTGCTGAACGTTGTGCAATTATCAGCAAGCATCCCTACTTCTGACTTGTACTACATTCTTCACAACTTCCAGAGCTTAAGGTTCTAATGAGGTGTTAAAACAAGAATTGTAAGAAATCCAAAGTACAGCAAAGTTAATGCAAGGTAAATTTAAACATAGCAGCGTGTCACAATTGAGTGGAATGTTTAGCTTGTAATATAGGGATGCATAGGCCCTAATGGTGTCCTAGACAATCACAAGTGCAGCGACACAAACTTGAACTCTGGGGTTCAGAACTCCAACAGTAGCTGGAGATACTGTCGCACATCCATGGATACCACATTCAGAGAGGTAGTCACACTGTAGCTTAAGGGCCTGGAGGCAGAACGGAACAGGTGAACACCACATTCAAGAGAAATAGGCAGGTAGTGCAGAACAACCCTGTGGTCCCATTCAAAATATGGTTGCCCAATTTGGATGCTAACTCCTCATGGAAATATAGTCAGAGACAAGCTTATAGCACAACTTGGGTACATTGGTCATTAAGATGGCAGGACAGGTGGTGAGGGCAGTTAATAAAGCATTCAGTAAACTGGATTTTATTATTTGGGGCATAGACCAAGAGCAAGGAGGAAATGCTGAACTTGTATGAACTTGCTACACCGCAGATGGTTTACTGTGATCAGTTCTGGGTGTCATACTATAGGATGAACATGAACACACTGAAGTGAGTGCAGAAGACATTTACAAAAATGGCTCCAGAGATAAGAAACATTAGTTCTCTAGATAGATTAATTTTCAAAATCATGAGGGGTCTGGATTGAGTAGATAGGGAGAACTTGTTCCTACTCTTTAAAAGGATCGAGAATGAGAGGGCAAAGATTTGAAATGATTTGCAAACATAAAAACGTGATGCAACACAGTGGTTCAGGTTGGAATGCATTGCATGAAAGAATGAGGGAGGCAGAGGCAAGTTGAATTGAAGAAATCAGGAAGGCATTATTTGATTATTTCTATAGAAACATGTATTGTGAATGCTCAGTAGATGAATGGCTAATAACTCACCCCCCTCCCCCCCAAAAGAAAATGTCATACACTTCTCCGATTTCAATGAAGTAAAGTTTACCTTTCAATGTCAGCCCATTATCAGCGACACCATCACTCATGTTCTTCCGTACTACATTCTTCACATCTTCCAGAGCTTGAGGTGCCAACGGGGTGTTAAAACAGGTTCTCTAAACAAAATACATTAGTAACAGTCACAAAATGTCCACAATACAGCAAGTCCACTAACCAGGACATCTGAGTGGCAATTAATAGCATTGGGTTGGAAAGACATTTTTGTAATGTCCAAGAGACTGGCATTCAAACAAAGACCCATGACATCCATTTACTACTCTCGTCAACTTTTCTTTATGGCCCGCTAAAGACCAGAAATTTTCACTCAACAGATAGGAAAGGCTACAGAAGAAATGCAGAACCTAAGATTTACTAGGTCAGTGATACAGTCAAGATTCTGGATTTTAGACTTTTTAATATTTTGGAAGAATGACGGAAGGAAAACTGCACATTTAATAATTCATGTCATATGAACACAAAGATCTTCAACATACATTTATGCAGTCTCAAACTGACAACAAAGATTAGCACCTGAGTTCTAATTTCACACAATTCCAACCTTTCACTAAGGTGCTCCCACAGCCATACACATCTTTGAATTACATTTTTAAATCCATGTTGAATTAACCACTTCATTGATTTGCTATTTAAAAAAAAACTTGCACAGCATTTTTAAAAAAAAAGACCATGGCTGTCATTTATAGATGTATTATTTACACTTAGCGGAACTGAATTCCATTTGCTAGTTTTCTGTCCACCTGACCAATCCCTGCAGATTATAGCTTTTATCCCCAGTTAACAACCACACCAACAATTTTAATTACATCTGAGAATTGTTAATCATACTACCTATATGCAAGCATAAATCAACCATCAATATACTCTGTGCATCATGAATCCAGTGCTGAGCCCGGAGGAAACGGAGTAGAAACAGCTTTCAAGGAACAAAAACTCCTGTCAAACACAAACATTTGCTTCCTGCCACTGAGCCAATTTTGGATCTAATGTCACTTTGCCTTGGATCCAAATGTAAAACTCATCAATAGTTTTGCTAATATCTATGCATTAACATTTAACTATCAAAATCCTGGGGGCTTAACCACTCACACGCAGATTAGTAAATACTGTGCTGCAACAGCAAGTCAGAGGCTGTGTTTTACATGAATAATTCTCCATGGCTGGCATGGTGGCTCAGTAATTAGCATGGCTGCCTCACAGCGCAAGGAAGCCAGGTTCGATTCCAACCTCGGGTGACTGTCTGTGTGGAATTTTCCCAGTGTCTGCGAGGGTTTCCTCCAGGTGCTCCAGTTTCCTCCCACAATCCAAAGATGTGCAGGTCAGATGAAATGGCCATGCTAAATTGCCCGTAGTGTTATGTGCATTAGTCAGGGGTAAACATAGAGGAATGGGTCTGGATGGGTTACTCTTCGGAGGGTCGGTGTGGACTTGTTGGGCCGAAGGGCCTGTTTCCACACTGTAGGGAAACTAATCTAATCTCCTGTCTTCCAAAATCCTGCCCACAAGTTAGGAGTGCGGTGGAGTACTCCCAATTTGCCTGAATGGGTGCAGCTCCAATAACACTCAAAAAGCTTGACACCATCCAGAACAAAGCAGCCCACTTGATTGACACCATATCCCATGGCTAATGCACAGTGGCAGCAGTGTGTATAATCTTATGAGATGCACTGCAGTAACTTACTAAACCCATGACCACTGTCATCCAGAAGGACAAGGGCACGTGACCCACCACCTGCAAGCAACTCACCAGTCTGACTTAAGAAATATATCGCTGTTCTTTCATTGTCTCAGGTTATAATCCTGGACCTCCTTTCCTAGCAGCATTTTGTGGGAGCACCTACATCACATGGACAACAGCAGACCATTCAAGATAGATATGAGGAGAATGCTTCGGTCTCACACTGCAGAGGATTTGAGTTCAAAAGCAGAGATACTTAATCCACATATACAGAAGCTTAGCAAGACCACCTGGAAAATTGCATGCAGCTATAATTACTGTACAGGGAGTGCAGCAGAGGTTCATTGGGCTGATGTTGGGCCTGGCAGGATGGTCCGGCGAGAAAACTTTGGTTAGCTGGGCCTGTATTGACCAGAGTTTTAGAAGGATGAGATGGGATCTGGCAGATTTATAAAATTCTAACTGGGTTAGACAGATGACAGATGTTTTTGCTGACTGAGAACAGGGGTCACAGTGGTATGAAAGGATTTAGAGGGATATGGGCCAAGTGCTGGCAATGGGACTAAATTAGGTTAGGACATCTGGTCAACATGGACAAAGGAACTGTTTCCATGCTGTACATCTCTATGACTCTGTATGGGTAGATCATCTAGGATTGAGAGGAGGAAAACGTTCTTCTCTCAGGGGTTGTTGTCGTCGTCGGTAAGCATTTGCTAATGAGTATGATTGTCCATCTGGGAAATTCTATGTCACTGGTCACGGGTTCTTGCATGGCTGATGAGCAGGGATCCTACAGTCACACCTCCATACACAATTGGCAATTTTTTCCAGATGGCGGAACTGGTTCTTGAGATCATTGGAATTCCTTTCTCCAGTTCCTTTTCCATACTTCTTGCCGCTGGCATTCTCAAAGAATTGTGTCCCTTCATTCATGGGTTTTCTCCAAGGTGGTTTCTTCTGAATAAAGGTCTCCCATGCATTGACATCGATGTTGTATTTCTTGAAGGAAGCCTTCGGGGAGTCTTTGTAACACTTTGTGCTCCTTTCATTCAAATCCCTTCCTTGATCTGGGTGAAGAGGATTTGCTTTGGTAGTCAGAACTCAAGCACGTGGCTGGCCCATCGACATTAGTTTTCAATTATTACGGCTTTAATGCTGGTGAGCTGCTCTAAGGATGCTGATGTTTGCAAGCCTCTTTCCAGTTGATGTGGAGAATCTGTCTTAAATAGCATTGATGTACTTCTCAAGGGTCTTGAGGTGGTGCCGACACATAATCAAAGGTGTACAGCAGTACAGGGGAATTAGAAGGATCTATATACACAAGGATCTTGGTATCAGCACGGATGTCAGAGTTAAAGGCTTTGCTCCTTAGTTGTTGAAAGGCAGTGCTTCCAGATTGGATGTAATGTTGAATCTGGGCAATTACGAATGGCCAATAAATAGTCAAGGTGGCAGCACACCACCACATTTTCAAGGGTTATTAGAAAATAGCAAAAGTGCTGGGCTAGTCAGCAGTTTCCACATCCAGTGAAATCATAAAATAAATGTAGATACAGGAAATATGTCACATTCATTAAATCCTCAAATAAAATCCAAACAAGCTTGTCAGACATGACCTTTCTTTACTAATTCTATTTGGTTGACCTTTCTAGGTTGAAACAATTCGAAACAATAGAAAGCACGGTTAGTGTGTGCATATACTAGATTTCTACCTGGAAAAAATTGAGTTCTGCATCATTGAGAATCCCATCATTATCCTGGTCTGATATTTTAAAAATACGAGTTAGGGCTTTGATACAGGCAGGCTTCATCTGTAAGTAGATAAATAAGTGAAACATGTTAGGTTTACTCGTTAGAGACTCTTTTTAACGTATACTCTGTGATTAAAAAAAAAAGTAAAAATGTTTAAAAAGCCAAGACATAATTATCCAAGATTCAGGCTTTAATAATGGAAAGCACTTGCAAGGACACAGTATATCAGGACTCTGGCTCACCAGAGTGCCATGCTTCGGTTCATACCTACAATCTCCTGACAATCCACAATCTCACAAGGCCAGATGGTTACGATAAGGCCAAACAAGGCTAAGAGAAAAGCTGAAGAGAGACTTGCATTTTATACAGCACCATTTGAGACAGATTGTTAAAAGTATTTTTCATTAACAAATCACTTTTAAAATTAGATTAGATTACTTACAGTGTGGAAACAGGCCCTTCAGCCCAACAAGTCCACACTGACCCTCCGAAGAGCAACCCACCCAGACCCATTCCCCTACATTTACCCCTTCACCTAACACTACAGGCAATTTAGCATGGCCAATTCACCTAACCTGCACATCTTTGGACTGTGGGAGGAAACCGGAGCACCTGGAGGAAACTCACGCAGACACGGGAAGAATGTGCAAACTCCTCACAGACAGTTGCCCAAGGTGGGAACTGAACCCAGGTCTCTGGCGCTGTGAGGCAGCAGTGCTAACCACTGTGGCACCATGCCGCCACAAAATGTAGTCACTGTCCATCTATTAAGCAGATGCAACGGTCAACTGCTGCTCCTAATTCATTTGTGGCTGCAAATCAAGAGTGGTTCTAACAGACCTTTGATAACAGGTTACCTGCACACAATTATTCAGGGAATGAGGTTTACTCAATACAATGTAAACAGAGACATGATGTGGACATTTTATGGTATGCTAGCACTTTGGAAGGACACAGCTATTTGTTCACCCAGGGCTGTCTTTACCTCTTTCTCTTCTGGGCAGTAGAGCGGACCTGTTGGGTGCAGAACAGCCTTCTGTGCATAGTAAAATAGTTCAGAGATATTCTTCAGGTTCTTTGCTGAACACTGGAAAATTTAACAAAATTTCACATTTTCAATAATTTAAAAATAATTCAATAGTTACAGTACATATCAGTTTAACTACTAGGGCATTTTTACAAATAATTCTTCATGGGGCCAACAAAAATGATTACTTTCTTTGCAAAAATTCTCCATAGAATTGACTATCAGACTGTAAAATAATTTTAAGTATTTCTTTAAAGTCATATTATTAATGCTGCCTGACTGCTTTTTTATATTAAAAAAGTTGTAAATTTATTTTTGAGTAACAACTACAAGTTTTGTGAAGTTAAAATGACAATGAAAATAAACCAAACTTTGTGAACTGAGCATGTGATATGAATGATCATATTGTTTGGGACGTTTAGGTGTTGTTGGCAAGGCAGACATTTACTGCACATGTGTAGTTGAGCCTGAGGAAGTGGTTTTGGGTAGCCTTCTTGAACCACTGCCACCCAAACGCTGAAGCCAAGTAAATATGGTCATATTAGTAAGGCTTCACACTAACAAGTGATATGGTCACAAGCACCTCAAATTTAGAAAAACCTAAGTGGAGAAATGAAAGGATTAGAAACTTTCATCTTTCCTATGAAGTTTGGCGATGAAGCTTACATTACTGCAGTGATATATCTGCTAAAGAATGTCAAGACCGCTTTCTGCTCTCAGCTTTCACCAATACTGACAAACACCTCGTCCCAAAACACACAAGTAAAATAGTTTGAATTTTTAGTTCTAATTGGTATATTTGCTAAAACAAAATCATAACAACTGCAGTCGCTGAAGTTTAATTATTATTTTGCGTAAAAAAGACACGCCTTCCGTCTAAATCTTTAAATCAGAGCATGAAATTACAAATGATTCAAAAAGACAGATGCTGACACAAAAACTTATCCATTAGATTCTGACATTACATCAATGATAAACAAAGTGCCAATCAATAAACCTTTGATCAGTGCCCACCTGCAGCAATTTAACAATTAGTAATGCCCTTCTCTCATGCAAACTTTAATTACAAAATTGGAAATATTGTTTGTTGGGGGAGGGGTAGAGCAAAAGAAAGAAATTTCCACAGTTATGCAGCTGAACAGAGTTTTGATTGCCTTCTTAACTTGATACATTAAAATCAATTAAATGCTCCTCTTTGTAAACTACAATTCAACATTGCAAATCCAATGTGCAGTACTGAAAGAATGACGTACCTCAACACAGGTCTCTATTTCAGTGTACTGGTTCATTATGGGAAGAATAGCTTCCATGCTACTATGTTCTACAAGATCAGATTTATTTCCCACCAGTATGAGGGGCATTCTGGAAAGAGGACACATTTATAAGGATTAAGGTTGGTTCATTTGTTTGCTTAAAGCTGATTAAAAACAAATTTTGATTCTCTGTAATAATTTTGATTTGATTCTAACTTCTTATTAAATAAACAGAGAGCAAGACAATATCTTGTCAGAAAGCCGTATACAAGTTAAATTGCAAAAACTCTCTTTAACCATTTCACTTTCTAGCCTTTCAAAGCAAATTGCTGTACTAATTAATTTCACAGTACCTGCTATCTTTATCAGTCCTGTCATTTATTAAAGGAATCCATCGACTTGTTACCTGCAAAAGGCAAACATTTAATTTTGTAACAATAAGCTTCAAATTTAGCCAAAGAAAATCTGATTGATGTACTAAAATACTTTTTCAGTCCAAAACTTGATACATTTTAACATTTGAAATACACCCACCTTGTCAATGGAATTTTTGCTATTTACAGCATACACTATACAGATTACATTAGCCTGCAACAGAAAGCATAAAACAAGTAGAGTTAAATCAGTATGTACAAATAGAGACATTGATCAGCTTTCTCTTAACACAGTGAAGTCCTGACATTTTCTGGGTGCTGCTGGAGACTGTCACAATTGTTGATTTTTGTGAAACCATTCGCAGCGGACTCATTTAGTCCCTAAGAACCGCAGATCAGCAAATACTTGAGTAGCAGTGATCAATAAAATTAAATACATTGTGTGGAAAAGCAAATTCAAAGAAGATAGACAAGAGCTTGGCAAGACGTCATCGTATATAAAATGCTATAACGGCACTGATAGATACCCTACAATCACTGACATCAACACTGACTTGACCAGTTTCCAAATCTTCCCAACCCTCACCTTACCCGAGACCCAATCCTCCAACTCAGCATGTCCCTCTTCACCTGACCTATCTGTCCATCTTCCTTCTCGTCTATCCTACCCACCCTCCCCACCGAGCGATCAATCACTTCCCACCTATCTTCCCCCCCAGCCCATCCCCACATTTATTTCTCAGCCTCCTTTCCTCTCCACATTCTTGATGAATGGCTTATGCCCAAACATTGACTCTCCTGCTCCTCGGATGCTGCTTGACCTGTCGAGTGTTGCAGTTTTCGACCCTGGCGGAGTTTGGATTGTTAAGTTAGTTGGAATACTTAACTCATTGAAAGCAGTAAAGATTGAAGGAGACCCCAAAAATTTTAAAAGACATTTAAACTCAATTGTTAACTTAAACCACAAGGTTTTGCATTTTAAACCAAAACCTCTATTGTACAAGAGCTAAATAATGCAAGTACTAATATCCTAACAATATATTTCTAAACCAATTGTTCTAAAACCAAAACTCTCAATGCATCACTCATCATTCTATTTGTATTCCCACCCAAGAGTTCAGATATACATTACAGGGCCTTAATGGCTCATTCATTTCTCCCGAGACGAAATCAAGGTAATGCCACAACTCTCAGAGGTTCATCTGATTCTGCTCAATTTGAGTGGACAAATGCATTGCAGATGAAGTATAATGTGAAAAAACTGTGATGCTATCCATTTTTGTAGCAAAACCAAGGTGGCAGATTACTATCTGAATGGTGAAAGATTAGGAAAGGGGCAGATACAATGAGACTTTGGCATCCTTGCAAACCAGTTGCTGAAAATCAGCATGCAGGTGAAGAAAGCAAATGGTATGCTGGAATTTTGGCCTTCACAGTGAAAGGATTCAAGGTGTGGGGATACGTTATTATAATTGTACAGAGCCTTGATGCAGCCATAACCATGTGCAGTTTGGTCTCCTTATCCGAGGAAAGATGCTTTGGCTATGCTGGAAGTGCAAGAATGATTCTTGCGACTGTAGCACTGAGGTATGAGGACAGACTGGATTAATTAGAAATGTATTCACTGGAGTTTAGAAAGATTATGCGGATATCTATAAAATTCTAACAGGACTAGACCAAGTCAATGCAGGAAGGATGTTCCTGATGACCAGGTAGTCCAGAGTGAGCAGTTACATTCTAAGGAAGTGGGGAGTGCCATTTAGGACTGAGATGAGAAGAAATTTCTACAACCAGAGAGTGATAAGTCTGTGGAATTCTCTGCCACAGAAAGTGGTTGAAGCCAAATTATTAAGTGCCTTCAAGTTGGAGTTAGATATATTGCGGCTAAAGGGAACAAACAGTACACGCAGAAAGTGGGATCAGGGTACTGAGTTGGATGGTCAGCCATGATCATATTGAATGGCAGAGCAGCCTTGAAGGGCCACATGGTCAACTTCTGCTCCTTTTCCTATTTGTATAGTTCTTTTCTCAAAGTACGAGATGCTTGGAGTTCTTCCACTAGCATTCAGTCAGATGATTCTCCAACTCTCTTCAAGAATGGGCTCATTGCTTTCTTGCTCAACTACTAAAATCTGCCTTTTGCTCTGGTCTTAGCTGTTGGCATATTTTTAAACGGTACCAACGCCAGTCAGAAACTGTCATCTGTTTTTATGAAGTCTTACAAAGATAAAATTGAATCAAAAAAGAGTAGTTCCCTGTAACCCTTTCCTTTGGAAGGAGGTATGTATCTGGGATGTTTCAAATGGAGATTTGAAGTCATTAGTTAAAAGTGATAACAGCTGTTTGATCTGAAATCCACATTGGTACTTCCCTTTCTTACCTGTTGCTTTCAAATCTTCTTTTGATCTGGAACTTACATAGATAATTTAAACTCTTATGGAGACCAATGCAGACATTTCCTCTCCTTGGTCTCCCTAACAAATAAGTACAGGCTAATTGTTGCAATTACTCGAGATCTGTCTAACAACTTCTCAGACTAAGTGCTTCTATTAGCTTATATTTAAAACCCCAACTCTAAAGTTTCATTGCTAAAACACACAGATTATGAAATTAGGTGTTTTTGCAACGTAGCAGTCAATGCTATTGCTGTTGACCAGAATGACGACTATTCATTTCAGACTTCATTCCAGATCCTGTCCATTCTCAAAGAATAGAGGTGAGTTCCAAAGCTGATTTGAGAACGATGGCTCTTGACAACAAGACAGCGTTGAACCAAGTGAGGTACTGAGGAGACATCAGAAAATTGAAATAAATGGGTAAAGAGCAGTAACTCTCCATTGATTGGAGTCAAACTGAGCAAAATGGAAGATGGATGCTGTTGTTCAGTGTTCGGTTCCACTTGCACTGACACAGATAATGAAGCAGTCCCTGCCCAAATGCTGCAAGATGTGAACATTATCTAGGCTTGGACGAAAAGGTGGCAAATAACATAAATGACAGAGTAAAGAACATATCCAATAAGCCACATTGTGCCCATCTCACCTTGACATTCAAAGGCATTGGAGGTATTGTCAAATTTCCCACCATCAACATCCTGGAAGTCACCAATCAAAAGGTTAAGTGTACCAGCTATATAAATATTTTGGAAATAGCAGCAAGTCAGAGTAATACTGCACTGAGTGACTCTTCTCCTGAATCTCCACAAGATTTTCACCATTTGCTTGGCGTATGCTGGAATTGTGAAGGAAAATTCTCCACTTGCCTGAATGAATAACAGCTCAAACAATACTAAAGTGGCTTGGTACTTTCCAGGGCAAATCAAGAGTTGACCAGCATTGTATTCACCATGTTAACACTCTCTCCATCACTAGGGCAACATGTTTATGAGATGCACTGCAGCAACTCAAAGATTTGTACCACCTAGATAAACAATGACAAAAGTTGCATGGAAACACTACTACCTGCAAGTTCCCCTCCAAGTCCCCTTCACGTTGCAGCTGTACAGGACGGTGGTCAGTCCACTTTTGGAATATTGCATGCAATTCCGGTCTCCTTCCTATCGGAGGATATTGTCAAACTTGTAAGAGTTCAGAAAAGATTTACAAGGATGTTGCCAGGGTTGGAGGATTTGAGCTACATGGAGAGGCCGATTAGGCTAGGGCTACTTTCCCTGGAGCACCGTAGGCTGAGGGGTGACCTTATATAAAATCATGTGGGGCATGGATAGAATAGATAAACAGACAAAGTGTTTTCCCTGGGATGGGGGGAGTCCAGGACTAGAGAGCACAAGTTTAGGGTGAGAGGGGAAAGGGGCATCTTTTTCACATAAAGGATGGTGCGTGCATGGAATGAGCTGCCAGAGAAAGTAGTGCAGGCTGGTAGAATTGCAACATTTAAAAGGCATGGGATGGGTATATGAATAGAAAGGGTTTAGAGGGATATGGGCCAACTACTGCAAACGGGACTACATTATGTTAGGATATGTATGTAAGTTAGCTTACTGAGCTGGAAGGTTTGTTTTCAAACATTTCATCACTACGACTAGGTAACAGCATCAGCAAGAGTCTCCTGTGAAGTGCTGGTGGTATGTCCCATCTCTCTATTTATAGATCTGAGTTTCTTAAGGTGTGTGATGTCATTTTGGGTTTTTCTTTTCAAGGGAATGTAGACGGGATCTAAGTCAATGTATTTATTGATGGAGTGCTGGTTAGAATGCAATGCCTCTTAGTATTCTCATGCATGTCTTTGTCTGTCTCTAAGATATGTGTGTTGTCCCGGTCAAAGTGGTGTCCTTCTTTGTCTGTATGTTTGGAAACTAGTGATAGTGCGGTGTGTGTTTTAGTGACTAATTGGTGCTCATGTATCCTGGAGGCAAGTTTCCTGCTTGTTTGTCTAATGTACTTTTTTTTTACTCTCACTGGTGTTACCTAGTCATGGTAACAAAATGCCTGAAAACAAACCTTCCAGCTCAGCGAGCTAACTTGCATACTTAACATCAACCTGAGCTACAAATCTTCTCAAAAATCGCTAGGTTAGGGTATCTGGTCGGCATGGATGAGTTGGACTGAAGGGTCTGTTTCCACACTGTACATCCCTATGACTCTAAGTCTCTCTCTCTCCATCCTAATTTGAAAATATATCATTCCATCAGCATTACTTTCAAAATCCGGGAACATCCTTTCTACCAAAACTGCAGGAACACCTTCATCATACCTCTGTGGCAGTTCAAAGTAGAGGTTCAGTATCACCAACAGCAATTAAAGATAACTAAGGAATGCTGGCCTTGCCAATGTTAAGACCATAAGACATAGGAGTGGAAGTAAGGCCATTCGGCCCATTGAGTCCACTCCGCCATTCAATCATGGCTGATGGGCATTTCAACTCCACTTACCCGCACTCTCCCCGTAGCCCTTAATTCCTTGTGACATCAACAATTTATCAATCTCTGCCTGGAAGACATTTAGCGTCCCTGCCTCCACTGCACTCTGCGGCAATGAATTCCACAGGCGCACCACTCTCTGGCTGAAGAAATGTCTCCGCATTTCTGTTCTGAATTTACCCCCTCTAATTCTAAGGCTGTGTCCACGGGTCCTAGTCTCCTTGCCGAA
This sequence comes from Chiloscyllium punctatum, assembly GCF_047496795.1. Classification (NCBI taxonomy): domain Eukaryota; kingdom Metazoa; phylum Chordata; class Chondrichthyes; order Orectolobiformes; family Hemiscylliidae; genus Chiloscyllium; species Chiloscyllium punctatum. The sequence goes on along the minus strand of NC_092777.1, from coordinate 62,531,429 downwards.
CGGAAACAATTTCCTAGCGTCCACCCTTTCCAAGCCATGTATTATCTTGTAAGTTTCTATTAGATCTCCCCTTAATCTTCTAAACTCCAATGAGTACAATCCCAGGATCCTCAGCCGTTGCTCGTATGTTAGACCTACCATTCCAGGGATCATCCGTGTGAATCTCCGCTGGACACGCTCCAGTGCCAGTATGTCCTTCCTGAGGTGTGGGGACCAAAACTGGACACAGTACTCCAAATGGGGCCTAACCAGAGCTTTATAAAGTCTCAGTAGCACAACGGTGCTTTTATATTCCAATCCTCTTGAGATAAATGACAACATTGCATTCGCTTTCTTAATCACAGACTCAACCTGCAGGTTTATCTTTGGAGAATCCTTGACTAGCACTCCCAGATCCCTCTGTACTTTGGCTTTATGAATTTTCTCACCATTTAGAAAGTAGTCCATGCTTGTATTCATTTTTCCAAAGTGCAAGACCTCGCATTTGCTCCCATCGAATTCCATCAGCCATTTCCTGGACCACTGTCCCAAACTGTCTCGATCCTTCTGCAACCTCCCCACTTTCTCAGTACTACCTGCCTGTCCACCTAACTTCATATCATCAGCAAACTTCACTAGAATGTCCCCAATCCCTTCATCCAGATCATTAATATATAACATGAACAGCTGCGGCCCCAACATTGAACCCTCCGGGACACCGTTTGTCACCGGCTGCCATTCCAAAAAAGAACCTTTTATCTCAACTCTCTGCCTTCTGTCAGACAGCCAATCCTCAATCCATACCAGTAGCTCACTTTGAACACCATGGGCCCTCACCTTGCTCAGCAGCCTCCCGTGTGGCACCTTATCAAAGGCCATTTGGAAGTCTAGATAGACCACATCCACTGGGTTTCCCTGGTCTAACCTACTTGTCACCTCTTCAAAGAATTCCAACAGGTTTGTCAGGCACGACCTCCCCTTACTAAATCCATGTTGACTTGTTCTAATCCGACCCTGCTCTTCCAAGAATTTAGAAACCTCATCCTTCATGATAGATTCTAGAATTTTACCAACAACCGAGGTTAGGCTAATTGGCCTAAAATTTTCCATCTTTTGTCTTGAATGTAAGGTCACTGCCAAGCAACAGCTGGGTGTTACAAAAATGAAAGTCGAGAGTGTGGTGCTGGAAAAGCACAGCAGGTCAGGTAGCATTTGAGGAACAGAAGAATCGACGTTTTGGGCAAAAGCCATTCATCAGGAATACTCCGAAGGGTCTGTTTCTGTGCTGTACACCTCTATGACTATGACTCCTCGGATGCTGCCTGACCTGCTGTACTTTTCCAGCACCACACTCTCGACTCTGATCTTCAGCATCTGGTGTCCTCACTTTCGCCTGGTTACAAAGATGAAACCCTTATGAAACCAAACCAGGATTGAGAGTATCCCAGAATAAGACAATTCTGTTTTTTGTGAATCTCTTTTACAGTCATACTCAAACATCAGAGAGAATGGACAAATCTCTTCTTGCTTCTACAGGGCAATGACATTTCGTAGGAACAAATTACTGCTGTCGCTGGAATCTGTCCTGAAGACAACAAATACTGCAGCATCCAATGATTGATGACAAAGAATCTATACTTTGACAAGATCGGTAAAATTTGATAAACTTCAAAGTTTGTGCACATTTACTTTAAGCTTGATTTAGTATTCGTTTCTGCCTTCTGTTTCAAACTCTTTACTAAGTATTTTATCTTCTACTTCCCATCTTCATAATAAATCAAATGATTGAAAATAAGTTAATTGTAACAAACCTTCCTCTATAAAAAGACTAATCAAAGATAAAAACAATGAAATTAGGGTATTTTGAAATATATCAAAAGGGCTTTCACACCAATTATACTAACTTTAGACTCACCTTTGAAATTTCATTATGAAGTTGTTCCTCCGTCTGTTCTGCTTCTGTTGGTGAAAAACAAGTGTTCGACTGGAGATTATACAATTGCAATTATTGTGAAATGCATTCAACTTGAAGAATGTTTCAAAAGAATTCTATTGGGTGCACATGGATGCTCATATTTCAGAAATACAGCAAGTAAAAACTGGACAAACCAATAAAAGGAGGTATTTTTACATTTCAAAGTTTTAATCACAGTGAAAAAAAAACAGAAAGCTTGTACAAATTCTCTAGTCCTATATTGTTTTATCCCAACCTCGAACTTCCAAGTAGGTATTATATGCTAAACCAACTAACTTAAGAGGAGACCTATCCACATTATCACTTAACACAAAGTGACTACATTAACTATTGAAGCATAAGGCTAAAACACACCATTTTGGTAAAAGGACAGAGATAAGATATGGCAAACTACGTAACACGAACTTTGTAAATTTCTAAATTTCAACGAACACAGGTCCAACCTATTCAAACTCTCCTTAGATGACAGCCCTCCATACCAGTCATCAGCCAAGTGAATCTTCTCTGGACTGCCTGCAATGCAATTATCTCTTTTCCTAGATAAGCGGAACAAAGCTGTTCACAGTATTCCAGCTGTGGTTTGCCTAGTGCCTTGTATCCTTTGAGCAAATCCTCCTTACTTTTATACTCCACTCCCCTTGAGGTAAAGGCCAACGCTGCATTTGCCTTCTCAATACCTGATATACTAGAATGTTAGCCTTTTATGATTCATGCATGAAGACTACTAAATCCCTTGCTCCTTAGCTTTCTGCAGCCTTTCTGCATTTAAATAATATTCTGCTCCTCTGTGCATTTTGACATGAGCAATCTCACATTTTCCCACATTATGTTCCAGCTACCAAGTTTTTGCCTACTTGCTGAACCTGTCTATATCTATTTGTAGACTTTTTGTGTCATCTTCACCTCTTGTCTTCCCACCTGTTTTTATCTCATCCACAAACTTGGCAATAGTAAGTTCACATTCTTCATCCAAATCACTAAGTGTATACTGTAAATAATTGTGGCTCCAGCACTGATACCTGGGGCACTCCACAAGTTACAGGTTACCATCCCATTATCCCAAACTCTCTCTTCGATTGGTTAGTTAAACCTATATCCATGCTAATATACTACTTCCAATTCCATGGGTCTTATCTTATGAAATAGTGCAATGCTGTTCAGGCTGCCCATGACTGAGTGGAACAAAATGGTTGACAACTGCCAGACTAACTCTGTAACTATCATCAGCCATGTTCTGCAGTGTGTGGAAAAACACTTGCTTAATGTAGTCTTAGCAAGTCGAGCAAGGCTGTTTAATAAATGATACTGGCTGGGATGCTGGACAAGTGCAGCAGGTTAGGTAGCATCCAAGGAGCAGGAGAATCTGATCTCCAGCATCTGCAGTCCTCACTTTGTCCAACTGGCTGGGATGGAATATACAGCTGCAATTTCTTAGTTAGAAAAGTACATTTTACACTAAGTAGTTGCTTTTCTTGAATTATTTAATCAACCTGTTACAATATTAATAACAGATTTTAGATCAGATCCTTCAGATAATCATAGATCTGCATATATACAAAACAAATCACCATGGAAAAGATTCAAACCAGGTTCAGACAGCAAAAGTGGCCCCTCTTATCATTACAGGGAGGACACAAATTATCAGACAATGGAATTTGGGTTAAATAAACACAAAGTCTGTGAAAATATAATGAATAGGGCTGGACCGCCAGCCTGTCTGTCTCTTTAAGATGCTGTACCAGAGAGCCAATCATAGAGGGATAATCAAGCACCACTGGGTGGGGCATGTGCACGGCGATTTTCCTGCTCCTCGGACGCTGCCTGACCGGCTGTGCTTTTCCAGCAGCACTCTAATCTAGACTCCGATTTCCAGCATCTGCAGTCCTCACTTTTGCCATGTGCACTATTTACAATCTGAAGTTTATGTGTACCTTACTGCAAAGGAAATCTGAAGCTGTAACAAAGTTGTACCAAAATAAAGTTGTACCTGAATCTAACGCCGGACTTGGATTCTCATCTGAAAACACGAGATCTAACAAATGTTTTCTGAAGATCAAAATATATTTAAGTCCACAACTTCCTCTTTATCTAACCAACTTGTTACCTCCTCTCAGAATGCTTCAGGCATGATTACCCCATTATAAAGTGTGCTGTATCGTATTATGTATTTCTAAATTCTCTTCTTTTATATTCTTTTGTTCAATGAAATAAAATCAAAACACCTAAAACCACTATGATAAAAGAAAATTAAATTGCTTGGGTTATTCAGCATCCACTGCACTCTGCCATTTTTACAATATTAATCCCTCAGATTCTTTATTTTCAAGGTTCTTGCTAAAACTGAAGAAATTAAGTGTTGTTGTCAGAAGTACAATTTGAAATCATGCAACTATAACTTTTCATCTGTTTAACATACTGACAGCTATTGAAGAATAAAATACCTGGCTTGAAATTAAAACATGCACTCTTCTCAGGTACAATAAATTAACTAGAGGTAAAATGCCGCAATTTTGTTGTGAGCACTCGCTTTGAACAGGACTTTAATGTTGAGTCTTATAGCAATATCTATTCCAATTGTTTCAAGTAGGAATGTGTCAAGTGAAATAGTTATTGAGGTATCACACTTTGCAACCAGCATTACTCTGATCAAAGCACGTTGCAAATAATAGAATCATACAGCACAGAAGCCCATTGTGCCTGTGCAACTCAAAGTTATCCAATTAATTTCATTCCCTGCAGCCGTGCAAATATAATTCCTTCAAAATAAAAATGCATTCAGTTCTTTAAGATAACATTGAACCCATGTCTACCGTCCTTTTAGGCAGTGCATTATGATCTTAACTTGCCATGTAAAAAAGAACCCCATCTTCCCTCCTAATTCTCAGGTCACCAGTAGAAACAGTTTTTCCGCATTTACTCGATCAAAACTCTTGATAGTTTAGGCTAATATCTCTCCATGCCACACACATCTGGCCACCTGCTTGAAAAGTTCAGGTCAAGTTGGTCAGACAAAATCTTCTGTTAGCATCAGAGGAGCAGGAAAATCGACGTTTCGGGCAAAAGTCCTTCATCAGGAACAGAGCTCTATTCCTGATGAAGGGCTTTTGCCTGAAACATCGATTTTCTTGCTCCTCGGATGCTGCCTGAACAGCTGTGCTTTTCCAGCACCACTCTAATCTAGAATCTGGTTTCCAGCATCTGCAGTCCTTGTTTTTATCTAGTTGATTTTAACCCTACTGCGAATCCTCTTGCAAGGATGCCTGCCTTGAAGAAGTTTTCCTCCTCTCTCTACAAGAATCTCAGGGAGACCCTCTCCCACTGCAACTCCCAGGTCATTTCCTCTACCTTGAAGCTCTTTCCTGATGAAAGGCTTTTGCCAGAAACATCGATTTGCCTGCTCCTCGGATGCAGCCTGAACTGCTGGGCTTTTCCAGCACTACTCTAATCTAGAATCTGGTTTCCAGCATCTGCAGTCCTTGTTTTTACCTAAAATCTTCCGTTAACAAAACTATGCTGACTCTACTTGATTAATCCCTGCCTCTCCAAGTGTAGATTAATTCTGTCCCTTCATGTGACCTCCAACTCCATGCACCTCGGTCCTTCAAGACCCTATCCTTCCCCTAGTTATCCTTTTGCCCTTCTTGTACTTCGAAACTAACTTAGGATTTTCCTTTTATTTTACATGCTATTATTTTTATTCCCCTTTTTGCTCTCCTAGTTTCCTTTTTATGATCCCCCTTGTATATTCTATGTTCCTGTCGGGTGTCTGGTGTTTTGAGCCCTCAGTATCTGACAGAAGTCTCCTAGTTTTCCCTCTTTGCAATTTTGTATATCCCTCAATATCCAGAGTTCATTGGATTTTTGGTCTCACTCTATCTATATTGGAATATGTTGGCCTCAACTCTCCCAATTTCTTTCTGGAATAGATCCCACTGTTCTGACACAGATCGACCTAGAAATATCTGTTTCCAGTCCACTCCTGTTGGATCATATCTGTTTTTATTAAAAGCAGCCGCCCTCGTCCCATTTAGAACTTTTGATTTCAGGTTCATCCTGACCTTTCCCATAACAATCTTGAATCTAACGTAGTGGTGATCATGTGTTGTTTTATCCTGGATATTAACTAACGAAGGACATGGATAGGATAAATAAACAAGATCCTTTCCCTGGGTTGGGGAACTGGATGGCATAGGTTTAGGGTGAGGGGGAAAACATTTAGAATCATAGAATCCCTACAGTGTAGAAACAGGCCCTTTGACCCAACAAGTCCACACTGGCCCTCCGAAGAGTAACCCACCAAGCCCATTTCCCTACCCTATTACTCTACATTTACCCAACTATCACACCTAACCCACATGTCCCTGAACACTATGGACAATTTAGTGTGGCCAATTCAGCTAACCTGCATGCGGACAATTTAGCATGGCCAATTCATCTAACCTGCACATCTTTGGATTGTGGGAGGAAACCAGAGCACCTGGACAAAACTCATGCAGACACGGGGAGTATGTGCAATTTAAAAAGGGACTTAAGGTGCAACGTTTTCAAGTAAAGGGTGGTGTGTGTATGGAATGATCTGCCAGAGGAACTGGTGGAGACAGGTACAATTACAACAACAGCAGTTTTATCTGCTGGCCACCGGGTTAAAGGCAGCATTACTGTCTCTTCAGGAGTGTCCTTGAGTTTCAAGGAATCATAGACATCTGGATGGGTATATGAATAGGAAGGATTGAGAGGGATATGGGCCTAGTGCTGGCAAATGGGACTAGATTAATTTAGGATATCCAGTTGGCATGGATGAGTTGGACCAAAGGATCTGTTTCTGTGCTGTACATCTCGATGACTCAGACGGTGCATTTCAAATGTTAACATGTGCTGTGTGAACCATTTCCTCTTCGTATTATATCTGGTTGTTTTCCCACACTTTAAACTGGTTTTTTTTAACGAACATTATCAGAATTTGTCACACAAAGAAAGACAAACTATTAAGATAGATGGCTTAGTTAGAGAGGTGGAGTTTAAAGACTGACTCAAAAGCGGAGGAGATTGGAGAGATTAAGAGAAGTAGCTAGTTTTTAGGATCTAGATAGCTGAAATCATAGCTGCTAATTTAAGATATTTCTTGCTATATTCTTTCTTCCTTTCCTGGAGTTGTGACTTTATGCTGTGGAAATGCAGCACTGGCTATGGGCATTCATTGATATTTCATCTGAGTAGCTAAATGTAGTGACACGGGAATATCAAATCAAAATGGGCATCCAGTCTCACACATGAAACTTCTAGCCAAGATCACAGGAAAAATTGATCTTCTGTGATTTTTCTTTTCTCTTATCCAGGGGACAGGGTTTGATTGCACCACCTAAGAACAATTTCTCAAAACGGATTTGAGGATTAAATCTGGGGTTTCTTTGTCCGTTTGTACGAAGATTTCACATGCTCTTCACAACATTTTACTGAACTCAGCGTAGTGAACATCAAATAACAGATTCAACTGAGTTAGTGAAATCATATTGCTGATATTGCAGACAATCGTCAAGAGATCCCAGACTGGCAATGTCTCAAACGAATTTAGCTACAGACAAGGCAATGCTTCCTAGGAACGAAACCAATCCTGATGACATCATTCTTTACCTGAATAGTCTACTATGTGTGTGGGAACCTTCTCTGGAGTGACATCTGCAGGAATAGTGATTTCTTCTGCACGTAGAGGAACCTTTAACAAAGCAAAGCATTATTGTGCAATGTGATGCACCCACAGGCAATAGTTAATTGACACAATGCACATTATATTTATTCCGTCTATCACTTGCCCATAATAAAAGAGAAAACATTCTGTAAATACAGAAGGACAGGTAACATTTCAGGTTCACAATCTTCTATCAGAATAATTTGACCAGTAACTTCAACAGACATTTGACACAAATTAAATAATAACGTAACACCCAGGTTGACAGGGTTGTTAAGAAGGCATACAGTATTTTAGCTTTTATAAACAGAGGGTTTGAGTTCCGGAACCATGAGGTTATGCTGCAGCTCTACAAAACTCTAGTGCGGCCGCACTTGGAGTATTGTGTACAGTTCTGGTTACTGCATTTTAAGAAGGATGAGGAAGCTTTGGAAAGGGTGCAGAGGAGATTTACTAGGATGTTGCCTGGTATGGAGGAAAGGACTTATGAGGAAAGACTGAGGGACTGGAGGTTGTTTTCGTTAGAAAGAAGAAGGTGAAGATGTGACATTTTTTTAATAGATATTTTTATTGAAAATTTAATTTTTACAAGTTTACAAAATTTTAAAAAACCCCAAGTATAAACATTGATATACAATTAGATCTTAAATAAATAACCAAAATTTAACAAAAGAAAAATACAGAGAAAAAAACAAAACTCAATTAACTACTAATCTAACCTACAACTAACCAGAGAGTGTATAATTAAGTCTCTTACATTATTCAAATAAGAGAAAAAAAACCGACGGATAACACAGAAATTGGATAGTGAGGTACATGCTCGGAATGTATTAACATGAAATGTAACAAAAGCCGTATTCATGCGGGATTCCTCTCCCAAGGGGCCAGGTTCGCCATCTCAATTAAATAAAAGCCCTTGTTAGGTTGACCGAGATATCTGTATTTATATAATTCAAGGAGGGCTGCCTTATTTTATGGAATAATGCGGTCTTTTGGTGCACCATATTTGTAAGGAAGTCAAGGGGAATACATTCCATAATTAATCTGTGCCAATGTGAAAGTCCAGGGGGGCTCTCAGCCACCCAGTTTACCAAAATATTTTTCCTTGCACAGAAAGAGAGAATAGAAAATAATCTCTTCCCGTGCATGTCCAGGGAGGGTAAGTTCGAAAAGCCCAAAAGGAAAGGTACAGGGTCCACTCTAATTTCCATTCCTAAGATTTCTGTCAGGGTACTTGCTACTTTAGTCCAATATCTACGGATTTTATGATAGGTCCATAAGCAATGTACAAGAGTGCCCACCTCTATTTTATATTTGGGACACATTGGAGATGTTCCTGCCTTGAATTTTGCCAATTGATCCGGTGCTATATGGGCCCTATGAAGTATCTTCAACTGAGTTCCGTTGCAGATGGTGATTCTTCTGGCATTTTCCCAAATATCATTCCACGTTTCTAAACAGATTTCTAATCCCAAATCCTGATCCCATGTTTTAAGCAGATTGTCCATATCTCCCGATACTTCATCATGTAATAAATGATAAATAGTACTGACGGAAGATACCCCCATTGGCCATAGCACTCTATGTTCTCTATCTGATTTATAAAGACTATCTAATAACATAGTCTTCTTCTGTATGTAATCGCGAATTTGGAAGTATGGAAAGAGGTCTCCATTAGGTAATCCAAATTTCTGACGCATCTGTTCAAAAGACATCAGGACCCCTTCTTTAAACAGATCCCCTAGAAATGAGATACCCCTGGATTTCCAGAGTTTGAAAGTGGCATCTGTAAGCCCCCGGTTGAAATCCTCATGCTCCCACTATCGGAGCATAGGGGGATGTTTTATGTGAGTTGCCCCCATTTTGCTGCATTATATTCCAAGCTTTAATTGTGTTTGGTATTATAGGGTTTTTACAGTGGTCCGTAATGATTTTCCTTTTGTCTGAAAATAAAAGGTTAATAAGTGGGCATTTTACTTGAGAAGCCTCGATGTCCAGTCAGATTGATTGCGGGTCAGACAAGACCCAATCAGCTATGTAACTTATTAGGGAGCTTAACTGATATTTCCTAAAATCTGGGAAATCCAATCCTCCCCTTGCCTGTGGAAGCTGTAGCTTCTTCAGCTTAATGAGGGGCCGTCTATGATTCCAGATAAAGGAGCTCAACCAGCCTTGTAATTTACGTAGTGCCAGCCTCGGCAGCATCACCAGAAGCCTTCTCATAGGGTATAGGAGACGGGGCAGGACATTCATTTTAATTAGTGTTATTCTACCTAGCCAGGAGATTGGAAGGTCTCTCCATCGCTGGATAACTGTCCAAATACTGGGGTAATAAAAATGCCTAAATATAAGAAACCCTTCAGGGACCACTGAAAGGGAAAGTGGGATCCATCCAATAAGTGGGATATACTAGCAAGGCCATCCATTGGCATAGCCTCTGATTTTGAGAAATTAATTTTATAGCCTGAAAATACACTAAATGTATTAATAACTTGGATTAAGCGAGGCACGAACATTAGAGGATTACTGAGAAATAGAAGAACATCATCTGCATAAAGGGCAATCTTATGTTTACCTGTACCAATCCTCGGGACCGTTATATTAGGGTCAGCCCGTATAGCTTCTGCTAGTGGCTCAATTATTAGCGTAAATAACAATGGCGAGAGAGGACATCCCTGACGGCAGTCCCTATCCACACTGAAGCTATCCGAGCCTAATCCATTGGTAATCACAACTGCCTTGGGATAACTATATAATGTTGAGACCCATTTGATAACACCTTTCCAATGTGTAAAACAAATATGACCATTCAACTCTGTCGAATGCCTTTTCCGCATCTAATGAGACTACTACTCCTGGTACCTTTCCCTGATGGCAGACTTGAATCACATTCAAAACCCTTCTGACATTATTGGATAAACCCCGTCTGATCCTCCTTTATAATACGTGGCAATACCCTTTCTAGCCTCAATGCTAACGTTTTAGAGAGGATTTTAAAATCTACATTTAGCAAGGATATTGGTCTGTATGACGCGCAATCTTCTGGGTCCTTTCCTTTTTTAAGGATAAGAGAGATATGTGCCTCTTTCAGTGAAGGCGGGAGATAACCCTGACTGTATGCGTAGTTATTCATGTCCATAAGTGGACCAACCAATATTCCTGTAAATTCTTTATAGAATTCAGCTTGAAAGCCATCTGGGCCAGGTGCCTTACCGCTCTGAAGTTGCCTGATTGCGTGAAGTATTTCTTGGACTGTTAGGGGAACATTGAAGACTGATACCTGTTCCAGAGTTAGGTCCGGAAAGGTCAGGTTTTTAAAAAATGACTGCATCCTCCTAGTCCTGTCTTCACAATTCTGTGATTTATATAAATCAGAATAAAATTTTCTAAAGATTGCGTTAATCCTTTTATGATCACGAGTCAAGATACCCGTGCTTTCCTTGATAGACGTGATAGTTTAAGGGGCCTTCTTTTTCTTTGCAAGAAATGCTAAGTATCTACCAGGTTTATCGCCAAATTCATATAACCTTTGTTTAGCAAATAATATTTCCCTCTTAGCAGTTTAGTTAAGTGTAGTGTTTAGAGCTGTCCTAAGGGCCGTAATCCTTTATAATTTGATAATAGAAGGTCTGTCAGCGCATGCTGTTTCAGCTGCTTTTAAGCGAGCTTCGAGCAAACGCTGTTGTTCTCCCTTTAATTTTTTCTGGGTCGCTGAGTAGGAGATAATCAAACCTCATGCATAAGCTTTGATGGTCTCCCACATCACTGATGGGTTGCTAGCCGTACCTGAATTAATTTCTAAAAATGTTTTAAATTCTTGAGAGAAGTACTTTACAAATTTAGTATTTTTCATCAGGAAGGGGTCCATACGCCAATGCCGAGGGGATGTCTCACTGTTCCTTGTCTTGATTTCCATATATACAGCAGTGTGATCAGAAATTGTTATACTGCCTATTTTACAGGATGATATGGAATTTAAAAAAAAATCGAGGGGGCAAAAAACATATCGATTCTGGTATGACATTTATGTGGACTGGAGTAAAAAGAAAAATCTCTGCCCTGTGGATGAAGACATCTCCATACATCTACTAATCCTAATTCTTTGTTAAAATCCACCAATTGTCTAGATCTGGGAGATACTCCTGCAGTACTCTTGGGAATCCTATCTATTTCCGGATCCATAATACAATTAAAATCTCCCCCTATAATTGTATGATGAGCACCGAGAGCCATCAATTTTGAGAAGGCTTCCATTATAAATTTAAAAGGATGTGCCGGGGGGGGGGGGCAATACAAATTTAAAATCCCATATCCTGTCCATTTATAAGGGCTTTAATCAGAATATATTGTCTAGATTTGTCTTTTATCTGATTTAGGATTGCGAAAGGGAAATTCTTCCGAATAAGAATAACAACTCTCCTGCTTTTTTGAGCTAAAAGAAGAAAAAAAGGCCTGATCAAATCCACCCTGTCGTAATTTCAAGTTCTTTATCCAATAAGTGTGTTTCCTATAGGAGAGCGATATAAACCCTTTCTTTCTTGAGGTTTGATAATATTTTCTTCCTTTTGGCTGGTGAATTACTCCCCTTGACATTCCAGGTGCAGCACTTAACCGACTGATCAACTATAATCATCCGTGAAAATCCAAGACCCCTCGGGAGGGGAAACCCTATCCAGAACATCCTGAGCATAGAGCATATAAAATTCACAAAAATAAAGGCTCTCTAATACACTCACAACAGTATAATAAAAAACTATTTCTAAATAAAAAAAATAACACGTATTTAAATGGAGATTTTCCCACTTGTTCCCAGGGCGTATCACTTCCTTTCCAAAAGTCCATCGTATCCTCTCCCAACCAGTGCCCCACCCTTGACCCAGGCGCTCCTTAATAGGATGAAGAAAATTCAAATATACTACAGAGCTAGAGTTAACAGTGAGCACCCTCTATCCCCCCCAACAACACCTGGATATATTTGGTAATATTAATACCATGTATAAGCATATATAACTATAAAATTACAGTCTCAACAAGTAATAATTCAATATAATAATACAAAATAACAAAGGAAAACAACCCCGCTCCTAGAGACAGAGATAAAATAGGATAAGGTAACTACCTCCCCCACCAACATTAACTAGACCCCTATATATAGAGAGAGAATTAAAGAAAGGGGGGAGAAAATCGTTAAGTAGAGAACAAATAAATAAACCCCTCACCCACCCCCCAAGATAATATTAAACAGTAAGGTTAAAAAAAAGGGATTAATATATACAAAAAAGGGGTATATAAACTGGAATAGTGGGGGGGGGGGGGGGCGGAAAAGAGGCAAACCAACATCAATTAACGCTTACAATTTATCTAAGAGAGTCAAAAATTCCTTGGCCTTTTCTGGCGATCCGAAGTTATACATGGACCCTTCATGGTTAAAACGTAGCATCGCTGGGTAGCGCAAGGAGTACTGATTATTTAAGTCCCTTAAACACTTCTTCGCCTCATCAAACGCCTTCCTCTTTCAGACCAGAGCTGGGGGAAAGTCCTGGAATAACATGATCTTGGATCCTTTATAGATCATGGCTTGGGAATCTTTTCCAAGATTTCTGGAGGCTTCTAAGAATCTCTGCCTCTCCTTGTAGCTCTGCAACCGGAACAGGACTGGGTGGGGGCGCTGGTTTGAGCCGGGCCCGCGTATTGCAACCAGGTAGACCCATCCCACCCTTACCTGGCCTGATCCTGCCTCCAGATTTAAAAGCTGTGGAAGCCACTGTTCAAGGAACACTGTAAGCTGGCCTTCCTCTTCCCATTCGGGAAGGCCCAGCAAATGAATATTTTTTCGACGACCTCGTGATTCTCTAAGGTCTGGACTCGCTGTTCGAGAGTCCAGACCTGATCCACGACCGATTCTGCTGTAGTTTTGGAGGTCGCGGCCTTTAGCTCCGCCCTTCCGACTCAACACAATTTCCTTGATGTCTCGGTCGTGCTTTTGCAGTGCAGCCAAGAGCAAGTCCCATCAGCTCCAGGACTCTTCAATGAAGGTGTCGATCTTCGCATCAAGTTTGGAAATTATTTCCACGAGGCTCGCCACCATAGATAAGTCCCCCAGGGCAGCTGCGGACGCTCTGCTGCAGCTGGAGAGGGTGGGGGAGGGGTTCCTGCTTGCTGAGAGCTGCGGGCTCCCTTCCCTTTAGTCATTTTTATTGGAAATTAAATTGTTTAAATTCAATACTAAACAACTAATCACATGAAGTAAAAGCTATATTAAATGATTTGGTGAGTGTGGTGAGGGCGGGTGACCCACTTTGCCCAAGTCTTGGGGGAAGCACTGTAGACTCAGACTTGCTGGGTCGCCGCCATCTTGGATCCCCCAAGAGGTGACTTAATAGAGACATATAAGATAATCATAGGGTTAGATAAGGTGGACAGGGAGAGCCTTTTTCCAAGAATGGTGACGGCGAGCACGAGGGGGCATAGCTTTAAATTGAGGGGTGATAGATATAGGACAGATGTCAGAGGTAGTTTCTTTACTCAGAGAGTAGTAAGGGTATGGAATGCTTTGCCTGCAACGGTAGTAGATTCGCCAACTTTAAGTACATTTAAGTCGTCATTGGACAAGCATATGGACGTACATGGAATAGTGTAGGTTAGATGGGCTTCAGGTTGGTATGACAGGTCGGTGCAATATCAAGGGCCGAAGGGCCTGTACTGCGCGGTAATGTTATATGTTCTATAACTCTGTATATAAATGCTTCCCACATTTGAACAATGGCTATACTTAAAAAAAACTGCATTGACAGTAATAAAAACTTTGGCAATACCAAAGATTATGAAAACATCCACAGAAAAATAGTCTTAAAATTGACGAACACTGATTGCGTGCAAAAAAATTAAATATGTAGAGGCAGTTCGTAGAATAAGTGGTTTCAATACGAGAAAACATCTAAATAATATGCAAGAATTTCATTGAAGTAATATCGTTTCCAACTTACTTTGTGTCAGCTGTGGGTTCAGTTGGTAGTAACCCCCGAAAGACCACAGTGCTGCTCTCTCATTCGGGAGCAAAGACTGGTTTAACTGGAGGGTCACCATGCCTCAGATAAAAGGGAGGCATTGAGAAGAAGCGTTCTCATGGTAACCTCAGTCAGCGTGGGAACTGAACCTGCATTGTATTACTCAGCATCACAAACCAGCCATCAAGTCAACAGAGCTAACCCTGATAAGATGGCTTAGGTTCAAATCTCAGGTCAGAGGTTTGATTTATGATGACACCTGAGGGAACATTGCACTGTCTGAGAGTTGTCTTTCAAATGAGGTGTTCTATTCTCTAAAGTAGACAAGATAATCTGCATATTTATGACAATCGACAATGGTTATAATTTAATTAGATTTTTACTCGTCTTATGCTCAATTCAAATCTCACCATTCAACATTTCCTCAGTACTAATAATCTCACTATGATGGGATTCAAAGCCATGTTCCCAAAGCACTGGATTCTGGATTACTGATTCAGTAACATCACTATTACACTACCACCTGGTGGTGTAAATTCACCTGTTTTAGCATAGCATGCTGTTTTGGATTATTTTCAGTTGTGGGTAATTCACAAAGACCTCAAACATGATCTGTTTTATTTCTGCACAGGAACTGCAGGACCTGATTATTTCTAACATGCTTTTTGGTTTCAAACTTAAAAGACTACAGATTCTAAATTAGATTGGTACTAACTGCCGTAACTGAAGTATGTTGGATTTTCAAATTTTTTTGCATTCTAAACATACATTACATTGAGCCTTTTTTATCGTGTTTAAAGACAGTCACAGAAAGGAACTGGTAGAGGAGGAACTGGGAGGTCACTAAGGAAATTATTAAAAGAGGAAAAACTTAAAGACACCGAGCATTACTGACACAGGAGGGACAGATTTTGAAACAATATCCAGAGAATTAGTTGTGCAACTTAAAAAAAACACAGGCGTTAAGCACGGTTAACAGGATATACTTCTCCCTAATCCTATGATTCTCACTCCAAGATTATATGTTAGGTCCGGCAGCATCTGAGGAGCAGGAGAGTTGAAGTTTCAGGGATATAGCCTTCCTGATGACATTTGTGATGAAAGGCTTATGCCCAAAGAGTCGACTCTCCTGCTCCTTGAATGCTGCCTGACCTGCTGTGCTTTTCCAGCGCCACACTTTGACTTATATCCAGCACCGGCAGTCCTCACTTTCTCCTATACGCTAGGTCCTCAGATGAAATTTTTTTTTATTCATTTGTGGCATGTGGGCATCACTGGCTGGCCAGCACTGATCGTCTGTCCTTAGGTACCCTTGAGAAGGTGGTGGTGAGCTCCTTCTTAAAATCGCTGCAGCCCACCTATGGATTGACCCACAATGCTGTTCACAGAGAATTCCAGGATTTTGACCAAGCAACAGTGAAGGAACAGTAATATATGTCCAAGTCAGGATGGCGAGTGGCTTGGAGGGGAACTTGAAGGTGGTGGTGTTTAAATGTACTTGCTGATCTTATCCTTCTCGATGGGTGTGGTTGCGGGTTTGGAAGATGCTGTCTGAGGATCTTTGGTGAATTTCTGCAGTGCTTCTTGCAGAGAATGCACACTGCTGCTGCTGTACATCGGTGGTGGATGGAGCGGATACTTGTGCCAATTAAGTGGGTTTTGTCCTGGATGATGTCAAACTTCCTGAGTGTTGTTGTACCTGCAGTCAGAGAAGCATATGGGAAATATTCCAACCATAGTCCTGACATGTGCCTTGTAGATGGTGGAGAGGCTTTGGTGTGTCAAGTAGGGAGTTACTTGCCACAGTATTCCTGCTGACCTGCTGTTCTAGCCATTGTATTTATGCAGTGAGTCCAGCTGAGTTTCTGATCAATGATAACCCCCAGGAGATTTACAGTGGGAGAATTCAGTGATAGTAACACCATGAATGTCAAGGGCTGGTGGTTCATCGAATCTGTACAGTATGGAAACAGGCCCTTCAACCCAATAAGTCCACATCAACTCTCCAAAGAGTAACCCACCCAGACCTATTCTCCTGCACTATTACCTCTACATTTACCCCGACTAATGTACCAAACCTACACATCCCTGAACACTATGGGCAATTTAGCTTGGCCAATTCACCCAGCCTGCACATCTTTGGACTGTGGGAGGAAAGTGGAGCACCCAGAGGAAACCCACACAGATAGTCGCTAGAGGCTAGAATCGAACCTGGGGTCCCTGGCGCTGAGGCAGCAGTGCTAACCACTTAGCCACTGTGCTGCCCTATTAGGTTGTCTCTTATTGGAGATGGCCGTATCTTGCCATTTGTATGGCGTGAATGTTACTTGCCACTTGTCAGCGCAAGCCTGATATTGTCCAGATCTTGGTGCATTTGAACATGGACTGCTTCATTATCTGATGAGTCGTGAGCAGTGCTGAACATTGCGCAATTGCCGGTGAACATCCCCAACTCTGATCTTCCAATGGAGGGAGGTCATTGATGAAGTAGCTGAAGATGGGCGGCACGGTGGCACAGTGGTTAGCACTGCTGCCTCACAGAGCCAGAGACCTGGGTTCAATTCCCGCCTCAGGCGACTGTCTGTGTGGAGTTTGCACGTTCTCCCAGTGTCTGCGTGGGTTTCCTCCGGGTGCTCGGGTTTCCTCCCACAGTCCAAAGATGTGCAGGTCAGGTGAACTGGCCATGCTAAATTGCCTGTAGTGTTAGATAAGGGGTAAATGTAGGTGTATGGGCCTGTTTCCACACTGTAAGTAATCTAATCTAATCTAATCATGGTTGGGCCTTAGACACTACCATGAGAAGCTCCTGCAGAGTTGTCCTGGAGCTGAGATGACTGACCTCCAACAATCATGATCATCTTCTTATGTGCCAAGTATGACTTCAACCATCAGAGAGTTTGTATCCTTTGTGGGGAGGCAACGGCCTAGTAGTAATATCACTCGAATATTAATCCAGAAACCCAGAATAACGTTCTGGGGACCTGGGTTCAAATCCCGCTCCAGCAAATGGTGGAATTTGATTGTTAAAAAAAAAATCTGGAATTAAGAGTCGACTGATGACCATGAAACCGTTGTCAATTGTCAGAAAAACCCATCTAGTTCACGAATGTCCTTTAGGGAAGGAAATCTGCCATCCTTGCCTAGTTTGGCCTACATGTGACCCTAGAGCCACAGCAATGTGGTTGACTCTCAATTGCGCTCTGAAATGGTCCAGCAAGCCACTCAGTTGCATCAGTCGATAGAAAGTCACAACAAAGCAATCCACAGCAAGTGGATTGCAGTGATTCAAGAAGGAAGTTCACCACCACCTTCAAGAGCAAATAGGGATGGGCTATCAATGCTGGCCAGCCAGCAACACCCAAGTCCAACAAATGAATTAAAAACCCCACTGATTCCAGTTCTGCTATTGCTCTTGACGCCACACTCTGTTGAATGCAGCCTTGATGTCAAGGGCTGTCACTCTCAACTGACCTTTGGAATTCAGCTCTTTTGTCCATGTTAGAACCAAGGCTGTAATGAGGTCAGGGACCCAAACTGAGCGTCCCTGAGCAGGTTATTGATGACACCATCCATTACTGTTGATCAAGAGTCGATGGAACAGGCTGAGTTAGATTTGTCCTGTGATTTTTTTTTAATATACAGGACACACCTGGGCACTTTTTTTATACTGTTGAGTAGATGTACTGCTACAGCTTGGTGAAGGGAACAGCAAGTTCTGGAGCACAAATCTTCAGTACTATGAATTTTACAGAACACTACAGTTGTGACCAAATTTCCTCTTTGACCTCCTTATTCTGAGATATACTTTAATCAAAAACTAAAAGAGGAGACACATATTGGCCCTGTTTAAGAATAAATCACCTACCTCTTCAGGAAACTCTTCACTGACCAGAGACATAATCAAAGATGTCTTCCCAACCTTCGCTGTACAAAAGAAAACAAATAGCTTTACCAAAGATTCACAACCATCTTCACAACACATCAGGGTGCTCACCAGCAGCTCTGGGATTTTCTGTTATCGCACAATATGGTAGATTTCAATGTTCTACTTTAATAGATTACAGAACCAAAGTCTTCTTGCAAAGGTATGAATGTTAGTGCTACAATATTGAGATTAGGTTTTGTTAATAAAAATTATGAAGTTAACATATTGCCTTCAAGAGGGTTTTTCGGATTACTGAATGTGGACAAGTCTGAAATTGTATTGTTAAAACCAAATGCAAGGAGTTAGGTATGACCTCAATGGAATCCTTACCAACAATTAGCAAAAGTCTGATTTGTTTCTCATACTCAAGAGAATTAACCAGATCTTTGATCCAGGCAATACAGGACCTGCTACCAACATCAAATATATTCAAAGTCTCTCAATTTTCCATGAATTCTGTTCTGCACAACTCTAATAAGAACTTTTATGCATACTTATGAAACTGTAATTATTGGAAGTTACCATAAATTGTGTCTTTTGGATAATACAATGACCTGAGGCCCTATTTGCTCTCTAAAGTGGACTGAAAATAATGCATGGCATTATTTCCATGGATGTTCTTCCATGTCTTGGCCAATGTTTGTCCCTCACATCAACAACCACTGTAAATACCAATATGATAGTCAGATATTCAGTTTGTGGGAGCTTGCAGTGTACAATACTTCAGCATCTGAATAAACTTGGCACTAACTGCTGTAACTAAAATATGTATAATATTCCAGTTTTGTGCATATATAAATATATACACCAGTAAATTGTAGGGGGAGAATTGGAAATGTTTCCTACAGTACAAAAGAGACCACACTTCAAGAAAAAGTACTTCATTGGCTATGAAAAGTCTTGACAAGTCCTAAATTGGAAAGAGGATATAGAAATATGAATATTGGTTGTACACACATTCACCTGTCAAGTGGAGTTGCATTAATGCAATCACTAGAGAACAGCAATAATTACAGAATTACAAGTTTATACCAGAAGCTTTCATTATAAATGTAAAAACAAGAATTTCTAACTGAGACTTTAAAATAAGAATTGAATGTATAATTTTAAAATAGATATATATGTCAATTGCATTTACACAGCTTTATCCAAATATCACTCTATCTTGAATGCTACTTCACCTGAAGGTTACCTTCAGTAGTTACCCGTATGAAATGCAATGAACTGCTAAAGTGTAAAAAAAAACTTACATCTGCAAATATTTGTCAATTTTTCCATTATCAATTCTAATGCCAACACATATAAATGAAAACCATTCCGGCAAAATTAGAACATAATCTGGCTAGTGATGTTGTAATACCTTAGCTTTGCACTGCTCTCATTCTTAGCCTGAACTATAAAGAAACGTAGACTCCAATTTTATTTTTCAGATTCCCAACAGGAACAATGGATTAATTTGCCTCAGAATACCCAATCATTAATTTCCAGGTGGGGGTGGGGACAGCAATTAGTATAATGTTGATGGGGGGGGGGGGGGTTGCAACGAGAGATAAGTCAATACAAGTACAGTGGATTCAGTGAGGAGCTACTCCAATCACAGCTGTTATTTCCTCTCTCATTTGCAGCTGATGGCATGTTCTCATATAGACATTTAGCTGAATGAAATACCCTCACCTTCCAGCTTTGCTGCAGGTAGAAAATATTGATGGCACAGACACACATAGCATTCAGAGCTGGGCTTGTGGTGCAATGGTGGACTATCTGACTACAGATCAGAATGTTGTGTGTTCAATTTACAGCAGGCTCAGGGTGCTTACCTTCACCTCAAGTTCTTTTATTTAAGGTCCTCTTATGGCCCAGTGGTAGTGTCCTTACCACTGAAGTGAGAGGCCTGGATTCATGTCTCACCTGCTCCAGAGGTGTGCAATAATATTTCTGAACGGGTTGATTACAAAAATAGGTTAAATTAAAAACAAATCATAAGGGGCATTCTCTTGTGGTGGTGTCCCTACCCTTGGACCAGGAGACTTGTGTTCAATCCTACCTGCTCCAGAGGTGTGTAATAATAACATCTCCCAACAAGGTGATCAGAAAAATAGATAAAATAAATTTAAAAACTTTCCATACCATTGGGCTCTGAACAGGTTGATATGTAAAATTTCCTACACGCCTCTAGGTCATCTGGAAGGAAAGGGGAAACATCACAGGACTCCTGACTAATGTTTAAGGGCATGTGTTCAAATCTCACTACAGTTGGTGAAATTTAAATTTAAATAGGTCTGAAGTTAAAATTCAACCTAATGGCAACTGTTTAATCACAATTAATTGCATTAAAACCCAAATAGTTCACTAATGTCCTTTAGGGAAGAAAATCTGTCATCCTTACCCTAGTCTGGTTTATGTGCAAATCCAGATCCACAGCAAAATGGTGGACTTCTTAAGACCTGCACCAGTCATACTAGACTCAAAATATGAACTCTTGTATCTTTCCATACATGCGACCAGACCTGGTGGTATTTCTCCAGCATTCTCCCTGTCTGTTTCAGATTTTCAGCATCTGCAGTATTCTGCTTTTATTCAAGCAAGTGCTTCAAATTGCGTCAATCAAATACTGATAGGAGGACACTGGGAAAAACATTCTTCTTCTTCTGCATGTATATTAAGGAATCTTTTACATTTACCTGAGAGAGCTTGCAGGGCCTCAGTTTAACATCTCATCAGAAATAGCACCATGCACCTCTGACAATACGATAGTCTCAGTGTGGTACTGAGGGACTGTCAACCAATAGTTTGATCTTTGGATTGGCACTTGAAATCACAACTTTCTTACATCAATACAAGGGCTGTTCACTCAGCTGTGGATGGCAGCTCCTTTCCTCTAGGACGTACACAATTATAAGTAGGGGCTTGGTCAGTGTTGTAGAATACAGAAAGTTAGAGGCTCAGGTACATAATTCTTTAAAGTTTGCGTGACATGTAGACAAGGTGGTTAAGAAGGCATTTAGCGTGCTTGCCTTCACTGCTCAGACCTTTGAATATGGATGATGGGATGTCATGTTGAGGTTGTACAGCATGCTGGTGAGGTCTATTCTGGAGTACTGTTTCCAGTTCTGGTCACCCTATTATAGGAAGGATAATATTAAGCTGGAGATGATTCAGAAGAGATTTTCTAGTATATTGCTAGGAATAGAGGTTCCAGCTATAAGGAGTGGCTGGATAGGCTTTTTCACTGGAGGGTAGGTGGTTAAGAGGTGACCTTGTAGAGCTTTATAAGGGGTTTATAAAGTGGTTTAAATAAGTGAATGGCAGGTGTCTCTGCCCTAGGGTGGAGGATTTCAAGACTGGGGACATTTTTAAATTGAGAAGAGAAAAATTCTAGAAAGAGATGAGGAGCAATTTTTTTTTTAAACAGAATGGTTCGTGTGTGGAATGAACTTCCAGAGGAAGTGGTGGATACGAATACAGTTACAATGTTTAAAAGACAAGTGCAGGCAGATGGAACTAATTTCATTTGGGATATGTGGTTGGACTGAAGGGTCTATTGCCACGCTGTATGATTTGTTTACTCAATCAGCAATGTATTTGTGATTTTACATTGCAAACGCTGGTAACTACCACTGAGTAACATTTATCTCAATAGCGGTCAGTAGTACTTAATTATTGCAGTACCTACAAAAATTTTGGAATTGATCATGACTAAGCACAGAAGAATAGTTGTACTATAAAGAAAAGTGGCATACACCCTGCTTGGAAATTAACTCATAGAACATAGAACATAGAAGAATACAGCGCAGTACAGGCCCTTCAGCCCTCGATGTTGCGCCGATCAAAGCCCACCTAACCTACACTAACCCACTATCCTCCATATACCTATCCAATGCCCGCTTAAATACCCATAAAGAGGGAGAGTCCACTACTGCTACTGGCAGGGCATTCCATGAACTTACGACTCGCTGAGTGAAGAACCTACCCCTAACATCAGTCCTATATCTACCCCCCCTTAATTTAAAGCTATGCCCCCTTGTAATAGCTGACTCCATACGTGGAAAAAGGTTCTCACTGTCAACCCTATCTAACCCCCTAATCATCTTGTACACCTCTATCAAATCACCCCTAAACCTTCTTTTCTCCAATGAAAACAACCCCAAGTGCCTCAGCCTTTCCTCATAGGATTTTCCTACCATACCAGGCAACATCCTGGTAAACTTCCTCTGCACCCGTTCCAGTGCCTCCACATCCTTCCTATAGTATGGCGACCAAAACTGCACACAATATTCCAGATGCGGCCGCACCAGAGTCTTATACAACTGCAGCATGACCTCAGGACTCCGGAACTCAATTCCTCTACCAATAAAAGCCAGTACGCCATATGCCTTCTTCACTGCACTATTTACCTGGGTGGCAACTTTCAGAGATCTGTGTACATGGACACCAAGATCCCTCTGCTCTTCCACACTACCAAGTAGTCTACCATTAGCACAGTAATCCATCTTTTTATTACTCTTACCAAAGTGAATCACTTCACACTTAGCTACATTGAACTCCATTTGCCACCTTTCTGCCCAGCTCTGCAGCTTCTCTATATCCCGCTGTAACCTGCCATATCCTTCCTCACTGTCTACAACTCCTCCGACTTTCGTATCATCCGCAAACTTGCTCACCCAACCTTCTAACCCTTCCTCCAGGTCATTTATAAAAATGACAAACAGCAATGGTCCCAAAACAGATCCTTGCGGAACACCGCTAGTGACTGCACTCCAAGATGAACCTTTGCCATCAACTACTACCCTCTGTCTTCTTCCAGAGAGCCAATTCCTAATCCAAACCTCCAACTCACCCTCAATGCCATATCTCTGTATTTTCTGCAGTAGCCTACCATGGGGGACCTTATCAAACGCCTTACTAAAATCCATATATACCACATCTACCGCTTTCCCCTCATCTACCTCCTTAGTCACCTTCTCAAAGAATTCAATAAGGTTTGTGAGGCACGACCTGCCCTTCACAAAACCATGCTTTGGTTCATATTTTTCAACACTCCAAAATACAGAATGTCCAAGGATGGTACATATCAATCCAAGATACAAAGAGAAAATAGCATCAGACTGAATTTTGAGGCCAGTTAGTTAACCGGTTTACAACTATCATATTTATCGTATTAAGATGGTATGAAGAGTATATTCGTGAGGATGTTATGAAAGGACATTTAGATGGGGAGGATAAGCTGAGCAGTCAATGCTAGTTTCAGAAATGACACATTCAAGTCTGAAATTTATTTTCATTTTTCTAAGCTAATAGACAAAGATGTTTTCCTAAACTAAAGAAATATGTTGCAAATTTCTTAAGATGATGATAGTAAAGAAGCATGATGTGAGGTCAAATGTCACCTTTCAGATGAAGTGGTTTTCAACAGGTTAGACATTAGATAATAGACACTGGACAACAAAATTGTCCTTAAAAATAGTGGAAGTCTGTTATAGAATAATCAGACACTTTTGAGTAAGCATTAGTGATGAAATGAATTCCCTTCCTTGCCCTTTTTTCCTATTAACTGTATATCTTGTTTATACAGGCATGATTATAAAATCACAAAGCCAAAACAATACATTATTGCATGGGAGATAAAGGGCAAAATACAATGGTAGGTTCACTAAAAACTGGATAAAATAAGCACTTTCAAGGTACTTATGTTTGAAAACTGCAGTCTTTAGCAAATGCCAAGCTTCCTTACTATGAACGTCAAACTGTGACGTTCAAACTGTGTGACATATTTTCTTTGGGACCACTGCCACCGTGAGGTTCAGATTCTCCAAACATCTAAAATAGAATAGCGTCAAATGGAATTGCAAACTCGGGAGTAACGGAGAGACATGCATAGTAACACACTCAAAGCGATTACTGCATATGTGAAAATCATCAAGAGAGGTGAAGCTTAAACTGACAGCCATGAACTCCTGCACAAATTCCCCATCTTTAAGTAAGCTGACAATAGTGGTTGTCAAAGTCCCACAGGACCATAGGGCTACTGTCTCATTAGAGACACAACTGGGGATGAATTTAAGCTGAGGGTCACTATCCTCAGGTGAGGGGTGAAGTCTTCATGGTGACCTCAGCAGTGGAGAATTGAACCCAGGCTGTTGATGCCCCTGCATTACAAACCAGTTAAGGGTGATCCCTTAACTTGTTAGAATCTGTGGACTCATTTATCACTAGAGTTGGGCTATATGGTTTACATGCTAATTTTCAAATGCAAAACCTATCATAACTCATGGAATCGTTCGGTCACTTGGGGTTGAGTCCCTACATTAAAGAGCGTCCTGCCACTGCAAATCTTCAATATATGTGAAAAGTAATTCCTGCAGCTTCAATATTAGCCATCCAAAATGCAATGTGTAATATCATCTAGGTTTGTAGCACTGCCAATCTCACCTATATTTGCTCTCCAAGCTGGCAGGTTGTCATACAAATGTTTCATCATCATGCTAGATACCATCACCAGTGTGACTTCCATGAAGTGTTGTTATTCTACTCCTCTTGATGTTTATATGATCTGGTCTGTTAAGGTGGGTTGTCTCATTTCTGGTTTTGCTCTTGTCATGGACTAGGCCAGACCACTCAAAATATTCTTAAGCAAGTAGCCCAGACCATAACTTTGCATTTTGTTTTGGTAAGTATACAGTGAAAATTATCCAGAGTACGTTAGCTAGGTTGACTACCAGGTTTTAAAACAGACATAAATTTATTCACAAAATTACAGAATGAAACACGCAAAAAAACAAAGAATATCTACAAAATCCAGTCTATCCAAACTACACTTAATTATGCTGTTTCAAATGTACACAACAGTTCCAAAAAACAAACCCATTTAAACACAGTAAAAAATGAAACAAAAGCTTACAGGTTCAAGTTAGAAGGGCAGAAGGAGAGAGAGTTTAGCAACCTATTTCCACACAGCTCCACAGCTGAATTTCCTAACTACCTCTGGACTGAACTGCTCAGCTGAGAACTGGCCACACCCCATTGACTTATACAGATTACTTCTAAAAACATAAAAGCTTTGGCCTAAAGTCTCATCTGTTTACGTATAAACAAAAAGGCCTTTCATTTCTGCACCAAACCCAGCCGTTTGGCTGTTTATAACCCCGCCGAAAAAAAACCAAGGACATAGTATCATTGAGAAAAAAAAGCAGCTTTTAGAAAAAAGGACCAGATTTGTGACATACAGCAGTGGTTTTTATATGAGGTCTATTTGTACATGTTTGCTGATGGCATCCCACGTTGAAAACCAGGCCTCTAGGAATTCCTGTGCTTGTCTCTGGTTAGTTCTTTCCAGGACAGTTACGTTGTCCCCGTCAATCTGTTGGCCCTCTGTCAGTGTGTATTGGGATGAGGGAGAATTGGTCGTGCCGCTTTGTTGCTGGATGGGGTTCGACCAATTCTCCCTCATCTCAATACACAATGACAAGGAGGGCCAGCAGATTGACGGGGACAACGTAACTGTACTAGGACGAGCTAACCAGAGACATGCACAGGAATTGCTAGAGACCTGGTTTTCAACTCAGAATGCCATCAACAAGCATGTAGAAATAGACCCCATAAACAAACTACTGTTGAGCAAAGCTGGAAATGATACAACCCACCTTAACAGACCAGATGATATAAACATCAAGTGGAGTAGAATAACATCGCTTCACGGAAGTTGCACTGATGACATTACCTAACACGGTGACAAAATGTTTGCATAACAACCCACCAGCTCGGCAAGCAAACCAACAACCGCATCCACAACCCGAGCTACAAATCTTTGCAAAATCCTTAAAAAAAACTATTTATGTTCATGGCCTGATGCTAGTGATTGACTGATAGAAATAACAAAGTGTAGATAGCATAAGTGCTGGAGAAACTCAGCAGATCTGGCATGACCTTTGCAGATAGGAAGAGTTAATATTTTGAGCCCAACTTAACATAGGAAGAGAAGGTAGCCATTCAGCCCCTTGAGCCTGTTCCACCATTCAATGAGATCATCGCTGATCTGTGGTCTAACTCTATATACTTGCATTTGGCACACATCCCCTATTATCTTTGTTTACCAAAAAAATGCATCTCAAATTTAAATTTTTGTGCGTGCGTCTGTCTGTGCCTGCGTGTATAAAAGTACTTCCTAACATCTCTCCTAAATGGTCTGGCCCTAAAGTTTAGATTTTATCCCCAAAACTTGGAATACTAAACTGGCGGAAATAATTATCTTTATCTACCCTGTCTTTTCCTGTGAATATCTTGAAGACTTTCATCAGATCACCTCTTAACCTTCTGACTTCTGCAATTTGTAGACCTACACAAACACAGTAATGATTATGACTGTAGTTACTGTATGACTTTGAAATAACACTGTCATTGATAATAATGCTTAAAAACTGGTATTGTAACTGCATCTTACTTTTCAAATTAAAAGTTTGGAGGAAATTACTGTAGATCACAACGTACAAGCCAACCTTTAAAATGTCCTTCCAAAAATGGAAATCAAGTTATATGCAGAGTATAAAGTATGAGCCATCATTGTTGGTGTCAGTGGTCTCCATGTGTCATATTTTATTTAATGAAATGGTTCTACAAATACAACTTTAACCAAAAAACAATCACAGATAGCATCTTCTGTCATTTACACAAAGTTCACCAAATTCATTCCAAGTCACTTTGGCTATGGGCTTCATTGTACAGATCCCATTAGCATCAGACATGGCATTTTCAGTTTCATAATCATCCCTCCACATTAATCACCACCCTCTCCATTCATTGAACTGGACATTCCAATTTTCTGAATGATCACAGTTTGTGCATTAAGTAAAGGCTAAACAGGTTGGGATTCCACTCAGGTCTTTAGAAGAATGGGAGGTGACCTCATTGGAACAAATAGGATTCTGAAGGGGCCTGTCAGGTAAATGCTGGGAGGGTGTTTTCCCCCAATGGAGAGTCAAGGATCAGAGGACATGGCCACAGAAAAAAGCAGCACCAATTTATGGCTGAAGCAAGGTGGAATTTCTTCTGAGGGTTGAGACACTTTGGAACCCATGGCACAGAGAGCTGTGAGGCAGAATTCTTGCGTATATCTAAAGCGGAGCTAGATAGATTCTTGAACAGAAGAGAAGTCAAGGGTTAAGGGGAAAAGGCAAGAAAATGGACATGAGGAATGGTCAGATAAGCCATGATCCTATTGAATGGCAGATAAAGTTTGAGGGGCCAAATAGCTTACTCGCTCCTTTTATGATTTTAAAAGCATCCCATAAGTTGGTACTAAACCCAAGTAAAACGTCAAATCAGCTGCACACATTTTGACACTTTGTGAACTTCTTTTTAAACTCCAACTAATGATCTGTTCCAATCAGTGTGAACATGATCCTCGAAAACCTTGTTGTGACAGACTTCTAAAAATTCAATTAAGTTGTTAGAACCCCCATTATAATTTTAGTTTGGGAACTGTTTCTTTGCAGGTACCTCTTGATCTTAATGACTATATGGGATCTGAATACGTTTCATGCTAATAACCTGTGTACATTGCTGAAGCCACCAGAACAGCAATTCCACATACGACCAAGTCATCTTCACCTAACCAACTGTTGTCATTGATAGGCACAAAAATCCCTGTTCGAAACTTGACTGTCAACACAGACTTTAATTTTGATCTATTGTCTGTACAGATTTCTACCTCAAGGAAATGTGTCTTCTCATACAATGTAAATTCTACTAGAACTGGGTAGCAAGGTTCAATCTGGTCAGGCAGCATCCAAGGAGCAGGAGAATCGACGTTTCGGGCATTCCTGAAGAAGGGCTCATGCCCGAAACGTCGAATCCCCTGCTCCTTGGATGCTGCCTGACCTGCTGCGCTTTTCCAGCAACACATTTTCAGCTCTGATCTCCAGCATCTGCAGTCCTCACTTTCTCTTCACAAGGTTCAATCTCATGGAATAGAGAGAGAACCAGCCACTTGGATGCAGAACTGGCTCAAAGGTAGAAGACAGAGGGTGGTGGTGGTGGAGGGTTGTTTTTCAGACTGGAGGCTTGTGACCAGTGGAGTGCCACAAGGATCAGTGCTGGGCCCACTACTTTTCATCATTTATATAAATGATTTGGACGTGAGCATAAGAGATATAGTTAGTAAGTTTGCAGATGACACCAAAATTGGAGGTGTAGTGGATAATGGAGAAGATTACCTCAGATTACAATGGGATTTTGATTAGATGGGCCAATGGGCTGAGAAGTGGCAGATGGAGTTTAATTCCGATAAATGCGAGGTGCTGCATTTTGGGAAAGCAAATCTTAGTAGGACTTATACACTTAGTGGTAAGGTTCAAGGGAGTGCTGCTGAACAAAGAGACCTTGGCATGCAGGTTTATCGCTCCTTGAAAGTGGAGTCGCAAGTAGATAGGATATTGAAGATGATGTTTGGTATGCTTTCCTTTATTGGTCAGAGTATTGGGTACAGGAGTTGGGAGGTCATGTTGCGGCTGTACAGGACGTTGGTTAGGCCACTGTTAGAATATTGCATGCAATACTGGTCTCCTTCCTATCGGAAAGAAATTGTGAAATTTGAAAGGGTTCAGAAAAGATTTACAAGGATGTTGCCAAGGTTGGAGAATGTGAGCTATAGGGAGAGGTTGAATAGGCTAGGACTGTTTTCCCTGGAACACTGGAGGCTGAGGGGTGATCTCAGAGGTTTATAAAATCATGAGGGGCATAGGTCGGATAAATAGACAAAGTCCTTTCCTGGGATTGGGTAGTTTTGAACTAGAAGGCATAGGTTTAGGGTGAGAGGGGCATTTTTTCACACAGAGGGTGGTACGTGTATGGAATGGGCTGCCAGAGGAAGTGGTGGAGGCTAGTACAATTGCATCATACAAAAGGAATTTGGATGGGTATATGATTAGGAAGGGTTTGGAGGGATATAGGTTGGGTTCTGGCAGGTGGGATTAGATTTGGTTGGGATATCCGGTTGGCATAGACAAGTTGGACTGAAGGGTCTGTTTCCGTGCTGTACATCTCTATGACTGTAACTGGAATGGTCCACAGTTCAACCCCTGGGCATAACAAATTCATGGACATTTGTGCTGTCAATATGATGTAGTGGGTACTCACTGCTCTCCAAGATAATGTCTGGAAACTGATAACTTGGGCATCAAGGTCTCTTGGAAATTCTGAAATACCTTGATCTTCTACTGCAAAAATAAACATTTTGCTCCATAAAGAAGCAATATACCAACTAGCTGCTGCCTTGAAGTATTTGCTGGACCAGTGTGATTGGTTCATTTAAATACATATATATGTGTTGCAGGAAGTTCAAATCTAGAGGCCATAGGTTGAAGGTGAGAGGGGAAAAAGAACCGGAGGAGAAACGTTTCAGAAGATAGCGTGTGCCTGGAATGAGCTGCCAGAGGAAGTGCTGGGTACAGTTCCAACATTTAAAAGGCATCTGAATGAGTAAATGAATAGGAAGGGTTTGGAGGGATATGAGCCAAATGCTGGCAGATGGGACTGGGTCAGATTGGGATGTCCAGTCAGCACAGACAAGTTGGATTAAAGGGCCTGTTTCCATGCTGCATGACTGTGTAACTATTCTGATGATTTGAAAAACCTAATAGGATACATTTTGCTCAATATCAGACCATTGGTTGACCCAATGATGCATTTGGGTTTAGGCATCTTCCTTAATATGGATATTTCCTTCTTCCATTCCCCACCAGTTTTCTACCAACATTAAGTTCCCCTTATTTGATAAGCTGGCAAATGGTATAACATTTAATTTGAAACAAGCTTCATACTTTACTGATTTTTGCAGGAGAACCCATTTCTGTTCATTGACACTCATTTGATCTGCTTTCTAGATTCCTGAGCAACTTCTTGTTAACAAAGGTTGTATTGCTTGTTTGATTCCATCTACTGATTTGTAACGTGAATACAAACCTAAGCAATGTGTTTCTGAGCTTAAAAATTGAGGCAACCTCCGAATTGGAGTATATTATCGTTAAAAATGTGGTGGAAGAATTAACTTGTATATTCAAGCATGTACCTAAATATGCATTTTGACACTAAAAGTAGGATTATCTTACAAGGTGCTATCTAGTCCTTAAATGGCTATTTTTATTTGGCAAGCAGGTGTAAGATCTATTTTGCTTGCAAAGATAAATCTTCTATATTGTTGATATTCCATAATATTTTTTGGCATGCAGTGGTGAAAAACGAAAATCTCGAATTACAATCATCTAAAAGGAGTACCACCTTCTGGTTAGGTGATTTAAAATGGCTACTAGATTGGAGAAGTTACAGAGCTTCAAAATGTGAAAGAATTGAATTATTAATAATCACATTAGCTACTTCACTGATTGCTAAAACTGATTCAATTTCAAGCCCCAATCCAAGGTTTGAGTTCTAATGTATAAGTACTACATCAAAATGTTGTTTGCTTGTTCAAGTTACTACAGAAGATCAGATGGTACTGTACATAAAAACAGTTTATTCAGAATCTTAGTTGAGAGTGTGATGCTGGAAAAACAGAGCAGGTCAGGCAGCATCTGAGGAGCAGGAAAATCAACTTTTCGGGCGTAAGGATTCCTGATGAAGAGCTTATGCCTGAAACGTCAATTCTCCTGCTCCTTGGATGCTGCATGACCTGCTGTGTCTTTCCAGTACCACACTCTTGACTCTGATCTCCAGCATCTGCAGTCCTCACTTTCTAGGCAAAAGGGAGGACTGGAGGTGCTGGAAACCAGGGTTTAGATTAGAGTGGTGCTGGAAAAGCACAGCAGGTCAGGCAGCATCCGAGGATCAGGAAAATCAACGTTTCAGGCAAAAGCTTTATCATTCCTATTGAAGGGCTTTTGCCCAAAAAGTCAATTTTCCTGCTCCTCGGATGCTGCCTGACCTGCTGTGCTTTTCCAGCACCAGTCCTCACTTTCTCCTATTCAGAATCTTAGGCCAACATAATAAAACCAGATAACAAGAAATGCTGTAGATCACAGCAGGTCAGGTAGTATGCATGGAGAGAAAACAAGCTAATGTTTTGAGTCTAGATGACTCTTCATCAGAGCTCCTATAACAAGAACAGATATGCTGTAGAGCCTTGCTGCATAGAGATTGACTGTCATACTTACCTATGTTATAAAGATTGCCCTTTAAAGTAATAAATTATTGCAAAAAACTTTGGGATGTCCTGTGAGCATGAAAAACCTATGTTGATAGAATTCCTTTTCTTTAAATAATTAAATAAAAATATCTTCAGTTACTTTTTAACTGCTAAAACAGGGTCATATAGTATAAACTGTTCCAAAGAAGAGTTTGGAACTAACATCAACTTTTTCTCTCTCCATAGATGTTGTCAGATTTGTTGAGTTTGTCAGTACTTTGTTTTTATGACATCATTAATACAAATTATTTGTCCCCTTCATGCATGAAAGTACCCAGTTCATACCCAAAATTTCAGCTGATCAAGAATGCATTTTATCCTATATTATGCACCATTCATCCAATTCCTCATTCCTCACCCAATTAATTTTCTTCCTATCCCATATCTCTTCTAGTTCAAAATTCTTGTTCTCAATTTCAGATCCTTCGATGACTTTCCATATTCTAATGTCGAGTTATCATCCAACTGAACTTCACTTCTCAGCTTACACACTTCACTCTTCCATTCTGCAGAACAGCCACTGGATTGGTCTGCTTTCTCTCCACAGACACTGGCAGACCTGCTGAGTTTTTCCAGCAATTTCTGTTTTTGTTTTTGATTTTCAGCATCCACAGTTCTTTAGACTTTTTAAAAAACCTTTACTTGTGCCTGGGCCACTGTATACTTCCTTTATTATAGGTTTTGCAATCAAACCATTGGTGGTGAAGCCTTCACTGGGTATAATTTCCTCCTAGAAAAATGTCTTAAATCTCTCCATCTTGCTTATCTTATCCTAGTTTTAAATAAAAAAAAGCCTCAAAACCCACCTCTGACCACATCTTTATTCATCTTCTCTCTTTCCCAGTGTCTGCTCAGTGTCCAGTGTGTCTTTTTAGGAAACATAATAGGGCACTCTGCTATGGTAAAAGGTGATTCAGGAGTGCAAATTAGTTAAAAATGGCATGGTAACAGAGCATAGATAGGGTATTCAGTTTATTTTGCATGCTGGATTAGTTTCAGATAAGATGGCAGTAATCAAAACTACATCTAGTCTTGGAATCACCGTGCCCAAAACAATTTTGTTGCCATTTTTATTCTTTCTTCTGGTCTTCCATGAAAACAGATTCACATTCACCTCAGTTGTAAACAAAAGATCATTCATGCCAAGGATACAACCACAGAAATAATTTTAGAATCATAAAAGAATTTTTAACTCACTCCATTTCAATGGTGGACAATTTTCTCTATTAATATGACAAAGCAGAACGCAAGTCTGTACTATAATCAAAAATGGACACTTAGAAGAATTGAGCTGTGAATTAGAATGCTGGTGTGGAACCAACTGTGATTGCTTGTTTATTTTAACATTCCTCTTACCCCACAATGCTATCTCACTTTTCATAGGAATCACTATTCCACATGACAACCTGGCTAACATCAGAAACTACAACCTGCTCTCTGGTGTGTATTTTCAACTTTTTTTTGTTTCCTTGGTAACTCCTGCCTCTCATTTAAACATTATGTGTCTTTGCTTCAATTAACTGTCTGACCACAAAAAAAATAAGTGAAATAAAATTAAATCAAGGCACCCAACTACTCATTTGAACTAGGAGTTAGCGCAGCATGATATAAGTATTTGGGAGAAAATTGTCTGCGTCTACCCTATTAGGCACAAAATGCAGCATCAATGCTACAGAGATATAAAAAATTGTTTGATTTAGTAAAAATACATTGCAACAACTCACCAAGGTTACCTGAGAAATATCTTCTACATATATAACTTACATAACCAAGAGCTCCAAGTCACATAATCCAAATCTAGTTTTATACTTTTCTTTCATTGTTGCTAGGTCAAAATCCTGTATTTCCTAACTTCATTGCAGAAGTATACAAGCACAAAGACTACAAAATGCAAAATGACACTTCAGCGCCACATACATATGGTCAGTATCAGTTCATCCATAACTAGGAACTAAAAATGAAGAATGTCATGAATGTCATTGCATTTTAAGACAACTGATTTGTTAACAGGAAAACAACAGGTTAAAAAAAGGCGTCACTTTTGCGTTAATAAGTTGTGAAGAGCGATGTTCCAAAGGGATCAGTGCTGGAAAATCAACTATTTACAATATATATAAATGTCTCAGATGACAGAACCAAATTTATAGTGGCTAAATTTGTTCATGACACAAGATAGGAAGGAAACAAAGTTGTGAAGATGACCTAAGGGGAGTCTACAAAGTGGTCAAGTGATTGGGCAAAGAATTTGGCAAATTAAGGATAATGTGGGAAAATATGAACTTATCCATCTTGCAGGAAGAACGTAAAAGTAGCATATTATTTAAATAGGAAGAAACTGTAGAGCTCTGACGAGGGGGGAAATCGGGATGCCTTGTTACATGAATCACAAAACCAGTATGCAGATACAGCAAGTGATTAGGAATGCAAATGGAATGCTGTTGCTTATTACAAGAGGAATGAAATTTAAAAGTGGGACAAAAGCAAATTACTGCGGATGCTGGAATCTGAAACCAAAAGAGAAAATGCTGGAAAATCTCAGCAGGTCTGGCAGCATCTGTAAGGAGAGAAAAGGAGTTAGACTCGAAACATCAAGCTCTTTTCTCTCCTTACAGATGCTGCCAGACCTGCTGAGATTTTCCAGCATTTTCTCTTTTGGGTTTAAAAGTGGGACGTTTTGCTGTGGGAGTACAATGTGTTGGTGAGACCACATGTGCACAATTTGGGACTCTTTATTTAAGGAAGAACATAAGATGTTATACAAAGCCTAGAACTGGACAGACACCTTGGATGGGTTGTAACATTATGAAGCAAGGATGGAGAGGTCAGGTCTGTGTTCATTCGTGTTTAACTGAATTAGAGACAATCTTGTTGATACATAACGGGACTTGACAGGTATATCCCAAAAGGATGTTTCGCCTTGTGAAAGAGATGGGAACTAAGCAAGAGAGAGTTTAAAAATAAGGGGTCACCTATTTTAAGGTGCAAATGAGCCTTTTTTAAGATCAGATTACATTAGTGTGGAAACAGGCCCTTCGGCCCAACAAGTCCACACCGACCCCCATACCCCTACATTTACTCCTTACCTAACACTACGGGCAAATTAGCATGGCCAATTCACCTGACCTGCATATCTTTGGACTGTGGGAGGAAACCGGAGCACCCGGAGGAAACCCACGCACACACGGGGAGAACGTGCAAACTCCACGCAGTCAGTCGCCTGAGGCGGGAATTGAACCCGGGTCTCCGGCGCTGTGAGGCAGCAGTGCTAATCACTGTGCCACCGTGCCGCCCACTCAGAGGGTTAAGTGTCTTTGGATCTCTTCAATAGAGATCAATGGAGACAGTGCTGTTAAATATTTTCAAATGCAGAGTGTCTTCGTTGTTAGTCAAGAATCTAAGAGTATCAGGTTGTACACGAATGTGGCGTTGAGCTCACAATCAGATCAGTTCTTATTAAATGGCAGAGAGTCTCACAGGGCTCTAATGGACTGTTCCTATTCGCCGAGCTGGGAATTTGTGTTGCAGATGTTTCGTCCCCTGTCTAGGTGACATCCTCAGTGCTTGGGAGCCTCCTGTGAAGCACTTCTGTGATCTTTCCTCCGGCATACGTAGTGGTTTGTCTCTGCCACTTCTGGTTGTCTGTTCCAGCTGTCCGTTGCAGTGGTCGGTATATTGGGTCCAGGTCGATGTGCTTATTGATTGAATCTGGGGATGAGTGCCATGCCTCTAGGAATTCCCTGGCTGTTCTCTGTTTGGCTTGTCCTATAATAGTAGTGAATTCATGTTGCTTGTTATCTGCGTGTGTGGCTACTAAGGATAGCTGGTCGTGTCATTTCGTGGCTAGTTGGTGTTCATGGATGTGGATCGTTAGCTGTCTTCCTGTTTGTCCTATGTAGTGTTTTGTGCAGTCCTTGTATCCAAAAACTGATACCCGCGCAATTTCATCAGATGCCTAAGGGAAAGACTACGGAACGAGGACATGCCACAACCCAAAGGACTAGCCACACTACCATACATCAAGAGCACTTCTGAACTGACAGCCAGACTACTGCGACCACTAGCACTCATAACAGCACACAAACCAACAGCCACTCTCAGACAACAACTCACCAGAACGAAGGACCCAATACCCAGCATGAGCAAAACCAATGTAATGTACAAAATCCCATGTAAGGACTGCACAAAACACTACACAGGACAAACAGGAAGACAGCTAACAATCCGCATCCATGAACACCAACTAGCCACGAAACGACACGACCAGCTATCCTTAGTAGCCACACACGCAGATAACAAGCAACATGAATTCAACTGGGACAATACTACTATTATAGGACAAGCCAAACAGAGAACAGCCAGGGAATTCCTAGAGGCATGGCACTCATCCACAGATTCAATCAATAAGCACATCGACCTGGACCCAATATACCAGCCACTGCAACGGACAGCTGGAACTGACAACCGGAAGCGGCAGATTCAAACCACTATAAATGCCGGAGGAAACATCACAGAAGCGCTTCACAGGAGGCTCCCAAGCACTGAGGATGTTACCTAGACAGGGGACGAAACGTCTGCAACACAAATTCCCAGCTCGGCGAACAGAACCACAACAACGAGCACCCAAGCTACAAATCTTCTCACAAACTTTGGACTGTTCCTAATCCAAACTTGCTTGCAAGTAATAACATACAA
This sequence comes from Chiloscyllium punctatum, assembly GCF_047496795.1. NCBI lineage: Eukaryota > Metazoa > Chordata > Chondrichthyes > Orectolobiformes > Hemiscylliidae > Chiloscyllium > Chiloscyllium punctatum. Next base: position 62,494,991 of record NC_092777.1, on the reverse strand, counting down.
ATATGAATCAGGAAGATGAGTACGTCGTTTGGCCATTAAATGGTAGATTGGTTTAATAAGATTATAATTGACCTGATTGTGGACTCAACCCCATTTTCCTACTTGCCCTGTTAACATTTGACTCCCTTATTAGTTACAAGTTTACTTTTATTTGCCCTAAAAATATTCAATAATCTTGCCTTCACAGCTCTGGGGAGAGTGTTCCACAGATATGACCCACAACCAGAAAAAAAACCTTCATCATCATCAAACAAGAAACTCTTATTTTTAAACTGTGCTCCCTAAATCTAGTGTCTACCCACAGGGGGAAATATCCTCTCAGCATCCACCCTGCCCAATCCCCTCAGGATATTGTATGTTTCAATAAGTTCATCTCCCATTCTTCGAACAGATACAGACCTGTCTGAAATTTAAGATATCCACCCCTCCTCACCCCATCCCAGAATTATTCAATATTTAGATAACTGAAAAAAAACTTGAAAAAATATTGACAATCAACTCAAAATCTGAGCTTTCTGTATCATTATAGCATATTATCTATGTCCTTGATAAATATGAGAACATTACCTTTTTGTAACTTCTGCAAGTAGTTTATGTTGAATATGCGTAGCAAACACAACACACATACTACATATTTAGGGTAAGAGTTGATGCAAAGGCTTGGGGCATTGTGGTATTAATTGGATTTTGCAAAATCTGCTCTTTGGTCAGACAGAGACTTAAAGTAAGTTCATTTTTATATACTGTACCATAATTCAAGTTTTGCCTACATTGGTATATTTAGACCATCTGATTGGTCAGCCTCAACTAACAGAAAAATTGAATCAGAGGAAAGCTCATGAACCAATCAACTAGTGATTCTAAGTTGAAAGAAAGCCAACTGCAATAATTAATGATTTCTCCACAACAGTCGAGTATTCATAGGGATTACAGCTGATAGTGAAATGTCACATCCTACGAACTCAAGTCTCTTCATAACACAATTTATACATTCATGTTTAATACAACTCAAATTAAATCCGAGCTGGGTTTTCTATCTGTCGACAGTATGACCTAGGATGGCACGATGGCTCAGTGGTTAGTACTGTTGCCTCTCAGTGCCAGGGATCCAGGTTCAATTCCAACCTCGGTGGACTGCGTGGAGTGTGCACATTCTCCTTTGTGCCTGTATGGGTTTCCTCCAGGTGTTCCAGGTTCCTCCCACAATCCAAAAAATGTGCAGGTTAGGTGAATTGGCCATGCTAAATTGCCTATGGTGTTCAGGGATGTGCGTTAGTCTGGGTTAAACATAGAGTAGTGGGGGAGTGGGTCTGGGTGGGTTACTCTTTGGAGGGTTGGTGTGGACTTGCTGGGCCAAAGGGCCCATTTCCACACTGCAGGGATTCTATGACTCACCCTCAATGGTAACAAATGAAAGTCAGAGCATCTAAATGCATAAGAGTTAAAATGGCGTATAGTTCTGACCTCTGTCAGGTTTCATTACACTAGATGTATATCAGACTTTAGTGGTGATTGGGTGTTGCATAGCTAGATATATTTCCAGCACTAGCATGAATTTGCCACCAGTGAAATGAGAATTCATGGTCTAACATCTGGTTTTCACTAACATTGCAAATTTAAACTCTGTAAATTGGGAATACTCCTCAAGTTATTAAGTGCCCTGATAAGAAACGTTGTTGGAAGCAATTATAAGTAAGTTATCTTCAGTATTGTTACTGTCTTATTGTATTATCTTCTCCCTCAGAATGTCAAGGAGAATGTGAGATTGTTACTTGCATTTTCCAAAGCTCTAACACCTGTGAATTAAAAATATAAACCTAAAAACAAGGATTTCAAACATATGATTTTTACCAAAGTACCAAACCTGTTGTCACAGGAGAAAGAAACAACAGGATTGGAAAGAATGAAAATACATACTCTCAAATTGAGTGAATGGGAAGAATAACACAATACAGATTAATCAGGTAAGAGTTGGGAATAAAGAGAAAGAGATGATAGAAAAAATTAGAAATAGAAGTGCTGCAAAATCTCAAGAGGTCTGGCAGCATGTAGGGACAAAGAGGCAGGGTTAACATTTTGAGCTGAAAAGTGTGGTGCTGGAAAAACGCAGCAGGCCAGGCAGCAACTGAGGGGCAGGAGAATCGACGTTTCGGGCATAAGCCCTTCTTCAGGAATGAGGCTGGTGTGCCAAGCGGGCTGAGAACACCAACCTCATTCCTGAAGAAGGGCTTATGTCCGAAATATCGATTCTCCTGCTCTTCGGATGTTGCCTGGCCTGCTGCGCTTTTCCAGCACCACACTTTTCAACTCTGGTCTCCAGCATCTGCAGTCCTCACTTTCCCCTAGTTGATCTTAACATTTTGAGTCCAATATAACTTCTTCAGTTTCAAAGAAGTCACAATGGACTGGAAACTTCAATTCTGTTTCTCTCTCCACAGATGAAGCCAGACCTGCTAAGTTTCTTCAGCACTTACTGTTTTTATTTCAGATGTCCAGCAACTGCAGTACTTTTTATCTGAGAAAAATACTTGGCAGAAGATTTTTTAAAAAAAGTACATTTTGTAGCAGGTTCGTTGTTAAGTGGCTGTTAACAGAGAACTGGCTGATTAAATGGGAATGGATGTTATGGGATCTCTATGAAAGCTTCTGGTTGAAGCACAAATCTTCCATGGCCCCAAAGGTTCACCTGTGGTACAGCACAACCAGGAGCAGCTACCTCTCCATCAAGCAACATTTCCTTTCCAAGTATCAAATAAGGCCTGCCTTACTCCAAAATATTGTGTGGGTACTTCCTCCAAACATTATTACAAATCTTACTGATTCCCTCCACTACCTCAAAATCCACACCACCCCCATAATCAATTACGTTAGTCATGGCTTGCAGTCACCACTCTTCTATCGGAATCTGAAGGTTTCAAATTTCCACTTGAGAGATTTGATGACATAACGTGAGGGTGATAGTTCAGTGAAGCAAGTGTCATCTGGAACACTGGATATTTTAACAAGCATTTTTCTGAAGGGTGCAACAATTCTCAATGAAAAACAGGAGAGTTCACCCAATATCCTGGCCAATATTTACCTCACTTCTAGAGCAGAGGGAAAAAATGAAGCTCTGCATGTTCCTTCTCTTTGTGCCACTGGCTAAGATGTCATTTTCTCTTGCCTCCAATTTTCTAACCATTAAGATGGATAAAGAAGTGGAAAACTGTGATCACTATTCTTGAGAATTAACAAAAGGAGACATTGAACTGCCTGTAAGATTGGTGGGACTCAGAGCAGATAAGGCAGTATCTTTTCCCTAGGGTAGGGGATTTCAAGTCTAAGGGCTATACTTTTAAATCTTTCTCTTCCTTACCTTAAAAGTGGTTCATATGTGGAATGAACTTCCAGAGGAAGTGGTGGATGCAGGTACAGTTGCAACGTTTAAAAGACATTTGCATAAATACATGATAAAGAAATGTTTGGCAGTTTGTAGGCCAAGTGCAGGCAGATGGGATAAGTTTAGTTTGGGATTATGTTCAGCAAGACTGGCTGGATCCAAGGATCTGTTTTTTAAGATGTATAACTATGATTGCAGCTGGTAAGGAAGGTACAGGATTCAAGAATGAGATCGCTGTTTTATCCCCAAGTAAAGTACAATTTACTTTTTAATACGTGATCAACTGAGTTGAAAAGACATTAGAATGGCAACAGGAAAGGATAATACTGACAGCAGACATCATACCAAAAAGGCAGCAGAAGAATTTGGGAAAGAGAAACAATCATACGCCTTCTCAGTGGGGATAGTCACAAAGTCACAGACATAGAGGTATACAGCACTTAAATAGACCCTTTGGTCCAACTCGTCCATGCCAACCAGATAACCTAAATTAACCTAGTCCCATTTGCCAGCATTTGGCCTATATCCCTCCAAACTCTTCCTATTCAAACACCTACCCTGATGTCTTTTAAATGCTGTAATTGTACTAGCCTCCATCACCACCTCTGGCAGTTCGTTCCATACATGCATCACCCTCTCAGTGAAAGAGGTGCCCCATTGGTCCCTTTCAAATCTTTTCCCTTTCACCTTAAACCAATGTCCTCTAGTTTTAGACTCCCCTAACCTGGGAAAAACCTTGGCTAATTACACTATCCATGCCCCTCAATTTTATAAACCTCTGTAAAGTTACGCCTCAGCATCCGACACTCCAGGTAAAATAGTTCTAACCCTTTTCCTCTAGCTCAAACTCTCCAAGCCTGGCAACATCCTTGTAAACCTTTTCTGAATCATTTCAAGTTTAACATCTTTCCTATATCCATGAACTAAAATGATGACCCAAACAAAAGTTTCTCCCTAACCCTCTTTTCGTTAGATGCTAAAAGATGCTTATTCATTCATGAGATGTGGACATCTGTCTAGGCCCACATTTATTTTCTATCCGTAATTGCTTGAAGCACAGTTAAAAGTCAACCACATTACTGTAGGTCTAATGTCACACGTCGGCAAGGATGTCAGATTTAATTGGCAAGAGGAGCGCATGGCCAAGATGTTTCTTCATGACGACGACGACGACTATAGTTACACGGTTGACATTAGAATCGGTTCCCAGATTCAAATCCCACCGTCTGCCACAGCGAGATTTCCCAGACCGTTAGTCTGGCGATCGAAATTACTAATCTACATTCAGTTTACTCCACCGTTTGACCACTTTTAACGCTTTAGATTCTCACTTCTCAATATATAGTAGCAGTGGGAAGGTCACGTCCGCGGGTACATGACAACGTGAATGGTACCGCCTCAGTGGATTTCTCACAAGCATCTTTCCTCATAAATATCAACTCCTTTCACAGTAAAGTGGGAGAAGGGTAGTGAATGAGTGCAGTGTATCTGATTCTCCCCCCCAATATCATTCAACTCCTCTCCCCGCCTGTACCCAGGCCTCAGGCTGGTAACCCCTGCAAGTGTTGACAGCTGCGGATGGGGACAATTTCCTTCTCCCAACGCATTCAGTTCAAACTCACGTTCTCCGACGAGCAGAATCCTCACGTCTTTCCTCATTTTTGCTCCCCCGATGTGGTTCGACCTCAGCCCGAACGACAGACGAGCTACGGACCGGTCTCCCAGGAGGACCGATGAAATTTAGGCCCAAGCAATGGGACCAGGCCCAACAAGCCGCGCCGCCCGCTTTGATTATTTGCTCCAGAGAGAGTTCAGAGGCGGGTCACCTGGCCGCAGATGTCCAGGGGGTGACCCCTGATTCCTCACGAATAAACCCCCAACCACCCCCCACCGGCCTCTACTTCACGCCATCCTTCAGCCAGACCGTAAATGTCACCTGTCTACGCATGCGCCGCCGTTGCCACGCACCGCCAATCCTTCGCGCGCCCCCGCTCACGCACGTTCCCGACGCGCGCGCCTATCCAGGGCTGGCAGCCGAGAGGAACAGTGATGGGCAATTCAGCCCATTTGAGCCTGTTTCGCTGTTCAATGAGATTGTGATTGATTGGTCTAACTCCATATACTATATCTGCCTTTGACTCATATCTTTGAGCAGTTCTGCTATCTATCTCAAATTTAAAGTGAACAATTGATCGGGCAGCACCTAGGGACAAAGAGGCAGGGTTAACATTTTGAGCTGAAATGTGTGGTGCTGGAAAAGCGCAGCAGGCCAGGCAGCATCCAGGGAGCAGGAGAATCGATGTTTCGGACATAAGCCCTTCTTCAGGAATGAGGCTGGTGTTCTCAGCCTGCTTGGCACACCAGCCTCATTCCTGAAGAAGGGCTTATGCCCGAAACGTCGATTCTCCTGCCCCTCAGTTGCTGCCTGGCCTGCTGCGTTTTTCCAGCACCACACTTTTCAGCTCAAAATGTTAACCCTGCCTCTTTGACCCTACATGCTGCCAGACCTCCTGAGATTTTGCAGCACTTCTATTTCTAATTTTTTCTATCATCTCTTTTGCTCTTTATTCCCAACTCTTACCTGATTAATCTGTATTGTGTTATTCTTCCCATTCACTCAATGTGAGAGTATGTATTTTCATTCTTTCTAATCCTGTTGTTTCTTTCTCCTCTGACAACTGGTAGAGAGTTCTAGAATGGCGCCTAGTTCTGGAATCTCCAACCAGTGGAAATAGTTTCTTTATCCATCCCATATTAGACCTCTCATATGTTTGCAAACCTCAGGGTCTCAAGCTCACCTGGAGTGTAAAGAGCAAGAACTCACTTTTTAAGTATCTTGACTGATTATATAGTCAATGTGGCTTTATAAACTTATCATCACTTTGTAAAATAATGAGCAAAAGAAGCAGAAGTGATATGAATTTAAAACATTTTTTCACACAAATAGTAGTTTGAGCCTAAATTTGTCACTAGAGAGTGTGGGTGAAAGAAAATTCAATTACAACATTAGATGTTATAGAATCCCTACAGTGTGGAAACGGGCCCTTCGCCCAACATGTCACACCAACCCTCCAAAGAGTAACCTACCCAGACCCATTCCCCTACATTTACCCCTGACTAATGCACCCAACCTACACATTCCTGAACACTATGGGACAATTTAGCATGGCCATTTCATCTAACATGCACATATTTGTTTGGATTGTGGGAGGAAACCAGAGCACCCAGAGGAATCCACACAGACAGTTGCTGGAGGTTGGAATTGAACGCAGGTTCCTGATGCTTTGAGGCAGCAGTACTAACCACTGAGCCATTGTGCCACCCCAATATTAATTTACATTGTAAATAATTAGATGGTTATTTGCAAAGGAAAGATGTATAGAGTTACAAGAAGGGGGCAGATGAATTACATAAAATGAACTGTTCTTCTGGAGAGCTGGAGCACTTATGAAGGGCCAAATGGCTTTCTTCTGTGCTCAAACAATTCTGTGATCACTTATTCTGTAAACCACGTATTTTCATGTTTATTTAGGATAGCTGAAAAGGTGTGGAGTGTTTTATTTCCCCTTCCAAATCTAATTTGATTTCGTCCCTGCCCTCCCTGTTATGAAGATGCGGGTATATCTTTAAGAGAATTAAAAGCAGCAAAACAACCGGACACAGCACTCCAAAAGGTAACAATGTTACACTGCATCAAACAATTCAATTAGTTTGTTTGTTGCTTGTAGCCAAAAGCAAACTTGAATTCAGCCAATCAGTTTAAATTATACCCGAAACATATCAAACTCCAATCAAGTTTGAATTGAGTATATTGACAATCTTAAAAGGCAATGACACAATCCAATGCTCTGGAGTATATGACCAGGGAAAACTGAACAGTTGAGAGGAGAACTGCCATGACCAAGTATGTAAAAAGACTGCCTGAAAAACAGCTCTCTTAAAAAGGCACCTTTTTGATCAATAACCTGTAAAACAGAAATTACAAACCAGAACAAAAGAAGACACAGGAAGATCTGAAGACAAGAACCAAAAGCTGTCTGGTTTTGAGATAAATGTTGTTTCGTAAATCTTAACTGGGAGTTTTATCGGACTTGTATTATGGATGGGATGGTAAATGATAGGTTAGAGTAAGGAATGGTAAATATTTGTTAATTAATTATTCTCTGTTATACTTTAAGAAATAAAGTTGTTAATTTTTACTTTAAATAGTTCTTGGCCACTTGAAATTTTACAGATTACTGCACGGGATAAATCTTTTCTGTGTTGCTGGTTTTAAATTGAGCAGGAGGGTTTAGCAGGAGAGATAACATCTCTCTCACTTTTTTGATCATGCAGCATTGCCCTTTGATGAGAAGGGCACTGCTTGTCACTGGCCACTCTAGTGTTTTCTTTCTTGCTGGTGGTGGAAAATGAATAAAGATTTACACACTTGTTGTTCTCATACCTGTACACACACAACATGGGTGCCAGGGAAAGTATAAGTACTACCACTGTTAGGTGGTAGTGTGGGGGAAAATAAAAAAAGGAAAAAAATCTGGGAGATTTAAGAAGATCTAAGAAGAAAAAAACAGGAGTGAAGGTACACGCAGTGTCTACTAATACACTTGAGATTTTCAGTGAGAGGTGGGCACCACAGGATGTGGAGTGTTTTATTTCCCCCTCTGACTCTATTTTGATTTAGTCCCTCCCTTCCCCTTTCACGTTTTGATGAGAAGGGCACTGCTAGACACTGACCACTCAGGTGTTTCCTTTCTTCCTGGTGGTGGAACACGAATAAAGGTTTACACACTTGCTGTTTTTCACTGTGTCTGAAACCTGCACACACCTAACATGGATGCTGGGGTATAAAAATAAGCACTACCACTGTTAGGAGGTAGTGCGAGGGTAGATTAAAAAAAATAAACAGGAGTGAAGGTGCATGTAGTGTCTACCAATACCCTTGAGGTTTTCAGCAGAGGTGGGCACTGTGGGGTACAGAGTGTTTTATTTACCCCTCCAATTCTATTTTGATTTAATCCCCACCCTCCCCTACAGTTTTTTGTTCACTTAAGCATTGCCCTTGATGAGAAGGACACTGCTTGTCACTGGGGACTCAGGTGTTTCCTTTCTTCCTGCTGGTGGATATGAATAAAGTTTTCTGCACTCATTGTTCTTCACTGTGTCCTACATGCTCTCGAAGTTGTTGCTGGGGAGAAATAAGCACTACTGCTATTTGGCAGTAGTGTGGGAGATTTAAAAAAATATATATATAGCATGAGATTAGAATCTTTTCAACTGAGGACTAACATTAAAAAATGAGAAGAAAAAAGATAATAAAAGCAAACAGGAGTATCAGGGGTTCTGGTCACTTTCGGAACCAGCTCTGAGCTAGCTGGTCAGAGTTCATGTACTGTGTATGTGTAAATAGTGACTTGATAATAGGATACTGGCTTCAGTGGTGACAAGAGAAAACTGTATGGTCCTGAAGAAAATTAATTTGCAACAGTTGTCTTTATGTTGGTGTAAGCACTACTGCTATTTGGCAGTGGTGTGGGAGATCATGCTTTTATTTGGGCAGCTTAACTTGCTTGACCCTGCTGTTGAAGACTGGGCCCTGTATGCGGAAAGAATGTTTTTTTGGGAGAATGACTTTGGGGCTGATGAAAAGCAATGAGTAATTCTTCTGACTATTTGCAAGTTCACAACATTTTCAGTTACTAGGAACCTAACTTCTTCTGAAACAGCAGATACTAAAGCCTTTCAAGAGTTGACAAGATCAGGTTACATCCATTGGAAGATAATGGGAGGGTGATCGAAGGTGCTTGGTTTCTATGTCTGTACTGGAGCTTAGATCTTTCCTAGGATTGGTGAATTATTATGGAAAATTCATAGGTAACCTGACCTCCATCCTGGTACCTTTACATCTGTTATTGAAATGAGTCAGCCTTGAAAATGGTCACATAGCCAAGAAGTAGTCTTTAGAGAAGTTAAAAAGCAGTTATTATCATTTAAGTTGTTGGCCCGATCCAATCCCAAGCAAGAGGTGGTGCTGATCCGTGAAGCCTTCCGGTACAGAATGGTATCAGGATTGTGTTGGCTCAGCAGTAGCCTAACAGACAGAAATGCCCAATAGCGCATGCTTCCTGAACAAACTAAGATTGCTGTTAAATCTTTCATCTTTTAGAATAAGCTGAGGTGTCACTTTTCTTTTGTAAAACCTTAAGTTATCTCGAGAATGTAACTTAAAAGAAGTTCTGGGATTTACAGATTAATGAACCGAAACCTGCAACACATTCTAAAAGATGAAAGATTTAACAGCAATCTAGTTTGTTCAATATATTGTTTTAATTGCATGATACTGTGATCTTTTGCAATAAATTCTGTGTCTTATGATCCTGCTCCACTAGTTACCTGATGAAGAAGCAGCACTCTGAAAGCTAGTACTTCAAAATAAATCAGTTGGACTATAACCTAGTGTCGTGTGATTTATAACTTTGTCCACCTCCATCAGGGCTACTTAAAGAAGACAAGGCTAAATTGCCCACAACTTCTGGTTGAATTCAGCAGTGGGCCCATATTCTCAGTGCCTACAATTGCAAGTTGGAACATTGTCTGGGAGGCCAGATGGCAAGTGTAAGTGTCTTGACCCACCTCCCACTGGCAGATTCACCACTGCTGGTGCCTCTCCTGGAAGAGTCTGTTTTGATTTTAAACTTTCTGGACACCCTTCTGGTCACCACTGACAATATCCGACTATGGATGCAGAAAGATCTGGTCCTAATGAAAGGAAAACAGCTGGTGGTGATGAGGAAAATGAAAAGGCCAAAGCAACCAGAATTTTGATTTGATTTATTGTTGGTACATATACCTAAGTATAGTGAAAATTTTTATTTTGCGAGCAGTATAGGCAGATGATGGCAAACAAGGACATACACTTTGTAGGGTATTTAGACTGAGAGAGGCAAGGAGGTTACAGCTGAACAGGAGGTGCACAAAGCAAGATCAAAGCATGGTTTGAAATTGGAGTTTCATTCAGCAGTCAAAAAACAGCAGGGAAAAGCTGATCTTGAACCTGTTGGTGCACGTGTTCAAGCTTTTGTATCTTCTGCCTGACAGAGATTGGAAGAGGGTAGAACCAGGGTACGAGGGATGTTTGATGTTAGAACATAGAACATAGAACATAGAACAATACAGCACAGAACAGGCCCTTCGGCCCACGATGTTGTGCCGAACTTCTAACCTAGATTAAGCACCCATCCATGTACCTATCCAAATGCCGCTTAAAGGTCGCCAATGATTCTGACTCTACCACTCCCATGGGCAGCGCATTCCATGCCCCCACCACTCTCTGGGTAAAGAACCCACCCCTGACATCTCCCCTATACCTTCCACCCTTCACCTTAAATTTATGTCCCCTTGTAACACTCTGTTGTACCCGGGGAAAAAGTTTCTGACTGTCTACTCTATCTATTCCTCTGATCATCTTATAAACCTCTATCAAGTCACGCCTCATCCTTCGCCGTTCCAACGAGAAAAGGCCGAGAACTCTCAACCTATCCTCGTACGACCTACTCTCCATTCCAGGCAACATCCTGGTAAATCTTCTCTGCACCCTCTCCAAAGCTTCCACATCTTTCCTAAAGTGAGGCGACCAGAACTGCACACAGTACTCCAACTGTGGCCTAACCAAAGTCCTGTACAGCTGCAACATCACTTCACGACTCTTGAATTCAATCCCTCTGCTAATGAACGATAATACTCCATAGGCCTTCTTACAAACTCTATCTACCTGAGTGGCAACCTTCAAAGAACTATGTACATAGACCCCAAGATCCCTCTGTTCCTCCACCTGACTAAGAACCCTACCATTAACCCTGTATTCAGCATTCTTATTTGTTCTTCCAAAATGGACAACCTCACACTTGGCATGGTTGAACTCCATCTGCCACTCCTCAGCCCAGCTCTGCATCATATCTAAGTCCCTCTGCAGCTGACAACAGCCCTCCTCACTGTCCACAACTCCACCTATCTTCGTATCATCTGCAAATTTACTGACCCACCCTTCGACTCCCTCATCTAAGTCATTAATAAAAATTACAAACAGCAGAGGACCCAGAACTGATCCCTGCGGAACTCCACTTGTAACTGGGCTCCAGGCTGAATATTTACCATCTACCACCACTCTCTGCCTTCGACCGGTTAGCCAGTTTTCTATCCAATTGGCCAAATTTCCCTCTATCCCATGCCTCCTGACTTTCTGCATAAGCCTACCATGGGGAACCTTATCAAATGCCTTACTAAAATCCATGTACACTACATCCACTGCTCTACCCTCATCCACATGCTTGGTCACCTCCTCGAAGAATTCAATAAGACTTGTAAGGCAAGACCTACCCTTCACAAATCCGTGCTGGCTGTCCCTAATCAAGCAGTGTCTTTCCAGATACTCGTAAATCCTATCCCTCAGTACCCTTTCCATTACTTTGCCTACCACAGAAGTAAGACTAACTGGCCTGTAATTCCCGGGGTTATCCCTATTCCCTTTTTTGAACAGGGGCACAACATTCGCTACTCTCCAGTCCCCTGGTACCACCCCCATTGCCAGTGAAGACGAGAAGATCATTGCCAACGGTACTGCAATTTCCTCTCTTGCTTCCCACATAATCCTAGGATATATCCCGTCAGGCCCGGGGGACTTGTCTATCCTCAAGTTGTTCAAAATGTCCAACACATCTTCCTTCCTAACAGGTATCTCTTCTAGCTTATCAGTCCGTTTCACACTCTCGTCTTCAACAATACGGTCCCTCTCGTTCATAAATACTGAAGAGAAGTACTTGTTCAAGACCTCTCCTATCTCTTCCGACTCAATACACAGTCTCCCACTACTGTCCTTGATCGGACATACCCTCGTTCTCGTCATTCTCAGGTTTCTCACATACGCATAGAATGCCTTGGGGTTATCCTTGATCCTATCCGCCAAGGATTTTTCATGCCCTCTCTTAGCTCTCCTAATCCCTTTCTTCAGGTCCCTTCTGGCTCTCCTGTATCCCTCCACTGTTCTGTCTGAACCCTGTTTCCTCAACCTTATTTAAGCCTCCTTCTTCCTCTTTACTAGACATTCAACCTCCCTCGTCAACCAAGGCTCCCTCACACGACCATTTCTTTCCTGCCTGATCGGTACATACATATCAAGGACACATCGTATCTGCTCCTTGAAAAAGTTCCACATTTCCACCACATCCTTCTCTGACAGCCTATGCTCCCAACGTATGCTCCTCAAATCCTGTCTTACAGCATCGTAATTTCCCTTCCCCCAATTGTAAAATCTTCCTTGTTGTGCGCACCTATCTCTCTCCATAACCAAGGTGAAAGTCACAGAATTGTGGTCACCATCACCAAAATGTTCACCCACTAACAAGCCCTCCACTTGTCCCGGTTCATTACCGAGTACCAAATCCAATATGGCCTCCCCTCTGGTTGGACACTCTACATACTGCATTAGAAAAGCTTCCTGGACACACTGCACAAACACCGCCCCATCCAATCTACTTGATCTAAAGAGCTTCCAATCTTTAGTTGAAGTCGCCCATGACTACGACCCTGTGGCTTCTGCACCTTTCCAAAATCTGTTTCCCAATCTGTTTCTCCACATCTCTGCTGCTATTGGGGGGTCTATAATAAACACCCAACAAGGTGACTGCACCTTTCCTATTTCTGACTTCTGCCCATACTACCTCCAGAGGCAGATCCCCCTCAAACTTCCTTTCTGCAGCCGTTATACCATTTCTAATTAGCAATGCCACCCCCCCTCCTTTTTTACCACCCTCCCTAATCTTACTGAAACATCTGTAACCAGGAATCTCCAATAGCCATTCCTGTCCCTCATCTATCCATGTTTCCGTGATGGCCACAACATCATAGTCCCAGGTACCGATCCACGCCTTAAGTTCACCCACCTTATTTCTGATACTCCTTGCGTTGAAGTATACGCACTTGAGCCCATCTCTGTGTCCGCAAGTAGTCCCTGTCAGTGCTACCTTCTCCACAGCCTCCCTACAGTCTTGGGCATCCTGACACACAGCTAGCTTACTTGCTGGACTACAAGTCCGGATCCCATCCCCCTGCCAAATTAGTTTAAACCCCCCCGAAGAGTGCTAGCAAACCTACCCCCAGGATATTGGTGCCCTTCTGGTTCAGGTGCAACCCGTCCTGTTTATACAGGTCCCACCTTCCCCAGAATGCAGTCCAATTGTCCAAATATTGGAAGCCCTCCCTCCTACACCATCCTTGCAGCCATGTGTTCAACTGCACTCTCTCCCTATTCTTTGCCTCTCTGTCACGTGGCACCGGCAACAACCCAGAGATGATGATTCTGTCTGTCCTAGCTTTTAGCTTCCAGCCTAACTCCTTGAGCTCTTGAATGACCTCCCCACCCCTCTTCCTACCTATGTTGTTGGTGCCAATGTGTACCATGACTTCTGGCTGCACACCCTCCCCCTTAAGTATTCTGAAGACACGGTCCGAGACGTCTCGGACCCTAGCACCCGGGAGGCAACAAACCATCCGAGAGTCTCGCCCATGTCCACAGAACCGCCTGTCCGTCCCTCTAACTAGAGAGTCCTCTATAACTAGCGCTCTCCTCTTCTCCCCCTTTCCCTTCTGAGTCTCAGAGCCACAGACCCCTTCACTGCAGCTTACACCTGCAAGGCTGTCCCCCCCAACAGTTTCCAAAGCTGTATACTTATTTTTTAGGGGAACGACCACAGGGGAACCCTGCACTGCCTGCTTCTTCCCCTTCCCACCTCTAACTGTTACCCAGCTACCTCTGTTCTCTGGCGTAACTATGTCCCTGTATGTTGACAGCCTTTCTGTGGCAAAGGGAAGTGTAAATGGAGTCCATGGATGGGAGGTTGGCTTCCATGATGGTCTGGACTGTGCATACAATTTTCTATAGTTTCTTACGTTCCTGGGCAGAGCAGTTGCCATGCCAAACCGTTATGCACCCAAATAGAATGTTTTCAATTGTGCACCTGTAAGAGTTGATGAGAGTCCTTATGGACATACTGAATTTCATGCCTGAGGCAGAAGAGATGTTATTGTGCATTCCTGACCGTCGTATCTATGTGGGAGGTCCAGAAGAGATTGATGTTATCATCACTCCTAGGAACGTGACGCTGTTGACCCTCTCCACCTCAGTTCCGTTGATGTGGATAGGGGCGTGTCCTCATTTTTTTCCCCTGAAGTCAATAATCAGTTCTTTTGTTTAGGTGACATTGAGAGAGAGAGATTATTATCATTGCACCATGACACCAAGCACTCTCTCTCCACTTCCTGTATTCTGACTCATCATTGTTTGATATCTGGCCTACAATGGTGGTGTCATCAGTGAGCTTGTAGACAGCGTTCATATCGAATTTGGCTGCATAGTCATGGATGTACAGGGGGTACAGTAGGAGGCTGAGGACACATCCTTGTGGAGTTCCAGTGTTGAGGGTTATCATGGAGGAGGTGCAGTTGTCTATGTTCACTGATTGTGGTCTGTGGGTCTGGAAGTTGAGGATCCAGTTGCAGAGGGTAGAGCCAAGACCTAGGCCCTGGAGTTTTCAGATTAATCTGGTAGGGATTATGGTGTTAAAGCAGAGTTGTGACCAATGAGTAGGGGTCTGATGTAGGTGTCCTTGTTGTCCAGATGTTCCATGGATGAGAGAGTCAAGGGAAATGGTGTCCGCTATTTACCCATTTCCCCATTTGGCAAATTGCAGGGGAAGGAGGCAGGATAGAAGGCTAGAGTTGATGATTATGGAGGTCAGAGCCATTGGGCAGTAGTTGTTCAGGCACGTTGCATGTATTTTCTTCAGTAATGGTATGCTGGTGGGTTTCTTGAATTAGGTGGGGACTTCAGATTGTAGCAGGAGAGGTTAAAGATATCAGCGGACACTCCCGCCAGCTGGTGCATACAGGATCTGAGTGCACAGCTGGGGAATCCTCCTTTTGGGCCAGTTTCTTTCCAGGAGTTCACTCTCAAAAAAGGTAAATGCAATGTCTACAGCAGTGCATCTAAGACTGGTGGGGCAGGTGACACCATTTCACTGTTGTAAATTAGCATCAAATGCATTCAGTGCATCAGGGAGAGATATACCTTTGTCCACTATTCTGTTTTGCATCACTTTATAGGCCTTACCACAAATGGCAGGGATCCATGTGTTTAGTTTGGGTCTCTAGCTTAGTCCAGTATTGCCTCTTGGCATCTCTAATGGCCCTAGAGGTCATACCTGGATTTTCTGTGAAGGTTAGGGTTGTCTGATTTGAATGCCACACACTTAGACTTCAGTACCTTCAACGGATCTCTTGGTTGGGGAAAATTCGGACTGACTACTTCGGCACGCAGTCTTCTATACAATTACTAATGAAGTCTGTAACAGTTGTGGCATATGCATCTAGGTTGGCCATTGAGTTCGAGAATATGGACCAGTCTACCAATTCTAAGCAGTCCCGTAGAAGCTTTTCCGCTGCCTCCGTTCTTCCAGCATCTTCATTTTGAAAACCCAAATAGAATTGATCTCATAGAAACCTATAAAATTCTAACAGGACTAGATAGCGTAAACACAGGAAAGACATTCATGATGATTGAAGAATCCAGAATCAAGGGTGACAGTCCAAGAATGTGGAATAGGCCAAGGTTCCACATGGTAGACTGCTTAGTAAGCTTAGATTTTGTAAGATCCAGGGAGAGCTAGCCGATTGGATACAAAATTGGCTTGAAGGTAGAAGGTTAAGGTGGTGGTGGAGAATTGCTTTTCAGGCGTCGGGTGTGCCCAAGGATCAGTGTTGGGTCCACCTTTTTTCATCATTTATACAAATAAATGTTTTGGATATGAACAACAATATCAGTAGTGTAGTGATGGTGAAGAAGATTATCTCAGAGTACAATAGGATCTTAATCAGATGGGCCAAAGAGTGGCTGATGGAGTTTAAGTTTGATAAATGTAAAGTGTTGCATGTTAATAAGGCAAACAAGGGCAGGCCTTATATATTTAATGGTAGGGCCCTGGAGAGTATTGCTGAACAAAGAGATTCAGGTGCATCACGCCTTGCAAGTCAAGTTGCAGGTAGACAGGGTGGTGAAGAAAGCAAATGACACACTTGCCTTCGTTGGTCAGACCTTTGAGTATAGGAGTTGGGATGTCATGTTGCAGTTGTGCAGGACATTGGTGAGACTACTTTTAGAATATCACATACAATTCTGATCACCCTTCTTTAGGAAGGTTATAGTTGAACTTGAGAGTGTGCAGAAAAGATTTACAAGGATGTTGTAGACACTGGAGGGCTTGAGTTATAGACTAGATTAGATTCCCAACAGTGTGGAAACAGGCCCTTTGGCCCAACTAGTCCATACTGACCCTCTGAAGAGTAACCCACCCAGATCAATTCCCCATATTTACCCCTGACTAATGCACCTAACTCTGTGGGCAATTTAGCGTGACCAATTCACCTAACCTGCACATCTTTGGATCGTGGGAGGAAACCGGAGCACCCAGAGGAAACCCACACAGACACGGGGAGAATGTGCAAACTCCACACAGACAGTTGCCCGAGGCGGGAATTGAATCCGGGTCCCTGGCGCTGTGAGGCAGCAGTGCTAACCACTGAGCCACCGTGCCACCCAGGGAGAGGCTGAATTGGCTAGGGCTTTCTTCCCTGGACCATTGGTGGCTGAGGGGTGACCTTAGAGAGGTTTAAAAAATCATGAGAAGCATAGTTAGGATGTTAGGTCTTTTACTGACGGTGGGGGAGTCCAAAACCAGAGGACATAAGTTTAAGGAGAGAAGGGAAAGATCAAAAAGGCCTAAGGGGCAATGTTTTCATGCAGAGGACGGTGCGTATGTGGAATAAGCTCCCAGAGGAAGTGTGGACATGGGCGCAATTACAATATTTAAAAGGCATCGGGATGGGTAAATGAAGAGGAAGTGTTTCAAGGGATTTGGGCCAAATAGTGGCAAATGGGACTAGGTCAAACTGGGGTGTCTGGTTGGCGTGAACAAGTTGGATTGAATGGTCTGTTTCTATGCTTCATGACACTGTCTCTATTTAGGACTGAGATGAGGTGACGTTTTTTTCACCAGGTTTAGAGTGAAGAGCCTGTGGACTGTCACAAAAAACTGTTGAGGCCAAAACAATGAATGTTTTCAAGAAGGAGTTAGATATAATTCTTGGAGCTAAACGAATTAAAGGGTAAAGGGCAAAATCAGGAACAGTGTATGGAGTTGGATGATTACCAACAATCATTGAATAGTGGAGCAGGTCTAAAGAGCCAAATGGCCTACTACTGTTCTTATTTTCTTTGTTTGATAAGAAAACTCCAGGGGATCATTAAAACAAATGGTATCATGCCTTGGAATCAAAACAGAATCATTTATGTGTGTACTCTTGCTTATGCAAAGAAAATAATTAATATCTTAAATAGATGCATAAACCTAATATCAGTGATAATTTTTTCCATTATCTTTTGAGAGAATTGCGTGGAGCAGATCATTTGCCTGTTATAGAATGAATTTGATTATTACTTCCATTTTAATAAGCATAAATAAAAATCAGAGTATTAGACATGAAGCTCCTTTGCATCAGATTATTTGCTTTTTGTCAGAGAGCTCCGAATATATTTCACTCTTTGCAGAAGTGTTTTCTAACTTTTCTTATGAATGGCCAGACTGATTTTAAGATTAAGTGCCTTTGTTCTAATCTCCCCCATGAAGTGAACATGTTTCTGTCAAAAGGCACCCTTCTTAGAGAAGAGATACATTTCTGAAAATTTCTGCTGAATGGTTGCGATTTTTCATTCATTGTTTAAGGCATTTTGTCATGAATGGTGACATCCATAGTGATTAGGATGGGTGAGACAATTAAGAGGGCATGAAAATAATTAGCTAAAGTGAACTGGCAGGTTACATTGAGGATAGATTAGTAGAGAAGCACTGTTAGACATTTAAGGATATGTTTCAGAATGTGTATGATAAATGCATTCCAAGGGAAGAACCACCATGCATGGTTAACTAAGAAAAATTATACTATCAAACTTAAAGAATAACATATAATTGTGCAAAGATGGGTGGCAGGTCAGAAGGTTGGACAGTATATAAAAAGCTGAAAAGAATAGTTAATAAGGGGACTAATTAGTACAAAAGAAGTAAAGAATGAGGGAATCAAGAACCAATGGTAGATTAAAAAAGCTAAGGTGTTGCAACCATTTGCTGTCAAACACGTCACCTGTTTTCTTCTTGCTACCAAGGCAATATATTGATCTAACACCCTTTCCCTTAAACCGGTATAGAGTAAGGATGGAACCTTTTGAGACAGAGAAAACATGCTGACTCTGTCAGAACTTCATTAGTCACTGTCTGAAAAAGACTCCTTTACTCCTACTCTTTGCCTTCTTCCAATCAGCCAGTTCTCTATCATGCCACTACCTAGTCCCTAATACCATGAGCTCTTGTCTTATTTAGTAGCCTCCTGTGGGGCACCTTGTCAAAGGTCTTCTGGAAATTCAGATAGATCATATCCACTCGCTCTCATTTGTCTAACTTGTTCCTTAATATATCAAAGAATTCTAATAGACTCAGTTCTATTTTACAAAGCATTTCCAAGTACTCTGCGGTCTCATTCTTAATAATAGATTCTAAAAACTTACCAATGACCAAAGTCAGTCTAACTGACCTATAGTTTCCTTCCTTAATCCTTAAACAAGGGTGTTACATTAGCATGTACTGAAGAAGATTCACTGGACCTGAAATGCTAACTGTGCTTTCTCTCTACAGATGCTGCAAGTCCTGCTGAGCTTTTCCAGCAATTTCTGTTCTTTTTACTGATTTCCAGTATCTGCAGTTCCTTAGCTTTTTTTATGTTACTTAGCCATTTTCCAGTCCTCTGGGCCATTCCTTGGTCCAGGATTCCTGAACGATCACCAACAACGCTTCTGCAATCTCCTTGACAGCCAAGGAATGAAGTCCATCTGGTCAGATTTATCCACCTTCTGATCTTTCAGCTTCCTAGCACTTAATGATAGCCACTAGATTCATCTCTGTCCCCTAATTCTTGAAGTTCTTATATGCTACTGGTGTCTTTCATCTTGAAGACTGATGCAGAGTTCCTATTCAGTACCTCTTCTATTTCTTTTGTGGAATATAGGTAAAGCAGTGTTACTTCTGCAATCGTAAATTGCTTATGCAAGGTAAACAAACTCACACCAGTGTATAATTGTTTCAGCCAAGAGCTGAGTTAACAAGAATGAAAACTATGGGAAGGAAATATATAATTGTTTTTGTATTAGCTAAAATGTGCATACAAGAATGAAATGTGCCTGCAAACAATGGTAGATCTTACAGACAAATAGATAAGGTGCTGTGAGGGGAGGGGGTTAAGCTAGATATGCCTGTACAAACAGTTGTTATAAGCATCTACTTCCCACTTCTGCAAAAACAAGAACAAACCACAATCAAGAGATCAGAAGGTCATAGAAAGCAAGGAAGCAGATGGCAGTAAAGGAGGATATACCTAAGAATGGACCACAGCAGGATGTGGTCAAACAGCCATATAAGGCCATAAATAAGCATTTTATCACAGACAAGGCTGGATAAGGCAAGAGTTAAACAAGAGTAATAGGCGCTGGTCTTAGAGAAGTGGGAGATGTAAACAGGGGAGGAACAATGGGAAGAGGGAAAAAGAACGAATTACATAAGTATTGTGTACTCATTAAACACAGTGTGTGTGTGTGTGACTATTTTGTAAATAGACACCAACCCCTCTTGCAAGAGTGTAATAAACAATACTACTGCTTCAGATCTTGTCTTGGACTGAAATGATTGAAGTGAGTGAGCTTTGTTTCTCATACTTTGTTCCCCATTACTCGTTCTCCAGTCTCATTTTCCAGCAGTCCAATGTCTACTCTCACCTCTGTCTTACATTTCATATGTCTAAAAATACATTTGCATTCTTCTTTTTATATGAATAGCTGGCATATTGTCATATTTCATCTTCTGCCTCCTTGTTGCTTTTATAGTTGTCCTCTGTTGGTTTTTAAAGTCTCCCCAATCCTCTGGCTTTCCACTAATTTTCACCACATTGTATGCTTTTACCTTTGGTTTTATGTTGTCGCTGACTTTACTTGTCAGCCATGGTTGCCTCATCCTTCCTTTCATGTGTTCTTTTATCCTTGGGATGAATTTTTGCTGTGCTTCCTTATATATCCCCGGAAACGCCTGTCGGTGCTGTTCTACCATTTTCCCTGCTATCTTGTCCTCCCAATCAACTCTGGCCAGCTCCTTCCTCTTGTCTTTGTAGTTTGCTTTACTCAGTTGTAATAACATTACATCTGATTCCAGCTTCTCCCTCTAAAACTGCAGGGTGAATTCTACCAAATTGTGGTCACTGCTCCCTAGGGATGCCTTTACCTTAAACTCCCTAATCAAGACTGCCTCAATGATAATTCATTGACTGTAACTTTATTGTTGGTCAAAAGGCAAGCAATCTCTGTCTGCTCCCAGAGGCAAATGAAGCTTTTGTTTATTTGTTTATTGTTCACTTTGGCCTTTGCTGAATAAAAGTGAATGCAGGCTTTCCTGTATGTGATTGTCCAACGTTGAACAATGAGGGGATATGGGACTACACGAGACATTAAGGATGGAGTAACACTCCCTTAGATAAGGTTATAACATGGGATGAGGTTAAGCACTATTGAGCTGCGGATTTTGATTTTTAACTAGCAAACGAGTGTATGTATAATCAGGAGTCATTTGTGCCACCTATGTGCTCTGAGAAGCATTTGTTTTTGGTTCTACTGTCACTATGTGAATGTTGAAAGACAATTTCCAGCCGACTGCACTTGGCCTGGGGCACAGCTGGGCTCTAAAGTCATGCTGGGAATCCTGGGAGATCCTGATAATGGTGGATACTTCCGCCTGTGGCAAGAGGGAAGATAGGATGCATAGGATGCCATAAGGCATGGCACATTGGTAATAAGGTATTAGAAAATAACATTAGAAATCTCGCTAGGCTTCATGGAGAGAAATTCTCCATGAAACTCAATAAAATTAATACTGAGTTGTTTTTTGGTAAAAGTCAACCCCATGTGCCCCATGCTTCTTGATGGATAGAATGCAGATTGTTACTTCCTGAAGAGCTCTTCAGACACTGAGAGGAGCTGACTGGGGAGGATTCTTGCAAAGGTCTTTCCTGTGGTGGATAGCAGAGATACTGCTCCTTAGTTATTGCAATAGTTCTTGTCTCCTTTCTTGAGAATGGTCACAATTGCAGCAGCTTGAAGATCCTCTGGAATGCTCTCCTTCCAGATGAAGGAGATGTGGTTCTAAAGTATTTTAGTATATCAGTGAATATTCCTTCTGTGCTGGTAGTCATGTTTCTTCTGAGCTTTGTTTTTCTCTAATCAACCTATTTAGAGATGTTATTGTGCACCTCTGGAGCAAGTGGGACTTGAACCTGGTCCTCCTGGGTCAGAGGTAGGAATACTACCATAACATTAGCCTGGGGATCTGGATTGCCCTTCTTGTGATAATGCAGCACTATTTGGGGCCTGATTCTCAGCTGTCAGCTGGCCTTTCCAACCTAATTTTGAGCTGGTGATATGTTGAGCTGGTACCTGGTAGTATGCTGGAGGGTAAGGTCTAGAGCACTGGATTGAGAACAGAGTCTTGGTTAAGGAGATCCTTCCAGTGAACCCTGACTGCCCCTCATTTGAGTGTCACTCAGTTCTTAGCTCTAATTGGGATAGGTTCTTGGTTGTTCATATGCACAATATCCCAACTGGTCTCTACGCAAAGATAATTCGCAACTGCTAATTTCTTTATATCTGTGTCTCTTGGTTATTGACCTTGAATAGAAATAGTTCCTACCTATATTAACTATTATTTTATTTAACCTATTTTTCTAATCAACCTATTCAGAGATGCTTCAGGGTTGGGGACATTACCACTGAACCACAAGAGGGCCCTATATGCTCTATCTAGACTTCTCATAATTGTGCTTTCAAATTAAATTTTGAATTAAATGTTTCCTTAATCTAAATAAAAACCAAAAGAACTGTGGATGCTGGAAATCAGAAACAAAAACAGAAATTTCTGGAAAAGCTTAGCGGGTCTGTCAGCACCTGCGCAGAGAAATCAGAGTTGATATTTCGGATCCGGTGACCTTTCCTCAGAGCTGAAGAACCGTCGGCTCTGAGAAGGGATGACTGGACTCGAGATGTTGGCTCTGATTTCTCTCCATAGGTGCTGCCAGGTCTGCTGAACGTTTTAGCAAAGCTATTGTTTGGACAGATGTATTCCAACTCTGTATAATGGTGATTAGCCTTCCGACTGTGCTGATTCAAAGATCAATTCATGTTGAAGAGCTCAACATGATTTGGAACATTGGTGTAAATGGTGGCCGGATTAATTTTTTAGAGTGAGTATTTTGACATTCATTGGTGAAAGGAATAGTTATATCAAAAAGTTTGAGTTCTGGGAATTTCTAACATTTGAAATGTTATAATTTAATCTGGTTTGATATTGCTGCAACTAGAATGGACTTGTGATTTTGACCTATATCATGGCACTATCAATGTAATTGGGATTAAAAAGAGATGTCAAAGTTATTGGACACCAATTTGCAATTAAGCAGCAGACTAACCCACTTAAGTTAAATTTTGATTGAGATTTTGGGATTTAACACAATGCTAATACCACTAATTCCCGTTTAATTTGTTTAACTAGTAGGTTAAATTAAAAATTAAAAGAATACTGGGCCCTCTTGTGGTGCGGTGGTAGTGTCCTTCCATTGGACTGAGGCACCCGGGTCAAGTCCCACTTGCTCCAGAGGTGTGTAATAACATATCTGAACAGGTTGATTAGAAAAAAATACATTAAATTAAAAAAAATTAAGAGTAGAACCCTGAAAGTTAAAATCAGAATGATTGAAATCTCCTGGCATTTAAGAAACTCATCTTTAGCTGTGCTCTGAAAGGCCATAGACTCTATTTTTACCTCACTCACATGCTAATTGGCATGGGACAAATCTGATTAGATTATTGAATGTGTGATGTGGAAGAAATGAGATCTGCTTCATGGAGCATGAGCACCAGTTCAGGGGTAAGTGAGATCTGTACAGATGGAGCAGTCTCCATCTAAATGTGCTGGTGCCAATGTTCTTGTCAACTGCATAACTAGGGAAGTAGCGAGGATTTTAAACTGAATAGTGGAGACAAAGGATCAGATTTGGGAAGATGTGGTAAAAGAGTAGAGCAAGGTTAAAGACAAAAGTGAAAGTGAGGACTTCAGATGCTGGAGGTCAGAGTCGAGAGTGTGGTGCTGGAAAAGCACAGCAGGTCAGGCAGCATCTGAGGAGCAGGAGAATCGACATTTCGGGCAAAAGCCCTTCATCAGAACACAGGTATGAACCCAGAAAATGATAAACTGAAATATTAAAATAGAGTAAGTATAAATATTTAAAAAGTAGAATTAACAAAATAACCCTTTGTCTAATCAAAAGTGAATCTGGGAAATTAATAATGGAATATGAGATGGCAGATCTC
This sequence comes from Chiloscyllium punctatum, assembly GCF_047496795.1. NCBI lineage: Eukaryota > Metazoa > Chordata > Chondrichthyes > Orectolobiformes > Hemiscylliidae > Chiloscyllium > Chiloscyllium punctatum. The sequence goes on along the minus strand of NC_092777.1, from coordinate 62,471,055 downwards.
AGGTAACAGGTAATTTTCAGATGTCTTCACTATAAAAGATACTTGTAGCATCCCAGATATAGCTGTGAATCAGTAAATGGTGGGGTGGTATTCATGAAAACTACAATCACCAGGGAAGTACCTGCTCAGACTTCCATATTGGGAATTCTCACATCTAGTTTATATCTGTGGGCTGGTAGAATAATAGAGAGCATATTAATGAAGTGAGGTTAAGTAATAATGAAGGTGATAATGATTGATGACCCCAGTTATAATAGAGGTTTTGCCATTCACTAGCAAGAATTTGATCTTGGTATTGGAAACTCAGTGGGGAAAATACAACTGTTGGTCTAGATATTGAGGAAGGCCTTACTCCACATCTCACATGATTATTCTAGATTTCTCACCATAGCCCATGTTGTTCAGGACATAGGAAGACCCTACCCAACGTTTCTTCAGTACAACTAAAATGTACTTCAAAAGCAGTCATCAAGCTGTGCAATGGTTCCCTTATACCTGTATAATGCCATTATAGAATGATACATGCTAAATTCCAACAATAAACAGAAGCAAAGTTCTTCATCTTAAAGAATTAAGAAAAAGCAGAGGATTGTTGCACAGTGAAAGGATGGCAGAGTCTGGAAAGCAGTTTGTTCACATGCAAGCTGAGTGGTGACAGTGAGTTCACTGCCTCTCACCCTATCTGGTCCCTAATCTAAATTGCACAGCTGTGAAGAGGCTCCTGGAGAATACTAGGGAGAAATAGGAAATGAGTAGCTGTGTTGAGCCCAAACTACCACTACTCACCTAATATTTCATGATTTTATTAGGGCACAATACTCTGATTTCAATCAAACCTTAGACTTTGAACATTAGGAGTCCTTGTACTTTGCCATTATACTGCTGTTCAGGGCCAGTTGAGATTAAGAGCTCCAATATGTGCCAGAGGCAAGATTAAACCTGATAAATTTGATCAATTTAAATTTATGATATGATTCACTCAAGTTTTCCTTTCCAAGGAACTAACAGGTCTAAAGTACTGTTGGAATAAACACTTGGAATTGTTATTCCTTAATATATTAAATATGCACATTCATTAATGTTATTAATACTTAGTGGCACAAAAACATTTTCTTCTTCATCTAATTGGTAGTTAAAAGCCACAGCAGAGGCATCTAACTAAACTGAATTTAAACTGACATTTACCATCACTGCCTTTTTCTTTCAGTTCCTTGGTCAGACAGTATTATCACTGTCTTCCATCATCCCCTAATATAGGTCTTAATTACAAATTCAAAATTACTAATTATATTACTGTATAGATTTGAGTCTTGCCATATACCATCAATTCTTCTTGGAGCATGTCAAGCATTCCTTTCCTAAACTGAAGTATCCTACTACTCCAGGTTTGTTTGTAGGATTGAAAATAATCTGCAACTAAACTAGATTAATTTAGGATATTTGGTCAGCGTGGAACAGTTGGGCCAAAGGGTCTATTTCTATGCTGTAGAACTCTGACTCACTTTTTTCTCTACAAGTCACATCTTTAAACCTCTAAATTTTCCACATTCGCTGAAATACCAACGACAGATGTTGAACCTCATTCAGCAACTTCTGTTCACTGGTAACTTTTATGTAGCAACACTAAGTAGGTTAGGCAGTATCTTGAGTGGGGAAGAAGAGCAGTATTTCAGGTGAATGACCTGAGGAAGATCATAGAATTCCTAATGTAGAGTCAGGCCATTTGACCAATTAAGTCGAGACTGACCCTCCAAAGAGCACCCCACCCCCAACTATCTTTGTAACCCTCCATTTCCCATGCCTATTCTTCCCCAAGCACTGTAGGAAATTTAGCAAAGTCGACCAAATCTGCACAAGTTTGGACCGTGGGAGGAAACCAGAGTACCTGGTGGAAAGCCACGAGAAACAGTGAGAACATGCAAACTCCACAATCACTCAAGCTTGGAATTGATGCAGAGTTCCTGGCGTTGTGAGGCAGCAGCGTTATGCATTCGCTCGCTGTACTGTATGTAAAAACCTCAAGAATCAGAAAATAAGCATTTCGTTTTTAAGAAGGGCTTTTTCGTTTTTAAGATCTCAAGATGTTAACCATTTTCTCCTCAGATGCTACCAGACCGAGTTTCTCCAGCAATGTCTGTTTATGGGTTTTAAAAAGCAAACAATCTCTAGCATTAAAAATAGTTAACTCGGAGCTAGGAGAAATATGGGACAGTGGTGACATTCGACCGATATCTGTCTGTCTAATTGCTATGAGGTCTTTGCTGCTAGCCATTCTGCTTCTGAGCCTGTCCTCCAGCGAACCTTTCACCGCTGGCACGAGACAGGGTCGGCTCGAAAACGAAAGAAAATTCAGAAGATGCAAACCACGAGAAAGGAACAGCGAGGGTCTATTAACTCTACGGTGGATGGGATGGTGAAATGTGAGGACCGTGGCACCGACTTTTTTTGGAGGGGGCAGATGGAGCGCGCGCTGGATTTCAAAACATAAACTGAAAGGCGCGCGGAAGCTTCGCGCCCAACGGCGCCTGGAACCTCGAGGGCCGTGAACGTTGAATTGTCAGTGAAAAACCACGAGGAACGCTCCGTTGAGGTATAAATTCTTAAATTCAGTTAATTAGCTAATTAATCCACCCAGTTGAGGCATTCAGTAAATTAGGGCTTTAGGCCACACAGTGGGGCATTAATTTTGTCAGGGCACTAATCGACTCAGTTGGGGCATTAATTCAGTCAATTAGGGTACTAATCTTCAATTGAGGTATTATTAATTCAGTCAATTAGCGCATTGATTCTGGGCAATGAAATAATCATGGGTGCAATGCATGAACAATATATTTTAAAAAACAGAAAAAGGGACAAAAACATTTTTTTTGGAAAAACTCAGCAGGTCTGCCAGCATCTGTAAAGAGAATTCCGGTGACTCTTCCACTGAGCTTCCAGAACTGTGCCTTTTGTTTTTGTTTCTGATTTACAGCATCCACAATTCTTTCTGTTTTTAACAGAAAAAGTGAACTGTATTAAGAATGAAGAGTAAATAATAAGGGAAACCTGTTGCCCAACAACATTAACTTTATTTGTCTCTTTAGATACTGCCAGGCCTGGCGAATTTTGCCAGTTTTTAAAAAATATTTTATTTCAGATTTCCCATATCCATACTTGACGAATTGGTTCAGTTACAGAAATTAGATGAAAAATCAGATGGATTCAAAGATTTGGCCCAGCTCTACCAGTTACCTAACATTTGTTCTTTATCCAGTACATTCATTTTGGACAAACCTCTGCAAAAAGACAGTGGGTTAAAGGCAGCAGTCAACATTTCAGTCAACATTACCAAGGAAAGTGGAATCATAGGATCACAGAATCTCTTTGGGTTGTTGTGTCAAAGCTTGGTCACTGCCAGAGCAACTCATTTAATGCCACTGCTCTGCCTTTTCTTCAGATAATTATCCAATTCTGTTTTGATGTCCATAATCAAATCTGCCTCCAACACAGCTAGATAGTATCTTCCATATACTAATGGCTGTCTGTGGTGCCTTTGGTTCTTTTGATGTTCACCCTAAAATTGGTGTGCCCTGTTCCTTGACCTTTCAGCTAATAGGAAAAAATTGTTTTGGTGATACACAGATGACAGTACAAAATTATGCAGCACATTCAAGGAGAGACATCATGGGACAATATGTGGTGGTTGGTTTTTCAGAGACCAGAAATAGGGAGTATGCATCTAAAGTTCAGTTAGGAAGCAAAAGAAATATATAAGGTTTACAAAATCATGAAGGGTATAGACAGGGTGGATAGAGACAAGCTTTTTCCCAGGGTGAAGGATTGAATAATGAGAGGTCATGCTTTCAAGGTGAGAGGTGGAAAGTTTAAGGGGGATACCCTCGGCAAGTACTCCACACAGAGGGCAGTGGGCGTTTGGAACGCGTTGCCAGCAGAGGTGGTAGAGGCAGGCACGGTAGATTCATTTAAGATGCGTCTGGACAGATGCATAAATAAGTGGGTAGAAAAGGGATACAAATGCTTAGGAATTGACCAACAGTACGTTTGGATCGGCTCAGGCTTGGAGGGCCGAAGGGCCTGTTCCTGGGCTGTAAATTTTCTTTCTAAGTATGGCTTTAGTTTATTTATATCCAGTTTAGTTAGTCTAATAAATAGGGACATAGCAGGTCTACTCAGTCCCATGGAGTTGACAATCTATTCCATGTGGGAATTCAAGAATGCTTCTATGTACAGGACAACTACATCTGCAGGAACATTGTCAGCTGAGTAGCTTAAGCTCTGGGTTTTGGAGCTTGAGCAATAAATGATGTTTCTGTGGTACATTGGTGAGGCTGAGAGCTATGTGGACAGGACGTTTCTGGATATTGTTACCTGCAGTTTAGAGGTGTGCAGGCAGAGAGGACATGAACCTTTTTTTTTCCTTATTTCAGGAATAGTAAAAGGTGGTGCATTCTCAGGCTGATATCAGTCTATTGAACCAATGCCATGCATATTGCTTTTGTGGTGTGCAAGTCTTTTGTCGTGGACAAAATGTAGAGAATCACCAGGAGATGCGGAGAGTTCTTCAAGGAGTAGGTCTTTTATTTGCAAACAAAAATTCATGACACTCAAAAGCAAATTCTTGAGTGTCCCCAAACCTCCGGGTCTGTGGCTCTTTATACCTTTTTTTATCATGTTTTTGTTAGCTTATCAGCATGCCGAACTGTGTTAGTCAAAATTACCTCACTCCAGCTATACAATAAACCAATGATGTTAGTTTCCATTATCTCTCTACTTCTGCCATTATGGTTTTTTCTACATTTTGCTTAATATTATTCTAATGTCATGATTAGATATTTATTGCCACCTCTGCAACAATGGTCTTCCATCCCAGACCCTACTTAATATTACTCTAATGTCATGATTAGATATTTTACAGTCAAGGGTCTCAAGCAGACTGACTCCTCTAACTATTAATTAAATATTTAATGTCATGTCCTAAATATTTATTGTGACGACCTGTTCCAACCTGCCATGATGACATTTAGCAGGCAAGGCTGACTTTACTAATTGTTGTTATCTCAGCCTGCCATAGTGACCTTTCAGTCCCAACCTTACTCTGCTAATTAGTGTAGGAGGATTCCACTATTCTTATCCTATCCTGCCTCAGTGGCCCCATCCTGCCACTGTGACCTTTTGTCTCACGTAGCATTCCACAGACCCCTTGTAACAGATTGCCAGTAGTCTTCATGCTTTAACCCTTCCCCATGCTTTCATGCTCTTTATTTTTCATAACCTCAGCCTCAAAGCCTTCAGGCAAGGGTAACTTTCAGGAACTACATACCAGTAGTAAATAAGATACCTGAGTGCAACTTGCTCTCTAATTATGATTTAGTTCTGTTAAGAAAGATGGTTTGTGCTGGAGTGCAGGCAGAGTTAAGTCCACCAGAGGAGGCTCAGCTGTACAAAGTGGTGGAGACTAGGAAAAGTTGAATATTGGGAAAGTAATAATGACAGGTGTTTTTACGATAGGGATACAGACAGCAACATTTTCATTTGCAGATGTGAATCCACAGAGTGAAGTTGTTGAGATATCACTAAGAGGCTGCAAAAAATGCTGAGCTGGGGAGGATAATAGCTAGACATTGTGAACTATATAAATATCAGCGACATGGGTAGAAAAAAAGCATGAAGTCTTACAAGCAGATTGTGTCAGAAAAATCTTCTAATAATTTCCTCTTTTGATGCCATGTGCATATGAATATAGAAAGAGAATGGAGAGATGGTATAGGAGGAATTTCCTGGGATATTGAGACTGGTTCTGAGGAAGGTGCTGAAAAAAAGTGGGACTAATGTTTCCTGGGGCAGTGGAATGGGTTTAAACTAACTCGGTTGGGGAATCATGACAATCAAGTACACAAAAAATTGGGAGGAGTTGTTTGTACTAGTGTATGAAATAGTAAGGTACTAAGTATTAAGGTACTAAGTACTAGGTTCAGAGTATGTATTAAAGGTTGGTTAGCTCAGTTGATTGGATGGTGATTTGCACGTCAGTGTGTGTTCAATGTCTACTTCACCTGAGGTTATTATAAAGGAAGGACTGTTCTCCTCAATCTCCCAAGGGGTGGTGACCCTCAGGTTAAACCACCACCAGTTATCTCTTTAAGGAGAAGGCAGCCCTGCGTTTGGAAGGACTTTGGAGACTTTATTAATTTTTAAAAATTTCTATGAATTATCTTTAAATCGACCTGTTCCTACATACCTCCAGGGCATGTACAACCTTCTATCTCAGAAGTAAGGACGTTGTCACTGCACCAAAAGACCTTCTATGGTTTAGGGACTGTATGTAACCGCATAAAGCATGCCAGTTAAGGCTGATGAACTGTATATGTAAATAGCTACATGGGAAAATGAAGTTATGGTCATAATTGAAACATGGCTCAAAAAGACCATAATTGAGGATTAATTGTTCCTAGATCTGGAAGGTTAGCGAAAGAAAGGGGATGGCTGTAATGATAAATGAGACATTTACAGTATTGTCAAAAGAGAAGATGTTTTGGAGGGGGTTGGAGATTAAATCTATTTAGTTAGAGCCAAGAAATAAAGGTTGGATTACACTACTGTGTGTAGGCTGTAAACTTGCTCGCTGAGCGGGCAGGTTTGTTTTCAGACATTTCGTGACCATGCTCAGTGACGTTATTAGTGAATTTTTGGTGAAGCGCTGCTATCCTGCTTTTTATTGTGTGTCTCGGCTTCTTAAGGTGGGTAATATCATTTCTGGTTCTTTTTCTCAGAGGTTGGTAAATGGCGTTCAATTGTTGAGCTTATTGATGGAATTCTGGTTTGAATGCCAAGCCTCTAGGATTCCTGTACGTGTCTCTGTTTAGCCTGTCCTAGTATGGAAGCGGAAGCGATGTATTGTCCTATTCAAAATGGTATCCTTCTTTGTGTGTATGTAAGGATACCAGTGATAGTAGGTCATTTCTTTTGGTGGCTAGTATGGAAAATAAAGAACATGAAAGCATAGGAAGGGTTAAAGTATGAAGACCACTGGCAGCCTGTGTTCTGTGGAAGGCAGGATGGGATAACCATAGTGGAACATTCTTACACCAATTAGCAGAGTGACGTTTAGGCTCAAAAGTCACTATGGCTAGATGAGATAACACAAGTAATAAAGCAAGTTTCTCTGTTAAGTGTTATTAAGACAGGATTGGGACAATAAATATTTGGGACATGACATTAAAATATCTAATTAATAGTTAATAGAGTCAGTTTGAGACAGGAGACTATTGTAACAGATGGAATAGCTAAATATCTAACATGACAGGTTAGTCAGGAATGGAACGATCACTGTAGCACAGTTAGCAATAAATATCTAACCGTGACATTAGAATAACACTAAGTAGAATGTACAACTAAAGAGATAATGGGAACTAACATCACTGGTTTATTGTGTAGCTAGAGTGAGGTACTTTGATTAATATAGTTGGACATGCTGATAAGCTAACAGAAACATGATAAAAACAGATATAAAAATCCACGGACCCTGAGGTTTGGGGGAATTTGAGAATCTGCTTTCTGAGTGTCACAGTTTTTTGTTTGCAAATAAAAGACCTACTTCTTGAAGAATTCTCTGCGTCTCCTGGTGGTTCTTTATATTTTCTCCACAACAAGTTTGGCGCTGCAAGCAGCATCTTGCAGAGACCCACCTGGACAGAGGGCGGCAGTAACAGGGCGCTTCTTGGTCCACCGGGGGCACTCCCAAGACTGACAGAATAAGGGTACCCAACAAAAAAAAGTTTGCATTTTTGCTGTGAATTCGGACTATATTCTTTGGTTTCAAGTGGTCCTTGGGGACTCAGAGGTGAGGGAACCTGCCAGAGATCCAAAGGCGAGGGGTAAAGTGCTGTTGAAGGAATTGGTCAAGAAAACTGTGCAGTGGAATAAGGGGTGAGTAAGAATAAAAAGTAGCAAAAATCCCACGTGGTGTATGTAAGACCCTATAGATGGATAGGGCAGAATAAAGAAGAGGAAACTGCTTTATAAGACCCTATAGATAGATAGGGCAGAATAATGAAGGGGTAACAGATTAGATTACTTACAGTGTGGAAACAGGCCCTTCGGCCCAACAAGTCCACACCGACCCGCCGAAGCGCAACCCACCCATTCCCCTACATTAACCCCTTTTACCTAACACTATGGGCAATTTAGCATGGCCAATTCACCTGACCTGCACATCTTTGGACTGTGGGAGGAAACCGGAGCACCCGGAGGAAATCCACGCAGACATGGGGAGAATGTGCAAAGTCCACACAGTCAGTCGCCTGAGTCGGGAATTGAACCCGGGTCTCTGGCGCTGTGAGGCAGCAGTGCTAACCACTGTGCCACCGTTTTTACTAGAAGTGCTGATAGACCTGTTAGAAAACTGGCAGATTGATCGTGGATGATTAAAAGTAAAATAGCAGAGAATAGTCATAGTGTTATAGTGTTACTAGACTGTTAAATTTTTTAGATAAGGCCTGTAGGATAATAGGATTTTTGGAAATGAACAAAGGGTCTGTTTAAGTAAGGCTCTGGCTGACAGCGATTGATTTACAGCCGAGTTCTTCGCTCTGAATGTGTGTGAGAGAGAGCACGAGCAGCTGCAGCTTGCAGAATGCTTCTGTGTGTGTGTGTGTGTGTGTGTGTGTGTGTGTGTCTGTCTGTGTGTTTGAGAGATGGTTTATACTTTGATCATTGTGATCTGATTTGTATGCATAGTTGTTTGTTGATGATTAAATGTTTGTGTTTTATTTCCCTGGAGCTCGAGATCCAGGGGTATTTTAATTTTGTTTTACAATGTAAGAATTTAAGATAGTTTTTTTTGAGAGAGAAATTTCTCAAGAAACCGTTACTGATTGGACCTTCAAAATGCATCAGTGTTAGATTGGCTGGAAGAGCACAGCAGTTCAGGCAGCATTCAAAGCTACTTGGATGCTGCCTGAACTGCTGTGCTCTTCCAGCACCACTAATCCAGAATCTGGTTTCCAGCATCTGCAGTCATTGTTTTTACCTCAGTGTTAGATTGGTTTAGGTTGAATGAATAAGAATAGGTTGTTTGTATTAACTAGCTGCAATTGAGGACATTTAGAAATTGATAGATTAGTAAGGGACAGTTGCAAGTTATAAAATTAGGAATTACTTATACTATTGAACAAAGCACTACTGGACTTGAATGGTATGGGGAAGTGATTTATGAGAGCAAAGATAATACATTAGTTGGACTGAAATATGTCGTAAGATAGATAGAGGGACTGCAGTTGAGATACTGAGTAAGAAATTTCCAGTGGCAAGAAATGATATTGTAAAAATTTCTGAGAAATGGGAAAAAAAGAACTAAGGATTTATTGAATAAATGGCCAAAATAAGGTACCTTTGATATACATATGTGCAATGAGATGGAAGGATTAATCAAGAACTATAAGCCGAAAGATAAATCTAAAAGTAGAAACCAAAAAAGGGATCAGGAGATGGAAATATTGAAACTTTTCAGGAAAGAGTGAGGAACTGAGGGTAACTTGTCAGGCACCTGTGGTGACTAGGAAAGCTGCAAAAGAACAAGCTGAGCAGTTACGGGAAACAGAAGAACAGGAATCAGCACTCCCTCTATACCCAGATGTGGAGGAGTTGAATAGACCTCCTCCCTACTTGAATGAAGAGGCATTGAAGCAGCGTCCAGTAATAAAGGGAACAGTAGAAATAGAGGGACAGTTAGAATGGGATAGAAGTGCGGAAGACAAAAATGAACTGAGGGAAAGAAGAGCAAAAGAGAAAAGGAACAGGCAGGAGCAAATAGAAGCTATACAATGAGAGCAAGAAGAGCTGAAACATGAGATTAGTGTGCTGCATGGGCTAAGGGAACAAAACGCAATTGAGGAATATTTGTTGCGATATGAAAGAAGGACTGAAGAGAAAAGCAGTGAAAGTGACACAGAGCAATCAGAAAGGGATGATGAGAGACAAGGAACGAAAAAGACCTTGTACCTAAAGAATGGGAGGAATTAGAAATAGCATCAGACTCAGAGCCCGAGGGGGATTTATTGAGAAGTAGTGTCAATAAAGGGAAAAAGGACCAACAGGGAAGGATGCTAACGCTCCTTATAAAAGAGAGGAGAAACCCACAATACATTCCTTGGGCATCTCAGGATCTGGAAGGGCTGAAGAATGCGCTGCCCAGTTTACATGAGGGAGCAGGAAAGTGTATAAAGGCTTTTGAAGATGAAACCACAGGACAATTGCTGGCTATAGGAGACTTGAAGGCACTGCTGGTGAGGTTGGTAGGACTCCCGAAGTTAAAGGAAATAATGGTCCGAGCCCATTTGAAAAATGCGGCAGACAATCCAATGATTGATGGGGTCGGGTTTGATTGAGTGAGACAGAAGGTATGGCAGGCCTTAAGAGACTGTTATCCACCCAAAATGGACCCCCAGGCTCTGAGAGGGGATCCACTGTGAGAAAGTGAAAATCCGGCTGCTTACTTGGAGAAACAGTTAAAGAAGTGGAGGCTGGAAACAGAGCAAGACAGAATCAGTAGCGAAATGTTCCGAAATTCCATCATTGAGGCAATGCCCTCCCGAGTCAGGTCAAGACTGGAGGAGGTGGTGGGTCTAACATCATCAATGAGCTACCAGGAACTTAGAGATCATGTAGCTCATGCAGTTAAAAGGTTTCAAAAAGACAAAGAGAAACTGTCTGTCTGAATAGCAGGAGGAGGTGCAAAGGAAGTTGGCAAAAATGCAGCTTGAAGAGCTTAAAAAGAAAGAAAAAAACGAAGGCTAAAATGGTGCTGCCAGTAAGAACCGACACAGTAATCAAACAGTGGCGTGAACCAAGTGCTGGCGCAAGTGGGGTGGGGGGGGAGAGGGTCCTATCAGGTAGCCAGACAGGGGCCAGAAAGTCCCATGCCAGCAATGGAGGTTTTTAGAGAAGCTTTCCCGCAGGTGACGTATCCGGGGCAGGGCAGATTTAAACAACCGCCTCAACAGAACTGGAGTCCCCAAGGACAGGCATGTAGAAATGGAGGACTAAGGTACGTGATAAATAATCAGGCTCAAGGGGACCAGAAATGATATGCTAGGGATACCATCAACCAGGCTACTTTAGGAGGAATTGCCCTTATTGGACTGGGCCCTCGCTGCCCTACACTGGACCTAGACGATGGGAATCCCCAGTGGTCACTGCCCAGACATCTACAGGCCCAGCAGGACCTGTTAACCTGTATGGGATGTGTTCGGGATGCCCTGAGAACCTGGGTGGGAAGGAACACTACGTTGTAGTAGCATGGGAGGCTGATCAAGAACCAGTAATACAAGTTAATATAGAAGGGCGGCAGACACTGGTGATAGATACTGGAGCTACATACACATGTGTACAGCTGCGGTATGCCTCTCACCTTCCCATGTCAAGTAAATTTGTTAAAACTGTGGGGTTCTCAGGGATATCACAGTTAACCCGACTTATAGCTCCATTAAGATTAGAAATGGAAGGGAGGGAGATAGTTCTGCCAATATTAGTGTCCAAAGAGACGCCAATTAACTTGTTAGGTAGAGATGCTTTACTACGGTTAGAGATAAGATTGGAGTGCAACAGCAGGATTTGGTCATAGAAAAGGCCAATACACAATTAGTGATGCAAGAAGTTAAAGATGTTAATGTTTATTGGATAGGGGATATAGCAAGTGATCGTCAAGACATTTGGGGAATGTGGGAAGCAGAAGTGTTGATGATGTTGACTAAAGCAAGACCACCTAAGTCTGAGCTGCATATTTGATGAGTCTCAGGATGAGGTGTGAGAGAGGCAGTGGCAGCAGGAAGTCACTGCTCCACAACATTTGAGAAGTGAAGCAATAGTATTAGGGGAGCAGGGAGTGATCCTGCAAATAGAGAGAAATGCGTTCCTGGAAAAGTGGGATAGAGTACCAGGTGCTGCACCACATGTAACCTTACTGGTAAACAAGGGATATCAATCTAAAGACTTAGGACCTATGGCCACGCATGTAGAAACAGTCAGGGAATGGCATATGCTCATGACAGGGGTTTGGAAATCCAGGGATGGCAGCTATATTGAAATCCTAGCATGCTGCAACTTGACAGGGAATCTGAAGGAAGTCAAGGTAACACCCCAGCGGAGCATGCCAGTGACAGTGGAGGAAGATGATCAATATGGGGAAAGTGAAATCAGTTAGCCCAGTGAAAATTAGGTTGAAACCAGAAGCTGGGACAGTAGTGAAATTTCTGACTAATGAAGTTATCCCAAGGTTTGGTATACTGTTGGAAAATAGTTCAGACAATGGGTCTACCTTCATTCAGAAAGTAGTTAAGTTGATGCAGTCTTTGAGAATCAAACAGAGGTTTGGGTGCGTGTATCATCCCTAGTCACAAGGTATTTTGGAAAGGATTAATGGGACTTTGAAAGCCAAATTAAACAAGATCTGTGCAAGCACCAACCTTAATTGGGTTGATGCACTGCCGCTGGCGCTAATGAGTTATCGCATGCAGACTAATTGCATGACCAATCTAACACCGCACAAGGTGCTCACAGGTAAACCTATGCCAGTGCCCAGGTGGAGAGGCCCATACAAAGGGCCTAGTTTGGAGCAGTTAAGCTTGGAACTTAAGCAATATATGCAGCAGCTAACTATGATACATAAGACAATCCACCTGCAGGAAACACAAAGGGAACCGGCACCTGTTAATGAGGAAGAACCTATTGGGTGTACGTGCAAGTTTTTCGAAGATGCTAGAATGAGCCGAAGAGAGAGGGACCTTTCGTAGTGACAAAGGCATCATTTACCACCATCCAAGTAGAAAGAAGACACATATGGTACCACCTTAATCATTGTACTAAAGCTCTCCCACCAGCACAAACTAACTCTAACATTAAGGTAAGTGGAGCTGAGGCCAAGGAACTTCGACGTGGGCAGGGCACACAGGAGGCTAATACCCCTCAGTAGGGTTCTGAACAAGGTGCAGGTGAAGTTCTTGGGGATACTGATCATTCTAGAAATGACTGTGATGAAGATGTGGAGCATAGTTCTCCTGGCAACGGGGATGGGGAAGACATGGGGGGAGTGCCCTGATACCCTTCCTCTCTGATGCCAGGCCTGCATACTCAGACTTGCACACCATTAGGTTGGCAGACCTGGACTGGTAATGCCAGGGTCATTCAGGCTGGGAGGCAAAGACATATTAGAAGTGCAGTCCTTGCTGCCCTAACATGGGTATGCGCCCGTGACAATCACTGGTATCAATGGGCAAATTATATGGCTGTAATGATGGCTAGACAGGACTGTTTCTTATGTACTAAGGCAACCCCCTAATACTGTATTGTCCCTATGCCTTATAACTCGACCACCTGTACTCAATGGCATTTGCAGCACTCTAGCCGACCTCTTAACCCAGATGATTCATCAACTTAAGGCAATCCCATTGCCTGTTTTGGTGCCTCCTACTTCAGGCCTCTACATTCTATCAGCAGGATGATGTGGGCAGGTAGCAACTCCAATGGTGGTGTAGCTATAGTACCCTGTGGTCCACCAGTAAGACTAATTACACGTTCCCCGTGACTGCTTTCAGGATATGGGAACGGTTGAGTTTTGAATGCTTTAAGCGAAATGGCTCCACACTAGTTGACTATTTTAAGGGTCTTTGTGGGAATACGATTGAATTCGAGGTGGACTCGAGGCTGTTTTAAATTCTCAATGCGTTTCACTGGCAGATACTTGATGGCTGTGTGGTAAGAAAAGAGGGTTGTGCTCGATGCTGCCCGCTGACTGGACTGGCAGCTGAGCCCGTGTAATGCTCCTACACGCGGTAGTTATATCACCACACGCGCATTTTGATGCGATGTCACAGTCAGCTTTGCGCCGAACTAAGTGACGGTATGTTCCTCATCGGACAGTTCGGATTGATAGCATAGGACAGCCAAGAGGAATTCCGAATGAATTTAGGCCTGCAATGAGATTGTCGCGGGCTGGGAAGCTCTCATCCCAGTGATAGGGGTTCGCAAGAATGCTGAATGGATTAGTTACATTTATTACAACCAGCAGAGATTTATCAATTATACTGACAATGCCCTTGTGGCCTTGGGAGAACAATTGGATGCCACTACCAAAATGACATGGCAAAACAGATAGGCCTTAGATTGGATACTGTCAGAAAAAAGACGGGGTTTGTGTGATGTTTGGGGAACATTGCTGTACCTTTATACCTAACAACACTAGCCCTGGGGGATCTTTTATTAAAGCAATAGAAAAAACTAAAGAATCTAAGACGGGAGCTAAAAGACATTGTGGGGTTTGGTCATCAGGCTTTTGATTGGCTGAATAATATATTAGGGTTTTGGGGAGCATGGTTTGTCAAGATTGGTCTTATTGTAGGTGCGGTTTTGCTTGTTGTTGCCTTCACCTTTTGTTGTTCTTTACCTTTTATTAAATCCTTTTTAGTTCGCGTCACTACACGGCAACTTGTGGTCATTTCAGCTACCCCAGGAAGTATTTACTCCTCTGACGGAACTCCGCCACTGTACTATTAGGACCTAACAGCCGACCCGGTGCAAGGAATATGTCCACATGGAGACGTCGATGATACTTTTGAAGAACGTGTGGGTTTTAGATTGTGAGGGATCTTGGGTTTTTTTTCCTGTTCTGGTTATTGGACGACAGGGTTTTGGTCCAAGGGATTCCAGGAATGGAGGAAGAACCCTTTAAGTCTCAGAATCCCAAAATTATTTAGTCCGTGTTGGGACCTATATTGTTTGTATTGGGCACAAGACAGGCTGAGCTTATTGTCTTCTTTCTCTGGGTGAGACCAGTAGGTCTCAAAGGGGGGAATATGGAAAATAAAGAACATGAAAGCATGGGAAGGGTTAAAGCATGAAGACCACTGGCAGTCTGTGTTCTGTGGAAGGCAGGATGGGATAACCATAGTGGAACATTCTTACATCAATTAGCAGAATGACGTTTAGGCTCAAAAATCACTATGGCTAGATGAGATAACACAAGTAATAAAGCAAGTTTCTCTGTTAAGTGTTATTAAGACAGGATTGGGACAATAAATATTTGGGACATGACATTAAAATATCTAATTAATAGTTAATAGAGTCAGTTTGAGACAGGAGACTATTGTAACAGATGGAATAGCTAAATATCTAACATGACAGGTTAGTCAGGAATGGAAAGATCACTGTAGCACAGTTAGCAATAAATATCTAATCGTGAAATTAGAATAACACTAAGTAGAATGTACAACTAAAGAGATAATGGGAACTAATATCACTGGTTTATTGTGTAGCTAGAGTGAGGTACATTGATTAATACAGTTGGTCATGCTGATAAGCTAACAGAAACATGATAAAAACAGATATAAAAATCCACGGACCCTGAAGTTTGGGGGAATTTGAGAAACTGCTTTCTGAGTGTCACAGTTTTTTGTTTGCAAATAAAAGACCTACTTCTTGAAGAATTCTCTGCGTCTCCTGGTGGTTCTTTATATTTTCTCCACAACACTTTGTGTATCCTGGTGGCTGGCTTTCTGCCTGTCTGTCCAATGTAGTGTTTGTTACAGTCCTTGCAGGATATTTTGTAAATGACATTCATGATGCTGGTTGTTGGTATAAGGTCCTTTAGGTTCATCAGTGTTCCAGTGTGTTGATAGGTTTGTGGGCTACCATGTTGAAGTAGTCTGGTAGTCATCTCTCGAGATATCTTTGTATGGTCGTGTGGCTAGAGTTTCTGGGTATGTTGTGCCTACTTGTTTGGGTTTGTTGTTTTAAGAATTGGGTGGACTGTGTTTAACGGGTACCCGTTCTTCTTGAATACGCTGTTGAGGTAATTTTCTTCTACTGCTCCTATATCGTGGATGCTGCAGTGTGTTGTGGCCCATTTTAATAATGTCCTGATGCAGCTCCGTTTGTGAGTATGGGGATGATTGCTTCTGTAGTTAAGTTTTTGGTCTGTGTGTGTTGCTTTCCTGTAGACGCTGGTCTGCAGTTCTGAATTAACTATTCGTTCTACTGTGACATCTAGAAAGAGCCTGACTCTCTGGCAAAGAAGGGAAGGGGGCAGAATAGAAAAGTACTCGTGATAGGGGACTCGATAGTTAGGGGAATCAACAGGAGATTTTGTGGTCAGGATCGGGATTCCCGGAAGGTATGTTGCCTCCCTGGTGCCATGGTCCGTGACGTCTCCGATGGGTGTGTAAGATTCTAAAAGGGGAGGGAGAACAGCCAGAAATCGTGTTACATATTTGCACTAATGATATAGCCAGAAAAAGGATTGAGCATATAAAAAGTGATGTCAGGGAGTTAGGATGGAAGCTGCAAAGCAGGACGAATAGAGTACTGTTCTCTAGTTTACTACTGGTGTCATGAGATAGCGAGGCGAGGAACAGGGAGAGGGCGCAGCTGGTGTAGGAGGGAGGGCTTCAGATGTGTAGATAATTGGGATGCCTTCTGGGGAATGTGGGACCTGTACAAGAAGGACGGGTTGCATCTGAACTGGAAGGGGACCAATGTCCTGGGTGGAAGGTTTGCTTGAATAGTTCGAGAGGGTTAAAACTAGTATGGCAGGGGGAGTGGGAACCTGAGCTGTATACCGGAGGTGAGAGTTGATGCAGATGAGGCAATAGCAAGAGGTAGACCAGCTAGTGGGAAGGATTTTCCTGGGAAGGAACCGTGGGATCAGTTAAAGTGTGTTTGCTTTAACGCAAGGAGTATCAGGAATAAAAGTGATGAACTTAGAGCATGGATCAGTACCTGGTGCTATGATGTTGTGGCCATAACAGAGACATGGGTTTCTCAGGGGCAGGAATGGTTGCTGGATGTTCCAGGGTTTAGAGCATTTAAAAAGAATAGGGAGGGGGGAGAAAGAGGAGGGGGTGTAGCACTACTAATCAGAGAGGGTATCACAGCTACAGGACCTTCCATTGTTGAGGAAGACCTGCCTACCGAGTCAGTATGGGTGGAAATTAGGAAAGAGGTAAAAACAATGACTGCAGATGCTGGAAACCAGATTCTGGATTAGTGGTGCTGGAAGAACACAGCAGTTCAGGCAGCATCCAAGTAGCTTCGAAATCAACGTTTCGGGCAAAGGCTTTATTCCAGCACCACTAATCCAGAATATGGAAATTAGGAATAGCAAGGGAGCAGTCACCTCGTTAGGGGTTTACTACAGGCCCCCCAATAGCAGCAGGGAGATTGAAGAAAGCATAGGTTGGCAGATTTTGGAAAAGTGTGGACATAGTAGGGTTGTTGTAATAGGTGACTTTAACTTTCCCAATATTGATTGGAACCTTCTTCGAGCAGAAGATTTGAATGGAATTGTTTTTGTAAGGTGTGTTCAGGAGGGTTTCCTAACTCAGTACGTTGACAGGCCGACGGGGGAGAGGCCATTCTAGACTTGGTGCTCAGAAACGAGCCGGAGCAGGTATCAGGTCTTGTGGTGGGAGAGCATTTTGGTGATAGTGACCACAACTGCCTCACATTCTACATAGCTATGGAGAAGGAGAGGATTAGGCAAAATGGGATGATATTTAATTGGGGAAGAGGAAACTATGATGCGATGAGACATGAGTTAGGAAGCATGGACTGGGAGCAATTGTTCCATGGTAAAGGCACTATAGACATGTGGAGACTGTTTAAGGAACAGTTGTTGCAAGTGATGAATAAATATGTCCCTCTGAGACAGGCAAGAAGGGGTAAGATAAAGGAACCTTGGATGAAGAGAGGGGTGGAGCTTCTCGTCAAAAGGAAGAAGGTAGCTTACATAAGGTGGAGGAAGCTAGCGTCAAGCTCAGCTCTAGAGGATTGCAGGTAGGCGAGGAAGGAACTCAAAAGTGGTCTGAGGAGAGCCAGGAGGGGGCACGAGAAAGGCTTGGCAGAACAGATTAGGGAGAACACAAAGGCATTTTACACTTATGTGAGGAATAAGAGAATGGTCAAAGAAAGAGTAGGGCCAATCAGGGATAGCATAGGGAACTTGTGTGTGGAGTCTGAGGAGGTAGGGGAAGCCCTAAATGAAATTTTTACTTCTGTCTTTATGAAAGAAACGAACTTTGTAATGAATGAAACCTTTGAAGAGCAGGTGTGCATGCTGGAATGGATAGAGATAGAGGAAGCTGATGTACTGAAAACTTTGTCAAACATTAAGATTGACAAGTCGCCAGGCCTGGACCAGATTTGTTCTCGGCTGCTTTGGGAAACGAGAAATGTAATTTCTTCGCCGCTTGCTCGCCCTCCACTGGAGTCGTACCTGAGACTGGAGAGAGGCAAATGTAATTCCTCTCTTCAAGAAAGGAAATAGGGAAATCCCCAGCAATTACAGACCAGTAAGTCTCACGCCTGTCATCTGCAAGGTGTTAGAAAGGATTCTGAGGGATAGGATTTACGACCATCTGGAAGAGCATGGCTTAATTAAATGCAGTCAACACGGCTTTGTGAGGGACAGGTCATGCCTCACAAACCTTATTGAGTTCTTTGAGGATGTGACTAGAAACGTTGATGAGGGTCGAGCTGTTGATGTGGTGTATATGGACTTCAGCAAGGCATTTGATAAGGTTCCCCATGGTAGGCACATTCAGAAGGTCAGGAGGAATGGGATACAGGGGAACATAGCTGTCTGAATACAGAATTGGCTGGCCTACAGAAGACAGCGAGTGGTGGTAGAAGGAACATATTCTGCCTGGAAGTCAGTGGTGTTCCACAGGGCTCTGTCCTTGGGCCTCTACTATTTGTAATTTTTATTAATGACTTGGATGAGGGGATTGAAGGATGGGTCAGCAAGTTTGCAGACGACACAAAGGTTGGAGGTGTCGTTGACAGTATAGAGGGCTGTTATAGGCTGCAGGGGGACATTGACAGGATGCAGAGATGGGCTGGGAGGTGGCAGATGGAGTTCAACCTGGATAAATGCGAGGTGATGCATTTTGGAATGTCGAATTTGAAAGCTGAGTACAGGATTAAGGATAGGATTCTTGGCAGTGTGGAGGAACAGAGGGATCTTGGTGTGCAGGTACATAGATCCCTTAAAATTGCCACCCAAGTGGACAGGGTTGTTAAGAAAGCATATGGTGTTTTTGGCTTTCATTAACAGGGGGATTGAGTTTAAGTGCTGTGAGATCTTGTTGCAGTTCTATAAAACTTTGGTTGGACCACACTTGGAATACTGTGTCCAGTTCTGGTCGCTCTATTATAGGAAAGATGTGGATGCTTTGGAGAGGGTTCAGAGGAGGTTTACCAGGATGTATAGAGGGGATGTCAGAGGCGGTTCTTTACACAGAGTTGTGAGAGCATGGAATGCTTTGCCAGCAGCTGTTGTGGAAGCAAGGTCATTGGGGACATTTAAGAGACTGCTGGACATGCATATGTTCACGGAAATTTGAGGGTGCATGCATGAGGATCAATGGTCGGCACAACATCGTGGGCTGAATGGCTGTTCTGTGCTATACTGTTCTAAGATGAGTCTCTTGTTCTCTCCTGTTTTGTGAAATTTCAAATGTCATTTACAAAATACCCTGCAAGGACTGTAACAAACACTACATTGGACAGATAGCAGAAAACTAGCTACCAGCAAACAATACCAACTAGCCACTAAAACACATGACCCTCTATCATGAGAATCCTTACATACAGATGAAGAAGGACACCACTTTGATTGGGACAACACATGCATCTTAGGATAGGCTAAACAGAGACACACATGGGAATTCCTAGAGGCCTGGCATTCAAACTGAAACTCCATAAATAAACACATTGATTTGGATTCCATTTACCAACCTCTGAGAAAAAGAACTGGAAATGATATCACCCACCTCAAGAGACCAAGACACGTAAATAGAAAGTGGGGCAGAACACCAGCGCTTCACTGGAGGCTCACTGATGATGTTATCTAGTATGGTGACGAAACATCTGAAAACCGGCAGGTCGGTGTGGATTTGTTGGGCCGAAGGGCCTGTTTCCACACTGTAAGTAATCTAAGCTAATTTAATCTAATCAAAAACGTATGGGGGTGGCACAGTGGCTAGCACTGTTGCCTCACAACGCCAGGGTCCCATGTTCGATTCCAGCCTCGGGTGACTGTCTGTGTGGAGTTTGCACATTCTCTCTGCCTCTGCGTGGGTTTCCTCTGGGTGCTCTGGTTTCCTCCAACAGTCTAAAGATGTGCAAGTAAGGTGAATTGGTCATGCTAAATTGCCAATAGTGTTAGGTGCATTAGTCAGGGAAATGGGTCTGGGTGGGTAACTATTTGAAGGGTTGGTGTGGTTTTGTTGGGCCAAAGGACCTGTTTCCACACTGTAGGGAATCTAACCTAACCAAATATGCCAGCTCAGCAAGTGAACCTCAACCTGAGCTACAAATCTTCTCAAAAATCGCAAACTACTGGGTGGAATCTATAGACCAATTAGTGCAAAAAGGTACGAAGGATTAAATTTACAGGTAAATTAGAGTCACAAAATATAGTGTAGAGAGAATCAGAGTGTTCAATTATCTGAACAATGACTTGAGTAGTCATAATGTAGAGGACTGGATGGGAAAGGAAAGGGTGTCTGCTGGTCTCAATGCTTTGTGCTGCCACTTGCATACTCCTGACCTCTCTCTTAAGCAATATTTACTCCCCTGTCTCAAATCTTCATAGCCTGCAGTTTCATCCTTTGTCTCATCCATGCTTTAACATTAAAACATACCTATCTACCTCTCAGATTTGAAGGATTGCAAGCAGAAACAACTCATTGGTACAAACATCCTTCTCTATCTACTTTCCTCAGATCCCTTATCTTCTTTGAATATCACCCCATTACCATGTATTTGTAATGTCCTCTGAATTCCCATTTTCTGAACAATATGCCTTTAGCAAGTGCCCTATATTCAATCCTCATAACGCCCTCCTCAATGAATTTAGAGCTCAAGGTGATGCTGAGCTTTTCTTTTATTGCTACTGCAATTTACAAGGATGTTCGCAGGACTGGAGAGTTGGAATGATAAGAATAAACTGGGACTTTTTCCCCATGGGGAATCAGAGGCTGAAAAGTGACTTTATTGAGGTTTATAAAATCATGAGGGGCATATATTAGGTGAATAGCCAAGATATTTTTGCAAGGGTAGGGGAGTCTAAAGCTAGAGGGCATAGGTTTAAGATAAGAGGAGAAAGATTTAAAATGGATCTTTTTCACAGAGAATGGTGCATATATGGAATGAGCTGTTAGAGGAAATTGTAGAGCAGGTACAATCACGACATGTAAAAGATATTTGATACATGAATGAGAAAGGTTTAGTGGGATATGGGCCAAACGCAGGTATGGGACGAGTCCAGATGAGGAAACATGTCTGGCATGGGTGAATTGGATTGAAGTGTCTGTTTCTGTGCTCTGACTCTATGATCCCACTTGTTTAGGCAGGACTCTCCTTAGTGAACCATTTTATCTGTCCAATATTCTCTTTCCACATGGTGTCCTCCTTCTGGTTATGATCTGCCCTTGATATTGAAGCAAGCTGAATTTAGAAAGTTCACTGATGCACATGTAACTATGAAAGCGTTTGTCAGGGTAGATGCTACAAGATTGTTTCCCTGCCTAGAAATCTAAAGCGCAGGGCCACTGCCTCAGGATAGGGGGTCAATGTTTGAGGACTGAGAGGTTAATTTGCTTCAGAACATTGTGAATATTTGGAATTGCCTACCTCAGAGGATAATCGTAAGACCAAGATATAGGAGCAGAATTAGGCCATTAGCCCCATCAAGTCTTCTCCACCATTCAGTCATGCCTGATGTTTCTCAACCCCATTCTCCTACCTTCTCCTCGTAATCTTTGATCCCATCTAAATAAACTTATTGACTTTTGGCCTTTACAACCTTCTGTGGCAATGAGTTTCACAGATTCATTGCCCCGTGACTGAAAAAATTCCTTTTCATCTCTGTTCTAGAGGTCGATCCTTCACTCTGAGGCTGCGCTCTTGGGTCCTAGTCTCTTTTCCTAGACTACTGGTGGAAATACGTCCACTCGATGCAGATCTCTCAGTATTCTGTAAGTTAAATTGAGCTTTCCCCTTTTAAACACCCAGACCCAGACCCAGAGTCCTCAACTGCTCCTCATAAGACAAGCCTTTAATTCCTGGGATTATTCTTGTAAATATCCCCGGGATCCCCTTGAAAGCCAGCACATCCTTCCTTAGACGCGGGGCTCAAAGTTACTCATAATATTCAAAATGTGTGCTTTTCCAGCACCACACTTTTTGAATCCTGAACGAAGTCTTCTAAATCCATTTGTGTTTCAGATTTCCAAACACTTTCCCTGTTTAGAAAATAATCTGCACCTCTATTCCTCCTACCAAAGTGCATCACCTCACACTTTCCCACACGGTATTCCATCTGCCACTTCTTTGCCCATTCTCCTAGCCTATCCAAGTCCTTCTGCAAGTCCAAGCCTCTTCACTTCCTCAACACTACCTGTCCCTCCACCTACCTTTGTATCTGCAATAATGCCCTCAGTTATTTCACCCAGATTGTTAATATATAACTTGAATAATTGTCACAACACTGACCTCTGTGGAGGAATGTTAGTCACCGGCTGCCATCCTGAGAAAGATCTCTTTATCCCCACTCTCTGCCTTCTGCCAGTGAACCAATTCTGTATCTATGCCAGATGTATTTGAATATAATCGAAGCTATTAAGGAGTAGGACAGTGGACACGAAAATTTACACTGGGGCAGATGATCACCAATGCCTGTATTGAATGGTGGAGCAGGCTTGAGGGGATGTATCATCTACCTGGGCTATTTTTTGTTTTTCTTGGTGCACATGTTGAGAACTGGATAACACAGCTGTAAGTTGACTGGTGGAAGAAACGGTGGTAACATGAGGAGAATATCAGTGAGTAGTTAAGATCTGGAATATATGCCTGAGCTTGTGATCAAAGCAGGTTCATCTGTGAGCTTTAAGAAGAAATTGAATAAGCTTCTGAAGAGGAAAAAAGAGATCACAGAACTATAGGGAAAGGATGAGGCGTCAATTAGCTGAATTGCTGTTGCAGAGAGCTGGCACAGATTGTCGAATAACTTGTGCACTGTAACCGTTGTAAACCTGTGAATTGCAGTTGTGGCATTTTTACAGTACAGAAGAATACCCTTTGACCCATCATCTCTATGCCATTTATCAAACATCTATTTGTTCTAATCTCATTCTCTAGCATTTGGCCCATAGCCTTGTAGGTTATAGCATTTCAAGGGTTTACCTAAACACTTCTTAAATGTATTGAGAGTTCCTGCCCATCATCTTCTAATACTCCTATTCCTTACCTTAAAACAGTGCTCTCTGATTATTGTCTCATTTACTAAGAGGAAAAGTTTCTTCCTGCTTGTCTGATTGATGCCCCTCATTTTTATTTTATATCTCCATTGGTTCCTTTTCTCTCCTCTATCCAACTTTTGCCTTTGTCCCAACATGAATTTTGAGTTCCCTGTCTCTCCTAGCACTTTGTTTTGAGAATGCAAAACAAAGTTGGAACTTTCTCTCTCAAATGAGTGCAAACACACACAAATGTGCTTTTAAAAGAGTGGAGCATTTTATTAAATGATACTTTGGATCTAGCTAAAGCTTTAGCTTTTAAGGAACAATTGGCCCAGTGGTTAGCACTGCTGCCTCACACCGCCAGAGACCCAGGTTCAATTCCCACCTCAGGCAACTGTCTGTGTGGAGTTTGCACATTCTCCCTGTGTCTGTGTGGGTTTCCTCCCACAGTCCAAAAATGTGTAGGTTAGCTGAATTGGCCATGCTAAATTGCCCATAGTGTTAGGTGAAGGGGTAAATGTAGGGGGGTGGGTTTCTCTTCAGTGGGTCAGTGTGGACTTGTTGGGCTGAAGGGCCTGTTTCCACACTGTAAGTAATCTAAAATCACCAATTCAGTGGATACATGTATTGTGGCATTGCTTGTCAAAGATAGTATTACAGCGGTAGAAAGGACGATGGATGAAGACTTGCCATCTGAGGTAGTTTGGGCTGAGGTTAGGAATAGGAAAGGTGAAGCCACCCTGTTAGGAGTTTTTTACAGGCCTCCTAATAGTCCTAGAAACGTAGAAGAAAGGATTGCTAGGATGATTCAGGAGAAGAGTGAAAGTAATAAGGTGGTTGTTATGGGGGTCTTTAACTTTCCTGATATTGATTGGGAAAGCTATAGCTCGAGTTCGTTAGATGGGTCGGTGTTTGTCCAATGTATGCAGGAGGGTTTCCTGACACAATATGTAGACAGGCCAACAAGAGGTGAGGCCATACTGGATTTGGTTCTGGGTAATGTACCAGGCCAGGTGTTAGAATTAGAGGTAGGTGAGCACTTTGGGGACAGTGACCACAATTTGGTGACTTTTACTCTCGTGATGGAGAGGGATAAGTGTGCACTGCAGGACAAGAGTTATAGCTGGGGGCAGGGAAATTATGATGCAGTGAGGCATGACTTAGGATGCGTGGCTTGGAAAAGTAGGCTTCAAGGCAAGGGCGTAATTGATATGTGGGGCTTGTTCAAGGAGCAACTATTGAGTGTCCTTGATAAGTATGTATCTGCCAGGCAGGGAGGAAAGGGTCGTGTGAGGGAGCCATGGTTTAATAAGGAATTGGAATCCCTTGTTAAAGGGAAGAGGGCAGCCTATGTAAAGATGAGGCGTGAAGGTTCAATTGGGGCGATTGACTGTTATAAGGTAGCCAGAAAGGATCTGAAGAGAGAGCTAAGAGCAGCAAGGAGGGGACATGAAAAGTCCTTAGTTGGTAGGATTAGGGAAAACCCTAAGGCTTTCTATAGGTATGTCAGGAATAAAAGAATGACTAGGGTAGGAATAGGTCCAGTCAAGGATAGTAGTGGGAAGTTGCGTGTGGAGGCTGAAGAGATTGGGGAGATACTGAATGAATACTTTTCGTCAGTATTCATTCAGGAACAGGACATTGTTGCCGATGTGAATACTGAGTCACAATTAATTAAAATGGACGGCTTTGAGGTATGTAGGGAAGAGGTGTTGGAAATTCTGGAAAGGGTGAAAATAGATAAGTCCCCTGGGCCTGATGACATTTATCCTAGGATTCTCTGGGAAGCAAGGGAGGAGATTGCAGAGCCATTGGCCTTGATTTTTATGTCCTAGTTGTCTACAGGAATAGTGCCAGAAGACTGGAGGATAGCAAATGTGGTTCCCTTGTTCAAGAAGGGGAGTAGGGATAACCCTAGTAACTATAGGCCGGTGAGTCTCACTTCTGTTGTGGGCAAAGTCTTAGCGAGAATTGTAAGGGATAGGATTTATGAACATCTGGATAGGAATAATGTGATCAAGGATAGTCAGCATGGTTTTGTGAAGGGCAGGTCGTGCCTCACAAACCTTATTGAATTCTTCGAGAAAGTGACTAAGGAGGTGGACGAGGGGAAAGTGGTAGATATGGTGTATATGGATTTTAATAAGGCGTTTGATAAGGTTCCCCATGGTAGGCTACTGGAAAAAATATGGAGATATGGCATTGAGGGTGAGTTGGAGATTTGGATTAGGAATTGGCTGGCTGGAAGAAGACAGAGGGTAGTAGTTGATGGTAAAGGTTCATCTTGGAGTGCAGTTACTAGCGGTGTTCCGCAAGGATCTGTTTTGGGACCATTGCTGTTTGTCATTTTTATAAATGACCTGGAGGAGGGGCTTGAAGGCTGGGTGAGCAAGTTTGCGGATGATACGAAAGTCAGTGGAGTTGTGGACAGCGAAGAAGGAGGTGGCAGGTTACAGCGGGATATAGATAAGCTGCAGAGCTGGGCAGAAAGGTGGCAAATGGAGTTCAGTGTAGCTAAGTGTGAGGTGATTCACTTTGGTAAGAGTCACGAAAAGATGGGGTACTGGGCTAATGGTCGGATACTTGGTAGTGTGGATGAGCAGAGAGATCTTGGTGTCCATGTACACAGATCTCTGAAAGTTGCCACCCAGGCAAATAGTGCGGTGAAGAAGGCATATGGCGTACTGGCTTTTATTGGTAGAGGAATTGAGTTCCGGAGTCCTGAGGTCATGTTGCAGTTGTATAAGACTCTGGTGCGGCCGCATCTGGAGTATTGTGTGCAGTTTTGGTCGCCATACTATAGGAAGGATGTGGAGGTACTGGAACGGGTGCAGAGGAGGTTTACCAGGATATTGCCTGGTATGGTAGGAAGATCGTATGAGGAAAGGCTGAGGCACTTGGGGCTGTTTTCATTGGAGAAAAGAAGGTTTAGGGGTGACTTGATAGAGGTGTACAAGATGATTAGGGGTTTAGATAGAGCTGACCATGAGAACCTTTTTCCACGTATGGAGTCAGCTATTACGAGGGGGCATAGCTTTAAATCAAGGGATGGTAGATATAGGACAGATGTTAGGGGTAGATTCTTTACTCAGCGAGTCGTGAGTTTATGGAATGCCCTGCCAGTAGCAGTGGTGGACACTCCCTCTTTATGGGCATTTAAATGGGCATTGGATAGGCATATTGAGGATAGTCGGCTAGTGTAGGTTAGGTGGGCTTGGATCGGCGCAACATCGAGGGCTAAAGGGCCTGTACTGCGCTGTATTCTTCTATGTTCTGTGTTCTATATAAACTTTTAAAAATGTTTAGACATTGAAATTTTAGTTATTGCAAAATATCTTTTTCTGAAAACATTTTGAACAACTTATAGAAAATTTACTTTCTCATAATACCCATTCAACATTGAATTTCAGTGTCCAGATTGACAATAGAAAGTTCCCTTTCGAACACCATCATTAATAACAAATGGACTCAGGAAAGAAAAGTTTTCATAATGATAAGTTTCTTGACGCCCTTCAGATGTCTTGTAAAGGTGCTGTAACAATGCTAACTGGCAGATAATGCAGCAATAATATGTAAAGAAATACTACAGTATTAAGTGACTTTTGAAGATTAATTACTTTATATGCATTAAAAGGACAGCTATGTGCATGGAAGTGCAGGTGTTGACCTTTAGTCTTCTTATCAAATTGTCAACAGAATTATTGTACATAGCCTGTTCTTTTGAGCTTTCATTTTTATTGAAGAAGCAACCATGGCAGAGAATCATACCTTTCAACCCTGGGACTATGTTGTTTTTGCTTTTATCCTCTTTGTATCTGCTGCAATTGGTCTTTTTTGTGCTTTTAAACGTGGTAGGACTGAGCAACAAACAACAGAAGAGTTCCTGGTTGGAAACCGGTAAATAGGATTTAAACATTTTTTGGAACAAATATGAGTTTTGAAATTTAATTTCCATTGTAAAAGAAAAGTAATTAAATATAAATAATTCAATAATTTTAATATAATTAAAAATATCACGTTATGCTTTTTTCATCAGACAGCTCTCTGCATATCCAATTGCTCTTTCATTGGCTTCTAGTTTCTTGTCTGCTATAACAGGTTTGTGTTTCAATTACTCTAAAATACTTGATCAATGGATAAGATAACGATATTTACATTACATCGTAAATTGATATGCACCATTTAAAATTGAAGTCAATATAGTTGATATCACAAATGTATATTTTTAACGCTAATATAAGATGCATATTGAAGTAAATATATAAAATTAAACAATTCCTTCAGTCATTATTTTATTAATATCTGTCTTCTATAAATCCTTATAAGAAAGAGAAACTACAAAATAAATAATTTAAATTGTGAATCAAAATTAGGTTGAAAACCATAAAGCCTTTAAAGTTGATAATTATTTGACTTATTATTGCACAGGGACCCACAAATTTCACTGTGCTGCAACTTTCTGCAGTCCTCCTCCATTTAAATAACATTCGTCTCCTTTAATCATCCTGCCCAAGTGTGTAGTTTCTCATTTTCCCACATGATAGTCCATCGATCAAGTTTTTGCCCACTCACTTAACCTGTCTATATCTCTCTACAGATTTTTGTGTCCTCTTTCACCGCTTGCCTTCCCACCTATTTTTGTGTCATCCACAAACTTGGCAATAGTACATTCACTTTCATCATCCAAGTCACTAATATATGTTGTAAATAATTGTGACCACTGCACTGATGCCTGTGGCACTCCATGAGTTCCTGAATGTCCCTTTATCCCAAATTGCTGACTTCTGATCATTAGTAAATCCTCCTTACATGCTCATATATTACCCCTAAAACCATGGGCTCTTGTTTTATGAGTAACCTTATAAAGGGTATCTTATTGAAAAACGTTTAGAAATTCAAATATTGGGTACTAGGTACCTCTTAAAACATCCTGAATGGTCACTATTCAGCCTCCAACAGTCCAGGGAACAAAGCCCCAATCTATTCAGCCTCTCCCTACAATTCAAACTCTCCAGTGCTGGCAACATCCTTGTAAATCTTTTCTGCACACTCAAATTTAACAACATCCTTCCTATAGAAGGGCGATGCGAATTGCATGAGGTATTCTAAAAGTGACCTCACCAAAGTCCTGTTTAGCTGCAACATGTCACCCCAACTCTTATACTCTATCTTTTGACCAATGAAGAAAGTGTGCTAAGTGCTGCCTTCACTACCCTGTTGATCTGTGACTCCACTTTTAAGGAACTGCACTCCTAGGTCTTTTTTTTGGCAACACTCTCGAGGGCCCTACCATTAGGTGTATAATTCCTGCCCTTGTTTGCCTTGCCAAAATGCAACATCTCACATTCATCTAAATTAAACTGCATCTGCCACTCATTAGCCCGTCTGATCATGGTCTTAGGGGTGCCACAGTGGCTCAGTGGTAAGCACTGATACCTCACAGCGCCAGGGTCCCAGGTTTGATTCCAGCCTTGGGCGACCATCTGTGTGGAGTTTGCATATTCTCTGTGTCTGCGTGGGTTTCCTCCAGGTGCTCCGGTTTCCTCCCACAGGTCAGGTGAATTGGCCATGCTAAATTGCCCAAGTGCTAGGTGCATTAGTCAGAAGGAAATGGGTTTGGGTGGGTTCTTCTTTGGAGGGTCGGTGTGGACTGGTTGGGCCAAAGTGCCTGTTCCCACACTGAAGGGAATCTAATCTGTTGTACTTTGATATTCTCCACTACACCATCTATTTTGCTGTCATCTGCAACTTACTAACTATACCTGCTATATTAACATCTAGATCATCTATATAATTGATTAAATGCAGTGGACCCAGCACTGGTCCTTGTGGTACACTGTTGGTTACAGGCTTCCAGTCCAAAAAGCAACCCTCTGTCACCCTGCACTGTCTGATTGTACCTCCTACCAAAGATTTACAAACCTGACTTTCCAGGTCGACCCATTGTCTCAGCTTGCAGCTGTCTCACTGAACTCATTTCTGTCTACCTTGACATCGTCCTGTCCCCTTTAGTCCAGGAACTCGCAACCTACATTTGGGACACTACAATGCTCTTCACCTCCTCCCCAGTCCTCAAAGACTCATCTTCACCATGGACATCTAGTCCCTGTACACATCGATTCGCCATGACAAAGGCATCCAAGTCCTCCGTTTGTTCATCTTACGCTGTCCCAACCAGTACCCTTCCACCGACACCCTCATCCGCCTGGCTGAACTGATCTTTACCCTCAACAACTTCTCCTTCCAATCCTCCCACTTCCTCCAAACCGCATGGGACCCAGCTATGCCTGCCTCTTTGTAGGGTACGTGGAACAATTCATCTTTTGCAGTTATACTGGCACCACTCCGACCTGTTCCTCTGTAACATCGATGACTGTAGCGGTGCTACCTTATGCTCCCATGAGGAGGTTGAACAGTTCATCAACTTTACCAACACCTTTCACCCTGACCTCAAATTCACCTGGAAGGAGAAAGTGAGGACTGCAGATGCTGGAGATCAGAGCTGAAAATGTGTTGCTGGAAAAGCGCAGCAGGTCAGGCAGCATGCAAGGAACAGGAGAATCGACGTTTCGGGCATAAGCCCTTCTTCAGGATTCCTGAAGAAGAGCTTATGCCCGAAACGTCGATTCTCCTGTTCCTTGCATGCTACCTGACCTGCTGTGCTTTTCCAGCAACACATTTTCAGCTCAAATTCACCTGGACCTTCTCAGATACTTTCCTCCCCTTCTTTGACCTCTCCGTATCCATCTCCGGCGACCGACTTACCACCAACATCTACTACAAGCCCACCGACTCCCACAGCTACTTAGACTACACCTCCTCCCACCCTACCTCCTGTAAAAACGCCATCCCTTATTCCCAATTCCTCCGCCTCCACTGCATCTGTTCCCAGGATGACCAATTTCACCTTAGAAAATCCCAGATGGCCTCCTTCCAAGATCACAATTTCCCTTACCATGTGCCCTCCAGCGCATCTCCTCCATTTACCACACCACCGCCCTTGAACCCCACTCCTCCCAACACGACAAGAACAGAACACCCCCCCCCCCAGTTCTCAGCTTCCACCCCACCAACTTCCGCATACATTGTATCATCCTCTGTCACTTCAGTGACCTCCAAACGGACCCCACCAGAAATATATTTCTCTCCCCATTCCTATCAACGTTCCAGAGAGACCATTTCCTCTGTGACTTCCTCGTCAGGTCCATGCCCCCCAACAGCCTGCACCTCACTCCTGGCAGCTTTCCCTGTCACTGCAGGAAGTGCAAAACCTGCGCCCACATCACTCCCCTCACCTCTGTCCAAGGCTCCAAAGGATCTTTCCACATCCTAGAGACATTGCACCTGATGTGGTCTCCTCTACATCGGGAGAAAGGACGCCATCTTGTGAATTGTTTCAGAGAATATCTTTGGGATATCCACACCCACTACCCTCACTGCCACATGGCTGAACACTTCAACTCCCCCTCTCACTCCATCAAGGACATACAGATCCTGGGCCTCCTCCACGGCCAAACCGTTACCACCCAACACCTGGAGGAAGAATGCCTTAAATTCTGCCTTGGAACCCTGTAACCACACGGGATAAATGTGGATTTCAACAGTTTCCTCATTTGCCCTCAGAATTCCCTCTAAAAACTTACCCAGCACTGACTTAAGTCTCACCAGTCTGTAATTTCCTGGCTCTTCCTTCCAGCCTTTCTTAAATAATGGCACCACATGAGCCAACCTCCAATCTTCAGACACCTCTCCCATGGCTGTTTATGTTACAAATATCTCAGCAAGGGGCCCAGTAATCACTTCCCTAGCTTCCCACACTGTTCTGGGAAATACCTGATCAGGTCCCAGGGATTAATCTACATTTATATGTCTGAAGAACTCCAGCATCTCCTCTTCTATAATATGAAATCATTTCAAGGCATCACTGTTTATTTCCTTAAGTACCCAAATTTCTATGTCCTTCTTCACAGTAAATCCTAGCACGAAATATTTGTTTAGTATCTCTCCCAGCAACTGTCCACACATAGACGGCTATGTTGATTTTTAAGGGGCCTTGTTCTCTCTCTAGTTACTATTTTGCCCTTAATGTACTTAATAGAATTTCTTTGGATTCTCGTTAACTATTTTCCAAAGCTATCTCCAGTCCCCTTTTGCCCTCCTGATTTCCCTCTTAAGTATATTCCTACTGCCCCTATACCCGATACCTGCCGTCTATACTTGATATATGCCTTTTTCTTTTTCTTGACCACAGCCTCAATTTCACTAATCATCCAGCATTTTCTATGGCTACCAGCCTTGCCCTTTACACTAACAAGACCATACTATCTCTGAACTCTTGTTATCTCATTTTTAAAGGAATGAGAGGAACAAATCTGCAGGTAGATTGGGGAGACTTGCAGGAACAATAGGGTTGTCAAATTAGGGGATTTTAATTTTCCTAACATAGACAGGGACTGTCAGAGTGTTAAGGACTTAGATGGGGTGGAATTTATTAAGTGCGTTCAGGAACCTTTCCTCAAGCAGTATATAAAGGGTCCTATTGGGGAAGGGGCAAAACTCTTGGGAAATGGGGCAGGACAGGTGACAGTGTGGGGAACACTTTGGGACAAGTGACCATAGTTCTAATAATTTTGAAGTAGTTATGGAGAGGGACAAAACTGGTCCACAAGTTCAAGTTCTAAATTGGGAGAAGGCAAGTTTTGATGGAATTTGACAGGAGCTTGCAGGGCTTAATTGACGTGGTTTGTTTGAAGGCAAAGGGACCTCCAGCAAGTGGGAGGCCTTTAAAAGTGAGATAGCTGGAGTTCAAGGTCTGTATGTTACTGTGAGAGTGAAAGGCAAGGTTGACAGGAACCCTGGATGATGAGATATTGAGGCTTTGATCAGAAAAAAAGAGTATGGCTCAGGAACAGGCATTGGGAATCCCTGGAGTTATGTCAGAGATACTGGAGTTTACTGAAGAAAATCAGGAGGGTGAAAAGTGGGGACGAGATAGCCTTGACTGAGAAGATTAGGATGAAACTAAAGAGGTTCTTTAAGTGTATTAAAGGAAAAAGAACAACTAGAGAGACAATATGACTCCTCAAGGACCAAAGTGAACATGTATGTGTAGAACTGCAGAAATTGGGCGAGGTCTTCCATGAATACTTTCCCTCTGTGTTTACCATAGAAAAAGACATGAAGACTTGGGAACTTGGGGAAGTTAGTGGTCATATCTCAGGGACAGTCCATATCCCTGGAGGATATCCAAAGGAGGATTTGGATGTGAGCATAAGAGGTATAGTTAGTAAGTTTGCAGATGACACCAAAATTGGAGGTGTAGTGGACAGCAAAGAAGGTTACCTCAGAGTACAATGGGATCTTGATCAGATGGACCAATGGGCTGAGGAGTAACAGATGGAGTTTAATTCAGATAAATGTGAGGTGCTGCATTTTGGGAAAGCAAATCTTAGCAGGACTTATACACTTAAAGGTAAGGTTCTAGGAAGTGTTGCTGAACAAAAAGACCTTGGAGTGCAGGTTCATAGCTCCTTGAAAGTAGAGTCGAAAGTAGATAGGATAGTGAAGAAGGCATTTGGTATGCTTTCCTTTATTAGTCAGAGTATGAGTACAGGAATTGGAAGGTCATGTTGCGGCTGTACAGGACATTGGTTAGGCCACTTTTGGAATATTATGTGCAATTCTGGTCTCTTTCCTATTGGAAGGATGTTGTGAAACTTGAAAGGATTCAGAAAAGATTTACAAGGATGTTGCGAGGGTTGAAAGATTTGAGCTTTAGGGAGAGGTTAAATAGTCTGAGGCTGTTTTCCTGGAGTGTCAGAGGCTGAGGGGTGACTTTATGAAGGTTTATAAAATCATGATGGGCATGGATAGGAAAAATAGACAAAGTCTTTTCCCTGGGGTAGGGAGTCCAGCACTAGGGGGCATAGGTTTAGGGTGAGAGGGGAAAGATATAAAAGAGACTTAAGGGGCAACGTTTTCATGCAGAAGGTGATATGTGTATGGTATGAGCTGCCAGAGGAAATGGTGGAGGCTAGCACAATTGCAGCATTTAAAAGGCATCTGGATGCGTATATGAGTAGGAAGGGTTTGGAGGGATATGGCCAGGTGATGGCAGATGGGACTAGATAAGATTGGGATAGCTAGTCGGCATGGACGAGCTGGACCAAAGAGTATGTTTCCGTGCTGTACATCTCTATGACTCTATGTATTAGAATGTATGAAGGTGGCTAAATCTTCCAATTCTGACCAGATATATCTAAGAACACTGCAAGAGGCTAGAGGAGAAATTGTGGGGCCCCTGGCTAATATTATTACATCATCATTAGCCAAGGGTGAGGTCCCACCAGACTGGAGAGTAGTGAAGTTTGTGATCCTCCTGAATTAGGGTTGCAAAGAAAAACTTAGGAACTATAAACCAGTAAGCCTAACATCTATGGTGGGTAGCTTACTTAAGAAGATTCTAAGATATACATGCATTTGCAAAGATGGGGTTTGATTAGGAATAGGGTGACAGTGTGGTGCTGGAAAAGCACAGCAGGTCAGGCAGCATCCAAGGAGCAGGTGAATTGATGTTTTGGGCATAAGCCCTTCATCAGGAATTGTCAGCATGGCTTTGTGCTTGGGAGATCATGCCTCAAATTTGTTAGATGAAGTTACTAGGAAGGTTGATGTGGGCAGGGCAGTAGACCTAGTCTATATGGATTTCAGTAAGGCCTTTGATAAGATTCCACGTGGTAGGTTGCATGGAATCCAGGGGAAGCTCGCAAGTTGGATACACAATTGTCTTGATGGTAGAAAGCTGAGGGTAATAGTGGAATGCCTGTTGGCCTGGAGGCCTGTTACTAGTGGTGTGGTTTGGTTCGGTACTGGGCCCATTGCTGTTTGTTACCTAAATCAATAATTTGGATGACAATGTACAAAGCATAATTAGTAAGTGTGCAGATGATATTAAAATAGGAGGTATCGTGGACAGTGAAGAAGGTTATCAGAATTTGCAGCAGGACCATGATCAGCTGGGGAAGTAGATCAAGAAATGGCAAATGGAGTTTCTTGCTGATAAGTATTGCACTTTGGAAAGTCAAATCAAGGCAGGAATTTCATGGTGAATGGTAGGGCCTTAAGGAGTGTAGTATAATAGAAGGACCTTGGAGTTCAGGTGCACAGCTCTCTGAAAGTGGAGCCACGGGTAGACAGGGCAGTGAAGAAGGGCTTTGGCATTTTGGCCTTCATCAGTCAGGGCATTGAATATAGAAATTGGGAAGTTATGTTGCAGGTGTACGGGACTTTGGTGAGGCTGCACTTGTAGTATTGTTTTGGTCACTTTGTGATAGCAAAGAGTTATTAAACTGGAAAGAGTGCAGAAGAAATTTACAAGGATGTTACCAGGATTCAAGGATCTGAGTAATAGGGAGAGGTTGGAGAAGGTAGGAAGTTTTTCTTTACAGCATGGAAGACTGAGAGGGATCTTAAAGAAGTGTATGAGATCTGAGAGGTACGGATAGGATGATGCACTCATTCTTTTTCTCAGGATTGGAGAGTTGAGGACTAGAGGGCATCAGTTTAAAGTGAGAGGGGAAAGAATAAAAGGGAACTTAATGGGCAACTTTTTTACAGAGGATGGTATGCATATGGAATGAGCTTCCAGCAGAAGTGGTTGAGGCAGGTACATTAACAACATTTAAAAGACATTTGGCACAAGTACACGGATAGGAAAGATTTAGAAAAATATGGGCCAAATGCAGGGAAGTAGGGTTAGACATTTTTATTGGCCTGGGCCAGTTTGGCTGAAGGGCCTGGTCTCTGTGCTGTAGGACTCTGACTCTAATTAGGAAGATTTGATATGATTTTGTCAAAGGGAAATCGTGTTTAACCTGATGAGCCTGACACTGTGGCAAAGAAGGGAAGGGGGCAGAATGGAAAAGTACTCGTGGTAGGGGACTCGATAGTTAGGGGAATAGACAGGAGATTTCGTGGTCAGGATCGGGATTCCCGGAAGGTATGTTGCCTCCCTAGTGCCAGGGTCCGGGATGTCTCCGATCAGGTGTATGAGGTTCTAAAAGGGGAGGACGAACAGCCAGAAATCGTGTTACATATTGGCACTAATGATATAGCCAGAAAAAGGATTGAGGATATAAAAAGTGATTTCAGGGAGTTAGGATGGAAGCTGCAAAGCAGGACAAACAGAGTAGTGTTCTCTAGTTTACTATCGGTGCCACGAGATAGCGAGGTGAGGAACAGGGAGCGGGCGCAGCTTAACACTTAGCTGCGCAGCTGGTGTAGGAGGGAAGGCTTCAGATATGTAGATAATTGGGATGCCTTCTGGGGAAGGTGGGACCTGTACAAGAAGGACGGGTTACATCTGAACTGGAAGGGGGCCAATGTCCTGGGTGGAAGGTTTGCTCGAGTAGTTCGAGAGGGTTTAAACTAGTATGGCAGGGGGAGTGGGAACCTGAGCTGTATACCGGAGGTGAGAATTGATGCAGATGAGGCAATAGCAAGAGATAGACCAGCTAGTGGGAAGGAATTTCCTGGGAAGGAACCGTGGGATCAGTTAAAGTGTGTTTGCTTTAACGCAAGGAGTATCAGGAATAAAAGTGATGAACTTAGAGCATGGATCAGTACCTGGTGCTATGATGTTGTGGCCATAACAGAGACATGGGTTTCTCAGGGGTAGGAATAGTTGCTGGACGTTCCAGGGTTTAGGGCATTTAAAAAGAATAGGGAGGGGGGAGAAAGAGGAGGGGGTGTAGCACTACTAATCAGAGAGGGTATCACAGCTACAGAAGCTTCCATTGTCAAGGAAGACCTGCCTACCGAGTCAGTAAGGGTGGAATTTAGGAACAGCAAGGGAGCAGTCACCTCGTTAGGGGATTACTACAGGCCCCTCAGTAGCAGCAGGGAGATTGAAGAAAGTATAGGTCGGCAGATTTTGGAAAAGTGTGGATGTAGTAGGGTTGTTGTAATGGGTGACTTTAACTTTCCCAATATTGATTGGAACCTCCTTCAAGCAGAAGATTTGATTGGAGCTGTTTTTGTAAGGTGTGTTCAGGAGGGTTTCCTAACTCGGTACGTTGACAGGCCGACAGGGGAAAGGCTATTCTAGACTTGGTGCTCAGAAACGAGCCAGGGCAGGTATCAGATCTTGTGGTGGGAGAGCATTTTGGTGATAGTGACCACAACTGCCTCACATTCTACATAGCTATGGAGAAGGAGAGGATTAGGCAAAATGGGAGGATATTTAATTGGGGAAGAGGAAACTATGATGCGATGAGACATGAGTTAGGAAGCATGGACTGGGAGCAATTGTTCCATGGTAAAGGCACTATAGACATGTGGAGACTGTTTAAGGAACAGTTGTTGCAAGTGATGAATAAATATGTCCCTCTGAGACAGGCAAGAAGGGGTAAGACAAAGGAACCTTGGATGACGAGAGGGGTGGAGCTTCTCGTCAAAAGGAAGAAGGTAGCTTACATAAGGTGGAGGAAGCTAGCGTCAAGCTCAGCTATAGAGGATTACAGGCAGGCGAGGAAGGAGCTCAAAAGTGGTCTGAGGAGGGCCAGGAGGGGACATGAGAAAGGCTTGGCAGAACAGATTAGGGAGAACACAAAGGCATTTTACACTTATGTGAGGAATAAGAGAATGGTCAAAGAAAGAGTAGGGCCAATCCGGATAGCATAGGGAACTTGTGTGTGGAGTCTGAGGAGGTAGGGAAGCCCTAAATGAGTTTTTGCTTCTGTCTTTACGAAAGAAACAAACTTTGTAGTGAATGAAACCTTTGAAGAGCAGGTGTGCATGCTGGAATGGATAGAAACAGAGGAAGCTGATGTACTGAAAATTTTGTCAAACATTAAGATTGACAAGTCGCCAGACCTGGACCAGATTTGTCCTCAGCTGCTTTGGGAAACGAGAAATGTGATTGCTTCGCCACTTGCGAAGATCTTTGCATCCTCGCTCTCCACTGGAGTAGTACCTGAGGACTGGAGAGAGGCAAATGTAATTCCTCTCTTCAAGAAAGGAAATAGGGAAATCCCCAGCAATTACAGACCAGTAAGTCTCACGTCTGTCGTCTGCAAGGTGTTAGAAAGGATTCTGAGGGATATGATATATGTCCATCTGGAAGAGCATGGCTTAATTAAATGCAGTCAACACAGCGTTGTGAGGGGTCATGCCTCACAAATCTTATCGGGTTCTTTGAGGATGTGACTAGAGAAGTTGATGAGGGTCGAGCTGTTGATGTGGTGTATATGGACTTCAGCAAGGCATTTGATAAGGTTCCCCATGGTAGGCTCATTCAGAGGAATGGGTTACAGGGGAATTTAGTTGTCTGGATACAGAATTGGCTGGCCAACAGAAGACAGCGAATGGTAATAGAAGGAACATATACTGCCTGGAGGTCAGTGGTGTTCCACAGGGCTCTGTCCTTGGGCCTCTACTATTTGTAATTTTTATTAATGACTTGGATGAGGGGATTGAAGGATGGGTCAGCAAGTTTGCAGACGACACAAAGGTTGGAGGTGTCATTGACAGTATAGAGGGCTGTTATAGGCTGCAGGGGGACATTGGCAGGATGCAGAGAAGGGCTGAGAGGTGGCAGATGGAGTTCAACCTGGATAAATGCGAGGTGATGCATTTTGGAAGGTCGAATTTGAAAGCTGAGTACAGGATTAAGGATAGGACTCTTGGCAGTGTGGAGGAACAGAAGGATCTTGGTGTGCAGGTACATAGATCCCTTAAAATTGCCACCCAAGTGGACAGGGTTGTTAAGAAGGCATATGGTGTTTTGGCTTTCATGAACAGGGGGATTGAGTTTAAGAGCCGTGAGATCTTGTTGCAGCTCTATAAAACTTTGGTTAGACCGCACTTGGAATACTGCGTCCAGTTCTGGTCGCCCTATTATGGGAAAGATGTGGATGCTTTGGAGAGGGTTCAGAGGAGGTTTACCAGGATGCTGCTTGGACTGGAGGGCTTATCTGATGAAGAGAGGTTGACTGAGCTCGGACTTTTACCATTGGAGAAAAGGAGGAGGAGAGGGGACCTAATTGAGGTATATAAGATAATGAGAGGCATAGATAGAGTCGATAGCCAGAGACTATTTCCCAGGGCAGAAATGGCTAACACAAGGGGTTATAGTTTTAAGCTGGTTGGAGGAAAGTATAGAGGGGATGTCAGAGGCGGGTTCTTTACACAGAGAGTTGTGAGAGCATGGAATGCGTTGCCAGCAGCAGTTGTAGAAGGAAGGTCATTGCGGACATTTAAGAGACTGCTGGACATGCATATGGTCACAGAAATTTGAGGGTGCATACATGAGGATCAGTGGTCAGCACAACATCGTGGGCTGACGGGCCTGTTCTGTGCTGTACTGTTCTATGTAACCAATTTAATGGAGTTTTAAACATTGACTGAGAATGAAGGGGAGCCCTTTTGATGTACTGTACTTGGATTTCTAGAACATACTTGTTGAGATGCCACATCAAAGATAATTGCAGAAAATGAAACTTCATGGTACAGGGGAACATGGTTGCATGGATAGAAACAAACACAGAATGCTGAAGAAACTCAACAGGTCTGGCACCTTCTGTGGAGAGAGAAACAGACTTAACATTTCGAGTCCAGTATGAATCCTTTTCAGAAGTTCAATTTAAGTAGGAAAATATTTTGTGAAGAAGACATAATGAGGTTGCAGATATGAATATAAGAAATAGAAGGAACAGGAGGCTGCTTATTCCCTTATACTTGCCCTACAATTGTAAAAGATCATGACCCATGGACTGTATTCTTCAATTCCTCTCTTGTGCCAGCTCCTCATAACCCTCAACTCTTCAATATTTTGAAAATCAATCCACCTCCTCTTTAAGTACTTCCAGTGATCTAGCATGTGCAGCTCTGGGGTAGTGAATTCCAAACACTCTGAGAAGAAATTTCTTCCATCTCAATTTTAAGTGACTGTCCCCGTGTTCAAGATTCTATCGCTGGTGGAAACATCTCAACATCTATCCTTCCCCCTTTGAATCTTGTACATTTTAATAAGATCACCCCTGATTCTTCTGCGTTTTTATGAATAAATATCTAACCTGTTCAGTTTTTCTTGTTAAGTGAACCTTTTCATCCCAGAAATCAGTCTACTGAATCTCTTTTGAACTGCCTCCAGTATTGGTACATTTTTTTCTTTAATATAGGGACCAAAGATGTACAGAGTATTCCAGATGAGGCCTCAATAACACACTGTACAATTGTCATAAGTGAGTTTTGAGAAGATTTGTAGCTCAGGTTGAGGTTTTGGATGTAGGTTTGCTCGCTGAGCTGGAAGGTTCCTTTCCAGATGTTTTGTTACCCTACTAGATAATATCTTCAGTGGGCCTCAGGTGAAGCAATGCTGAAAATTCCTGCTTTCTATTTATATGTTTGGGTTTCTTTGGGTTGGTGATGTCATTTCCTGTGGTGATGTTATTTCCTGTGGTGAAGTCACAGGCAGAAAACTAGCCACCAGGATACATGAACACCAACTAGCTACAAAAAGACATGACCCTCTCTCACTAGTATCCTCACATACGGATGAGGAAGGACACCACTTTGACTGGGACAACACATCCATCCTCGGTCAAGCCAAACAAAGACACCTTAGAGAATTTCTAGAAGCATGGTAATCTAACTGGAACTCTATCAACAAATACATCGAGTTAGACCTCACCTACCACCACCTGAGAAAAGGAACAGGAAGTGACTTCAACACAGGAAATAACGTCACCAACCCAAAGAAACCCAAACATAAAAATAGAAAGGAATTTTCAGCATTGCTTTGCCTGAGGCCCACTGAAGATGTTACCTAGTATGGTCACAAAACGTCTGGAAGTGAACCTTCCAGGTCAGTGAGCAAACCTACATCCAAAAGTTATAATAAGTCTTCCCAATTTTTAAACTCCAGCCCCTAGCAATAAAGACCAAAATTCCATTTGCTTTCTTAATTGCTCAGTACAACCCCATGCTAACCTTTGTCTTTCATGCACAAAAACACCTAGATCCCTTTATGCTGAATTCTTTGGAGTCTCTCTTCATTTAAAAAAAATCTCCCTTTTTATTCTCCTATCAAAGTGCATGATCTCATATTTTGTACAGTAAACTCCATTTGCTAAGGCTTTCTCCACTCAGTCAACCTATTTCTAATCTCTTGTAGAATCCTTATGTCCTCATCACAACGTGTTACCCCACTGATTTTTGTTACATTAAAGATGGCAGCAAAGTAGGACACTCCAACTAAAGCTCCTCCGTCCTTCAGTTTATTTCTTGTTTCCTCTTTTTTTCTCTCCATTTTTTCTCTTATTTTCCCCCTTTGGTGTTTTCTCTATCTTGGTGTTCACCTCCCCCCTTATCAAAGCCTTCTGGAAACCCAAATGCACTAAACCTTCTGCATCTTGTTTATCAACTCTGCTTATGTTCTCAAAGAACTGTGACAAATTGTCAAACATGATTTCCCTTTCACAAAGCCATGTTGATCATGGATGTACTTTAGGTTGAATGAGTGGACATACATCTGGGAGATGGAGAATGATGTATGAAAATATGAAGTATTCACTTTGGCAGGAAGAATGAAAAAGCAGAATATTATATTACTTAGAGCCATAAAGTCATACAGCAGAGAATCAGACACTTCGGTCCAACCAGTCCATGATGACCATGATCCCAAACTAAACTAGTCTAGACTGTCTGTGTTTGGCCCATATGCCTCCAACCATGTAGTTCTCAAAATGTCTTTTAAATGTTGTAACCCACATCCACGACTTTCTCTGGAAATTCATTCCATATACGAACTATTCCCTTTGTAAAAAACATCGCCCCTCGTGTCTTTTTAAAATCTTTCTCTTCTTAGCTTAACAAAAAATCCCTAGGCTTTAAATCCCTGTCCTAGGAAAACACACCTGCCATTCACTTTATGTTTAACTCTCATGATTTTATAAACCTCTAAGATCACCTCTGAACCTCCTACACTCCAGTTAAAAAAAAAGGTCCTAGTGTCTCCTCATAACTTAAACCCTCCATTCCTGGCAATAACACATCCTGTAAATCTCTTCCGAACCCTCTCCAGCTTAATAATATCCTACCTATAACAGGGTGACTAGAACTAGACAATAATCTAGAAGGGGACTCTTAAAGTTTTGTGCAACCTCAACATAATGCCCCAACTCCTACAGTCAAAGGTCTGAGCAATGAAGGCAGGCATGCTAAACGCCTTCTTGACCACCCTGTCTATATGTGACACAAATTTCTAAGAATTTTATACCTGAACCCTGGTTCTCTGTTCTACAACACTACCCATTAATTGTATAAGTTCTTCCCTTACTTGTTATATTAAAATACCTCACATTTATCCAAATTAAATGGGTTTTCAGCCCATTGACCAAATTGATCAAAGTTTCTGTGTAATCTTAGACAACCTTCACTGTCCACTAAACCAACAATCTTGGTGTCATCTGCAAACTTGCTAACTGTACCTTCTATATTCTCATCTAAGTCATTTATATAAAAGACAAACAAAAATGGACCCAGCACCAATCTCAGGTCACAGGCCTCTAGTCTGACAAACAATCCTCCTCCATCACTGTCTCCTGTCGTTTACCTATGGTATCAACTGGCAAACACATCC
This sequence comes from Chiloscyllium punctatum, assembly GCF_047496795.1. Lineage (NCBI taxonomy): Eukaryota > Metazoa > Chordata > Chondrichthyes > Orectolobiformes > Hemiscylliidae > Chiloscyllium > Chiloscyllium punctatum. Next base: position 62,429,124 of record NC_092777.1, on the reverse strand, counting down.
TGAATCCCATATGATCTAACTTTACTAATTAGTCTACCATCTGGAACCTTGTTAAAGGCTTTGCTCAGGTACAAGTAAACAATGTCTGCCTCATCAGTCTTCTTGGTTACTTCCTCAAAAAACTCAAATACGTCTGTGTGACACAATTTCCCTCACATGAAACTATGCTGATTATCCCCAATCTTTCCTTGCCTATCCAAATGCATCTAAATCCTATCTTTCAGAATCACTTTCAACAACTTAGCCACCATCGAAGTCAGACTTACAGCTCTATCGTTCCCCAGGCTTCTCTTACATCCCTTCTTAACCAAATGCACAACATTTGCCACTCTCCAGTCATCAGGCACCTCATCTGTAGTTATAGAGGATACAAATATTTCTGCAAGGGGATATGCAATTTCTTCCCCAACTTCCCACAAAGTCCTGAGATAGAAGAGATCGAGTTCTGGACATGTATCCATCTTTATATTTTCTAAGATCTCTAGCACTTTCTCTTCTGTAATGTGAACTGTTTTCAAAACATCAATATTTACTTCCTTGAGTTCTCTAGCCTCCATTTCTTTCTCCACAGTAAAAACTGACACAAAATGTTCATTTACTATCTCTTCATCTCCTGGAGATGGAGAATGACTGCAGAGTTTGACGTTAGAAGGAATCTAGGTGTTCTAGCGCATGAATAACAAAGTTTGAATGCTGTTTCAGCATATAAACGATAAGGCTGATGGGCTGTTATAATTTATTATGAGAAGAATTGAATGCAAAAGTAAGGATGTTACGTTTCAATTATATGTGACACTTGTGAGACTGTGTCTCAAATACTGTATGCAGTTTTGGTCTGTTTTATTTAGAATGGATGTAAATGCATTGAACATGATTCAGAGTTTGTTTCTAGATTAATGCCTGGCATAAGTGTGATGTCTTATTAGCAGACATTTTGGCAGGCTGAATTTATTTCCACTAGAGTTAAAACAGTGGAGGGTGATTGGGTTGAAATGTATAAATGCTGAATGAACTGACAGAATGGATGTGGAAAGAGTGTATCATCTTGTGGGTTTGTGCAGAATTAGGGGCACTGTTTTAAAATTCAGGTTACCCTTTCAGAACAGATATGAGGATTTTTTTTTCTCAAACGTTTTTGAGACTGAGGTGGTAGATTTTCATTAGGCAAGACAATCAAATGTTATTGGGGATAGATGGGAATGTGCTTCTGAAACACAAATGGATCAACCATAATCTTATTGATAGTGGAGTAGAGTCTGGGGGCTGAATGGTCTACTTTTGCTTTTATTTTGTTTGCTCAAATAACACAAAATAAACTGGTATAACTTGGTTAAATATTTGGTCATCCACTTTGGTTGAAAGAATAGAAAAGCAAATTATAATTTAAATGGAGAGAGACTACTGATTACTGTCGTTGAAAGAGACTTGATGACCTTGCACAAAAATAAACTAATGTTAGTGAGCTGGTACAGCAAGTAATTAGGTTGGCCTCCATTGTAAGTAGAAAAGGGAAAAAAATTATTACAACTGCCATTGTTATGATCATGTCGAAAGTACTGGATACATTTTTGGTCTCCTTAAGGAGAGATATTCTTGCACTAACTTTTTGTGGATTGTCACTTTGATGTGGTGGAACGTGTGCTTGATGATCCCTTGAAAGACTCCAGCCTGAAACGTTGATTCTCCTGCTCCTCGGATGCTGTCTGACCTGCTGTGCTTTTCCAGCAACACACTCTCAACTCTGATCTCCAGCATCTGCAGACCACAATCTCCTAATGCCATCAAGAGGACCTTGCTCCCAGTAGGGTTGCCCATGGTAACAAAATCTGATGGAGGTACCAGATAAAGGTTCAGACAAAAGCCTTCAGTGCAAATTAGGTGAGGGAAGGCTAGCACAAGGTGGGCATGGTTACTATGGCTTGACATGTCATTGAATCCTGACCTACCACCTGTGAAGATCATGTCCACAATAAGGCACTTAATGTTCTAAATCCAGCTGAAGTGTATAGCTTAGGGATGATATATCTAATCATCTGGTTACAGAGCAGTCCTTTTCAGGACACCCTCTGCTTACTCCATGTAGGTGACAGGTGAGAAAACGTGCCCAAGCTAGAGACTGATCAGCTTTCTCCCAACTGGAGAACTACATCCTGCAGAGTCACCATGAGCTGGAGCAGGAGAATGAGACAGAAACAACTTTTTTTTTATTAATTCATGGGTTGAGGACATTGCCAGCTGTACTAGTGTAGTGATTGGAATGAGGGCCCTGATTTGGGGATATTAACCGGGACCAATCACGGACCCCTGGCTGACAGATATAAACAGAAGTTTGAGTGTTTTATTTCCCCCTCCAACTCCATGTTGATTTAATCCTTGCCCTCCCCTCCACTGTTTTTTGATCACGCAGCATTTGTCAAGAAGGGCACTGCTTGTCAGTGGCCACTCTGGTGTTTCCTTTCTTCCTGGTGGTGGAATATAAATAAAGATTTGTGCACTTGTTGTTCTTCACTGTGTCCTACACCTGCACACACTACTCCACAACATGGATGCTGGGGAAAAATAAGCACTACCACTGTTAGGCGGTAATATGGGGGAAAATAAAGAAAAGAAAACAAAAAAAGGAAAAAGAAAGACGTGTTAGAGATTCACATTATTCTAGGGATTGGCTGTTAACTAGCTGGTCAGAGTCCATGGACGGTACATGCGTAAATAATAACGACATGCGACAGAATAACGGCCTTCAAGGAGTTATTTCATTGGTGATGAGAGAAACCAGCATGGTCCTGAAGAGAATTTGCTCACAGCAATTGTCTTTTGAGTTGGGGTAAGCATCTCTGGCATCATGCCTTTATTTTGGAAGCTTGACTCATTTGATTCTGCTGTTGAAGACTGGGCCCAGTATGTGCGGAAGAAAATGCATTTTTTCCCAAGCAAATGACATTAGAGACATTAAAATCAATGAGTAATTCTGCTGATTGCTTTTATTTAACTCATTTTGGGATGTGAGCGTCACTGGCTGGCCAGCATTTGTTATTCGTCCTCGTTGCCCTTAAGAAGGTGGCTGTGAGTTGCTGCCTTGAACCGCTGGAGTCAATCTGCTGTGGGTTGATCCAAAATGCCATTAAGGAGGGAATTCCAGCATTTTGACCCTGTGACAGTGAAGGAATGGTGATATATTTCCAAGTCTGGATGGTACACAGCTTGGAGGGAGACTTGATGGTTGAGTTCCCACACCTCTGCTGTCCTTGTCCTTCTAGATGAAAGTGGTCATAAGTGTTAAAGGTGCCATCTGTGGTTGTTTGGTGAATTTTTGCAGTGCATCTTGTAGATAGCAGTTGTGTGTACTGAGTGTTGTTGGTGGAGGGGGTAGATGCTTGTGGATGTAGTGCCACTTGGGTAAACTGCTTTGTCCTGGATTGTGTCAAGCTTATTGAGTATTGTTGGGGCTGCATTCATCCAAGCAAGTGGGGAGTAATTCCATTACACTCCTAACTTACACCTTGTAGATGGTGGACAGGTTTTGGGGAGTCAGGAGGAAAGTTACTTGCGGAAGTATTCCTAGCCTGTGACCTGCTCTTGCAGCTACCGTGTTTATGTTGAGTTTCTAGTCAATGATAACTTGAAGGATGTTGATGAGGGGGATTCAGTGATAGGAGCACCATTGAATGTCAAGGGGCGGTGGTTAGATTGTCTCTTATTGTCGATGTTCATAGCCTGGCATTTATGTGGTGCAAATATTACTTGGCACTTATCAGCCCAAGCCTCTATATTCTCCAGATCTTGTTGCATTTGAACATGCTTTGTTTGAAGTCACGAATGAAACTGAACATTGTGCAATCATTGGCAAACATTCCCACTTCTGACCTTATGATAGAGGTGAAGTGGGAGATGGCATGGAGCAGGATGACACTAGACACATGGACACACAAGATGGCTGCTGGATCACAATATGGAGAGAGACAGCAGAGCAAACACAGACACTGCCTGGGGCAACCAGAATGCCAGCACAATGCACTAACAACCTAGTCGATTTGTTTAAGGCAGATAGGAGAGAGAATACACATGAATAGCGTACACTGCCCGCCGATGTGTCTGGGTCCAGCCAACACCTTTGATAGAAATGCTAACAGTCTGATACGGACTAAATACAGAGTGATAATAATCAGGGCTGCAGTAATCATTCTTCTCTGGAAGAGTGATTAGTGCCCATTACTACAGCAATGGACTTCAGCGCGGACATTGAAACTGACAATGTCTGTGCTGAAACTGACAATGACCACGCTGAAATTAACAAATGTTGCGCTGGAACTGACAATGACTGCACTGAAACTATTAACTATTTACAATAACCAAACCATGTCATAAAGACAATAACCTTTTCACTGATCTATTACATTACAAAATGTATAAAAGTATCTTTGTATGTGCTTCGGGTTGAGAGTAGACTCGCAGCTAACCACTGTGCTGTTGGTGTTTTTCTCTCCCCGGAGCTCCGGTATTTCCTTGTACAATAAACTCTATCATTGAACCCGGACTCTGACTCTGAGGCTGGTGATTTTCCCCACAACAGAGGGAAGATCATTGAAGCAGATCCACAACATTTTTTTCTGTTATTAGGAGCTTAACTTTCCCTGAGGCACCAGATACTAAAACCTTTCAAGAGTTATAGAGTCATAGAGATGTACTGCATGGAAGCAGACCCTTTGGTCCAACCTGTCCATGCCGACCAAATATCCCAACCCAATCTAGTCCCACCTGCCAGCACTCGGCCCATATCTCTCCAAACCCTTCCTATTCATATACCCATCCAAATGCCTCTTAAATGTTGCAATTGTACCAGCCTCCACCACATCCTCTGGCAGCTCATTCCATACACGTACCACTCTCTGTGTGAAAATGTTGCCCCTTAGGTCTCTTTTATATCTTTCCCCTCTCACCCTAAACCGATGCCCTCTAGTTCTGGACTCCCCGACCCCAGGCAAAAGACTTTGCCTATTTACCCTATCCATGCCCCTCATAATTTTGTAAACCTCTATAAAGTCACCCCATAGCCTCCGACACTCCAAGGAAAACAGCCCCAGCCTGTTCAACCTCTCCCGACAGTTCAAATCCTCCAACCCTGGCAACATCCTTGTAAATCTTTTCTGAACCCTTTCATCTTTCCGATAGGAAGGAGACCAGAATTGCACGCAATATTCCAACAATGGACTAACCAATGTCCTGTATAGCCGCAACATGACCTCCCACCTCCTGTACTTACTACTCTGACCAATAAAGGAAAGCATACCAAACACCTTCTTCACTATCCTATCTACCTGCGACTCCACTTTCAAGGAGCTATGAACCTGCACTCCAAGGTCTCTTTGTTCAACAACACTTCCTTGGACCTTACCATTAAGTATATAAGTCCTGCTAAGATTTGCTTTCCCAAAATGCAGCACTTCGCATTTATCTGAATTAAACTCCGTCTGCCACTTCTCAGCCCATTGGCCATCTGGTCCAGATCCTGTTGTAATCTGAGGTAACCCTCTTCGCTGTCCACTACACCTCCAATTTTGGTGTCATCTGCAAACTTACTAACTGTACCTCTTATGCTCGCATCCAAATCATTATTGTAAATGACAAAGAGTAGTGGATCCAGCACCGATCCTTGTGACACTCCACTGGTCACAGGCCTCCAGTCTGAAAACCAGCCCTACGTCACCACCCTCTGTCTTCTACCTTTGAGCCAGTTCTATATCCAAATGGCTAGTTCTCCCTGTATTCCATGAGATCTAACCTTGCTAATCAGTCTCCCATGGGGAACCTTGTCAAACGCCTTACTGAAGTCCATATATATCACATCTACTGCTCTGCCCTCATCAATCTTCTTTGTTACTTATTCAAAAAACTCAATCAAGTTTGTGAGACATGATTTCCTGCGCACAAAGCCATGTTGACTATCCCTAATCAGTCCTTGCCTTTCCAAATACATGTACATCCTGTCCCTCAGGATTCCCTCCAACAACTTGCCCACCACTGAGGCCAGGCTCACTGGTCTATAGTTCCCTGACTTGTCTTTATCGCCCTTCTTAAACAGTGGCACCACGTTTGCCAACCTCCAGTCTTCCGGCACCTCACCTGTGACTATCGATGATACAAATATCTCAGCAAGAGGCCCAGCAATCACTTCTCTCGCTTCCCACAGAGTTCTTGGGTACACCTGATCAGGTCCTGGGGATTTATCCATGTTTAACTGTTTCAAGACAACCAGCACTTCCTCCTCTGTAATCTGGACATTTTGCAAGGTGTCACCATCTATTTCCCTACAGTCTATATCTTCCATATCCTTTTCCACAGTAAATACTGATGCAAAATATTCATTTAATATCTCCCCCATTTTCTGTGGCTCCACACAAAGGCCTCCTTGCTGATGTTTGAGGGGCCCTATTCTCTCCCTAGTTACCCTTTTGTCCTTAATATATTTGTAAAAACCCTTTGTATTCTCCTTAATACTATTTGCCAATGCTATCTCATGTCCCCTTTTTGCCCTCCTGATTTCTCTCTTAAGTATGCTCCTACTTTCTTTATACTCTTCTAAGGATTCACTCGATTTATCCTGTCTATGCCTGACATATGCTTCCTTTGTTTTCTTAACCAAACCCTCAATTTCTTTAGACATCCAGCATTCCCTCTACCTACCAGCCTTCCCTTTCACCCTGACAGGAATATACTTTCTCTGGATTCTCATTATCTCATTTCTGAAGGCTTCCCATTTTCCAGCCATCCCTTTACCTGCGAACATCTGCCTCCAATCCGCTTTTGAAAGTTCTTGCCTAATACCGTCAAAATTGGCCTTTCTCCAATTTAGAACTTCAACTTTTAGATCTGCTCTATCCTTTTCCATCACGATTTTAAAACGAATAGCATTATGGTTGCTGGTCCCAAAGTGCTCCCCCACTGATACCTCAGTCACCTGCCCTGACTTATTTCCCAAGAGTAGGTCAGATTTTGCATCTTCTCTAGTAGGTACATCCACAAAGTGAATCAGAAAATTGTCTTGTACGCACTTAAGAAATTCCTCTCCATCTAAACCTTTAACACTATGGCAGTCCCAGTCTATGTTTGGAAAGTTAAAATCCCCTACCATAACTACCCTATTATTCTTACAGATAGCTGAAATCTCCTGACAAGTTTGTTTGTCAATTTCCCTCTGACTATTAGGGGGTCAATAATACAATCCCAATAAGGTGATCATCCCTTTCTTATTTCTCAGTTCCACCCAAATAACTTCCCTGGATGTATTTCCAGGAATATCCTCCCTCAGCACAGCTGCAATGCTATCCCTTATCAAAAATGCCACTCCCCCTCCTCTCTTGCCTCCCTTTCTATCCTTCCTGTAGCATTTGTATCCTGGAACATTAAGCTGCTAGTCATAGAGTCATAGAGACATAGAGATGTACAGCATGGAAACAGACCCTTCGGTCCAACCCGTCCATGCCAACCAGATATCCCAACCCAATCTAGTCCCACCTGCCAGCACCCAGCCCATATCTCTCCAAACCCTTCCTATACATATACCCATCCAAATGCCTCTTAAATGTTGCAATTTTACCAGCCTCCACCACATCCTCTGGCAGCTCATTCCATCCACATACCACTCTCTGCATGAAAAAGTTAGGTCTCTTTTATATCTTTCCCCTCTCACCCTAAACCTATGCCCTCTAGTTCTGGACTCCCTGACCCAGGGAAAAGACTTTGTCTATTTATCCTATCCCTGCCCCTCATAATTTTGTAAACCTTTATAAGGTCACCCCTCAGCCTCCAACGCTCCAGGGAAAACAGCCCCAGCCTGTTCAGCCTCTCCCTAGAGCTCAGATCCTCCAACCCTGGCAATATCCTTGTAAATCTTTTCTGAACCTTTTCAACTTTCACAACATCTTTCCGATAGGAAGGAGACCAGAATTGCACGCAATATTCCAACAGTGGCCTAACCAATGTCCTGAACTGCCGCAACATGACCTCCCACCTCCTGTACTCAATACTCTGACCAATAAAGGAAAGCATATCAAACACCTTCTTCACTAGGAGAAAGTGAGGACTGCAGATGCTGGAGATCAGAGCTGAAAATGTGTTGCTGGAAAAGCGCAGCAGGTCAGGCAGCATCCAAGGAGCAGTTCCTGCTCCTTGGATGCTGCCTGACCTGCTGCGCTATTTTAGCAACACATTTTCAGCCTTCTTCACTATCCTATCTATCTGCGACTCCACTTTCAAGGAGCTATGAACCTGCACTCCAAGGTCTCTTTGTTCAGCAACACTCCCTAAGACCTTACCATTAAGTGTATAAGTCCTGCTAAGATTTCATTCCCAAAATGCCACTTCTCAGCCCATTGGCCCATCTGGTCCAGATCCTGTTGTAATCTGAGGTGTCCTGCCCATCCCTGGGCCATGTTTCCGTAATTGCTATGATATCCCAGTCCCGTTTCCCTAACTATGCCCTGAGTTCATTTGCCTTCCCTGTTAGGCCCCTTGCATTGAAATAAATGCAGTTTAATTTATTCGTCCTACCTTGTCCCTGCCTGCCCTGACTGTTTGACTCACTTCTGTTCTCAGCTGTACCCGTCCCAGATTGATCTCTTTCCTCACTATCTCTCTGGGTCCCACCCCTCTACCTTACTAGTTTAAATCCTCCCAAGCAGTTCTAGCAAATTTCCCTGCCAGTATATTAGTCCCCTTCCAACTTAGGTGCAATCCGTCCTTCTTGTACAGGTCACTTCAACCCCAAAAGAGATTCCAATGATCCAAAAATGTGAATTCTTCTCCCATACACCAGCTCCTCAGCCATGCATTCATCTGCTCTATCCTCCTATTCCTGCCTTCATGACCTCGTAATACTGGGAGGAACTCCTTTTTAAATTTCTGCCTAACTCTCTGTAATCTCCCTTCAGAGTCTCAACCTTTTCCCTTCCTATATCATTGGTTCCAATGTGGACAATGACCTCTTGCTGGCTCTTCTCCCCTGTGAGAACATTCTGCACCCTCTCTGAGACATCCTTGATCCTGGCACCAGGGAAACAACACACCATTCTGCTTTTTCTCTGCTGGCCACAGAAACATTTGTCTGTATCTCTGACTACAGAATCCCCTAACACAATTGATGTCTTGGAAGCCGACGTACCCCTTGTTGCATTAGAGCCAGTCGCAAAACCAGACACTTGGCTGTTCGTGCTACGTTCCCCTGAGAATCTATCACCCCCTACATTTTCCAAAACAGCATATCTGTTTGAAATAGGTATATCCACAAAATTCTCCTCCCCTAGGTGTCAACCTTTCTTACCCTTCCTGGAGTTAACCCATCTGTGTGACTGTGTCTGAGACTTTCCCCCCTTCCTGTTACTGCCATCCATCACATACTGTTGCAAATTCCTCATCGCTTCTATCTGTCTCTCCAACCGATCAAGAGTTGACAGGTTTAGTTAAGGATTGGTTTTCTTTGATAGTTCAAGATCGAGGGGAAAGTGAGGACTACAGATGCTGGAGATTAGAGTCATGAGTGTGGTGCTGGAAAAGCACAGCAGGTCAGGCAGCATCCAAGGAGCAGGAGAATTGGTGTTTCAGGCAAAAGCTCTTCATCATGAATGAGAGGCTTTTGCCTGAAACGTCAATTTTTCTGCTCCTCGGATGCTGCCTGACCTGCTGTGCTTCTCCAGCACCACACTTACAACCCCCAGATCCAGGAGGAATCTATCAGGGTTTTAGATGAGTTATAAGATGACTGTCAGAGACAGAAAATTTTGCTTGAATGAGATCCTGAGAAACTATTTGGTGTTTGGGATTAATGATGGAGTCATGCAAAAGCGTTTGCTAGCTGAAGCCCAACTGAACTTCAGACAGGAAGTATAACTGGTTTTGTCATTAGAAAATGCAGCAAATTGCATGTGAGCTACAGGGTATCCTAATGGAAGTGGACATCTTCACCTGTCCAGGTGACCTTGAGGAACACCACTTGAGTGTAGGCAATTGCATAGCCTCATGCAGGGCATATCCTGAGCAGAGGGACTCTAGGTTAGCCCACAGCAAAACCCCAAAACAAAGCCAAGCCATGGCCAAATGGCTAAAATATTCTTTAGGATCCCAGTGGGAAGCCGCTGTTGTTGCTGTCAGTATGCGGACTCAACAGCAATGGAGTCCTACAGGGCCTGACTAAGAGAACCAGTAGGCTGGTATCTAGGAGAGTGCACACCCTGGAAAGTCCACCTATATGTGATTTGGAACAATTAAATTGTTTCTGCAAATCAGAAACAATCAAATGTTTGGTAAAATGGTCACCTAGTTCTAATGGAGGTCAATACTAGCACAGCTGCATCAGTGATTGCAGAACTCGTCTTTAACAAGATTCCCCCTAGATTCCAACCTTTAAGTTTGTACAAGATCTTGGCCAGACTGAGAACATATACCTGGGAACAATTACATATTAAGGGTATGACTCGGTCCCATGTCCTATGAGAAGCAGTTGGTGTAGTTACCACTATCGTAATAAAAAGCTTGGGCCCAAGCTTGATGGGATGGAATTGGTTGAGAAAGATTCACCTTGATTGAGAAAATGGCTGCCTGAGTGAAGTCCTACTTAAATACTCAGATTTTTTTTGGGAAGTCGAGGCGCTATCAAAGGAGCCAACCCATCTTGCATGTTGTTCAGGAACAGTCCTGCGGTTCTGCAAGGCTTGCCCAGTGCCATTTGCCTTATGTACAAAAGCAGAGGCAGAAATCAGGAGGCTGGAAAGCGAAGGAATCACCAAATTGGCTGAGTTTGCAGAATGAGCAGCACTGGTTGTACCAATTGTGAAGCCTAATGGGTCGGTTTGCCTTTGTGGGGATTTCAAGCAAATGTAAACTGCTTCTCACAGCTGGATAAATGCCCAGTTCCTTGCATGGAGGACTCATACACAAAACTGGCGTGGTGGACTGTGCTTCATAAAGCTGGATATGAGCCATGCTAACCTGCACATGCGACTAGGTGAGGAGTCCCAAAAGTTTACCATAATTAGCCCAAAACGGTTGTATCAATATATAAGACTATCATTTTGGATATCATCAGCCTGCGCCCTTTACCAGCAGATCATGGAGAACATTTTACAAGGTCTACCCCAGAGTGCTATTTATTTGGATGATGTGCTAATAACTGGGGACACTAATACAGAGCATTTGGACATAGAGCTTAAACAGTTCTTCCAGGCGGGCTTATGACTTAGAAGGGAAAAATATGTACTCCAAGTCCTCCAAGTGACATGTCTGTACTGGTGCTTAGATCTTTCCTCAGGTTGATGAATTATGACAGAAAATTCACGTGTAACATGGCCTCTGTATGGTAAGCTGGCTTCCATCTTGGCACCCTTACACCTGCTATTGAGAAAGCCTTGGAAATGGTCACGTAGGCAAGAAGTAGCCTTTCGGGAAGTGAAGAAGTATCTACCATTGTCCAAGGTGTTGGCCCACTACGATCCCAAGTGAGAGGAAGTGCTGTCATGTAATGCCTCCCTGTACGGTACTGGGGTAGTGATAGTTCACTGGTGGCCCAACGGAGAGGAATGCCCGATAGCGTACGCTTCCTGAACTTTTGCTGATACTGAATGCAAATATGCCCAAACAGAGAAGGAAAGATTGGTGATCATCTTTGGTGGAAGAAAATTTCACCAATATCCTTTTATGGATGTAACTTGTAATAGTAATTCTATACTTACGTAAGAAATGAGAGGATGGCCACAGTGAGGGTCGGGCCAATCACAGATAGTGGAGGGAACTTGTGCCTGGAGTTGGAGGAACTCCTTAATGAATACTTTGCTTCAGTATTCACTACAGAGAGGGACCTTGTGTTTCTTAGGACAGTGTGAAATAGATTGATGTGCTTGAACATGTTGATGTTAAGAGGAGATTTACCAGGGTGCTGCCTGCTCTGGAGGGCATGTCTTATGAAGAAAAGTTGAGAGAGTTAGGGCTTTTCTCATTGGAGCGAAGAGGATGAGATGTAACTTGATAGAGATGTACAGGATGATAGCCATGGTGTGGAGGTGGCAGTGTTGGACTGGGGTGGACAAAGTTAAAAATCTCACAATACCAGGTTTATTTGGTAAGTACTAGTCCAACAGGTTTATTTGGAAGTACTAGCTTTCGGAGCACTGCTTCTTCATAAGGTAGCTGAGGCATAGGTTGAGTGGATAGCCAGAGACTTTTCCCCAGGGTGGAAATGTCTATCACAAGGGGGCATAATTGGAGGAAGGTTTAGGGGAAATGTCAGACGTAGATTCTTTATGCAGTGGTGGGTGTGTGGAATGCACTGCCAGCAGTGGTAGTAGAGTCAGATAGATTAAGGACATTTAAGCAACTCTTGGATAGGCACATGGAAGTTAGTACAATGAAGGGTATGTAGGTTAGCCTGATCTTAGAGGAGGATAGAAAGCTGGCATAACATCGAGGGCTGAAGGGCCTGTACTGTGCTGTACTGTTCTATGTTCTAATGGACCACAACTGTTGCTAGTGCTACTTAAAGAAGGAAACACCATACCACCCATAGCTTCTGGGTGAATTCAGCAGTGGCCCCTTATTCTCAGTGTGTACGATTACAAGTTGGAACACTCTGGGCGGCCAAGTGGAAAATATGAATGCCTTGAGCCGCCTCCCACTGGCAGATGCCTCCCGTAGAAGAGTCCATTCTGGTTTTAAACTTTCTGGATACCGTTCTGGCTACTGCTGACAATATCCGATGTAGACACAAAGATCCTGTCCTGGCAAAAGTAAAACAGCTGGTGGTGATGGGGAAAACATAAGGGCCATCACAACCAGAAGTGAAACCTTTCTAGACCTATTGAGACCAGATCACTGTCGAGGATGGCATATTATTATGGGGAGCAAGAGTGATAGTCTCAAGTGAAGGCCATTGCCAGATACTGGCTGAACTCTACTAGGGTTATCCAGATTCTGGATTAGTGGTGCTGGAAGAGCACAGCAGTTCAGGCAGCATCCAAGGAGCAGCGAAATCGACATTTCGAGTAAAAGCCCTTCATCAGGAAGGCCCGAAATGTTGATTTCACTGCTCCTTGGATGCTACCTGAACTGCTGTGCTCTTCCAGCACCACTAATCCAGAATCTGGTTTCCAGCATCTGCAGTCATTGTTTTTACCTAGGGTTATCCAGAGGTTTCTAAAATGAAGTTGTTAGAAAACTGTTATGTCTGGTGGCAATGATTGGATGCACAAAGCTGCATTGGTGGGGCAATGCCCATAGTGCCAACAGGCACAAAACTCACTGCCAGCAGCTCCTTCACATTCCTGGATATTACTGGGTAAATCCTGGACTCAGTTACTGCTGGTCTTTTCATGGGCTAAATGTTCTTGGCCATTGTGAATGTCCGTTAAAAGTTGTTGGATGTCCATAGAGTTATTCCATTACCTCAAGGATGACAATTGGAAAGCTGTGAACATTGTTTACAATACAATACACATGGCAGTATTGATCAGGGGCAATGGGACTTCAATTCCCAGCAGGGATTTTGAATATTTCATAAAGTTGAATGGGATCCCGACAGTTCCAAAACCTCCATTGTCCAGTGTTCTGGCAGAAAGAGGAGTTTATTGTCGAAGGCAGGCTTAAATAAACAGCCTACAGCCTCACTTGAAACCAAACTGACCCAGTTCCTGTTTGATTATTGGACAACCCCTCAGGTAACTACAGGGATAACTCCACCAGAGTACTGATGGGAAGGAGACTCTGCACCAGGTTAAACCTCATATTCCCAGACCTGGGAGAGGGTGAAATGGCATCAGGAATGCCAATGTTGGCTGTATGCCTCCTTTGAGCAAGAGAGTTTACTTTTGTGGACAAAGTTAGGTGTCAATCCCACTGAAATGGCTCTGCATGGGCACGAGGTGAGGTCGACACAACATCAGGTCACGTGTCATACAAAGTTCGGGTAGGTGAGGCAGTCCTGAACCAACGTAGACCACATAAAAGCTGCTACCTTACAAGTGGGGCAGGGGCAATGCATAACCAACCTCTCCGAACAGCTAGGAAGCCTGTCAGTTGTAGGTTTCCCCCCCCCCCTTCCATCTAACATTGAGGAATTCTCGCAATCCAAGATTGATGTATTCAGTGTCACAGCCTCGATACTGTTACTGACTGAAGAAGAGAAGGATTTTTTTCCAAGATGCTCCAGGCTCATGAGACGGGCTTTGGTCTGGTACACACCACAAGTATCTGAGTCAGAGTTGGAGGAACCGGACCTGAGTGAAAACGTTCCAGGAGAGGCTACAAGAAAAGCAACAGGCCAATATCCTTGGACTTAGTTGGGGAGGGATGTAGTGATTGGAAGGAGGGCCAGGTGGATCTCATTGAGTATGAGATCCCTGATTAGGGATGTTAACTTGGATGTATGAGGGAACCCTGGCTGACTGATATAAATAGGAGTCTAATGGATGCTTTCTTGGTGGAAAATTATCGTATAAAGTTTTAGCAGAATAGTGTCTGCATGCCCCAGTGATTTAAGGAAAATATATGCACTATTGCTGGGTCCCTATGGGTGCAGAGGTGGAGGTTGAATAAAACAACAATAACAGGAAATAATTAGGTGTCTCCGAGAATCTCACTACTCTAGGGACTGGCTCTGAGCTACTGGTCAGAGTCCATGTAATGTGCACATGTAAGTAAAAGGTGTCTTGGTGACAGATACCGTGCTTCATGGAACTATTGCAGCCAGCATTTATTGCTCATCCCTAATTGCCCAGAGGGCAGTTAAGAATAAACCACATTGCTGTGGGCATGGTGTCATATGTAGGTCAGACCAGGTAAGGATAGTTAACTTCCATAAAGGAAATTAGTGAACCAGGTGGGTTTTTTTCTCAATAGTTGGCAATGAATTTGTGATCATCATTAATCTCTTTACTTTCATATTTTCATTGAATTCAAATTCCACCTTGTGTCATGCTGAGATTTGAACCCAGATCTCTTGATTATCGATCTACTGGTAACACCACTAGGCCGTTGCCTCCCTGTGGGCAGTTTCTTTCAGAAGACAAAGGCCAGTCACAGCCAGGATGAAAAAAATAGGCTTTTGAGTGTCAGAGATCTATGAGGCTTTATTGTCCTAAGTGTCATGCAGTGGCTCAATTATTTGAGTACAAGCTGCTCAGTAAAGGAATTGCTGCTGTTTTCTACAGGTTAATGGAATATCATAGTGAGTGAGATGCACAGAAAATTTGACTCTGTTGCTTGAGATGCTTGACCCGAGTGGCTTGCTGGGCAATTTCTATGGCCAGTTAAGAGTTAACCAATTGCAGTGGGCCTGGAGCCTGACTCGACACCGACAGCAGAATTCTTTCCCCAGGTGGCAGTAATTAACCAGATAGAGTTTTACAACAGTTGATGATGGTTGTCATGGTCATCATTACTGAGGATAGCTTTGCATTACAGCCTTATTGGTTGAAGTAGAATTTGCTAATATTTAAATACATGTCCTTCGAGTATTAGTATTGATTACTCGTCCAGTGATATTACCACTAGTCTACCGTTCCTACTCACACCTTCATTAGGATCATAAAACCATAGAAATTTATAGCATTGGAATGAGGCTGTATGGTTCATCATTTATGTGGAGAAAGAGAGGATTGCAGATGCTGGAAATCAGAGTTAAGAGTGTGGTGCTGGAAAAGCACAGCCGGTCAAGCAGCATCTGAGAAAAAGGAGAATTGATGTTTCGGTCAGAAGCTCTTCGTCATTTACATGTCAGCTGATATAAGGATGTGCAGCATAATTCCATTTTCTAGCTCTTGGTGTGCACCCTTACGTGTTACATGGAAAATAGGAACAGGTGTAGGCCATTCAGCCCTTTCTGAGCCTACTCTGTCATTCAGTATGATCATGGTTGATCATCCAAATCTTTCCTGATGAAGGGCTCCTTCCTGAAACGTCGATTTTCCTGCTCCTTGGATGCTATCTGACCTGCTGTGCTTTTCCAGCAACACACTCTCAACTCTGATCTCCAGCATCTGCAGACCTCACTCTGTCCCTGCCTTCTTCCAATCCCTTTTTACCACCTTCTTGAATATATTCAATTTTTGGGTCTCAACTGTTTTCTGTGGCACAGAATTCCATGGGATCACCAGTCTCTGTGTGAAGAAATTTTACCTCTTCTCAGTCTTAAATGATTTCCACATATCCTTAAACTATGAGCCATGATTCTGGACTCCTTGGTCATCAGGAACATCCTGCATTTACCGTGTCTAGTCCTGTTAGAATTTGATGGGTTTTTATGAGATACCCTCCCATCTCCATTCTTCTAAAACTCCACTGAATACAAACCTAACCGATCCAAGCTCTCTTTTATGCTCCAGTTGTATCATTCCAAGTATCGGTCTAGTAAATCTTTGTTGTGCTCCCTCCGTAGCCAAAACATTTTCCCTCAGATGAGGAGGTCACAATTGCACACAGTACTCCAGGTATGGCCTCACCAAGTTCCCGTACAATTGTAGCAAGACATTCTTGCTCCTGTACTCAAATCCTCTTGCTATGAAGACCAACGTACGGTTTGCTGCCTTCATTGCCAGTGCACCTATGTGCTTACTTTCAGTCTCTTTGTGTACAAGGGCACCCAGGTCTCATTGAACCTTCCACTTTCCCAATCAGTTACCATTCAGGTAATAATCTGCCCTCCTGTGTTTACTTCACCTACCCTGTATTTGTCCACTCACTCAATTGTCTAAATCATACTGAATCATTTTTGCATTCTCCTCACAGTTTACCCATCCAGCTTTGTGCCATCTGCAAACCTGGAGGTATTAAATTTAATTCCCTCATCTAAATCATCAGTATATATTGTGACTAACAATATAAGCTATGGAATTTCAGGTCCCCTTTTATGTGACTTTTGCCTTTACAGATCTTTCAGATCGTGTTCCAGACCCCCGCTATCATTAGGTGGAAAATCTTTTTCTCAGTACTTGTCTAATTCTCCTACAAATTATTTAAAATGTCCATTGCCGATTCGTTAAGCTAAGGAAAAAAAACTTTACAATCATTCTACCTTGGACCATCAAAATTTTATATTCAATTAAATCTGCCTGAAGCTTCTGTTCCTTGAGAAATCTCTGGTCATTCCAAACTTTTTTCTTCACTTTAGTTCTCTTGTCCTGATATCACCTTTGTAAATCTGCTCTAATAATCTAATTCAGTCACATCCTTTCAATAATTAATGAACACAATTTTACTCAGTACTCTAGCCAGGATCTAATCCATGCTTATACAATTCTAGCATAATCTCCCTGTTCTATAACCTGTACCTCGGCCAACAAAAGAAATGATTCCCACGTCTTCTGAATTGTTTTATCTGTTTGACCTGCTATATTCAGGGATGGGTGGACATGCTGTCCAAGGTCCCTCTGCTCCTCTACATTTTCCAGAATGCTACTACTTATTATGTATTCTCTTCCTTGATTGACACCCCCAAATGCTTTAGCTCACAATTCATTGGATTGAATTATTTATTTTCGCCTACCTGACCAATCTTGCAATTTTTTTCTTCACTGAACTAAAGCACATGGACTACAGTAGTTCAAGATACGGGCTCACCAGCACTCTCTTGAGGGCAACTAGAGATGGACAATAAATACATGCCCACATTCCACAAGTGAAATAAAAGGCCAACTTTTGTATTATCTGCAAACTTTGTAATCAAGGGCCCTACATTTTAGATTTAGACTTTATTGTCACCACAATGTCACTGCACATGGTGCCATCTTAGGTACCTAGGTACAGGAACTTAAGAACAAGGTAGAAAGAAATAAGCAACAAAGTTAAAAGGTAAGCATTACAATCACTCTTCAAATAGCATGAAAATAATAATTACTAGTTAAACATTACAGTCCTTCTTAGTATTAAGTCAAAAATAAAGCCACAAGTTCAACTATTGCAGTCTTTCTTAAGTACTTAGCTATGCTGGGACTGGTACAAAGGCTCAATCTCTTCTTTGGTTTGCTTTCCCCACCATGGCTTGATCTCCCCTGCTCTCGTTGTCACTACAGTTGTTGGGGGAGCTTCCATCATCATATTGGATCTCAGAGCTCCAAACCCCCAATCCAAGCGCTGTTTACGCTCGGCCTCTGTTCCACGGACCAATCCTCTGTATTGTCTTTGGTATGTAAGCCGGGAATTGAGAACTCACTGAGAGCCCCAGGTCAAGCCACCAGCCATTGCCTTTTACTAGACATTTAACTGACTTCCAAATTCAATAAGCCCGAAACTGCCACTGCCTCTCTCCAAAGGATGCGTTCGTCGAAAAAGAAAGGGAAAGATCAATGAGTAAAGGAGAAAAAAAGGGAAGAGTGGACAGAGTGGGGTCATTGATCTTTACCACATTAAGCAAAGGACCTAGAACTGATTCCAGTGAATCCACCTGGAAACAGCCTTCCAGATACAATAATAACTTTTTGACCTTTGGTTTGAATCACTGAGTTAATCAGTGTTAACATTTTTTATTCTTTTGATACTTGAGTCTCGCTACCTTACTCATATCACAAGAATGAAATGAAAAGTGTTAATTGATTATTACAACTTAGGAAAGCTCAAAATGTACAAACTACGTTGATGCTAATTATGTCAAATAACAAAATTGAAATCGATCTACAGCTATGTGAAAGTGCAAGTATTTTCTCTTTATAAAAGTTAATGTTCAGGTGTTCTAAATGTTGTTACAGTTATTGGAAATCCAGCTGAAGTGTACAGCTTCGGGATGATGTATCTAATGTTTGCCTTCACCTGGTTGTTGACAATGATTGCCACTTGCCTGATCTACATTCCGCTCTTTTACAGACTAAACATTATCAGTACTTATGAGGTAAGCTCATTTGCAGTTCTCTTAGTACTTTCCACTCTCTCCCTATTTTACGTTTTCCACTGATCTCTTACAATCTTTTGTTGGTATGAAGGAAGTTTAGAGCATGGACTTCTTTGTGACTCTGATATCCACAGTAACATTTATTTCGCATGACTATCATGCTAATTTCTTCATCTCCACTAGAAAAAAGATGTCTTTTAAAACATTTTTTTCCTGATTACTAAACTAGCTGCAAAAGATATCTGTTTGAATTGACAGTGATTAATGTGTAGCAGTTTTAACTGAGTGTGCAATGATTGTCAGAGAAATGGATTTCTGAAGCCCAAAAAGTTGCTCAAAGGTTTTTAGAATGCTGTGGCTGTTTCATAGATAACAAAGAACGCGCCAACATTAGAATAGAATAGAATCCCTACAGTGTGGACACAGCCCTTCGGCCCAACAAGTCCACACCAACTCTCCGAAGAGTAACCCATCCAGACCTGTTCCCCTATTATTAATTCACAGCAGCAAGCTTTCACAGTATGTAACTGTGAAATTTGGCCTTTATTTGGATGAAATTCCTTTGCAGAGAATACTGCACTTGATAATTAAATAAAAGATTGGGATCGTAAATGACAGGCTCACTGGCAGGAAACAGAGATTATGGGTAATGGATAGGTTCCCTCCGCGACTACCTGGTCAGGTCCACGCCCCCAAACAACCCACCCTCCAATCCTGGCACTTTCCCCTGCCACCGCAGGAACTGTAAAACCTGCGCCCACACCTCCTCCCTCACCTCTATCCAAGGCCCTAAAGGAGCCTTCCACATCCATCAAAGTTTTACTTGCACATCCACTAATATCATTTATTGTATCCGTTGCTCCCGATGCGGTCTCCTCTACATTGGGGAGACTGGGCGCCTCCTAGCAGAGCGCTTTAGGGAACATCTCCGGGACACCCGCATCAATCAACCACACCGCCCCGTGGCCCAACATTTCAACTCCCCCTCCCACTCTGCCGAGGACATGGAGGTCCTGGGCCTCCTTCACCGCCGCTCCCTCACCACCAGACGCCTGGAGGAAGAACGCCTCATCTTCCGCCTCGGAACACTTCAACCGCAGGGCATCAATGTGGACTTCAACAGTTTCCTCATTTCCCCTTCCCCCACCTCACCCTAGTTCTAAACTTCCAGCTCAGTAACTGTCCTCTTGACATGTCCGGACTTGTCCTACCTGCCTATCTTCTTTTAAACCTATCCACTCCACCCTCTCCTCCTTGACCTATCACCTTCATCCCCTCCCCAACTCACCCATTGTATTCTATGCTACTTTCTCCCCACCCCCACCCTCCTCTCGCTTATCTCTCCACACCTCAGGCTCACTGCCTTTATTCCTGATGAAGGGCTTTTGCCCGAAACGTCGATTTCAAAGCTACTTGGATGCTGCCTGAACTGCTGTGCTCTTCCAGCACCACTAATCCAGAATGTACAAGATCATTAGCAGTCATTTCTGCCACCTCCAGCGATATGTCACCACCAGACACATTTTACCCTCCCCTACCTTGTCAGCCTTCTGCAGGGACCGTTATGACTGGGACACCCTAGTCCCCTTTTCTTTCACTCCTCACAGCACCTTCTGCTGTAATTACAGAAGGTGTAACACCTATCTGTTCACTTCCTCCCTCCTCAACACACCTTCCAGGTGAAGCAGCGCTTTACCTGCACTTTACATAATCTAGTATACTGCATTTGCTGCTCACATTGTGGTTTCCTCTACATTGGAAAAATGAAGCATTCATTGGGTGACTGCTTTGCCAGAATATTTATGATCTGTTTGCAAAGAGACCCTGAATTTCCAGTTGCCTGCCACTTCAACATACCACTCTGTTCCCTGGCCAACATCTCTGTCTCAGTACTCCAGGAAGCTCAGACAAGCTGGAAGAACAGCACCTCATTTCCCGCCTGGGGACCCTGCAGGCTTCTGGATGCAGTATCGAGTTCAATAACTTTAGGGCTTGTGCTATCTCTCAAACCTGCAAACCTGAACGTGGCGAACCACAGCGCAGAAATGTATGCCAGAAGCAGCCTATAACAGATGAATTTCCTACTGTAAATGCTACACAGGGACCGTTTGCATCTGGCATGGAAATGACGCAAAATAGGGAGAATTACTTCAAAAGACACAAACCCCCCAACTCTACCTTCCAAACTCAGGGACTAGAAGAACAAGGGCATTAGATCTAAGTTCCACTACAAGTCACACATCATCTTGACTTGTAAGTAGATCACTGTTTCTTCACTGCAACTGGTTTAATATCATAGAACTCTCTTCCTATTGGCCAATTTTAGTATACTTACTCCACAATGGTTGAAGAAAGTGACTCATCACCACTTTGTCAGGAGCAATAAGGGATGAGCAATAAATCTATGAAACCAACATCCAACATGAATGAATGTAAAAAAAAATTAAAGAACATCAAAGTTTTAATTTCTTCAGGACTGATTCAATTGGTGGTGTTCAACTATGTTATGTTCGGCCAGAATGAGTAGGGAAATAGTGTATTCCTAAGATTAATGTTACTTTTAGGAGGCAGTTCTGCTAAAACAACAATTTCATTAATATTAATAAAACAGACTTTTTTGAATCCTTATAGATTACAGCGAGTTACGGCCTAATGATATTAGTGCTAGATAATTAATCCAGTGACCCAGGTGATGTTCTGGAGACCTGGATTCAAATCTTGCTATGGCATATGTAAAAATGTGGAATTAGGAGTTAATGATGACTATGAAACCAATGCTAATTGAATGGAAGAACCCATTCTGTTCACTAATATCCTTTTAGGGAATCCATAGCAATTGCCTTCTGGGCGAAAAGGGATGGCAGTAAATGTTGCTGAGTTGGCAATGCCTAAAAAATCTGTATACAGAGGAACCTTGATTATCTGGCATTCAATTATCCGGAATTCGGATTATCCGGCAAGATCACAAGGTCCTGATGCTTAGCTAAACTGTATTACCCTGCCTTCGATTATCCGAACATTCAATTATCCGACAAAATACTCCCTGCCTGTGTTGATCGGATAATTGAGGTTCCTCTGTATTGAGTGCATCTGGCATTTTTTAAAAGAATGTGAAAGTTCATTACTTGGTTCTTCAGTTGCTGTATTTTGTTAGAGTTCAACACTCATTGTTTATTAAACCCCATGTATGACAGATATCCTGGCATTTCTGTGATAAATACCTCTTCCACGTTATTTATAAATAGTTTCCTTACCACCTAATATTTCTGTTAAAACTTACAGTGACAGAAAGGAAGTATTAAACTTTACAAGAAAGATGACCCTGAAGTTCTCATGTCAAATTGATGATGTGGCTAGTTTGATGTCAACTGGAATGAATTGAAATAGTCTTAACTGTCAGGTTCATCCAAAAAAGGAATAGTTGCTTTTCCCTTGTTGTTATGATCCTGATGGGAACCGTTAACTTTTTGTGTTTGAGAATCCCAGGTACTTAGTAAGAGAATAAAAGCCATGGGATTCCATGGTTTAGGGCAAGCAAACTAAACTTTTCTGTGTGAAGTCAGAAAAGTGAAACCATAAGACATAGAAGCAGAAATTAGGCCATTCAGCCCATCATGTGTGCTCCACCATTCAATCATGGCTGATAAGTTTCTCATTCCCATTCTCCTGCTTTCTCCCCATTACCCTTGATCCCCTTGATACTCAAGATCCTATTTATCTCAGTTTTAAATATACTCAATGACCTGACCTCCACAGCCTTCTGTGGCAATGAATTCCACAGATTCACCACTCTCTGGCTGAAGAAGTTTCTCCTTATCTCTGTTCTAAAAGGTCTTCCCTTTACTCTAAGGCAATGCCGGGTAAAAACAATGACTACAGATGCTGGAAACCAGATTCTGGAGTAGAGCGGTGCTGGAAAAGCACAGCAGTTCAGGCAGCATCCGAGGAGCAGGAAAATCCGACATTTTGGGCAAAAGCCTTTCATCAGGAATACAGAAGCTGTATTCCTGATGAAGGGCTTTTGCCCGAAACGTCGGATTTTCCTGCTCCTTGGATGCTGCCTGAACTGCTGTGCTTTTCCAGCCCCAGTCTAATCCAGAATCTAAGGCAATGCCCTCAAGTCCTTCTTTCTTCTACTAATGGAAACACCTTTCCAACATCTACTTTGTCCAGGCCATTCTGTATTCTGTATGCTTCAATTAGATTCCCCCCCTTATCCTTCTAAACTCTGAGTATAAACCCAGAGTCGTCAAATATGCCTCATATGTTTAACCTTTCATTCCTGGTACCGTTCTCGTGAACCTCCTGTGAATCTTCTCCAGGGCCAGTACATCCTTCTTGAGATATGGGGCCCAAAACTGCCTACAGTACTCCAATGTAGAGCCTCAGAAGTACATCCCTGTTTTTATATTCAAGTCCTCTCAAAATAAATGCCATCATTGCATTTGCCTTCCCAACAATTGACTCAACCTGCAAGTTTACCTTGAGAATACTGGACTAGAACTTCCAAGTCTCTTTGCACTTCAAACTTTTGAATTTTCTCCCCATTTAGAAAATAGTCCATACCTCTATTCTTCTTAACAAAGTGCATGACCTCACACTTTCCCACGTTGTACTCCATCTGCCATTTCTTTGCCTACTCTCCTAACCTATCCAAATCCTTCTGCAGCCTCCCTGCCTCCTCAATGTTATCTGTCCCTCTACCTGTATTTGTATCATCTGCAAACTTAACCAGCAGGCCCTCAGTTCCTTTATCTAGATTGTTAATGTATAAAGAGAAAAGTGAAAATCATCTACACTATACATAGAATGTAGGCACTAACATTCAGCTTTAACATGAAATAAATAAAAAACATTAAAGTCAGCATTGTCTTACCAGACTATAGGACTGCTCTCTCAATACTGAGAGATAATGGGAAGTGAGTTTAACCTGATGGTCATCATGCCCTGGATAGGGGAAAGGTTGAGAAGGAAAATCCTTCGTGCTAGCCTCAACTGGTGGAGGAATTGAATCCATACCATTCATATCATACTGCATCACAAACCTGCCTTCCAGCAAACTGAGGTAAACCAATTCCCAGGGTGTAGCCTAGCATCTACTCATGGGCACAATTCCACCTCTTACTGACAGCTAGCTTCACTAAACTGTCACTAGCTCAAGGGTCTCTTTGATCTTGAAATGAAACACAATAAATTTCAGCTGTACAAAATAAATATTGCTTGTGTGTTGCCTTCAACCCTCACTCCCATAAATGATTTCCAGGGACATCCCCTACCTCAACTGCCTGAAGTCTGCTAACTGTAGCACTTGATACCTGAAACTGCTTCTGTACTCCCCCAACCTAATTCTGCACTGTCTTCTAACGTCTTCCAGCAAACACAAACAAATTGAAGCCAGGGAACTTTGTTCAGCTCCACCCATTTCCAAGACAACATAGCTTTGACCTATCATTAGTTATTAACCAAGCATATCTCTAGACAACTGTTCTGTTTTCGTAGGAGTATAAGCACCAGAAGTCCAACTATTCAGCTTAGCAAACTGTTGTTTTATGATTCTATCTTTCTGGGTATTAACCTGTTATCAGCAACATGATCCCAGTCTTTTGAGTGCCTTAGACACAAATGTGTTTCACTTGCATTTATCCCATTTTCTACTGTTAAACTATAATTGCTAAAATTTAAAAAAACATTTTAAACCACATGTACCATGCACAAGATAGTTGCACCTGCATTGAGATAAAAAGCTGAAAATAAATTCCAACTGTTGTGTTTTCTCCATAGTATCTTAATAGAAGATTTGGACAACTTGTGAGATATCAAGTTGTTTGTTGCTTCATGATCTATATGGTAAGTTCGAAGATGAATTTTAAAATTCTTTCATGTTATTTGGTATCTGATATTAATCAATATTAATAATCTTACAATTTCTGGTTTGGTCTGTAAATATTATCAAGCTATTGATGGTCATTATTTTGGTTGATGTGGATTTCAAGACAGAAAGTAGTGCATGAGAGTAAAGGGCAGTTATTCAGAATGGCAGAAGTTGGGAAGTAATGTTCCACAAAGAAGATATTGAAATCATTGATGTTCATAATTTATATTAATGATTTAGATCTTGAAATGAAAACACAATTTTTAAAGTTCCAGATAACATGAAATTGTGAACTGGGCCACATAGAGGGGCATGTACACTGTAGTCAATACCGAGAAGGACTGCAACAAATTACAGGAAGACATTAAAGACTTGGAGAATGGGGAAATAATTGTCAAATTCATTTCAAAATAAATGTGAGCTAGTACATTTTGGTAGGAAGAAGAGAGAGATCACTTGTTACTTAGAAGCTTTGTGGTTGTGGTCTTGTGGTTGAGAAACAAAGGAATCTCAATTACTAAAAGTTATGCTGCAGTTAACAAGGCCATAACATAAAGCAAAGGATTCACTTGGGTTTATTTCTGTTTATAACTGTTGAAAAAGATTGCCATGACCAAATCCTAATATATTACTTCAAACCAAAATAGTACCCTAAAATTAAGCAGAAGGACAAATACAAAAACATGTGGAAGCATCCTGGATCAATGCATGGGCTCCTCTTGGAACATATGAGTTTTTGGGTCAAAGATGTTAAGTGATGTAGGTATAACTTGGACCATGTAGAGGACTGATGTCTGCTGATCAGATGATATGCTCCTTTGATCAGTGATGAATATCCATCTAGCAGTATGACATTGCAATACTCAAAAGTCTGAGAGAAAGAAGATCAATATCTCCATCCTAAGTCTGACTGCACAGAGTATTTCTAAGTGCAACTCATGAATAATCTGAAGAATATGGATGTAGGTTTGCTTGCAGAGCTGCAAGGTTCATTTTCAGAGGATGCTTCACCATACTAGGTAACACTTCAATGAGCCTCAGGACGAAGCACTGCTGATGTTTCATGCTTTCTATTTATTTGTTTGGGTTTCCTTGGGTTGGTGATGTCATTTCATGTGGTGATGCCATTTTCTATGGTGATGTCATTTCCTGTTCTTTTTCTCAGGGGGGCGTAAATGGGATCCAAGTCAATGTATTTGTTGATAGAGTTCCATTTGGAATGCCAAGCTTCTAGGAATTCTCGTGCATGTCTCTGTTGGCTTGTCCTAGGTTGGATGTGTTGTCCCAGTCAAAGTGGTCTCCTTCCTTATGTGTATGTAAGAATACTAGTGAGAGAGGGCCACGTCGTTTTGTGGCTAGTTGATGTTCATGTCTCTTGGTGGCTAGTTTTCTGCCTGTTTGTCCAATGTAGTGTTGCTACAGTTCTTGCAAGGTATTATGTAAATGACATTAGTTTTGCTTGTTGTCTATATAGGGTCTTTCAAGTTAATTAGCTGCTGTTTTAGTGTGTTGGTGGGTTTGTGGGTACTATGATGCCAAGGGGTTGGAGTAGTCTGGCAGTCATTTCTGAAATGTCTTTGATGTAGGGGAGAGTGGCTAGGGTTTCTGGATGCGTTTTGTCTGCTTGTTTAGGTTTGTTGCTGAGAAATCAGTGGATTGTGTTCATTGGGAACCCATTCTTTTTAAATGCACTGTATAGGTGATTTTCCTCTGCTCTGCCTAGTTCATCTGTGCAGCAGTGTGTGGTAGCTCATTGAAATAATGTTCTGATGCAACTTCGTTTGTGGAGGTTGGAATGATTGTTTCTGTAGTTCAATATTTAGTCTGTATGTGCTGTTTTTCTGTAAACGCTGGTTTGAAGTTCCCCGTTGGCTGTTCGCTCGACTGTGATATCTAGGAATGGCAGTTTGTTGTTGTTTTCCTCCTCTTTAGTAAATTTTATGCCAGTAAGGGTATTATTGATGGTTTGGAAGGTTTCCTCTAATTTGTTTCGTTTAGTGATGACAAAGGTGTCATCCATGTAGCGGACCAAAAGTTAGGGTTAGATGATTAGCAGAGCTGTTTGTTTGAGTCTCTGCATTACTGTCTCTGCTAAGAACCCTGATATCGGAGATCCCATGCATGTTCCGTTGATTTGTCTGTAGATTTTGTTATTGAAGATGAAGTGGTGGTAAGGCATAGGTCCACTAGCTTGACGATATTGTCCTTGCTGATGAAGTTGGTGGTGTTTGGTGTATGTGTCTTTGGGTCTTCTCATATTGTAGTCAGTGTTCCCTTGGCCAGGTTGATGTTGATGGATGTGAATGGAGCTGTTACATCAAAGGCAACCATTATTTCATCCACCTCTATCTTGGTGTTTTTGATGGTCTTCAGGAATTCTTGGTGTTTTCTTCTACTAAGCCACCACACACTGCAGCATAGAGGAACTACGCAGAGCAGAGGAAAATCACCTATACAGTGTGTTCAAAAAGAATGGGTACCCAATGAACACAGTCCACTGATTTCTCAGCAACAAACCCAAACAAGCAGACAAAATGCGTCCAGAAACCCTAACCACTCTCCCCTACATCAAAGACATCTTGGAAATGACTCAGACCCCTTGGCATCATGGTAGCCCACAAACCCACCAACACACTAAAACAGCAGCTAATGAACTTGAAAGACTCTATACAGACAACAAGCAAAACTAATGTAATTTACAAAATACCATGTAAGATCTGTAACAAACACTACATTGGACAAACAGGCAGAAAACTAGCTACCAGGATACATGGACATCAATTAGCCATAAAACGATATGACCTCTCTCACTAGTTTCCTTATGAACAAATGCAGGTTCATAGCTCCTTGAAAGTGGAGTCGCAGGTAGGTAGGATAGTGAAGAAGGCATTTGGTATGCTTTCCTCTGTTGGTCAGAGTATTGAGTACAGGAGGTGGAAGGTCATGTTGCGGCTGTACAGGACATTGGTTAGGCCACTATTGGAATATTGTGTGCAATTCTGGTCTCCTTCCTATCGGAAAGATGTTGTGAAACTTGAAAGGGTTCAGAAAAGATTTACAAGGATATTGCCAGGGTTGGAGGATTTGAGCTCTAGGGAGAGGCTGAACAGGCTAGGGCTGTTTTCCCTGGAGCGTTGGAGGCTGAGGGGGTGACCTTATAGAGTTTTAGAAAATTATGAGGGGCATGGATAGGATAAATAGGCTAAGTCTTTTCCCTGGGGTGGGGGAGTCCAGAACTAGAGGGCATAGGTTTAAGGTGAGAAGGGCAAGATATAAAAGACACCTAAGGGGCAACTTTTTATCACAGAGGGTGGTACGTACATGGAATGAGCTGCCAGAGGAAATGGTGGAGGCTGGTACAATTGCACCATTTAAAAGGCATTTAGATGGTTATATGAATAGAAACGATTTGGAGGGATATGGGCAGGGTGCTGGCAGGTGGGACTAGATTGGGTCGGGATATCTGGTCAGCATGGATGAGTTGTACCGAAGGGTCTGTTTCCATGCTGTACATCCTAATGACCCTATGACTCTAAGTTCACTGGAACGAGCCATCAGCATCAAACAACAGAAGACCAGGACAAAGAAAAAACTATTCCTGAAAGAAATCCTGGACAACTCGCACCAAAGAACAATACGAACAATTTAAACTTGGATTAAGGACCTGTCAGACTTACCACCAACAGATAGGAAAAATCTGTACTCGTAAGAGAGATGAACTAAGACTACAGAGACAAAAAGCACTTCCTAGCAGCATTGGAATCAACACTAAAATGCAACGGACTTATGGAAGAAATCCAGCAGACCATCAGACAGATAGTAGCACCAATACTAAGTAGGAAGAAAGAAGAGAACACCCTCAACACACAGGAAAGGAAAACCCTAAAAGTACTCAAAAAAGGCAGAAATACTGTAATCCTACCTGCAGACAAAGGGCGCATGACTGTCATCCTAAATAGAACACTCTACATTGAATAGGCGAACTCACTATTCACAGATATTGACACCCACCAACAGGTGGCAATGGACCCAACTCCACAGCAAGAAAACCGTATCACAGCATAACTGAGGAAACTCCGCAAATCAAGCGAAATTAATAAGACAGATCTCGAAAGAATGAAACCTGTTGGATCCAACACACCCTGCTTCTACGGATTACCTAAGGTACACAAACCAGGGACCCCCTCAGACCCATAGTCTCACTTTCCGGCACACCGATATACAGACTAGTAAAGGAACTTCACCGAAGACTGAAATACCTAGTAGAAGACTCATGCCACTCCATCCACTACACCCAAGAATTCCTGAACGTCATCAAAGATACAAGATAGAAGTAGATGAAGTCATGGTTCCCTTCAACGTAATGCCCCCTATTCATATCAATTAACATCAGCCTGGCCACAGAAACACTTATCTTATTAACAGACAAACCAAGGACACAAACACCAGGCAGCACCAACTCCATCAGCAAGGACAACATCCTCAAGCTCATAGACCAATGCCTCACTACCCACTTCACCTTCAATGATAAGACCTACAAACAAATCAACGGAACACTCATGGGATCACCAATATCAGGATTCTTAGCAGAAGCAATAATGCAGAGACTCGAACAAACAGACCTCCCCACGATCCAACTCAAGTTTTGGGTCCTCTATGTGGATGACACCTTTGTCATCAAAAAACGGAACAAATTAGAGGAAACCTACCATGTCATTAGCAACATCCTTACTGACATAAATTTCACCAAAGAGGAAGAGAACAACAACAGACTCTCCTTCCTGGATGTCACAGTGGAACGAACAGTTAATAGAGGACTGCAGACCAGTGTCTATAGGAAAGCCACACGCACTAACCTCTCAAGCCACGCCACTTAACTACGGGAGCAATCATCCCAACCTGCACAAATAAAACTGCATCAGGACATTAATTAAATGGGCCACAACACACTGTTGTACCCAGGAACTAGGAGCAGCAGAAGTAAAATACCTCTATAGCATATTGAAGAAGAACGGGTACCTGATAAACACAGTCCGCTGATTCTTAAGCGACAAACCCAAACAAGAAGACACAACATGCTCAGAAACACTAGCCACACAACCATCTCAGAGATGACTACCAGACTAGTCCGACCCCTCAGCATCATGGTAGTCCACAAACCTACCAACAACTGGATCAGCTACTGATGAACCTAAAGGACCCTGTACCAACAACCAGCAAAATATACAAAATACCCTGCCAGGACTGCAACAAACACTACATTGGACAGACAGGCAGGAAACTAGCAGCCAAAAGACATGACCAACTATCACTTGTATCCTTACATACAGACGAGGATGGAACCACTTCGACTAGGCCAACACATTTAGACTGGGTCAGACTAAACACAGACAAGGGGGGGAATTTCTAGAGCCTGGAATTAAAACCGGAACTCCATCAATAAACACATCAGTTTGGACCCCATTTATCAACCTCTGAGAAAAAGAACCGGAAATAATATCACCCACCTTAACAGACCAAGACACATAAATAGAAAGCGAGACAGAACACAAGTGCTTCAATGGAGGCTCACTGATGATGTTATCTAGCATGGTGATAAAACATTGGAGAACAAACCTACCAGTTAAGTGAGCAAACGTACAACCTGAACCTCATCCTAAGCTACAAATTTTCTCAAAAATTGCAAATATCCAAAGATTTGTGGTTGGAAAATTGGCTTGTTCAGTCACACAAAGTTCCATATTAGGAATTCATCATCCTTGAATCAAGGGATAGACGGAGACAATGATGTATGATCCCTGAGGAAACCGGTAATTTTAAAAAAGAGATGAATTTCCCAGCAGCGGAAATAAATAAAGGACAAGTTTCATGTTTTAAGACATTTATTGTAAGTGAGTTTCTTTTCCCATACAATCAGGACTCATATGGCACATGTCTTTGGGTAGATTAGTATAACCAGCTTTGATCCAACAAAATCTGTTTCACCTTAAATTAGAGAAAACATTTTTAAGTGCCACATTTGTAACCATCATAGAAAGAATTTTGTGTCCTTGGAGAAGCTAAAGAGGCTTTACCTGGATCATACTGAAATGTGAGGCTAAAGGTAAAATTCAGATAACCCAAAATGGTGATTATGGCAAGTTGTCAGCCATTGCAAGTGGCATAATCGGAAATCCAATAGAAAAATGTTCCTGATTAAATAAACCTCTGGACTGGTAACTCTGTATGAGTCAAATTTGTATATACTTGCCATAGGACTGCGCCTTCCAGTTGGAGTGGAATTAGGTAATGGTTGAGCACAAAATCACAACAAGCTTCTAAAATAGTCTCGCTGACGTCATGAGCGATGCTTTTAATACTGGTGGAACCAGACTGCTTCACTTTCTTTTAGCAGGTTTCTCCTAAATATTTAAAAATGAAATGGATAATGCTGGAAAGAGAAGTAACGACAGTGTGAGTACCATGATCTACATTGTTAAAAATCATACAACACCAGGTTATAGTCCAACAGGTTTATTTAGAAGCACTTGCTTTTTGACCGTTGCTCATTTATCAGGTAGGTAGAGAAGGAGCAGCTCTCCTAAAGCTAATGCTTCCAAATAAACCTGGTGGACTATAACCTGGTATGGTATGATTTTTGACTTTGTCGACCCTAATCCAACACTGGCTCCTCCACACCATGGTCTACATCAGCATGGCTAACACCAAAATGCTGTTGCTTCTTGTGATAGGAAGTCCAAAGAGCTGTGTTGATTTTGCTAATGTCAAGGCAGTATGTAAGGAGGATGAGGCTTCACAAGGGCCAGTATTTTTAAGTCATTGATTAGGAAAGTTGGCAAAAATGTATCATTAAAATCAAGTATCAATGTGGGTTTAGTGGAGGGAGTTATAGACTCTCATGAAGTTGCCATATTCTCAATTAATATCTGCAGTGTGGATAGAATACCCCTGATGTCACTGAATATGAGGATAGTGGACTCTACCTTGATCCATATAATCTACTGCACATCATGAAGACTGATGTGATGCTCATCATCTTCTTTCCATAGGTGATGAGATTTTACTTCTTCATGCTCTGTGACACAAGTGGTGCTATGGTTTAATCTTGATCTCTCATTGTCATAGTATGTCAGCTGGTGCATGGGTTAGGGAAGGCAGGCAATGAATGGTGTGAAAATGAGAGGAGCAGTATTTCTACAGACACTGAGCTGGGAAGGTTATCATTATCATCACCATTGTCTTTGTTGTCTTGTGAAAACTATTTCACCCAGAAATTTCCTGAGGTTTCTCCTGCTTTGCTACGGCAATTCTTGGCATTTATGCATATAATCAGGATTGCTGAATTACAACGTACATCAGTGGAGCAGGAGAAGGTCTGAGGAGGTGCTTAGTAATAGATAAGCATTAGATAATGCTGGGCAAAATCACCCTCTGAGAACATTTTCCATTTGGTATTCAGTGAAAGACATTACCTCAAGTATTTTCCCAAGTATTTCTCAAGTATTTTTAGATTCCAAGTGATAACTCCTCCAATTAACTCATTTAATACAACAGATAATATCTGCATGAAAATAGCTAATTGAGGATCATTGTTTGAATATAGTAAGTGTTCCCTAATGACATCACAAAAGCAATTCCTAAAATATTTCAATAGTGATTAGCTGATATCTTTGTTAGGCTTTTACTCTGATAGCTGCTTATGTTAAGAAGATAAAATGGTTGCTCAGTTCATGATGAATTGAATTTAAGGATCGGAATGACGAACTGTTTTCAACATTACTAATTTATTTCAACTTTTAGTTAATGACTTCATATTACTTTCCAGTTTTTTTATCTTGGTCTCGTGACTTATGCGCCCTCATTAGCACTGAGTCAAGGTAAGCGTACACTTCTTTTCTTGTGAGACTTGGTTTATGTATTACATAGTGCTTGCTGTGATGAATATGTTTTGTGTTGAATCAAATCTGGAAATGTCAAAATAATGAAGTTGGTTAAGATTTTGCTCTGTATAAGTGCACACTTTCTTTAGAGATATTATTTTTATTTTGCAGTGATTTTAGATGTGGTTGAATCATAACTTTGTAATTAACAAACTAATTGTTCAATCACAGTTGATGGGTATTTATTTTGGGCCACATGAACATAGCTTACATATCAATATATCTTTTTGAAATTTTTGAGAAGGTTTGTAGCTCAGGATGAGGTTCAGGTTGTAAGCTTGCTCACTGAGCTGGTAGGTTTGTTCTCAGAAATTTCATCACCATACTAGATAACATCATCAGTGAGCCTCCATTGAAGCACTTGTGTTCTGTCTCGCTTTCTATTTATGTGTCTTGGTCTGTTAAGGTGGGTGATGTTATTTCCGGTTTTTTTTCTCAGAGGTTGGTAGATGGGGTCCAAATTGATCAGTTTATTGATGAAGTTCTGGTTTGAATGCAAGGCCTTTAGGAATTCCCATGCGTGTCTCTGTTTAGTCTGTCCTAGGATGGATATATTGGCCCAGTCAAAGTAGTGTCCTTCTTTGTATGTAAGGAAACTAGTGATAGTTGGGTGGCTAGTTGGTATTTGTGTATCCTGGTGGCTAGTTTTCTGTATGTCTGTCCAATGTAGTATTTGTTACAATCCTTGCAGGGTATTTTGTAAATGACATTATTTCAAAAAATATCTTTTTGAATAACAAAATAATCAATTATTTGTCTCTTTTTACTCAGAGGACAGAAAAAAAGTGTAGAGAATTTATATGGTTCCTTTTCCAATTACAGTTGCCAGGTTGTTGAAAACTACCAGCATTAGTTGTATTGACCCAGCTGGAATCTTAAATATTCACTTCTTCAAAAATCATTACTGTGTCCTAATCCTATTTGAGTCAGCAGTGCCTCTTCTGCAGCAATGTGGAAGGAGATGGTTATCTTAGAAGCTGCTTCTGTGTTCTCCCCTCTAACTAGGGACTAGTAGCAGCCAACCAACATTGGAAAACCAATTAGAGTAGTCGAGGCTCCAGGAAGATGTTATCTGCAGTTCTAGTCTAAAAGTTGGAGTTACAAGTGGGGACCCAGGTGTATTATATGAGTGGTGTTGTGGGTATTGTAGAGGTAAAGTCGCCATTGTCACAGAGGACCATAGGGTTACTCTCATAGACGGAGAGAACTGGTTGTGAGCTTAACCTGAGGGTCACCATGCCCCAAGTGAGGAGTAAAGTTGGGAAGGTGGGACATTCATAGTGACCTTAGTCAGTAAAGGAATCGAACCCATATTGTTGGCATCACTCCATATTGCAAATGATATAACAGACTCCTGGTACTGGGTATTGTACCAAGGTATGTTTTGGGTATTGTACAAAAACTGTTTTGTTTCTTATCAATTTTATAAAGGAATGTTATGGAATTAATGATTAAAGTATACTTTTACTGTATATTTAAAAAATCTTTGAATTTACCTTCTAAGTAAATGGTTTGGCGTATTCTATTTTACCTTCATTTCTTTTGTTAATAAACTTCTGTTTAATTGTTAAAGCAAAAAATCTACAGCATTGCATCCTTATGTTTCAGAGAGAGACCACTTTATTAAAACAAAAACAAATCAAAATCTGAATTAAAAATAAAACACATTTCTCACTGGGATCTGAATAGTCTAGTAATAACATCAACTAGGATAACAACGAGTAATGATATGGAGGAGCTGGTGTTGGACTGGGGTGGACAAAGTTAAAAATCACACAACACCAGGTAATAGTCCACCAGGGGTGGTATGGTGGCTCAGTGGTTAGCACTGCTGCCTCACACCACCAGGGACCCAGGTTCGATTCCAGCCTTGGGTGACTGTCTGTGTGTTTGCACATTTTCCCGGTGTCCGTGTGGGTTTCCTCTGGGTGCTCTGGTTTCCTCCCACAGTCCAGAGATATGCAGGTTAGGTGAATTGGCTGTGCTAAGTTCCCCGTAGTGTTAGGTGCATTAGTTAGAGGGAAATGGGTCTGGGTGGCTACTCCTCAGAAGGTCAGTGTGGACTTGTTGGGCTGGACGGCCTGCCTCCACACTGTAGGGAAACTAATTAAAAAAAGCTTTATTTGGAAGCACTAGCTTTCGGAATGCTGATGAAGGAGCAGCATTCTGAAAGCCGATGCTTCCAAATAAACTTGTTGGACTATAACTTGGTGTTGTGTGATTTTAAACAAGTAATGAGTCAGCATTTAAATAATACCACTTGTTTCCCTTTGTCTCTTTCAGTTACTGGTGTAAATTTGTGGATTTCCATTGTAACAACGGCGCTTGTGTGTACAGTGTATACAGCATTAGTAAGATTGAATTTGAATATTTCCTGCATTTGGTAATCTTGATAGGAGATAATGGTCCCAAAATTCCATGTGCTGCAGTCTTGATAAGATCATAGTTTCCACCACGAACCCTTCTGGAATATATGGATTTAAGGTTGGGAGTAGCCTTAGTCTCATGAGCTGGCTGGCATTGTTTTAAGCTTTTGCCTTTCTCAAATGGCATGGTTCGTCTGCTTTGCAAACAGATCTCCCATCAGCTACACTTGCAATGTAACTTACTTGTTATGTGCGCTTGTAGGAGGGCAATGTTGAAATATGTTTCAAAAATTATTCTGAAATTTGTGGGTATCTGCATCAGAATCCCAGTTTGAATCTCCATGGAATATATGCAACATTATCCTTTGATAAATTGGCCTTCCGCTTCTGCATGACTGTTAGGTTAAGAACATGAAAATGGAACCTTCCACCATCCCCAGACTGCCCACTTCACATCAGTGGTATTCTAGAGGGTAAGGCTTCACTCTCAAAACTAAAACACGAGCAATTTATAAATGTGGCTAATGTGTGGTGTGTTTGAACTTTTATATATTTTGTCCTATCTGGGTTATTGGGGAAGTATGTTGGGCACACCATGGAGTTTTGGATCCACTGTTTTGATATACTGATACTGAACTTTCCTTTCACCTGTAAGATCATACAACTTATAGTTGTAAGGTGTATTACTGTATCTGCTGTATGCGCTATTGTACATTATTGGTGAATCAAATAAACAGGAAACGAGTGCCATGAAAAATTGTATAAACAAGGTTAAACTTGTCAGTTAGCAAATCCTTGTTGATGCTATAGTTTATTACATTTCTTTGATCTCCCTACTCACAGTTAAAAATATTTTCTATGATTCTCTTTAATTTTCTATCTCTGCCTTTTTGTTTCTTTTGAATGCTGTCTCTTTCTATTACTGTTCTTTCCCTAATTCTCATGTGCACTGTTTAGAAATTCCTGCTGGTTCTCAAATTGAGTATTATTTTCTGAGGTAGATATGTAAATGCTTTGTTAAGTATGGCTTGTCATTAAATACTCACCCCTTGATTGTGTATTACTCACTTTCGTCATTATATCATTTCAACAACTGAAGCTCTTTTAAATGACATGACTGCAGTATTCTGAGAGTGGCTTTGTGGCACAGGGATAAAGTCCCCTAGGCTTTGGGCTTGAAGGCTTGGATTCAAGTCCATCTGCTCCAATGATGCATCGCAATATATCTGGAGCTCTTGTGGTGCAGTGATAATGTCCCTACCTGTGAGCCAGGAGGTCTAGGTTTAAGTCCTACATGCTCCAAAGGTGTGTAATAAAATCTCTGACCAGGCTGATTAGAAATTATCAGCATCTCATCTCATCCCAGCATAACAGAGAGAAATGCTATGTCAGGCAGAAAATCCACTGCTGTCAGTTGTCCCATTAGGACCCTTGTGGTGCAATGGTAGTGTCCCAACTTCTGAACCAGGAGACCTGGCTTCTAGTCCACTTCCTTAAGAAATATTTTAACAGCTTTGAACAGGTTGATTAAAAATAGATGCAGCATTCTGTTGTAGGACAATCTTGTAAATAAGCACAAGGAGATAAATGATCATTTGGATTTCAATCAGTTCTCCCACAGTAGTACATTTACTGCTTCCACAGTGGAAGTATAGCTTAGAGTTAGCAATGAGGGCACAGATTTAAGATAATTAGCAAAAGAAGTAATGGTGACTTGAAAAAGTTTTTAGGCCTCAAGTAGTTAGGACCTGGAATGCATTACTTGAGAGTGTGGTGGACAGAAATCACTGGCTTCTAGTGCTAAAAATGGTTATGAAATGTTGCATTGTATTTAAATTAGTAAGATAAGTTAACTGCACAGCAATCAGTCAGGTGAAGTGGAGAAGACGGTGATGATGAAGGTGCTTTGAATGTTTCATGTGACAGCAGAACTCTTTAAAGGGGTAACTTATCTGAATTATTCTTCGATAAGTACTTCGCTTATCAGCCTTCACATTAGAGCTTCTACAGCTACCTTGATCTTTGGCTGGCCTTTTCCTTTTTGAGAAGCATAATGTGGCATCCAGCAGGACACATATTTGGAGAGTCTACTGCAAATCTTTTGTAAGATTTAATTTGTCAAGATATTTCAGACATTTCTTCAAGATAGTATTTATATGGAAATAAGAGCAGGGGAATAACTTTCAGAGACCACCCCCTTGTCTCTCATCTTTGCCTCCCAGATTGGGGCAATTGGGGCACCCCAGCCTGGAAGACTGGTTGCCCTGACTGCCCAGTCAGGAAACAAAGCCTTTTTTGCCCAATAGGGAGACATGTGATTGGGGTGATCATAGTTGAGGTCCTGAAATAGCCATTTATCGTCTTAAAGACTTTAATTGATGGTGGGTGAAGAAGGTCACCCAGACCTTAGTGAGATGGTTTGAAGGGTAACTCTACTCATTTCTCTTTTTTGCAATCTCTGGTGATATGAAAATCACACCTACTTGACTGAAGTTGATGGCTGTGGTCTCATTTGTAGATATTTCTGGGAATCCCATTAGATTAAATTCCAAATAGGCACTTATCTGCCTATCATTAGAGTTTGCTGGCCTTCCAAATGAAAATCCCGCTTCCAACAATTACCAGACAATTAGAGTCTACAGAGAGGTGTTGCTTTGAAAGGTCTGGGAGGACTCCACTTGTGGGTCAGCCTCTTCCTTGCATGCTGCCTTTGCTGTTTACATTTGGCCTCCACCTGGATCTATGGTTTTCAAAATAGTCGCCTTCTCCAGTTTGGGTCTTGGACAAGAGATTCCCATAAATTGGCTGAAGTGTTACATTTTTTCATGTTGGCTTTGAAGGCATATTTGAACTTTCCTCTACCCAACTGACAATCAAATGTTGCGATGGACTTTGCAATAGAGAACTTGTTTTGGATTCATGTGTCAGGCAAGTGGACTACGTGTCCTGTCCATCATAACTGGAATGAATGTTTTGCTTCTGGCGATGTTGGCCTGAGGGGTAGGTGGGAGATAGTGTTGTGCACTGGGAGCATCTTCTAGATGTTTAGCTTAATGCCCATTCTCTCATACACTTCCTTGAATGCATCAGTGGCAGTTTGGAACTTGGCCTCTGCGTATGCACAATTACAAGTGTTGTCTGCATACTGCAGTTCAAGAACAAAGTTTGGGATCATTTTGGAACTGCATTCGAGGCAATATAGATTGAACAGTTTCAGTTTGTCGGTCAAATCTGAGCAGGACGTTTCATAATCTCTCCTGATTGACAGAATCAAATATCTTTGGGAGGTCAATGAAGGCCTTGCATAATTTCTGCTTGTTGCACGTTTCCTGGATTTGTCTTTCTGTGAAGATCGTGTGTAGAATCTTCCCAGCCACTGAACATTGTGGGTACGGGCATTCAAATTGAGAAAATAGGGTGAGATCAATAGTAAGGATATTCTCAATGTTGGTGGTAAAAAATCTGATTCTCCAAGTATTGAATGGCAAGACAGGAATGTTGTTAGTTAGTAGACTATTTGTATTCATGTGTATGTATTATCATAACTGCAAAAAACTACAAGGAGTTGTGAACACAGCCCAATCCATCACTCAAACCAGCTTTCCATCCATTGACTCCATCTATACTTTCCACTGCCTCAGGAAGGCAAGCAGCATAATCAAAGACCCGTCCCACCCCAGTTAAACTCTTCCTACCTCTTCCATCGGGCAGACGGTGTAAAAGTTTGAAAGCACATCTGAACAGATTCAAGAACAGCTTCTTCCTTGCTATTATCAGACTTTTAAATATACCTCTGAAATGTTAATTCAGATCTCTCTCTCCGCACCTTCTCTGTGGCTGTAACACTGCATTCTACACTCTGTCCTGCTACCTTAATGCATTTTGTATGGTACAATCTACCTGCATAGCTCGCGAAACAACACTTTTTCACTGTATCTTTGTACATGTGACAACAATAAATCAGTCAATTAATTTGCCTAATTTACATGCAGTTTCCTATTCTCCTACTTGTCACATAGAAACTAGATGGTGTCAATTCCTGACATGAATGTGTGAATGGTTACTTGGAGACTCCAGCTCACAGCTTGCCTCTCTAGCCCTCCTTTTTGGACAGCAATCACCAACATCTCAAGCCATGGTCCATGAATGTTGACATTTGCTAAATACCTCCGAAGTTACCTTTCATTTTCTTTGCCTCCAAAGTTACCTTTCTTTTTCTTTGTTCAGTATGTGGACCTCTGAGATCTGTGCATAATATTGGCTTCCAGGAGTGTGACTTTGTGAATAATTAATTCCAGATGCCAGTATTGTATCTCAAACAAAAGACCATAATTTTTTAAATGCACAATAACTTCAGTAGAGCAAAATAAATACACTGACTAATGTCTGTGCTTTTAAACACAAAACATATTTTTCCACTGCATTCACACAGAAGACAGACAAACAAATACAGTTATCCACTTAACAAAAGAAACCGGCTTTAATACGTAACTGGTTTTTGTGATGATGTTGTTTCACAGGCATAAATCTGGACTCTTTGATTCCTTTCATGAAACTGCCAATTTGGTCACCTCAGTTCATAAAAGTATAGGTAGTGATACTTCTAATTTAGCTTTCTGTTGGAAGCTGGTATAGCAGATTAGGTAAGGAGTTTTCAAATCATGCTGTTTTGTCAGTAGCCAAACTCATCTTCTCAGAAAACATCGTTAAAAAAAAACTTCATTTCTGGTGCGCCCCTGATAGATTGATTGTCTCGACACAAGGCCTCAAATACCATTCCACATCTGTCATCTGCTAGAATATAGAGTCTCTTTTGGACTTGCTGGAATCAATTTGCAGGTATTTACCTTGTTTATAGCCAAATTTTGCTATTTGTTTAAACACAATGCTCTTCTAGGAGTCACTATATCACTTTTAATCAAGAATCAGCCTGCAATTAATCTCCAGGCCTAGCTTCACAAACAAACAAAGCTTGTTTGATCGATTTGTTTTCTTATACCAAAGGCTATCCCAAAGTTCAAACATAATTTCCAGATCACAACTCCTACTCAAAATTGATAAATAATAAAAATAAAAAAGTAATGAAAAGTCAGTGAGGGTTCCAGCACAGATTGAACTCTTTTGTGGTCATAGTATCCTACATATGAAATGCATGCGATAAAAGAAAATACAAATCGTACCCAAGAAATCTTGGATAAAAACAATGACTGCAGATGCTGGAAACCAGGTTCTGGATTAGTGGTGCTGGAAGAGCACAGCAGTTCAGGCAGCATCCGAGGAACAGTAAAATCGACGTTTCGGGCAAAAGCTCTTCATCAGGAATAGAGAGAGGAGGAAAACTTCTTCAAGGCAGGCATCCTTGCAAGAGGATTTGCAATAGGGTTAAAATCAACTATGTAAAAACAATGACTGCAGATGCTGGAAATCAGATTCTGGATTAGTGGTGCTAGAAGAGCACAGCAGTTCAGGCAGCATCCGA
This sequence comes from Chiloscyllium punctatum, assembly GCF_047496795.1. Taxonomy (NCBI): domain Eukaryota; kingdom Metazoa; phylum Chordata; class Chondrichthyes; order Orectolobiformes; family Hemiscylliidae; genus Chiloscyllium; species Chiloscyllium punctatum. The sequence goes on along the minus strand of NC_092777.1, from coordinate 62,388,608 downwards.
GGAGAAGTAAAATCGATGTTTTGGGCAAAAGCCCTTCTAATCCACAAGAAATCTTGACCTGCCATTGGTCATTGCAGATTGAAGATAGCAATCTGTGTGAAGTAGAAGTAATCGCAGAAGACTTTAAAGATCGCACCTATGGGACCCAAATCACAAATTTAAATCATATCTCATAGGCTGCACAATGGCATGGAATTGATTTCCCTTCACCTTGAATTAAGTATTCACCAATATGCTCTCGTATACGATATTATCTTGCTTGGGTGCTGTGGGAACAGGACGACAAGGCATCAATAAACATTTAGCCCTTACATTCTCCTGCTGTATTTGCATGACATGGCTTGTGCTGCTTGCATTGAAATTAGGTACCCATGTCATAGAATTGTGTAGAGATCTTCTCTGGCCCACCTTGGTGAAGTTCTTAAAGTTCCACTGTATGGCACAGCATGTAAAATCGTCAAGGGCTTTTCAAGGATTGTTACTGGGAAGCCTCTCCAGTGACTCCATTAGAATGTTCCATTGATCCCAAGAGTGATAGCATCTCAACCCCTGGCAAGGCCAGCCATGAAGGTAAGTTTGGAGGGAAGAACCAGACAAGGTGCAATCTAAAGTCCTCAGCAGTGATCCAGGCAGAAGATATTCATGTGATATCAATAGCTGTAACAGCAGATAAAAGCTGTGGCAGGAGGGAGATCCCCAGTTGATGTTTCCTTCCAACAGGAACTGAATCTACTGCTGTCAAGGACTGTGTGTCTGCTGATGTGCAACAGCATTCTCATGTTAAAAGATGTCTACGCAAGATGTCTACCTAGAGGAATTCAAACACTGCCAATCCCCAGTCCATAGATTATATTTAATGTTAATGGAGGAGGCAGTGCCTGGGGTCCTCAACCGGGGCTTGTCCTTTCAAGCCTTTCAAGCCTTTTTTTCTTTTTTTTCCTTCTTTTCTCGTTCTTCTCTCTGTTCTTAATTTTTTTTTGTAGTGTTTCTTTTCAACAAAAGAACTTTTCTTGCCGTGACATCATCAAAGTGGCTGAAGGCTGGAGCAAAGTGGGCTGGTGGCCTGGACTGGAGCGAGCTAGAGGCTCCAACAGCTTTGAGGTGGTCAGTGTGTCCGGACCCAGAGCCGAGTTGGCCAGCATACCCCGAGTGCACAGGGACGGCCAGCAGGCTGGAGGCTCGAGTGTAACCGGGACGGTTGTTGGACCAGGGACCAGTGCAGACAGTCAGCAGCTTGCAAGCCTGATCAGACCACAGGTGGAAGATCCCTGCATTGATCTACTGTAGGCCCTTTTGACAAAGACTGTAATCTTTACAGAAAATGTAACTCTTTATTTTTCTGTCTATTTTGTATCGAAGATTTATACCTGATATTTTCCACCTAAGATGTCACCATGTGGGATGATATTGTAAACCTTTCACTGTGCTCCTGAACTTCTGTTCCTGAGTACACGTGACGATAAACCTAATTTTAATCCCCCCAGCACACACAATACAAGTTCTGTGGCATTTGGTGAGAGGTGATAGGGACAGGATTGGGAGGTCTAGATGTCCCTAGCTTCAGAGTAGCACATAAGCGGTGGAGTTTGACTCAGTTGTATTGCTTTGTAAAAGGAATAGGAGAGCTTTTCGGCAGCTTTCTTCATGACTGAACAGCCCTCTCCAGGCTCCACTCAGTTCACCCTGCAAGTTGAATGGCTGGAAAACCTTAGCCAGAAGGCTAATCTTTCTATGGTCTGAAAACCAAAGTCAAACTTGATCTGGGAACCTGGAATCTATGAATCCTCATGGATAATAACTAAAACAGTACTCCAGAATGAAGAACTGGCCTTGTTGCCCATGAACAAAGGCACTTGAACATTTATATCGCTGCCTTGCAGGAGACCCGAACAGTAGGTAAAGAGGAGCTAAGAGAAAAAGGTGGCGGTTACCTTCTTCATAGAATCCTTACAGTGTGGAAACAGGCCCTTTGGCCCAACAAATCCACACCGATCCTCTGAAGAGTAACCCACCCAGACCCATTCCCCTACCCGATATTTACCCCTGACTAAGCACCTAACCTACTCTTCCCTGAACACTATGGGCAATTTAGCGTGGCCAATTCATTTAACATGCGCATCTTTGAATGTAGGAGGAAACCCACGCAGACGTGGGGAGAATGTGCAAACTCCACACAGACAGTTGCCCAAGGCTGGAATTGAACCTGGGTCCCTGGCACTGTGAGGCAGCAGTGTTAACCATTGAGCCACAGTGCTGCCCTTTTCTGGAGAGGAAAAAAATCTGAGGATCATTCCAATACATATTGAATTGAATTCACTATCAAGAATATTCTCATCAACTGAATCTGGGAGCTTCCCATTGGCATCCACGATTGCCTCACAAATCTGTCCATAACTTTCCAAAACCCAGCAGGCAATGTTTGGAGTATCTATGCTGCAACCCATGATGCCATAGATGTGACCAAAAAAGGCTTCTACTCCACCTTGGGAAATGTACCTACCAACATCCCTAAGGAAGGTAAAATACTTTGGGACTTCAATGTGAGTTTGGAAAGGACTCCCCACTCTGGAAAGGAACCATCAGAAAGGAAGGAGTCGGGGATTGCAACTCCAATGGGATTCTCCTGTTCACCATATACGGAATACCAGTTGAACATCACCAGCACACTGTTCTGATAAAAAGACAAGTTCAAGACTTCCTGGAGGCATCCATGATCAAAGCAGTAGCACATGTTTGACTACCTCATCATTTGATCCAGAGACCAAAAGTATGTTCCTCATTACCAAAGTGATTTCCAGTGCAGCCGACTGCTGACATACCACATTCCTCAATGTCCATCAAATGCCACTGGAAGCCACTGAAGATGAAGAGGCAGTTCAGAAACAAAGCTCAACATTGAGTGGCTTCATGAACCAAGTAGACTGGTGAATGTCCAACAATGTCTTCACAAAAATGTCCAAAGAGTTTATTTTAATGAAAGAAATCTGGAAGGAGGTGAAGACAGCTGTGAAAAAAACCTTTAGCTGCTAGATCAGGAAACACAGACTGGTTTGATAAGAATAATCACATCATTGAAGACCTCATCAGCAAGAAGAGGAAAGTTCTCCATGCCTGGCAAAAACATAACCAGTGAGGCAAAGAGGAGGAGTCATCAAACAGCAAGGTCGAGTTACAAAGAATGAGGGAAATCAACAGCCAATGGTGGATTAAAAAAGCTAAGGTGTTGCAACCCTTTGCTGACAAGCATGTCACCTGGTTTTCTTCTGTGCTACCAAGGCAATTTGTAGATCTAACACCCTTTCCCTTAAACTGGTATAGAGAAGGGTGGAACCTTTGAGATGGAGAGAAAACATGCTGACGCTGACTCTGTCGGAACTTCATTAGTCACTGGCTGAAGTGTTGAAAAAGACTTCTTTACTCCCACTCTTTGCCTTCTTCCAGTCAGCCAATCCTTTATCCATGCCACTACCTTGTCCCCAATACCATGAGCAGTCTTATTTAGCAGTCTCCTGTGGGACACCTGGTCAAAGGCCTTCTGAAAATTCAAATAAATCTTATGCACTCGCTCTCATTTGTCTAACTTATTCCTTAATATATCAAAGAATTCTAATAGACTCAGCTCTATTTTACAAAGCATTTCCAAGTACTCTGCAATCTCATTCTTAATAATGGGTTCTAAAATCTTACCAATGACCAAAGTCAGGCTAACTGTCCAATAGTTTCCTCCCTTAATCCTTAAACAAGGGTGTTACATTAGCATGTACTGAAGAAGAGTCACTGGACCTGAAATGTTAACTGTGCTTTCTCTCTACAGATGCTGCAAGTCCTGCTGAGCTTTTCCAGCAATTTCTGTTCTTGTTACTGATTTCCAGTATCTGCAGTTCCTTAGCTTTTTTTTAATGATACTTAGCGATTTTCCAGTCCTCTGGGCTACTCCCTGGCTCCAGCATTCCTGAAAGATCACCAATAATGCTTCCACAATCTTCTTGAGAGCCCAGGGATGTAGTCTGATTTATCCACCCTCCGATCTTTCAGCTTCTCAGCACTTTCTCCTTAATGATAGCCACTACATTCACCTCTGTCCCCTAATTCTTGAAGTTCTGATATGCTACTGGTGTCTTCCACCTTGAAGACTTATGCAGAGTTCCTATTCAGTATCTCCTCTATTTCTTTGTTCCCCATTACTCGTTCTCCAGCCTCATTTTCCAGCAGTCCAATGTCTACTCTCACCTCTCTCTTACGTTTCATATGTTTAAAAATACACTTGCATTCTTCTTTTTATATGAATAGCTGGCATGTTGTCAGATTTCATCTTCTGCCTCCTTGTTGCTTTTATAGTTGTCCTCTGTTGGTTTTTAAAGTCTCCCCAATCCTCTGGCTTCCACTAATTTTCACCATATTGTATGCTTCTGCTTTTGCTTTTATGTTGTCGCTGACTTTACTTGTCAGCCATGGTTGTCTCATCCTTCCTTTCGTATGTTCCTTCTTCCTTGGGATTAATTTTTGCTGTGCCTCCTTATATATCCCCGAAACTCCTATCATTGCTGTTCTACCATTTTCCCTGCTGTCCTGTCCTCTCAATCAATTCTGGCCAGCTCCTTCCTCTTGTCTTTGTAGTTTGCTTTACTCAGTTGTAATAACATTACATCTGATTCCAGCTTCTCCCTATAAAACTGCAGGATGAATTCTACCACATTGTGGTCACTGCTCCCTAGGGGTGCCTTTACCTTAAACTCCCTAATCAAGACTGCCTCAATGATAATTCATTGACTGTAACTTTATTGTTGGTCAAAAGGCAAGCAATCTCTGTCTGCTCCCAGAGGCAAATGAAGCTTTTGTTTATTTGTTTATTGTTCACTTTGGCCTTTGCTGAATAAAAGTGATAAAAGTGATCACCTGATGAAGGAGCATCACTCCGAAAGCTAGTGTGCTTCCAATCAAACCTGTTGGCCTATAACCTGGTGTTGTGTGATTTTTAATTTTGTACACCCCAGTCCAACACCAGCATCTCCAAATCAGGCTTTCCTGTATGTGATTGTCCAACATTGGACAATGAGGGGATGTGGGACTACATGGGACATTGTGGATGGAGTAACACTCCCTTAGATAAGGTTCTAACATGGGATGAGGTTAAGCACAGTTGAGCTGTCCAGGAGAGTTTACATTTTTAAAAATTCTCTTCTGGGATACAGGCCTCGCTGGTTAGACCAGCATTTATTGCCCATCCCTAATTGCCCAGAGTGCAGTTAAGAGTAACCACATTGCTGTGGGCCTGGAGTCATATGTAGGCCAGACCAGGCAAGGATAGTAGTTTCCTTCCCGAAAGGGCACTAGTGAACCAGATGGGCTTCTCTGACAATTGACAATGAATTCTTGGTCACCACTAGACTCCTAATTACAGTCATAGAGTCATAGAGATATACAGCATTGAGACAGACCCTTCGGTCCAACCCGTCCATGCCAACCAGATAATCCAACCCAATCTAGTCCCACCTGCCAGCACCCGGTCCATATCCGTCCAAACCCCTCCTATTCATATACCCATCCAAATGCCTGTTAAATGTTGCAATTGTACCAGCCTCCACACTTCCTTTGGCAGTGCATTCCATTCACGTACCACCCTCTGCGTGAAAAAGTTGCCCTTTGGGTCTCTTTTATATCTTTTCCCTTTCACCCTAAATCTATGCCCTCCAGTTCTGGACTCTCCCAACCCAGGGAAAAGATTTTGTCTAATTATCCTATCCATGCCGCTCATGATTTTGTAAACCTCTATGAGGTCACCCCTCAGCCTCCAATGCTCCAGGGAAAACAGCCCCAGCCTGTTCAACCTCTCCCTATAGCTCAAATCCTCCAACCCTGGCAACATTCTTGTAAATCTTTTCTGAACTATTTCAAGTTTCACAACATCTTTCCGATAGGAAGGAGACCAGAATTGCACGCATTATTCCAACAGTGGCCTAACCAATGTCCTGCAACATGACCTCCCAACTCCTGTACTCAATACTCTGACCAATAAAGGAAAGCATACCAAATGCCTTCTTCACTATCCTATCTACCTGCGACTCCTCTTTCGAGGAGCTATATTCTAGACTTCTGTTGAATTCAAATTCCATCATCTGCCGTGGCAGGATTCAAACCCTGGTCTCTGGATGAACAGTCCAGTGATAATACCACTAGACCATTGCCTCCCTGAGCTCATCCCTAGTTGCCCTTGAGAAGAATAACAAAATAATTCATGATACAACAGCCAGACAACGTTAAAAAAAAGCAAAGATTATGTCTGAATATTTGGCACCATAAAAGAAAACCTGATGGAAAGGATCAAGAAAGAAACAAATTTGCAAAATGCAATGACAAAACAGAAGGCTGCGTTTATGGAAAATAACTGGATGGTACAATAAATGCAGGTTTCATTCATCTTGCTTCGAATGAAATTCTGGGAATATTTAGAAAGTTTGTTAATTTTATACTGTGTTCAGTTATTTTGTTATTAACTGTATTCTCCATTTGAGTTTGCAAACCTGAAAACTGCACCCTTCCTCCTGCGTTCATAATGTTTTCTGTGCACAGCACTGGTCTCGACTCTGCTCCCTGAGGACCATCAGTTCACACGTTTCCCCCCACCCCCCAAGTCTGAGTGTAAATACCTTGACGCCTCATTCTCTGTTTCCTGCTTTTGGATCTCCTGTGATGTGGTTTCCTAGCTGTCTGTTCCCCAGCATCAGGAGCTGAAGACACTGGCTGTGGAGCACTGTGTGGGTGATACTGAAGGTGTGTGAGCTGTTGGATCACTTTTTGCGTTGGGAACAAACCTCCTCCGCAAAACAAAGATTGCACAAAGTACAGGATGGAGGCAGAGGTTATGATCCAAAGTTGTTGAGCTCCATACTGAGTCCAGAAGGCTGGAGAGAGTTGAGCTGAAAGATTAGGAGCTGTTCCCAGAGCTTGTCTTCATTGGAACATTGACGAGCATGTGGTACTGGAAAAGCACAGCAGGTCAGGCAGCATCTGAGGAGCAGGGGAATCGACGTTTCGGGCAAAGGCCCTTCATCAATATCAGGCTTTCATTGGAGTGTGGGCAGTAGGTATAACATTCAAAGTATGAGCAAAATGCAGACCTCAAATGACCTGCTTTTGTTCTTCCTCGGTGAGTGTACCTGCTGGCAGTTTGCAGCACTCATAGCAATTCCTTTCAGAGTGGAAACAGGCCATTCAGCCCATCGAATCCACAGCAACCCTACCCAACCCCACATTTCCCACAACCAATCTGCCTCACCTGCACATCTTTGGATTGTGGGAGGGAACCTGACCATCCACAGCACGCAGACACATGGAGAATGTGCAAACTCCACACACACAGTGGTTTCAAATATAGGTCCCTGGCGTTGTGAGACACCCTGTCTCTGTTTTTGTTTCTCATTTGCACGCTTAGCAGTACTCAGTGAGCTGGTGGAATTCACTACCATAGAAACTGGCTGAGCCCAAGACAATATATGTTTTCAAGCAGGAGGGAGATTTAGCTCTTGTGGCTAAAGTGATATGGGGGGAGGGAGGGTTTTGAGTGGCCTACTCCTGTGCTATTGTCTATATCTCTTTGTAAATCCTGCAATGGGAAGGTACAGGGCTGTCTGTGATTGTGGCAGAGGTGAGGACTACAGATGCTGGAGATTAGAGTCTAGATTAGAGTGGTGCTGGAAAAGCACAGCAGGTCAGGCAGCGTCCGAGGAATAGGAAAATCGACGTTTCGGGCAAAAGTCTTTCATCAGGAATATGATGAAGGGCTTTTGCCTGAAACGTCAATTTTCCTTGGATTCTGCCTGACCTGCTGTGCTTTCCTAGCATCACTCTAATCCTGTCTGTGAATGTGTTCACTAATTTTCTTTAGGGAATGAAATTGGGGAATCTTCCCTGATTTGGCTGAGGTATAATTGACTATTACCTGCTCTCTGAAATGATCTGGCAGCTGACTCAGTTCAGTTTGGATGGGTAACAAGTGCTGGCCTTACCAATAATGCCCACATGCCCTGTAAGAATTAAGAAAGAAAAGTGCAACGTGCCAGACGTACAATTTTGTAGAACAGATACGTTTTGTTTAATAAAGGAAGAGATTAGATTTATTAAACTTGAACTGCTCTAAGTAAAATAACAAAGGGTGATCCAACTTCTGCACACATACTCTACATTCACCCCAGTTAGAAGACTATCTCACAGCCAGAAAGTGCTGTCAGGGGGATGAGGAGCTCCTAAAAATGGGAAATGACAGTCCAGTGACAGTATATTAGGGTGAAGGGCAAGGCTGGTAGGTGGAGTGAATGTAGGATGACTAGAAAAGTAGAGGCTCTGATCAAGATAAAAAGGAAGCATATGTCAGGTATAGACAGCAGGGATTGAGTGAATCCCTGGAGGAGTATAAGGGCAATAGGAGTATACACAAGAGGGAACCAGGAGAGCAACAACGGGGCATGAGATAACTTTTACAAATAGGGTTAAGGCGAATCCAAATGGATTCTACGAGTAGATTAAGGACCAAAAGGTAACTAGGGAGAGAATAGGGCACCTCAAAGATTAACAAGGCCATCTATGTGTGGAACCATAGGAAATGGGGGAGACACTAAATGCATTTTTGCTGGGGAGAAGGGTGTGGAAGCTGGAGAACATGGAGGAATAAATATTGATATCTTGAAAAGCATCCATATTATAGACGAGGAGGTGCCGAAGTTCTTAAAATGCATAAAGATTGATCAATCCCCAGGACCTGATCAAGTGTACCCCAGAACTCCGTGGGAAGCTAGAGAGGAGGACGGGAAAAATTTCTGGCTGTAAGAGCTGCTCCTTTTTTTGAGGTATTTTAGGTGTTGGAGGTGATTTCCTCGAATTCCAGGAGCAGAAATTACTGTTTTATATGCTGTTGCATTGTTTTGGAACTTTGGAGAAAAAAAGTCAAAACAACAGCAGTTTAAAAGGGAGAAGGGCAGACAAAGGAAGCACATGGTGAGGACAATGCAGGAAAGAGAGAGAGAGAGAGAGAGAGAGAGAGAAAGAGAGGAAGAGAAAAAACACTTGCACAGTTACGGCCTTTGCTGTTTGAATTTGTGTATCGCTGGACATCGGAGTGCATCTGGGAAAATTAACAAACAGTGAAATTCACAACTAATCTTGGAGGAACTGTTGGGCGAAGTTCACAGCACAGAATCAGATAAGTTAATTGTTGTTTGAAGTCTGTCCAAGAGAAAGGCTGCAGTAGTGAGTACAGTGGATTCTTTCTTGATTATATGTTTCTGGAGATAAGTCTCTTGATTAAACTTAAAATATAAGCCATAGCTATTAATTTAACCTGGGGCAGTGTTTATAGAGATATAAGACGGTGTTATTTTCTGGGTCTGTAGGTTGTGAAGGAGCAAAAATGGCCTTTGCAGTGATATGTACTTCTTATCAGATGTGGGAGTTTAAAGAGAGTTTAAGGGTTACTGCGGATTATATCTGCCATAAATGCTGTTGGATCTTATCAGATCGAGTGGATTGGTTGGAGAAACAGATAGAAGCAATGAGGAATTTGCAACAGCAACAGTACATGATGGATGGCAGTTATAGGAAGGGGGGAAAGTCTCAGACACAGTCACATAGATGGGTTAACTCCAGGAAGGGTAAGAGAGGTAAGCACCTAGGGCAGGAGTCTTTTGTGGATATACCCATTTCAAACAGGTATGCTGTTTTGGAAAATGTAGGGGGTGATGGATTCTCAGGGGAACATAGCACGAACAGCCAAGTTTCTGGTATTGAGACTGGCTCTAATGCAACGAGGGGAATGTCGGCTTCCAAGAGATCAATTGTGTTAGGGGATTCTGTAGTCAGAGGTACAGACAGACATTTCTGTGGCCAGCAGAGAAAAAGCAGAATGGTGTGTTGTTTCCCTGGTGCCAGGATCAAGGATGTCTCAGAGAGGGTGCAGAATGTTCTCATGGGGGAGAGGGGTCAGCAGGAGGTCATTGTCCACATTGGAACCAACGACATAGGAAGGGAAAAGGTTGAGATTCTGAAGGGAGATTACAGAGAGATAGGCAGAAATTTAAAAAGGAGGTCCTCAAGGGTAGTAATATCTGGATTACTCCCAGTGCTATGAACCAGTGAGAGCAGGAATAGGAGGATAGAGCAGATGAATGCATGGCTGAGGAGCTGGTGTATGGGAGAAGGATTCACATTTTTGGATCATTGGAATCTCTTTTGGGGTAGAAGTGACTTGTACAAGAAGGACGGATTGCACCTAAATTGGAAGGGGACTAATATACTGGCAGGGAGATTTGCTAGAACTGCTTGGGAGGATTTAAACTAGTAAGGTAGAGGGGTGGGACCCAGGGAGATAGTGAGGAAAGAGATCGATCTGGGACGAGTACAGCTGAGAACAGAAGTGAGTCAAACAGTCAGGGCAGGCAGGGACAAGGTAGGACTAATAAATTAAACTGCATTTATTTCAATGCAAGGGGCCTAACAGGGAAGGCAGATGAACTCAGGGTATGGTTAGGAACATGGGACTGGGATATCATAGCAATTACGGAAACATGGCTCAGGGATGGGCAGGACTGGCAGCTTAATGTTCCAGGATACAAATGCTACAGGAAGGATAGAAAGGGAGGCAAGAGAGGAGGGGGAGTGGCATTTTTGATAAGGGATAGCATTATAGCTGTGCTGAGGGAGGATATTCCTGGAAATACATCCAGGGAAGATGGTTGGGTGGAACTGAGAAATAAGAAAGGGATGATCACCTTATTGGGATTGTATTATAGATCCCCTAATAGTCAGAGGGAAATTGAGAAACAAACTTGTAAGGAGATCTCAGCTATCTGTAAGAATAATAGGGTAGTTATGGTAGGGGATTTTAACTTTCCAAACATCGACTGGGACTGCCATAGTGTTAACGGTTTAGATGGAGAGGAATTTCTTAAGTGTGTACAAGACAATTTTCTGATTCAGTATGTGGATGTACCTACTAGAGAAGGTGGAAAACTTGACCTACTCTTAGGAAATAAGGCAGGGCAGGTGACTGAGGTGTCAGTGGGGGAGCACTTTGGAGCCAGCGACCATAATTCTATTCCTTTTAAAATAGTGATGGAAAAGGATAGACCAGATCTAAAAGTTGAAGTTCTAAATTGGAGAAAGGCCAATTTTGACGGTATTAGGCAAAATCTGTCAAAAGCTGATTGGAGGCAGATGTTCACAGGTAAAGGGACGGCTGGAAAATTGGAAGGTTTCAGAAATGAGATAACAAGAGATCAGAGAAAGTATGTTCAGTCAGGGTGAAAGGGAAGGCTGGTAGGTAAAGGGAATGCTGGATGACTAAAGAAATTGAGGGTTTGGTTAAGAAAAAGAAGGAAGCATATGTCAGGTACAGACAGGATAGATCGAGTGAATCCTTAGAAGAGTATAAAGAAAGTAGGAGTATACTTAAGAGGGAAATCAGGAGGGCAAAGCGGGGACATGAGATAGCTTTGGCAAATAGAATTAAGGAGAATCCAAAGGGGTTTTACAAATATATTAAGGACAAAAGGGTAACTAGGGAGAGAATAGGGCCCCTCAAAGATCAGCAAGGAGGTCTTTGTGTGGAGCCACAGAAAATGAGGGAGATACTTAATGAATATTTTGCATCAGTATTTACTGTGGAAAAGGATATGGAAGATATAGACTGTAGGGAAATAGATGGTGACATCTTGCAAAATATCCAGATTACAGAGGAGGAAGTGCAGGATGTCTTGAAACGGTTAAAGGTGTTAAATCCCCAGGACCTGATCAGGTGTACCAGAGAACTCTGTGGGAAGCTAGAGAAGTGATTGCTGGGCCTCTTGCTGAGATATTTGTATCATCGATAGTCACAGGTGAGGTGCAGGAAGATTGGAGGATGGCAAACGTGGTGCCACTGTTTAAGAAGGGCGGTAAAGACAAGCCAGGGAACTATAGATGGGTGAGCCTGACCTCGGTGGTGGGCAAGTTGTTGGAGGGAATCCTGAGGACAGGATGTACATGTATTTGGAAAGGCAAGGACTGATTAGGGATAGTCACCATGGCTTTGTGCATGGGAAATCATGTCTCACAAACTTGATTGAGTTTTTTGAAGAAGTAACAAAGAAGATTGATGAGGGCAGAGTAGTAGATGTGATCTATATGCACTTTAGTAAGGCGTTCGACAAGGTTCCCCTGGGAGACTGATTAGCAAGGTTAGATCTCATGGAATACAGGGTGAGCTAGCCATTTGGATACAGAACTGGCTCAAAGGTAGAAGACAGAGGGTGGTGGTGGAGGGTTGATTTTCAGACCGTAGGCCTGTGAACAGTGGAGTGCCACAAGGATCGGTGCTGGGTCATCTTTTTATCATTTATGTAAACGATTTGGATGTGAACATAGGAGGTATGGTTAATAAGTTTGCAGATGCTACCAAACTTGGGGGTGTTGTGGACAGCAAAGAAAATTACCTCAGGGTAGAATGGGATCTTGATCAGATGGGCCAATGGGCTGAGGAATGGCAGATGGAGTTTAGCTAAACGTGAGATATTGCATTTTGGAAAAGCAAATCATATAAGGACTTATATACGTCATGATAAGGTCCTGGGGAATGTTGCTGAACAAAGAGACCTTGGAGTGCAGATTCATAGTTCCTTGAAATTAGAGTCATAGGTAGATAGGGTAGTGAAGGAGTTTGGGGTGCTTTCCTTTATTGGACAGAGTTGTGAGTGTAGGAGTTGGGAACGTTACGTTGTGGCTGGTGGTTAGGCCACTGTTGGAATACTGCATTCAACTCTGGTTTCCCTGCTACAGGAAAAATATTGTGAAATTTAAAAGGGTTCATAAAGGATTTACAAGGATGTTACTGGGATGAGAGGGCTTGAGCTATAGGGAGGGGCTGAGCAGGCTGAGCCCCGCCCCTCCAATCGCCAACAGGACAGAACCCCACTGGTCCTCACCTACCACCCCACCAACCTCCATATACATCATATCTTCCGTTGTCATTTCCGCCACCTCCAAACGGATCCCACCACCAGGGATATATTTCCCTCCCCTCCCCTATTAGCGTTCCGAAAACACCACTCCCTCCGTGACTCCCTCGTCAGGTCCACACCCCCCACCAACCCAACCTCCACTCCCGGCACCTTCCCCTGCAACCGCAAGAAATGCAAAACCTGCGCCCGCATCTCCCCCCTTACTTCCCTCCAAGGCCCCAAGGGATCCTTCCATATCCGCCACAAATTCACCTGCACCTCCACACACATCATTTACTGCATTCGCTGCACCCGATGTGGCCTCCTCTATATTGGGGAGACAGGCTGCCTACTTGTGGAACGTTCCAGAGAACATCTCTGGGACACCCGGACCAACCAACCCAACCACCCCTTGGCTCAACACTTCAACTCCCCCTCCCACTCCACCAAGGACACGCAGGTCCTTGGACTCCTCCATCGCCAGACCATAGCAACACGACGGCTGGAGGAAGAGCGCCTCATCTTCCGCCTAGGAATCCTCCAACCGCAAGGGATGAACTCAGATTTCCCCAGTTTCCTTATTTCCCCTCCCCCCACTTTGTCTCAGTCCCAACCCTCGAATTCAGCACCACCTTCCTAACCTGCAATCTTCTTCCTGACCCCTCCTCCCCCACCCCCGCTCCGGCCTATCACCCTCACCTTAACCTCCTTCCACCTATCGCATTTGCAACGCCCCTCCCCCAAGTCCTTCCTCCCTACCTTTTATCTTAGCCTGCTTGGCACACTCTCCTCATTCCTGAAGAAGGGCTCATGCCTGAAACGCCAATTCTCCTGCTCCTTGGATGCTGCCTGACCTGCCGCGCTTTTCCAGCAACATATTTTCAGCTCTCACTGTTATCTGTCTAATTAAGAACATGCAACTTTTAAAAAACTTTTGCATGAAGGAAACCACTTTATATCAGTACATCAGGGTAGCTTGCTGGGGCAGTTGAAGAACTGGACCCTACTCTCTTAGGTTATTAGAACCTAGTTAGTTTAGCTTATACGAACCATTGTTATGTTGTAATAGTGATGCTATTGGTAAATAAAGGGAATGACTAAAATTAAACTAATCTGTCTGTAAGAGGGTTTTCTATTCCAAACTTCCAAAGAGTACGATCTCCGGAACGAACCGAGAGGGAGGCTTTACAGGTTTGAGTCCACAAGGGATTCCCTGGGCCATCTCAAATCTCCACTTTAACATTCAGAGATGTTATTACATACCTCTGGAGCAAGTGGAACTTGAACCTGGTCCTCCTGGGTCAGAGGTAGGAACACTAACATAGCTCCACTATAGCATTAGCCTAGGGATCTGGATTGCCTTTCTTGTGATATTACCACTGCACCACTATTTGAGGCCTGATTCACAGCTGTCAGCTGGCCTTTCCAACCTAATTTTGAGCTGGTGATGTGTTGAGCTGGTACCTGGTAGTATGCTGTAGGATGAGGTCTAGAGCACTGGATTGAGAACAGAGTCTTGGTTAAGGAGATCCTTCCAGTGAGCCCTGACTGCCCCTCATTTGAATTCCACTCAGTTCTTAGCTCTAATTGGGATAGGTTCTTGGTTGTTCATATGCACAATATCCCAACTGGTCTCTGTGCAAAAATAATTTGCAACTTTTATCTAATTTTTCTGCCAATTTCTTTACATCTGTGCCTCTTGGTTATTGACCTTGAACGGAAATAGTTCCTACCTATATGATCTATTGTTTTATTTAACCTATTTTTCTAATCAACCTATTCAGGGATGCTTCAGGGTTGGGGACATTACCACTGCACCACAAGAGGGCCCTATATGCTCTATCTAGACTCTTCACAATTGTGCTTTTAAGTTAAATTTTGAATTAAACGTTTCCTTAGTCTAAACAAAAACTGAAAGAACTGTGGATGCTGGAAATAAGAAACAAAAACAGAAATTGCTGGAAAAGCTCAACAGGTCTGCCAGCACCTGTGCAGAGAAATCAGGGTTTAATATTTCAGGTCCAGTAACCCTTCCTCAGAACTGAAGAACCATCGGCTCTGAGAAAGGGTGACTAGACTCAAAATGTTAACTCTGATTTCTCTCCACAGATGCTGCCAGATCTGCTGAACTTTTCAGCAACTTCTATTTTTATTTCCTTGGTCTATGCTGTTTCAAAGAAAGATGAGCTCCATCTTCTTATGCTGTAAGTTCCTATTTAACAAACTTACCTTTATCTGTAATTTTGTCCTAGGGTGGTATCAAAGCTGTTGTTTGGACAGATGTATTCCAACTCTGTATAATGGTGATTAGCCTTCTGACTGTGCTGATTCAAGGATCAATTCATGTTGGAGGGCTCAACAAGATTTGGAACATTGGTGAAAATGGTGGCCGGATTAATTTTTTAGAGTGAGTATTTTGACATTTATAGGTGAAAGGAATAGTTATATCAAAAAGTTTGAGTTCTGGGAATTTCAAACATTTGAAAGGTCATAATTTAATCTGGTTTGATATTGCTGCACCTAGAATGGACTTGTGATTTTGACCTATATCATGGCACTATCAATGTAATTGGGATTAAAAGAAATGTCAATGTAATTGGACCCCAATATGCAATTAAGCAGCAGGCTAACCCGCTTAAGTTAAATTTTGTAAATTCTGTGTGAGATTTTGAGATTTAACACAATGCTATTACCACTAATTCTAGTTTAATTTGGTTAACTAGTAGGTTAAATTAAAAAATTAAAAGAATACTGGACCCTCTTGTGATGCAGTGGTAGTGTTCCTTCCATTGGCCTGTGAGGCCCGGGTCAAGTCCCGCTTGCTCCAGAGATGTGTACTAATGTATCTGAACAGGTTGATTAGAAAACAATAGATTAAATTTAAAAAAATAAAAATTAAGAGTAGAACCCTGAAAGTTAAAATCAGAATGATTGAAATCTCCTGGCATTTAAGAAACTCATCTTTAGCTGTGCTCTGAAAGATCACAGACTCGATTTTTACCTCACTCACATGCTAATTGGCAAATCTGATTAGATTATTGAACGTGTGATGTGGGAGAAATGAGATCTGCTTCATGGAGCATGAGCACCAGTACAGGGGTAAGTGAGATCTGTACAGATGGAGCAGTCTCCATCTAAATGTGCTGGTGCCAATGTTCTTGTCAACTGCATAACTAGGGAAGTAGCGAGGATTTTAAACTGAATAGTGGAGACAAAGGATCAGATTTGGGAAGATGTGGTAAAACAGTAGAGCAAGGTTAAAGACAAAAGTGAAAATGAGGACTTCAGATGCTGGAGATTTGAGTCGAGAGTGTGGTGCTGGAAAAGCACAGCAGGTCAGGCAGCATCTGAGGAGCAGGGGAATCGACGTTTTGGGCACAAGCCCTTCATCAGAACAAAGGTATTAATCCAGAAAATGATAAACAGACTGTGCCAGGAAGGGATGGAGAGGGGAACCCTTAAGAATAAACCAAAAAAAGACTAGAATTTACAAAAAGAATAAAACAAATGTCACTTTATCTGAATGCATATGGTATTCAAAACAAAACAGATGAACTGAGAGTGCAAATAGAAGTAAGTATGATCTGTAGCCATTTCAGAGTCCCTGCTACAGGATTGGTGCATGCATTATGATGGATACAGGAAATAAAGGAAGGACAGAAAGCTAGGAAAAGGTGGAGGGACGACTCTCTTAGTATTAGTGTAATGGAAAGGGATGACCTAAGTTCAATAAACGATTTGGGTAGAAATGAGAAATGATCAAGGCAGGAAGTCACTTCTGGGTGTATTGATCTAAAGAAAGTGAATCTGGAGAATTGAAAATGGAAAATAAGAAGACGGCACATGAATTGAACAGATATTTTGCATTGATCAACATTGCAGAGGATACCAATAACATCTCAGCGATTAAATCAGGAAATAGAAAGGTGAGAGGAACTAAGGGAAGTCATAATCATCTGAGAAGTGATGTTGAGTGATTTGTTGGAGATAAAGGTTGATAAGTACCTGAGTCCTGATGGAGTTCAGCCCAGGGTCTGAAAATCAAAAGTGGCTAGTGGGGTATTTAATACAGTACATTAGTTTTAATTTTCCAAAACTTCATTGATTCAGGGAACGTCTGATTGCAAATAGCAAATGTAACTCCTTTATTCAAAATGAAGGGAAATAGAAAGAAGGAAACTGCAGGCTCGCTATGTTAATATCTGTCAATGGACAAATGTTAGCAGCTATTATTAAAGAATTTTTAGCAGAGAACTTAGGTAAGTTCAAGGTAATTAATCAGTCAACATGATTTTGTGAGAGGGCATCATGTTTGATTATTGTATTAATTCTTTTGAGGAAGTAACATGTTTTGTGGACAAAAGGGAATTGATCAATGTACTGTTCTTAGGTTTCCAGAAGATGTTTGATAAAGTGTCATATCAAAGTTTATTGGAGAAAATAAAATCTCTTGGTGTGGGTAGCACATTAACATCGATAGAAGATTGGCTGGCGAACTGGAAACATATTGTTTTCATGTTGGCAAAATGTAACATGTGGTTTGCTACATGGTTTGGTGTTAGGACCTCAATTGTTTGCAATGTATATAAAAGACTTGGATGAAGGGACAGAAGTTGCCAAACTTGCTGATGTCACAAACATAGGTCGGAAAGTAAGTTGTGAAGAGGACTTAAGATGGATGTGCATAGTTAAGAGAGCGGGCAAGACATGAACATGTCCATTTTGGCTGGAAGAATAAAAAAGCATAGCATCTAAATGGTGAGAGGTTCCAGAACTTTGTGATGCAGAGAGAACTGGGTGTCCTAGTGTATGAATGTTAATATGCAGATACAAATAACTAAGAAATATAAGTGATAATGTTGTCATTTAGCATGAGTGCATTTGAATACAATGTGAGGAGCTAATGCTTCAGTTTTACAGGGCATTGGTGTAACTATATCTGGAACCTGCACATTGTTGGTCACTTTATTAGAGAAAGGGTTTACATGCTATGGAATCATTTCAGAGAAGACTTAACATCTGGAATAAGTTTATTGTCTTCTGAGGAAAGGTTGGATGGACTCTGATTGTATCCACAGGAGTTTAGAATAGTAGAGGAGTAACTTGATTGAAATGTGAAAGCTCCTGAATTGTTGATGTGGAGAGGATGGTTCCTCCTACAGGAGAGTTAAGAACTAGGAATCACTGTTTAAAAAATGTAGGGATTGTGCTTTTAAAAAAGATGATGCAAAAGAGGGTTGTGGGATGTTGGAACTCACTTCCTGACAAAAGGCAGAGTTCTTGGTAGAGGTGAATTGTGGACCAGGCTCAAGGAGTGAATGTCTTACTCCTGTTCCTTGATCGAATGTTCGTATGTGCATCTTTTGATTTTCAGATGGATAATGTAAAGATAAAGAGAAGTTCTACAAGAGAATTAATAGGTGCTCAAATAATTGGAGAATATTTTTATTTTAGTTTTGATCCTGATCCAAGAAGAAGACAT
The DNA here is from genome assembly GCF_047496795.1 of Chiloscyllium punctatum. Taxonomy (NCBI): domain Eukaryota; kingdom Metazoa; phylum Chordata; class Chondrichthyes; order Orectolobiformes; family Hemiscylliidae; genus Chiloscyllium; species Chiloscyllium punctatum. The sequence goes on along the minus strand of NC_092777.1, from coordinate 62,370,161 downwards.
ACATTTTGGACTATATTAGTAGGAGGTACATTTGGATGGACAGCAACGTATAGTTGTAATCAAGCGCAAGTACAAAGATACCTGGCTTGTAGGAGTGAAAATGAAGCAAAAAAGTAAGTTATCATTTAATTAAAACTAAGTTTGAATTCTTAGTTATGAATGTGCTTCAACACCTTTTTATATCTTGGATTTCCTGTGGAGTCCTTCATAAATTTGAAACTAATTACACTTCAGTAATTGATGCATTTTACTTATCAATAGACTTACAATTTTATCATGAGTCTGGACTTTGACTACACTTAGAACTTGGACTTTTGAAAATTTGTCAACATATTGCAACCACTACGTAAATCATTGAGAGTAATTTCTTTTCAATAGACACTCGAGCTTTATTTCATTTCACTATGAATCTAAATGTCTCCTGAAGGAGGATACTGGTTGGAATCTTGTGCTCCTGATTGTGGTGAGGCTGGAGACAAGAAGGTACATAACTAATAAATATTGGGTATTAGCATAACCAAACAATACTGACATTTTAATAAAAGGAAAATTTGACCAGTGCTGGAATTCTGAAATAAAAATAGTACTGAAGAAACTCAGGTATGGCAGCACCTGTAGAGAGAGAAACCAAGTTAATATTTCAAGTCCAGCATGAGTCTAATCTGGAGCTCACTACTTTTGAAGTTGGCTACTTGTGTCCACTAGAAGAAAATCATGATGACAGCTGGCGTATCGAAGATAAGTCCTATCCCTGTTCCCATAGAATTGACAAATAGCAACAGAGGAATGACTCTACCACAGTAGTTATCATCATAATAGTTGTGATAGTTTTCATATCTGGTTTTAACTGAGATGGTAACTGGGAGAAATTCTGCAGCTTGCATGTCTCACACTTAAAAAGTCTGGACTTTCTCATTTAATGAAAACTTGTTGAACAACCTTAGATGCAGACACAGAAGTATATCAAGCTAACTGTCACTTAGAAATCTTTTTATGTGGGCTACAAATGTATCACGCTTGAACTATTAATAAAACCTTCATAAATAAAAATGGAAAGAACTGCAGATGCTATAAATCAAAACAAAAATAGAAATTACTGAAAAAGCTTAGCAGGTCTGGCAACATCTGTGGAGAGAAATCAGTATTAATGTTTTGGGTTGTGACCCTTCCTCAGAACTGAATGAAGCCCTCACTTCCGTTTAATATATTCCAAATTTGTCAGCACTGTCTGAAATTATGGGCAACCTATGGTAAGAAAACAGCCTGATAGATCTTTAGATTAAAGTTCTATGTTATTGCTGTTATGCCTGTAACTGCCACAATTTTACAGTTTTGTGGAAATGGTGTGTGGGTGTGTAGTGATCGGAACCAGGTGGATCTCGTCGAGTATGAGATCCTTGATTAGGGTTGTTTACCTGGGCCATTCAGGAAGCCCTGGCTGTCGAATGTAAACAGGGGATACACCTGTGCCCCGCTGTTCCTGGAGAAGGAGCACGAGGTGTCTACCAACACCCTCTAAGTTTTCAGGGAGAGGTGGGTACCGCAGGGAGTGGAGTGCATTATTTCCCCCTCCAACTCTATTTTGATTTAATCTCTGCCCACCCCTTCACTGTTTGATGACACAGCATTGCCCTCTGAGAAGGACAGTGCTTATCACCAGGCACTCTGGTGTTCCCTTTCTTCCTGGTGGTGGAAAATGAATAAAGAGCTATATACCTGTTGTCTTTCACTGTGTCTCACAATTGCACACGCACATCATGGGTGTTGGGGAAAATATAAGCACTTACCTCAGTTAGACGGTAGTGTGGGAGTAAGAAAAAAAAAGAAAAAAAACAGGAGATTTTGAATCTCCAAAAAAAAGGAGGAAAAAATATAAACAGGGGATACATCTGTGCCTGAGTGTCCCTGGAGAAGGAGCACATGGTGTCTGCCAACATCCTCGAGATTTTCAGGGAGAGGTGGGCACCACAGGGAGTGGAGTGTTTTATTTCCCCCTCTGACTCTATTTTGATTTAATCCCTCCCCTCCCCTTCACTTTTTGGATCATGCAGCATTGCCCTTTGATGAGAATGGCACTGCTTGTCACTGGCCACTCTGGTGTTCCCTTCCTTCCTGGTGGTGGAAATTGAATAAAGATTTAAACACCTGTTGTTCTTCACTGTGTCTCACACCTGCACACACACATGATCGATACTGGGGAAAATATGCCGCTGTTAGGTGGTAATGTGTGGGAAATTTTAAAAAATTAACCAGGCGATTTAGTAGTAAGAGGCTAGGGTCCAAATCTATTGGCATGGAATTGGTTGAGAAAGATTCACTGAGATTGGCTTAATATTTTTGGTTCAAAAATGGCTGCCTCAGTGAAGTCCTAGTCAAATACCCAGGAGTTTTTCAGGAATGGCTTGGGACTATTACTGGGGCCAAAGCCACTTTACATGTTGATCAGGAAGCAATTCTGTGATTTTGCAAGGCCTGCCAGGGACCATTTACATTCCTGGCAGAAATAGAGACAATAGTCAGGAGGCTGGAGAGTGAAGGAATCATCAAACCAGAGCAGTTTGCGGAATAGGCAGCGATTATGAAACCTGACGGCTGAGTTTGCCTTTGTGAGGATTTTAAACAAACGGTAAACCGCTTTTCACAGCTAGATAAATATCCAACCTCTCGTATACAGGACTTGTACAGAAAGTTGGCGGTGGGGGGCTGTCCTTTACGAAGCTGGATATGAGCCATACCTTCCTGCAATAGAGACTGGATGAGGAGTCCCAAAAGTATGGCACAATTAACATCCATGAGGGTTTCTGCCTGTATACAAGGCTGCCATCTGAGGGTGTCATCAGCCTGTGCTGTTTTCCAGCGGGCCCTGGTGAACATTTTACAAGGGCTACCCCAGGTTGCTTATTATCTGGATAACGTGCTAATAACATGGAAGACCAATAAATGGCCCTTGGAGAACTTGGACATAGTGCTTAAACGTTTCTCCCAGGTAGAGGTATGCCCTAGAAAGAAAAATTATGTATTACACATGTCCTAAGGGACCTACTTGTCAACAAAACCAGGTTACAACTGTTGGAAAATAAAGTGAGGGTGGTCAAAGGACCCCTGGCTCCCATGTTTGTACCAGAACTCAGATATTTCCTTGGGCAAGTGAATTATTATGGAAAATTCATACATAACCTGGCCTCCATCTTGGCACCCTTATACCTGCTATTGAAATAGGTTCAACCTTGGAAATTGCCGCATAGACAAGAAGTAGCCTTTAAAGAAGTGAAAAAGCAGCTATTATCATCTCAGATATAGGGCCACTTCAATCTGAAGTGAGAGGTGGTACTGACATGTGATGCCTCCCCAAATGGTATCGATATAATGTTGCCACACTGGTGACCCAACACCCAATAGTCCCGGATCTTGGCTGATGCAGAATACAAGTATGCCCAGATGGAGAAGGAAGGTTTGGTGGTCATCTTTGGTGTGATGATATTCCACCAGTACCTTTACAGATGGGAATTTATCATAGTAACAGATCATAAACCCCTCCTAGGGCCACTGAAGAAAGACCATACGGCGCCCATAGCTTCCAGTAGAACTCAGCAGTCGGCTCTTATTTTCAATATGTACAGGTACAAATTAGAACACTGTCCAGGGCACCAAGTGGCTGATGTGATTGCCTTGATCTGCCTCCCACAGGCAGATGCTCCACCGGTGGTCCCTCCCTGGAAAGTCCATTCTAGACATCCTTCCGGTTACTGCTGACAATGTCTGACTGTGGGCACAAAAAGATCCTGTCCTAGCAATACTAAAACAGCTGGTGGTAATGGGGTCATCACAACCAGGATTAAAACATTTCTAGACCCATTGAGACCAGATCACTGTAAAGGATGACTACAGGAAGCAAGAGTAATTGTCCTGAGTAAAGGTTCCAACCTGATACTGGCTGAACTCCACTAGGTTCATTCAGGGGTTTACAAGATGAAGATATGTCTGGTGGCTAAGGTTGGATGCTGACATAGCTGTGTTGGTGGGACAGTGCTCAGAGTGCCAATAAAGACAAAAATAGTTACCAGTGATGCTCCTACATTTGTGAGATTGGCCGAGTTAACCCTGGATTCAGTTACATAACAACTATGCTGGTCCTATCATGGGCTCAGTATTCCTGGTAATTATGGATCCCCATTCAAAGTGGTTGGATGTACATAAAGTTTGTTTGGCAAACCTAGGGTTGACAGTTGAGAAGCTGCGAGCATCATTTGCGATGAACGGATTCCCAGAAATATTGGTCATGGACAATGGGACATAAGGATAGCTCCATACCATTCACCATCCAATGGTGTGGCAGGATGAGTGGTCCAAACGTTGAAGGTTGGCTTAAAGAAGCAGCCTACAGCCTCACTCAACACCAAACTGTCCCAGTTCCTGTTTGATTTATAGTACCACCCCTCATACAACTACAAGGATAGCTCCAGCAATGTTGCTGATGGGAAGAAGACTCCGCACCAGGTTAAACCTGATATTCCCAGACCCCGGGGAAGAGTGTGAAACAGCAGCTGGAATGCCAATGCCGGCTGTCTGCCTCCTCTAAATGAGAGAGAGAGAGAGCTTAATTCAGGATACAAAATTTGGTGCTGAAACCATATAAATGACCTTGGGATGGGTATGAGGTGACATTGATGCAAGGTCAGCTCCTGTGATTTCCAAAGTTCAGTTAGGTGAGGCGATCCTGAACAAACATGTGATCACCTGAAAGCTGTTTCCTCACAAAAGGGCAGGATAAAAGTATGCCTTGCCCCTCAGAACAGCCAGAAGGCCTGTCAGAAATCATGGGTTCTCCCCCTCCGTTTAATGTCAGCATCCAAGATGGATGCAGTCTCAGTAGACTTACCACCGGAAGAAGAGGAGGAACTTTCCCAAGATGCTCTGGATGCAAGAGAAGGGCTATGGTCTGGTACACGTCACTCGTGTCAGAGTCTGAACCAGAGGAACTGGATCTAGGGTGAAAATGTTGCAAGAAAATCTTCAAGAGAAAGACCAAGCCTACATAGGAGGTGAGGGATGTATTTATTGGAATCAGGAACTTATTTGGAGTTGTTATCCTGGGCCAATCAGGAAGTCCTGGCTGACCAATGTAAACAGGAGATTTAGGTTCTCTTCAGTTTAGGGGACTGATTCTGCACTGGCTGGCCAAAGCAGTGTCCTGTACACAGGTAAATAAAGGGTGACCAGTGATGGGATACTGGCCTTTGTGCAGTTATTTTAGGGTTGCTCACTCATGGTCTAATTGAGGCCCTGAAGTGTGCAATTAATACCTGTTTAATTAATTGAATTGAATTTATTGTCACGCGTACTGAGGAACAGTGAAAAGCTTTGTCTTGCGAGCAATACAGGCAGATCATATTGTTAAGTAGCATAGATAGTAAGTAATAGGTAAACAGCTGCACAAACAGGTACAGGCGAATGTTAAGAGTTTGTGAGACCATTCAGTATTCTAATAATAGTAGGGGAGAAGCTGTTGCGAAACTGGCTGGTGCATGTGCTCAGGCTTCTGTACCTTCTCATCGATAGTCGATGTTGTAGAAAAACATAGCCAGGGTGGGATGGATCTTTAAGAATGCTGGCAACCTTTCCTTGACAGCGGGCCTGGTAGTTGGATTCTATAGATGGGAGGTTGGTCTTTGTGATTGTCCGGGCTGAGTTCACCACTCTCTGTAACCGTCTCCGATCTTGAATGGTACAGTTGCCATGCCAGGTAGTAATACATCCAGACAGAATGCTCTCGATGACGCACCTATAAAAGTTGGCAAGGGTATTCGCCTTCTTGCCAAATTTTCTCAGCTGCCTGAGGAAGAAGAGACATTGTTGGGCCTTTGTAACAAGTGCATCCACATGAAGAGTCCAAGAAAGCGTGTTGTGGATGACCATGCCTAGGAGCTTGACACTCTCCACTTGTTCCACCTCTGTGCTATTAATGTGTAGAGGGGCATGAGTATCATCCTGCCGAAAGTCAATAATGAGTTCCTTTGTTTTGTTGGTATTGAGAGCTAGGTTGTTATCAGTGCACCATTTTTCCAGGTCTTCCACCTCAAGTCTATAGTTTGTTTCGCCATCTGAGATTTGACCGACTTTGTTGGTATAATGCTTCATTTTGCAGCCATTTTGATTTTACAGATCACGCTATATATGTGGGTAGGTAATATCTTGTGGGCTGCTGGTCAGTGAAGGAGAAGTAGGAATGTTGGGTTCCTTTTCCCTGGCCATTTGTCCAGTTAGAACCCCAACAAGATCATAGACTGAGTTTGGAGGTGTTCATTGTTCCACTTCTTCCTGCAATACTGGCTGATATGGTGTGGCACTGAGTCTACTAGCTTACGATCACTGGCAGCCTTCTGAGGCAAATGAAGTTCCACATTAACTAAAAGATTAGAGCAGAACAAGCTGGGCAAACTGAAGCAAGCTCACACCCAAAATTTACTCTATAGTCCAGGATGTCCACCCATTTCATATCTTCCAGTTCAATGTCTCCCCATACTTCAATATATAGGCGAACCTTCAATGCAGCATCTTAATATATAACAACATGAGAGTTCTTGCCCAAATATAGCATTGGTATAAATAATCTGGTAAAAAACTCAGAATGAAGACATACACTTCTTTCTGCACTGCTCAAAACTCCCTGATATTTACACACATGGTTTTCAGTAAAACAAAGTCAAGAACATCTTATTGAGACCTTGCTGTCCCTGGATGGCAAACATCCAAAGAAATGTGCTGCTTTTTCTCCATTATAGTGCTTTGTTTAGGTATGACTTGTGGATCAGTATTGCAAAAGATGCTTGACGACTTCAGGGGCACATTAGGATTATGGGACATGGGTCTCCTCTTTCATGGTACTTTATTCCTTGGAAGAATCTGCTTTGGTTAGATATCTCAAACTTCTTGTGTCAGAAGTGTGGTCTTCTCCACTGGCTCACTGAGGGGAATATTTAGAGCTGTAAGAGATGGCATGCTTGGGCAAGTCAATGCTCAGATTATTGGGATGACTGGGCTAATTTTAATCTGGATTGCCTGAGCATGTGCAGATTACAAAATTTTCTGGTATACAATATGCATATTAAAAGAAATTACAGGATAAATGTATGAGTTTATCATTTTGTGAGAACTTGAGATTTCTTCCACCTTTACAAAGTTAAGGAAGAGAAAGCAATTGTAGATTAAAAGTCCAAAGCCTGTGTTTCAGTCAAATTAGGACATTGTATTTGATTAGTTTGTTAATTAGAAAGAATAAAGCCCTGGTCTAGATGTATTGTTCCAACTTATTAAAGCACAGGGAAGAGTTGGTGAATTAGATTGGGAGTAAGAAACTTAGGTTAGAAATAACTGTGCCAAGCTTAAATAAAAGTAATTACAGAGGAGTGAAGACTGAGTTAGCTGGAATGGACTGAAAAGAAGTTTGACAGCAAAGAAGGTTAACGAATAAGGGCAGACCTTGAAGGAAATCATTCATGAATCGCAATAAAGATGTATCACAGTGAGAAAGAAGGATTCTAGGAAAGGGATTTGCTAGCCATGATTAACTAGGGTTTAAGAAACAGTATCAAATTGAAAGGAAAAAATAAGACCATAAGAAATAGGAGTGGAAGATAGGCCATTCAGCCCATTGAGTCCACTCCGCCATTCAATCATGGCTGATGGACATTTCAACGCCACTTACCCACACTCTCCCTGTTTCCCTTAATTCATTACGAGATTAAGAATTTATCAATCTTTGCCTTGAAGACATTTAACATTCCGGCCTCCACTGCACTCTGTGGCAGTGAATTCCACAGGCCCAACACTCTCTGGCTAAATGAGTAATGCGGCAAAGATTAGTGATAAACTAGATGATTCAGAAAGTTTCAAAAATCTGCAAAAGATGAACAGAACAAAAGAATGAGAGGGAAGATAAACCTTTGAGAGTAAAGTTGCAAGTAATATCAAGATGGACAGCATGAGCTTCTTTAAATAAATACAAAGGAATAGAGAGGCCAAAGTGAACATAGATCTGTTAGAGAGTAAACTCTGAAAATAATAATGGAGAACCAGGAAATGGCAGAGGAGTTGAATAAATATCCTGCGTCAGTATTAATGGTAAAAGACATTGATAGAATAAGAATAAATAATCCAGTGTCAAAAAAGGAGAGTAAATGAATACACCAACTATGACTAGAGAAAAAAAGTACTAGAGAAACTAATGGGACTAAAAACTGATATGTTCCATAATCTTGATGGGATGCAAACTAGAATATTAAAGTAAGTTGCTACAATGATAGTGGATGCACTGATAGAATGTCTTCCAAGAAACTGTAGGTTCTGGAAATGTACTGGAGGATTGGAAAACTGCCAATATAGATGTAGTTATTCAAAGGTAAGGAGACAAAAATAAAGTATTGACCTGTTTCTGTATTATTCATCTGAGATATTTGTTGCTCAGGTTGAGGTTCTGGATGTAGGTTTGCTCACTGAGCTGGAAGGTTAATTTTCAGACGTTTTGTCACCATACTAGGTAACATCTTCAGTGAGCCTCCAGATGAAGCACCGGTGGTGTAGCCCGCTTTCTACCTCTATGTTTGGGTTAACATATAAATAGAAAGCAGGCTACACCACTGGTGCTTCATTCAGAGGCTCACTGAAGATGTTACCTAGTATGGTGATGAAATGTCTGAAAATGTATTTTCCAGCTCAGTGAGCAACCTACATCCAGATTTGAGAGATGTGGGCATCGCTGGCTGGCCAGCATTTATTGCCAGTCTCTAGTTGCCCTTGAGAAGGTGGTGGTAAGCTACCTGCTTGAAACACTGGAGTTTACCTGCTGTGGGTTGACCCACAATACCATTAGGGAGGGAATTCCCAGACTTTGAACGAGAGCAGTGAAGGAAAGGATGATATATTTCCAAGCCAGGATGCTGAGTAGCTTGGAGGGGAATTTTGAAAGTGGTGGTGTTCCCATATATCTGCTGCCTTGTCCTTCTAGATGAAATGGTTGTAGGTTTGGAAGGTGCTATCTGAGGATCTTTGGTGAATTTCTGCAGTAGCTACTGAGTGTCAGTGGTGTAAGGAATGGATTCTTGTGGATGTAATGTCAATCAAGCGGGCTGCTTTGTCTTGGGTCGTGTCAAGATTCTTGAGTGTTGTTGAGTCTGCACTCATCCAGGCGAGTGGGATGTATTCCATCATACCCCTGACTTGTGCTTTGTAATGTGGACAGAGTTTGGGGAGTCAAGAGGTGAGTTACAGTACTCCTAACTTATGACCTGCTCTTGTAGCCACTGTGTTAATGTGGAGAAAGTGAGGACTGCAGATGCTGGAGATCATAGTTGAGAGTGTGGTGCTGGAAAAGCACAACAGGTCAGGCAACATCTGAGGAGCAGGAGAATTGATGTTTCAGGCATAAGCCTTCATCGGGAATGCGGCTTATGGGCCAGGGGGCTGAGCGATAAATGAGAGGGGGTGGGGGCTGGGGGGATGGTAGCTGAGAATGTGATAGGTTGATGAAGGTAGGGGTAATGGTGATAGGTCGGACAGGAGGGGGGAGCGGATAGGTGGGAAGGATGATGGACAAGTCAAGAGGTTGGTGCCGAGTTGGAAGGTTAGGACTGGAATAATGTTGAGGAGAGGGGAAATGGGGAAACTGGTGAAATCCACATTAATCCCATATGGTTGCAGTGTCCCAAGGTGGAAGATGAGGTGTTCTTCCTCCAGACATCGGGTGGTTAGGGTTTGGTGATGGAGGAGGCCTAGGACCTGCATGCCCTTGGTGGATTGGGAGGGCAAGTTAAAATGTTCAGCCAAGGGACAGTGGGGTTGGTTGGTGCGGGTGTCCCAGAGATGTTCTCTGAAACGATCTGCAAGTTGGTGTCCTGTCTCTCCGATGTAGAGGAGACCACATCGGGTGCAATGGATACAGTAGAAGATGTGTAAATTTCTGTCAGATGTGGAAGGATCCTTTGGGGCCTTGGATGGAGGTGAGGGGGGGGAGGTATGAACGTGGGTTTTGCATTTCTTGCAGTGGCAGGAGACGAAGCCGGGAGTGGGTATGGGCTGGTGGGGGTCGTGGATCTGACAAGGGAGTCGCGGAGGGAATGGTGATTCTGAAACGCTGATAGGGGTGGGGAGGGAAATATATCCCTAGTGGTGGGGTCTGTTTGAAGTTGACAGAAGTGACAGAGGATGATGTAATGTATACGGAGATTTGTAGGGTGAAAGGTGAGGACCGGGAAGCTCTGTTCTTGTTGTGTTGGGAGGGGTAGAGTTCAAGAGCAGAGGTACGGAAAGTGGAGGAGATAAGCTGGAGGGCATTGTCAACCACGTGGGAGGAGAAGTTTCTGTCTTTGAAGAAGGAGGCCGTCTGGGATGTTTTATGGGGGAATTGGTCATCCTGGCAACAGATACGGTGGAGACCCCTGTACTTCCCATCTATCCACTCCCCACTCCTCTCCAACTTATACCTTCTCCCCCATCTTCATCTACCTATCGCATTCTCAGCTACCTTCCCCCACAGCCCCACCTCGCTCCTGTTTATCGCTCAGTCTCCCAGCTCACAAGCCACATTCCTGATGAAGGGCTATGCCCGAAACATCAATTCCGCTGCTCCTCGGATGCTGTGTGAACTGCTGTGCTTTTCCAGCACCACACTCTCGACTGCGTTAATGTGGTGTGTCCAGTTGAGTTTGTAGTCAATGATAATTCCCAGAATGTTGATAGTGGGGAATTCAGTGATAGTAACACCATTGAGTGTCAAGTGGCGGTGGTTAGATCGTGTCTTATTGGTAATGGTCATAGCCTGGAATTTGTGGTGCGAATGTTACTTGCCACTTGTCAGCCCAAGTCTGGATATTGTCCAGATTTTGTTGTATTTGAACATGACTGCTTCAGCATCTGAGAAATTGTGAATGGTGCTGAACATTGTGCAATCGTTAGCGAACACCCCCACTTCGGACCTTATGGTGAAGGTCAAGTAATTCATTAAGCAACTGAAGATGATTGGGCCTAGGAAACTAACCTGAGGAACACTTGCAGAGATATCATGGAGATGAATGACCTCCAACAACCTCAACCATCTTAATATGTGTCAGGTATGACTCAAATCACTGGGGAGTTTGCCCCCTTATACCCATTAATTCCAGTTTTGCTAGGACTCCTTAATGCCACACTTGGTTGAATGCAGCCTTGAAGTCAAGGGCTGCCACTGTCAATTCACCTCAACTGACTTGATTGCAACAGTAATTGGAAAATATTAACATGTATTTTAAAGGATATAATAGCAGATCATTCAGAATTACATAATGTAACCAAGAAAAGTCAGGATGGCTTCATGAAGTGGTAACATGCAGGATCGATAAAGGAGAAACAGGAGGCTTTTGATAAGGTACCACATTTTATGCTAGTTAATAAACTAGAAGCCAATTACTTATGTATTAATGACTTGGATAAGTGAAGTGACTGTACTACCACTAAGTTTGAAGATCACTCAAAAGTAGTTGAGAAGTAAGTGATGAGAATGAGGAACTGAGTAGGTAGAGGGATATAGACAGGGTAAGTGAATCACAGAATCCCTATAGTGTGGAAACAGGCCATTGACTCTACTCCAAACCTCCGAAGAGCATCCCACCCAGATCCATCCCCAACCTATCCCTGTAACTCTGTATTTCCCATGGCTAATCCCCTTAGCCTGCATATCCATGGATACTATGGGCAATTTTAGCATGGCCAACCCACCTAACCTGCACACCCTTGGACTGTGAGAGGAAACTGGAACACCTGGTGGAAACCCACGCAGACATGAAGAGAATGTGGAAACTCCCAAACAGACAGTTACCCAAGGCTGGAATGAAACCCAGGTGCTTGGCACTGTGAGGCAGTAATGTTAACCACTAAGCCAACGTGTCGCCCCTTTTAAAATTATGGTGCTGCCGGCATAATCACAAAAAAGCACGTCAACAGTGAGGACTTGCCTCCCCTGACCCCCTAGATGTAATATAATGTGGGAAAATATGAGGTTATGCAAAGATTTGAGAGTCCTCATACACTAGTCACAAAAACTCATAGGTTCAGCAGATAATAGAGCAGGCAAATGAAATGTTCACTTTATTTCAAGGTGAATGGAGTATATAATTAGGATGTCTTATCTAAGAAAGGTTATACTGGTATTAGAGGCAGTCCAGATCAAGTCCACTGGTAGATCCTGGATATAAACAAATTTCCTTATGAGCAGAGGTTGAGTAGATTGGTCTCGTACCTATTGGGATTTAGATAAATGGGGGCTGACCTTATTGAAACGTACAAAACTCTTAGGTGGCTTGACGGGATAGATGTGGAGCAGGTGGTTCTAGGACCATATGGCGTAATCTTAGAACCCACAAACAGATGGGAGGGATTTCTTCTCTCAGTAGGTAGCAATGTACAGAATTCTTCTCTATGGAGGGCTGTTGAGGCTGGGTTGTCAAGTATATTTTCTAGGTGAAATGAACAGATCTTTAATCAATAATGGAATCCAGGATTATGGGGAAAAGGCAGGGACCTGGAGTTGAAGATTATTAGATTATCCATGAGCTCATTGAATGGAGCAGACTGAGTGACCTGAATGACCTATTTCAGTTCCTGAGTTTATGACCTACTTTCTGAAACATCTTTCATGCAAGACACAACCTTTGGATAAATAGATTAATAATTGTCATATTATGGATGCCTCACAACCAAACACTACCCATAGGAAGCAGAACCGTTATCCATAGTAATCAAAGGATGGTAAATGGACCTCAAGAGGGCATCAATACACTGCTGAAATAGGCAAATGCTTGAATTAATCACTGAAATTGAGTGCAGAGATGTGTTAATTCATATATTTTAAGTAGAAAAAATTGAGGAATAGCAACAGAAACTAAATGGTGAAGAAACAGAGAGGCGTGGGGTGTTGTTAGCTACACCAACCTGACTTTGAAGTATATTACAATTATTTGGATGTCAAAATCATGGATCTCCCTACTTAGTAGAACTATGTTTGTCCTTATGCCACAAGGACTGAATTAGTTTAAGAAGACAGCTCACCACCACCTTCTCCAGACAGTTAGGGATGGACAATAAATGCTGACCCAGACATTGATGTCCACCTTTCCAGAATGAATAATAAAAGTTGGCAGGATAAGTTGAGAAGATTATTTTAAACAGTGTATGGAATCCTTAACATTATCTTTTAGAGTCATAAAGTATGGAAGGATGGAAGTTATGTTTGTGCAGAATGAGTTTACTGGAACAGTACCGGGATTAAGAGACTTTGGTGACATGGGAAGATTGGAGAAGCTGGCCTTGTTCTTCTAATAGCAAGAAAATTAAGAGGAGTCAAATAAAAGCAACGTACTATGGATGCCAGAGATCTGAAATAAAAACAGAAAGCACTGGAGAAGCTCAGTTATGTCTGGTTGCACCTGTGATAAGAGAAACAGGTTGGTTTCACAGGTTGGCAACTCGAGGGCTGAAGGGCCTGTACTGCGCTGTAATGTTCTATGTCCGATGTTCTAAGTATGCGAGAGTTCCTTTTCCTATTTAAGATGATGACCTCACAAGGACAGGAAGGATAACTGAAAAGGCCATAAAAAGAGCAAAGGTAAATTATGAAAGAAAACTAGCACAAAATATAAAATGGATAGCAAAAGCTTCGAAATGTACATCAAAAGGAAGAGAGCAGTTAAAGTGAATATCGGTCCTTGGGAAACACAGAAATGGCAGAATCACTAAATCAATATTTTGCTTCAGTTTTCACAGTGCAGGACACTCGTACGGTTCCAACTGTACAGGTAATGCAGAGGTTCTGAAAATGTTTGAGGAACTGAGAACAATCATCACCACTAGGGAGAAAGTAATATTGGGATTCGAGTCATACAATCATTGTTATGATACGGAGGTCGAACCTCTCAGCTAATTAAACCAAACACCCAGAAAAGCTCGCCTCGCCTCGTAATCTAGTAAAATGAATGACAGAGAATTCCTAAATTCTACTGTTTAAAGTAAAATAACAATTTATTTTCTTAACTCTTGTAGTGAACACTAAGCAACAATTATTCACAAGTCTAAATCCCTCTTTTCCTAAGTACTTACTATCTGACTCCAACTGTATAAAAATATGCTGTTCCAATAATCCACTTATTAAACATTACATTAACTTAATCTCAAGACCACACAGTCTCTATTTTCTCCGCTATCTTCAATCTTCTGGCTGCTCATCTCCCTGGGTTGTCTTCTTTCTTTTTTTTACTGCTGGTACATTTTACATGAAAAGGTATTTTCTAATTTCCTTGAGAACAAGATGTTAGATTGGCAGTTAGCTCTCTGGCTGTACAGCAATTGCTCAGTTGTTCGATGGCAGTTACTCTCCATCTAATTTTCAAAATACTGTGTTTATATACTCCCCCATGACACATTAAATTCTTATTATTTAATTGGTTTCCAGGTCTCAAAACAATAAAATTCGAATTCTTTGACTTTTGGTATCCTGGGCGTTATTTAAACAAATTGGTTACATTTGAATTGTTGTCAAAACAACAACCAAAACTCAGGTATCCATTGAACTTGCAGCATGGGTTGGTACCTGGGACTTTGATGTTTTGGCCATTTCGGAGACATGGATAGAGCAGGGACAGGAGTGGTTGTTGCAGGTTCCGGGATTTAGATGTTTTAATAAGAATGGAGAAGATGGTAAAAAAAGGGGGAGGTATGGCATTTTTAGTCAAGAAGTAAGTGAGGAATGCAGATGCTGGAGATCAGAGCTGAAAATGTGTTGCTGGAAAAGCGCAGCAGGTCAACCACATCCAAGGAACAGGAGAATCAACGTTTCGGGCATGAGCCCAAAACGTTGATTCTCCTGCTCCTTGGATGCTGCCTGACCTGCTGTGCTTTTCCAGCAACACATTTTCATCATTGTTAGTCAAGGGCAGTATTACGGTAGCAGAAAGGACGTTTGAAGACTTGTCTACTGAGGTAGTATGGGCTGAAGTTAGAAATGGAAAAGGAGAGATCACCCTGTTGGGAGTTTTCTATAGGCCTCTGAATATTTCCAGAAATGTAGAGGAAAGGATAGCAAAGATAATTCTGGAAAGGAGCGAGAGTAATAGGTTAGTTATTATGGGGGACAGTAACCTTCCAAATATTGACTAGGAATACTATAGTTCCAGTACTTTAGATGGGTCAACTTTTGTTCAATGTGTGCAGGATGGTTTCCAGACACAAAATGTAGACAAGCCAACAAGGGGCTAGGCCACATTGGATTTAGTACTGGGTAATGAACCTGGCCAGGTGTTAGATTTGGAGATAGGTGAGCACTTTGGTAATAGCGACCACAATCCGGTTATGTTTACTTTAGTGTTGGAAAAGGATAGGCATATAACACAGGGTAATAATTATTGCTGGGGAAAGGCAATTATGATGCGAGTAGGCAACATTTAGGATGCATAGGTTGGAGAAGCAAACTGCAGGGGATGGGCACAAATGAAATGTGGAGCTTATTCAAGGACTAGCTATTGCGTGTATGTACCTGTCAGATAGGGAGGAAGTGATTGAGCGAAGGAGCTGTGGTTTACTAAAGAAGTTGAATCTCTTGTTAAGAGGAAGAAGAAGGCTTATGTTAGGAGAGACGTGAAGGCTCAGTTAGGATGCTTGAGAGTTACAAGTTAACCAGGTAAGACCTAAAGAGAGAGCTAAGAAGAGGCAGGAGGGGCCATGAGAAGTTGTTGGCAAGTAGGATCAAGGAAAACCCTAAAGCTTTCTATAGATATATCAGGAATAAAAGAATGGCTAGAGAATGATTAGAGCCAATCAAGGATAGTAGTGGAAATTTATGTGTGGAGTCTGAGGAGATAGGGGAAGCTCTAAATGAATATCTTTTGTCAGTGATCACACTGGAAAAAGACAATGTTTTCGAGGAAAATACTGAAAGTCAGGCTGCTAGATTAGACAGGATTGACGTTCATAAATAGGAAGTGTTAGCATATCTGGAGAGTGTGAAAATAGATAAGTCCCCTGGGCTGGATGGGATTTATCCAAGGATTCTCTGAGAAGCCAGGGAGGAGATTGCAGAGCCTTTGGCTTTGATCTTTATCTCTTCATTGTCTACAGGAATAGTGCCAGGAGGAGAGAAAATGTTATCTGTTTGTTCAAGGTGGGGACTAGAGATAACCCTGGTAATTATAGACCAGTGAGTCTTATTTGGGTTCGGGGCAAAGTGTTGGAAAGGGTTATAAGAGATAGGATTGATAATTATCTAGAGAGGAATAAGTTGATTAGGGACAGTCAACTTGGTTTTGTGAAAGGTAAGTCATGCCTCACGAACCTTATTGAGTTCTTTGAGATGGTGACAAACAGGTGGATGAGGGTAATGCTGTTGATGTGGTGTATATGGATTTCAGTAAGGCATTTGACAAGGTTCCCCAGGGTAGATTATTGCATTAAATATGGAAGCATGGGATTGAGAATAATTTAGCAGTTTGGATTAGAAGGTGGCTAGCTGAAAGAAGACAGAGGATGGTGGTTGGTGGGAAATGTTTACACTGGAGTTCAGTTACTAGTGGTGTGCCACAAGGATCTGTTTTGGGGCCACTGCTGTTTGTCATTTTTATGAATGACCTAAATGAGGGCGTAGAAGAATGGGTTAGTAAATTTGCAGATGACACTAAGGAGTTGTGGATAGTGCTGAAGGATGTTGCAGGTTACAGAGAGACATGCATAAGTTGTATAGCTGTGGCAAATGGAGTTTAATGCAGAAAAATGTGAGGTGATTCACTTTGGAAAGAGCAACAGGAATAAAGAGTACTGGGATAATGATAAGATTCTTGGTAATGTAGGTGAGCAGAGATCTCGATGTCCATTTGCATAGATCCCTGAAAGTTGCCACCAAGGTTGATAAGGTTGTTAAGAAAGCATGGGGTGTGTTGGCTTTTCTTTGTAAAGGAATTGAGTTTCAGAGCCACGTGGTCATGCTGCAGCTGTACAAAACTCTGGTGCAGCCGCACTTGGAGTATTGCGTACAGTTCTGGTCACAGCATTAAAGGAAGGATGTGAAAGTTTTGGAAACGGTGCAGAGGACATTTACTAGGATGTTGCCCAATATGGACTGAAGCTCTTTTGAGGAAAGGCTGAGAGACTTGAGGCTGTTTTTGTTACAGAAAAGAAAGTTGAGAGATGACTTAATTGAGACATACAAGATAATCAGAGGGTTAGATAGGGTGATCAGTAAGAGCCTTTTTCCTTGGATGGTGATGGCTAGCACAAGGGGACATAGCTTTAAATTGAGGGGTGATAGATATTGGACGATGTCAGGTAGTTTCTTTACTCAGAGAGAAGGAGGGCTGTGGAATGCACTGCCTGCATCAGTAGTAGACTCACCAATTTTTAGGGCATTTAAATGGTCAATGGGTAAACATATGGATGAAAATGAAATTGTGTAGGATAGATGGGCTTCAGATGGTTTCACAGGTTGGCGCTATGTCAAGGGCTGAAGGGCCTGTACTGCACTGTTATGTTCTTTGTTAACAGTCAAATGTTACATTTGGAATAGCCTGACCTTTAGCTGGCAGCTGTGGCTGTACTTTAAAATCAGAAAAGCTCTTTCTATCTTAAAGTGACCATAGGTGCTTTTGACTTCATAATTTTGGTCCAATTCGTCCATGCAGACAAGTTCCCAGGGCCCAATGGCCTACATCCTATGCTCTTAAAGGAGTGGCAGCAGAGATAATGTTGGTTATAATATTCCAAAATTCCCTGAATATGGGAAATGTTCCAGTGGACTTGAAAAATGTTGATGTTCACACCGTTATTCAAAAAAGGAGGGAAACAGAAAGTCGGAAACTACAGACCAGTTAGTTTAACATACGTTATTGGGAAATTGTTAGAATCCATTATTAAGGAAGTAACAGCAGAACATTTCTGATGCAGTGCAATCTATCAAACTGAGCTTGACTATATGAATCATGTTTGACTAATTTGCTAGTTCTTTGAAGATATAACATGCAGTGTGGAGAATAAGGATCCTGTAGGTATAGTATGCCAGAAGGAATTTGATAAGATGCCACACAAAAGTTTATTACACAACGTAAAATCACATGGGGTTGGGAGTAATTTATTAGCTTGAGTAGAGGATTGCTTAACAACAGAAAACAGAGAGTTGGGATACATAGGTTTTTTTATTTGGAAAAATACAAGTGGAGTGCCACAGAGTTTGGTCCTTGGATCTCAGCCATCTGTACTCTACGGTTTGGATGCAGGGATAGAAGGTAATAGAGCTAAATTTGCAAATGACACTAAAATAGATGGAAAAGCAAGTTGAAATTAAGAAATAATAAATTTACAAATTGATATGTGAATAGTTATATACATATGTGTAGGTTAAGTAAATGAGCAAATATTTGGCGAATGACATTGAATATGCAGAAGTGGAGGTTATCCATTTTGGTTAGAAAAATAGAAAGGCAGCACGATACCTAAATGGAATAAACTTCAGTGTGCTTTGGTGTGGAGGGAGTTAGGTATCCTTGTGCATGATTTGCCAAAAACTAATATGCAAGTACGGCAGATAATAAGAAAAGCAAATTTTGGCATCTGTTGCTAAAGTAATAGAGTATAAAAATAGGGAAGTGTTTTTGCAACTGCATTAATGAGACTGCACCTGCAATATTGTGTACAATTTTGATCCTCTTGTTGAGGAGGGATATAGTTGCATTGGAGGCATTTTAAAGGAGTTTCACTAGATTGATTGAGATGTGGGGTTTGTCTTATGAACAGAGATTGAGCAATTTATGAGAAGATCTAATTGAGGTACATAAGATGCTAAAGGGGATTGACAAAATAGACATAGAAAGGATATTTCCTCATGTGGAGGCAATCTTGAAAAAGTGGTCATAATTTTAAAATAAGGAGTAGAAAATTTAAAGTAAAGTTAAGGCAAAAATTACCTCTCTCACAAAGTTAAGAATCTGTGAAATTCACTATCCTGGTGTCTGGTGGATGTTGGGACATTGAGTAAATTTAAGGAGGAGATAGACTAATTCTTCATTAATATAGATTGAAAGATTATAGACTGTGGGCCAGAAAGTGGAGCTGAGCCCAAGATAAGATCAGCCATGATCGTATTAAGTGATGGAGCAGGCTACAAGTTCAGCTTGGAGACTTTAATGGTTGAACAATATCAGAGCCAAAATACATACCATGATTTACAATACTAAGTGAAGAAAGTATTTCTTGAATGATATAATTTTAGCATGTTTTTTTTTGGCTAATTATTCTTGTTTTTCTTTTCTCCTGACTTACCTGAATAACTTAACCATAATTACATATTTGTAATATTCAATTACATGAATAGCATGAATTTTAACATTCACTGCAAGATTATATTGTGTCAGTCATATTTTGTTCAGATTTTAACACTGAAAAGTGTATAAATAAGCAGAGTTCATTTTGTAAGTGTCATGCAAAATGTGTAATCTTGCTGTACTTATTACCACAACTTTTTCTGATTTCACAGAGCTCTGTTTCTGAACTGGTTTGCTATGATTATTGTGCTTACAACAGCTTGCCTGTGTGGTTTAGTTTTGTATGCTGTCTATGAGACCTGTGATCCGATAAAGGCAAACAAAATTAGTAACTCCAATCAGGTGAGTAATGTTTTATTCAGTTTTACAATGAACTTAATTTGTAGCAACATTAATTTTAGCACTTGTTTTCTTTTTGTAAGTATCAGATTTTGACCTCATGATACAATTCAATTAATAACATGTAAGGTCAAATAGATATCACAAAAGTGTTCTCACTTATCATGTTCCAAGCATCACAAGTTAAGCTCAAGTGTTAACTATAGAAATTCATGAGAACAATGGTCTTATAAAGACTTGGATGTGACATTATAAGAAGATCAAAAGGATTCAAGACACTTAGGGCGCACAGTGAGGGCAGATAATTAATAAACTAATCAGACATTGACAGCATAAAATCCTGGTTCAAATGGATTGCATCTGAATGTATTAAAATAAGCTTTGGAAGAGATAATGGGAAAATATTGCATGCATAAAAATTAATTTGCAGTGGGAATATTGCCTTGGAACCACCAACTTGTGTGGTTCGTAAAAAAGTAGAAACAACATGCCAAAGGGATTATGGACCAATAATAGACCAGTCATTGGAAAGATAATGGACTCCTCAAAAAATGTTAGGAGGATGTGAGGACTGCAGATGCTGGAGATCAAGAATCGAAAAGTGTGGCACTGGAAAAGCACAACCAGTCAGGCAGCATCCAAGGAGCAGGAGATCAACATTTCAAGCAAAACCTCTTCATCAGGAATGAGTGGGTGACCCAAGGGGGTTGAGAGATAAATGGGAGGGGGGGGGGGTGGTGTGTGGAGCTTGGGGGTAAGGTAGATGGGAATGTGATAGGTAGATTAAGATAGGGGTGAAGGCGATAGGTCAGAGAGGAGGGTGGAACGGATAGGTGGGAAGGAAGATGGACAGGTAGGACTATTCAAGAGGACAGTGTCAAGTTAGAGGGTTGAATCTGGGATAGGGTGGGGGAGGGGAAATGAGGAAACTGGTGAAATCCACATTGATGCCATGTCGTTGGAGGGTCCCAAGGAGGAAGATGAGGCATTCTTCCTCCAGGTGTCAGGTGGCTAGAGTTTGATAGTGGAGGATGCCCAGGATTTGCATGACCTTGGCGAATTGGGAGGGGGAGGTAAAGTGTTCAGCCACAGGGCGATGGGGTTGTTAAGTGTGTGTCTCCTAGAGATGTTCTCTGAAACGTTCTGCAAGTTGGCGTCCTGTCTCCCCAGTGTAGAGGAGATCACATTGAGAGCAATTGTGGAAGGATCCTTTGGGGCCTTGGACGAAGTTGAGGCTAGAGGTGTGGGTGCAGGTTTTGCACTTCTTGCGGTGGCAAGGAAATGTTGTACTTCCACACATTTCATCTACTGTGTCTCCCCTATATTTGGGAGACAGGACGCCAACTTGCGGAGCGTTTCAGAGAATGTATCTGGGACACTTGCACTAAACAACCCCATCGATCTGTGGCTGAACACTTTAACTCCTCCTCCCACTCCACCAAGGACATGCAAGTCCTGGGCCTCCTCCGCCGTCAAACTCTAGCCACCCAATGCCTTGAGGAAGAATGTCTTATCTTCCGCCTTAGGACCCTCCAACCACACAGGATTAACGTGGTCCCCCAACATTCCTGATGAAGAGCTTATGCTTGAAACGTTGACTCTCCTGCTCCTTAGATGATACCTGACCAGCTGTGCTTTTCCAGCACCACACTCTTCAACTCCTCAAAAAATGTTGCAGAAATACATCTAGAAAACAAAAATAAAAAAAAGTTGATTATATAGATTTTAAAACTGAAGATCATGCTTGACTCCAAGTTTATTTAACTCTTTTAAGAAGTAACATGAAGAGAAGATATGGATAATGTAGGTTGTGCAATATATCGGATGTTCAAAAAGCCTTTGATATTGTCCTGCCTTGTGGACTTATCACTATTGCCAGAACATTAATAAACCCAGTGGACAGTTAATGGCATGGATAGCAAACAAGACAGAAAATCCAACGAACATGTGTATTAGCAGCTGAAGCCGACCATTTCGCTTCTTGAGTCTACTTCATCATTCAACAATCATGATCTGTTTGTGTTGTGATTTGAATTTCACACTCCCATTTACCCCAATAAACTTTGACTGTGACCTGACAAGAATCTGTCTAACTTTACTTTTAAATATTCAATGACCCTGCTTCCACCACCTTCTAGGAAGAAGAGTCCCAAAGTTACCCAACCTGCTGAGAGAGAAAAAACTTCTTGTTTTTATTCAAAAGGTTGAGTGCACATTTTAAAATAGTATCCTCCAGTTCTGGACTTACACCTTGTCAAGACCATTCAGGGTCAATCTCTTCAACCAACCTTCTCTGAATTCCAGTAGAAACAATCCAATTTGTCCAAACTGTCCTTATAAAACAACCCACTCACTACAAATATCAATTAAATAAATTTCCTTTGAACACCCTCTACCCTTCCTTAAATAAAAAGACCACAAAAATGCACCCAATGTTGGAAATGTGATTTTTTATGTTTAATTCACAGTCTATTTAGTATGAATGAAAGGTGAATACATGTAATGACAAATTGTATGTAGTAGTGTTTGGGAACTAAAAGTAGAATTTTGAAATTTGCTGATAGTGCTGTATTAGGGGATGCTGAATGTTCAGAGGAAGATTATGCCAAAATGCAGAAAAACATTAATCAACTTGCAAAATGGGCAAGAAATTGGCAACTTAACATTAATTTAATGGGTGTGAGGTAATGCATTTTCATAGGTAAAATAAGGATACTACAGCACAATATCACAGTGGTAATTTAGCAGATTTGCAATCAAGAGGCCAGAGACAGGAGTTCAAATTCCACCAATGAATCTGGGCAAATTGTAAATTCCATTGGAGAATTTGGAATAAAATATTGGTGTCAGTAATGATAATAAGGAAACAAATGGATCATGTTAAAAGTCAACAAATGCTGGAGATCACAGCAGGTCAGACACAATCCATGGAGAGAAAGCAAGCTAACATTTCGAGTCTAGATGACTGATGAAGAGTCATCTAGACTCCAAATATTAGCTTTCTTTCTTTCCATGGATGCTGTCTGACCTGCTGTAATCTCCAGCATTCGTTGTTTTTAGTACAGATTCCAGCATCTGCAGTAATTTGCTCCTACATATTAAAAACCAACCTTGTTCACTAATGCCCTTCAAGGAAGTAAATTTGTCTATTCTGGCCTGTGTGTGACTCCAGACCCATTGCAACACGGTTGACCTTCTGCGATGGCTTAGCAAACCATTTATTTTCATCAAAAAGCTTCAGAAGTGTTGGATAAGAATAAAATTGAATGAACCACCTTGCAAAACCTGTCTTACTGACAGGAAGACTCACCAGAATGGTGACACAGAAGTATACAGTTGACAAATCACAATATTGACTACAGGTCCCATGGAGTCTCATGCCATTAGTTCAAATAAATACAAATACATAAATATACTAATTGTAACTACTAACTACCCTCCCTCAGCTGACAAATTTGGATTCCTACATGCAGAACACTAGTTGAAAGAAGCACTGAGTGTAGTGAGAATACAGAATATATGTGTGTGGTGGATTTTGATATCTTTAGGTAGTCAATAACATGGTATCAATGTCATTGAACCAGCAATACAGAGGTCCATGTAAATGCTCTGGGATCATGGATTCAAATCCCACCATGCAGCTATTGGGATTTAAATTCAATTAATAAATCTGGACAATGATGCTAGTGTCAACAGTGGTGACTATGAATTATTACTGATTCTGTTACAAAGGCACTTGATACTTAATATTTCTTGGAGGACTTAAGTTTTGAAGGATTGTAGAAAATTAGATTTATTACAAGTTTTGTAGAAATATAATGATTGCTGAATGTCTGGAAAAACCCATCTGGTTCACTCATGCCCTTTAGGGAAGTAAACTACTGTTCCTACCTGGTCCGGACCGCATGTGACTCCAGACCCACAGCAACCTAATGGTAAGGTCCTAGGGAGTGTTGCTGAACAAAGAGACCTTGGAGTGCAGGTTCATAGCTCCTCGAAAGTAGAGTCACAGGTAGATAGGATAGTGAAGAAGGCATTTGGTATGTTTTCCTTTATTGGTCAGAGTATTGAGTACAGGAGTTGGGAGGTCATGTTGCGGCTGTACTGGACATTGGTTAGGCCACTTCTGAAATATTGCGTGCAATTCTTGTCTCCTTCCTATCAGAAGGATGTTGTGAAACTTGAAAGGGTTCAGAAAAGATTTACAAGGATGTTGCCAGGATTGGGGGATTTGAGCTATAGGGATAGGTTGAATATGATTGGGCTGTTTTCCCTGGTGCGTCAGAGGCTGAGGGGTAACCTTACAGAGTTTTATAAAATCATGAGGGACATAGACAAAATCTTTTCTCTGGGGTGGGAGAGTTCAGAACTAGAGGGCATAGGCTTAGGTGGTTGTCACCTGATGAAGGAGCAGTGCTCCGAAAGCTAGTGCTTCCAATTAAACCTGTTGGACTATAACCTGGTGTTATGTGATTTTTAACTTTGTACACCCCAAATTTAGCAGTAGTTGACATGCTCAATCACTTCTCACTGCTCATGCCCCAATAAAATTTTTACTTTCTCCTATCCTGGTTGTTCTCTTTATAGCACTTGCCATGTTTGCTTTACTAAGTCCAACTGATGTGAAAGAAGCGTTGTTATATAAGTTTATGCATAGGGATTGGTTTAATCTTGTATGTTGATTTTTCATTTAGAAATAGCTTGTAGACTTGTGATATAGCTCGAAATAAAATGGTTGAAGTCCTTCATTTTCAGGATTGTTCAGGGTTTGGATGACATTTAACAGTCAGAAGCTTTATTGTTGTGGACACTTTTATATGAATAGGAATGGTTAACAAGGGGTCAATGGTATCCAGAATGATAGGGTAGCCTTATATCATGGACAAACTTACAATATTCTGCAGATATATTCAAAAACTGAAATATAGCGTCATTTTAAGGGATGATTGTGTGTGCTTAGATCTCCATAAAGATTTTAAGCCTTTCTTTGCAATTCCCTGCAGCACATATAATATAATTGACAAAGGTTACATTCCCTAATCAGAGCAAAAGTTGATAATGTTATTTATTTCTTGGCATGACTGGCTTTCAACTTTCAGATCAAGTCTCATTTAAACCCTGAAGGTTATTTACAGCCAAATATTGGTGTCAAGTTCGAGAATCTCACAATGTATACTTGAAAGTACTGTATGTGATGGAAAACACATTTTGCCATTCATCATTAGATTTGGCTGGAGCAGACTGAGAGTTATTTGTTTTTTTTCCTTCACTGCCAAATTGATAATTACTTCGTGATCATCTTTAAATTCAAAAAGGTCCCCCGGATTATTTTCTGCATTGTCTTCTTAAACCACTTTTCTCCCATTCTTTGCCCTCCTCAAAACAACTGCAATGTGCTTATAGATCTGAAAACAGACCAGTCAGTCTTACGTCTGTGGTCAGCAAAGTTTTGGAAAGAATTCTGAGGGATAGGATTTATGACTATTTGACAAAGCACAGTGTGATTAAAGGCAGTCAGCATGGCTTTGTGAGAGGCAGATCAAGCCTCACAAACCTTATTGAGTTCTTTGAGGAGGTTTCAAGACAGGTCGACAATGGTCGAGCAGTGGATGTGGTGTATATGGACTTCAGCAAGGCATTTGATAGGGTTCCCCATGGTAGGCTCATTCATAAAGTCAGGAAGTATGGGATGCAGGGAGATTTGGCTATCTGGATTCAGAATTGGCTGGCTGACAGAAGGCAGAGAGTGATTGTGGATGGAAAGTATTCTGCCTGGAGGTCAGTGTTGAGTGGGGTCCCGCAGGCTCTGTTCTTGGGCCTCTGCTCTTTGTAGTTTTTGTAAATGACTTGGATGAGGAGGTTGAGGAGTGGGTTAGTAAATTTGCCAATGACACAAAGGTTGGAGGTGTCGTCGATAGTATAGAGGGCCACTGAAAGCTGCAGCGTAACATAGACAAGATGCAGAGCTGGGCTGAGAAATGACAGATGGAGTTCAACCTGGATAAATGCAAAGTGATGCGTTTTGGAAGGTCGAACTCGAATTTTGAATATAGGATTAAAGACAGGATTCTTGGCTGTGTGGAGGAACAGAGGGATCTGGGTGTGCAAGTACATAGATCCCTCAAAGTTGCCACTCAAGTGGATAGGATTGTTAAGAAAGCATATGGTGTCTTGGCTTTCATTAATGAGTTTAAGAGCCACGAGGTTTTGCTGCAGCTCTACAAGTCCCTGGTGAGACCACACTTGGAATATTGTGTCCAGTTCTGGTCACCCTACTATAGGAAAGATACAGAGGCTTTGAAGAGGGTACAAAGAAGGTTTACCAGGATGCTGCCTGGGCTGGAGAGCTTGCCTTATGAAGAAACATTGAATAAGCTTGGACCTTTCTCTCTGGAGAGAAGAAGGGAGAGAGGAGACCTGATCAAGGCGTACAAAATAATGAGAGGAATAGATAGAGTTAATAGCCAGAGACTTTTCCCCAGGGCAGGATTGACTGGTACGAGAAGTCATAGTTTGAAGATATTAGGAGGAAGGTATAAAGGAGATGTTAGAGGTAGGTTCTTTACACAGAGAGTTGTGAATGCATGGACTGCGTTGCCAGCTGTGGTGGGGGAAGCAAAGTCATTGGAGACATTTAAGTGACTGCTGGACATGCACATGGATAGCAGTGAGTTGAGGGGTGCGGAGGTTAAGTTCTATATTTTAAATTAGGATTAAATCTCGGCACAACATCATGGGCCAAAGGGCCTGCTCTGTGCTGTACTTTCCTATGTTCTAAAACAACAAATGCTGCAGATCACGGTGGATCAGAGCATCCATAGAGAGAGAGGAAGCTAACGTTTCAAGTCTGACCAGCTGTGATATCCTGTATTTGTTTTCAGTACAGATTCCAGCATCTTCAGTAACTTGTTCCTACATTGTGCTTGTGGACCACTTTGCCATTAAAATTGAGACCATCCAAATTTCATCTGTGATCAAATTCTAAATCACACCTCCTTACGGTGGCATGGTACAGTGGTTAGCACTGCTACCTTACAGTGCTAAGGATCCAGGTTGATTCCAGCCTTGGCTGACTTTCTGTGTGGAATTTGCACATTCTTCCTATGTATGTGTGACTTTCCTCCCACAATCCAAAGATGTGATGGTTAGGTGGATTGGCCATGCTAAATTGCCCTGTAGCTTTCAGGGATGTGCAGGCTAGGTGGGTTAACTGTGATAAGTGTGGGAAAAGGGTGAGTTGCTGTTTAGAGGGTTGGTGCAGACTTGATGGGCTAAATGACTTCTACCTGTACTTTAGGGATTCTCTTATTCTATCTGTAGGGTCGTTGAACATTTTAAAAGTAGTACTGGATAGATTATTGTCAGGTCAGAGAATCAAAAATATCAGTCTGTAAAATTAAAACACGTGGCGTTAGAGTAGTGTACTGAGATGGATGGAGAATTGGTTGGTTAGATCAGTTGGCTGGATTACTGATTTGCAATACAAAGTTCAATTCCCATACTGGCTGAGGTTACTATAAAGGACATTCCTTCTCAACCTCTCCCCTCACTTGAAGCATCAAGTGACCCTCAGGTTAAATCACTACTAGTTGTTTCTCTGCAATGAGAGAGCAGCCATCTGGTCTGATTGGGCTCTGGTGACTTTACCTTATACTTCTAAATTGAACTAGCATTTGATGTAACACTTTGAAGAAGAGTTTCTGTAAATTCAATCAAGATGGGTAGAAGCAGGTCAAGACTTCATGGTGGGTCACACATGGATGTGAGTGAGCAAGATCTGCACCAGAATCAATTTAATTTGTTTTTGGGCTTGCCAAAGGTGAGAATATCACAGTAAATTTTATTAATTAGATCTTCAGCCTGATGTGGTCTCAACATGACAGGGTGCCACTGCAAGATCACATTTCTTCACAGGATAAAGAACTTGTGTACTGCTATCAAACAACAGCTATGCCCAAACCTACAATAACATCTTATATGTAATGGATGTAATGAAATTTTCCAAGGTACTTGATCATGCACTCTTAATGGTCTCCTATATTCTATTCTGATTAAATGTGAGGTCATCTAAACCTCTGCTGCCTGGGTCTTAATTCCCACATCGTCCCACTCCCATCGCACCCCTGTGGTCACTGAACTACATTTGTACCATGCACATTTGTACCATCTTCATTTTAAAATGCACATCCTTGTATTCTCAATCTTCCAAGGCCTCCTCACCCAGTCTGGAATTTCTTCCAACTTCACATTCTTGAGATATCTGTACTCCTCTTAACACTGTTTATTTTGCTTCGTTATTTCTAAACTCTCCACTATTTGTGTTGTGTCATCAATTGTCAAAGCTTCTAGAGTCATAGAGTTGTACAGCATGAAACAGATCCTTCAGTCCAACTTGTCCATGCTGACCAGATATCTTAAATTAATCTAGTCCCATTTGCCAGCATTTGGCCCACATCCCAATAAATCCTTCTGATTCATGTCCCCATTCAGATGCCTTTTATGTCTTACCCCTTTCACCCTAAACCTATGCTCTCTGGTTTTGGAATTCCCCTAACTAGGGAAAAATACCTTGGCTATTCACCCTATCCATGCTGCACATGATTTTATAAATCTTTACAAGGTCACCTCTTAATCTCTGACACTCAAAGCAAAATAGCCTCAGCCTATTCAGCCTCTCCAAACAGCTCAAACCCTCCAACCCCAGCAACATCCTTGTAAATCTTCTCTGCACCCTTTCCAGTTTCACAACACCTTTCCTAAAGCAGGGAGAACAGAATTAAACACAGTATAGTAGCACCTCAATTTACGAACTTAATCTGTTTTGGGACCCAGTTCGCGAACCGAAAAGTTCGCGAACTGAATCAATTTTTCCCATAGTTCAGATAGTGAAAGAATACCTGGGCTTAGCAACGAATGCTGTTCACAGTGTACACGCCAAAGATGAACTGAATGAGATCACACAGGGCACGAGAGCTTTTGCATTCAACAAGCGCGTAGCAAAGCAGAACAATGAAACCACGTGGTCGCACACAGGCTTTTTGCGTTCGTACCTTTGCTTGTACCTTGACTTTGTACGTACATTGAAGCAAACTTTTACGTACAATCCTGTTCGTAAACCGATTTGTTCGTGAACGGAGCCGTTCGTATGTCGAGGTGCTACTGTATTCCAAAAGTGGCCTAGCCAATGTTCTGTACAGCCGCAACATGACATCCTGACCCCTACACACAATGCACTAACCAATAAAGGCAAGTGGGCCAAATGCCTTTTTCACTACCCTGTCTACCTGTGACTCCACCTTCAAGGAACTATGAACTAGCACTCCAAGTTCAGCAACACTCCTCAGGAACCAACCATTAAATGCATAAATCATGCCCTGATTTGCCTTACCAAAAAGTAACAACCACACATTTATCTAAATGAAACTCCACCTGCCACTCTTTGACCTGTTGGCCCATCTGATTAAGGTCCCTATGTACTCTGAGATAATCTTCTTCACTTTCCACTATGCCACCAATGTTGGTGTCATCTGCAAAATTACTACACCTTCCTCTTATATTACATCTAAATCATTTATATATGTAAGTGACAAAAAGCAGTGGACCCAGCACCTAACCTTGTGGCACACTGCTGGTCACATGCCTCCAGCCTGAAAAACAACCCTCTCTCACCAGCCTCTATCTCCTACTTTCAAATCAATTTTGTATCCAAATGGATTCCATGTGATCTAACCTTCCTCACCAGACTACCATGTGGAACCTTGACAAATGCTTTGCTGAAATCCATGAAGACAATCGCTCTACTTCATCAGTCTTCTTTGTTGCTTGTTCAAAACATTCAATCAAGTCAGTGAGACAAGACTTCTCATGCATAAAGCCATGTTGACTATCCCTAATCAGTTACTGCCTTTCCAAATGCATGTAGATCCTGTCCCTCAGAGTTCCCTTCAATAACTCACCCATCACTGATGCCAGGCTCGCCGGTCTGTAATTTTCTGGCTTTTTCTTACCACCTTTCTTAAATTGTGGAAACACATTAGCCACCCTCTAGTCTTCTGGCACCTCACCCATGGCTATCGATGATACAAATATCTCAGCAAGGGGCCCATTAGTCACTTTTCTAGTTTCCCGCAATTCTAATTTTGAAACTCCCTGTTCACATCTTTCTACATTCATTTCCTCCTTGAAGATACTCCTTAATGTGTAGCTTTGACCAAGGTTTTGGTTACTCTCTCTCAATACCTTCTCATTGGTTTAGTACATTCTTTGTCCTACAATGCTCCTCTGAAATTCCTTGCGAAGTTTCATAACTTTCAAGGTGCTATATAAATAAAGAGGTTGTTGGTTATGATGTGCACTGTTGCAAACCCCCTCCCCCAACAAAAGGACAAAAACAAAATTTGTCTTGGGAAAGAATTGGAACTTGGAATGGCACCCTCCCATCTTGAGATTAGGTCAAGATTTAATTTGTGAATTGCCTTGTCATGTTCTTTCCATTGACAGGCTCAGATTGATTACTTTGCAAATCCTGCTCCCTGAGGTCTACACGTGACCTAGCATGACACCTTTACCTGCTTCCAACTCACTTTGATTCAATGTGCAAACCTCCTTCACTGTCGTTGGGTCAAAATCCTGGAATTCCCTTCCTAAGGACAATGTGGGCCAACCTACAGAATGTGGGCTGCAGCAGTTCAAGAAGTCAGCTCACCACCGCCTTCACAAGGGCAACTAG
Organism: Chiloscyllium punctatum; assembly: GCF_047496795.1. Taxonomy (NCBI): domain Eukaryota; kingdom Metazoa; phylum Chordata; class Chondrichthyes; order Orectolobiformes; family Hemiscylliidae; genus Chiloscyllium; species Chiloscyllium punctatum. The sequence goes on along the minus strand of NC_092777.1, from coordinate 62,339,768 downwards.
GGACAGGCAATAAATGCTGGCTAGCCAGTAACTTACACATCCCATGAATGAATTAAAAAAAACTAGAAATACTAGTTGGAAGTCTCTTCTACATCAGAATTCTCTGTCAAGATGAAGTGCACTTAGGATTTTGCCTGCTGAGTGAATGTTGCTGAGTGCAGGTTCATTCTTCTGTATAATCTGGGAATCTGCAGATATGTTACTGAATGTTTTCCACAAAAATGTTCATAATACCATTATTGCAACATACTGTGTTTGTGTGGAGAATTGCCATTGAAGGTCTGCAACCTTCCATCTATACAGCTGGTACAACAGCCATGGTTGCTTTTGTTTTAGGTATTAGGAAACATTCTAGTACTTAACAGGTATCAAATACTTTGCATGTAGGATGGTCTTTTTGCTGTTGATACAGTTGTCAGGGAAAATTAAGTTAACATCCAGTTTCTGGTCTTGAGAAGAGTCTTGTGGCACATGGTAGTGACTGTTCCCTGGGCCAGCAGGTATGAGTTCAACTCCTTTCTTAGAACTGATGGCCATAGGAATATGTCCAAGCAGGCTAATTAACTTTAAGGGTTCTTGCGGTGTAGTGGTAATGGTCCTGTTGCAGCACCTGAAGGGTTTGATTCAAGTTTTGACTGTCACAGAAGTCATTCATAACATGTCTGAATAGGTTTACTGAAAAGTACTTTTAAATGTATGATCTGTATCAAAGTCCGAGCAGCTAATTATTTTTTGTTTCGGCAGTCTTGGCATCCATTGTTCAGAAAATAAGAATCTTTTGAGCTCCAACGCTTAATGTAGCGAGGAGTATAAAAGGAGAAACAATTTTATGTTGATAAATGTTTTTCTAAATAACATTAGCAAATGAAAGAAGATTTTCCACTCGGAGCAAATGCATATCTACAGCTTTATTAATTTTAATGACCAGAAGATTATAAGCTGAGACATGATGTGTAGTTCTAGAATGTGGCAGGTGCACTAAATTGACAAATCTCTCCCAATTTCAAAATTTTCCCAAAACTACTTAGATAAATTAATTCTTACCAAATGTAGAATAATCATAAAAGCAACCACAAACTGTAATATAAATGTAATGGTTCTTTCTTAATTTGTTTATTTTTAATTCTGTATTTTTTCAAAGCTGATGCCATTACTGGTAGTTGAAACTTTGAATCAGGTGCCAGGAGTTTCTGGACTCTTTGTTGCTGGTGCATATTGTGGCACATTAAGGTAGGTAACATGCTTCAACAGGAGATCGCAGTTTATCATCTCTATGAATCATTGACATTAATCATACTGAACAAGGAAGAAAATAAGTTACTTAGACAATTCAGACAGAATTTATTTGGAATTGTGGAAACAACTACTCTGTGTGGGAGGTCAAACTCATACATCACATATACTGTTACTACTAGTTGCATTAAGTTTCACTTAATATCAGCTTTGCAATTCCAAACAAGGTCAAGCTATTTACATTCATGCAGCTCAACAATATTAGCCAAAGTTATTCAACAATTAGATGCTTGCACAGATATGGTCATTTGGGATTTAAATGCTCTCTGGAAACTCTCACATCTGCAGTTATGGTACAACACCTGCCCAACTATATCACTTTAACTTAATAATAATTTGGTTAGTGACTTTATTGAATTATTAACTATTTGTTTCCTGGGTGAACAAAAAACACTCACCGTATTGGAAATAAGGCAGAAAAGAATTGGAAGGATAGTTAGAGGAGCTCCAAATCTGTAAAGAGTACACTTAAACTAGAATGCTTTGGTGAAGACAGTTACTTGTTTGCGTTTCCATCTTGTATCTTCATTACTTGTGAGTGGGACAATCCCAAACACTCGCATTTCCATTTTCTCAAGAGAATTAAAACCTTTAACTCAGTTGTGATTTGTCTATCTTTTATGGTGAGAATGTTTTGCTTGCCTATGGAGATCAGAGCCAGGGGAATCATCTTTCCAAATTTCACCCTGCTGTGCTTGTGCAGATTTCATTTATTGTCATATAGATTGTCACTCTGTTTTCTACATTGCAATAATTACATCCCATTCTTATCGTTCTTCCCTCATCTGGTAATGGTGTTGTCCCTGAAATCAATCTCAGTGAGCTTTAGCTGTAAGTGGCTGTGTGGGAAGCTGATGGCATGGTGGTACTGTTGTAAACTAGTAATCCAAACAACTTAGTAATGCTCTGGGAACTTGGTTTCAAATCTCACCATGCTAGATGGTGGAATTTAAATTTAAAAGGAATTTGGAGTTGAATATCCAATGATGAACATGAAAGCATTGTTGATTATTGTTAAAAACCCATCAAATTCACTTGTGTTCTATGGAGATCTGCCACATTCACTTGGCCAGTCTTCCAATTCACCTGGTCTGGCCTGCATGTGACTCCAGATCCACAGCAATGCAGTTGATTTTTAACTGCCCTCCGAAATGTCCTAGCAAGGTCACTCAGTTGTTTCTAACTGCTCAGAAGTCTCAAAAAAGAAATTAATACAGATGGATAACCCAGCATTGACGAAGGCAATGGAAAAATCACTGCAAACAAAATGACAACTGTGGACCCTGTAAAGTCATCCTCTCTAAGATCCTCCTTAAGATCTTATATGTTTCAATCAAATTACCTTTTATTCTTTCTAAACTCAAGTAAATATGAGCCGAGCATATCCAACCTTATCTCTGAAAACAAGACAGGTATTAGCACAATGGTTAACTCTTAAATGCCCTTTGAAATGGCCTAGCAAGCCAACTGTTAAATGCCTCAAAAAAGGAATGAAACTAGACAGACCACCTGGCGTGACCTAGGCACTGGAAACGGTAACAGCACACTGAGCCCTGTCGACCCTGCATTATCTTCCTTGCTGACATCTAGGGCCTAATGTCAAAATTGGGAGTGCTGTCTCATTGATTAATGAAGCAACAGCCTGATATAGTCATACTCCCAGAATCACACCATACTGTGTGCCAGACAACACCAACTCTTTCACCCATCAGCAGGACAGACTGGCACAGTAGTATACAGTCAATATAGTTGCTAGTTGCCCCGGGAGTCCTCAGTATTGTCTCTGACCCCCATAAGGACTCATGGCATTTGGTTAAGCATGGGCAGGATGACTTACTGTTGATTATGATATACTGTATCCCCCTTGGCTGATGAATTGGTGCTCCTCCATGTTGAGCACCACTTGAAGGAAGCACTGAGAGGACCAAGGGCACAGAATTACTCTGTTGGGGAACTTGTCTGTCCATCACTAACAGTGGTTGGTAGCACCACTATTCACCAAGCTGGTCAAGTCCTAAATGACAAGGCTACTAGACTAGTTCTGTGGGAGCTGGTGAGGGAACCAACAAGAGGAGAAAACATATTTGATCTCATCCTTACCAGACTGTCTGCTGCAGTGTATTTTGATGACAACAAAAGTGGAAGTGACCACAGTACAGTCCTTCTGGAAATGAAATTCCACCTTTACATTTGAGGATATCCTCCATCATATTGTGTGACACCACCACAGCTAAAAATGGAATAGACGTCAACAGATCTAGCAACTCGCATTTGAGCTTTTATGAGATGCTTAGGGTGATCGGCAGCAGCAGAATTGTACTCCAACATAATCTGCAACCTCATGGTCTGGCAAAACCCCCATTGACAATTACCGTGAAATTAGGAACTCTGGTTCAACAAAAGGTGCATGATGGCATGGCAGGTGCAGCACAAACATACCTAAAAATAAGTTGAGAACCTGCTGAAGGCACAAAACAGGACTGTTTTGTGCTAAACAGCATAATCAGCGAAAGACAAGACGAGGCGATTCCACAACCAACAGATCAGATCAAAGAACTGTAGTCCTGCCATATCCAGTTGTTAATAGCAGTGGACAACAAACAACATACTGAAGGAGAAGTCTGCATAAATATCTCAATCCTTAATGATGCGGGAGCCCAACACTTCAGTGCACAAGATAAGGTTGAAGCAATTGCAAGAATCCTCAGCAAGAAGTGCCAAGCGGATGACCCATCTTAGTGTCCTCCTCCAAACATACCCTGTGCCACAGATGCTAGCCTTCAGCCAATTTAAGTCGCTCCATATGATGTGCAGAAATTGTTGGAGGTATTTAAGCTTCAATGGCTATGGGCCATGACAACATTTCAGCAATTGTACTGGAGCCTTAGAACGTGTTTCACCAAGCCAAATTGTTCCTGTCCAACTACATATTGGAATTTACTCAACAATGTGGTGAACTTCCCAGGAATGTCCTGAAGACAAAGCAGAAGAATTTCAAACTGGCCACTAACCACCTCTAGTATAATCTTTATTGTCAGTAAAGTGATAAAACGTGACATCAACAGTCTTGTCGAACAGCATTTGCTTGGCAATAACCTACTCACTGACATTCAGGTTAGGTTCTATCAGGGCCATTCAGCTCCTGACCTCATTACAGCCATTTTTCAAACATGAACAGAAAAGCTGTATTCTAGGAAAGAAGTAAGAGTGATTGCTCTTGACATCAAGACCACCTTGAATGAAATGTGGAATCAAGACGATCTATAGCAAAACTGCAGTCAATGGGAATCAGGAGTCTTACCTAGCACAAATGAAGGTAGCTATGGTTGTTAGAGGTCAGTTGTCTCAGCTCCAATACATGTTTGCATGAATTCTTCAAGGTCAAGTCCTAGGCCCAATCATCTTCATCTGTTTCATCAATTCCTTCTATTGTAATGTTGGAAGTGCAATGTTTGCTGATGAATGCACAATCTTCAGCAGCATTAATTAATCCTCAGATTTTGAAGTTGTCCATAAATAATCCCCCAACTTGGATTGACAAGTAGCAAGTCAGGTATCAGTCTAGCCACACAGGTACCAGGCAGTTATCATCTCCAACAAGAGAGAACCTAACCATCGCTTCTTTAAATTCAGTGGCATTACTGTCACAAACATCCACTATCGGCATAAGAGGTGTTAACATTAAGCAGAAACTGAACTGGACGAGTCATATACATACTGTAGCTTCAAGAACAGGTTAGAGGGTAGGAATCCTGCAGGGAATAACTCCCCTTCTGATTTCCCAAAACCTGTCCACCATCTACACGTCAGGAGTGTGATGGAATACTCCCCACTTATTTGGATGAGTACATGTCCAACAGCACACAAGAAGCTTGACACCATTGAAGGCAAAGAAGGCCATTTGGCGTCGCTTTGACATGGTTTCTTGGGTTACAACATAACAATCAATCTGGAGTCCCACGTAAGGCTAGACCAGACAGGGATGACAAATCTCCCTCCCTAATGACGTGCCGAATGGGCGGTGGTTGACTGTAGACTATTGTTGGGCAATTAGGGTAAGGCAAGAAATGCTGGCTGAATCAGTGGCACTCACATCCCATGAACAAGGGGTGGCACGGTGGCTCAGTGGTTAGCACTGCTGCCTCACAGCACCAGGGTCCCAGGTTTGATTCCAGCCTCGGGTGACTGTCTGTGTGGAGTTTACACATTCTCCCCGTGTCTAGGTGGGTTCCTTCCAGATGCTCTGGTTTCCTCCCACAGCCCAAAGATGTGCAGGTCAGGTGAATTGGCCATGCTAAATTGCCTATAGTGTTAGGCACAGTAGTCAGAGGGAAATGAGTCTGGGTGGGTTACTCTTCGGAGGGTCAGTGTGGAGTTGTTGGGCTGAAGGGCCTGTTTCCACCCTGTAGGGAATCTAATCTAAAAAAAACAAATTTAAAAAAGATGAAAACCAACTCAGGTACTTAATAATCCGCAGCTCCAACAATTCACTCAATATCACTTCGCTGGTGATAGTAATTTTCTTGAGATCGTTTTTACTTTCCATTTCCTGTTTTACAACAGTTTATAGTACTTGTATGCTTTATAATGAAGACTGAAAAAAAAATCTGTTCAATTAGAGTCATAGAGATGTACAGCATGGAAACAGACCCTTCGGTCCAACCCGTCCATGCCGACCAGAAATCCCATCCGAGTCTAGTCCCATCTGCCAGCACCCGGCCGATATCCCTCCAAACTCTTCCTATTCATATACCAATCCAAATGCCTCTTAAATGTTGCAATTGAACCAGCATCCACCACATCCTCTGGCAGCTCATTCCATACACGTACCACCCTCTGCATGAAAAAGTTGCCCCTTAGGTCTCTTTTATATCTTTCCCCTCTCACCCTAAACCTATGCCCTCTAGTTCTGGACTCCCCGACCCCAGGGAAAAGACTTTGTCTATTTATCCAATCCATGCCCCTCATAATTTTGTAAACCTCTTTAAGGTCCCCCTCAGCCCCTGACGCTCCAGGGAAAACAGCCCCAGCCTGTTCAGCCTCTCCCTGTAGCTAAGATCCTCCAACCCCGGCAACATCCTTGTAAATCTTTTCTGAACACTTTCAGGTTTCACAGCATCTTTCTGATAGGAAGGAGACCAGAATTGCACGCAATATTCCAACAATGGCCCAACCAATGTCCTGTACAGTCGCAACATGACCTCCCAACTCCTGTACTCAATACTCTGACCAATAAAGGAAAGCATACCAAACGCCTTCTTCACTATCCTATCTACCTGTGACTCCACTTTCAAGGAGCTATGAACCTGCACTCCAAGGTCTCTTTGTTCAGCAACACTCCCTGGGACCTTACCATTAAGTGTATAAGTCCTGCTAAGATTTGCTTTCCCAAAATGCAGCACCTCACATTTATCTGAATTAATCTCCATCTGCCACTTCTCAGCCCATTGGCCCATCTGGTCAAGATCCTGTTATAATCTGAGGTAACCCTCTTCACTGTCCACTACACCTCCAATTTTGGTGTCATCTGCAAACTTACTAACTGTACCTCTTATGCTCGCATCCAACTCATTATTGTAAATGACAAAGAGTAGAGGGTCCAGCCCCGATTCTTGTGGCACTCCACTGGTCACAGGCCTCCAGTATGAAAAGCAACCCTCCACCACCACCCTCTGTCTTCTACCTTTGAGCCAGTTCTGTATCCAAATGGCTAGTTCTCCCTGTATTCCATGAGATCTAACCTTGCTAATCAGTCTCCCATGGGGAACCTTGTCGAACGCCTTACTGAAGTCCATATAGATCACATCTACTGCTCTGCCCTCAATCTTCTTTGTTACTTATTCAAAAAACTCAATCAAGTTTGTGAGACATGATTTCCTGCGCACAAAGCCATGATGACTATCCCGAATCAGTCCTTGCCTTTCCAAATACATGTACATCCTGTCCCTCAGGATTCCCTCCAACAACTTGCCCACCACTGAGATCAGGCTCACCAGTCAATAGTTCCCTGACTTGTCTTTACCGCCCTTCTTAAACAGTGGCACCACGTTTGCCATCCTACAGTCTTCTGTCACCTCACCTGTGACAATCGATGATACAAATATCTCAGCAAGAGGCCCAGCAATCACTTCTCTAGCTTCCCCAGAGTTCTCGGGTACACCTGACCAGGTCCTGGGGATTTATACACTTTTAACCGTTTCAAGACATCCAGCACTTTCTCCTCTGTCATCTGGACATTTTGCAAGATGTCACCATCTATTTCCCTACAGTCTATATCTCCTTATCCTTTTCCACAGTAAATACTGATGCAAAATATTCATTTAGTATCTCCCCCATTTTCTGTGGCTCCACACAAAGGCCTCCTTGCTGATGTTTGAGGGGCCCTATTCTCTCCCTAGTTACCCTTTTGTCCTTAACGTATTTGTAAAACCCCTTTGGATTCTCCTTAATTCTATTTGCCAAAGCTATCTCATGTCCCCTTTTTACCCTCCTGATTTCCCTCTTAAGTATACTCCTACTTTCTTTATACTCTTCTAAGGATTCACTCGATTTATCCTGTCGATACCTGACATATGCTTCCTTTGTTTTCTTAACCAAACCCTCAATTTCTTTAGTCATCCAGCATTCCCTTTACCTACCAGCCTTTCCTTTCACCCTGACTGAACATACTTTCTCTGATCTCTTGTTATCTCATTTCTGAAGGCATCCCCTTTTCCAGCCGTCCCTTTGCCTGCGAACATCTGCCTCCAATCAGCTTTCGAAAGTTCTTGCTTAATACCGTCAAAATTGGCCTTTCTCCAATTTAGAACTTCAGCTTTTAGATCTGGTCTATCCTCTTCCATCACTATTTTAAAAGGAATAGAATTATGGTCGCTGGCTCCAAAGTGCTCCCCCACTGACACCCCAGTCACCTGCCCTGCCTTATTTCCCAAGAGTAGGTCAAGTTTTCCACCTTCTCTAGTAGGTACATCCACATACTGAATCAGAAAATTGTCTTGTACACACTTAAGAAATTCCTCTCCATCTAAACCTTTAACACTATGGCAGTCCCAGTCGATGTTTGGAAAGTTAAAATCCCCTACCATAACTACCCTATTATTCTTACAGATAGCTGAGATCTCCTTACAAGTTTGTTTCTCAATTTCCCTCTGACTATTGGGGAGTCTATAATACAATCCCAATAAAGTGATCATCCCTTTCTTATTTCTCAGTTCCACCCAAATAACTTCCCTGGATGTATTTCCAGGAATACCCTCCCTCAGCACAGCTGTAATGCTATCCCTTATCAAAAATGCCACTCCCCCTCCTCTCTTGCCTCCCTTTCTATCCATCCTGTAGCATTTGTATCCTGGAACATTAAGCTGCCAGTCCTGCCCATCCCTGAGCCATGTTTCCGTAATTGCTATGATATCCCAGTCCCGTGTCCCTAACTATGCCCTGAGTTCATCTGCCTTCCCTGTTAGGCCCCTTGCATTGAAATAAATGCAGGTTAATTTATTCGTCCTACCTTGTCCCTGCCTGCCCTGACTGTTTGACTCACTTCTGTTCTCAGCTGTACCCGTCCCAGATCGATCTCTTTCCTCACTATCTCCCTGGGTCCCCCCCCCCCCCCCACCTTACTAGTTTAAATCCTCCCAAGCAGTTCTAGCAAATTTCCCTTCCAGTACATTAGTCCCCTTCCAATTTAGGTGCAATCCGTCCTTCTTGTACAGGTCACTTCTGCCCCAAAAGAGATTCCAATGATCCAAAAATGTGAATCCTTCTCCCATACACCAGCTCCTTAGCCATGCATTCATCTGCTCTATCCTCCTATTCCTGCCCTCACTAGCTCTTAGCACTGGGAGTAATCCAGATATTACTACCCTTGAGGACCTCCTTTTTAAATTTCTGCCTCTCTGTAATCTTCTTTCAGAGTCTCAACCTTTTCCCTTCCAATGTCGTTGGTTCCAAAGTGGACAATGACCTCCTGCTGACCCCTCTCCCCCGTGAGAACATTCTGCACCCTCTCTGAGACATCCTTCATTCTGGCACCAGGGAAACAACACACCATTCTGCTTTTTCTCTGCTGGCCACAGAAATGTCTGTCTGTACCTCTGACTACAGAATCCCCTAACGCAATTGATCTCTTGGAAGCCGACATTCCCCTCATTGCATTAGAGCCAGTCTCAATACCAGAAACTTGGCTGTTCGTGCTATGTTCCCCTGAGAATCCATCACCCCCTACATTTTCCAACACAGCATACCTGTTTGAAATGGGTATATCCACAAAAGACTCCTGCCCTTGGTGCCGACCTCTCTCACCCTTCTTGGAGTTAACCCATCTACGTGACTGTATCTGAGACTTTCCCCCTTTCCTATAACTGCCATCCATCACATACTGTTGCTGTTGCAAATTCCTCATCGCTTCTATCTGTTTCTCCAACCAATCCACTTGATCTGATAAGATTCGCATCCAACAGCATTTATGGCAGATATAATCCGCAGTGACCCTTAAACTCTCTTTAAACTCCCACATCTGACAAGAAGTACATATCACTGCAAAGGCCACTTTTGCTCCTTCACAATCTACAGACCCAGAAAATAACACCATCTTATTCCTCTATAAACACTGCCCCAGGTTAAATTAATAGCTATGGCTTATATTTTAAGTTTAATCAAGAGACTTATCTCCAGAAACATATAATCAAGAAAGAGTCCACTGTACTCACTACTGCAGCCTTTCTCTTGGACAGACTTAAAACAACAACTAACTTATCTGATTCTGTGCTGTGAACTTCGCCCAACAGTTCCTCCAAGATTAGTTGTGAATTTCACTGTTTGTTAATTTTCCCAGATGCACTCTGATGTCCAGTGATACACAAATTCAAACAGCAAAGGCGGTAACTGTGCAGGGTCTCTCTCTCTCTCCTGCACTGTCCTCACCATGTGCTTCCTTTGTCCACTCTTCTCCCTTTTAAACTGCTGTTGTTTTGACTTTTTTTTCCTAAAGTTCCAAAACAATGCAACAGCATATAAAACAGTAATTTCTGCTCCTGGAATTCGAGGAAATCACCTCCAACACCTAAAATACCTCAAAAAAAAGGAGCAGCTCTTACAGCCAGAAATTTTTCTTGTCCTCCATCTTGGATTACGTTCATCTACCATCTCTTATTTGCCATACTCACTTTCTGTTGGACCGGAATTCAATTTGTTAACTTTGAAAGAATGCATACTGTATACACTTGAGTAATAGTCGATCTCATGTAAAAGTTGACCCCCTAATTTTGGCCAAATAATCCAGAATTTTCCATACATCTCGATCATAGTTCTTCACAGATAACAGATCAACGTTTATCAGTCAGTTTGCGAGCCATTATGTTCCACTCCAGTTTTCCAGTCTGCCGGTTGTTCCGCTCTGTTGTATCCTGCTCCAGGCTTTCAGAATTACCATAATTTTTTTCATTCATTTAGAGATCATTTGGGCTTCTGCTGATGGTATGATATGAATTTTGATGGGCATGAATTTCAGTCCTTCAAAAATAGTATCCATCTAATAGTCGACCCCATAAATTTGACCTTAAAATGTAGTCAGAATAATTTGACTATTACTTGACTATATACGATAAGTAGAATCTCTTATTGTTTTGATATTTTGAGCTGGCTTTCTCTGACATTATTTCCTCTTTGTTAATCTTTCAGTCATTCTTTCCTTCTTTTTAACATGTTCTGTTCAAACTTGAGGCCTTTTTTTTTCTTTGAATGTGATACTGTCTTTAACTTGTTTAGTCAACCATTTATGGTGCATCCTCTCCTTAGAATTTCTTTTACAGGTCATTCTGCTATAATGCATGTTTCAATAATGCAAATTTGCTATAACACGATTGATGAATTAGGAACACTGTTTCTAAAGTGGTTATAATGCAATTCTGGCCCTGGTAGTTTAAATGGTGCTGCTATTTCATGATTTTCATATAACACAGGGTTGCACAAGCATGGGATTATCAAGTTGTACCAAGACTGTACTTATTGGAGTGCATCTATTCTGTGTATTTTGAAATATCCTTTAAAATAATTTGTCTTCCACTGCAATTTTATTGAGTTATCCCATTAACTGTGTTGTCATGCTTCTTTTGTCTACTGTTTAAAAAAAGCCCTAAGCTATTTAATCTGCTTTCCATGGAGAAGACACCTTGGCATCAGGTTTACAACACTCCTCTTCAAGAAAAACAGGACAGAACAAATCAGCCTTAAAGGCATATTTTGTTCCAACGCCAATATAGTTGGGTCAGGATTTTAGGAAATGTCTGTGAAAAAAATACTTTCTTAAGGATGCCCTGCGGAGGAAAGCAAATAAAGGTAGCAGAATGATGAAGCAGACAGCAAACTACTGCAGAGAACAATGAGAACAATGTTTGACTATTTTGAAGAGAGTTCAGGTTTTATAACATATTCGAATGAAGATTTAAAATTCCTTTAATAATGTTGTAATAGAAATATGCTAAGCATTGAAAAACCAATTAAACTTTCTGCTGTATTACCATTTAGGAAGATTTGTAATACTTATTTTTCTTTTTCTTATCCACAGCACAATCTCTTCTGGCATTAGTGCTATGGCTGCAGTCTTTGTGGAAGATTTTATAAAACCAATCTGGAAACCTTGGGAACAGCTTTCTGATAGAATGAAGACTCTGGTCTCAAAGCTTCTAGGTTGTCTTTAAATTAGCAACTTTAAATTTGTTTTTCAATAGTGTGCTTGAGCAACATTCCACATTTTCTTTGTTTTTCCATAGAGGAGTTTTAACTTTTTAATAAGAATCCCACAGATGATCTTGTAAACATAAGCAAGGAAAACAGGAATTTCTGGACATCCATTTAACAAAAAAGCAATAACTGAAAATAAATCCCAGTTCAGTCAGCAACTGTTAAAAGCAGTAGATTGTGATATTATGGCTCTGTTCACTTCATCAGAATGTACAATGGAGAATTAAAAGATTTCAGTGAGATCAAACAATATTAACAATAAAAGAACATGAGGAGATTGAGAGAAGGAGAATTTTTAGACCAAGGATTTTCCATTGCAATCATGTGAGGTGTTTTCTTATAAGCTTATGCTATGTTTTCATATAGGCATCTTGTATTTTAAATTTGGACAGAAGAGTCTATAATGGACATATAAAAATATCAATAGGATGTGAAACTATAGAATGTGAACTTAATTACATTTGATCAATGTGGCCTATTTATCCTTTCACTTCTAACTTGCTTTACCAATGTGTGTAGTTGCTTTTTTGACTTCACATGTGTAACTGCCATGTGATATCAGCTAGTAATGTAAAATTTTACACACTTCTTGCTATTTCTTGCTGCATAACATGTTGAGACACAAAATTAAAACTGATGGGAATGAGTTTTGATTAATAGATAGAATATGGAGCATAGGAATAATTTTTTTATAGCTTGGGAAGGTACAGCCAGAGAAATATTACAAGGATTAGTGCTGATTACAATTTATATAAATGGCTTAAATGAGTGTAATGTATCCAAATTTGGTCCAATGCAGGGTTAGGCAGGAAGGTAAGCTGTACCAAGGATATAAAAGATTTAGATGGTTAACATAAATTGGAGGAGACAGCCAAGTGGTATTTGCTGAACTGTTAGTACAGAGACCTTGGTAATGTTTTGGGGATCCAGGGCAGATGGTGGAATTTCAATGCAATAAAAATCTAGAGCTAAGAGTCTAGTGATGACCATGAAACCATGTTGATTGTCAGGAGAAACTCATTTGGTTTACTAATATCCATTAGGGAAGGAAACTGTAATCTTTACTTGATTTGGTCCACATATGATTCCAGACAGTAATCTGGTTCACTCTTAACTGCCCTCTGGCAATAAATGGTGGCTTAGTCAGTGATGTCCTCATCCTGTGAATAAATTAAACAAAAGACCACAATAGATGGTCTATTATGTGGGAGGAAAAATTGAAACATTTTTTAAGTAAACAGAGATTAGAAACTTTGGTATCTAGAGGGACTTGGTTTCCATGTATACAAGGAGAAAGTGAGGACTGCAGATGCTGGAGATCAGAGCTGAAAATGTGTTGCTGGAAAAGCGCAGCAGGTCAAGCAGCATCCAAGGAGCAGGAGAATCAGCGTTTCGGGCATGAGCCCTTCTTCAGGAATGAGGAAGGTGTGCCAAGCAGGCTAAGATAAAAGGTAGGGAGGAAGGACTTGGGGGAGGGGCATTGCAAATGCGATAGGTGGAAGGAGGTAAAGGTGAGGGTGATAGGCCGGAGCAGGGGTGAGGGCGGAGAGGTCAGGAAGAAGATTGCAGGTTAGGAAGGTGGTGCTGAGTTTGAGGGTTGGGACTGAGACAAAGTGGGGGGAGGGGAAATGAGGAAACTGGAGAAATCTGAGTTCATCCCTTGTGGTTGGAGGGTTCCTAGGCGGAAGATGAGGCGCTCTTCCTCCAGCCGTCGTGTTGCTATGGTCTGGCGATGGAGGAGTCCAAGGACCTGCATGTCCTTGGTGGAGTGGGAGGGGGAGTTGAAGTGTTGAGCCACGGGGTGGTTGGGTTGGTTGGTCCGGGTATCCCAGAGGTGTTCTCTGGAATGTTCTGCAAGTAGGCGGCCTGTCTCCCCAATATAGAGGAGGCCATATCGGGTGCAGCGGATGCAGTAAATGATGTGTGTGGAGGTGCAGGTGAATTTGTGGTGGATGTGGAAGGATCCCTTGGGGCCTTGGAGGGAAGTAAGGGGGGAGGTGTGGGCGCAAGTTTTGCATTTCTTGCGGTTGCAGGGGAAGGTGCCGGGAGTGGAGGTTGGGTTGATGGAGGGTGTGGACCTGATGAGGGAGTCACGGAGGGAGTGGTCTTTTCGGAACGCTGATAGGGGAGGGGAGGGAAATATATCCCTGGTGATGGGGTCCGTTTGGAGGTGGCGGAAATGATGATGGATGATACAATGTATATGGAGGTTGGTGGGGTGGTAAGTGAGGACCAGTGGGGTTCTGTCCTGGTGGCGATTGGAGGGGTGGGGCTCAAGGGCGGAGGAGCGGGAAGTGGAGGAGATGCGGTGGAGAGCATCGTCGATCATGTCTGGGGGGAAATTGCGGTCTTTGAAGAAGGAGGCCATCTGGGTTGTACGGTGTTGGAACTGGTCCTCCTGGGAGCAGATGCGGTGGAGACGAAGAAATTGGGAATATGGGATGGCGTTTTTACGGGGGGCAGGGTGGGAGGAGGTGTAGTCCAGGTAGCTGTGGGAATCGGTCAGTTTATAGTAAATGTTCGTGTTGATTTGGTTGCCCAAGATAGAAATGAAGAGGTCTAGGAAGGGGAGGGAGGAGTCTGAGATGGTCCAGGTAAATTTGAGGTCGGGGTGGAAGGTGTTGGTAAAGTGGATGAACTATTCAACCTCCTCGTGGGAGCACGAGGCAGCGCCAATACAGTCATCGATGTAGCGGAGGAAAAGGTGGGGGGTGGTGCCAGTGTAGCTGCGGAAGATGGACTGTTCCACATCTCCTACAAAGAGGCAGGGCATAGCTGGGGCCCATGTGGGTGCCCATGGGTACTCCTTTGGTTTGGAGGAAGTGGAAGGATTGGAAAGAGAAGTTGTTCAGAGTGAGGACCAGTTCAGTCAGTTGAAGGAGGGTGTCAGTGGAAGGGTACTGGTTGGTACGGCGGGAAAGGAAGAAGTGGAGGGCTTTGGGTCCTTTGTGATGGGGGATGGAGGTGTACAGGGACTGGATGTCCATGGTGAAGATAAGGCGTTGGGGACCAGGAAAGCGAAAATCATGGAGGAGGTGGAGGGTGTGGGTGGTGTCCTGAACATAGGTGGGGAGTTCTTGGTGGGGACAGGACCGTGTTGAGGTATGCAGAGATGAGTTCGGTGGGGCAGGAGCAGGCTGAGACAATAGGTTGGCCGGGGCAGTCAGGCTTGTGGATTTTGGGCAGGAGGTAGAAACGGCTAAACGCCAGCTCGCGGACACCTCCTCCTACTGCCCCCTTGACCATGACCCCACCTCCCACCACCAAACCATCATCTCCCAGACCATCCATAACCTCATCACCTCAGGGGATCTCCCATCCACAGCCTCCAACCTCATAGTCCCACAACCCCGCACCGCCCATTTCTACGTCGCTTTTCCTGCTCCTTGGATGGTACCTGACCTGCTGTGCTTTTCCAGCACCTCTCTAATCCAGACTCAGGTTTCCAGTGTCTGCAGTCCTCATTTTTACCTTAGTCTTAAATAAACTTATTGGCAGAGAGCCTTCTCACTTGTATCCTTAATTGATTACTCGGACATCTCAGAGATCGTGATAATGCTGTAAACCTCCAGCATTTCAAGATGTAGTTTTTGGTGGTTTATCGAGAGTGCTAGTTCATAACGTGCCAGTTAAAACAAAGTTTGCTGTAAATAGTAATTGTGCAGTACAGAAATCTGGGCTGTGCATTCTATCAACCTGAGTCTAAAAAGAGAGTAAGTTGTGGAATTTTGTGTAGTTTGATAAAACTTTTATGATGATTCCTGGAATAGTGGGATTTGATTTTCAATGCACTACCCCAGTGTGACATGACAGGTTGAAGTCCTTGATTATTGATACTTAAGGATCTTTACCTTTCTGGGGCTGGGCAGGTGATTGGTCTCTGTCAGTTCTCTGAGTACCAGCAGTCTGGGTTTTTTTTTTCTCAGCCAGTTGCAGAGCCAACACAGTGAGGTGCTCACCAGATTGTGAACCCATAATTTGCAGCCCTAATATTTCCACTGAGGTGTCAGTAACTCAGCTGGAGAAGAATGTAGGAAGCAGCCTTGTTGATGCTTTCACTGAGGTCTTGATGCTCTTCTGCTCAAAAGTCCATGAAGTGCTTCTAGGAGTGTGGGCTGTTTCTCTGCAGAAGTGGTTTAGATGCTAATTGTTGGATCAAATTTCTGCAGATAACCGCAAGACACAAGAGAGAAGGCATGTAGTTAGAAGTGGTGTGCAATGAACAAAACTGAAAATGGGATTAATGCGAGCATTGCAATAGAATGAAGAATGGTATTTACTCAGTTGACAGGTCATTGATATCTCTGTATCCCTGCAGAGTAGTCCCAGTCTTCTCCTGCAAGGGCCAGGATTCTTTTCTCGTAGTGGGTGACAAGTCTAATGTCAGTCATACTTCCACCTTTACAGGCTTGTTCTGCCCTGTTATGTGCAGAGAGTCTTATGTATTGAGAGAAAAAGATTTGAGTGGGGTGAACATGAGTGGATTAGTTGTTAATCTTTGTGGAAACCAGATGTTTTAAGGGAGTGAGGAGTCACTGCAGAAGACATGTAGGTTTAGTGGTGTGGGAAGTTGGGGATGATGACAGCAGGTGAGGGAAGATGTTGCAGAGTATGAGCCTTGGTGTGAGATTTGTGCAGCAGCAGCGTGAGTGTGAGGTAGTAGAGAGAAGAGTGTGACACTTAACCTGGTGAAATGGAAAAGATCATACTTAAAGCACTTTTGGCCATTCTTCCAGCCTGTAGATATGGGACAGACCTGAATGGCAACTTCAGACCAGACTGCAAGGGTCTGGTGGTCTCCTCTACTTGTACTCCAAGAGGTGGACAGCCCTCCTTTACATTATCCCCTCAACAAGGACCCCTTTGTCTCTGTCAGAGAATCACAATGCCATCTTCCCCTTTTTTGAAATCTTCCAGAAGCAGACTTGAGCAAGCAAGGCAGCTTCAGGATGCCAGTTCTCAACTGGGTTCACAGTAACTGTTTAAAGTTGGAACAGCCATATGGCATTTCAGCCTGTGGATATCCACCAAATAGTGAGCTGCAAGGTTGGGCCCCGAATTTAATATGACAAATCCTGCAGGGGCAGGATAGGAAGTTTGTGAGGCACATTTGATAAGACTTTGCATGAGAACTTGCTAGACCTTTTCCATTGGAGGGAAAGAACCTTCCAAAAAACTTGATGTAATTCGAATTTAGCCAAAATAAAATCTTAAGATGCAACCCAAATAGTTTACTATTCTATGCAAAGGAATTGGAGTACAAGCATAAAGATGTTATACTGAAATTGTATAAGGCCTTCAGATCAAATCAGGAGTTTTTTTTCATTCCTTCAGGGAATATAATCATTTGTTGCTCATTTCTAATTGGTCATGAGAAGGTTGTGGTTGTGAACTGCCTCTTGAACTGCAGTACTATTAGGAACGGGGTTCCAAGTTTTTGACAGAGTGACAGTTAAGTAATGGTAAATCAGTTCCATATCATGACAGGAAACTTAGAATTGGGGATGTTCCAGTGCAATAATTATAGTTGGTAAGGTAGAGAACAGTGGTACACAATTTTTACAGTATCAAGGCACACTTTAGTGAGACAAACAATTCACAGCATACCCATTTTTTTCAGCTGTATTGGTTGTTCATAAATGTCACATTTACTTTCGGTTACTATAGTTACAGTTTTGTTGGAGAGATTTGCAACATAGTGCATGTAACAAGCTAAAGAAGGATCAAAAACATTAACAGCACAAGATACATTTTCAAATTCTTCTTGACACAACTATTTGTAACTATTCTCACACGATAACCATCACATCGTGGTGAGTAATGCTAAATTTTGATGCTTGGCTCCCATTTCTGCATACAAGATAGTGAACAAGCATGATTTCAATAGTCATGGTTTTATATCATTCACAATTTTCATGACTTGTTTCTAATATTGCAGCTAACTCTGATGGCTTCATTTTGGCTACAAGGGCTTCACGGTGGAGGATGCATTGGATGATCTGAATGTCAGATCTTTACTCTTCCATCTTGCATGACAAATTCTTTGATTTTCCCTGTCATGATGATGGCTTCAACACATGGCCCAGATAAGTTTATTTTCCCCCAAGTAGGTATCTGTAACCTGAAATATTTCTTCAGCAGTTGCATGGCTTGGTAGCTCCTTACAAAAGAAATAAATTCTCCTAAATGGAGTTCCCATCAACATACTGAATGTTAGCCAGCAGTTGACAGTGACCCTGAACCTGAAAAGAAAAATGAGTTTCTAGCAATTAACTGCTGTTGCAGCACCTCCTCAATATCAATTGACATGTCATCAATTTGCTATTTAAGAGAATAGAATTTTGTTGATCTCTTTCTCAGCATCAATTCTTGACATCTGTTATGGACCTGACCAGATCCCCTCAAAATATTTTAAGAAGGTTGCCTGGACCCTAACGTTTTCTTACTTTAAAAGGTAGATGTGATGTGACTCGTCAAACAATTTGACATTAAGCAAAACACAATGTATTTAAAGATTATAATGAAAATACAAACAAAACAATGGGAAATTTAGAATAATTTAACTGTTGGGAAACTTAACCGAATAATAGATACAGTACCTGTTACTAATTAACTGTTTCAATATAGTATCATCCCATTAACACACCCCTTGGCAAAAAGGTAAATTCAGACACAGATTCTTACATGCAGTTCTCCGATCTAGGAGGAAACAACTTCAAGAGATTTCAGAGCAAGCAGCAGTAGGAATCATTCACTAAAGCTACTAACTCTTCTAGGATTCCAAACAGTTTATGACTACTAAAGCTAAAAAAAACTAGAAAGCCTGGTCTGTGAGAACTGGCCACTCCCATTCAAGCTGCTTCCATTGTTCCAACTTTTAAAAAATTACCGAAAGGCCGATTAAGTTGTTTACTTAGGCCATCTCCAGTAGCTAGTTCAGCGCCTCTGCCGTCACAGACTCTTAAAAAAAAGACAAAATAACCTTTTTAAAGTGACAGCATTGTTGCTCACCACATTTACATTTTTTTTACATCCAAGTATGATTAAGGTATTGGCAATGATCAGGATTTTGTTTGTTTTTGTTACAAGCTCAGTCACCGGGTAACTAGACTCTTGAGCTTTATCCAGTTCCTGCACACACTCCGTCAGACATTGGTTATGCTTGATGTTTTGTTTTCTCAAGATCTGAATGTATTTGTTCGCAACAGATGGATATTTCATCTCATAGACTATCTAGAGTGCAGGCAGAGGCCATTGAATCTGCATCAACCCTCCAAAGAGCATCCTACTCAGGCCCTGCCCTCTATTCTATCCCCCCATTACTATGGTCAATCCACCTAATCTGCACATCTTTGGACAGTGACACTAAACTGGAGCACCCAGCGGAAACCCATGCAGACTTAGGGAGGATGTGGAAACTCCACCTAGACTGGAATCAAAACTGGGTCCCTGGCGCTTTGAGGCAGCAGTGCTAATCACTGTGCCACATATGTAAATGTTATCTTAATTTACTTTGTACCATTGCAATGTTGGCCAACTCCTGTCTGCAAATGAGGTATTCAGATGAGGGGTAAGTGGCATCTCCTGTTCACGAAAATCCAAAAGCCATATAGTTCTCACTGTGCTACCTCTGAACAGTTGTTGCTTTTCCCGTTGGGTTTAGACTTTTTGTCGACTGAATCAGCAGAAAAATTGATCTGTGTTATCAAGAAACATATCAATTGCTTCTTTGAATTGATTTTAAGACTTAGATCAGTGGCTTACCGAAGAACATGACAAAAATATGCACCTTAAAGTCTGTGCTAAAGTCGAAACATATCCAAGCAGACTGGCCAGTTCAATGGTTGTTTAACAATCATGAACCTCTTAATTACGTGTATGCAGGTTCTTCACATCTTGGAGATTTTATCCTCAGTCACTGCACATGCGAATGTTTGGACTTGCGCATCTGCAAGCAGGCTGCACAACAAGCAGATTTCCCAACGTCAACTGAATCTCTATCAGAAGTCGACACAAAGCAGTGCTACTTCCCGAGAACTTTGCAGCAAACTTCTCATATCCCTCAGTTGATCTCTGGAGTCCCATGTTTGAAAAGTGCTGATGAAGAAAATTTAGATGTTGCAGCAGTGCATCTTGTATATGTAAAACATTGCTGTCACTGTGCGCTGAGGTGGTTGGAGTGATGTTTAAATAATAGGGTTGCAGTGCTGATCACATGGGCTGCTCTGTCCTGGATGGTGTTGAGCTACTTGAGTGTCATTGGGGTTGAACTTAAACAAGCAAATGGAGAATATTCTAAGACACTCCTGATTTATTCCTTGGGCATAGTAGATTAGCTTTGGGAAATTGGGGGGAATTACTCGTCATTGAATTGTCACTTCTAAACTTTGTTTCAATTTATTCATAGAATGTGGGCATCACTTGTTCGGCTTGCATTTAGGGGTCCATCACTAACTGACTAGAGGATAGTTAAGAGTTAACTATTCTTGTGATTCTGGAGTCACAATTAGGCTAGACTAAGGAATGGCCAGATTTCTCTCTCTAAAGAGCATTAGTGAACCAGATGTGAATTAATAACAATCAGCTTGGTTACATAATTGCAAATAGGCTAGATTTTTAGTGATTTCAAATTTCCTCAATCTGTTATGGTGCAATTTAAGTCTATTTGCGTCAGAATGTTAGCCTGAGTTTCCTGAATAAATTGTCCAGCGACATCACTACTACATCACCACTTCCCCCATTCCTAGATTGAGAGTAGTTAAGTCAGAGAATGGCAGATTTTAAATACTAAGGGATATTGGAGTATTGCTGAAAAGTGTGTAAGTAGGAGGTCAACCATAACTAAAACATTGATGAAAGGAGACTAAAAGTTGAAGCTTTTTGTATTCCACTTGTCAGAACCAGGACACAAAAAACAGCCTTGAGAAAGGAAACACTGTTTTATACTGCTAAGAATGGTCAATCTTAACTCTCAGACCAAGCAGGTATCTTATGATTGGATAGGGCTTTGCCATGGTGATGCTGTTCAGTTTACTTGTCTGCATGATCCCTTGTTTTGAAAAGAATGCACCATACATCAACATTGATCATATTGCAATGGGATTCCTTTTAGGCCCAGCTCTATCAAATATTTATCAACTATAACCTCATTGAGTGGAGGGATCTAATGGTTCACTTCTACTTCTCTTAATTACATTCTTTTAAATATTTTATCTAAGTGTTTTGTAGATGCTATTTGAAAAAGGAATATTTAATTGGATTAATCTATTGCTCTCTGATCATGTGCAGCTATGATATTTGGACTTGGTACAATAGGCCTGGCCGTGCTAGTCTCTTTCTTACAAGGAAATATAATGCAGGTAAACATGTTTGAAACATTTATCAAATAATGTTTATGGAGTTATGAAGGTACATTTTAACAATGTAGATATATTTCATTTTACTTAGCTAAGATTATAGCAAGTGTGATTCTGAATGTAAAAGTTTACTTTTCTTTGCCATTCTTCTCAGGCTGCACTAAGTGTTGCAGGAATAATTCAAGGACCAATACTGGGTGTGTTCACTTTAGCAGCATTGTTTCCAAAGAGCAATGGCAAGGTATGGTTATATGTTCAAAAATCCATGGAGAGACTTGTCTAAATTGGTAGAGTTTTGGTATTGAAAACAGTGAAAAGCATGACACTAGGGTCTACAAATGTGTTATGTGTGCAAACCATTGTAAGACCAAAAGATAAAAGAGCATGAATTAAGCCATTCAGCCCATCAAATCTGCTCCACCATTAAATATGGCTGATATGTTTCTCAACCTCATTTTCCTGCCTTTTCCCCGTAACCCTTGACCCCCTCTTTTAGCCTTTCGTCAGGGCCAGCAAAACAATAGGTCAGCTAAATTTGTAAGGATTGGTTTGCAGATATTATTCAGAAATATTAGCTAGCAATACAGTAAGCAGGGTACTCTGAAATAGTTCTATTTTCCTAATGTTAATGCTAAACAAACAAAACATGTAATGTCCAAAAGTCTGATGTTTAGGAAAGGGCAGATCTACCAGACATGGACTTTTGCAGACATTTAAAGTGGAACCTGGTTTTGTATGAATGCTATCCTGTCTAAAATGATCAGATGTTAGACTTCACTTCAATAACATTTTTGTGTTGAATACACTGCTATATAATGTAGTTGAAACAGGTGTCAGAAGAGGCAACAAGATGAGTCTCCAGGGCTGAAATAAAAAAAGCATGTTTGTGAGCTGCCACTGAGCAAGAAAAAAAAACAAAGATCACAGTGACAACACTATTTAAGAGAAAATCGCTGCAATCCTTCCGCCTGCAATAGCTATGGATTTGTTGAGGAAACCAGAAGAATTACAAGCACTTTACCACTGCAAGGAAGAGACTTTCAAAATACATTCCACCCAAATCTCTTTGAATAGCAGAAAAAAACACAGCAGAAACTTTATAAGCTTTGAAGGCTTATTTTGAGCCCAAAGGTGAATGTAATGTAGAAGAGTACCTATTCAAAACTAGGGAACAGATTAAAAAGTGTGCATTGGTCAGTATGGATTATTAGTACTAAGGATCAATATATTATGCCATTAACTCAGCATGTATAAATTTATGCAATTAAAAGAAGAACTAATTAGAGGCAGGACTACATTCGGACTAAGGAATCCAAATATGAAGCCATACCTACTGAGAGGAGACAATTTACATTCAGGAGAAGAATTGACATGTACATAAGTGCTGAGATTGTTAATCTACAGATCCAATGAATTCACTGCCATCTCTTGCATTATCCTGACAGATGCTCCAGGCATGTGGGGCAGAACAACTACAAATAAGGGACAGGATGCAGACACTACTCTGAAAGGTTAGATTGCATGGAGTCAAGGGTGAGCTAGCAAATTGGATACACAATTGGCTTGATGATAGGAAGTAGAGGGTAATAGTTGAAGGATGCTTCTCAGACTGGAGACCTCAGGGGTGTACCTCATGGGTCGGTACTGGGCCCATTGCTGTTTGTTATCCATATCAATAATTTGGATAAGAATGTGAGGAAGGCTATCAGAAATTGCAGCAGGATATTGATCAGCTAGGGAAGTGGGCCGAGAAATGTAAAATGGATTTTACTATAGATAAGTGTGAAGTGTTGCGTTTTGGAAAATCAAATCGAGGAAGTTTCATGGTGAATGGCAGGGCCTTAAGGAGTTTAGTGGACAGAGGGACCTTGGAGTTCAGAAGCATGGTTCTCCGAAAGTGAAGTCACAGGTAGTCAGGGCACTGAAGAAGGCTTTTGGTACACTGGTCTTCATCAGTCAGGGTATTGAGTATAGAAGTTGGGAAGTTGTGTTGCAGTTGTACAGGATATTGGTGAGGCCGCACATGGAGTATTATGTTCAGTTTTCGTCACCTTGCTATGGAAAGAGTAAAGAAGACATTTATGAGGATATTTCCAAGACTCAATGGTCTGAATTTTAGGGTGAGGTTGGACAAGCTAGGACTTTTTCCTTTAGAGTGTAGGAGACTGAGGGGAGATCTTAAAAGTATGTAAGATCATGAGAGGCATGAATAGGGTGAATGCATTCAGTCTTTTTTCCCCAGAATTGGGGAATTGAGGACAAGAGGGCAACAGTTTAAAGTGAGGGGGAAAGAATAAAAGAATACCTGAAGGTCAATGTTTTTATACAGGGTGGTACACATGTGGAATGAGCTACCAGTGGAAGTGATCGTTAACTGTCTTCCTGTTTGTCCGATGTAGTGTTTTGTGCAGTCCTTGCTTGGGATGTATGTATGAACGGAGAATTCACCACAAAGGGTTACAGGAAAGCCACACACACAGACCAAGTCCTAAACTATGAAAGCAACCACCCCAACACACACAAACGAAGTTGCATCAGGACACTATTCAAAAGGGCCACAACACACTGCAGCACACCAGAACTACAAAAAGAGGAAGAGGAACACCTATACAAAGTATTTGCCAAAAACGGATACCCTCGCAATTTCATCAACAGATGCCTAAGGGAGAGACAACGGAACGAGGACATGCCGCAACCCAAAGGACTAGCCACACTACCATACATCAGGAGCATTTCTGAACTGACAGCCAGACTACTGCGACCACTAGGACTCATAACAGCACACAAACCAACAGCCACACTCAGACAACAACTCACCAGAACAAAGGACCCGATACCCAACATGAGCAAAACCAATGTAGTGTACAAAATCCCATGCAAGGACTGCAGAAAACACTACATCGGACAAACAGGAAGACAGTTAACGATCCGTATACACGAACACCAACTAGCCACGAAACGACACGACCAGCTATCCTTAGTAGCCACACACACAGACGACAAGCAACATGAATTCGACTGGGACAACACTACCATTATAGGGCAAGCCAGACAGAGCACAGCCAGGGAATTCCTAGAGGCATGGCACTCATCCACAGACTCTATCAACAAACACATCGACCTGGACCCAATATACCGGCCACTACAGTGGACAGCTCGAACTGACAACCGGAAGCGGCAGAGACAGGCCACTGTAAATGCCGGAGGAAACAGCACAGAAGCGCTTTACAGGAGGCTCCCAAGCACTGAGGATGTCACCTAGACAGGGGACGAAATGTTTGCAAGACAAATTCCCAGCTCGGCGAACAGAACCACAACAATAGCCATTGTATTTCTGTAGTGAGCCCAGTTAGGTTCTAGTCAATAGTGGTGGATTCAGTGATGGTAACACCTTTAAATATCAAGAGGTGGTGGTTATATTGTCTCTTTTTGGAGATGGTCATTGCCTGGCATTTGTGGCATGAATATTAATTGCTGCTTGTCACCCGAAGTCTAGATATTGCCAGACCTTGTTGATTTGAACATGGACTGCTTTAGTATCTGAGGTATCATGATTGAATGGTGCTGAACTTAGTACATTAGCCAACATCCTCACTTCTGACTTTTGATGGAATGAAGGTAATTGAAGAAGAAGTTGAAGATAGTTTGGCTTAGGTTGCTACCCTAAAGAACTGTGCAGAGATGTCCTGGACCTGAGATGACTAACCTCCAGCAACAACAACCATCTTCATATGTGCCAGGTATGACTCCAGCCAGCAAAGAGTTTTCCCCGATTCCCACTGATTCCAGTTTTGCTAGGGTTCCTTGATGCTACACTTGGTCGAATGCTGTCTTGATGTCAAGGGCTGTCACACTCACCTCATCTCTAGAGTTGTACACTTTGTTCATGTTTGAATCCATGCTATAATGAGGTCAGGAGTTCAATGGCCCTGAAGGAATCCAAACTGGACATCATAAGCAGGTTATTACTGAGCAGATGTTGCTTGATAGTATTACTCGTGATACCTTTCATCACTTTACTCATTATTGAGAGTAGGCTGATGGGATGATAATTGGCCAGGTTGGATTTGTCCTGCTTTTTGTGCATTGGACGTACCTGGGCAATTTTCCACATTGTCAGGCAGATGCCAGCATGGTAACTGTAATGGAAAAGCTTGGCTAGGGGCACAGGAAGTTCTGGAGCACAAGTCTTCAGTTCTAATATTGGAATGTTGCCAGGGACCATGACCTTTGCTGTATCTCGTGTCTCCAACCATGTTTTGATATCATATGGAGTGAATTGAATTGGGTGTAGATTGGTATCTGTGATGCTGGGAACCACTGGAGGAGACTGAGATGGGTCATCACTCGACATTTTTGATTGAAGATTACTGCTAATGCTTCAGCCTTATCATTTGCACTGATGTGTAGGGCCCTTTCATCATTGAGGATGCAGATATTTATGTAATACAGTATGTTGTTTAATTGTCTACCACTGTTCATGACTGGAAGTGGCAGGACTGCAGTGCTTAGATCTGATCTGTTGGTTGTGGGATTGCTTAGCTGTTTCTATCACTTGCTGCTTATGCTGTTTGGCATACACATTTAGCAGCTTCACCAGATTGATACCTCATTTTTAGGTATTGTTCTTGGCATGCCCTACTGTACTCTCCATTGAACTAGGCTTGATCCCTGCCTTAATCAAAATGGTTGTTTACGGATTATCTCAGACCATGAGGTTGCCCATTGTGTTGGAAGACAATTTTGCTGCTTTAATAGCCCACAACACCTCATGAATATCCAGTCTTGAGTTGCTGTGTTCAAAGTTGCTCCATTTAGCATGTTGATACTGTCACTGCACAATGGAGGGTATTCTCAGTGTGAAGGCAGGACTTTGTCTTCACAAGGACTGTGAGGTAGTCAATCTTATTGACACTGTCATGGACAGACACATCTGCAGCTGTCAGATTAGTAAGGATGAGGTCAAGTATGTTTTTCTCACTTGTTGGTTCCCTAACCACCTGCTGCAGACTCAATCTAGAAGCTGTGTCCTTCAGGACACAACCAGTTTGATCAGTAGTTCTGGTTACAGAGTTACAGATTGAAATTTGATTACATCTGGATATCATCTGGAGATATCATCTGGATGTGGGGAAGCAGATGCATATTGCAAACTTACTGCTCAGAGCAGCCTTCCTGATTAAAAAAAAGTGGAGGATGCTGTAATAGATTGTGTAACCTGCCAGATTCAACATGAAGCAGTAGCAGGTAATGTTCTGGAAGCAGAGAAACTGAGTATAATAGACAAATACTTTAGTCAAATCAAACAAGCTATCCAACAAGATGCAAGTCTCCAACTGTTGCAAGAAATTGAGGTAAAGGAATGATCAGAGAACATCAAGAGCATATCTGTTGCTATAAAGAAAATATTGAGCATTTGGAAACAAATTTACAACCCAAAATGCCATATTGTACAAAGAAAATTAGTGTAATTATCCTGATGGAATTAAAAGGAAAGATGTAAGAGTAAATTCATGCAAGCTACCAAGGAATTGAGTCAATTTTGAGAAAAAGAGAGATAGGCTATACTGGCCAAACATGAACAGTCAAGGAGCATGTCAGCCAGTTCAGAGCTTATAATAAATACCAAAGTAAGCAACCTAGAGTGCCGCTGATGTTGCTGTTGATGATGATGGTGTTCCATAAATGAAGCTAGGACTATATCACTTCACTATATCACAGGAACTGATTATCTTTCCAAAGTAGATTACTATTCTCACTATTGGGCGATGGGACAGTTGACTTCAGTGGCTGCTGCTGGAATCGTTAATTGTCCAGCTGTATGACATTCCTGATATTGTCACAAGCAACAGTGACTCTCATTTCACAAGTGAAGAAGTCAGTTATTCCATGAAAGATCGGTAAATTCAATACCTAAAGTGATTCCCCACTCAAACGTAAAGGCCAAAATTGCCAAAGGAATCATAAAGAAATTGAGGAAATCCTTTGTAAGTGCAGAAGCATATCTACTGAATGCATGTAAAAAAGTGCAACACAAAAGGCTAATGTCACACTTTACACATACTACTCTTCCAATAACAAAAGCAGTGACTGAAGCGAGAAGTAGTAACAGGTGCGAATGAAAACAATCAAGGTTAAATGTCAGAAGGCCAAACTTCATTTTGACAAGATTGCCAAACCATTATATTGGAAAGCCAATCAGGGTACAAATATTTAACCTTCTCAATAAAAACCAGCCCAAGTGGCAAGTCTAGACCTGTGTGGAGTGGCTGTCACCTCAGCCATGTGTGGTAGAAGTGAACAACTATATATAATGTGGCAAATGCAGGCAAACATGCTCAACTGCAGAAGGTGTTCCTCAACTGCCAGCAGCTGCTCAGGAAGGAGTGTTGCATCATTTGTACAGAACACATAACAAATATCAGATGCAGAGGTTCACGGCAACCAATAATAAAAATAAAACAACAGCATCTGCAACAACAAATGACATAGGAATGACATGCTTGAGATTCACCACCCAGACGAATATTCACGAACACCAACAATAATATGTAGTTGGAGCATTAAAAGACCAGCATGATTTTAGGGCTATGTGTGTAATGCATTTACAGAGACTGATGGAAATAGTGAAATGTGAAGGCATGACATCAATAATCATATATGGTTGGTAACTTAGATAACTAAAAATATTTAGATTCAAATGTTTTAATCTGCCATAGTCACGTAACTTCTACTGTGAAGCACACATCTGAGATATCACTTAAATAAAGACACTGCTATGTTGTGCACTCTAAATACCTTTTCCCTTTTCAATTATCCAAAGAAGTGAGGCTAATTTTTAGGCTCATCTGAACAAAAAAGGCCTTGAGACTAGATTCTAACACAATCCCAACATTTAAAAATTTCATGCCTTCTGAAAAAACATTTTGCTTTGCTGTTCTTACTACCACTATCCTTAAACTTCCTTACATTATATTCCATCAGCTAACTTGTTGTCCTCACGTTTAACTTGGTTTTTGTAGCCTCTTTGTGTTCTCATAGGTTACATTCTAGCTTTCTTCAGCAAACTTAAATATATTACTTTATGTCATTTCATTAATATATTATGTAAATAGATATGGCTCCAGCACTAATTACCTTGAGGCATCCCACATGATGCAGATACTAATTTAAAAATTCCATGTTTATTCCTTTTCGCTGCTTCCTGTCCATTAACCAATCCTTTATTCACGCTAGTATATTATCTTTAACACCATAGGCTTTTGTCCTGCATATTAGTTTTGTATGTTGTAGCTTGTTGAATAGTTTTTGGACATCCAAATATACCACACCTACAATCTCCCACTCCATTTTATTTATGCCAGTATTTACATTCACAAAAACATTAATACATTTGTCAAGCTCATTTTTCATTTTATAAAGTCATGTGAACTCTCTGATCACACTATGGTTTTCTAAGTACATCATTAAGGCTTCCTTAATAAGAGATTCCAATATTTCCATGATGACTAATGCCACACTAACTGGCTTGTAATTCTCTGTTTTCTGTCTCCCTTCTTTCCTGAAGTTGATATTACATTTGCTATCTTCTAATTAGTTGACACTATTCTAGAATTTAGGGAATTCTGCAAAATAATAACCATTGTATCCACTATCACTGTAGATAACTCTTTTAAAACAGTGAGTTGTAGTCCATCAGGTCATGGGTACAGGATGTTCTGTTATAATGTGCATTTCGTTAATGCGAATTCACTGTAATGCGATTGATGAATTGAGGATGCTGTTTCTCCAGTACAAAAGTTAAGAATATGAGTTGGCTGTAACACGATTACACGCCAACACTTTAAAAACTGTAAAGCACAATTTTTCTGTAATGTGGGATTGCACAAGAATGCAACCATCATGTTATAGAAGAACTGACTGTTGCTTTTTAGTTCAATAGTTTTCTCCAAATACTTTTCTCAACTAAGTTTAATTGCTTTTAGTTTCTTTCTTCTATTAGCTCTTTGATTACCCTGTGAAAGGTTCCATTAAAAATGGAGAATTTGGAAGGGCCTGCCTCATTTAAGTGTGATACCCAGGAAGAGGTTAAAGAATTAAAAATCTTGTCTAACTTGGATAACTATGAAACTGATCTCCCAACTCATCACTGACCATATGGGCCCAATTTAAACTCATTGCTAGTGGGTGGGTTAAATTGATTAAAATCATCTTGTTTTCATTTCTGTTTGCAATGCAATGTGTCATACAAGCATTAATTATTTTCTTATTTTGTCTGTGCCAGGGTGCATTTTTAGGCTTGTTTGTTGGATTGGCCCTTTCCATGTGGATAGGAATTGCTGCTCAAATCTATCCACCCACTGATAAATTTACAAAGGTACTTCCAACATCAATATCAGGTTGTCTGCCTTTAAATTCCACCATCTCCACACCGACGAATGTAACATCACTGCTAACCTATGTAACATCTTTAAGAGAGGAAAAAAGGTAATTTTGTTAGCATTGAACTGAGTCATTAAAATGTCACCTGTAATTTTACAATTGTTCGTATTACAATAAACCATCCTGACTTGGGTAGCTATTCTAATGATATTACGAATCAGTGCTTCATAACTGGACAATTTAGCAGAAACAACTGATAAATTTCCTCAAATCTCAATTGTTTGCAGCACATGTTAATTACGATACCAGAGTTTAATGAATCAAATTTGAATACAGGTTGCATAAATTCGTATTTCCTTCAGTTCAGAGGTTGAGGGGTGATCTAAATGGTGTCTTTAAGATGTTAAATGGTTTCATAGGATAGACGCAGAGAAGTACATTGGTGCAATCAAGGATGTATTAAAATCAGAGCAGACACATGTAGGACTAACATCAGGAAGTACTTTACCACACAAACAGTTGTGGAAATCTGAAACCCTCTTCCCCAAACGGGGAAGTTGTAATTTCGAAAACCAAAATTGATAGTTTTTGTTTTCTGAGAACACAATAAATAGGAGTAGAATAAGACCATATGGTGCATTGAGACAGCCCGACTTCAACTCCACTTTTCCAACTGCTCCGTTTTTTTTTACCGTAAGGGAAACGGAACAAATGAGTTTAGGTGAAGTTCAACCATGATCTAATAAAATGGTGGAACAGAATCAAGGGCTGAATAGCTTCCTCACATTCTGATATTCATTTGGTAGAAATGGAATTTTAAAAATGCACTAAATTATTTACTTTCTATAAACATTTCCCCTATCCCTGGCTACTCTCTGAGACAGAACCAGATTCACAACCTTGCCATTGCATTTGATGCTGAACTGAGCTTCTGCCCTGATAGTCATGAAATCATTAAACCTATTTTCTCCTCTGTAACACCTCTGACTGAAGCTCTTTCCAGCTTATCTATGGTGAAAATGTAACAAAGAAGATTGATGAGGGCAGGACGGTAGATGTGATCTATATGGATTTCAATAAGGTGTTTGACAAGGTTCCTTATGGTAAACTGGTTAGCAAGGTTAGATAACGTGGAGTACAGGGAGAACGAGCCATTTTGATACAGAACTGGCTCAAAGGTAGAAGGCAGTGGGTGGTGGTGAAGGGTTGCTTCTCAGACTGGAGACTTATGACCAGCGATGTGCCACAAGGATTGGTGCTGGGTCCACTGCTTTTCATAATTTATATAAATGATTTGGATGTTAACATAATAAATATGGCTTGTAAGTTTGCAGATGACACCAAAATTTAAGGTGTAGTGGAAAGCAAAGAAGATTACCTCAGAGTGCAACAGGATTTTGATCAGATGGACCAATGGGCCGAGGAGTGGCAGATGGAGTTTAATTTAGATAAATGTGAGGTGCTGCATTTTCGAAAGGCAAATCAAGGCAGGACTTGTACACTTCATGGTAAGGTTTCTGGGAGTATTGCTGAACAAAGAGACCTTGGAGTGCAAGTTCATAGTTCTTTGGAAGTGGAGTTTCAGGTAGATAGAATAGTGAAGAAGGCATTTGGTATGCTTGCCTTTAATGGTCAGAGCATTGAATGTCGGAGTTGGGACATCATGCTGTGGCTGTACAGGACATTGGTTAGGCCAGTTTTAGAATGCTACATGCAATTCTGGTCTGCCTCTTATAGGAAGGATGTTGTGAAAATTGAAAAGGTTGAGAAAAGATTTACAAGGGTGTTGTCAGGGTTGGAGGGTTTGAGCTATAGGGAGAGGCTGAATAGG
This sequence comes from Chiloscyllium punctatum, assembly GCF_047496795.1. Taxonomy (NCBI): domain Eukaryota; kingdom Metazoa; phylum Chordata; class Chondrichthyes; order Orectolobiformes; family Hemiscylliidae; genus Chiloscyllium; species Chiloscyllium punctatum. The sequence goes on along the minus strand of NC_092777.1, from coordinate 62,308,166 downwards.
CTGGGCCTATTTTCCCTGGAGCGTTGGATGCTGAGGGGTAACCTTACAGAGGTTTATAAAATCATGAGGGGCATGGATAGGGTGAATGGCCAAGGTTTTTTTCCCCAGGGTGGCAGAGTGCAAAACTAGAGGGCATAGGATTAAGGTGAGAGGGAAATGATTTAAAAGGGACCTAAGAGGCAATTTTTTCACACAGAGAGTGGTGCGTGTATGGAACAAACTGTCAGAGGAAGTGGTGGAGGTTGGTACAATTAAAACGTTTAAAAGGCATCTGAATGGGTATATGAATAAGAAGCGTTTGGAGGGATATGGGCCAAATGCTGGCAAATGGGACTACATTAATTAGGATATCTGGTTGGCATGGATGAGTTGGACTGAAGGATCTGTTTCCTTGCTGTACAACTCTATGACTCTGATTCACTTGTTCATGCTTTCTTCACTTCTTGATTTGGCTATTCCAATACATATTTGACTGGTCTTTCATATTTTCTTATCTGTAAACTCAAGGTCATCCAAAACTCTGCTGTCCATGTCTTAACTCACAGAAAGTCCTATTTCCATATTTTCCTTGTGGTAACTGTCCTATGTAGGCATCCAGTCAAGCAAAGTCTCGATTTTAAAATTCTGATCCTTGACTTAAAGTTCTTCTTTGAAGACAATCCTCCATATCTATGTAATCCCTTCTTATATCACAAGCCTCTGAGATATGTGTTCTTCTACTTCAGGTCCTTTTTTTGGAATCTCAAATTTCAATTGCTCCAATAGTGCTGGTCGTGCTTTTAGCTTCCGAGACCTAAAACTCCAAGAATATTCTGTTTCCACATCTTTGCTTCTTTACCTCACTTTCCTCCTTTAAGAAGAAAGTGAGGTAAAGCAATAGCACTTAAAAATGCAATGAAGCAACATTTGCTAAATAATAGCCTGTTTGCAGACATCCATCTTGAGTTCCACTAGAGATACTTGGTGCCGGACGTCATTCTAGCCTTGATTCAAACATTGACAAAAGAACTGAACACTAGAGTTGAGGTGAGAGGGACTGCCCTTGACATCAAGACCGCATTTGACTGAGTACATCATCAAGGAGTCTGAAGAAAATTCACTACTGGTTAGGATCATGCTTAGCACAAAGAAAGTGTTTGTGATTGTTGGAGGTCAGTTTCGAGAATACCTGCAGAAACTCCTCAAGATAAGTGTCCATTTCCAGTTGTTTCATCAATGACTTTGCAGTCATCGTAAGTGGAGATTTACAGTGATGATTGCACAACCTTCAGCAACATTTGTAACTCCTCAGAATCCTTTTCCAAATACATCAAAACCTGTACAATATCCAAGCTTGGGCTAATAAGTGGCAAGTAACATTCATGCCACACAATTACCATAACAATGACAATCACCCCATGACCATTAATGGCATAATCATTATTGAATCTCCCACTATAAAATATTAGGCATTACTATTGATAGGAAACTGAATTGCATTAGCTATATAAATGCCTTGGCTTTGAGATTAGGTCAGAGGCAAGTTACTCACATTTTGACTCCCCAAAACCTGTCTACTATCTTCAAGGCACATGTCAGGACTGTGATGGAATGTTCCCTACTTACCAGGATGAGTGCAGCTTCAACAACATTCAAAGAGCTTCGAATCATCCAGGAAAAAACAATCCTCTTGATTAGCACCACATCCACAAACTTTAATTCCCTCCAGCACTGTATACCATCAAGATGCACTTTAGCAATTCACAAAGATTCCTTAGAGAATACCTCCCATATCCATGACCAGTACTGTCTAGAGGACAAGGGCAGCAGATACATGACAACTCTAAATCACTCATCATCCTGACGTGCAAATATAATGTTCCTTCACTGTTACTGGGTGAAAATCTTGGAACTCCTGCCCTAATAGCATTGTAATGTACCTACACAAAATGGACTGCAGCCGTTTAAGAAGGTTCCTCACCACAACCTTCTCCAGGGCAATGAGGAGTCGATAGTAAGTGCTGGCATAAGCTACAAAGCTCAGTTACCATGAATAATTTTTTAAAAGATTCATATTTGGTGATGTAGATAGGGCTTTTCTTCCCCCTGGCCACATTATACGCCCAACTAAAATGAAGGCTTTAATGTAAAATTACGACATAGAGGTTAAAAATGATACAAAACAAATGCTATTAGTATAAGTAAAAATTGTACTGAGAACATACGTAAGGTAATCTTGCATGAGATATTATTTATTCATTGGAACTGATTAATATTTCATATTTGTGTATATTTCAGGCCCAGCATTGCAGAAACTTTCTACTCCTTATCATATCTCTACTACAGCCCAGTTGCTTGCCTGAGCACGGTTTTAGTTGGTCTAATCGTCAGTATGTTCACTGGTGAGAAAATTTATGTAAATTGTTGCAAGTCAGACTATCGGTCTCTGCATAGCAACTTCATACAGGGCCAGATTTTCACTGCGATGGAGAATCTTGAAGTTTCTTGGAAGCACACATAGTGGTGCATTAAATAGTCAGCTATCTTAATTTCTATTGGATTTTGTTTTCCTCACTATCTGGAACCCAGAGCACACAGAGGAAACTTGTTTGCATTTATTTTGTATATTGGTACCTACTTAGAGAGGTGATGTATCCTATGGCTATGGTCCCGGAACACCTTAGTGGTGATAGGTTGTGGGGCCAGGTGCTCTTGAGTTGGAGGTGATCAGGAGCCTTTGCAGGAGGAACTCGGACCTTTTGGGAGTCAGGTACTTTTTGGGTTTATGATAAATGGAGATAAATGTGCATAAAAGCACATAAATTCATTGGAACTATCAAAGGTCAGAACTGTCAAATAGCTGTCAATTAAGGGGAGGTGATTTGCTAGTGGTATTACCTGCTAGACTATTAATCCAAAGATGAAGATTGTGGTGCTGGAAAAGCACAGCCTGTCAGGGGAGCAGGAGAATCAATGTTTCGAGGATAAGCCCTTCATCAGGAATCACTTTCTCCTATTAATCCAGAGATCGAAGTAATGTTCATGGAGACCCGGGTATAAATCCTGTCATGGTGGATAGTGGAATTTGAATTTTAAAAAAAAGATCTGTCATTAAGAGTCTAATAGTGACCATGAAACCACTATCAATTGTCAAGAATATCCTTCTGGGAAGGAAATCTGCCATTTACCTGATCTGGTTTACATGTGACTCCAGAACCACAGCAATGTGGTTGTCTGAACAATTAGAGGACAGGCAATAAATACTGGCCTAACCAGCAATGCTTACATCCAGTGAATGAATTAAACAAAAAGCTGTCATAGAATTGTCAATTCTTATAAGCAGCTTTCAAAAAATGTGTGGAGTTAGTAAATAGACTGCTAGGAATTTCAATATGCTGGTTGACATAGCTATTTTAGGATTTATAGTGCATAGCTGCTTTCCAAACTCTCCACTTTCACGATGTGTGTGTGGGTCAGGTGAGATGCTGACGCACACCTCCAACTGCTTATAAGTTACAAATATTTGTTTTCTAAATTATACGCTTCAGTGAAATATTTGATTTGAACCTATGCCCTCGAATTCTGCACTCCCCCACCCCAGAGAAAAGACCTTGTCTGTTTACCCTATCCATGCCCCTCATGATTTTATAAATCTCTGTAAGGTCACTCCTCAGCCACTGATGCTCCAGAGAAAACATCCCAGCATATTCAGGCCTCTCCCTATAGCTCAAACCCTCCAAACCTGGCAACATCTTTGTAACTCTTTTCTGAACCTTTCCAAGTCTCACAACATCCTTCCTATAGGAGGGAGACCAGAATTGCACACAGTATTCCAAAAATGGCCTAATCAATGTCCTGTACAGCCACAACATGACCTCCCAACTCCTACACTCAATGCTCTGACTGATAAAGGAAAGCATACTAAATGCCTTCTTCACTATCCCATCTACCTATGACTCTACTTTCAAGCAATTATGAACCTGCACTCCAAGGTCTCTTTCTTCAGTACCACTCCTCAGCACCTTACCATTCAGTGTTAGCTGTCTCTGCTGGATGCCTTTACAACTACTGGGAAAAGAGAGCCAAACAAATAAGCTTCTGCCAAATTCTTGTCTCTCCAGCAGCTAGCTCTGTGCCTTCCCATGGTGACATTGGTAAACTGCAAATTCCAGCTCACTTGACTATTGTGTGATCCTGACTGCATTTACAACATTCCCCATCATAACCTTTGATTTCCTGCTTTCCTACCCCTCCTCCAACTCCATTCTAATTTCCTGGCATACAGTCTGCAGCTGTTTTCCTATCCACCAGGCAATCAGCTGGAGCTATTACTTATTGGTTGAACGAATGGTCTAATTATGTTGATGAGTTTGTGTAATTAATAAAGATGAACAATGCAAAGCTTAAATGTTGATTTATGTTTTCTGGCAATATTATAATAAACATCTACAATTAATTGTAAGCTGCTGGGGAGAGTTGCTGAACAAAGAGACCTTGGAGTGCAGGTTTGAAAATGGCAATCCAGGTAGATAGGATATGAAGAAAACGTTTGGTATGCCTGCCTTTATTGGTCAGTGCATTGAGTACAGGAGTTGGGAGGTCATCTTGTGGCTGTACAAGACATTGGTTCTGCAACGTTTGGAGTATTGTGTGCAATTCTGGCCTCCTTCCTTTAGGAAGGATTTTGTGAAACCTGAAAGGGTTCATAAAGATTTACAAGGATATTGCCACATTTGAGCGTTTGAGCTACAGGGAGAGGCCGAATAGGATAGGACTATTTTCCCTGGGGCATTGGAGGCTGATGGCTGACCTTATAGAGGTTTATAAAATCATGAGGGACATGGATAAGGTAAATTCTCCCTGGGGTGCGTGAGTCCAAAACTAGAGGGCATAGGTTTAAGGTGAAGAAAGGAAAGGTATAAAAGGGACCTAAGGGGTGGTGCATGTAGGGAATGAACTGCCAAAGGAAGTGGTGGAGGCTGGTAAAATTGCAACATTTAAAAGGCATCTGAATGGGTATATGAATAAGATGGGTTTAGAGAGATATGGGCCAAATACTGGCAAATGGGACTAGATTTATGTAGAATATCTGATTGGCATGTACAAGTTGGACTGAAGAGTCTGTTTCCGTGTTGCTTGTCTCTGTGACTCTATCTTGTGGTATTGCCTGATCAACTCTTATGTTTTGAATGTAGGTGGAGCTGAAAACCTGGATTCTACCCTAATTGCCCCCGTGGTACACACTATTCACAAATTCATCTTTCGGAATGAACAAGGCTGTCCAATTCCAGAGAGAGTAAGCTAATTATATCTCACTCGTAATTGTATTGTAAATGCCTGACCTTAGTTCATTTTACTGATAGTTAACACTAGGAAACTATAGTCCAATTAGCATAACATCTGTCATTGGGAAAATGCTAGAGTCCATTATTAAGGAAGAAATGACAGGACATTTTGAAAATTTAATGCAATTAAACAGAGTCAAGTGGTTTTGTGAAAGGGATATCATGTTTGATAAATTTACTTCAAGGGTCTTCAAGGATATAATAAACAGGATTGATAAAGGAGAATCAATGGATGTTGTATATTTGTATTTCCAGAAGCAATCCTTAAGGTTCCAACATGAAAAGATTATTGCACAAGGTAGGAGCCCATGGTAATGGGAGTAGTGTATTAGCATGGATTGAGGATTGGATAACACACAGAGGATCGGGACTATATGATCTTTTTCAGTTTGAAAAGACATAACTATTGAAGTGCTGCAAAGCGCAGAGCCTCAATTATTTACTGTCTATTTTAATGACTTGGAGGAGGGAGCAGAGTACAATGCATCCAAACAAAATAGAAGTTGTTGCAGAAACTCAGTAGGCTTGCCAGCATATGTGGAGAGAAAACAGGGTTAATACTTTGGGTCCAGTGACTCTTCTTAAGAATTGATAGTAGCTAAGAAAAGGTGGTATATATGCTGAAAATAGTGGAAAGGTGGTTTTAGAAGGAGTATGTGATGGGTGAAGATGGAGTCAAGAGAGAGAGAATAGCTGTTAGATAGATAAAGGGATGGGTAACGGTGAGTCAAGGAGAAAGAAAAGTTGAAAACAAGGCTCATTAGTAGATGAAAATGGGTCAGTTTTAAAGTAGAGTTTGGAGTCAACATGCTGCAGATTACTATTGGGGACAGTGAGGGTAACAGTAAGGTCTGCATAGGAACCAGGATTTGGGATCACCATTGGTAGACTCAAGCACCTTATGGTGGAATCTGCCATGTATCTATAGGCTCCAGGAAGGAAACATCTGTCTCAAAACCATGCTAGATGATGCAAATGTGAGATGGCCAATAGCCATATCACATGTCAATTTCTCAGAATAGTGGAGCCGAATGAAGGGAATTTATCCAAAGGGAAGCAATTCCAGCATTTGAACCAACGACACTGAAGTAACGGCATTATATTTCGATGTTAGGATGGTAAGTGGCTTGGAAGGGAACATGCAGGTGGTGGTGTTCCCATGTATCTGCTGGACTTGGCTTTCTAGAGGAAAGTGGTCATAGATTTGGAATGTCTAAAGTGCCCTGGTGCATTTCTACAATGCATTTTGTAGATGGTACGCAGTGCTGAACTGAGCTATGGTGGTGGAGGGCACAGATGTTGGGACAATCAATTGTTTTATCCTGAATGGTGTCAAGCTTCTTTACTGATGTTGGGACTGGCAAGTTTGGAGTATCAGCTTGTATGTTTGCTCACTGGGCTGGTGGATTTGTTCTCATTTGTTTCATCACCATGCTAGGTAACATCATCAGTGAGCCTCCAGTGAAGCGTTGGTGTTCTGTCCCACTTGCTATTTATCTGTCTTGGGTTGTTGTGGTACGTGATCTCATTTCCGGTTCTGTTTCTGAGAGATTGATAAATGGGGTCTAACTCTTTATTTTTGTTAATGGAGTTCCGATTTGAATGCCAGGCCTTTAGGAAGTCCTGTATACGTCTTTGGTTAGCCTGTCCCAGGATAAATGTATTGTCCCAGTTGAATTGCTGTCCACTTCGTCTGTGTGTATCGATACCAGTGATAGTTGGTCATGTCTTTTGGTGGCTAGTTGGTGCTCATGTATCTTGGTTGCTAGCTTTCTGGCTGGTTGTCCAAGGTAATGTTTGTTGCAATCCTTGCAGGGTATTTTGTATATGACGTTGGTTCTGCTGTTGTTAATATGGGTTCTTTAATTCATCAGGAGCAGCTTCAGTGTAGTGGTAGGTTTGTGGGCTACAATGATGCCTAGGGGCTGGAATAGTCTGGTTTTCATTTATGAAATGTCTTTGATGTATAATAAGGAGGCTAGAGTATCTGAACGTGTTGTGTCTTCCTCTTTAGGTCTGTTGTGCAGGAATTGGCTGACTGCGCTTATTAGATACCTCTTGTTCCTGAATACGTTGCATAGGTGTTTTTCCTGAGCTTCTTGTTGTTCCTGGATGCTGCAGTGTGTTGTGATCATTTAAATAATGTCCTGATGCAGCTCCTGTAGTTGAGTATCTGGTCAGTGTGTGTGGCTTTCCTGTAAACATTAGTCTGCAACTTTCCATTGGCTTTTCGTTCTACTATGACATACAGGAAGGGGAGACAGTTATTGTTCTCTTCGACTTTGGTGAATTTTATACCGGTGAGGATGTTTATGTGTTTGTGGGTTTCTTCTAATTTGTTGCATTTTATGATGACAAAGATATCCACATAGCGGACCCAAAGCTTGGGCTGGATTGTGGGAAGGACTGTTTGTTCTAACATCTGCATTATGTTTCTGTTATTAGACCTGATATTGGTGATCCCATAGGTGTCCCATTGATTGGTTTGTTGATATTGTCGTTGAAGGTGAAGTGGGTAGTGAGGCACAGCTCTAGGAGCTTGAGGATGCTGATGGAGTTGGTGCTGTCAGGTGTTTGTGTCCTGGGTTCATCTAGCAGTGAGGCCAGTGTTTCTTGGGTTAGCATGATGTTTATTGATGTGAATAGGGCTGTCATGGTGAAGGGAACCATGATTTTGTCGTCGTCTACCTTGGTGTCTTTGATGATGTTAAGGAATTCCTGTGTCAAGTGGACGGAGTGGGTTGCATCTTCTACTAGGTGTTTCAGTTTGCATTGCAGTTCCTTTGCTAGCCTGTATGTTGGTGTGTCAGGAATTGGGACTATGGGTCTGAGAGGGGGTCTCCTTGTTTATGTAGAAACAGGGTGTGTTGGATCCTTCAGGTTTCATTCTTTAGAAGTCTGTCTTGTTAATTTCACCAACGTTGTGTAGTTTCCTCATGAAGTTGGGTCCATCGCCACCTGTTGGTAAGTGTTGGTATCTGCGAGTAGTATGTTTGCTTTTATCAATGTACTGTGTTCTGTTCAGGATGACGGTCATGCGCCCTTTGTCTGCCGATAGGATTACGATATTTCTGTCTTTTCTGGGTCCTCCCAGGGCTTTCCTTTCCATTGTTTTGAGTATGTCCCCTTCTTTCTTTCTGCTTAGTGTTGGTGTTACTGTCTGCCTGATGGCCTGCTGGGTTTCTTCTGTAAGTCCATTGTCTTTCAGGGTGGATTCCAGTGCTTCTAGGAAGTCCTTTTCATCCACATCCCTATGGTTGAAGTTCATCCCGTGTACTAGGACGGCTTTTTCCGTGTCCGTGCGTGGTCAGTCCGACGGGTTCTTTATCCAAGTCTCTGAATTGTCTGTGTCATTGCTATGTGTGAGCTTGGACAGTTTTTTTTGTAGGGCTAGTCTTTTCTTTGTCAAGGTCTGCTGTTGTTTAGTGTTGATGGCTCGTTCTAGCATACCTGTCCATTCATGGTCAATACCGTTATTGTACAGAGTTTTTGGCGCAAAATTTCTCATTCATATTTGTGGAGTCGGTTGTGGGCATCATTTACCATTTCTCGTAGCTTTCTGCGACCGTTCTGTTCTGCTGTTCTTTGGCTTGTGGGATGTTGAGAGGTGGTTTCTATTCCTAGTGTCTGACCTCGTCATATCTAGTCTAGTTCAGTTTCTGGTGAGTGGTAACCCTCAGGATGATGATAGAGAGGGGTTTAGTGATGGTAATGACATTGACTGTCTAGGGACAATGTTTAGATTCTCTCTTGTTGGAGATGGTCATGGCTTAGCATTTGTGGGGCGTGATATCATTTGCCACTTGTCATTTCTAAATCTGCACATTGTCCAAGTCTTATCGTATTTGGACATGGACATCTTCAATATCTGATGAGGCATGAACGGTGCTGAACATTACAGAGTAATCATTGAACATCTCCGTTTCTGACCTTAAGTTTGAGGGGTAGAATGGCCCGCTCCTGCTCCTGTCCTCTATGTTTCTATCTGTTTATTAAGGAGGAAATGTCATTGCTCAAACTCAGCTAAAATGGTTAGGCTTGCACATTGCCTTGATGAACTCCTGTGGAGATATCCTGGAGCTGAAATGATGACCTTCAACAGCCATCATAGTTGTGTTCTTTTGTGCCACATATGACTCCAACTAGTGGAGAGTTTTCTGACATTTCGCATTGACTTCAGTTTCGCCATGTGGCCTTGATGTAAAAGGCAGTCACTCCTATCTTGCCTCTGGAATACAACTATTTTGTCCATTAGATTCCCTACAGTTTGGAAACAGGCCCTTTGTCCCAACCAGTCCACACTGCCCCTCAGAAGAGTAACCCACCCAGACCCATTTCCCTCTGACTAATGCACCTAACACTATGGCCAATTTAGCATGGCCAATTCACCTAATCTGCACATCTTTGGACTGTGGGAGGAAACCAGAGCATCTGGAGGAAGCCCACACAGACACGGAGAATGTGCTAACTCCACATAGCCAGTCACCTGAGGCTGGAATCAAACTCGCATCCTTGGCTATGTGAGGCAGCAGTGCTAAACACTGAGCTACTGTGCCACCCCTGTTTGAACCAAGCGTGTATTAAGATAAAGAGCTGCATGGCTGTAAGGGATATCAAACTGGATATCAGTCAGCAGATTATTACTAAGCAAGTGCTGATAGCAGGTCAGGCAGCATTGAGGAGCTGGAAAAATCGATGTTTCAGGCAAAAGCCCTTCACCAGGAATGAGGCTGGGAGCCTCAGGGGTGGAAAGATAAATGGGAGAGGAGGTGGGGTTGGGGAGAAGGTAGCTAAGAGTGCAATAGGTGGATGGAAGTGGGGGTGAAGATGGTAGGTCGAAGAGGAGGGTGGAGCGGATAGGTGTGAAAGAAGACTGACAGGTGGGACAGATTAGGAGGACGGTGCTAAGCTGGAAGGTTGGAACTGGGGTAAGGTTGGGGGAGGGGAAATGAGGAAATTGGTGAAGTCCACATTGATACCATGGTCCTGAGGCGGAAGATGAGGGGTTCTTCCTCGAGGCATCAGGTGGTGAGGGAGCAGTGGTGGAGGAGGCCCAGGACCTGCATGTCCTCGGCAGAGTGGGAGGGGAAGTTGAAATGTTCAGCCATGGGGCAGTGAGGTTGATTAGTGCTGGTGTCCCAGAGATGTTCCCTGAAGTGCTCTGCGAGAAGGCGCCCGGTCTTCCCAATGTAGGAGAGACTGCATCAGGAGCAACGGATACAATAAAAGACATGTGTGAAAGTGCAGGTGAAGTGTTGATGGATGTGGAAGGCTCCTTTGGGCCTGGACATAGGTGAGGGGGGAGGTGTAGGTGCAGGTTTTGTAATTCCTGCGGTAGCAGGGGAAGGTGCTGGGAGGAGAGGGTGGGTTGTTGGGGGTGTGTGGAGTTGACTAGGTATTCTCGGAGGGAACAGTCTTTGCAGAAAATGGATGGGGTGGGGACAGAAATATATCTCTGATAGTGGGGTCCGTTTGGAGGTGACAGAAATGTCGGCGGACGATGTGATTTATGCTGAGGTTGGTAGGGTGGAAGGTGAGTACCGGGGTGGTTCTGTCCTTGTTGCGGTTGGGGGAGTGGGGTTTGAAGACGGAGGTGCGGGATGTGGATGAGATGCATTGGAGGCATTTTCAACCACATGGGAGGGGAAGTTGCAGTCTTTAAAGAAGGAGGCCATCTGGTGTTTTCTGTGGTGGAACTGGTCCTCCTGGGAGCAGATGCACTGGAGGCGGATGAATTGGGAGAATTGGGAATATGGAATAGCATTTTTGCAGGAGGTAGGATGGGAGGAGATGTAATCCAGGTGGCTGTGGGAGTCGGTGGGTTTGTAAAAAATGTCAGTGTTGAATCGGTCATTGTTGATGGAGATGGAGAGGTCCAGGAAGGAGAGGGTGGTGTCAGAGATGATCCAGGTGAATTTAAGGTCGGGGTGGAATGTGTTGGTGAACTTGATGAACTGTTCAACCTCCTCGTGGAGCACAAGATGGCACTAATGTAGTCATCAATGTGGCGGAGGAAAAGGTGGGTAATCGTGCTACTTTGGAAGATGGACAGTTCTACGTAGCCGATGAAGATACAAGCATAGCTGGGGCCAATGCGGGTGCACATGGCTACTCCTTTTGTCTGGAGGAAGTGGGAGGATTTGAAGGAGAAATTGTTGAGGATGAGGACCAGTTCAGCCAAACAAATGAGAGTGTGAGTAGAAAGGTACTGGTGGGGACGAGGAAGAAACTGAGGGCTTGGCGGCCTTGGTCATGGCGGATGGAAGTGTTGAGGGACTGGATGTCCATGGTGAAGATGAGGTGTTGGGGGCCGGGGAAATGGAAGTCTTGGAGGAGGTGGAGGGCATGGGTGGTGTCCCTGACATATGTGAGGAGTTCCTGGACTGGAGGTAGGTGGAGGTGAATTCGGTGGGGCAGGAGCAGGCTGAGATGATGGGGGGTTGGCCGGGGTAGTCAGGCTTTTGGATCTTGGGTAGGAGGTAGAATCGGGCATTACGGGGTTCCTGAACAATGAGGTTGGAATCTGTGGGAGGGACATCCCCTGAGGTGATGAGGTTGTGGACGGTCTGAGAGATGATAGTTTGGTGATGAGAGGTGAAGTCTTGGTCGAGGGAGCGGTAAGAGGAGGTGTCTTCGAGTTGGCGCCTGGCTTCGGCGGTGTAGAGGCCAAACTACCACTGCACCTCCTTTGTCCACTGGTTTGATGGTGAGGTTGGGGTTGGAGCAGAGGGAATGGAGGCTAGACAAGGATAGCAGATTTCCTTTCCTAAAGGGCATTAGTAAATCAGATGAGTTTTTAATTCCAGAATTTTATCAAATTTGGGTTCTACTTAGATTTGAACCTGGGCCCTCAGAACATTGCCTGGATCACTGGATAATTGGTCCAGTGATAATGCCATTCCCTTCCCAGGTTAGCCACATATGCAGCTGGGAGATTTCTTCTTCATTCATTCATTGCTGGCTAAGCCAGCATTTATTGCCCATCCCAGAGGGCAGTTGCTGTGGGTAACATGTAGCTTAAAAACGTGTTGCTGGAAAAGCGCAGCAGGTCAGGCAGCATAAGCCCGAAACGTCAATTCTCCTTCTCCTTGGATGCTGCCTGACCTGCTGTGCTTTTCCAGCAACACATTTTTAAGCTCTGATCTCCAGCATCAGCAGTCCTCACTTTCTTCTAGTGGGTAACATGTAGGCCAGGATATCCGGTCGGCATGGACGAGTTGGATTGAAGGCTCTGTTTCCATGCTGTATATCTCTCTAACTCTAATAATGGTAGAATTCAAATTCACCATCTGTCTTGGCAGGGTTTGAACTTGAGTCTCTAGATTAACAGTCCAGCGACAATACCACGAAGCTATTGCCTCCTTATGGAGGGACAATGTAACTGCTTAGAAAGAAGGAAGTGGAAACTACATTTGTGGTGTGTGTCTATCATTACCAAATGGGCTGCAGTAGATCAAGAAGGCAGCTCACCATCCCACATTCTCAAGGGCAACTAGGGCTGGGCAATAACTGATGGCCCAGCCAGTGCATTTCACATTTCATGAATGATCTTAAAACAAAAGTCCCACACACAGGAATGAAATAATAACCAGGTATCTTTGAAAGTGCAATGCTCCCTCAGCACTGTACTATCTCAAGGGCTGGAATGGGACTTGAAATTGAAACATGTGAATCCGAGGCAAGATTACTACAAACTGAACCATACCTGATGATAATCAGGTTTGTTTGTTTATTCTATTAAGTCTTATTACGTTTTGTATACAATCATTCCTAGCAATAGCATTTAGGCAATGGTTGTTTTCAACACTTTAACAAGGTCCGAACGTCTGCATCCAAAGTAAAGCCTTTCCTTCCAACATATTCAAAAGCCCAATATGTCAGCTGTAGGTTTTTACAGGTATCTTCCAAAGATTTTGGTGAGCTTGGAGTATCCTAAAATGTATGCATTTATTTATATTATATCAATGTGAAATATAATCTAATCATGGTTAATTAAGAAATTAAAGAACATATTGTTTGGAGTTAATCAAGTTTAATTGTGCCTTTTTTTAACATTTTATAGGATGTCAAATTGCAACCTTCATTATCAGAGCTTAAGAAGACAACTGAAAGCTGTGACAATGCAGTGCAAGTTCCAAATCCTACCAAATCAACTAGGATGTAAGATACAGAATTTGTGGGTAATTAGATTTTTGATGAAGAACAACTGGATCACTATATATTGAGTGAATATAACAGATTTCAGTTAGTCAGTTGTTATTACCTTTATATTACTTGCTTTATAAGCAAATTCTGTTAGTGTTTTCGAAGCATTTATATTCTTAATCTGCATATGTTGAATGCAACTTTTGTGCTGCTCGTTAGTAATAACAAACAAGTTATGATGTTGGATCAGGATTTTGATGGATTTGTTTCAGATATTTTCCTTAATCAACATGTTCAGAGGTGTTGTGGCACAACTCTGGAGCAAGTAAGACTTGAACCCCAGGTCTCCTGGCTCAAAGAAAGGGACACTGCCACTTTGCCACAAGACCCCCCCTAGACATTTGTTTTACCTTTGGATTTTTCCCCTGGCAATGTTTAAAACTGTCCTCTTTAGATTACTGAATGGCTAAAACTCAAGTGTAAGTTTTATCATGTGATGACAAAAACAAAAAGCAGAATAGTCTCAATAGCAATGTTATTGGGTAAAGGGACAAATGTTTCTGTTTTGAAAAATGAAATTTGATGCACAGATGTACATTGAGCCCATTGACCTAGAAATTGAAATGGACTGAAATTATTGCTAGTGCCTTCACCAAGTAATATGTTTGCAACTGCTGCTTAGAATGACTTGTGCGCCACCCATTAGCCAGCTCAACACTGAACTGACAACAATGATATCGAGATGCACTATTTAAAGTAGCCAGCAAACCAAAATGAGATGTTAAAACAGGCTGCAAAACCTACAAATTCTGACCAAAATGGCTAGAAAAAGGACAGGATAATTATCAATGTTTTCTGATGCTGTGTGTTGAAAACTTGATAATTAGAGGAGAGCAGCTCCCACTGTGATATCTGTGCTCCTCTCATTCTGGCATCTTGTGCATTACAAATCATAATGACTTCAACATTGGCAGTTGTGCCTTTAGTTGCCTAGGCCTCAAACTTTGGAATTCACTCCCATCATCTTGCTGCTGCTCTAGCTTGCTTGTCTCCTTTAAAACATTCCTTATAATATATCCTTGGTCCAATCCATTGGTTATGTAACCTTTTGTACCTTATATCTTTTGTAGCTTGTTACTTTCCTGTATTGTAGAGTGGATATGATTTAGTCATAGTGTCACTGGACTAATTGTCCAGAGCTCCAGGATAATGTTCTGGGGACATGAAATTTAAATTCAATAAAAGCTGAAATTAAAACCTAAGCTAATGGTAACAATGTAATCCTTGTTCTTGTACTGTGTACACTGTCACTCTTGCAAGCAAAGAGAGAGGCAAACAATATAATAAATAAGAACAGAATTAGGCCATTCGGCCCATTGAGTCTGCCCTACCATTCAATCTAAGTCGATTTATTTCTAAACCCCATTCTCCTGCCCTCTCCTCATAACCCTGGATCCTTTTACCATCAAGAACCTATCTGCCTCCGTCTTCAATATTCTCAATAACTTGGCCTCCACAGCCCACTACAGCAATGAGTTCCACAGATTCACCACCCTTTGGCTGAAGAAATTTCCCCTCATCTTAGTTCTGAAACATTGTTCCTTCACTCTGAGGCTGTCTGTCAGGTCCTACTCTCTCCTGTTAGTGGAAGCATCTTCTATACATCCATTCTATCCAGGCCTCTCAGTATTCTGTAAGTTTCAATCAGATCCTCCTTCATCCTGTTAAACTCCATTGCGTACAGATCCAGATTCCACAACCACGCTTCATATGACAAGCCCTTCATTTCCAGGATCATTCATGTAAACCTCCTTTGGATTCACTGTAATGTCAGCATACTTTTTCTTAGATATAGGCCCAAACTGCTCACAATATTCTAAATGCAGTCTGACCAGAGCCTTATATAGCCTCATCAGTACATCTGTGCTCTTGTATTATAGTCTTCTTGAAATGAGTGCTAACAGTACATCTTCCTTCCTAACTGCCAGCTGAACCTGCATGTAAACCTTAAGAGAATCCTGACCTAGGATTCCTAAGTCCGTTTGTGCTCCAGATTTCCAAACACTTGCCCCAGTTAGAAAATTGTCTATATTTCTGTTATTCTCACTGAAATGCATTACCTCAAATTTCCCACATAGTATTCCATCTGCCACTTCTTTAACCACTCTCCAGCCTGTCCAAGTCCTTCTGCAGCGACCCCGTTTCCTCAGTTACCCGTCCCTCCACCAATCTTTGTGAATTTGGCAACAATGCCCCCGATTCCTACATCCAGATTGTTAATGTGTAACATGAATATTTGTGGTCCCTACATTCATCCCAGTGGAAGTCCTCTTGTGATCAGTTAAAATCCTGAAAAAGATCCCTTTATCCCTAATGTCTTCCTTCTGCCCGTCAGCCAATCCTTTATCTGTGCCAGCACCTTATCCCTAATACCATGGGCTATTAATTTATTTAGCAGCTTCCTATGCGGCACCTTGCCAAAGACCTTCTGGAAATTCAAATAGATCACTCCCACTGGTTATCCTTGGTCTAATTTGCTTGTTACCTCCTCAAAGAATTGTAACAGATGTGTCAGTCATGACCTCCACTTGATGAAGCCATGTTGACTCAGTCCTACTTTACCATGCACTTCCAAGAACAGTAATCTGTAATCTCATCCTTTATATTGGACTGTAAAATCTTACCAGTGATCGAGGTCAGGCTAACCGATGTATAGATTCCAATCTTCTGCCTCTCTCTCTTCTTCCTTAAACAGGGGTGTTGTATTAGCAACTTCCCAGTCCACTGAGACCCTCCTTGATTCCAATGATAACTGAAAGATCACTACCAATGCCTCTACAATCTTCTCAGCTATCTGCTTCAGAACTCTGGGGTGTAGTCCATCTGCTCTAGGTGATTTATCATCTTCAGAACTTTCAGCTTCACAAGCATCTTTTTCTTAGCATGGCCACTACATTCACCTCTGTCCCCTGGCTCTCTTAAAGTTCTGGCATGCTGTTGGTGACTTCTACTCTGAAAATTGGGGCAAAGTACCTATTCAGTTTTTCTGTCATTTCTTTGTCCTTTGTTTATATTACCAGCTAGCTTACCCTCATATTTCATTTTCTCCCCACTTATTGCTTTTTTAGTTATCCTCTGTTGCTTTTTAAAGGTTTCCCAATTCTCTGGCTTCCCACTAATCTTTACCACATTTTTCTTTTGCTTTTATGCTGTCCCTGACTTTCTTTCTCAGCCATGGTTGCTTTATCGTCCCCTCAGTATATTTCTTCTTCCTCTGGATGAATTTCTGCTGTTCTTCCTGAATTGGCCCTAGAAAGTTTGCTATTAATGCTCCACTATTTTTCCTGCGAGGTTCCCCTTCTAGTCAAGACTGACCAGCTCCTCTCTCATGTTTTTGGAGTTACCTTTACTCAGTTGTAATACCATTACATCTGATTCTGGCTTCTCCCTCTCAAACTGCAGGGTGAATTCCATCATATTATGGTCACTGCCCCCAGGGGTCCATTCACCTGAAGATCCCAAATCAAGTCTGCCTCATTACACATCACCAAATCCAGAATTGCCTGTTCCCTAGTAGGATCTATTGCAAGTTGCAGCAAACAACTATCTCGTAGACATTCCACAATTCCTTTTCTTGAAATCCGCTACCAACCTGATTTTCCCAGTCCACCAATGTAATGATTTCCCCCATGATTACTATAATAATGCCTTTCTTTACATGCCTTTTCTATCTTCCCATATCCTGACTACTGTTAGGAGGCCTGGACATAACTCCCAACAGGTTATTTTCCTTTGAGGTTCCCAAATCTATTGCACAGATTCTCAATCTTTGAACCTTACATCACCTCTCATTGATCTAATTTCATCTTTTATTAACAAGGCAACCTTTCCCCTCTCTGCCCATCTGCCTGTCCTTTTGGTAAGAGGTCTACACTTGGATATTTAGTATGCACCCTGATCCCCTTGCAGCCAATCTCTGTGGCACCCAATCTTATCTGCCAATTTCGATTGGTACACCAAGCTCATTCAGCTTGTTTTGTATACTGAGTGCATTTAAGTCCAAGAGCCTCAGTCCTGAATTGACTGTACCCTTCCTCATAGTTGTCCCCTTATCTGCAGTCCCTGATGTTGGATCCCTGACCATATTGTCTGTCCTACTCCTTGTCCGCTCCAGAGCTCCCCTCCCCGCCAACTCTCTTTCAATGCAATTCAAGGCCACTGCCCTGGCTATTTAATTTAAAGCCCTATTCAGAGTCCTAGATATGTGATTCACCAGGACTCTGATCCCAGCATGATTTAGGCGTAGCCTCTCCTATTGGAACAGCTCCTTTCTTCCACATTACTTGTGCTAATGTCCCATGAATTCAAAACCCTTTCTCCCACACCAATCTTTGAGTCACACGTTTATCTCTTTGATTTTGTTCACCCATCCTAGTGGCTCAGATAGTAATCCAGAGATTATTACCTTTTTGCTTTTTTTTTAACTTCAACCCCTAGTTGCTCATATTCCCTTAGCAGAATCTATTTCCATTTTCTACCTGTATTGTTGGTACAATGCATGGAACATGGCAACTGGATCTTTTCCCTTCCACTCCAAGTTCTTGTGCTTCCTAGATTAGATATCCTGAACCCAGGCACCAACAGGCAACACAGTCTTTGGGACTCTTGATCTTGGCCTCAGAGAACAGTGTATGATCCCCTGACTTTACTGTCCACGATTTTACTACATTTCTCTTTTTCTCCCTCTTCTTGAATGGCTTCCTGTACCATGGTACTCTGGTCAGCTTGCTCATCCCCCCCTACAGCCCCCACTCTCATCCACACAGGGAACAAGAATCTCTGGTAGACACTCTCAAGGGTTGAGGGTCCTTCAACACTACCTTCTGTATCCCTGTTCCTGCCTGACTCATAATCACATCCTCCTGACCCTGACCACTGACTGAGTTCAAAGTAGTTAAGGGTGTGAGGGGTGTGACTGCCTCCTGAAACACAGTGTCCAGGCAACTCTATCCCTCCCTGATCGAAGCTCAGACTCTAGCTCATCAAATCTGAATTAGTGTTCCTCGAGCAACCAACACATACTACAACTGATTTCCAGCATTTGCAGTTCTTTTATATTTTTTTCTGATCCTTTAATCCATCTAACTTCTCCACTACTCCATGCATTGCATAATATCTTACAGATGAGTTCAATAACATTTCTTTCTCTGTTTCTTTTTATACGACAAGATCACCCATGTTTTTGTTTTGGAGGAGGAGTTTAATAATGAATATGTAGGTGAACCTCTGAGGTTAGCTGTAGTCATGTTTTAGGGTTTTACTAGAAGGTTGGAACATGTCCAGTACAGAGCATGCTGCTCAATATCCTTAATATTCTGCTTGGCCTGTTAATAATATTTTTTTAAAAGTAAGCTCAAAATCTGGTCTTAGCTAGTAATGAGATTTGAAAAACCCATGCCAGAATATGTGAGAAGCAATAGAGACACCACTCTCACGTTAGTACTTACTTTACATTAGAGGAATCTAAGGAATCATGAGGGAAGACTCAGTGACCGTGAAGCAAGACTAAGGAACACTTGGGAAAATTCCCCATAAAATGCCTTGAAGGCAATGATATGAAAATTTACCTGAAATAACTAAATAGTTGAAGGCTTATTTGACATTAAGAGAGATAAACTTTGAAGTGGCAGCATGTCCTTACCTCTTCTTTAGCTCTTTAAAACTATAAGAAGATCAATATAGGCATGCAGATTTACTTATGGAAAATACACTTTGAAAGGGACGGAATCACCTCAGGTCTCCTTTTTGAACAGCAACAATTCCAGGCCAGCACGACAGACAACAACATCTGGCAAGATGTAGATAAAACCTCACTAGATTTGAGTCAATCCTAATAGTGTTTAAATCTTACTCCAAAGAAGAACTTGTTATCAAATGTGCCCAGTTCAACCAGCAGCCCCAACAGCCAGGAGAATCAGCGGACTCCTTTATTAATAATTTAAATAACTTGGTGTTACGTCACGGGGTAAACCCTCATAGAACATAGAAAAATACAGCGCAGTACAGGCCCTTTGGCCCTTGATGTTGCGCCGATCCAAGCCCACCTAACCTACACTAGCCCACTATCCTCCATATGCCTATCCAATGCCCGTTTAAATGCCCATAAAGAGGGAGAGTCCACCACTGCTACTGGCAGGGCATTCCATGAACTCACGACTCGCTGAGTAAAGAATCTACCCCTAACATCTTTACCACCCCTTAATTTAAAGCTATGCCCCCTCGTAATAGCTGACTCCATACGTGGAAAAAGGTTCTCATGGTCAACCCTATCTAAACCCTAATCATCTTGTACACCTCTATCAAGTCACCCCTAAACCTTCTTTTCTCCAATGAAAACAGCCCCAAGTACCTCAGCCTTTCCTCATACGATCTTCCTACCATACCAGGCAACATCCTGGTAAACCTCCTCTGCACCCGTTCCAGTGCCTCCACATCCTTCCTATAGTATGGCGACCAAAACTGCACACAATACTCCAGATGTGGCCGCACCAGAGTCTTATACAACTGCAACATGACCTCAGGACTCTGGAACTCAAATCCTCTACCAATAAAAGCCAGTAAGCCATATGCCTTCTTCACTGCACTATTTACCTGGGTGGCAACTTTCAGAGATCTGTGTACATGGACACCAAGATCCCTCTGCTCATCCACACTACCAAGTATCTGACCATTAGCCCAGTACCCCATCTTTTTGTTACTCATACCAAAGTGAATCACCTCACACTTACCCACATTGAACTCCATTTGCCACCTTTCTGCCCAGCTCTGCAGCTTATCTATATCCCGCTGTAACCTGACACATCCTTCCTCACTGTCAACAACTCCACCGACTTTCGTATCATCCGCAAACTTGCTCACCCAACCTTCTAGCCCCTCCTCCAGGTCATTTATAAAAATGACAAACCAGCAACACAGAAAAGATTTATCCCATGCCGTAATCCATGAAAATTTGAGTGGCCAAGAACTATTTAAAGTAAAAATTAACAATTTTATTTCTTAATGTATAATAAAGAATAATTAACTAACAACTATTTACAACTCCTTCCTCTAACCTATCTTTTACCTTCCCCTTCTACAATACCAGATCTATAAAACCCTCGATTAAGATTTACCAAAATTAAACTTTTTAAAACCGACCAGATGTCGAATCTTCTCTTTATGTCTTCCTCTGTCTTCGTTTCTTCTTCTTAGGCGTTTCTGTTTCACAGGTTACTGATTGATAAAGGTACCTTTAAGAGAGCTATTCTTTGGGCAGATGCTGGTGGCTTGGCAGTTCTCCTCCCAACTGTTCAATTTTCACTGGTTTTATACCCCCCCCCCCCCCCCCCAGATTGTGTCATTGACTTTAAGGCTGTCAATATACTAAATTCAAACTTGATCGAAGTTTGATTTTTTTGGGTATAATTTAAACTGATTGGTGTAGTTCAAATTTGTTTTGTCACCTCCAGGCAACAAGCTAGTCGAGCTGTTCAACCAAATGTTACGTTAAAACTTATTCAGAACACTTGGTGCTGTGTCAGGTAATTCTGCTAGTTTTAACTCTCATAAAGGTACAGTCCACACACATCTTCATAACACCTCCCTCCTTAAGAAAAAAATGAACCATCATAATGAAAAGATGGCTTCATTTTTTTCTATTCTTTAAACACATTACCCTAACATATCTTTAATCTAAGTTCACCTTAACTTCTTCCCATAAAACTGTATAAAGATATATAATGTTAAATAAAGACATCTCATTTAAACTTTTTCAGTTAATTCCACAATAACGCATCTGCGATTACATTTTTACGACCCGCAACATATACGATTTTTAAATTAAACGTATGTAATGTAAGACTCCAATGAAATAGTCTCATATTCTTGTCTTTAAAGCGTTCTCAGAATGTAAGAAGATTGTGATCTGTGTACGCAACCATCTCCGACACATTGTACGTGACATAGACATTAAAATGTTGTAAGGCCAGGACCAAACTCAATAGCTCTTTTTCGATTGTAGAGTATTTCCTTTGGTGGATGTTGATCTTCTTCGAAAAGTAACCAACTGGCAGTTCAATTCCATCCTCCTCTTCCTGTAGGAGTACAGCTCTAACTCCAATGTCACTAGCATTGATGGTGACTTTAAAAGGTTTTGAAAAGTTTGGTGTAGCTAAAACTGGTTTGGCGGTTAATCTGGCTTTCAAATGGTCAAATCCCTCCTGGCATGGTTCTGTCCACCGAAACTTTGCATTCTTCAGCAAATCAGTTAACGGTGCCACTACACTGCTAAAGTTTGGAACAAACTTCTGACAGAATCTGCTGAGTCCTAAGAATCGAAGCACCTCTTTCTTCTAGGTTGGTCATGGAAATTCCTTGATGGTTTTCATCTTTGCATTCCGTGGGGTCAACCTTCCATGACTGATGTTATGTCCCAAGAATGTCACCTCTGCTTTCACAAATTCAGTTTTATTTAAGCTTATTACTAGTTTTGCTTCTCATAGTTGTTTAGTGAACACTGCCAACTGTACCATGTGATCGTTCCAGGACTTACTAAAGATCAACACATTGTCCAATTAGAGTGCACAGTTTGTTAACCCATCCACAATTGTTCACGAGTCTTTGGAATGTAGCAGGTTCGTTTTTCAAACGAAAGGACATCACTTTAAACTGATATAGCCCATTTGGGGTTACAACCGCAGAAATTTCTTTCACCGTCTCTGATAAAAGTACCTGCCAGTAACTGCGCATTAAGTCCAACTTGGTAATGTAACTGCTTATCCGACTTCGTCGATACAGTCCTCCAATCTAAGAGCTGGGTATGAGTCTGATTTTATAACGTTGTTGACCTTCTGATAATCCACGCAGAAGAGTGGCTTGAAGTGTGTATACTTTAATGCCAGAAGTATACGAAATAAGATAGGTGAACTCGCAGCGTGGGTTGGTACCTGGGACTTCGATGTTGTGGCTATTACGGAGACGTGGCTAGATCAGGGACAGGATTGGCTGTTGCAGGTTCCAGGGTTTAAATGTTTTAGTAGGGTCAGAGGTGGGGGTAAAAGAGGGGGGGGTGTGGCTTTGCTTGTCAAAGATAGTATTACAGCGGTGGAAAGGAAGATGGACGAAGATTTGTCATCTGAGGTAGTTTGGGTTGAGGTTAGGAATAGGAGAGGTGAGGTCACCCTGTTAGGAGTCTTTTACAGGCCTCCTAATAGTCCTAGAATCGTTGAAGAAAGGATTGCGAAGATGATTCAGGAGAAGAGTGACAGTAATAGGGTGATTGTTATGGGAGACTTTAACTTTCCTGATATTGATTGGGAAAGCTATAGCTCAAGTTCGTTAGATGGGTCAGTGTTTGTGCAATGTGTGCAGGAGAGTTTCCTGACACAATATGTAGATAAGCCAACAAGAGGTGAGGCAATACTGGATTTGGTTCTGGGTAACGAACCAGGCCAGGTATTAGAACTAGAGGTAGGTGAGCACTTTGGGGACAGTGACCACAATTCGGTGATTTTTACTCTAGTGATGGAGAGGGATAAGTGTGTACTACAGGGCAAGAGTTATAGCTGGGGGCAGGGAAATTATGATGCGTTGAGGCATGATTTAGGATATGTGGATTGGAAAAGTAGATTCCAAGGCAAGAGCGTAATTGATATGTGGAACTTGTTCAAGGAGCAACTATTGAGTGTCCTTGATAAGTACGTACCAATCAGGCAGGGAGGAAAGGGTTGTGTGAGGGAGCCGTGGTTTAATAAGGAGTTGGAATCCCTTGTTAAATGGAAGAGGGCGGCCTTTGTAAAGATGAGGCGTGAAGGTTCAATAGGGGCGATTGAGAGTTATAAGGTAGCCCGGAAGGACCTGAAGAGAGAGCTAAGAGCAGCAAGGAGGGGACATGAAAGGTCCTTAGTGGGTAGGATTAGGGAAAACCCTAAGGCTTTCTATAGGTATGTTAGGAATAAAAGAATGACTAGGGAAGGAATAGGTCCAATCAAGGATAGTAATGGGAAGTTGCGTGTGGAGGCTGAAGAGATTGGGGAGGCGCTGAATGAATACTTTTCGTCAGTATTCACTCAGGAACAGGACATTGTTGTCGATATGAATACTGGGGCACGAATAAGTAGAATGGATGGCTTTGAGATATGTAGAGAAGAGGTGTTGGAAATTCTGGCAAGGGTGAAAATAGATAAGTCCCCTGGGCCTGATGGCATTTATCCTAGGATTCTCTGGGAAGCAAGGGAGGAGATTGCAGAGCCATTGGCCTTGATTTTTGTGTCCTCTTTGTCGACAGGAGTAGTGCCAGAGGACTGGAGGCTAGCAAACGTGGTTCCCTTGTTCAAGAAGGGGAGTAGGGATAATCCTAGTAACTATAGGCCAGTGAGTCTCACTTCTGTTGTGGGCAAAGTCTTAGAGAGAATTGTAAGGGATAGGATTTATGAACATTTGGATAGGAATAATGTGATCAAGGATAGTCAGCATGGTTTTGTGAAGGGCAGGTCGTGCCTCACAAACCTTATTGAATTCTTTGAGAAGGTGACTAAGGAGGTAGATGAGGGGAAAGCGGTAGATGTGGTATATATGGATTTTAGTAAGGTGTTTGATAAGGTCCCCCATGGTAGGCTACTGCAGAAAATACAGAGATATGGCATTGAGGGTGAGTTGGAGGTTTGGATTAGGAATTGGCTCTCTGGAAGAAGACAGAGGGTAGTAGTTGATGGCAAAGGTTCATCTTGGAGTGCCATCACTAGCGGTGTTCCGCAAGGATCTGTTTTGGGACCATTGCTGTTCGTCATTTTTATAAATGACCTGGAGGAAGGGTTAGAAGGTTGGGTGAGCAAGTTTGCGGATGATATGAAAGTCGGAGGAGTTGTAGACAGTGAGGAAGGATATGGCAGGTTACAGCAGGATATAGAGAAGCTGCAGAGCTGGGCAGAAAGGTGGCAAATGGAGTTCAATGTAGCTAAGTGTGAAGTGATTCACTTTGGTAAGAGTAATAAAAAGATGGATTACTGGGCTAATGGTAGACTACTTGGTAGTGTGGAAGAGCAGAGGGATCTTGGTGTCCATGTACACAGATCTCTGAAAGTTGCCACCCAGGTAAATAGTGCAGTGAAGAAGGCATATGGCGTACTGGCTTTTATTGGTAGAGGAATTGAGTTCCGGAGTCCTGAGGTCATGCTGCAGTTGTATAAGACTCTGGTGCGGCCGCATTTAGAATATTGTGTGCAGTTTTGGTCGCCATACTATAGGAAGGATGTGGAGGCACTGGAACGGGTGCAGAGGAAGTTTACCAGGATGTTGCCTGGTATGGTAGGAAGATCCTATGAGGAAAGGCTGAGGCACTTGGGGTTGTTTTCATTGGAGAAAAGAAGGTTTAGGGGTGACTTGATAGAGGTGTACAAGATGATTAGGGGGTTAGATAGGGTTGACAGTGAGAACCTTTTTCCACGTATGGAGTCAGCTATGACAAGGGGGCATAGCTTTAAATTAAGGGGGGGTAGATATAGGACTGATGTTAGGGGTAGGTTCTTCACTCAGCGAGTCGTAAGTTCATGGAATGCCCTGCCAGTAGCAGTAGTGGACTCTCCCTCTTTATGGGTATTTAAGCGGGCATTGGATAGGTATATGGAGGATAGTGGGTTAGTGTAGGTTAGGTGGGCTTTGATCGGCGCAACATCGAGGGCCGAAGGGCCTGTACTGCGCTGTATTCTTCTATGTTCTATGTTCTATGTTCTATGTTAACCGTTAAGTCACGACTGGTTTGAGAACTAAGATGATCGGCGAACACCACTCGCTCTGGCTTGGTTCAATGATGTCCTCTTTGAGCATGGCCTCCCCCTCCATCTGGACCTGTCTGGCTTTGAAAGGATTAAGCCAATAGAGGTAGTTGTTTTAGCAGAGTAGTATTCCATATGTTTACTTCATGTACAATGGCATTAGTCCTCCCCATCTGATTCTGATGTATGTCGTTATACTGCAGTAACAAATCTTTCAACTGCATGCTATGCTCCTGAGACAGATAGCTTACTAACCTATCCCACTCCTCAAGGACTTCTTCATTTTTAAATCTATTTTGAGGCACATCAAAATCCACATCATCTGGATTTGATTCTTCACTCTGTGGGGCAGTAGCTAATACCTATTTCTCCAGTTCTTTCTCTCTAGTATAAAATGGTTTCAACATGTTCAGATGACATACACGATACCTTTTCTTTCAATTTGGCATCTTTACTAAGTAGTTCACGCGACTCAACTTTTTCTCAGCTTGATAGGGACTACTAAACCTGGCTCCTATCACTGCTAACAGTACTAACACGTCATCCCCTTGGGAAAATGTCAGAGTCTCAGAGTTTTTATCTGCCATCTGCTTCATTCTACACTGTGCTGTCTTTAGGTGCTGTTTAGCTAACTATCTCACCTCCGATTTAGTCTCTCCCTTACCTCCGATACATAATCTAAGAGTAAGATTTCAGACTTTGATCCTGTCAATGTTTCTTTAATTAATTTCAAAGGGCCTCTGATTTCATGCCTGAATATTGACCAGAAGGGAATAAACTGAGTAGATTCATTAGGGGCATCTCTTATGGCAAATAATACGAATGGAATACCTTTATCCCAATCATTCGGGTAATCCTGACAGTATGCTGTCAACATGATCTTCAAGGTCTGATGCCACCTTTCTAAGGTTCCCTGGGATTCAGGATGATACACACTGGATTTAAAATGCTGTATATCTAAGCTATCCATAACTTCCTTAAACAGCCTATCAGTAAAATTTGACCCTTGCTCTGACTGAATCGTTCTGGGTAGCCCATACTGTGTGAAGAAAGCTACTAACTCCTCTACTAGCCTTTTTGCCTTGATACTCCATAATGGAATTGCCTCTGGAAATCTGGTAGACACATCCATTATGGTTAACAAATACTGGCTCCGACTTTTAGTTCTCAGGAGGGGACCTACACAATCAGTTATAATCCATGTGAAAGGTTCTTCAAATGTGAGAATTGGCAACAAGGGTGCTAGTTTTATTACTGCCTGTATCTTACCTACCATTTGGCATGTATAACATGTACGGCGAAAGTTAACCATATTCTTGTGCATTTCAGACCAATAAAAATGTTTTTGTAACTAAGCCTGAGTTTTTTGTACCCCTAGGTGACCTCCTAGAGGTAGTTCATGTGCTACCTGTAATACCCCTTGTCTGTATGCTACTGGCAACACAATCTGGTGCATTTCAGCCCATTTCTCCTCTGCACTAACCTAACATGGTCTCCATTTCTGACTTAGGATTCTACCTTTCAGATAATAACCGTCTGGAATGTACTCTGCCTTTTCTGAGTACGCATCCACATAAGTATCTTTTATCGTCTTGTCTTGCTGTTGCAAGTCTCTTAGGCTTTCAGGACTAAACACTTCTGTTTGACCCTCTGCCTGTTCAGGTTTTTCCTGCACCATTATGGAGTCTCCACTAACTGAACCTCAACTCCTTCATCTTTCTCTTTACTTTTTGCTTCACATAGTGACTTATGACGGTCTGGGAAAATACCAGGATATTTTTGTTTTAATTCCTTCATTTCTTGGTCTTTGTTGGGCTTCTCCACAAGGGGTGTCACTCCCACCTTGGATCCTGCCAATCATTCCCAATAACTGAATTCCTGGAACTGACACTCAGTCAATCACCCCCGCTGCAACTTACCCAGTCTTGAGTTGGCACGCCAACCTGATCTTACATAGGGGAACGCTAAATTTCTGTTCATCTATGCCACAAATTACCACATTCTTGGGTAACAGATCAGAAATAGTGCATATTCACTCATCTCTTACTATCAGTGACTGGTTAGATCCTGTATCACTCAAAATGATAACTTTGTGTCCTTCTCCCCCTGTTCTTTCTGAGTTAACTTTACAAACAGAGGCAATTTCTTTGTAGAGATCATGTATCAACTCCATACCCAACCCCTGCCTAGGCTGTGCATCTCCTGCAACTCCTCAGCTCTTCTTGGGGTCTCCTTTACTACCTTCACTAATGCCACTGGCTTAGCTTCTTTTACCACATCTTTTCCCATAGCATCTTTCTTTAAGGACCAGTATTGTAACTTTATGTGTCCCACTTTCTGGCAGTGAAAACACCTTTTCCCAGTGCTCTTCTGAAACCACCGGCACTGTAATTTCTGTGCCCCACTCCATTACAGTGAAAACACCTGAGGCTTTTCCCTTCCTTTCCACCCTCTTGTGCTTCTTTTTTATCCTGTGGTAAATTCTTACCAGTGCTCTCTACTCTTGGTTTCGTAATGTAGGATCTCCCCTTCTCCCAACTTCTATCCCTCCCAGGAAAAAACTCTGGCCAGAAGCTTGTCTTATGCACCAACATGTATTCATCTGCTAATTCTGCTGCCCTTCTCACTTCCTGAACTCACGTACCTCTACGTGAATTCTTACCATCTCTGGAAGTGAATTTTTAAACTCCTCCACAGAATAATCTCTCTTAGAGCCTCAAAGGTCCCATCTATTTTCAAAGCACACACCAACTGTGTTTAATTCTTTCAAACTCAATGTAAGTCTGACCTGGTTCTTTCTTTGTGTTTCTGAACCCATGTCTATATGCTTCAGGTACCAATTCATAAGCACTTAAAATAGCCTGTTTAACCTCTTCTTAATCTGTTGACCCCTCATCTGACACCACGGCAAATGCCTCACTACTCTGCCTACCAATTTAGTCTAAAGTAGCATTATCCATAAATCCTTAGACAACTCCATCTGTCTTGCCAATTTTTCAAATGAAATAAAGAAGTCTTCAACATCTTTCTCATCAAAACGTGGCAGACTCTTGACATATTTGTATATATCACTACCTTCTCTTTTAATCTCCATCCTGTTAACTTGACTTTGTTTACTAAATCACAACTTCTCAAGTTCAAATTCTCTCTCTTTTTGCTCAACTAAGAACCTTCTCTCTTTCTTTCTCTCTCTCTCTCTCTCTTTTTCTCTCCCTCCTTCTTCTCTATCTCTTTGCTGAGCTAAGAAACTTCTCTCTCTCTCTCTTTCCTCTCTCTCTGTTTATCTTCTAACTCCATTTTCCTCAATTGTAATTTAAGTTTTTCTACCTCAACTGCACTTGTCTGTTTTTCCTACACACCTAAGTGTTTGAGTAACTCCCTTACAATTTCAGTTTTACTTTTGTCCTTGGTTAAACCTAAATCTAATTTATTTGCTAATTATAAAAGTATGGCCTTTTTCTTTCCTTCTCAAATTTCTTGGCAAATTTGAGAACCATCTTCAAATCCCAGAATCTCTTTAGCAATTTTAAGAGCCATTTCTCTCACTTTTAATTTAATCAACCGCAAATCACCAAAATTAAACAAATTGTCTTACCTACATTTTATTTAAGGAGTAGGACACTAACCAGCAAGTGTATAAATCTGCTGGGATTTTTCATACCCCAAATCTATTGAAATCTGTCTAAACCTGTTCAAATCACAAATCTAAGCCCCAAACTGTTCAAATTGCAGACAAAAGCCGTCAAACCATTCACATCGCAGTAACAAGCCCCAAATTGTTATGACACGAGGTAAACCCTCCTGCTTAATTTAAACCAACAACACAGAAACAATTTAAGCCATGTCGAAATCTGTGAAAATTTGAGAGGCCAAGAACTATTTAAAGTAAAAATTTACAACTTTATTTCTTAAAGTATAACAAAGAATAATTAACTAACAACTATTTACAACTCCTCCTCTAACCTATCGCTTACCTTCCCCTTCTACAATACCAGTCCTATAAAACCCCTGATTAAGATTTACTAAAATTCAACTTTTCAAAATCAGATGTCGAATCTTCTCGTTATATCTTCCTCTGTCTTCTTTTCTTCTTCATCAGGATTTCTATTTCACAGGTTACTGAAGGTAAAGGTACCTTTAAGAAAGATATTCTCCAGCCAATCTGCAGATGCTGGTGGCTTGGCAGTTCTCCTTCCAACTGTTCAGTTTTCCCCGGTCGTATATCTCCAAAGCATCAGATTGTGTCATTGGCTTTTAAGATTGTCAATATACTAAATTCAAACTTGATTGGAATTTGGAATTTTTCAGGGTATAATTTAAACTGATTGGTGTAATTTGTATCTGTTTTGTCACCTCTAGGCAACCAGCTAATCAAGTTGTTCGACCAAATGTTAGATTATATCTTGTTCAGAACACATGATACTGTGTCAGGTAATTCTGCTAGCTTTTAACTCTCTTAAAGGTACAATACACCTACATCTTCATAACATTGGCAAGTCATGCGATTATGGCACATTGAACTATTAGCCTATTTGAAATGGAATACTGGTTGGTGTTCTTGATGACAAGCCTTGATTTTCTAAAGAAGACAACGTTAGAGCAGGAAATCAAGCAGGCCAGATGGACTGAATGAAGGATACAAAACTGTGATTTGATTTGGCATAACTCTGAGGCTTAACTTGAACCTGTAAGTTGGCAAAGGCTGAATATGCTGATTTTGCTCAACAATAAACCCTAAAATTGGCCAAAAGGTAACTACCATTTTGAAATGCTGACATGTGTTTCAAAGAGGCAAAACAAGCAACATGATTGCTCAATAGGAGATAACCATTATTTTCACTATGACAGATTTGAGCACATTTTTGCAATTTAAAATCATCTCTTAAAAATAGATTAATCATCTTCGTAATAAAGAAAATGAACAAATGGAAGAAAAATTAGAAAAATACATTTTTTAAGGGAATATTGTTTGAGCAATAACAGGATAAAGGTCTAGACAAGGATTTTTGGTTGGTTATTTTAAAAGACAAGAATTTTGACATTAAGCTTTCTTTAACAAGTATCAACAATTATTGTGTTGCCTGATTATTTATAATGGCTTTACATTGTGCATCTTGAACCATCAATTATCAAGATTCAGATTCTTGGAGTCATCAGCCATAGTTCATTTGGAAAAAATACTTACCCTCAATGTTAAAGTTATTAACAACATTATTTGTGTGCTAGAGAAACAGAACAAATCATTGTTGCATTTTTCATCATAATCCAGCTGAGTTTTCTACAACACTCCAAAGTTTCCAGTCCAGCTGAAAGTCACAGCATATCATTATGTTGACTACATTCTATTCAGATGATGATTATATTCCATTTTGTGCAGAATTGCCACAGCCTCTCCAGGAACATGAGGTTTTTACTAAGCGTGATTAGACAACATTTTGTGAAGATTTCTCAAGCTTTTCTCTGTTACAGGAGTTTCATGCAACAATATTTTAATGATCTTTTTAATAAAGTTCTCAGCTTTTCCAAGAACTTTGTCACCTGCGATATTTTTCTAATTGTGTTAGAAGAGGGTGAGCCCCTACAGAGTTTCCTAACAAAGAGACACAGCCAGGGGACATACCTTCATTAAGAATAAAGGCCGTGAGCCTGAAGCATGGAGAGATAAGCGAGAGGAGGGTAGGGGTGGGGAGAAAGTAGCATAGAGTACAATGGGTGAGTGGGGGAGGGGATGAAGGTGATAGGTCAGGGAGGAGAGGGTGGAGTGGATAGGTGGAATAGGAGATAGGTAGGTAGGACAAGTCCGGACAAGTCATGGGGACAGTGCTGAGCTGGAAGTTTAGACCTAGGGTGAGGTGGGGGAAGGGGAAATGAGGAAACTGTTGAAGTCCACATTGATGCCCTGGGGTTGAAGTGTTCTGAAGCAGAAGATGAGGCGTTCTTCCTCCAGGCGTCTGGCGGTGAGGGAGCGGCGGTGAAGGAGGCCCAGGACCTCCTTGTCCTCGGCAGAGTGGGAGGGGGAGTTGAAATGTTGGGCCACAGGGCGGTTTGGTTGATTGGTGCGGGTGTCCCAGAGATGTTCCCTAAAGTGCTCTGATAGGAGGCGCCCAGTTTCCCCAATGTAGAGGAGACCGCATCGGGAGCAATGGATACAATAAATGATATTAGTGGATGCGCGAGTAAAACTTTGATGGATGTGGAAGGCTCCTTTAGGGCCTTGCATAGAGGTGAGGGAGGAGGTGTGGGCGCAGGTTTTACAGTTCCAGCGGTGGCAGGGGAAAGTGCCAGGATGGGAGGGTGGTTTGTAGGGGGGTGTGGACCTGACCAGGTAGTCACGAAGGGAACTGTCTTTGTGGAAGGCGGACGCATCTCGTCCACATCCCGCACCTCCGCCCTCAGACCCCACCCCTCCAAACGTAACAAGGACAGAATGCCCCTGGTGCTCACCTTCCACCCTACCAACCTTCGCATAAACCAAATTATCCACCGACATTTCCGCCACCTCCAAACAGACCCCACCACCAGGGATATATTTCCCTCCCCACCCCTTTCCGCCTTCCGCAAAGACCGTTCCATCCGTGACTACCTCCCCCACTCACCCATTGTACTTTATGCTACTTTCTCCCCACCCCCACCCTCCTCTAGCTTATCTCTCCACGCTTCATGCTCACTGCCTTTATTCCTGATGAAGGGCTTTTGCCCGAAACGTCGATTTCGAAGCTCCTTGGATGCTGCCTGAACTGCTGTGCTCTTCCAGCACCACTAATCCAGAATCTGGTTTCCAGTATCTGCAGTCATTGTTTTTACCAGGGGACATACCTGACAGCTTGGATTGTCAGACTCTGTTTTGTCATCTTAGGAAGAAAATTCTGTGGTACCCAACTCTTCAGTCCTTGATGCGGTACACCCAAATTGTGTCAGTTGTAAAAACATAGAAAAACCGAGAAGGATTAGGCCACTCAGGCCCCAAGCCTGTTCCACCATTCAATATAATCAGGGCTGATCATCCATCATAGTGCCCTGTTCCAGTTTTCTCCCCATCCTATTTGATCCCTTTAATCCTATGAATGGTAGCTCAGTTGTTAGCACTGCTGCCTCACAGTGCCAGGGACCCACGTTCAAATTGCTCCTTGGGTGACTGTCTGTGTGGAGTTTGCACATTCTCCCTATGTCTGCATGTGTTTTCTCCAGGTGCTCCAGTTTCCTCCCACAGTCCAAACATACGTGGGTTAGATGGATTGGCTATGCTAAATTGCCTGTCGTGTCCAGGGATATGCAGGCTAAGTAGGTTAACCATGGTAAATATTGGGTTACAGGTATAGTATGCAGAGTCTGATCGGGATGCCCTTTGGAGAGTTGATGTGGACGTGATGGGCTGAATGGCCTTTTTCCACACTGTAGGGATTCTATGCTTCTTTAATTCCAGCTATATCTAACTCCTTCTTGAAAACATTCAGTGTTTGGGCCCAACCACTTCTGTGGCAGAGAATTCCACAGGCTCACTGCTCTCTGAGTGAAGATATTTCTCCTCAATCCTGAATGGCCTACTCAATATCCTGGTTTTGAACTCCCCAGTCATTGGGAACATCCCTCCTGTGTTTAACCTAATTTAAATTTTATAATTATTTTATTTTGTAAGTTCGTATGAGATTCCCCCTCGTTCTTCTAAACTACAGTGAATATAGACCTAACCGATCCAGTCTCTGTTCATTGGTCAGTCCTGCCATGCCAGAAATAAATCTGGTAAACCTTTTCTGTACTCCCTCCACAGCCAGGGTATCCTTCTGCAGATAAACAGATCAAAACTGCACCCAGTAACTTCAGTTTATTCCTGCTTTTTGTTCCCTGTCTCAGTTCATGTCAGTACATAATCCCCGATCCCATGAGTTTTAGTTTTACCTGCTAATCTCTTGTGTGGGACCTTTAAGCTTTCTGAGTATCCAAGTAAACCACACCCAGTGGTGCCCCTTTATCAATACTACGTTATATCTCTGAAACATTCCAGTAAATGTTTCAAACACAATTTCCCTTTCATTAATTCCTGCTGACTGTTCAATCCTGTCATTGTCTTCTCTACTAAATCTTTTCTAGTGGATGCTATGATTTCTCCTGCTACTGATGTCAAGCTAACCAGTTGATACTTACGTTTTCTCTTCACCTCTTTTTTTTTAAATAGCCATCCTCCTACCCATAGGAATTGTTCAAAGTCTGTGGAATCTTCAAAGTTCACTTTTAATGCATCCACTATTCTGAGGCCACTTTGTTAAGTACTCTGCAAAGTCGTTGATCAGACCCTGAGGATTTATCAGCCTTTAATCCCATTAATTTCCTCAATATTGATTCCTTATTGATACTGAATTCCTTCAGGTCCTCACTCTCACTAGACACTTTCCCAACATTTTTTGGATGTTATTTGTATCCTCCTTTGTGAAGGTAGAACCAAAAATATGTATTTAATTACTACTATTTTTTTTTCAAAATTAAAACAAAAGAGAAACCCAAATATTGAACTGGTTTGGACTTTTTTTTAGGCAGTAGGCTGTGAAAGCTACTGGATGGAGTTTTGTTTGCGCTCTACTTATCCTCCAGTTATCAACTTACGGAAAGTTCTGAGAAAAATATCCTACTGTTGCTGACTGTAAGGCATCTATATTTGTCTTCAGTAATCTGTTCTTTTTTCACATAGCTATAGAAGCTTTTACAGTCAGTTTGTATGTTCCCCAAAACTTACTCTTATTCTCAATTTTTTCCTACTTAATCAGCCCCTTCATCTACCTCTGCTGAAAACTAAACTGCTGCTAATCCTCCGGTCTGCTGCATTCTTTTGGCTCATTTGTATGCTCCTTCCTTGGATCTAATACTATCTCTAATTGCATTTGGTAATCAAGCTTGAGCTATCTTTCTCATTATGACCTTGAGCCAGACAGAAATGAACAATTGTTATTCTTCCCTGCACATCTTAATGCTTGCCAATGCCATTCTCTTGTTAGGACATAGGGATAGCAAGCCAGAACATCAGTTTGGCTAACACTGAATATCGCAAAACAGCAAAATTAAAATGTTCAGTGAACAAGAAGAACCAAGGAACTGCAGATGCTGGGAATCAAACAAACTCAGAATTTGCTGGAAAAACACAGAATGCTGGCATCTGTGGAGAGAAAGCAAAAATAAACTTTCAGGTCCAGTCACCTGTTAGGATACAGGATAAACCCCCTCTATTGATTTAAACCAGCAACATAGCAAAGACTTATCACATTTAGTAGTCTGTGAAAATTCAACAGGCCAAGAACTATTTAAAGTAAAAATTAACAACTTTATTTCTTAAAGTATAACAGAGAATACTTAACTAAAAACTAGTTATAACTCCTTCCTCTAACTTATTGTTTATTTTCTATTCTATAATTCCAATCCAATAAAACCCTCGATTAAGATTTACCAAAATTTAAATTCCAAAGTCAGGCAGCTGTCAAATTTTCCCTTGTATCTTCCTCTGTAAAGTTTCTTCTTCTTAGGATTTCTCTTTCACCGGTCATTGATAGATAAAAGTATCTTTAAGAAAGCTAATTTCTGGGCAGGCTGAGATGTTGGTGGCTTGGCAGTTCTTTCTCAACTGTTCAAGTTTTCCTGCTGTTATACCCAAAAGCATCAGATTGTGTCACTGGCGTTTAATGTTGTTAATATACCAAAATCAAACTTGATTGGAGTTTAGTTTTTTTGGGGGTATAATTTAAACTGATTGGCCACATTTGAATTGTTGTATCCAGGCAACGAGCTACTCCAGCTGCTGGACCACATGTTACATTGTGAATTCTCCAGCACTCTGTGTGCCTCTCTAAGTCCTTCACTGTCTTAAAGGTACAGTGCACTTTTACACTTTCATAACACACCCTTCTTCAGGACTGATTGCAGCTAGGAAAAGTTTGGTATTGTTATGGTGCGGAGGTCTAACCCCTCAGTTAATTAAAATCAAACACCCAAAAAGGTTCACCTCACCTCGTAATCTGTTAAAGTATGAATGAGTGTCAGAGAACTCCTAATTTCCACTATTTAAAGAAAAATAACAATTTATTTTCCTAACTCTAATAGTGAACACTAAATAAAACTACTAACAAACTGAACACTCATATCCCTAACTGAACACAATCCTATTAATATGGTGTTCCAATAATACACTTCTTAAACATTACACTAACTCAATTCTCAAGTCCACACGGTCTCTGTCTTCTCCGACGTCCTCAGTGTTCTTTCTGTGGTCTCCCTGGGTCTTCTTTCTTTTTACTGTAATTTTATTTTAGGAAAAGATACCCTTTGATATAGAGTGCCTTCTAATTTATTTGAAGCAAAATTTTGGGTCGGCAGTTAGATCTTTGGCTCTCCATCAGTTGTTCTGCTGTTTGGTGACAGTTTTCAAAATGGCCTGGTTTTATGCCCCCCAATATCATTCCTTGTCATTGATTGATGTTGTCAAAACAATAAATTCAAATTTGATTGGGTTTTAGTACCTTGGGCATAATTTAAACTAATTGGATTGTTGTCAAAAGAGCAACCAAAACACAGGTATCCTTTGGATATCAGAGTCGAGAGTGTGTTGCTGGAAAAACATGCAGGCCAGGCAGCATTCAAGGAGAATGAAAATCAACGTTTTGGGCATAAGCCCTTCATCAGGAACGAGGCCTCATTCTTGACTCCCACAAATTCCTTAAATTCTGAAACCTTTGCTTTATGCCTCAGGCATTAACTCCTACGCAACCAATTTTGTCAACCCCACAAATTCAATACAGCTTTGCCCTGTTTCCTTAAATTCTGAAACCTTTGCTCTATGCCTCAGGCACTAACTCTTACACAGCAATCGTTTTCCCAGTGTCAAATCCCAAGAAGCCTCCTCTGACAGCGAAGCATAAATTTCCTTTGTTTTACCTGTCAACTTACTCTGTATGAGCAGTATCCAGTCTTGTTTTTGCCAATTGTTTGACCATTATCTCAAATGACATGAAGAATGCCTCTTTGTCCTTTTCATCAAGTTTTGGGAGGGTCTGTGCACAACTGGTTGAGGATGCTGCAGTGCTTACTCTTACAAATACAGTCATGGACAAATGCATCTAAAACAGGTAAATTAGTGAGAATGATGCATTTAGGTTTTTCTTTCTTGTCTGGTCCCTCAATACCTACTGCAGACATTTTCCTTGATTTGGTGTACTGCCTGTTAAATAATGTTTGAGCTCTGTTGCTTCTTGTTGCAGTAAAAATCATCAAAGTGAATATGCATTTTCTTTCTGTTAGTTGCAGGAGAGTTGATCTTTCTTTTGTCAGTTATTAATCTCTACAATAAATGTAACACGTTGTCCTTAAATCTATAATCTCCAGGCAACCGAAAACCCATCAAAATCTTTTCTTCAGACTTGGCAAAAATTCATTCTTCTGTGAGGCATTCAAATGTGCAGAAAATATCAAATCAATGTAGTACCTTTGAGGGATAGTGGACTATCACACACCATGAAGGTCTCAGTTTGCTGGATGGCTGGTTTGTCATGTAGAGTGATGCCAACAGTGTGGGTTCACTTACTGTACCAGCTGAAGTTGCCATGATGGTCCCATCTTCTCAACTTTGTCCCTCACCTGAGGCATGGTGACTGTCAGGTTAAACTCACTACCAGTTGGCTCTGCTGGCCATGGTGCTGTCCCTCCCTCTGAGCCTGAAGCTTTGCTTCAAGTCCCTGTCAGGGCTAGTTATCTACAGATAGAATGTTCATGATGTAGAGCAATAGGCTGATAATGCCTCATTGTTCAAATACCTCCCCATTCTTTCCCCAATGGGATAGAATATTTTCAGGAAGATATAGTAAAAGAAGATCATATCGTAGAGAAGACAGTTTGGGAATATTGTTAGGTGAGAGGAGTGGAGCCTGGTTTGATCGGTCATTGAGGAGTGCATTCTGAGGGAGTGGGTGTTACACTTTGGGAGGGGCTTTACAACGGGCTGAGCCAAGGGCCAGTTGAACAAGGACTCACTCAGTACAGGCTAGCTGCTTGGCGTGGACCTTTCTTAGCATTGATTAAATGTCAGCCTTGCAGGCTTCAATTGACCCAATGGGATACAGGCTGGCCAATATCACCACTGTCACTAACATAATTGCAATGAGGCAAGGGCCGTGGTGACAGGCCACCCACTGTATCAGGATCTAGATTAGAGTGGTGCTGGAAAAGCACCACTCTAATCTAGACTCTGGTTTCCAGCATCTGCAGTCATTGTTTTTACCCACCCGCCGTTTCAGATATACCCTGCCTTCAAATCCACCAGCAGGCGAGTGCAATGTAAAGCAATTACGTAGGCAGTCTATTCTGGCCTGTGCAGCACAAGAGGTGGCTAACATCATCTTGACTCACTCCATTGTCACCACCATGTTGTGTGAAGTTAAACAACACTTTGGCCTCACTGTCCACCTATTGTTATTTGTCGGCTTTGATCCAATGTCATTGTAGAGCTTCTAGGTCTCCTTTCTATAGTCAAAGATCAAAGAAAAGCTTGCAAACTCAAATGTGAAATCAATGATCCCATTGGGGATTGTCACCCATATTTTGGAGACTTCTTTATGCTGATGCTCCTTCCCTGCCAATTTAGTGGCAACATGGTGACTCAGTGGTTAGCACTGCTACCTTACAGCACCAGGGACTCAAGTTTCTTGCCAACCTCAGGCGACTGTCTCTGTGGAGTTTGTACATTCTCCCAGTATCTGTGTGGGTTTCCTCTGGGTGCTCCGGTTTCCTCCTAGAGTCCAAAGATGTGCAGGTTAGATGAATTGGCCATGCTAAATTGCCCAGTGTTCAGGGATGTGTAGGTTAGGTGCATTAGTCAGGGGTAAATATAGGGTAGGGGAATGGGTCTGGGTGGGTTACTCTTTAGATGGTTGGTGTGGACTTGCTAGGCCGAAGGGCCTTTTTCCACATTGTAGACATTCTACGATTCTAATCTGGTCTCTCCCTAACCATACTAATAATGAATCACACTGCGAGTAAAATATTTTGGAAGGAAACTAGGTTCTCCCCTGGTTCTCAGGGATTTTTTTTTATTCATGGAGGCTTTAACATATTAGTTCTACCATTAGTTTTGTGAAATGGCATGGCTTGAGTTCTAATACATCTCTTGTGGGCAGGACTGTTTCGATTTCAGGGGCAGCATAAGGATGAAATATAGAGGGGGTTATGATCCCAAAGGTAGTTTTTGCAGTTGTAAGATATACCACTGCAAGTAAATACTTGTACTATTAATTGGTATAGAAGAACAGAACCATGTGAGATTAGTTGTATCTGCTGATTGGCAGTGAGAAAGCACCAGAGGTGGATGGTGTAGTTAATGGTGTCGAAGGTTTCGGACTGGTTGAAAACCCTAGAGGAAGTAAGACCTTTTGGGTTAGTGAGAGGGATCCAGAAGATGCAGCTGCTCAGATTGCCTCAATAAGTGACAACTACATCCGTGAGCTCTTACTTGGAAATAAAAGAGAGGGGTTTAAGAAGATGATAGTGCGCAATTTTGTCAGATGGAACAGGAGCTAATAGTGTGAGATCCAGTCAAATTTTGTGGTAGCTAGCTAAATCAGTTTACCACCATATCCTTTTAATAATGTGCAGCTTAGACTGAAGGGAACAGAGATGAGAGCCATAACAGGTGGAGGAACTAGAGCCAGAAATAGTAATTTATTTAGTTGGCAGAGTATCAAAGGTGGAGGTGATGGTTTATTTAAGAAAATAGTTATGACTAAAATTGTTATGACAAATGAGGGGCCAAATGAGATTTTGGAAGTAAAGATGCAAGTGAATTGAGTACAGTTAAGATGGAATTAAGCAAATACAGCGAATTAAGATGGAACTGGGGTGTGAAAGTGCAGTGAGTAATGCAAGGAACTTGCATTATGTGCTTATGTGATTGGTATATTGGGCTAGCAAGACCACACGAGATGGAGAAAGTGAGGACTGTAGATGCTGGAGATCAGAGCTGAAAAATGTGTTGCTGGAAAAGCACAGCAGGTCAGGCAGCATCCAAGGAGCAGGAGAATCGACGTTTCAGGCATAAGTCCTTCTTCCTGAATCCTTATGAATCACCAAATTCCCAACTTCTGACATGCTTTTCTAGCTACAATATTTATATGGAGGATTCAATCCAGTTTGATTCAATGGAATCCCTTCCCCCCCCACCCACTCCACCATCACCACCAAGGTGTTGATGGTGGGGGATGTTGCAATCATAATGCCTCTGAATGCTAAAGGTTGATGGTTAGATTCTCTCTTGGAGATGGCCATGGCCTCTCATCTGTGTGACAGAATGTAACTTGGCATTTATTAGCCAAGCTTGGATATTGTCCAGGTTTTGGTGCATTTGGACATATCTGAAAACTGTGAATGGTGCCAAACATTGTGCAACCATTACTGAACAACCCTATTTCAAAATCTATGCTGGAGAGAAGGTCATTGGTGAAGTAGATGGAAGATGGTAAGTCTTAGAATATGACAGTGAATTCTTGTGAAGATATACTGGAGCGGAGCTAATTTGTCTTCAACAATTACAATGTCCTTCTTTGTGTCAGGAATGACTCCAAACAGTGGAGAGTTTTCCCATTTCTCTTTGACCTCCAACCTCAAGCTAATTTGTCTTCAACAATTACAGCATCTTTCTTTGTGCCAGGAATGACTCCAAACAGTGGAGAGTTTTCCCCATTTCTCTTTGACTTCCAACCTCAAGGTAACTACTTTTACTTTTGCTCAGATGACGTGGCAGCACAGTGGCTAGCGCTGCTGCCTCACAATACCAAGGGACCCGGGTCTGATTCCAACTTTGAGCAACTGCCTGCATGGTGTTTGCATGTTCTCCCTGTGTCTGTGTGGGTTTCCCCTGGGTGCTCCAAGTTCCTCCCACAGTCCAAAGATGTGCAGATTGGGTATATTGGACATGTTAAATTGCCCATAGTGCCCAGGGATGTGCAGGCTAGATGGGTTAACTATGGTAAATGTGGGGTTATGGGGATATGGTGGGATGCTCTTCGGCAAGTCGGTGCAGATTCAATAGGCCGAATGGCTAAATCCATACACTGTCTAAATTCTATGATTCTTTGAGAAGACTGTAATGAGGTCTTAAGCTGACTGGCCATGGCAGAACCCAAACTGAGCAATGGTGAGCAGACTGATCAGGTGGTAATTGCCTGGATTAGATTGTCGATGTAGACAGGGCCATATTGAAGCAATTTTCCATGTTGCTGGGAAGATGCCATTGTTGTAGCTAAGCTGGAAAAACGGATTTGTTCCGGAGCTCAAGGTTTCAATACTACAGGTGGGATGTTGCCACAGCTCTTAGCCCTCTTGTATTGAATTCCTTCAGCCGTTTCTTGTTATGCAGAATGAGCAAATTTTCTGAAGACAGGTTTCAATGATGCTGGGACCTCAGGAGGTGACAGAAATGGATCACTCACTTGCCCCCTCTGGCTGAAGATAGTTGCAAATGCTTCTCTAAATCTAATACAATTATGAATTCATTGTGCATATCAACTATTTAAAATCAGAAAACCTCGAGTTTATTAATATAATACCCAGTAAGGAGGACCTTTTGAACAGGACTTGGAACTGTTTGATCACTATCCAACAGTTAATGGACATTTCCTGTCTGCCTCCTCTAGTGGGTAGTTAAAAAGATATGAGTGCCTGCTGAAGATCTTGAAAATAGGTCTTCTAAAGCAAGGAAGAACAGGGGTCATTTAGACTGGCCGTATTAGTTATGTTCTCTGTTGGGACCTTCACCAACTGAAACCAATGTGCTCTGACCAATGCAAAGGCCACCAACATTTTGCTCATTGTGATTGGCCTCCACTTTGCATTCCCATTTTCAAGCTATTTCCCTCCCTGTCATGTTGAACAAGTCACAAATTTAAACACCACCTCACTCTCCTGCCAAACTGACTGACAATTTGACTTTCCTACAGCTACCTTTGTACAATAACAATTTGGCATATTGAGATGAAAAATTAACTAATAGTAGATTTATTACAAATAGCTTATGATCAAAACAAAAATGACGAATAAAATTATCATAGTACATTTATGATATATTTCTTTTTCTGATGAATAACTACCTACACCTTGTGGTAGTTATGCCTTCATGACATGTATTTTTGAAGTTCATTT
This sequence comes from Chiloscyllium punctatum, assembly GCF_047496795.1. Taxonomy (NCBI): domain Eukaryota; kingdom Metazoa; phylum Chordata; class Chondrichthyes; order Orectolobiformes; family Hemiscylliidae; genus Chiloscyllium; species Chiloscyllium punctatum. The sequence goes on along the minus strand of NC_092777.1, from coordinate 62,266,723 downwards.
TTGGACCTGTAATGAGATTCTTAGTAGACAAAAGTCTCAATTGTTCCCAATATCTTAAAAGTTCCTGAGGATCAATATTAAAAGTTCAATGCACTCTTTCTATTACTTGATTGATTCCTGGAGTTAGTGGTTATCTTATGAAGAGAGGTTGGACAGCCTGGGCTTGGAATTTAGGAGAATATGAGGTGCTCTAATGGAAACACATAACGTCCCAAAAGGAGATTTTGCTGAATGGACACAGAGAATTCTTCCCCTTGTGGGAGTGATTAGAACAAGGGGACAAAGTTTAAACATGAGGGGTATTTTATTAAGGACAGAGATAAGGGAAAATTATTTTCTTGTCTTGTTAGTCTGCAGAATTCCTTTCCACAGAGTAAGTGCAAGCTGGGTCACTGAGCATTCTGAAGGTTGAGTTACATAAATTTTAAATTGGCAGGGAGTCAAAATGCATCAGAAGTATGCAGAAAGATAGTTGAGGCCACAATCAGATCAACCACGATCTTATTGATTGGTGGAGCAGGGGTTGAACAACGTTTTCTGCTTCTAATTCTTCTTATATTGCTGGTATCTGCTTTATTCTTTGGGAGACCCAAGTTGAAGAATACCATCTTGAACACAATAAAATCATAAAGGTTCACAACAACAGTAAAAACGTCCCAGCTACTCACAGGTTGGACTGTGAAGATTCAGCAGCATTGAAAAAAGTTCATGACTACCCACCTCCCAGGAGCATCCCTGGGTACTGAAGTGTCACAGCATAAGTAGTATATAAGGTTGTTCAAAATAAAAGTTTCATTTTTGTTTTGCAGTGGTTGTGGAAGATCCATTGCAGTCAATCAGAAAACCTTTTCACTCCATGCAAGAACATTTTAATCATATAGTTTTATGGTGACTGTGAAGAGGGTAGCTTTACTAAATTGGAGGATTGGGCAGTGAAGTTGCTGATGGTAATTCAGGGGTAAGATAGTTGCATTAAACCAAAGATATGTCACTATTTACTGTCCTACTCCTAAACTACCATCAGCTTTCCAAAGTAATACTACTCAATTATATTTTCCAATACAACACAAAGAAATAATATTCCCCATATTTTCATGTACAGAGGTAATTTGATTAGAGCACAGGACAGAAAGAGAACACAGATTTCAAGTAACTATGGAGATGGACATAATTATCATTGAATTTCTTGAATCTGACTAATATTTCAAAACTCTACTCACACAATTTAGTGCTATATTATCAAACTTTTTTTTCATAAGCTGTTTATGTTTGTTGATTTGATACGATTTAGAACTGGTGAATTCTCAGCATTTGGAACTTTCCTGGGGCACTGGATATTGGATTTTTCAAGTTGTCATTCAAGATGAAAGAAAAAAAGAGTTATCAATGTTAATTAATCCATAGTGATTCATTTGCAAATACCATTCACTGTTATACAATGAATTATCTTACTGTTTCTGCGATTGATGGGGTTTTTTTTGTTATTGAAGATGTACTTGTAAACGGTGTGGACTATGGGAGCAATCAGACAAGGATCCAGATTCTCATTTTGACCTGAATCAGGTATCAGAGTTAATAACACAATATTAGATTGGATTCATTGTAAAGTTTCTGCTGAATACCAGATTGAGATCTATAGCTCCTGCATAACACACCAGTGGAGTACATTGTTCAATTCTGAATAGTGCAACTTGTTTTCAATTCTAGGTATTGCCCTATAGGAAGAATAGGGACTGTGCAGAGGGGATTTACTGTAGTGGCACTCAGGATTGGGAAATTGTTACATGTAATGAATGAATTAATCGGAGTTTTCTCAAATAAAGGAATAGAAAGAAGTAATTTAACCATTGAGGCTTATTTTGCTATTGTTTAGAATGCTGGTGTTGGACTGTGGTGTACAAAGTTAAAAATCACACAACACCAGGTTATGGTCCAACAGGTATAATTGGAAGCACTAGCTTTCGGAGCACTGCTCCTTCATCAGGTGGTTGTGGAGGACACAATTGTAAGGCACAGAATTTATAGCAAAAGTTTACAGTGTGATGTAACTGAAATTATACTGAAACAGCAAGTGAGTGAAGTTGTAGAAATCTGGAAGCTTGCACTTAACAAACCTTAACTTTTTTGATTTGTCCAGCAGATTTGATATTCTTGCAGCTTGCATGGATGAAAGCAAGGACTACAGTGTTGCTGTTTCAAGGAATAAGTGAGGTGGGCATTGTGAAAAAAAATATAATTGTGTTTAAAAATTTGTATATTTAGGGAGAAATTTTCTCTGTTACCACAGGTGCTAGAATTAAGGACTTGAGACTTGTGTAAAACTAGGAGTAGGCATGGAAAAATCCAGTTGTGCTCCAGGTACCCACTTATGATAAGAGAAAGAATAAGGAAGAGATTCTGCACAGGTATGAGTCGCTAGGTGCTAATTTGAAAGGCAGAACCACAAAAGGTAATGATTTATGGACTACTGTCTCAATGAGAGCAAACTGGTATACGGTAAATATGATCAGACAGTTGAATGTATGTTTCAGTGACATCTGTGGGAGAAATGAGTTGAAACCCACGGGCACTGACAGCTAGACTGGCGAATTGGGAGCTGTACCACTGAGACAGTCTTCATCTGCACACCGTCATGAACAGAGTACTGGTGAAGTACATAACTGACACTGCACAGTGAGGTTGAAACTAATCTGTGGGGAAATGTCTAGTTGATGGAAGGGAGATTTAGAAAATTTATTTTTTTATTCATTGACAGAATTTGGGCATTTTTGGCAAAGACATCATTTGTTTCCCAAGCCTAATTGATCAGAAGGTGGTGCTGAGCTGCCTTCTTAAACCGTTATAGTCCATGTGATTTAGTCACACTTACAGTGCTGTTAGGATGAGAGTTCCAGGAACATTGAAGTAATGCTAATATAAGTCCAAGCAAAGATGATGTCTGACTTTGAGAGAAATTTGCAAGCGGTGTTACTCCTACATTTATGCTGCCCTTGTGCTTCTAGGTGATAGAGCTCACAGGTTTGGATGTTGCTATCCAAGGAACCTTAGTGAGTTGTTGCACTGCACCATGTAGATGATGCACACTACTGTTACTGTGCCTTGATGATGAAGGGAATGAATGCAGAAGGTGATGAATGTGGAGACGATCAAGCGATAGCTTTAACTTGGATAATGTTACATTGTTTGGAGCTGCTGACTTGTGACTTGTAGATGGTGGACAGGCTTTCAAGAGTGACGAGGTGTTGTTGGATTCCTAGCTTCTGACCTAATCTTGTAGCAATGTATACTACTATATTTCAGTTTCTGGTCAATTGCAGTACATTTGGATTTCCAAGACATTTGGTAAAGTGGCTTGTGGGTCTCTACACAAGATGAGTGTTTATGGTACATTAACAACTGTTCTGGTGCTGCTTCGTGCTCTTGCCTGGACCTTAAGAAATTTGTTCATTTTGCCTCTAATTTCCACACCTCTGTAACTTTTACATTGTTCATTTCTGACACTTCCCTTCCTTTCCTTGATGTCCCCATCTCTAATTCAGGGAATAAACTTTCTACTGCCATCCATTGCAAAGCCAATGACCTCCATAAGCTACCTTCACTACATCTCTTCCCACCCCACGTCCTGTAAGAATTCAATCCCATTCTTCCAGTTCCTTCACCTACGTCATATCTGTTTGGACGATGCCATTTTCCAAAACAGCACTGCTGACATGGCTTGCTTCTTTCATAACCATAGTTTCTGGCCCATTGTGATTGAAAGGGCCCTCCATCCATCCAACCTATCACCCATGCTTCCGCCCTTGCCCATTCTTGCCACCCACAATAGTGTGAGCAAGTCCCCCTTGTCATTTTTTCCCACTCTACTAATCTCGTACAACGCATTATCCTCTGTCATTTCCACCACCTAAAATCAGACCCCACCAGCAGAGATATATTTCCGTCCCCACCGCTATCAGCATTCCGCAGAGGCCATTCCCTCCGCAACTCTCTCGTTAGGTCAAACCGCACCCCCCCCACCACCACCACCACCACCACCTGCACATCCAAACACCTCATCTACTATGTCTACTGCTTTCAACATGGTCTCCTCTGCATTGAGGAGACAAGACACCAATTCGCAAAATGTTTCAGGGAACGTCTCTGGGCCATACACACCAAACTACCCCAGTAACCTGTGGCCGATCACTTCAACACTCCTTCCCACTCTGCCAAGGACATACAATTCCTGGGCCTCTTCCACCACCAAATCAAAGCAACCCGACACCTGGAGGAAGAACGCCTCATCTTCTGCCTTGGAAGCCTCCAACCACACAGCATCAACATTGATTTCACCAGTTTCCTCATCTCCCTTCCCCCCCACCTCATCCCAGATCCAACCCTCCAACTCGGCACTGCTCTCTTGAACTGTCCTACCTGTCCATCTTCCTTCCCACCTATCTGCTCCACCCCCACCTCCATCCATCTATTGCCTTCCCAACCTCTCCCCGTTCCATTCCTGCTGAAGGGCTTATGCCCGAAACGCCGATTCTCCTGCTTCTCGGATGCTGCCTGACCAGCTGTGCTTATCTAGCACCATACTTTTTGACTCTGATCTCCAGCATCTGCATCTCCTGCTCACTTTTCAGCCCAACAGCATCCACGTTCAAAGGATTATTCTCTGCATTTCAGACAACTCCAGCAGAACGCTACCATCAAACACATATTCCCCTCACACCCCTGTCCATATTTCACAGGGATCATTCCCTCTGGTCCATTCCTCATCCACTAACATCAACCGTCCCCCTTTCCCACAGCACCTTCCCATGTAACTGCAAAAGGCGTCACACCTTACCCTTCACCTCCTCCCTGCTTGCCATCCAAGAGTCTTAACGGTCTTTCCAGATGAAGCAGCATTTTATCTGTACCTCCTCCAACCTTATGTATTGTGTTTGCTGCACCCAGTGTGGCCACTCTACATTGGAGAAACCAAACGCAGACTGAGTGACCACTTTGCAGGACACTCCGGTCCTTGCACAAGCATGACCCCGCCTTCCCATAGCTGATCATTTTAACACAGCACCTTGCTTGCATGGCCACTTGTCCGTCCCCAGCATGCTGCAAAGCTCCAGCGAATCACAGTGCAAATTGGAGGAGCAACATCTCATCTTCAAACCAGGCAGTTTACAACTTTCTGGGCTCAGTATGGAGTTCAACACCTTCAAATTGTGGACCCATTCCTTCACTTTCTTTAACTTTTACTAGTTACATTCTCAGTCACCCTCTCTCCCCTCCCCCTAACACAGTGGGACTGTCTGTTCTTTCCAGTTAGATACTCCATTGTTCTGCCATTCTCACAATTCAATCACTTGATCTGAACTATCAACATTCTTTCTTCCCCAGCACCCTAAACCCACACCCCCCCCACCCCATTATTGCCCTGTCTGTGGAATTGTGTGAAACAGTTAGGTTGCCTGATGGGAAAATTGGCCAACTCCAAGTTATAACACAATATGGACTGTGGTGAAGGTCGGGGCATTGCTCACCTCAGCAGACATGACACAGGCTGAATTTGCATAAATTCTCTAACCTTGGCAAGCCTCACTGGAATTTGATTAAAACGGCTCCGCATATGTTTTGAAATACAAACTACGGCCCAAAAGATATTCATATGCAAAAACAAGTTTATGGAATGATGTGTATAACACAATGTTTTGGAAAGTCAAAAGGATAACACAGATCAAAATTCAATGTACTGGCCTTAGGAATGACGAACATCTAGTGATAATTTCTGCCCGCTACTGATAAATGTTAAGTATAAAAAGTCCTATCTTTCTCTCCGTAAGCACGAAAACCTGAGAAGAGAAATTGGGAACAATTAGTATCTCTCTCTCTCTTCCAAACTTTAGCCAAACTGCATGCAGTACTAAGATCAATAGAGACTGATTATTGTCAGGCAAGCTGTGTTGATTGTTTTGAGTAATGTTGATGCTTTTTGCTCTCACAGATCCCAGCTCTTTTAGTTAATTTTAATCCAATTCAACACCTCCACACTTCATTTCAGCTCTGATGAAGAATTATCTAGACTCAAAACATTAGCTTGCTTCCTCTCTGTGGATGCTGCCTGACCCATTGTGATCTCCAGCATTTTTTGTTTTCAGTTCAGATTCCAGCATTTGCGGTAATTTACTGCTATAAGAGTTTATCGTGTTTGGGATAGTACATTATCATGGCTAGAAGTCTAGCTAATTCATAGGAAATGGAGAGTTGGGACAAATGAATTGGGAGTATGATGCGGGAAAATATGAAGTTGATCATTTTGGAAGGCAGAACAAAAGCACAGAGTATTATTTAAGTGGAGAAGAGGCTCCAAAAGTGGCAACAAAACAGGATTTGGGAGTACTTATGCATGAAGCACAGAAAACTAGCACACAGGTGCAGCAGTGATCAGGAAGGCAAATGGAACATTGGCTTTTATTTCAAGAGGTGGAGGGAAGTCCTACTGCATTTTTCAGGGTGCTGATGAGACCACATCTGGTGTATTGTGAGCAGTTTCGGTCCCATTGTTTGAGAAAAGATATTTCATTGGAGGCAGTTCAGAGAAGATTCACTAGGAATCTCTCTGCTCGATGCTGTAGACCTACTGATTGCTTCCTGCATTTTCTGGTTTTATACCCAGTATTGAAAGACTGACTCAGATTGGCATGGATTTATTCAAAATCAGGTTTCCTATTTCAAAGCACCCAGAATTTTTCTTAATGGGTCAATCTGTTCTGAGACTTGAAGGCCATGTGAAGGAGTCACAAATGTTAAGATAAAATATATGCTTCACACTAATAATACATTGATGTCCTCACCTTGCTTCTTGTTTGGTAGATATTATGGTGGTCAGTAGGGATGTTACATTCACAGGGGTAGAGGTGGTAGTATTAATCTTCATGCAGCCTGCTGTTGATGTCTCAAATAACTCTGCAAATTCACCCGAAGGTGGATAGATCAGGCCACCAATCCCTATCCATGCGGCAAAGATTACTCCAACAAACCAACCCACACACGCTCCCTGGAGAAGGTGTAACAAACATCAGGACCATAATTTAGAGGCTACTGCAGGAAAAACAAACACAAGTAATCGGTTTCAAATAATCTGTATTGTGTGCTATGCTTAATCATGATAACAATGTTTGTAACTGTACCCTATAAAACATCTGAATCTTATTACAAGTATGGTTAGAGACTAAAAGAAACTGCAGATGCTGGAATCCAGAACAGACGGGCAGGAGACTGGAAGAACACAGCAAGCCATCAACCCCCTTTTATCTGCAGCTCCCCTCACAGTCCTGAAGAAGGGTGACATTCGAAACATGGGCTTTTCCACCTCCTGATGCTGCCTGGCTTGCTGTGTTCTTCCAGCCTCCTGCCTGTCTGTTTCATATTACAAGTACAGCAGGCTTCTTAGGGAACATTATGCTCTTAAGTATAAGTTGTCCTGACACCATGCTGCTTCACTGTAATATTCCAGAACTTGTTCTAACACAGAAAATGTATGTTTCTTTTAACTGGATATCAGATAAACTAGTCATCATTTGCTGAGAGTATTACCCTATGAATTTTAGTACAAAGTAATGTACACTTATGGAATCACTAATGGAATTGTTCTCCTTTCTCAATATTCCTTTCAATTGGACTTTCTGGATTGTGTCAACAATGGTTTAGTTGTTAACACTCTCACCTCAGAATCACAGGTTTTGAGTTCCACTCCCACTCTAGACGTTGAACTGAAAAAAGCAAAGCTAACAAACTGGTGTAGGACTAAAGGACTGTATTTCAATGATAAATTAAACGAAGGCCATTATGCTGTCTTGGGTGGATGTAAAACTCCCATTGGAATATTCAAAGAAGAGCAGGGGTGTTATTTCATGGAACAGTTGAGTGAGCTGGAAGGGCCCATAAACAGTTTTATAGGCCAGTTAGCTTAATTCGGTTATAAAACATTTTATAAAACATGTTTAGAATCTATTATAAAAGATGCATTAGCAAAGTATTTAGAAAGACAATATGATGAAGTAGAATCTGCATGGCTTCATAAAGGGGAAAACATGCTTGACAAATTTATTATGGGAGGTAACAAGCAAGGTATAAAAAAAGGGGAATCAGGAGATGTGAGATATTTGGATTTCCAGAAGTTGTTCAATACAGTACCACACATAAGATTACTTAGCAAGAGCCCATGGTGTTGCGGGGGTAGTATACTCATATGGACAGTGAGTTGGCTAACAGTAGAATGCAGAAAGTTAGGCGAATGGGGATATTTTCAGTATGGCAATCTGTAACTAGTGGAGTGCCACTGGGGTCAGTGCAATGACCATAATTATTTACTCGATATACATATATATTAATTACTTGGATGAGGAAAGTGATTGTATTATAGTTAAAGTTTGCAGATGACACAGAAGTAAGTGGGAAGTCAAACAGTGAGGATGACACCAGGAGTCTATTAGTTAATTGAGTGGAGAATATCTTGGCAGATGGAATATAATGGGGGAAAGTTTGAGGTTATGCACGTTAGTGGGAAGAATAGAAGAAATTAATATTATTTAAATAGGAAAACCCTGCAGAAGGTTTCTTCACAGAAAGCTAGCACCTAAGTTCAGCAAATAATCAGGAAGGCAAATGGAATGTTGGCCCGTACTTCAAATGATATGTATGCTGACACCAAGAATCCGATCATGAAGGACTACTGTACAGGCAATCTCTGATTTTTTCAGACTGTGCGTGGTCAATATAAAGCCCCTTTCTAAATACATTTTTAGAAAGTTCTACTTTGTTTAACTCTTTTCTTTTTCTCTTCACCAACATACTCTTACTTTATTTTTCATTTTTTGGTTTTCTCTAGAGTCCTAGAGATGTACAACACAGAAAGAGACCCTTTGGTCCAACCCGTCCATGCCAACCAGAAATCCCACCAAACCCTTCCTATTCATATACCCATCCAAATGCCTTTTAAATGTTGCAATTGTACCAGCCTCCACCACATCCTCTGGCAGCTCATTCCATACATGTACCATCCTCTGCATGAAAAAGTTGCCCCTTAGGTCTCTTTTATATCTTTCCCCTCTCACCCTCAACCTATGCCATCTAATTCTGCTCCCCCCCCTCCCCCCCCCAGGGAAAAGACTTTGCCTATTTACCTTGTCCATGCCCCTCATAATTTTGTAAACCTCTGTAAGGTCACCTCTCAGCCTCCAACACTCCAGGAAAACAGTCCCAAGCCTGTTCAGCCTCTCCCTATTGCTCAAATCCTCTAACCATGGCAACATCCTTGTAAATCTTTTCTGAACCCTTTCAAGTTTCACAACATCTTTCCGATAGGAAGGAGACCAGAATTGCACACGATATTCCAACAGTGGCCTAATCAATGTCCTGTACAGCTGCAACATGACCTCCCAACTCCTGTATTCAATACTCTGACCAATAAAGGAAAGCATACCAAACGCCTTTTCATATCCTATCTACCTGCGACTCTACTTTCAAGGAGCTATGAACCTGCACTCCAAGGTCTCTTTGTTCAGCAACACTCCCTGGGACCTTACCATTAAGTGTATAAGTCCTACTAAGATTTGCTTTCCCAAAATGCAGCACCTCACATTCATCTGAATTAAACTCCATCTGCTACTTCTCAGCCCATTGGCCCATCTGGCCAAGATCCTGTTGTAATCTGAGGTAACCCTCTTCGCTGTCCACTACACCTCCAATTTTGGTGTCATCTGCAAACTTACTAACTGTACCTCTTATGCTGGCATCCAAATGTAAATGACAAAAAGTAGAGGGCCCAGCCCTGATCCTTGTGGCACTTCACTGGTCACAGGCCTCCAGTCTGAAAAACAACACTCCACCACCACCCTCTGTCTTCTTCCTTTGAGCCAGTTCTGTATCCAAATGGCTAGTTCTCCCTGTATTACATGAGATCTAACCTTGCTAATCAGTCTCCCATGGGGAACCTTATTGAACGCCTTACTGAAGTCCATATAGATCACATCTACTGCTCTGCCCTCATCAATCCTCTTTGTTACTTCTTCAAAAAAACTCAATCAAGTTTGTAAGACATGATTTCCCACACACGAAACCATGTTGACTATCCCTAATCAGTCCTTGCCTTTCCAAATACATGTACATCCTGTCCCTCAGGATTCCCTCCAACTTGCCCACCACCAAGGTCAGGCTCAACCATCTATAGTTCCCTGGCTTGTCCTTACCGCCCTTCTTAAATATTGGCACCACGTTAGCCAACCTCCAGTCTTCTGGTACCTCACCTGTGACTATCGATGATACAAATATCTCAGCAAGAGGCCCAGCAATTACTTCTCTAGCTTCCCACAGAGTTCTCAGGTACACCTGATTAGGTCCTGGGGATTTATCTGCCTTTACCTGTTTCAAGACATCCAGCACTTCCTCCTTTGTAGTCTGGACATTTTGCAAGATGTCACCATCTATTTCCCTACAGTCTATATCTTCCATATCCTTTTCCACAGTAAATACTGATCAAAAATATTCATTTATTATCTCCCCCATTTTCTGTGGCTCCACACAAAGGCCGCCTTGCTGATCTTTGAGGGGCCCTATTCCCTCCCTAGTTACCTTTTTGTCCTTAATATATTTGTAAAACACCTTTGGATTCTCCTTAATTGTATTTGCCAAAGCTATCTCATGTCCCCTTTTTACCCTCCTGATTTCCCTCTTAAGTATACTCCTACTTTCTTTATACTCTTCTAAGGATTCACTCGATTTATCCTGTCTATACCTGACATATGCTTCCTTTGTTTTCTTAACCAAACCCTCAATTTCTTTAGTCATCCAGCATTCCCTCTACCTACCAGCCTTCCCTTTCACCCTGACAGGAATATACTTTCTCTGGATTCTTGTTATCTCATTTCTGAAGGCTTCCCATTTTCCAGCCATCCCTTTACCTGCAAACATCTGCCTCCAATCAGCTTTTGAAAGTTCTTGCCTAATACCGTCAAAATTGGCGTTTCTCCAATTTAGAACTTCAACTTTTAGATCTGGTCTATCCTTTTCCATCACTATTTTAAAACTAATAGAATTATGGTTGCTGGCCCCAAAGTGCTCCCCCACTGACACCTCAGTCACCTGCCCTGCCTTATTTCCCAAGAGTAGGTCAAGGTTTGCATCTTCTCTAGTAGTTATTGTGTGTTAATGGTGGGAAAAATAATGTTTATAGTTGTGGTGCCAATAAAGTGGTCTGCATTGTCTTGGATGATGCTAAGCTTCTTGAATGAGGTTAGAGCTGTACCCATCCAGGCAAATGGGGAATATTCCAACACACTTTGGACCTTTGCCCAGTGCTGTCTCATTTGGATACATTCCTCAATTTTACTGGCATTACTTTCTCAAAGGAAGACTGGTGGATCAGACGCCTACTTCTTTGAACCGTTTACAGGGAAATAATCACTTCCTTCAGTCTTCATGGCACAAATGATATATTTGTACATATTCCAGTGGCTCAAGGAATCAAGGACATAGTGATTTAGTTAAGAGGTGCATGCTTGTGAAGTATAACTTTAAAGAAATTTAAATATGTGTAAGCTTGACTTTCTGGAAATATGTGAAGTAGTTTGTATGACTTCTAATGTATATTGTGAAGAAAATAACAGCATGCTGATTCCGAAGAGAAAGAAAGCAAAGAATGGGACTGTTAGTGAATCAGCTTTCTTACTTGACAGGCTTCAAACTCTATGCATTCAAGCTGCACTAAGCTGAAAGTAAGAGAAGGCATTAGTCAGAGCATTTGGGTCAGAAATGGTACCAGCAGAGTCATATTATCACATATTGACCAAGTCACGATCTATCTCTCTTGCATATATATACATTTGAATTGATCTTCACAATGCTTTGAACCTGAGTAGTAAACTATTTTAACATATTTTGGTTATCAGTATATGGCCTTACCTTGCTATAGCTTTTTGGAAATAAAGCTGCTAAATTAAATATACCCAGTATAGGTCCTAGAATTACTCCTTCAAAGGTTAGCATTGCCTAGGCAGAATGAAATGTAAGAAAGACATTTACTTTCAGAGTTATGTTGGGTATCATTGTTAAAATGCATTTATAACTCTGTAAAGTAAAAAAGCAAGTTATTTATCAATGGGAAATGCTGTAATACTCTATTTTCTACTTAAATATTTCCAATGTTTCATATTTCCAATTCATATTTCCATCTTTGGCAGTATTTTGCCTTTGAAATTTCTTTACCTGAATTACATTTCTTCTAAAATTGAGCTGAGTCCAGCCAGGCCTATTGTTGTTAATCCAAAAGTCATTGCTGTATCATGAAAGAATAATTAAGAGATTAATCCAACTAAATTGTCATTTTTAGACATACATCTTAAAAAGATCATCCTTTACTTTAGACTGCAATTTATTTATTTTGTGATGATTGTTTGAAATCTCAGAGATTTTGCATATGTCAGAAATTCTGATCAAGACCCGGACGAACTGGGATAGAGCTGGAGAAAGGATTTCATGAAGATTCTGGCTGGTGTTTTCTGAATGGGTCCCTTCAATACTTTTTCTGGCTGTTGACATGGGAGCATATGAGGGAGAAGTAACTACTGATCAGATGTCATTTAAGCCATCTGTAAGTATTATGACCAAGATAATGGCAATCATACATCCTACTCTGAGGTCTCAACAGAACTGATATAAGCTGAAAGTTGGTGCAATTCCTGCTGTGATTTGGAATAAGATTTCAAATTTTTAAATGTGATTGTTTTGTTTCTGAAAGACACCCACTTAGTTGGTTGGAAATGGAAGTACCAAAGAGGACATTCTTTGAGGGCCTTCTGTTGACTGAAGCCACTTAAACATTTTGATAACTTAGAGTAGATGCTGATGCATCCTTTTGTATACAGGATCTATCCTAGTCATACGGATAATCAGGCTTTTGGGAGAGGGATGGTGACCAGTGAATGCGATTTGTGCACTGCAACACTTCAATGCTGGAGCAGATCCCCAGAGTCTGAGACATATAGACCCGATTTTTAATAGACATGAGAGATCTTTACAGATGGCAGGTGGTGAATCTGGGATACCTGATCCTTTTCCCAGAGTTTCCGCTTTTCATCAGTGCCTTTTCAGGATGCAGACTGATTCGGTTTGACAACCAGCATCCATCACTATTACCCTGATCAGATCCATTGTAGGAATAGGCACATTCTAGCCCTTCTCATGAAGAGGGTCAGCTTTTGAAAGAGTTGTAGTTAATGGCCCCACAGAGGTGCCATGAACCATGAATCACATGGGGAACCTTTTGCAAAGTTAATTCAAGAGATTCACATAATGCCCCTGATGCCAATCTATGCACACTGTACTCATCAATCCCCATGGGCCCCTCATAATCTCCATACAAGTCCATGGCACTTCCAGTCATTCACTCACTATGTATTTTATAAGCAATGAACAATAACGTGTATAAAAAAAAAGAAACATTCGCTTCTAATTTTGCTTTCTTTAAAACAATTCAGCAGGTCTGGCAGCATCTCAGGAGAGAAATCAGAGTTCTAAAGAATGATTACTGGACCCAAAATGTGAACTCTGATTTCTCTCTGCAGATGCTGCCAGACCTGCTGAGATTTCCCATCAATTTCTATTTTTGTTTTTGTTGCTGCTAACCTTTCATCTCTTTCTTACCAAAAATCTAACTCTGCCTTAAAAATATACAAGGACTCTACTTCTTTTAGTGGAAGAGATTTCTAAAAGCTTGCAACCCTTTGAAAAAAAATCTCATCTCTGTGTAAAATGGGATACCAATTATATTCAAACAGGGAAACTCTAGATCTAGAATCTCCCATAAGAGTGAGCATCATTTCTATATTCAACCTATATAGACTATTTAGGATCTTATATGTTTCAACTGAGTTGTTTCTTCATCTTATGAACTCAAGCAGATACAAATTATTCCAGCCTAAACTCACTTCAAACAACAACCTGCTCTTTCCAGATATTAGTAAATCTTCCCTGAATTGTTTCCAACTCATTTACATCCTTTACAATTGTGGCCTTCCCACAATTGGAGCTTATTTCTAAGTTCTACTCAATTTCCCTTGCAATAAAAAAATTCCATAAGCTTTCTTAATTACTTGTACCTACATACTAACTTTGTGTAATCCATTCCTAGGTTCAGCTGTATCAACAGACTAATGGATTTCAGGGTTCTCAACCAAGAATTATAAAAAAGAATGTGGGCATCGCTGATTAGGCCTGCATTTATTTTCCATTTCTCATTTCTATTACAAAAGTGGTAGGGGGCCATCCACAGTAACAGTGAAGGAACAAGGTTTAGTTTTGAGTCTGAATTGGGTGTGGCTAAGAACAGGACTTGCTGGTGGTGATGCTTCCACACATCTGCTACCATTGTTCTTCTAAGTGATACAGGTCACAAGATTGAAAGGAGCTTTAGCAAATTATTGCAGTGTATCTTGTGTACGGTATAGATTGTTGCCACTGTGCTTGGGTGATGCTGGGAGTGAATAATGAAGGTGTGGAATGGGGTGACAACCATTTGGATTATTTTGTGCGGGAGATTCTTGTGTGTTTCGGAGCTTCAGCCACTTAGGCAAGTGGAGAGTATTTCATGGCATTTCTAACTTGTGCCTTGTAGGTGATAGACAAGCTCTGGGGAGTCAGGAAGTGAGTTACTTCACCATAATATTTCTAGCCTCTGCTTATGTAGTCATCGCATTATATAGCTGGTCCAGATTTGTTTCTGGTCAATTATAATCTCCAGAAATAGGTAGTGGGGAATTTAGCAATGGTAATGCTACTGAATATCAAGGCACAGTGATCAGATTCTCTCTTATTAGATAATCATTGCCTGGTACTTGCATGGCACAAATATTAAGAGTCACTTATCATCCTAAGGCTGAATTTTGTCTAGCTCTTGCTGCATATGGACACAGAATGCTTCAGTATCTGAGGAGTCATGAATGGTGTTGAACCTTGTGCAATCATTAGCAAATATCCTCACTTTTGACCTTATGGTGGATGGAAGATCACTGAGGAAGCAGCTGAAGATGGTTGGGCAGAGGACATTACCTTGAGGAACTCCTGCAGAGATGTCCTGTGACTGATTTAATTGACTTCTATCGTCCTTTATGCTAAGTTTGATTCCAACCCATCAGAAAGTTTCCTCTTCCCCTAAAATCATTTCTATTGTCTACTATTTTGCTAGAGCTTCTTACTGCCAAGCCACCTTCACCTCATCTTTTGAGTTAGGTCCTTTGTCCATATTTAGATTAAAGCAATAATGAGTTTTGGAGCTGACAGACTCTTGCAGAACTTAAACTGAGCATCATTGAGCAGATTAATTCTGAATAAGTGATGTTTGAAAGTAGTAACAATGACACCTTTGATAACTTTACTAATCATTGAGAGTAGATTAATAGCCCTTAATTAATGTTATTGGACTTTGTTGATATTCATTAGACTGTTGAAAAAGCCGAACTCTCTACCAAGGGAAACATTGCTTGATTGACAACTTGGCTTTCTGAACTCTCTGTCCCTTACACAATGTTCATAGGAGAGCACGGGTATCATTGCATTTGTCTTTAATGGTTTGTGCTTATTAAGATGACATTGTCAGTCCATTCAATATTTTCTTTTCAACCTGCTTGGAGATGGGTGCTACACACTTCAGGAGAGAGTAGAATGTGAACCCATGCCCCCAGCTCAGAATAGAGATACTACTTCTATGCCACAAGAACTCAACACAATGTTAATAGGTTTCACTTGCTTGTAGTTGCTGATAGTGAAAAGACATTTTACTGTCTTGTAGTGATAAGTTTTTTAAAAATGGGGTGTCATGAGTGAGTAAATAATTCCTTTAAATCTTCTTTTAAAATACATCCTAATGTCAGATGAGGGCTGATGGTTCTGCAAAGTGAGTTGTACATGAACGGGCATGGACGTGTCATGGTCTGCCATGAGGAAATGAAGCATTTCAGGAACAGAAATGGAGCAAGTCTGGCATGGTGGCATGAGGCACCCTGGGGGTGGTTGGGAGGACAACCACCTGGTGTGGGTGGAGCCTGGGGAGGATGTTGTGAGTGATGGCTAGCCAGTCAGCTTTATATTTTTCATTGTAATTCAAAGTCCCATAGAACCAAGGTGAACCTTTTAAATAGCCTGCCTCACTAATGGGCAGACCTTGCAGCTGTCTCCAGCATCTTTCCTGAATCACCCGGCCTAATTGTGTGTTCTTATTCGACGGACTAAATAATAACCACCTTTCCAGTGTTGGTCCTGAAGCCAAGAATTTTCCTGACTTGTCACACAAACCTCGAGATGAGGTCATAGAATATAATGTAGGTTTGAATCATGTATGATTATGTAGTGATTGGAATCAAATTGGCCAGGTGGATCTTGTTCAGTATGAAATCCCTGAGTAGATATTCGGGTATCCTGGCTCATAAATATTAACAGGAGTCTCAGAGTGTCTCCTCAGCCTAGAGACTGGCACTGAGCTAGTTGGTCACAGTGCACGTACTGTGCTCATATAAATAAAGGGTAACTGGATACCAGCCTCTGTGTAATTATTTCAGTGGCGACAAGAGAGAACAGTATGCTCCCTACGAAAATTTATTTGCAACAGTTGTCTTTGAGTTGGGGTAAGCATTTCTGGCATCATGCCTTTATTTGGGAAGCTTAACTCGTTCAAAAATTCCATTGAAGATTGGGCCCAGTATATGGAATTAATGCATTATTTTTCCAGGGTAAATGACATTGGGGTAGAGGAAAAGCAACAAGTACTGCTTCTGACTGTTTGCGGACCCGCAGCATTTTCGATTGTTAGGAGCCTCAACTTCCCCTGGGATACCAGTCTAAAACTTTTGAGAGTCCACAGATTTAGTTAAGGAATATTACGATCTCAAGCCTCTCATTAATTCAGAGATGCTATCAGTTTTATATGGCTGTTCAAGAGCCAGTTAATTGTGTTGGGATTTTTGATGAGGTTAAGATGACTGGCAGAGGCATGTGATTTTCGTCATCCCTGAATGAGATGCTGAGAGACCATTTGGTATGTGGGATTAATAATGTAACCATGCAGAAGTGCCTATAAGCTTTCTCATTACAAAATGTGGCAAGTGGAGCCAGTGATCTACAGGGCATCCCAATGGAAAAAGACACATTCACCTGACCAAGTGAGCTTGGAGTAAACCACTTGAATGGAGGCAATCACTGAGCCTCATGGAGGACATGTCCTGAGCAGAGGGACCCTAGGTCAGCCCACAACAAAACCCTGAAACAAAACCCAGCCTAAGCCAAGTGGCTAAAATGTTCTTCAAGATCCAAGCTGGCAAATCACTGTAGTTGCTGCTGGTGTGTGGATTTGGGACAATAAAAGAATCCTAGAGAGCCTGACTTGAGTAAGAGAACTCATAGGCTAGTATCCAGGAGAGTGCACACCCTGGAAAGTACATCTAAATCGGGTTTGGTACAATTAAATTGCTTAACAACATCCAAATTAGAACTAATCAAAATAAATGTCTGGTTAAATAGTCACCCCTTTCTCATGGAAGTCGATACCAGCACTGCTGCATCTGTAGCTACAGAGCCAGTCTTTAACAAGATTCACTCTGGATCCCAAACATGAAGTTTGCACAAGACCTTGGCCAAATAAGAATGTACAGATTAGATTCCCCACAGTATGGAAACAGGTCATTTGGCCCAAGTCCACACCGACCCTCCGAAGAGTAACGCACCCAGACCCATTCCCCTATCCTATATTTACCCTGACTAATGCACCTAACACCACAGGCAATTTAGCATGGTCAATTCACCTGACCGGCGCATCTTTGGATTGTGGGAGGAAACCAAAGCACCTGGAGGAAATCCACACAGACATAGGGAGAATGTGCAAACTCCGCACAGTCACCGGAGGTGAAAATTGAACCCAGGTCCCTGGCACTGTGAGGCAGCAATGCTAACCACTGAGCCACCATGCTGCCCTGAGGAACTGTTACAGATTAAGAACAAAACAAAGAACAAAGAGAATTACAGCACAGAGACAGGCCCTTTGGCCCTCCAAGCCTGCGTCGATACAGATCCTCTATCTAAACCTGTCACCTGTTTTCTAAAGATCTGTATCCCTTTGCTTCCTGCCCATTCATGTATCTGTCTAGATACATCTTAAATGACGTTATCGTTCCTGCCTCTACCAACTGTACTGACAAGCATTCCAGGCCCCCTGCGTAAAAAACTGTACGTGCGTATCTCCCATAAACTTTTCCCCTCTCACTGTGAACTCATAACCCCTTGTAATTGAGTTCTGCACTCTGGGAAACAGTTTCTTGCTATCCATCCTGTCTATACCTCTCATGAATTTGTAGACCTCAATCAGGTTCCCCCTCAACCTCCTTCTTTCTAATGAAAATAATCCTACTCTATTCAACCTTTCTTCGTAGCTAGAGCTTTCCATACCAGGCAACATCCTGGTGAACTACCTCTGCACCCTCTCCAAAACATCTGGTAATGTAGTGACCAGAACTGTACACAGTATTCCAAATCCGGTTGAACCAAAGTCCTACACAACTGTAACATGACCTGCCAACTCTTGTACTCAATACCCATCCAATGAAGAAAAGCATGTTGTATGCCTTCCTGACCACTTTGCCATATGCCTTCTTGACCACTAAGGGTCCAACTTTGGTTCTGGTCTCCTATGGGAAGTAGTTGGTGCAGTTACCACCAATTGTAGTAAAAGGCTCAGGCCCAAGCATATTGTTGCGGAATTGGTTGAGAAAGATTCACAATGATTAGCTCATCATTTATCAATTAGAAAATGGCTGCCTCAGTGAAGTCTTAATTAAGTACACAGAAGATCTTCAGGTAGGTCCAGGGACTATTAAAAGAAGCCAAGGCCACTGTACAAGTTGACCAAGAAGTAATTCTCCGATTCTGCAATGCCTGCCCAGTGCCATTTGCCCTAGGTGCAAAGGTAGAGCCAGAATTCATGAAGCTGGAAAGTAAAGGAATCATCAAACCAGTACAGTTTGCAGCTTGGGCAGCACCAGTTGTACCAATAGTGTAGCCAGACAGCTCGGCTCACCTTTGTGGGGTTTTTGAGCAAACTATCATAGCAGATGGATAAATGTCCACTTTGTTGCATAGAAGACTTGTTGGCAAACTTGGGCGAGGTGGGGAATCTGTCCTTCACAAGTCTGGACATGAGCCACACCAACCTCCAATTGCAACTAAATGAAGAGTCCCGGGAGTATGCAACAATAATGCCTATAAGGGTTTGTATCAATATACAAGACTACCATTTTGAGGAACCACCAGCCTGCACCCTTTTCCAGCGGATAATGGAGAACAATTTACAAAGTCAACCCCAGGTTACAATTTATCTGGATGATGTGCTAATAACCGGGAAAACCAATAAAGTGCACTTGGGGAAATTGGACGTAGAGCTTAAATGTTTCTCCCAGTTGGGCGTACACTTAATGTGTGTTCCAGGCACCCCAAGTGATCTACTTGGGCTATTGAGTCCACACCTGTTGGAACATAAAGTAGGGGCCATCAAAGGTGCTCCGGCTCCTACTTCTGTACCAGAGCTTAGGTCTTTCCTTAGGTTAGTGAATTATTATGGAAAATTCAGACGTAACCTGAGCTCCATCCTGGCACCCCTTACATCTGGTAATGAAAAAGGTCGGCCTTGGAAATGGTCATGTAGCCAAGAAGTAGCCACTAGGGATGTGAAAAAGCAGCTAATGTCATCTAAGGTGTTGGTCCATTCTGATCCCAAGCAAGATATGGTGCTGACATGTGATGCCTTTCCATACAGAATAGGGGTAATGTTGGCCCACCAGTTGCCCAACAGAGAGGATCGCTTGATAATGTATGCTTCCCATACTTTGGCTGATGCCAAATGCAAATGCAGATAGAGAAGGAAGGTTTGGCGGTCATCTTTGGTGTGAGAAAGTTCCACCAATACCTTTTTGAACATAAATTTGGAATCATAATGGACCATAAACCCCCACTAGGGCTACTTAAAGAAGACAAGGCTGTGTTGCCATAACTTCTGGTCGAATTCAGCGGTGGGCCCTTATTCTCAGTGTGTACAATAAGTTGGAACACCATTCAGGCAGCCAAGTGGCAGATGCAGATGCCTTGAGCTGTCCCCCACTGATAGGTACATCACTGGTGGGTGCAATCACTGGAACAGTCCATTCTGGTTTTAAACTTTCTGGACACCTTTCCGATTACCGCTAACAATATTTGACTGTGTACACAAGATGATCCTGTCCTGGCAAAGCTAAAACAGCTGGTGCTGATTAGGGAAACAAAAGGGCTATCACAATCAGAATTGAACCGTTTCTGGACTAGGCGAGACCAGGTCACTTTAGAGGATGGCATATTATAATGGGGATCAAGACTGATTTTTCAGAGATAAGGTCACTACTAGATACTGGCTGAACTCCATCAGAGTCATCCAGGGGTTTCCAAAATGAAAATGTTCGTAAGAAGTTATGTCTGGTGGTCTGGACTGGATGCTGTCATAGCTGCATTGGTGGGAAGAGCTCAGACTATGCCAAGAAGAATAAAAATTACTGCTACCCAGCTCCATCACATTTGTGGGAATGGCAAGATAAGCCCTAGACTCAGTTGCACATCGATTATGCCTGTCCTTTCAAGGGTTCAATGTTCTTGGTCATTGTAGATGCCCATTGAAAGTGGTTGGATATGCATAGAGTTCAAATTCAGGAATGAAGATTGAAAAGCTATGGGCATTTTTCATGAAAGACAGACTTATGGAAGTATTGGCCACTGACAATGGGTGTCATTTAGCAGCAGGGATGTTGTTTATTTCCTGAAGTCAAATGGCAATTGGCATGTTCGCCATGTTCCATACTATCCATTGTCCAATGATCTGACGGAAAGAGCTTTGAACGCA
Source organism: Chiloscyllium punctatum (assembly GCF_047496795.1). Lineage (NCBI taxonomy): Eukaryota > Metazoa > Chordata > Chondrichthyes > Orectolobiformes > Hemiscylliidae > Chiloscyllium > Chiloscyllium punctatum. Next base: position 62,245,782 of record NC_092777.1, on the reverse strand, counting down.
GGTTCAAGAAACAGCCTACAGCTTAACTAAATACCAAGCTGTCCTAGTTCCTGTTTGATTATAGGACCACCCCTCTCGCAATTACTGGGATAGCTCCAGCAGAGTTGCTGTTGGCGAGATGATTGCGCACTAGATTAAACCTGATATTCGCAGACCTCAAGGGAAGGTGAAATAGCAGGCTACATGCCTCCTCTAAGTGGGAGAAACAGCTTACTTCAAGAGACAAAGTTTGGTGTTGAAACCACGGAAATGGCGATCCATGTATGAGGTGAGGCCACCTTGAGGTCAGGTCCCATAACATACACAGTTTGAGTAGGTGAGGCGGTCCTTAACAAACAGGTAGATCACATTGAAAGCAAAACACACCTAGCTCCTCAGAACTGCCACAAAGACTGTCAGAAAGTATAGGTTCTCCGGCAGGGGGTGGGGAGGGGGTGTTCATGATTGGCCAAATGGATTGCATTGAGCATGAGATCTCTGATTTGGGCTGTTAACCTGGGACAATCAAGAAGTCCTGGCTGCCACATATAAACAGTCTCAGTGACTGGCATTGAGACCATATATTGTGCTCATGTAAATAAAGGGTGACTGGGTGAAAGGACACTGGCCTCTGTGCAGTTATTTCAGATTATGAAAGAAAATAATCCTAACTTTTAGAGCCATTGAATTGGCTATCTGGTGTCAGTTGCCTCACTGGATCCACTCTGTGGACAAATCTACAAAATCATTTTCAGAAAGTGTCCAATTTCTGCACCTAATAATAGACAATAGGAAATTTCAATCGCACAACTGCCACAATTCTACTAATCACATTGTAACTTTTGAGGAACACACCTATTCTAAATAAATAAACTATTATGAATGAACAGTCTACACAAAACATTCGTTCAGTAATTTTCAGAAAGTCAGTATAAATTTCAATATAAATTACTGTTATGCAATTAACTATGATCATATCTTATTCAAAATTAACGTAACCTTTTAAACTGTATTGCAGTGTATCCATGATGTGAGGGATAGTATTACAGGGTCATTATGGTGAGAAAGGCAGCATTACAGGAAATTCTGGGTAAGGGACACTGTTATAAAGTAATAATGGTACAAGGGTCAATACTACAGTTTGGATATGAAATTTAACAGATAAGAATGAAATGACTTTTAAAAAATTCTCTCATGGGATGTGGGTGTTATTGCAAGGGCAGCACTTTGTCAGCAGAGGTAAAAGCATATTAGTTTAAAAACGATGAAAGTACAGAGTCAGCTGTTGCAATACTCATTCTTGCAGATGCCAGGAGATTGTAAGAATTATGAGAAAACCTTATGGGGTTCTTGGCTTTATTAATGAGGGTCTAAAGCAAGTAGGTTATGCTAAACCTTTATAAAATGCTGGAAAGGCCTTAGCTGAAGTATTGTGTTCAATTCTGAGCACCACACTTTCAAAAAGATGCCAAGGTCTGAGAGAGGATGCAGAAGAAATTAACTGATAGAAAGTATGATGGACTTCAGCTGTGTAGAAAGACGAGAAAAACAATTATCTTTACAACAGAGAAAATTAAGTAGGAATTTATTAAAGGTTCAAAATCATAACCAGTATTGTTAAGTGTGGTGTAATGGAATTAATATCAAAGAATGTATAATGATGATATCAGCACCATGTGGTTATATTACAGAATTGGAAGGGAGTAGAACCTCTCCCATGAACTTGAGAGAATGTGTGAATAAATAATTTTTGTGGAAGTAATATGAGGGTAAGAAGTAGAACTTTGAGGGACTGAATACAGTTAGAATCCTTTAATATGATAAAAGCAGTTTGTTAAGTTCATTCATGGGATGTGAGTTTCCCTAGCCATTTTACTGCCAAACTAATTACTCTTGTAAAGACGGTGGTGAGCTGCCTTCTTGAAATGCCATAGTCGATGTGGTGTATGTACATCCAAAGTGCTGATACAAGTTCCAGGATTTTGAAAGATGCAACTCTGAAGGAATGCCAATATACTTCCAAGTCAGAATGGTGAGTGGTTTGAAGGAGAACTTGCAGATACTGGTGTTCCCATGTATCTGTTCCCTTCTTCCTTCTAACTGAAAGTAGTCTAAGGCACCTTAGTGAATTTCTGCATTGTATCTTATGGATAGTATACACTGCTGCTGCTGTGCACTGGTGCTGGAGATTGCAAATGTTTCTCAATGTTGTGCCAGTTAAGTGGGCTGCTTTATTCTGAATGATGTCATTCTTAAGTGTTTGATACTAGGGATAGTGTCTCAGAGTATCAGATCAATTTGAATAGCTCAACAAGTCGAAATTACAGCCATTCGCAAATAAATTACAGGGCCCTGGAGAAATATTACTGAAAGTTAAAATATGAACTTCTGGCAAAGCTCAGGTAGAAGGGAAGCAAAAACATGGAATGTCATTCAGAATCACATATTTTCTATCAAACAGGAATGTATATTTAAAACTGAAATTAATTTAAAAGGTTGTCGAGTTTGCCAAGATAGACCAAGTGATTTCCAAATGAATTCCCAAATTTGTTTATAGTTTTGGGAAATTAAAGATAAGAATATCATGTCACCCTTGGTGATAATACAAAATGAATTAACTTGTCTCCAGCAGGAAATGTGACATACCCTGTCTTGGATAAAGCCAAAAATGAAATAGAATGTATACTCAGAGAAAGAGTAATGTTACTAGTTACTATGAAAACTAGACAGTATGGTTACAGTACCAGAACCTAATGGTTTGATAAGAATCTGCATTGATCTAACTTCATTAAACAAGACAGTGGGTTGTGAGATTTACCCAATGGCTTCAGTGGATCAAGGTTGGGCAAAAACTAACTAACAGTATCCTAATAGCCAAACTGGATTTTAACAATGGATTTTGGCAATTATTTCTGAATGAAAACTTCAGAAAGCTGACCATGCATTATTTTAAGAGGTCTTTTGTTCCCAAACTTGCTTTGAAATTACATCTCTGAGCAGACACAATGTGAACTACCTAAAGAAAAACAACATAGGAACAGCTAGTAGAAAAACAACCCAGCAGTTTTGAAATCAGAGTCTTTTTCCTACTAGAAAGCTGTCCCCAAAGTTTCCAGATTGGTTTTATAAAATCTTCAATGCAGACTGCAGCCAAAGCACTGATGCCAGAAGAAACTGTGCTGTTGACAAGAAAAAAAAAGTAAGAATGAGTTCTTATTTCATCAATTTTTCATTTCATATAAAATTTAAGCAGCTTGTTTTTATTACTTTGTGAATATAGATATTACTTATAATTTCATTAAAGTCCTTCAGGAATTTCAGAACTGCAAAGAAAATCTGTAGAATGTCACAGCTTCAATTGACACATTTGTGAAACTTCATATTCTTCAAAATGAACAAAGGGCGATGTTGAAAATTATTATGGGGAACTCATTTCCAATAGGCAGCATACACAGTTACTGCCTTGACTACGGAGGTGACAAAAAATAAGACACAGGAACAAACATAGGCTATTCAGTCCATTAAGTCTGCCCTGCCATTCAGTGAGATCATGACTGATCCAATGATCCTCAACTTTCCTGCCTTTTCCCTATTTCCTTTACTGATTAAAAATCCCTATCTCAGCTTTGAATGTATTTAATGGTGAAGCCTCAACAGCCCCTGTATTAAAAAATTTCTACAAATTCACTATCTTCTAAGTGAAAAAAATTCCTTCTGATCTCTGTCTTATTTTGAGATTATGTTCTTTGGTCCTTACTGTTCCCACAAAAAGAAACAACCTTTCTGTCAAGTACCCTACAAATCTTATATGTTTCAATAAGGTCACCTATTGTCTTCTAAGTTCTAATCAGTCCAGGCAAAACCTGCTTAATCTTGCCACATAAGATGTTGCTTCATACCTGGTATCAGCCTCATGAATCTTCTCTGGAGTCCCTCCAATGCCAGTATATCTTTCCTTAGATAGGGAACCCAAAACTGTTCACAGTATTCCAGCTGTGCTTTGTATACTTTTAGCAAACTTTCCTATTTTTATACTTAATTTCCTTTGAAATAAAGGCCAGCATTCCATTTATCTTCCCTATTACCTACTGAACTTGGATGCTAATATTCTGTGATTCACAGAAGCTTCCCCAATCCCCCTCTGCTGTTGCTTTCTGTAGTCTTTCTTCATTCAAATAATATTCAGCTCCTTTATTCTTCCTGTCAATATCTCACATTTTACTGCAGTATATTCTTTCTGCCATGTTTTGAGCACTTGCCTATTTTGAAACTAATTGAGCATTTGAGTGGCCCAAGGTGGAGAAGCAATACTACAATCAACATTTAACTCAAACGACCAAAGTGCAATTTGGGGACCAATTTATAATTTTCTGCTGGTGTGCAGGTCCCTCTGAGGTAGGAACTGGCAATTTTTTAAATGGCGCTTAGGAACTAAGGCATACATTTTGAATCTGTCTTCACAACAGAAGATGATGCAAAGAAACATACTGGAAATTGGAGAATCTAAGAAGATGAAGGACATTCCTTAAAAAAATTAGAAAAATTTGATGTGACAGTACTGACAATGCCCCTGATGTAGGCCTAATGGCCTACATAGTTGGGTTTTAAAAGAGATGCATAAGGAGACATCAAATGTATCGATATTGATCTTCCAGAATTTTAAAATTTCTAGAATGGTCCTTGTGGATTGAAAAGTATACAAAATTAGCTGCTGATAAAGGAGGGAAAACGAGTCAGTAACCAGCAAAATGCTTGCATCTCTTTATTAAGGATATGGCAGTAGTACACATGAACAATTACAATATAATTATGGAAGTCAGTATGGTTTTATGAAAGGGAAGTAGTGTTCGCCAATTCATTAGAACTTTTTAAAAGATGTAGCCAGCAGGGTAAATAATGAGGACTCGGTGTATGTGATACATTTAAATTTTTAGAAGACATTTGATTGGGAGCCACACGGGGTTGATACATAAGACTACGTTTCATGAGTTCAGGTGTAATATGTATATTGCCATGGATGAACAATTGGTTAATAGTTAGAATACGGAGAATAAAAAGATCAGGTTCAGGAGGATAGCTCATATCCCACAATCATCAATACTTGGGTCACAGCTGTTTAGAATTAGCATCAATGAATGAGATGACTTAGCATAATTTATCCAGACAACATGAACCTAGTTTGAAAGGTATGCTGTGATGTGCAACAAAAAGACAGTATAAAAACTGGTTGAGTCAGTACAAGAAAGTGATAGATAAGGAATAATGTGGCAAAGTGAGAAATTAGGAAAAATACAAAAGCAGAACATTTAATTGAATTCAGCAGAACAGTGAATTTTAGTGTTCAAAGGGACTTGAGGTTCTTTGTATATGAATCAGGAGTTAACAAGTAGGTGCAGAAATCGATTAGGTGGGCAAATGTAGGTATCAGATATAAGAATATGAATCTTATTGCATTTAACAGGTGTGATATAGTTTTGGTCATCTAACTCAAGGATAAAATTACTCAAGAGAAGCCACAATAAAGACTCACTGATTTCTGAAAGAAGATGACTATTCTTTGAGGAGATAAGTTGAGTAAAATGGGGCTATTTTCTGTAACGTTCAGGAGAATGAAAGGTGATACCTTTGAAATGTATAAAATTCACTGAATTCACAAGATAGAGGCTGAGAGACAGTCTTTCTTAGTTAGAGTGTCTTGAATTAATGGTCCTAGTCACAGTATAAGGGTCGATCTCTCTGTATATCAATTTGCCCCAGGACTTTTCAATTTACTGTGTAATTTGCTCTTGAATTGAACCTTCCAAAGAGCATCACCTCGCATTTGCCCGGATTGAACTCCATCTGCCATTTCTCTACCCAACTCTCCAATCTATCTATATTCTGCTGTATTCTCTGACAGTCCCTTCACTATCTGCAATTCCACCAATCTTAGATAGAGTTCAAAACATTTACAACCACTTCTGCGAAGAAATTTCTCTTCATCTCAGCCATAAACAATTCTTCCATTCTGAAGAATTACAAAAGACTCAAAATAATAAGAAGATAACAGACCTGTTGAGTATTTTCAGCACATTTTTCTATTGCATATTTCTATGTCCACAGTACTTTGCATTTATCAGAAAGATCTTGAGACAATGTCCCCATGTTCTTGGTTTCCCTAGCCAGATGAAACGTGTCTGCCCTGTCAAGCCCCTTTGGAATTTTGTATGTTTTAGTGAGGTTAATTCTTATTTTTCCAAACTCCAGAGATGATTGGTGCAGTTTACTCAGCCTCGTTCCCTTAAGATGGCAACACAAGTCAATAGAGTGGTCATGAAGGCATATGGCATGCTTCCCTTCATCGGACCGGGTATTAAGTACAAGAGTTGGCAGGTCATGTTACAGTTTATAAGACTTTGGTTCGGCTACATTTGGAATACTGTATACAGTTCTGGTCGCCACACTACTAAAAGGATGCGGATGCTTTAGAGAGGGTGCAGAGGAGGTTCACTTGGTTGTTGCCTGGCATGGAGGGTGCGAGCTATGAAGACAGGTTTAGTAGATTAGGATTATTTTCATTAGAAAGGAGGTTGAGGGGAGTCCTAATTGAGGTCTAACAAAATCATAAGAGGTATAGACAGGTTGGAAAGCAAGAAGCTTTTTCCCAGACTGGGGGACTCAATTACTAAGGATGATGAGTTCAAAGTAAGAGAGGAAAAGGTTAGGGGAGATATGCATGGAAAGTTCTTTATGCAGAAGGTGGTGGGTGCTTGGAACGCATAGCCAGCGGAGGTGGTAGAGACAGTTACGATAGCGTCATTTAAGCTATGACTAGACAGATACATAAATGGGCAGGAAGCAAAGGGCTACAGATCCTTAGAAAATAGGTGACAGGTTTATTTAGAGGATCAGCGCAGACTTGGAGGGCCAAGGACCTATTCCTGTGATGTAATTTTCTTTGTTCTATCCCACAAATTTGTGAATGTTCCATGATGGACTATATTTAAGGCTCAGATAAACTTTTGGTCTCTCATGAGGGAGTGGGCTGGCAAGTGGAGTTGAAGGCAAGAAGCCAAAGATTAGCCATGTTCATACTGAATGAGAGAGGAAGCTTAAAGTGTCTAATGGTCTACTCTTCCTGGTATTTCTTATGATCTTAGAACAAGTATTCTCGCTGAAAGGACAAAGGGGAATGAGAGAAAGACAATTCTAGAACTGATAACCATTAAATCATACGTGTTTCAACACATTGCTATTGTGTTGGACAGTAAAACATTTTAAAAACAAATGGGATTAATATTTGAAAAGAGGAATATAAAAGGATCTGTAGGGAATCATAGCAACACTACAAGCACAGGAGTTGATGGCATTTTGCTGTGCTGTAATTTATAGCACTTTACAATAGGTCTCACGTAATCAGCCTAAGCTCAGCAAATGTTTTGGAAACATTGGTGACTAACAGCTAACTAGAAATTCCACCATTACACCAGCTCCAACCCTACCTGTTCCTCCACTACATCGATGACTGTATCGGTGCCACCTCGTGTTTCCACGAAGAAGTTGAACAGTTCATCAACTTTACCAACATCTTCCACCATGACCTCAAATTCACCTGGACCATCTCGGAAACCTCCCTCTTCCTGGACCTTTCCATCACCGTCTCTGGTGACCGACTAACCACAGACATATATTACAAGCCTACCGACTCCCACAGCTACCTAGACTACACCTCCCCCCACCCTACCTCCTGTAAAAACATTATCCCTTATTCCCAATTCTTCCGTCTCCGCTGCATCTGTTCCCAAATGACCAATTCCACCTCAGAAAATCCCAGATGGCCTCTTTCTTCCACAATCGCAACTTCCCTTCCCACATGGTTGACAATGCCCTCCAGCGCATCTCCCCCACTTCACACACCACTGCCCTTGAACCCCATCCCTCCCAACACAACAAAGTCAGAACCCCACCTTGTCCTCACCTTCCACCCCACCAACCTCCGCATACAACGCATCATCCTCTGCCACTTCCGCCACCTCCATACAGACCCCACCACCAGAGATATATTTCCCTCCCCAATATCAATATTCCGAAAAGACCATTCCCTCCGCGACTTCCTCGTCAGGTCCACAACCCCCACCAACCCACACCCCACTCCTGGCACCTTTCCCTGCCACCACAGGAAGTGCAAAACCTGCACTCACACCACTCCCCTCACCTCCATCCAAGTCCCCAAAGGATTCTTCCACATCCGTCAGAAATTTACCTGTATGTCTACCAATGTGATCTACTGCATCAGTTGCACCCGGTGTGGTCTCCTCCACATCAGGGAGACAGGATGCCTTCTTGTGGATCATTTCAGAGAACATTACTGGGACACCCGCACCTACCAACCCAACACCCCATGGTTGAACACTTCAACTCCTCCTCCCACTCTGTCAAGGAAATGCAGATCCTGGGCCTCCTCCACTGCCAAACCATTACCACCCGATGCTTGGAGGAGGAACGCCTCATATTCCGCCTTGGGACCCTGCAACCACACGGGATAAATGTGGGTTTCAACAGCTTCCTAATTTCCCCTCTCCCCACATTATCCCAGTCCTCCAACTTGGCACCACCCTACGGACATGTCCATCACTCACCCCCTCTGACCTATCATCTTCTCGCTCACCTTCATCCACCTATCGCTTTCTCAGCTACCTTGACCCAAACCTCACCCTCTTCCATTTATCACTCAGCCCTGACTCACAAGCCTCATTCCTGATGAAAGGCTTATGCCCAAAACTTCGATTCTCCTGCTCCTCGGATGCTGCCTGACCTGCTGTGCCTTTTTCAGCACCACACTCTCGAGTCTGATCTCCAACATCTGCAGTCTTCACTGTCTCCAACTAGAAATATATGGCCTATGAGAAGTGCCACAACTGCTGAATCTATATGGGCTCTCAGTTTTGTATAATTTGGTCTATGTTAGCTAGTTTTGATGTGTGAAGTCCTATTACTGATTGGCTTTGACTGGCATTGATTAAACCACTATAATTTTCTCCAGCTAGAGGTGGCAACTCAATAGCGCATAGCAAAGGTTTCAGATATTATGATAGACTCTCTAATAAAGTTCATCAAGAGCTGATAGCAAGAATTTATTTTGTATTGTTTATTCCTAATTGAAACAATGTGAGGCTGCAGAATGGTTAATTGGTTTTATGTCTTCTGAAAAGTTGCTGGACTTCTCTCTGCTCCTTATATATTCAGTGTCAACGTCTATCAAATATTCAAACTAATGTTAACCTATTGCTGTAGTTGTGTGAAATTACATACCTTAAGGTGCCACTGTATGCTCTGGCAACAAATAGTCCAGGAAGTCCAGACATCTGATCGAATAACTCCACAACGAGTAATGGTGTCAGCTTCCAAAAAATAAATTAGAAAAAGAAATGAACTCTTTTTGAAGTAACTTATTATCTTTGTTAGAATGATCCCATGTACCAGCACTGAATCAGTGGCAACAACCTTTCCTCTGAATCAAATTTCTCTTTCAGAGCCAGGAGGACATAATAGGTTACATATAGTGCAGGACTGAGGGAGTACTTGAAACCAATCCCTGTCTGTGCACACAGTTGGACATAAAATATCCCAGAGAGTGGAAAGTTGTTGTGGTAGACAAATCAATGCATAAATCATCAACATCATAATAGATTGGGCATGAAATTGTGATCTGTAGCACCCCTGGAGACACTGCTGTTTTAATAAGCTGGAAACTATCTAAGTGGGGTGTGCTGGACCTCTAGCCACTTCTGGTCTGTGGTCCATATTGTCAATGTCTCTCACATGGATGAAGTGCATTTGCAGGAAACCTTTGAATTGGTGCTGCCTCAGTATCACTCAGTGCTACCAAAGAATGAGTTCAACTGTAAGAGAGGACTGACACTAATGTTATTTAAGACTAAGCTTATAAATTTTCAGGTCAGGTAATTCAGACTATCACCTGCTATTTCAAACCCACTGGGCATTATGTGGAGTGCTTTTGGAGATATTGTGGTTTGGCAGGAAGTGTTGCATTTTCAGAGGGGTGACAGATGATTTAGTGTCCTGTCCACACAAAGGTTGCAAGACTTATGGGCCCGACTTCTGAGTTAGTAGCACAATGGGGAAATGGAATACAGGTTGTAAAGTGGTAAAGTTGTTTTGATGTCTTCTGAAAAGTTGGAAGTGGATTCCTCTCGGCTCCTTGACAATTACAAGCCCAACCAATGAACTCTGCATTGCAAAGTGCATTTTCAACATCTATTACCCTGACCACCTATGTGTGGTCATTAAACCTCCTGCAGCACTGTTGTCAGATCCAAATTCATGGAACTAATGTCCCTGGTCAACTGCCCTTGATCTCTTCCAAGAGTATTCCTTAAGAACTTGGTGGCCACTCTGCCAAACCATAACATTTCTTCTGTGCACCTATGTAAGACATTCGGGAATGTACCCATAAAGCTGGGAACCCTCTGTCAACGCCAGTGATCTATTTTCCCTTTGTCAGAATTTCAGAAACAGCTTTTCATAGAATACTCTTCTGAGTTTAAGGACAGACTATCATTAAGATGAACAGGCTGGCTGCAATGTGTGCTATCAGTGCATGTTACCCTACACCTGCTGACTGTTTAGGCAGCCAGTGTGAGTTCCACTTGGAAGTTCCACTCAGGAAGAAACAGCATTAGATGTGTGTTTTGCCTGTGATATATTACAAATTATGACAACTACGTAAATAGCAGCACAAAACAATTCTAGCTACTTCTCTTTTATTTCATGGAATGTGGATATTGCTGGCCAGGCTAGTATTTACTACCATTCAAGAAGTGGCTAGATTTAGCAATCGGAGCGAATGGGATCAAAGGTTTTGGGGAGAGACCACGATTAGGCTATTGGGTTGGATGATCAGCCATGCTTATGATGAATGGTGGAGCAGGGCCATATGTCCTGTTCCTATCCTGTCCTGTTTCTATGTTTTCTAATTATCCTTATGAAGGTGGTAGCCAAAATCTGTTCTTTGATTGCATTGTTGTTTCTGAAATCTTACAGTTCACAAATAGTCTACAGTACTTCTTAAAAATAAAAAAGTTACGCTTCATGTGTTGTCAGTATTGCTGATAACCAACATTTGTTACTCAACCCTAACTGCCATTGCAGAGATGGTGATGAACTGCCTTTTTCAATTACTGCAGTCCTTGGTATGTAGGGCACCATGCTGCAACTCCCATTCCGAGATGTGATGGTAGAAAGAACACAGAACAGGAATTCACAACAGAACTGTACAGAAAAGCCACACACAGACCAGATCCTGAATTATAACAGCAACCACCCAAAAATACATAAGAGGAAATGAATTAGGACCCTGTTCAAAAGGGCTACAACACACTGCATCATACCCGAACTGTGAAGAGAGGAAGCATAACACCTCTACAAAAAGTCTTTAACAAGAATGGGCATTCCCGCAACTTCATCTGCAGATGCCTGGCAGACAAACAATGTGACAAGGACATGCCATGATCCAACACACTAACCATTCTACCATATAAAAAACATCTCAGAACTGACAGCCAGACTTCTCCGACCACTTGGATTCATGACAGCATATAAACCGACAGCCATGCTCAAACAATTCACCAGAACAAAAGACCCAATACCTATCATGTGCAGGACAAACATGGTGTACAAGATTCTACGCAGAGACTGCACAAAACACTTTCTAGAATAAATAGGCAGACAGCTAGCTATCCGCATTCATAAACATCAACTATCCACGAAACACCACGACCAGCTGTCCCTGTAGCTAGTACACAGATGACAAGGACCACAAGTTTGACTCGGACAACATAACAATAATAGGACAAGCCAAAAAGAAGACACCCAGAGAATTTCTAGAAGCATGGCACTCATTCACGGACTCCATCAATAAACATATGGACCTAGACCCAATATACCAACCATTGCAATGGACAACTGGAATTGGCAACCAGAAGCATCGGGAATGAAACCAAATAAATCCCAACTGTAACTACAGCAGCGCTTCACAGGGGGCTCCACAGCACTAAGGATGTCACCTAGAAAGGGGACGAAATATCCAGCGTGTTTGACCCAGCAAAAGTAAAGGAACCGTGATACAACTCCAAGTCCAGATAATCTATACTCTTGAGGGAAACTTGAAGCTATTATCTGCTGTCTTGTCCTTCTACTCAACTCTTTACAATTTATATAAATGATTTGGATGAACAGACTAGATGTGTGGTTGCTAAATTTGCTGATGACCAAGATCATGTGAATTTTGTATCTGAGCTCCAGAAAGTTCCACGTCTCAAGCAAATATCTAATTAAATATGAACTATTAGAATTATTTGAAGATTTCACACATCCCTTTAAGGATTGATCATTACAGAATTCCTGCCAGTCTGTCTCACTATGTCACCCTGAACAAAGGGGAACATCAAAACTCAATATAAGACCCACATGAATAGACACCATCGACCTTCCATTGCATTTCTATAGTTTTGTCATCCTAGAAGATTGTATGAATCTCAGGGTGTTAATCAAGAAAACAGGATGAATGGACTCAACTAAACACAACACTTGATTGGATAAAGGATTTTAATTTGTGGTAGTTATGTGAGGGAACTATTTGCATATCTACTTTTCAGCTCAACACCAAGTTAAGCATTCCATCAGAAAGACACCAAACCAGTTACTAGTCATTCAACCTTCTAAGGTACTGAACAGCAATCATTTGAAAACAGGATATTCTAACAGAGAGGAGGAGTCCCCAACCTATTTCAACTTTTCAGTTCTTATGAGAATTAAATCCCCTGGAAATTTTATGAGAAATCTCATAGATTGCCACAAATCTTTTGTTTTACAGGCTCCCTGCTGTCAACTTTAAAGCATCAAAATTATCTAAAAAGCTGCAGGTCTGCCATATAAGATACAAAGATAATTGATATATAAGACAGTAGTGCCTGAAAGGGTTAACTGACATCACAAGTTAAGCTCTGTCTGTCAGGAATTAAAGGATTATTCCCTGGAGAAGTTAACTTATATCCTGTGTATGTTCACTAGAATATGTGAAGTGTTTCAGTTGTAGTTCTTAGTCTTTGCAGCATGTAGCTAAACTAGTAGCAATATGTGCTTAACATTAAATTGAGCCTGACAACCTCACAAGATACTATGTAACTAGCTATCGAGAAATATGTAATACTGTTCATCAAGATTGAGCTTATCTTCTGCTGAAGTGTTTGTGTGGGCATTCTTCCTCACATGTAATCAGTAACTTGGAATAATACCAGCAAGAAGGAATGGTGACAGTGAATCTATCCAAAGCATTTTGGATGGTTCCAGCACAAAACAAACACATACAAATTTGTAAAAGTATAATTCCTACATCTGTAACTAATCTTTGTGTGAGAGACATTGAGTCAATACTGTATTATTTTCCAGATACTGGGGTTGTGAATAAATAACCTTAATTTTTAAATTCATAGATGCTTGCTGACAGAAATACTTAATTAGCTCCCACACTCAGTAGGTGAAAGAAACATAACTTTCTCGTTGAAAAACACACTGATCATGTGCAGTAACAGAACACAAATTCTGTCCATGACAATGGCACTAGCAATATCGATGACCAACCTCAGAAGAAGAGATGCATTCTGATATCCACCAGTACAGGAGTCAAATGTACTGTCCAATAGTTACAAAATCTTTGGTGGGGTTTTAGGCTTGGTAAGAATGGCCAAGATGAGTCTAATATCATATGTGCTCAGGAGCAGTTGTGGAATCATCAGCACCATGGCAGTCCATTTAGGAAATGTTGTCTAAATGTCTTTGGTAAATTTCCGCAGTTCATCTTGTAGATACTACACACTGCTGTTACTGAGCAGTGGTGGTGGCAAGAGTGAAGGTTTGTGAATGTGGTGCCAATCAAGCTTGCTACTTTGCCCAGGATGATATTAAGCTTCTTGATGGTTGTTGGTGCTGTACCCATCCACAAAAATGGCAAGTATTCCATTACACTCCTGACTTGTGGCTTACAGATAGTTTTCAGGCTTTGGGGAAATCAGGAGGTGAGCTACTCACCACAGTGTTCCTAGACTCTGACCTGCTCTTGTAGCCATTATATTTATATGATAAGTCCAGTTGAATTACTGGTCAATAGTAACCCCAAGGATGTTGATAGTGGGGGATTCAGTGATGGTAACATCATTGTATGTCAAAGGGTGGTGGTTAGATTGCTCTTATTGGAGATTGTTATAGTCTGGCACGTGTGGCATGAATATTACTTGCCACTTGTAAGCCCAAGCCTGGATTTTATCCAGATCTTGTTTCATTTGAAAATAGACTGCTTCAGTATCTAAGGAAACACTTTATGCACTCATCAACAAACATCCCCACTTCTGACCTCATGCTGGAGGGAAGTACATTGATGAATCAGCTAAAGATGGTTGGGCCTAGGACACTACCCTAACAAACTGCTACAGAGATCTCCTGCAGCTGACATGACCTCCAGCAACCACATCCTTCTTATGTGCCAGGTATGACTCCAACTAGCAGAGAGTTTGCCCCTTCATTTCCATTGCTTCCAGTTTTGTTAAGGCTCCTTGATGCCACTCGGTCAAATGAGAACTTCATATCAAAGGCTGTCACTCCGACCTTACCTGTGGAATTCACCACTTTTGCTAATGTTTGAACCAAAATTGTAATGAGATTAGGAGCTGAGTGGTCCAGGCAGAACCCAAAGTGGCTGTCACTGAGCAGGTTATTGCTGAGCAAGTAGTGCTTGATAGCACTGTCGATTACAACTTCCATCGGGTCGGTAATTGACCGGGTTGACTTTTTGTCCCTTTTTTTATTTATGTACAGAACATACCTGTCAATTTTCCAAATTGTTAGGTGTTTGCCTGTGTTGTAAATATACTGGAAGAGCTTGGCTAGAGGAGTGGACCCCCCTGGAGCCCCCCCAGCCCAATTAATTCCAGGATAGGAAGTTTAATAGATGGTCATTACACGCTGATGCCAATTGTGAACCTTAAGTGGGATCAGGGCCTCAACCAAGAGCCACTGGTTAGTTATTGGTAGAAAATGATTTGCCATGTGGAAAGTCTGCAAAGCAAACCCCATGGGGTTACTAGTGAGCCTTCAGGAGGATGTCCTCAGTGGTTGATCAAAACACCTATTATAAGATGACTCCTGCACTTATTGCCAAACCCCTCCAAACTCCTGAGCAATGTATGGTTGCCATATTTTGATTGGTCAATAAATGAGGGGGAGAGGGTTTCCGCCCTTGAGGTCCTTGATCCCAGGGGCAGCCTGGGGCCATCCAGTTAGATGCCTGATGATTGACATTTATTCAGCTGGCCTTCCTGAAAATTATACAGTCATACATCATGGAAACACAACCTTCAATCCAACTAGTCCACAGTAGCCATGTTCCCAAACTAAACTAGTCCCATTTGTCTGCATGTGGCCCATATCCCCCTAAACCTTTTCTATTCATGTACTTATCCAAATATCTTTTAAATGTTATAACCATACCTGCATCCACCACTTCCTCTGGCAGTTCATTCCACACATGTGTAAAAACGTTAATCCATATGTTCTTTTAAAATGTTCTCCTCTCACCTTAAAAATATCCCCTCTAATTTTGAAATCGCCACCCTAGGGAAAAGACCCTTGATATTACCCTATCTGTGCCTCTCATAATTTTATAAACCTCTACAAGGTCTCCCCTCAACCTCCTACGCTCCAGTGAAAGAAGTCCCAGCTTATCCAGCCTATTCTTATCACTCAAACCATTATTCCTGGCAACATCCTGGTACATCTCTTCTGAAACCTTTCCAATTTAATAATATTCTTCCTACAGGAGGGCAACCAAAACTGCAATCAGTATCCAAGAAGAGACCCCACCAATGTCCTGTATAACCTCAACATGATGTCCCAAATCCTATATTTAAAGGTCTGAGGAATGAAGGCCTTGCTGACCTGTGATACACATTTTAAAGAATTATATACCTGAACATCGGTGACATGAGCTCTTGCCAACACTCCAACCAGAAGATGTGGACTCAATCACCTTCTTTAAATTCTACCGAATATCTCCCTCATTTTACAAGGCGCAATATTATCTGTTCAGATATTTAGCCAATAGCACTTTGCAATGCACATTGCAATGCACCAAATAAATGCAGTGATTGTCATAAAGTTGCTGTTGCACCCAAAGATGGTGAACAATGTCAGGACATCAAGGGAAACATGTGTGCCCAGGACCATGAAAGAGCCCTGGGAAAAGTGAGTAGTGTGTTACAGTGTGCTGACATTGCTTATTAAAATTGATTTCTTTTTATTGAGAACATGAATGGGAATAGGTTTCCTTTATGTAAGCATCATAAAGTACAGTGTATGCTATAACAAATTAATTTCATCTATTCGCCTTTGTTGGATCACAGTTTCCATAAACAGCGTACATAACTAAACCACACAGGCAGGATAATGTCAGTAGAATACATGTACCAATCAAATTCAGGATTAAAGCTCTGTTAAAACCAAAGTTATGTGTCAGTTAAACACAAAACAAGATCTCTTACAACCCATAATATTAAACAGAAATGAAGAATTTGTATTTATATGTCCTAAAGATGTCTCAATGTGCTGAAGTACCAGCAATTTCTTTTGAAATGAGGTCATTGTGTAGAAAACATAGCATTCTAAAACTAAAACAACAAAGTTACAAGTTCATCATCTTGGATAGGCACATGGATGATAGTGAAATGAAGGGTATGTAGGTTAGCTTGATCTTAGAGTAGGATAAAAGGTCAGCACAACATCAAGGGCTGAAGGGCGTGTACTGTGCTGTACTGTTCTATGTTCTATGTGAACAAGACATGATTAGTTGTGCTTATTTGACAAATTTCTCCACCTTTGCAAAACGTGGCATCAGTTTCACAGAATAGCTTGCTAAGCTCAGTTATCCTCTGTTTCTTCAATAACTTTCCCTCTGGGAGGTTGGGAATGTTCACTGAAGATTGGACTATTCAGTTCAATTTGTAATTCCTTAGAAAATGAAAATAGTTCTTCCTCCAAGGCAGCATGATCTAGAAAAGGTGCAGGTTTTGGTGGATGAATGGCAAATAACATTAATACCAACACAGGTATGAGGCACTGAACATCTCAAAGAAATAACTCTTGACCATTAAAAGGGATTATGCTAATGCCACCAAGGATAACGTGAGAGGCTGATATTTACCAGAAACTCAATTGGACTATTCAATTAAGTGCAATTGGTGCTTTAGTAGCTTAAAGGCAATGTATTTTTTGGCATTACTCACCGACCGATTCATAGAGTCATAGAGATGTACAGCACAGAAACAGACCCTTCGGTCCAACTCGTCCATGCCGACCAGATTTCCCAACCCAATCTATTCCCACCTGCCAGCACGAGGCCCATATCCCTCCAAACCCTTCTTAGTTATATACCCATGCAGATGCCTTTTAAATGTTGCAATCGTACTAGCCTCCACCACTTCCTCTGGAAGCTCATTCCACACACGCACCATCCTCTGCATGAAAATGTTGCCCCTGAGGTGTCTTTTATATCTTTCACCTCTCACACTAAATCTATGCCCTCTGGTTCTGGACTTCCCCACCCCAGGGAAAAGACTTTGTCTATTTATCCCATCCATGTCCCTCATGATTTTATAAACCTCTATAAAGGTCACCCCTCAGCCTCCGACACTGCAGGGAAAACAGCCCCAGCCTGTTCAGCCTCTCCCTGTAGCTCAAATCCTCCAACCCTGGCAACATCCTTGTAAAAGTCTTTTCTGAACCCTTTCAAGTTTCACAACATCTTTCCGATAGGAAGGAGATCAGAATTACACGCAATATTCCAACAGTGGCCTAACCAATGTCCTGTACAGTTGCGACATTACCATAAGACCATAAGACATAGGAGTGGAAGTAAGGCCATTCAGCCCATCAAGTCCACTCCGCAATTCAATCATGGCTGCTGGGCACTTCAACTCCACTTACCCGCATTACCTCCCAACTCCTGTACTCAATACTCTGACCAATAAAGGAAAGCATACCAAATGCCGCCTTCACTATCCTAACTGCCTGTGACTCCATTTTCAAAGAGCTGTGAACCTGCACTCCAAGGTCTCTTTGTTTAGCAAAACTCCCTAGAACCTTATCAAGTCCTGCTAAAATTTGCTTTTCTTAAATGCAGCATCTCACATTTATCTAAATTAAACTCCATCTGCCACTTCTCAGCCCATTGGCCCATCTGATCAAAATCCCATTGTAATCTGAGGTAATCTTCTCAGTTATCCACTACGCCTCCAATTTTGGTGTCATCTGCAAACTTACTAACTATACCTCTTATGCTCACGTCCAAATCATTGATATAAATGACTAAAAGTAGAGGGCCCAGCACCAATCCTTGTGGCACTCCACTGGTCACAGGCCTCCAGTCCGAAAAACAATCCTCCACCACCACCCTCTGTCTTCTATCTTTGAGCCAGTTCTGTATCCAAATGGCTAGTTCTCCCTGTATTCCATGAGATCTAACCTTGCTCCCATCAGTCTTCTATGGGGAATCCTGTCGAATGCCTTACGTGGTCAATAATGACTATGATGCTGTGAAAAGGTTTGGCCAGTTTTATGTGTTTTACTATGCTAAAGACACAATATGACCATAAGTAATTCAAGGGAATGAAGCTTTTTGGCCATCTACAATGTGCAAGGAAGCATTTTAATATCAGCCAGAACAATTAAGCAATTTGCTTGAAAGGCAGCAGGTCCATCAACTTCACTGCTAGCATCATGAATTTACAATGGCTACATGCGGCAGTATGCATCATATATAAGATGTATTGTAGGGAGCCATTAAGAATGCTTCTCTAGGACCTACTAACGTACAATCCCTGCCACCAAGATGGAGAAGGGCAGATGCTCATAGGGTCACCGCTATGTCTACTGCTGCATGCAACAGCCCCTGCCAGGAGGGTTGCTATCATGATATGCCATATATACATATCTCTTGTACAATTTTCAGCAATCCATTTAGCTCATCTTGCAACCAGGCTATGATAGCTTCGGCCAATTCCTTTTTCTGCTATTCTCCTGTCAAAGAAATCACTAGCTTTTTAGTTGTGGCCAAATATGACAGTTTCTTCTCTGGATGTCCCTTTTTAAAATTAGTTATGCTTTTACAATTTCAGACTCCTCTTCCTTTTGTCTTATGGTCTGTATATGAAATTTTTAGCCTCCATCTCAGCATTCATAACACAAAGGCCTCCATTTCCTTCCATTGATAGAAAACAGATAGGGCTGGCCAGTCGGCCTATCAAGCCTGCTCAGCTATTCAATATGATCATAGCTGACCACCCTATTCAGTACCTTGTTCCCACTTTCTCCCTATACCCCTTACTTACGGTCCAAGTTTCTGACGCACAGAGAAAAGTGGATCTTTTCAAGTAGTACCTTATGAGACTTTTCCAAAGTGCAAGTTTTGAAATTTCTTGTTTACACATTCTTCATCTTCACAAAATTATTTCTAGCTATTTGTATTGTTCTTCTGATGTCTGAATCATATCAGCCATCTCCATTGGGTCCAACAAGACCCCACCACCAAGAACATCTTCCCCTCCCCAACACTCTTTGCCTTCCACAAGGACCATTCCTTTCTTCACTCCTTGGTTCATGCCACTGCCCACCAACCCTGACAACTTCCCGCACCCCACCCCAGTACCTTCCCCTGCAACTGTAAAAGAGGCAAAACCTGCCAAAACACCACCCCTCTCATCTCCATCCAGTGCCCCAACAATGAAATTGAGGTTCAACTACTTCTCCTCCAATGTAATCTACACATCCAATGTTCCTGATGTGGTCTTCTCTACATCAGGAAGACCTAACATAAACTAAGTGAACGTTTCGTCGAGCATCTCAGCCGCATCAGTAAGGGCAAGCCTTGACTTTCCGGTTGCTGCCCATTTCAATTTGACTTCCCAATCCCTCTCGGACCTGTCCATCCTCGGCTACCTCCATTGTCACAGTGAATCAGACTGCAAATTGGATGAACAACACTTTATCGTCCATTTGAGCAGCCTACAGCCCGGAGGACTGAACATTGAGTTCTCCAATTTCAAGTAACCTTCCCACCCATCCCCGACTTTCTTTCCAGTCCTGCCTCCTCCCTTCCATTCCAACTATTGACCCTTCCAACCAGTCACCAACCAGAGTCATTCCTCCTATCAATCAACCAGGTCATACCCACCACTTGTATTCACCTATCACTACCTCACCATTCTGCCCCCTTCCCACTCATAACCCTTCCCGCCCCTCTTTATCTACAGCTCCCCCTATTCCCACATCCATTCCTGAAGAAGGGTTATACTTGAAACATCGACTTCTCTTCCTCCTGATGCTGCCTGGCTTGTTGTGTTCTTCCATCCTCCTGCTTGTCCACTTTGAATTCCAGCAACTGCACATTTTTAATCTCTCTCCACTGGGGCAGCAGAGTGACTCAGTGGTTAGTACTGCTGCCTCACACAGCTACGGACCGGTTTGATTCCAGCCTTGGCAACTGGGCTGTGTGAATTTGCTTGTTTACGTGGGTTTCCTCTGCATCCCTCCCACAGCCCAACGATGTCCAACTTATATGGATTGGCCACGCTAAATTGCCGAGTGTCCAGGGATATGCAGGCGAGGTGGACTTGGCATGGAAAATACGGTGTTATAGGAATGGGGTAGGTCTGGGTGGGATGCTCTTTGGAGAGTCGGCACGGACTCAATGGACTAAATGACAGCTTCCCGACTGTAGGAATTCTATAGTCTCCTGTTAACATTTGTCCTAAACAGACAAACCTATCTTCTCTGTTCCACTGTGACACCGTCCATTTCAATCTTCACTCTAGTTTCTTCTGATGTATTCCTTCTATAATTATTTTTATCCTTTTTATTTACTTATGAATCCATATTTTAAGCTTTTGGATTTTATTTGATCCAAAATATTTTTAGGGTCTCTTCTGATTATGCAAATAGCACCGTGTTATCAGCATTTTGCAAATTGTAATATTTGCGCCTCTGATTTCTACCTCTGAAAGTACATTTACTTGTCTGAATATTTGTTCTGTGTACAAGCTGAATAACTTTGGTGGCAAATCACAGCTTTGTTGTAGTCCTTTCTTAATTTGAAACATGTCTGTTTGACTTTGAACCTGATGCTCACGACTTGATCTCAGTATAGGGTCTGGATAAATCTCACATCTTTACTGTTCTTGTCATATTTCAACAAACTTGTATTAACTTTTATTGATAAAGATGATTCAATGTGTTTTCATAATCTATGATGCATTTGTAAATATTCTTGTTACTTATAGATATTTATCAGAAATTGTTCTTAGGCTAAATACTCCCTATCTTGTTCCTACTCCAGATCTAAATCCAGACGGCATCTCACCAATTTTTTCTTCAAACTTTAGTATTATGGTTATGGTAATGTATTATTGTTTTCAAGATCACTTTAATGAGGCAACTTATTACATGAATAGTTCTAAAATGATTGCACTCCATTACTTTATACATTTTTTAGTTTACTGAACAAAAGAAGAATGTCTCAAATAACTTAGAAATTATCCTATGGTCTATATTTAATCACACATTTTCATCATCACTTCTAATTCTGGTTCTGCAAGGGCTTTTAGATTTTCAGTTTTACTTCTTCAATGGCAGGAGATTTCCCTGTACTTTCTTACATCTTAGGTTGTACTGTCTGGTCCAATGTTTGTTAATTTTTCTTTAGGGCTCCCTTGATTTGGACTATTATATAATTTACAAATATTCTGTGCATCTTTTCGCTATTGCCTCCTTTTCAAATGATATTTGACTATCCTAATCTTTTATGGACTCCCCATCTGCTGTTATTGTAGTGATTGCAAAGGTCAGCTAGGTGGCCCTCAGAGAATATTAATCACTGGGGCTAATGTAGTCAAATTGGGGATTCCTGGTTGACAGATATAAACAGGAGTGTCAGAGGTCCTGTTCACTCTGAGAGCTGGCTCTGAGGAAGCTGAACCAATGTCAAGTACAATGCATGTGTAAAGAAAGGGTGACTTGGTTTTAGGATACTGACCCCTGTGGAATTTTTTTCAGCTATCCCTGGCTTTCTTCTTCCCAAATAGTTCACCTTTTGGTGCATAACTCATTTGTGATTTTTCCAGCTCCAAAACTTCACATGCATCTTATTGGACTATTACTCTTTAACTGTCAATATGTGTTATTATTTTAGTTTCAATTTCATCACTCTTAGGTTTTTTTCTTTTAATTCCTCTTTCTAAACTCATTCCTAGTATCTCATCTATCACCACTCTTCATCTCTATTTTCCATTTTGGTAAGATATCTTTAGCAGCATATTGTACTGTCTCTTTCACAAGTTTCAATTCGCTTTCTATTGATGTTCAGCTTAGTCATTCCTAAGTCATAGTCCAGATGTTGTAACCGAAAAATAGTATAGCAAAGTATCCTGATAGGTGTGCACTGGGATCCTTCAGAGATCCTGATACAATGACCACTGGAGATTGCCTGGAAAATTTAAACTTCCAATATGGTGTCTGGAACTCTGGATCTTCAAATGACTAAGGCAAAGATTTTGAAAGCTTTCAACTTATTTGGATACTTACCCAGGAAACATCAGAGGGACAAAGCTCTACTCCATCTCCTGGATAACTATATAACTGAATAATCATTATTCCCCCTTTCACTAACGCCCCCCCGCCTTCATTTTGACTACCTAGTCCCCTGTCAGGCATCCAACGCCATCCAACTTGGACAATTAACTCTGTGGCTCCACTCTAATTTCCTGTTCCAGTCTAATAGTCACCTACTTGTCACCCTACACTTACCATATCCACTGACCCTACCCAGCCACATTTCACCCCACTTTTCACTAGAAGTCATGAAATAACACTGAGCTTAAAATAAATTTAAAAACTAATTAAATTTTCATATTCAATGTTTTAAGAAATTAAACAAAGCTGACATTTAATATTATTGACTTATTATAAAACGGTTAGGAATCAGAAACAATGGAATAACATGCTATGCAATATCTCAAAAGTGGGATGGAAGTTTCATCCAAAATTAGTTTGCAGTTTAAATCCCTATTCTATTTGCTGCTGCCTTGAAAGGGTAGTCACAGGTCTTCTGGTGTCATGATAATATGTGACTTTGTTCTCCTGTGCTGTGCTGAGGCCTCTGCAGCTTTCTATGATGGAGGCTCGAGGGAAAAGACAGCATAAGAAGTTTGGTCTGAAAATAATACCGTCAGGTACGTGGGTACATTTTTCTCTAACTGACATTGGTCAGAAGTTTCTAACGTTACCTGTAATATCTGAACCATGCATATGTCTTGGTTCATTTTAATAGCGAATGCTGTTATGGACCAGGCCAGACCTCCTCAAAACACTTCAAGAAAGTAGCCAAGGCCCTAACTTTGCTCGTTGTTTTAAACAAATATTCCAGTAGTGATGCAGCTGGGCAAACCACTTAGTTTTGAATAAAACAGAATTTATTTACAAGATTACCGAATGAAACACAAACAGAAGAAAACAGAATGCAGGATAACTTAACCTATCTGAAGACTCAACAAGTCATCCCAACTTATTGATACAGTTGCAAATACTTGCAACAATTCCGATAAACAGCCCTTGGCACAAAAGGTAAAAATCAAACACAGGGTCTTACAGGAGAGAAGTCAGAGAGAGAGAGGGCCAGCACGGACCTGCTTCTTGTGGGTCCTGCAGCTTCACAACTGCCTGACTGCTTTCAGTGGATAGCCGGACTGCCATACACCAAACCAAACCAGAGAAAAGCTGAGCTGGGAGAACTGGCCACTGCTCTTTCATTGTACAAGTGTTTTCTTTAAAACTTAAAAGCCTTTTTTCCCAAGGTAGTATCTGTTAGCTATAATCAAATTAGTCCTAAAACCCACCCAAACCCAGACCTTTTGGAGGAGTGTGTATCTTTTACAACCTCTCCGGAAAAACAAACCAAGGGCAAGATAACCTTGTTAATGGAGTAGCACTGTCACAATGCCTCGGTTTTCAATCTTTAACACATTGAGGTTTATATGGTTGCAAATAATTTTCTTTCAGTATTTACAGTTTCACTTTATTTTTCGATTGGAATTATCACCAGAACTTGATATGGAGCAGAAGGAAGCCATTCAGCCTATTTTTGCTGCATTGGCTGTCTGAGCATTTTGACTTGGTGCCAAACTCTTGTCTCTTTTCCATTATCCTGAATTGAATGCCTCAACTGAACCTGCCTCCATCATACTTATAGGCAGTGCAGTGAAAATCCAGACTGCTTGTTTCGTGAATACAGTTATATCCATGCTGGTACGTAAATGAATATTCTTTATACTACAGTCATGTACAGCATGGAAACAGATCCTTTGGTCCAACTTGTTCATGCCAACCAGATAAATTAATCTAATCCCACTTGCCAGCATGTGATTCGTGACCCTCTAAACCGATCCTATTCATCTATCCATCCAGATGTCTTCTAAAGGTTGACTTGCAGATGGAATCCGTGGTTAAGAAAGCAAATGTAATAAGAACAAAGAACAAAGAAAATTTACAGCCTAAGAACAGGCCCTTCAGCCCTCCAAGCCTGAGTCGATCCAAGTCTACTGCCTAAATCTGCCATCCAATTCCTAAGCATCTGTATCCCTCTGCTCCGAAGTTTGAGTTTGAGTTGTAATTTATCTCAAGAGGGTTAGAATGTAAAAGCAGTAATGTGTTACTGAGACTTTATAAAGCTCTTGTTAGGTCCCAATTAGAACATCGTGTCCAGTTTTGGGCCCCACACCTCAGGAAGGACATACTGATACTGAAGTGTGTTCAGCTGAGATTGACAAGGATGACCCCTGGAATGGTTGGCCTAACACATGATGAATGGCTGAGGATCCTGGGATTGTATTCATTAGAGTTTAAAAGATTGAGGGGAGATACAATAGAAACTTACAGATAATTCATGGCTTAGAAAGGGTGGACGCTGGGAAATTGTTTCCGTCAGGCGGGGTTACTAGGACCCATGGGGACAGCCTTAGAACTAGAGGGGTCAATTTAGAACTGAAATTAGGAGACATTTCTTCAGCCAGAGAGTGGTGGGCCTGTAGAATTCATTGCCACAGCGCGCGGTGGAGGCCAGGACGTTAAATGTCTTCAAGGCAGAGATTGATAAATTCTTAATCTCGCAAGGAATTAAGAATGTGGGCAAGTGGCGTTGAAATGCCCATCAGCCATGATTGAATGGTGGAATGGACTCTATGGGCCAAATGGTCTTACTTCCACTCCTATGTCATATGGTCTTATGGTCTTAAATGTTGCAATTGTATCAGCCTCCACCACTTCCTCTGACAGCTCATTCCATGCATACACCACCTCTGGGTGAATATGTTGTCCTTTAGATCCTTTTTAAATCTTTCCTTTGTTACCTTAAACCTGTGCCCTCTAGTTTTGGACTCCCCTTCCCAGCAGAAAAGACCTTGGCTATTCACCTTATCCATGCTCCCATGATCTTATAAACCTCTATATTTCAAAAACATTGTTTTATCATCACACAATATAATAATATTAAAATATATACAAATCATCTGATCTATGTATACAATTTTCTTTATGGTTGCTTAAAAGAAATCATCTGCCACCTTTAGGTTATTTTCTTAACAAAAATCATGTCAGTTTCTTTCACTTTTTTTTCCTCGATTCATGGCGGTATTGACCAATATGTGTTCATAGTGTTCCTTCACCAATTTTAGTGTAGAGTTGTACAAAACAATTATTACATTGTGATTTAACTTGATCATAACACTTCAGGATATCACCATAATCATGCCTCTATTTCCAGTTCACTGTGATCTCTTGTTGGGACCCAAATTTGTACTAAACCTAGATCAAAAGGTTTTCCTTTAATTTTAATTGTTGTTCTCTTATCGTTATCACCTCTCTCCTCAATTACCTTGAACTGATATAACATATCTGATGTTTTCTTGATTCCTACTCCATTATTACATTGCTCACATTCAGAAAAGCAAACAGGCACTTAATTCTAACCATTTTACTTTTCAAGTCCTAGTAAGTCAATACAATAGACTTCAGCCATTCTAAAATGAACAAAGACTGGGGACAAATGAGCAGATAGAAGATCTTACTGAGTTACTGTATAATGCTCAGGAGACAGAGACCAGGGAAGTATGTGACATACCTGAGATTATGATCAAGATATGGTAAATAGTGACAAACTAATAAAGATGACCCAAACTCACAAGAGAGATGAGCCCATTACACTCAGTAGAAGAGATACGTCTTGAGAATAGGAAGGCGGAATATTAGGAATTCATATCCGGTACACACTGTATTGTGAACAGACAGAAGCCTACGGAACAGAAAAAGGCCCTTCAGCCATTGAAGCTGTGGTGGTCACAAACAGCCACCTAACTATTCTAACTCCACTTTCCAGCACTTGGCCCATAGCCTTGTATGCCTTGGCATCGTAAGTTTACATGTAAATACTTTTAAAATTGTTGAGGGTTTCTGCTTGTACCACCCTTACAGACAATGAGTTCCTGATTCCCAACACCCTGTGAATGAAAACAAATTTCCTCAAATCCCTCCAAACCTTCTACTTAACCTGAACCTTATCCTGAATCTATGATCCCTCTATTAAGGGAAGAAGTTCCTTCGGTCCAACTTGTCTGTGCCAACCAGGTATCCCAACCCACCTCGTGCTATCTGCCAGACCCGGCTCATATCCCTCCAAACCCTTCCTATTCATATACCCCTCCAGATGCCTGTTAAATGTTGCAATTGTACCAGCCTCCACCACTTTCTCTGGCAGCTCATTCCATACACGCACCACCCTCTGTGTGAAAAAGTTGCCCCTTAGGTGTCTTTCATATCTTTCCCCTCTCACTGTAAACCTATGTCCTCTAGTTCTGGATTCCTCCAACTCAGGGAAACGATTTTGTCTATTTACCTTATCCATGCCCCTCATGATCTTATAAACCTCTATAAAGGTCACGCCTCAGCCTCCGACTCCAGGGAAAACAGCCCCAGCCTGTTCAGCCTCTCCCTATAGCTCAAATCCTCCAACCCTGGCAACATCCTTGTAAATCTTTTCTGAACCCTTTCAAGTTTCACAATATCTTTCCGATAGGAAGGAGACCAGAATTGCATGCAATATTCCAAAACTGGCATAAACAATGTCCTGCACAGCCACAACATGACCTCCCAATTCCTGTACTCAATACTCTGACCAATAATGGAAAACATACCAAACACCTTCTTCACTATCCTATTTACCTGCAAATCCACTTTTAAGGAGCAATGAACCTGCACCCCAAGGTCTCTTTGTTCAGCAACACTCCCTAGGACCTTACCATTAAGTGTATAAGTCCTGCTAAGATTTGCTTTCCGAAAACGCAGCACCTCGCATTTATCTGAATTAAACTCCATCTGCCACTTCTCAGCCCATTGGCCCATCTGGTCCAGATCCTGTTTTAATCTGAGGTAACCCTCTTCGCTGTCCACTACACCTCCAATTTTGGTGTCATCTGCAAATTTACTAACTATCTCTCTTATGCTCGCATCCAAATCATTTATATAAATGATGAAAAGTAGTGGACCCAGCACTGATCCTTGTGGCCCTCCACTGGTCACAGGCCTCCAATCTGAAAAACAACCCTCCACCACCACCACCCTCTGTCTTCTACCTTTGAGCCAGTTCTGTACCCAATTGGCTAGTTCTCCCTGTATTCCATGAGATCTAACCTTGCTAATCAGTCTCCCATGGGGAACCTTGTCGAACGCCTTACTGAAGTCCATATAGATCACATCTACCGCTCTGCCCTCATCAATCCTCTTTGTTCCTTCTTCAAAAAATGCAATCAAGTTTGTGAGACATGATTTGCCATGCACAAAGCCATGTTGACTATCCCGAATCAGTCCTTGCCTTTCCAAATACATGTACATCCTGTCCCTCAGGATTCCCTCCAACAACTTGCCCACCCCCAACATCAGGCTCACTGGTCTATAGTTCCCTGTGTTCCTCATAATTTTATACTTCTCAACTATGTTTCCCCTCAGTCTCCTCTGCTCTAAATAAAACAACCCTAGTCAATTCAATCACTCCAGGCTAGGTTGACAATTCTTGGCAGCTCGCAGCGAATGGTAGTAAACGAAGCTGCATATTAATGTACTTAATAAATAAGATTGTGAACAAGCAATTATCTCCTTTAATGAACAACTCACTGGTGCTTGTGAAAATTTTGCCTCAGTGCCCAAAATGTAGGTTGCTTCCAACATTGAGATAAGCCTCATTGCAATTCTTGCATGATTCTGTCACATTCTTTTCCATCGTTTATGTAGTTCAGGTCCTGATAAAGATTTCATCCAATAGATTAGAACATAGAACACAGAACATTACAGCGCAGCACAGACCCTTCGGCCCTTGATGTTGCACTGATCTGTGGAACCAATCTGAAGCCCATCTATCCTACACAATTCAATTTTCATCCATATGTTTATCCAATGACCATTTAAATGCCCTTAAAGTTGGCAAGTCTACTACTGATGCAGGCAGTGCATGCCACGCCCCGACTACTCTCCAAGGATATAAACTGCCTCTGACATCTGTCCAATAGCTTTAAATTGAGGGGTGATAGGTATGTCCTCTCGTGCTGGCCATCATCATCCAAGGAAAAAACGTCTATCACTGTCCACCCTATCTAACCCTCTGGTAATCTTATATGTCTCAATTACTTCATCTTTCAACTTTCTTCTCCCTAATGAAAACAGCCTCAAGTCCCTCAGCCTTTCCTCATAAGACCTTACTTTCATATCAGGCAACTCATAAATTTTCTCTGATAATTTCCAAAGCTTCCACATCCTTCGTATAATGCAGTGACCAGAACTGCATACAATTCTCCAAGTGCGGCTGCACCACAGATTTATACAGCTGTAGCATGACCTCGTGGTTCCAAAACTCAATCGCTCTACAAATAAAAGCTAACACACTGTATGCCTTCTTAACAACCCTGTCAACCTGGGTGTTAACTTTCAGGGATGTATGTACATGGACACAGAGATCTCTCAGCTCATCTACACTACCAAGGACCTTACCTTTAGCCCAGTACTCTTTATTCCTGTTGTTCCTTCCAAAGTGAATCACCTCACACTTTTTGCACTAAACTCCTTTTGCCACCTCTCAGCCCAGCTCTGCAGCTTATCTGTGTCCCTCTGTAACCTGCAACATCTTTCAGCACTGACCACAACTCCACCGACCTTAGTGTCATCTGCAGATTTACTAACCCACCCTTCTATGCCCTCATCCAGGTCATTTATAAAAATGACAAACAGCAGTGGCTCCAAAACAGATCCTCGCAGTACACCACTAGTAACTGAACTCCAGGATGAATATTTCCCATCAACCACCACCCTCTGTCTTCTCTTCTCTTAGCTAGCCAATTTCTGATCCAAACTGCTAAATCACCCTCAATCCCATGCCTCCGTATTTTGTGCATTAGCCTACTGTGGGGAACTTTATCAAATGCCTTACTGAAATCTGTGTACACCATCAACCGCTTTACCCTGTTTGGTTACCTTCTCAAAGAACTCAATAAGGTTTATGAGGCATGACCTACACTTCACAAAACCCTAATTAACTTATTCCTCTCTAGATGATTACAAATCCTATCTCTTATAACCTTTTCAAACACTTTACCCACAACCGAAGTAAGGCTCACTGGTCTATAATTACCAGTTTTGTCTGTACTCCCCTTCTTGAACAAGGGGACAACATTTCCTATTCTCCAGTCTTCTGCTACTATTCCTGTAAACAAAGGCTCTGCAATCTCCTCCCTGGCTTCCCAGAGAATTCTAGGATTAAATCCCATCCAGCCTAGGGACTAATCTATTTTCATACTTTCCCAGAATTGCGAACACCTTCTCCTTGCGAACGTCAATCCCGTCTAGTCTAGTAGCCTGATCTCAGTATTCTTAACAACATTATTTTTGTCAGCATTCACACTGGAAAAAGATATTCATTTAGTGCTTCCCCTATCTCCTCTGACTCCATGCACAACTTTCCACTACTATCCTTGATTGGCCCTAATCTTTCTCTAGTCATTCTTTTCTTCCTGATATATCAATAGAAAGCTTTAGGGTTTTCCTTGATCCTACATGCCAACAACTCGTTATGTCCCCTCGGCTCTTCTTAACTCTCTCTTTAGGTCTTTCCTGGCTAACTCGTAACTCTCAAGCATCCTAACTGAGCCTTCGCATCTCATCCTAACATAAGACTTCTTTTTCCTCTTGACAAGAGATTCAACTTCTTTAGTAAACTACGGCTCCCTCGCTCGACCACTTCCTCCCTGCCTGACAGGTACATGCTTATCAAGGACACGCAGTAGCTATTCCTTGAATAAGCTCCACATTTCAATTGTGCCCATCCCCTGCAGTTTCCTTCCCCATCCTATGCATCCTAAATCTTGCCTAATCACATCATAATTGCCTTTCCCCCTGCTATAACTCTTGCCCTGCAGTATATACCTATCCTTTTCCATTGCTAAAGTAAACATAACCAAATTGTGGTCACTATCACCAAAGTGCTCACCATCTCCAAATCTAACACCTGGCCAGGTTCATTACCCAGTACCACATCCAATGTGCCCTCGCCCCTTGTTAGCTCATCTACGTACTGTATCTGGAACCCATTCTGCACGCACTGGACAAAAACTGACCCATCTAATGTATTCTATATATAGTATTTTCAGTCAATATTTGAAAACTTAAAGTCCCCCATAACCACTAGCCTGTTACTCTCACTCCTATCCAGAATTATTTTTGCTATCCTTTCCTCTCCATCTCTGGAACTACTTGGAGGTTTATAGAAAACTCCCAACAGGTTGACCTCTGCTTTCCTGTTTCTAACCTCAGCCCATACTACCCTAGTAGACGAGTCCTCAAACATCCTTTCTGCTACCATAACACTGTCCTTGACTAACAATGCCCCACCTCCCCCTCTTTTACCATCTACTCTGTTCTTACTGAACAGAGGTTACTGATCTGAAATGTTAAGACTCTGTCCAAGGAGAACTGTGGATCTATTTTCAGTCTTTGTTCAAACATGTAGAAAACAACTGAACTCTAAAGGTTGGGCTAACTTGTGGCAAATAATAATTACACCATACAAATGCCAAACAATGACCATCTCCAGTGAGAGAGAATCTAACCATCACCCCTTGATTATCAATGGTGTTGCTACCGTTGAATCCCCCGCTATCAAAATCCTGGGGTTATCACTAAGCAGAAACTGAACTGGACTAGCCATATATATATACACACACACACAATGGCTACAAGCGCAAGTCAGATGCGAGAATACTGTTCCCACCTCACCATTGATACTCAGTAGCAGCAGTGCGTATCATCTGCAAGCTGCACCACAAAAACTCACCAAAGCTCCTTTGACAGCACTTTCCAGACCCATGACCACCACCATCACTGGACTATCAATGGTGAACCCCAAGCCAATGTTTTTGGGGCATGGTTTCGAAACTCACCAATGGCAAGAGACTGAGTCGACTATGCAGCAGTTAGAACTACAATGATGAAAACTGGGGTATGTATGCAAATCAGCATCACTATGAAGCAGATTTGGAGGAGCGTATAGCAGGTTAGCATCACTATACAGTACACTGGAGGTGTGCCACAAGACAGCATCACTGAGAAATAACTGGGAGGAATGTGTAATGAGTTAGCATCACTGAGAAGCAACTGGGAGTATTCGGCAAGTCAGAATTACTGTGAAACAGTAACAGCAAATAGGAGCCTGAGAACAGCCTGAGAAAACTAGGGACAGCAGCTTCATAAACAGCAGTAGAGAGTGTGGGGTGAGCAGCATCTCAAACAAACAATGTGAAAGGGTGAGTGAGCAACTTCGTAAAGAGAACAGACTTGGTTAAGAAGGGCAGCAATGGCAGGAGATAAAACCTATAGCAGAAAGTCCCTTCAATTTGCTTCCTCCAAAAAGAGCAAAAGTGTGACATCAAAGGAAAATAAGTAGGTGATAAGTGTGTATTTCTTGTCTTTTGGTTGACCAATTGGTTTAAATCAGCAGATTTAATTACAGCCCTGGTGTAGTTAAGAAATTTAGTTTTAATATATTTAATAGGCTGAGGTTTACCTTTTGTAAACCTTATAGAGGTTTACAAAATTATGAGGGGCATGGATAGGATAAATAAAGTCTTTTCCCTGCGGTCAGCATGTACAGCATGGAAACAGACCCTTCGGTCCAACCCGTCCATGCCGACCAGATATCCCAACTATTCTGAGTCCAGAACTAGAGGGCATAGCTTTAGGGTGAGAGGGGAAAGATATAAAAGAGACCTAAGGGGCAACTTTTTCACGCAGAGGGTGGTACGTGTATGGAATGAGCTGCCAGAGGATGTGGTGGAGGCTGGTACAATTGCAACATTTAAGCGGCATTTGGATGTGTATATGAATAGGAAGGGTTTGGAGGGATATGGGCTGGGTGCTGGCAGGTGGGACTAGATTGAGTTGGGATATCTGGTCGGCATGGATGGGTTGGACCGAAGGGTCTGTTTCCATGCTGTACATCTCTATGACTCTGGGAAGCAAGGGAGGAGATTGCAGAGCCATTGGCCTTAATTTTTGTGTCCTCTTTGTCTACAGGAGTAGTGCCAGAGGACTGGAGGCTAGCAAACGTGGTTCCCTTGTTCAAGAAGGGGAGTAGGGATAATCCTAGTAACTATAGGCCAGTGAGTCTCACTTCTGTTGTGGGCAAAGTCTTAGAGAGAATTGTAAGGGATAGGATTTATGCACATCTGGATAAGAATGATGTGATAAAGGATAGTCAGCATGGTTTTGTGAAGGGCAGGTCGTGCCTCACAAACCTTATTGAATTCTTTGAGAAGGTGACTAAGGAGGTAGATGAGGGGAAAGCGGTAGATGTGGTATATATGGATTTCAGTAAGGCGTTTGATAAGGTCCCCCATGGTAGGCTACTGCAGAAAATACAGAGATATGGCATTGAGGGTGAGTTGGAGGTTTGGATTAGGAATTGGCTGGCTGGAAGAAGACAGAGGGTAGTAGTTGATGGCAAAGGTTCATCTTGGAGTGCCGTCACTAGCGGTGTTCCGCAAGGATCTGTTTTGGGACCATTGCTGTTTGTCATTTTTATAAATGACCTGGAGGATGGGTTAGAAGGTTGGGTGAGCAAGTTTGCGGATGATACGAAAGTCGGAGGAGTTGTAGACAGTGAGGAAGGATATGGCAGGTTACAGCGGGATATAGAGAAGCTGCAGAGCTGGGCAGAAAGGTGGCAAATGGAGTTCAATGTAGCTAAGTGTGAAGTAATTCACTTTGGTAAGAGTAATAAAAAGATGGATTACTGGGCTAATGGTCGGATACTTGGTAGTGTGGAAGAGCAGAGGGATCTTGGTGTCCATGTACACAGATCT
The DNA here is from genome assembly GCF_047496795.1 of Chiloscyllium punctatum. Classification (NCBI taxonomy): domain Eukaryota; kingdom Metazoa; phylum Chordata; class Chondrichthyes; order Orectolobiformes; family Hemiscylliidae; genus Chiloscyllium; species Chiloscyllium punctatum. Next base: position 62,212,255 of record NC_092777.1, on the reverse strand, counting down.
CTGAAAGTTGCCACCCAGGTAAATAGTGCAGTGAAGAAGGCATATGGCGTACTGGCTTTTATTGGTAGAGGAATTGAGTTCCGGAGTCCTGAGGTCATGCTGCAGTTGTATAAGACTCTGGTGCGGCTGCATCTGGAATATTGTGTGAAGTTCTGGTCGCCGTACTATAGGAAGGATGTGGAGGCACTGGAACGGGTGCAGAGGAAGTTTACCAGGATGTTGCCTGGTATGGTAGGAAGATCCTATGAGGAAAGGCTGAGGCACTTGGGGTTGTTTTCATTGGAGAAAAGAAGGTTTGGGGTGACTTGATAGAGGTGTACAAGATGATTAGGGGGTTAGGTAGGGTTGACAGTGAGAACCTTTTTCCACGTATGGAGTCAGCTATTACAAAGGGGCATAGCTTTAAATTAAGGGGGGGTAGATATAGGACTGATGTTAGGGGTAGGTTCTTCACTCAGCGAGTCGTAAGTTCATGGAATGCCCTGCCAGTAGCAGTAGTGGACTCTCCCTCTTTATGGGTATTTAAGCGGGCATTGGATAGGTATATGGAGGATAGTGGGTTAGTGTAGGTTAGGTGGGCTTTGATCGGCGCAACATCGAGGGCCGAAGGGCCTGTACTGCGCTGTATTCTTCTATGTTCTATGTTCTATGTTCTTGACTCTATAATAGCATAGAAATGGCTGGACAGAGAATGTGTTGTAGCTGTGGCATATAGGAATTGTATGCAAATTATGTAAATGCGAATTTGTAAGAAGATAGATGGGTTAATGGCATCAATAGAAATAAAGGAATATGACTTGACAGCAATTAAGCAGATTTGATTACACAGTGACCAAGATTGGGAACTCAATATTCAAGTGAGTTCAATGTTCCAGAAGAACAGGCAAAAGGAAAAGGAGGTGGAGTAGTTTTGGTGATGAGTCATGATGTATGCACAATAGATCGTGATGTGGAATCAGTTTGGGTAAAAACAAGGAATGGCGAGAGAAAGAAGTCATGGCTGAGAGTCATCTAAATACCTCAAAGGGTTGCCTTATTGAAGACAAAACAACCAACCAGGAAATAATTTACAGAGGTAAGAAAGGCACTAAAATTGTCAAGGGTGATTTTAATCTGTATACTAACTAGACAAATCAGATGGACAAGTTTGACAAGGAAGACAAATTTGTACATTGCTTTAAGGATCGTTTCTTAGAACTAATCAGGAACAAGCTATTTTAATCTAGAAATTTAGAAATTATGATTGGGGAATAAAGACTGACCTTAACAATGGCACCCATCCCATGACAGAACAAACAAAACTCAGCAACAATCAGTCTATCCAAAAAGTTTAAAAATACACACTGAATTTTAAAATTTGAATAAGGTTTGGGCCTCCCCAGTTCCTGTTCTACAGGTAAAATATTATGACCGGTATTGTTTACTTTTTCTATGAACATAGGGGCAAAGAAGAATTCTTGTAATTTCTTACCTGAAAAAAAACTTATTTTATTTTATATGTTAACTTACGTTTTTGCCTCTTTCTCACTTTTGCAGGCCAAGTATCTTTGCACCTGTGCTTGGTTACAACCATATCTTGAGATCCATCCAAATGTACCTCCAACGATAACAGACCAAAATGTGTATATTTTCCTTGGGTCAGGATCAAAACTAAAAGAAAATAATCCCCAGTTATTTCAAAGATGATTTCTTTATATCTTCTACTATGTATTTCAAGCTGTTGCAAAGACCACATCTTTTTATTTTTCTTTAGTCTTGATAGTAGTCTGAAACAGAAAAGGGACTGTTTTAAAACAATGGTCTGTGGAAGGAATTGTTATATTTTTCAAAAGTATATTATTAGAACTCATTGTACGTTGTGTTTATGCTGATGCTTTGTTTAAATCAGTTGGAGAAAAGAGATAAAATGGCATAGGATTCAGCTAGTAATAGACTGCTGATTGGTTTGTGCAAATGTGACCAGGCGTGGATTCTTAAAGTCTTCAACCTGACAACAGCTCTCTGGTTGGCCCTTGGGCAAGTGAACAGCTTGGCTGTTTATATTAGAGGTGGAGAAGCTGCCAGATTGCTGGTAATGCAGGGTGTCTCTCTCTCTCTCTCTCTGCTGTAAAGTACCTGAAGACTGATGAAAGGCAGTTAATTTCTCTCACCGCTTTCCGTAAGCTGTTGCCTTTAACTAGCAGCTAAGATATTTTGTAAATTGTGTGCTAACTGCTCTGTGCCTCCTATTAAGAAGTGCAAGAAGCTGGAGAGAGCAGAAAGTCTTGGAAAGAAAAAGGAACATCTCATTGAACCCTGTGAATTAGTGCCATTGAACTCTATTTACTGAGTTTTTTTCCCTCCACTTATATAATTTTGTTTGTTTGCATTAATCTACATGTACATCTGTACAGATTCTTACATAGGTTAGAGTTTTAAATAGTAGGATTACACATTAGTTTTTTTTTGTTGGCCTGTGGGTAGAACATTTTTATTTACAATAATTAGTAATTCTTGTTAAGTATAAGAACCTGGTCAGTGTTTCCTGTTAACCAGAGTCTATCAGACAGGTAATTTGGGAATTTTGCTGTAAAAGCAACTTTGAGTTGATTTTTACTAACTTGTTGTGACCTGGGAGTTGTAGAGCTTGAGAATCAGCACACTTTCCCAACACCGAACAAAATACTGCTTATGATCCTACTTCTATTTTGTTCCACTTGTTTTGTCATTTTTCCCTTGATTTGGGTGTCCCTAGATAAGTGAAGTTTATTACTCCCATACTTCCTTCTTTTGACCATCTATTTAATTCACCCAGTTATGAAGATACGACCTCACTCTAATTCTATATTGGAACAAATAAAATTTGGCTTATTATTTAATCTAGTATAATTGATATTGAAGATTGCTAAATTTCAGAAGTACAGATGAACTTTTCACTTCCAATTTATGAGAAGTGAGATTACACTAAGAATTAAATTTAAATTCCAGCTTTCAGTTCAGATGTCCATTTTATATCTTGGCCAATCCATCAAGTCTATACATCCCTGGATACTGCACAACAATTTAGCATTCCAATCCACCTAACCAGCCCACCCTTGGACTGTGGGAGGAAATTCACACATGCAAAGGGAGACACTGCCAGTTATCCAAGGCTAGAATCAAACCTGGGTCCCTGGCATTGAGAGGCAGCAGTGCAAACCACTGAACCACCATGCTGTCTTGTCCAATATTGTGCTCTGTTGACATCAAAATGCAAAATGTTTAGCCAATTTCATTCGTGATAGGTCAGGTAAGTTATTCTTGAGGGTATGTACAAAAGGCTGACAAGCAGATGTACAAGGAATACCTTAACTCTCTATTGGAAACATTCTTTCTCTTGCTATAACTGAAGGGAAAAAAACTCACTCGAAAAGATTAGTCCAGCCACTGTCCTGTGCCAAGTTCCAAATCTTTCCAAAACTTCCAACGTGGATTTATCCCATAATCAGCACAGCCAGAAGACCAATCACCATAATGCACAGCTGGAATGCATCTGTCCAGACAACAGCTTTAATACCACCCTGGGAAGAAATGACAAATAAAAATGGATTTAACTCAGTGGCCAAGTGAGAGATGCTAATGTTGAAAGTGATTGTGCTGCACGTCCTAATAGAAGTGTCAATCCAGTTAAATTCTCTCCTTTTTGATTCTCATTATTAGGAATATATAAACAGAATAGTCCACACAGCCCGTCAAGTTTCTTTTGCAATTCAATGACATCATGGTTGATCTCTGTTCAAAATGCAGAGACCTTAGCTCATACTGCCGAACAGCCTTGAAATTAGCAAAAATTCATAGTTAATATTAGAATGTATTTTTGTGGGATGCAGTTCTACACTGTTGTGTGAAGTTTTTAGTAGTTTCTGTCCTGAATGGCTTGACTCTAATTTTAATATTATGTTTCTTTCTCCCAGACTTGCTCACTAGCAGAAGTTTTTAGCTACCTCTTAAATTCCTTTCAAAACTCTATTAGCATTGACCTCAACCTCCAAAAGTAAAACAGACATTGTAGCAGTGAAGATCAGGGCCATGCATCAGAACTGGCCTGGAGTCTTGACACATTTGATTACCTGAGAACTGCCTGAGAAGTTTAAACTTCCAGTGAGAATAACCAAACATTTTGATCCTTCTGTAAATATCGGTAACTTTCAATTAGATGTAGAAAATTTGGACAGTGTTGACTCATTATCTAAGCAGCTACTCAAGAAAAATAGGATAGATTAAGACCTACTCTTAACTTCTGGGCAATAATAAAATGCAATACTATTCCCCACCCTTCCCAACATACCCCTAACAACAGCCCCAGTGTCAAAACACCAACAGTCACCTGAACCCAAAGCACCCCAGATGTAAACCAATCATGATTTCTCCCTCAATTTGGGCCAGTCTAACCACTTGACTCTCATGACAACTCCCATAACCACCCAAGTAGGAGGGATAAGACATTCATTAAAGGACACTAGAAATCATTTGATTTGATTGGATTTATTATTGTTTCACATACTGATATGCAGTGAAAAGTATTGTTTTGTGTGCTAACTAGACAAATTGTACCTTACATAAATTCATCAGGGTAGTAGAACAGAATGCAGAATATAGTGTTACAGTGTCAGAGAAGGTGCAGAGAAAGATCAACTTTAATATATGAGACATGGACTTTTAGGACAACCATCATGGAGACCATAATTTGTTTGATTTTGAGTAACTCAATTTAATTTTTTGGTTTGATCAAATATTATTCTAGCAATGTGGTTGACTCTTAACAACACACTGAAATGACCTGACAGGCCTATTAGGTGTAAGCAAAATTGCTTGAAAAGAAACTCAATAAGAATAACTGTCTGAATAGGCCAGCTGCTATTGACATTGGCATGAAACATGACAAAGGAAAACCCATCCCAGTCAACAGTGTAAAGTCCTCCCGATTAACACCTGGGAACTTGTCAAAATTGAGAAGGATGTATTTAGCAACATCCTGACGTAACAATGCATACAGAATCACACATTTCACTCAATATCTGAGGCACCTCTATCTGTGTCCCCAGATATACGAACCAGAGATGCAGGAACCCTGATGTACAGCTTACAGTGGAAAACTTCAATATTGACTTTAGAGCCCATAAATTCTCATAGTATCAGGTATATGATGGAAAGAGAAACCTCTTGCTAAATATTATCCACATCATTATTATTAATTATTACTTCTTTCACCTGAGTAAGTACATCTTCATGTTAAACACCACTTGGAAGATAGAGGACAGCAAGGACAATAAAGGCATTCCAGCGAAGAGTCCACTACCCTTGTCTTACAGGACTGGGTGAAAGAAAGCTGACAGAAAGGAGATACCAACATGACCTAATCCTCACAAACTAACTGTTATATGCATCTGTCCATGACTGTAGTGATAACAGCAACCACCACACAGTCCTTGTGGAGTACAACCACTTTGTTGTGTGACTCTATTATTGACTAGATTCCAATGATCTAATGGCACTGAGGGGTGATCAGCAACTGTGTTCAGACATATCCCTCTCCATACTATCACCATAAAGCCAGGGAATGGACTCCTGTTCAATAAGGAGTATAACGGAGCATGCAACAACCAGCACTGGGTTATGTCTGAAAATGGGGTGCTAATCTGGTTAAGCTACAATGCAAGATTACACAGATACTTAACAGTGGAAACAATATATTATAGTCAGAGCTAATTACTCTCACAATCAATGGATCAGGTTCCTACTATACTCAGTCATGAATGGTAATGACCAGTTAAGTATCTTATTAGAGGAGAGAACATAGAACATAGAAGAATACAGCGCAGTACAGGCCCTTCGGCCCTCGATGTTGCGCCGATCAAAGCCCACCTAACCTACACTAACCCACTATCCTCCATATACCTATCCAATGCCCGCTTAAATACCCATAAAGAGGGAGAGTCCACTACTGCTACTGGCAGGGCATTCCATGAACTTACGACTCGCTGAGTGAAGAACCTACCCCTAACATCAGTCCTATATCTACCCCCCCTTAATTTAAAGCTATGCCCCCTTGTAATAGCTGACTCCATACGTGGAAAAAGGTTCTCACTGTCAACCCTATCTAACCCCCTAATCATCTTGTACACCTCTATCAAGTCACCACTAAACCTTCTTTTCTCCAATGAAAACAACCCCAAGTGCCTCAGCCTTTCCTCATAGGATCTTCCTACCATACCAGGCAACATCCTGGTAAACTTCCTCTGCACCCGTTCCAGTGCCTCCACATCCTTCCTATAGTATGGCGACCAAAACTGCACACAATATTCCAGATGTGGCCGCACCAGAGTCTTATACAACTGCAGCATGACCTCAGGACTCCGGAACTCAATTCCTCTACCAATAAAAGCCAGTACGCCATATGCCTTCTTCACTGCACTATTTACCTGGGTGGCAACTTTCAGAGATCTGTGTACATGGACACCAAGACCCCTCTGCTCTTCCACACTACCAAGTATCCGACCATTAGCCCAGTACCCCATCTTTTTGTTACTCTTACCAAAGTGAATCACCTCACACTTAGCTATATTGAACTCCATTTGCCACCTTTCTGCCCAGCTCTGGAGCTTCTCTATATCCCGCTGTAACCTGCCACATCCTTCCTCACTGTCGACAACTCCTCCGACTTTCGTATCATCCGCAAACTTGCTCACCCAACCTTCTAACCCTTCCTCCAGGTCATTTATAAAAATGACAAACAGCAATGGTCCCAAAACAGATCCTTGCAGAATACCGCTAGTGACGGCACTCCAAGATGAACCTTTGCCATCAACTACTACCCTCTGTCTTCTTCCAGCCAGCCAATTCCTAATCCAAACCTCCAACTCACCCTCAATGCCATATCTCTGTATTTTCAGCAGTAGCCTACCATGGGGGACCTTATCAAACGCCTTACTAAAATCCATATATACCACATCTACCGCTTTCCCCTCATCTACCTCCTTAGTCACCTTCTCAAAGAATTCAATAAGGTTTGTGAGGCACGACCTGCCCTTCACAAAACCATGCTGACTATCCTTTATCACATCATTCTTATCCAGATGTGCATAAATCCTATCCCTTACAATTCTCTCTAAGACTTTGCCCACAACAGAAGTGAGACTTACTGGCCTATAGTTACTAGGATTATCCCTACTCCCCTTCTTGAACAAGGGAACCACGTTTGCTAGCCTCCAGTCCTCCGGCACTACTCCTGTAGATAAAGAGGACACAAAAATCAAGGCCAATGGCTCTGCAATCTCCTCCCTTGCTGCCCAGAGAATCCTAGGATAAATGCCATCAGGCCCAGGGGACTTATCTATTTTCACCCTTGCCAGAATTTCCAACACCTCTTCTCTACATATCTCAAAGCCATCCATTCTACTTATTCGTGCCTCAGTATTCATATCGACAACAATGTCCTGTTCCTGAGTGAATACTGACGAAAAGTATTCATTCAGTGCCTCCCCAATCTCTTCAGCCTCCACACGCAACTTCCCATTACTATCCTTGATTGGACTTATTCCTACCCTAGTCATTCTTTTTTTCCTAACATACCTATAGAAAGCCTTAGGGTTTTCCCTAATCCTACCAACTAAGGACCTTTCATGTCCCCTCCTTGCTGCTCTTAGCTCTCTCTTCAGGTCCTTCTGGGCTACCTTATAACTCTCAATCGCCCCTATTGAACCTTCACGCCTCATCTTTACAAAGGCCGCCCTCTTCCATTTAACAAGGGATTCCAATTCCTTATTAAACCACGGCTCCTTCACACGACCCTTTCCTCCCTGCATGATAGGTACGTACTTATCAAGGACACTCAATAGTTGCTCCTTGAACAAGTTCCACATATCAATTACGCTCTTGCCTTGGAATCTACTTTTCCAATCCACACATCCTAAGTCATGCCTCACCGCATCATAATTTCCCTGCCCCCAGCTATAACTCTTGCCCTGTAGTACACACTTATCCCTCTCCATCACTAGATTAAAAATCACCGAATTGTGGTCACTGTCCCCAAAGTGCTCACCTACCTCTAGTTCTAATATCTGGCCTGGTTCGTTACCCAGAACCAAATCCAGTATGGCCTCACCTCTTGTTGGCTTATCTACATATTGTGTCAGGAAACTCTCCTGCACACATTGGACAAACACTGACCCATCTAACGAACTTGAGCTATAGCTTTCCCAATCAATATCAGGAAAGTTAAAGTCCCCCATAACAACCACCCTATTACTGTCACTCTTCTCCTGAATCATCTTCGCAATCCTTTCTTCAACGATTCTAGGACTATTAGGAGGCCTGTAAAAGACTCCTAACAGGGTGACCTCACCTCTCCTATTCCTAACCTCAACCCAAACTACCTCAGATGGCAAATCTTCGTTCATCTTCCTTTCCACCGCTGTAATACTATCTTTGACAAGCAAAGCCACACCCCCCCCCCCCTCTTTTACCCCCACCTCTGACCCTACTAAAACATTTAAACCCTGGAACCTGCAACAGCCAATCCTGTCCCTGATCTAGCCATGTCTCCGTAATAGCCACAACATCGAAGTCCCAGGTACCAACCCACGCTGCAAGTTCACCTACCTTATTTCGTATACTTCTGGCATTAAAGTATACACACTTCAAGCCACTCTTCTGTTTACATGAACATGAATGTTTAATCCTCGGTGGAAGGTAGAGTCCAGCACTTGAGCATAAAAGCCAAGGCTGAAGGGCTTTCAAAGATCTTCAGCCGGGCATGTCGATTCATCTTGGTGAATCTCTGAAGACTGCACCATCATGGAATCTGGTCTTCAGCCAACTCAATGAGATAGCACAAAACAAGTGAATTCTTTCAAAGCATTGATGGTTATTGGCCCACAACTTTCTGGCTGTGATGCTGAAGACTTGTTTTCCAGAACTAGCCATCTCTCTCACCAACCTGTTCAAGTACTGCTCCAACACTTGCATCTACCTGATAAATGAATTCCTACCCAGATATACTCTGTTCAGAACTGCACCAGCAGACAATCTGCCCTTTGGGGCAGAAAACTCATGGAATGGAATAAAATTCCTTGTGCACAAAAAGCAGACAAAATCCGGCTTTACTAAGTAGCACCACAGGGAGAAAGTGAGGACTGCAGATGCTAGAGATCAGAGTAGAGAGAGTGGTACTAGAAAAGCACAGAAGGTCAGGCAGCATCCAAGGAGCAGGAGAATCAATGTTTCGGGCATTCCTGATGAAGGGCTTATGTCTGAAACATCAATTCTCCTGCTCCTCAGATGCTGCCTACCCTGCTGTGTTTTTCCAGCACCACACTCTCAACACTAATAAGCACCACAGCAGATTCCTTTCAATCATTAGCACAGCAATGGAAGGTGTAGTCAATAATGCCATCAAATGGCTATGGCTCAATCAACTACTGATGTTTTGTCTGAAGCCATTGCTTTAGATAACTGAACCATGAAGTACTTAAAGGTTATTCAAGTCATGGCAGGGATGGTGGCGTACCATGACGACTTGTACACATCAGTGAAATGCATGGCAGTCCTGGACAACCATAATGAACCAAGTGTCTGCAGCCTGAGTGAAAAGGAATATAATACAGATAGAAGCAATATCGCTAAGCTAAGTCAACTGTTTTTTACAGCCTTGAACAGGAACTGATGGTTGTGTTATCTATGTGGTACCTGGATATAGGCATTTCCTCATTGTTTGAAAACATTTTGGAGTGCAAGGGGGAGGATCCACTTGTCATGGTCCTCATAGGACACATAATTTAGTCAGTACTAGGAATGATGCACTGCTGAATGTGTTTGAGGAGTTGGTGACAAGATTAAAATACAGAACTTCAAAACTCTTCATCACTGGATTGTTACCTAAACCATGGAGCAAACTGGTACAGGGTCAAGCAAGTCAGAATTTAGTGACGGCTCTAAATGTGGTGTGGGAAGAAGGGGTTTAAATTCACAGGTCTTTGGCAATAAACACTGGCAGAATTGGGGCTGTTCTATTAGGATGGACGCAACTTACATGCAGCTGGAAGCTGAGTAACTAGGGCTACAGATATGGCTTTAACCAAGTTGATAAGCCTATTGATGTGGGGTGGTGGAGGAAGAGATTAGTGGGAGAGGGTTTGAGTGAAGAAGGGAGATGAGAAAGTTCAATGAATACAGCAGTGTAGTGAAGGGGTTAAGGACAGGGAGGGCAAAAATTTAACAGGAAACGTACATTGGCAAGTAAGGTCCATGCATAGGATAATAGTAAATAAAATATTAAAGGCTCTTTATCTGAATACGCAAAGAATCTTGAATACAATAATTGAAATAAATGCACAAATAGATATCAATTTTTAGATCTAATCATTATTACAGAGACATGGTTATCATGTGACCACGTTTGAAAATAAATATTCCAGGGCATTCAACATTTCAAAAAGACAGACCAAATGCAAAATGAGGAATGCTTGCTCTGATAGTAAAAGGCAACATTAAAAAAAGGTGAGGAAGGATCTTGGCTCAGAGGATTGTTTCCAATGAGAGAATCTAACCACGGCTCCTTGACATTCAATGGTATTACCATCTCTGACTTCTCAACTATCAACATCCTAGGGGTTACTATTGGCAATAATGGGCACCAGCAATATAAAATGTTGTGGCTACAAGAGCAGTTCAGAAGCTAGGAATACGGCAATGAGTAACTTAGTCTTGACTTCCCAAAGCTTGTCCAAAATCTGTAAGGCCCAAATCTGGAGTGTGATGAAATACTCCCCATTGCCTGATGAGTGCAGCTCCAACAACACTCGAGAAGCTTAGCACCATCTAGGACAAAGGAGCTCACTTGGCACCATATTCCCTCCACTACTGATGCTCAACAGCATCATTGTGTACCATCTAAAAGATGCACTGCAGAAATTCACCAAGGCTCCACCATCTTCCATGCCTGGATTCAAATCGAAGTCCCCAAAACACTAGTTATATTTCTGCATTAATAGTCTAGCAATAATAGCACTAGGCGATTGCCTTGCCATGACAGTGGGGCAACAGCATAACTTTGGGATGTTCAACGTGTGGGAAAGTGAAAAGGAAGAAATTCACATGGGAAATGATAAAGAGAGAATGACAGTAAGGGATGGAAAATGTAAATCTAAGAGAAAATTAGCAGATATAATTGTATATAATGAAATTAATAAAAAGGACAAAACTTAAGGCATTGCATTTGAATGCATGTAGAACTTGAAACAAAACAGATGAACAAACTGTACAAATTGAGATAAATAATTAAAATCTAATGGCCCGAGCAGAGATGTGGCTGTAGGATGACCTAGATTATGACCTGTGTTTTGATGGAGGTGACATTGAGAAAGGAAAATGTAATGATTGTAACGGCATATGTCAGCCAGATGGACCTCGTGGAAGAAGAGTTCTCTGATTGGGGCTGTTAATCTGGTCCAAACAGGGAGCCCTGGTTGACAGATATAAATAGTGTCAGAGATTTTGCTCACTCTGACAGCTAGTTCTGAGGAAGCTAGATCCGTGAGAAGGACTCTCCATGTGGTTATGGGATACTGGCCTCTGTAGAATTACTTCAGACAGGAACATAGGCAAGGGTGCAGGAATGACTGTGTTAAATCAAAAATGATACTAGCACGTTAAAGAGAGATGATCTTAGTTCAGGAAACCAGGATATAGAAGCAGTCTGGGTAGAAATGCGGAATAATAAAGGCAAGAAGTTACTTGTGTAGTTGTGTACAGGCCCCCTAACAGTAACTACATGGTAAGACAGGGTATCGAGGAAGAAGTATTGAAAGCTTGTGAAAAGTTTACAGAAAATGTCACAGGGGATTCTAACCTACGTACAGACTGGGAAAAATCAGATGTGAAATAGTTGAGAAGTTATTCATTGAATTTTTGAGACTGATTCTTAGAACAGCATGACATGGTACCGACCAGAAAATCGGTTATACTATATCTGGTTGTGACCAATGAGATTACATTACTTATTGACCTCAGGAGAAAATGAGGACTGCAGATGCTGGAGATCAGAGCTGAAAAGTGTGTTGCTGGAAAAGCGCAGCAGGTCAGATAGCATTCAAGGAGCAGGCGAATCGGTATTTCGGACATAAGCCCTTCTTCATTCCTGAAGAAGGGCTTATGCCCGAAATGTCGATTCTCCTGCTCCTTGGATGCTTATTGACCTCAGTGAAAGTATCCCTGGGCAGTAGCGACCATCAAGGTGTTGAGTGCATTGGAGGAGGTTTGTTTCTGGCAGCAGCAATGTCAGAGTAAGTCCAGTTTGTGCTCCGCAGGAGGTGAAATTGTGTTCCCAACATTGGTGGAGGGAGGCAAATTTGGGCCATTGCAGGATCTGGCAACTTCAGCAGTTGTGCATTAGGGTGCATTGCCAAGATTGACCCAGCACCGACTCACGGCAACAGCACATCAGTAGATATAAGATGGTGCCGAAAAATGGTGAAATGGTTCTGCATCGCGGCGAAGGAACTCAAGGCTGGTGCTGGTCTCAGTTCAGCAAGAAAGAGCCTGGATCCAGATCCATGACTAAGCACTTAAGAGGGACTGTAATTTTGAACTTATAACTTTATTTCTTTATTTTTCTACTTTATATCTAAAACTTTATATCCAGATAGAACACACTGCCTAATAGACTCGCCAACTTTTAAGGGCATTTAAATGGTCATTGGATAGGTATATGGATGAGAATGGAATAGTATAGGTTAAATGGGGTTCAAATTGGTCCCACAGGTCGGTGCAACATCAAGGGCTGAAGGGCCTGTACTGCACTGCAATGTTCTATATTCTATATCTTTGTACCTAAGATTGTGCCAGAGAATGGCGACTTTGTACATTTTTAACATACTCCAGTATCTCTGTACTTCAGTACATGTGACAATAAAACCTAAATCTAATTCTAATAATCTGATTGAATTTTACATACAATTTAAAGAGAAAGAAATGCAAGTCCAAGATTACTATTTTGATTTAAAACAAGATCAATTATGAAGGCATGAGAGAAGAGCTAACAAAAGTGAACTGGCCACTTAGGTTAAGGGATAGATCAATGGAGATGCAATGGCAAATATTTAAAGGTGATGTTCCAGAAAGTGCAAAACAGATACTTTCCAACAAACTGGAAAAATTCTAAGGGATGGACCTGTCATTTGTGATTAACTAGTATCAAACTCACAGCAAAGTCAAAATGTTATGCAAAGATAGGTGGCAGGTCAAAAAAAAATTACTAAAAGATTAATAAAAAAGAGAAAAGATAGAGTATGAAAGAAAGTTAGCCAAAAATATTAAAACAGATAAGAAGAAAATATCTTCAGAAATTTACAAGAAAAGAAAGTTATCATAATAAGTGCTAGTCCTACAGAAAATAAGTTTCAAGAATTAGGCATAGAGGAGAAAGAGACAGCAGCTAAATTGAACAGATATTTTGCCTTGGTATCCTCTAGAGAGGATACAAGTGGCTTCCCAGAAATAACTGTAAATCAGGAATTGAAAGGGAGAGAGGGAGAATCATACAATCCCTACAATGTGGAAACTGGAGCACCGGAGGAAACCCATGCAGACATGGGAAGAATGTACAAACTGTACACAGACAGTCGCCCGAGACAGGAATCAAACCTGGATCCCTGGCACTGTGAGGCAGCAGTGCTAGCCACTGGGCCACTGTGCCAATTCAGGGAGGCACTCAAGAAACTTACAATTACTAAGGAAATATGACTGAGTAGATATGTGGAAGTACAAGTTGACAAGACCCCACAGCCTGATGGATTCATTCTTGGATCTTAAATGAAGTGGCCAGTGGAATTCTTAATGGGTTAGTTTTAATTTTCCAAAACTCATTAGATTCATGGAAAGTTCCTTTATGTTGGAAAATAGTTAATATAACACCTTTATTCAAAGAAAAGAGGGAGGTAGAAAGCAGGGAACTTACAGGTCAGTTAGCTTACTATGTGGCATAGGGAAAACATTATAAGTATTTTAAAATGGTGTAATAGGGCATTTGAATAAGTTCAAGTTAATGAGGTGATCACGTTTAACTAATTTATAAGAGTTCTTTGAAGAAGCAACTTACTTTGGCATTTTATAAGGTGCCAAATCAAAGATTGTTGTGGAAAATAAAAGCTCATGGTTTAAGTAGCAATATATTGGCATGAATAGAAGGTTGACTTATTATCAGGAAGCAGAGAGTTGGAATAAGTGGATCCTGTTCAGGCTAGCACAAGCAGTAGAGGATGTTGGGCCCCAACTCTTTACACTTTTATATAAATAATTTGGATGAAGGGATTGAGGTATGGGAGCTATACTTGCTGACAACAAAAAGATAGGTAAGAAAATGACTGGGTAAAGACTCTAGCAAATAGAATACACAATGTGTGAAATTATGAAATTGTCCATGTTGGTAGAAAGAATAAAAAAAAGTTATCTAAATGGTGAGAGGTTGCAGAGCTGAGAAATCCAGAGAGATCTGGGTGTCCCAGAGCTTGTATCACAGAAGGTTCGCTTGTCTGTACAGCAAGTAATCAAGAAAGCTCACAGACTTTTGTCGTTTATTGCAAGAGTAATTGAATGCAAAGGTAGGGAGGTTATGCTTCACTTATACACAGTATTGCTGAGCCTGCATGTGGAGTACTTTTTGCAGTACCAGTCACCAAACTTAGGAAAACATATTAATGCATTAGAAGCAATTCAGAGAAGGTTTACTAGACTAATATCAGAAATGAGGAGAAGTTAGACAGGCTAGACATATATCATCTGGAGTTAGAAGAGTCAGAGGTGACTTAATTGAATTGTAAGATCCTGGAGGGGACTTGACTGGATGAAAGTTGAAGGGATGTTTCCTCTTGTGGGGAAAAAAATCTAGGAGTTGGAGTTTAAAAATAAGGGGTTACTGATTTAAAACTTCATGTGAGGAAATTTTTATTTTTCTCTCTCTCGGAGGTTTAACTGTATTTGAAATTCCTTTCCTCAACCAGGCAGTGGATTCAGAAGATCGAAATATTTTGAAGGCAGTGGGAGATAGATTTTTTGATTGCTAAGGGGATGAAAGGTTTTGGGAGTATGCAGGAGTGTAGAGTTGAGGTTAAAATCAGATCCCATTGAATGGTTGGGCAGACATGAGCCAAGCCAACCTTGTTCTTGGTTTATATAAATAATTTGGATGAAGGGATTGAGGTATGGGAGCTATACTTGCTGACAACAAAAAGATAGGTTAGAAAATGACTGGGTAAAGACTCTAGCAAATAGAATACACTTGCATTGTTAATAACAATCACATTTCATAAATTAATAAAAAACAATATATTAAAACAACTACTACTAACTTTAACTCTTAGAACACTGACTTGGAGGTGCCAGGTTTTGGACTGGGGTGGACAAAGTTAAAAATCAGACAATACCAGGTGAGAGTCCAACAGGTTAATTTGGAAGCACTAGCTTTCAGAATGCTTCTCCTTCATCAGGTAGTTGTGGAGAGTAAGATCGTGATCATAGAATTTATAGCCAAATGAATCCAGTGTGACAGAGATGTGATACATTAAAAATTTTACATTAAATCTTTCATCTTTTAAAATGGGTTTCTGTTCTTTGAAATGCAAATCCCAGAACTTCTTTTAAATTACATTCTCAAGGTAGTTAAAAATCACACAGACCAGGTTATGGTCCAACAGGTTTAATTGGAAGCACTAGCTTTCGGAGTGCTGCTCCTTCACCAGACGGTTGTCCTTGAAACTGTTGGACGATAACCTGGTGCTGTGTGATTTTTAACTTTGTACGCCCCAGTCCAACAACGGCATCTCCAAATCATTCTCAAGATAGTTCAGTTTTTCCAACAAAAGGCCTGTCAGTCTGACTCAACATTGGGACACAGACAGACTTCACACCTAATGTTAGAAAAGCTGAACTATCTTGAGAATGCAATTTAAAAGAGGTTCTGGGATTTACATATCAAAGAAAATACCAGCATATCCAATTTTAAAAGATGAAAGATTTAATCTATAATTGTTTAATGTATCACATCTCTGTGCCGCTGGACTCCTTTGGCTATAAATTCTTAGAACACTATTCAAGTCAAAATGTTCTTACCAATGTTGTATATAGTGTAAACACTGCTCCTGTTATTACAACTAAAATCCACAAGTCCATCCCCATAACTGAAAAACAAAATAATTTAAAAATTGAGTTTTCAAAACACAGTTTGCTGACATTATGACAGTTCTACAATTTAAATTAACTAGTGGGGAGATGATACAATTGACTATTAATCCAGAGACCCTAATAATGTTCTGGGGACCTGGGTTCAAATCCTACCATGGATTCTAAATTCAATAAATACCTGAATAACAACATGCCATCTTCACATTGGCTGAAACTCTGTACCCACTGTCATCCAGCAGGGCAACGTTAAGCTCTTCTAACTGCCTTTGTAAACACACTTCTATCACCAAAAAGGACAAGGACAGAAGATATTTGGGATCACCACCACTTGTAAGTTCCCCTCCAAGACATACGCCATTCTGACCTGGAATTATATTATTGTTCCTTCACAGTCACTGGGTCAAAAAGCTGGAACTCCCCAGTCACCTACATCCCAGACTGTTGGCTAGAGAGGTAAGCAATGATTGTCTTCCAAAGTTCTAAAGAATTTGTAATAATTCTGTGATTGGAAGGCAGCAAATATCACTATTATTTAAGAAGGGAACAAGAGAGAAAAAATAAAGAACTTTATGTCCATAGTAGGGAAAATGTTAGAATCTCAAAGAATGGAATCGATACCTGATTGATAATAATCCGATTGTGCATAGTTGGAATGGATTGGTGAATAGAAAATCATAAAGGTGGAGGTTTTTGAAAATTTCATTAACAAAATTAATTAAGGAGAGCCAATGGCTGTAGCATACTTAGATTTTCATTCGGCTTTTGATAAAGTGCCTCACAGGAGGATGATTTAAAGAAAATCAAAATACACGGAATGGGAGGAAATATACTGTTGTGAATTATGGATTCGCTAACAGGGTGAGAAGAATGGGTCTTTCTCATGATGGCATGCTATGTCTAATGGGGTACTGCAAAGATCAGTACTTGGGCGCCAGTTCTCCACAATATATATCACTGATTTGGAGTTTGGGATGAAACATAATATTTCAAAATTTATAGATGATACAAAGCTAACTGGGAAGGCTTGTTGTGAGGAAGATGTAAAGTGGCTTCAAGAGGATTTGGATTGGTTTTGTGAATAAGTAAGAAAATGACGCAAATGGATATAGTGTGGAAAAATGAGAGATTATCCACATTGATGGAAAATCAAAGTTAGGAGTCTTTGGAGGAGAAACAGATGTGCAGAGTGTTTCTTAAATGGTAAAAGTTTGGCAAGTGTAACATGATCCGGTAGGATCAACAGACACATTGACTTGGATCCCATTTACCACTCCCTGAGAAGAACAGGAAATGACATCACCATAGGAAATGATGTCACCACAGGGAATGATATTGTCAACCCTAGGAGACTCAAACATATAAAAAGAAAACGGGCTACACCACTGGTGCTTCATTTGGAGGCTCACTGAAAATGTTACCTAGTATGGTGACGAAACGTCTAAAAATGAACCTTCCAGCTCAGTGAGCGCACACACACATCCAGAAGGACAGGATTTCCTAAATGATAAGAAGATGGGAAGAATTGATGTCCGAAGCGATCAGAGTGTCCTTGTTCGTGAAAAACTAACGTAGACAGAAATATAGAAGCAAATAGGAAGCCAAATAATATATAGATCTTTGTCAGAATGGCATTTCAGTATAAACCTAAAGTTGCCTTACTGAAATTATACTGAACCTTGGTACATCGGCACCTGGAGTATTGTGCACAGTTTTGGTTTTCTTATGAAAGGAATGACATACTTACCATAAAAAGTGGGCAGCAGAGGTTCACCAGCCTAATTCCTGGGATGGCGAAATTGTCTTAAGTGAGGGTAGCTGAAGAATCTGGGTCCGTATTACATAGAGTTTTAAACAACACGAAGTGACCTTATTAAAACTTAAAAGTTCATAAAGTACAAGGATGTCTGGACATATCCCAAGGCTGATGAGTCTGGAACCAAAAGGATGCAATTTAAAATAAATAAATATAGCTGGTAATTTAAGACAGAGTTGGAAGGATCTTCTTCATGCAGAGGTTGGTGAATCTTTGGAATACTCTACTGCAGTAGGCTATGGAAGTTCAATCATTTAACCGTGTCCAAGCCAGAGATTGATAGATTTCTGGACACCAAAGAGATTTGAGGATAGACCAGAAAATGGTAGTGAGGGATGAACGGCAACACAACTGAGTGACAGAGCAAGCTGAATGAACGGAATAGCTAACTCCCATACTCCTTTTATTTAATTCAGTCAGAAGCAATTATTGCTCCTTTTGAGCCAAACTTCAGACCTATAAAATAAAAATGACGATAACCTCCCTCAAGTTTAAAGAAGAGGAAAAGATTTGTAAGAATATGAGAAAAGGATGGGCAAGCAAGAGTGGCTAGAGATAGGGTGGCATTGCTATCTTACAGCACCAGGGACCCAGGTTCAATTCCACCCTTGAGAAACTGTTTGTATGGAGTTTGCACATTCTCCCTGCGCCTGTGTGGATTTCCATTGGGTGCTCTGGTTTCCTTCCAAAGTCCAATGTTGTGCAGGCTAGGTGGATTAGCAGTGGGAAATGCAGGGGGGTAGGCTGCTCTTCGGACAGTTGCTGTAGGCTGAAGAGTTTGTTTCCACACTGTAGGGAATTCTATGATTATTTTTGTGGAGACAGAAAACCAAATAGTGCCCTTCTGTACTATAGCCGTTCTGTAAATCTGAGAAAGAAAGGAGTCTAGGAGAAGGTGAGGTCTGCAGATGATGGAGATTGTAGTTGAGAGTGTAGTACTGGAAAAGCACAGCAGTTCAGGCAGCATCCAAGAAGCAGGAGAATTCAACATTTCGGGCATCAGCCCTTCATCAGGAATGAGGCTTGTGGGTCAGGGCTGAGAGATAAATGGGAGGGTGTTGGGTTTGGAGAAGGGTAACTGAGAAAGCAATAGGTGGATGAAGGTGAGGGAGAAGGTGATAGGTTGGGGGGCGCGGGGGGGGAGTGATGGGCAGGTACGGGGATGGTGCTGAGTTGGAGGCTTGAGACTGGAATAATGTGGGGGAGGGGAAATGAGGAAGCTGTCGAAATCCACATTTATCCCGTGTGGTTGCAGGGTCCCAAGGGGGAATAGGAAGCATTCCTCCTCCAGGCGACGGGTGGTAACGGTTTGATGGTGGAGGAGGCCCAGAACCTGCATGTCCTAGACGGACTGGGAGGGGGAGTTGGAGTGTTCAGACACAGGGTGGTGGGGTTGGTGGGTGTGGGTGTCCCAGAGATGTTCTCTGGGACGATCCGCAAGAAGGCATCCTGTCTCCCTTATGTAGAGGAGACCACATTGGGTGCACCGGATACGGTAGATGACATTGGTAGAGGTACAGGTAAATTTCTGATTGATGTGGAAGGATCCTTTGGGGCCTTAGACGGAGGTTAGGGGAGTGATGTGGGTGCAGGCTTTGGACTTGCTGCGGTAGTAGGGAAAGGTGCCAGGAGTGGGGTGTGGGTGGTGTGGAACTGACGAGGGAGTCGTGGAGGGAATTGTCTTTTCAGAACACTGATAGGAGTGGGAGGGAAATATATCTCTGGAGGTGGTGGAAGTGGCAGAGGATGATGCGTTGTACGCGGAGGTTGGTGGGGTGGAAGGTGAGGATGGGGCGGAGGGGGAGGTTGGGGCTCTGTTCTTGTTACTTTGGGAGGGGTGGGGTTCAAGGACAGTGGTGTGTGAAGTGGAGGCAATGCGCTGGATGGCATCGTCAACCACGTGGGAAGGGAAGTTGTGATCATGGAAGAAGGAGGCCACATGGGACTTTGAGGTGGTCATCCTGGGAACAGATGCAGTGGAAGTGGATGAATTGGGAATAAGGGATGGCATTTTTATAGGAGGTAGGATGGGAGGTTGTGTAGTCCAGGTAGCTGTTGGAGTGGATGGGCTTATGGTATATGTCTGTGGTTATTCGGTCACTAGAGACGGTGATGGAGAGGTCCAGGAAGGGGAGGGAGGTTTCTGAGATGGTCCAGGTGAATTTGAGGCCAGAGTGGAAGGTGTTGGTAAAGTTGCTGAACTGTTAAATCTCCTTGTGAGAGCATGACGAGGTGCCAATACAGTCTGGATGCAACCTAAGTTGAGGCATAAGATAACAATGTTTGTATTGTTAGACACATGTGTATCAATTGGAACAATGTCCCTAAATTTCCATGGGGATTGTCCTAGTTTCCCCAGAAGTTATCACAGGAAACTTCTAGAATCTCCAGCCAAACCACATAAATAGTCCTGGTTTTTGGAAGTTAGCATGCTCTGTATCACATGGGATTATTGGAATAGGTATTGTTGGATCGCCCTCAAAGCTTCAACAGTCCCAATCATACTACCTGCTCCTGCATTTTGGATGGTGTTTGTGCATTTGTGTTTCAATGGATAGAGATTCTGTTCCATCACACATCTGTTGTGAAGTGATTAAGTACATTTCTGCATTATTTACTTTTATTTTCTATGCAGTGACATTTCTCATTGTTGAATTGATTGAATAGGAAAGAAACTCCTTGCAGCATTTACTATGGAGCAAATAAAGTAATAATGACTAAAACATGTACAACTTACCTTGACTTAGTGCAAATGAGGGTGTATATGTCACAATGCCAAGATAAAAGCACTGTAAAATAATTAAGTCATAATTAGTGTGTCTTTAAGAGAACTCAGCACAGATTCTCGAATTCACAGAGGTCATGCCTTTCATTAAATACCTGAAGCAATCAACAAAAACCCATCAGTTAATTAACCATTTATCAAACATTTAAAAACATACTTATCATCATATTGATGCATAGGGAGCACATTATTTAAAAATCACTTACAGCTTTTGCATCTCAATGTTATCCTCTGAAACTGTTTAATCAACATCAGTTTTGGAAACTAGCTGCCCATCTCCATACAATTACTCTGCATTCCTTCTCGAGTGTTGTTGGAGCTGCACCTATCCAGGCAAGTGGGGAGCACTCCATCACACTCCTGACTTGTGCCTTGTAAATGGTGGACAGACTTTGGGTGTCATGAGGGGAGTTACTCGCTGCAGTATCCCCAGTCTCTGACCTCTCTTGTAGCCACTGTGTTTATGTTATGAATCCAGCTGAGTTTCTGGTCAACGGGGTAACCCCAAGGATGTTGACAGTGGGGAATTCAGTGATGGTAACACTGTTAAATGTCAAGGGGCAGTGGTTAGAGTGTCTCTTATTGATAATGGGCATCTTTGGTGTGAGGAAGTTCCACCAGTATGTTCACAGATGGGAAATTTGTCATAGTAACAGATCACAACCCCCTGCTACTGAGGGAAGACAAAGCGATGCTGCCCATAACTTCCGGAAGAATTCAGTATTGGACTCTTATTCTCAGCGCGTGCAAATACAAGCTGGAACACTGTCCAGGAAGCCAAGTTGCTATTGTAGATACATTCAGCCGCCTCCCATCTGCAGACGCTCCCCAGAAGAGTCCATTCTTGTTTTAAATTTCCTGGATACCCTTCTGGTCAGCCTTCTGGTCACCCCCAGCAATATCCAACTGTAGAGATAAAAAGGTCTTGTACTAGCACAACTACAACAGCTGGTGGTAATAGGGGAAACAGAAGGGCCATTGCAACAAGGATTGAAACCTTGCTGGACTCAGCGAGACTAGGTCACTATAAAGGATAACATTACTATGGAAAGCAAGAGTGATTGTCCTGAGTAAAGGTTACTGCCAGGTGCTGGCAACTCCACCAGGGTCATCCAGAGGTTTCCAAGATGAGGATGCGAGCAAGAAGCTATGTTGGCGGCCAGGGCTGGGTGCCAACATAGTTGTGTTGGGTGTGAAGTGCCAGAGTGCCAAAAAGGACAAGATTGCAACCAGTAATGCTCCCACATTCATGGGGATGGCCAGGCTATCCCTGGACTCAGTTACATGTCAACTATATGGTCCTTTCATGTACTCAATGTTCCTGGTCATTATGGATGCTCAAAGTAGTTGGATGTGTATAATGTTCATTCAGCAAACTCAGGGATTACAATTGAGAAGCTGCAAGAATTGTTTGTGAGACACTGACTTCCAAAAGTATTGGTCACGAAAATGGGAACTCATATACCTGTAGGGAATTTGAGTATCTCATAAAGTTGAATGGCATTTGGCTCGTAAGGATGGCTCTGCACCGTACATTGTTCAATCGTCTGGTGGAAAGAGGTTTAAAGAAGCAGCGTACAGCTTCACTCATTACCAAACTGTCCCAGTTCCTGTTGATTATAGGACCACCCTGCACGCAACAACAGGGATAGCTCCAGTAGATTTGCTGATGGAAGGAAATTTCGCATGAGGTTAAAGTCTTGAGATTCCCAGACCTGGAGCCCGATGGGTGAAACAGCAGCAGGAATGCCAATGCCAGCCGCATGGCTCCTCTTAGCAAGAGAGACAATTTAGTTCAGGGGACAAAGTTTTTGCCGGAACCATGAAAATGGCCCTGCATGGGTACGAAGTGAGGTTGACGTAAGGTCAGGTCCTGTGACTTAAGAAGTTTGGGTAGGTGAGACAGTCCTGAACAAACATATGGATCAGCTGAAACATGTTACCTTGCAAACAGGCAGGAGCAAAACATACCTGGCCCCCTCAGAGCAGCCAGAAGGCCTGTCAGGATGGGCTATAGACTGGTAGATGCCTCCTGTGTCAGAGTTTGAGTCAGAGGGATCGGACCTGGGATGAAAACTTTACAGGAAAAGCTACAAGAGAAACATGAGGCCATCATCCCCTGAATGGGTGAGAGGATGAGGATGTGTAGTAGGAATGTAGTGATTGGAGCCAGGTTGACCTCATTGACTACAAGATCGTTGATTGGCCCATCTTAATAACCCCAATCAGTAAGTACTGGCTGACCAACATAAACAGGGGATTTAATATGAGCACAACTGCAGTTAGGTGGTAGTGTAGGGGAAAAAAAACCCCAGGAGATTTACAGTCTCCTCAGTTTAGGGTACTGACTCCATGCTGGCTGTAGCTACAGTTGGCTCTGAGGAAGAGAAGAGTTTCTTTGTCTTTTTCCCTCCTTTTTTGTTGAGGGAAGATATTTGTTTCTTTTTTGTTTGGATTTCTTTAATTTTGTGTTTGTTTTTTCTTTATTTTGAACGGTGCCCAGAAAAAAAAACAGGGGATTTAGTATCTCCTCAGTTCAAGGTTAGCTGGCTAGCCACAGCCAGTGCACTGTGTACCTATAAATAAAGGGTGACAGGATACTGGCCTCTGTGCAGTTAATTCACCTGCATTTGGCCCATATATGTCTAATTTTATTTCAATCCATGTACCTGTCCAAATGTCTTAAATCTTGTAATTGTACCTGCTTCTACCATTTCCTCTGGCAGTTTGTTCCACATATGTACCACCTTCTGTGTGAAAAAATTACCCCTCAGGTCCCTGTTAAAATCTTTCCCCTTCTAGTTCCGCCCCCCCCCCCCCCCCCTCTAAATTTGGACTGCTGTACTTGGAGGAAAAGGCCTTCACCCTGACACTCCAGGAAAAATCTCTCAGCCTTTCCAGCTGCTCCCTAAGATTCAAACCCTCTAGTCCCAGCAACATCATCATAAATGTTTTCTGCACCCTTTCCAGTTTAACAACATCATTCCCTGGAACAGGGTCACCAGAACTATTCATCCGCATCTCAGTTATCATACCTTGCATTCACTTTGGGAGACCGGCTTCTCTACTGTAATATAAATTTCATCTTGCACTCACCATGAATGCCGTGAAGGAGAAGACAATTTGATATCTCACCACTTGTCCAAATCTTCTATTAATGTACTGTCAGAGGAGAAAGAAAAGATGTAAGAACTTGAATCTGCTGAAGGTTTTTGATTAAATTGATAAAAGACAATAAATTGGTTCTACTTTTGGGAGAGCCACTAAAGTGAACAATCTATTATGCTCATTGTTACCAGTTGTTTCAGCACAACATGATACTTTAACATTTCTTGAGTTTTACATTCTTAACAAAAGTCCTAACCAGTGCCAATCTTTTGGGACTGCTATTAGATTCATGTGGTACACATCAATGAGTGGGCCGTTTATGATTAAACCGCGTTGTGTCGGGTCACAATCATATCAGCTCCTTTCTGTACTTCCTGAAGTCATTGTGATCACCACATCAGCCTGCCCTGTTTCACCTTCTTTGCTTCTTCACTTGACTCTCCCAGTTCTCAATCACCCAGCTTTGCTTTCTTCTCTCTTTCTCCTGCTCATTTATTTTCCTTCCTTATTCCAATCTTTTCTCCTTTGCAAAAGACTGTTCTACATTGCTTCACAATATCTACAGAATAGTGCAGGGATTAAACCACTCCTTTCTCACCTTAAACCTATGCCCTCTATATAGAACATAGGGCAATACAGTGTAGAACAGGCCCTTCAGTTCTCGATGTTGCACTGACCTGTGAACTATTCTCAGCTCGTCCCCCTACAATATCCCAAAATCATCCATGTGCTTATCTAAGGATTGTTTAAATCTCCCTAATGTGGCTGAGTTGACTACATTAGCAGGTAGTGCATTCCATGCCCTTACCACTCTCTGCGTAAAGAACCTGCCTCTGACATCTGTCTTAAATCTACTACCCCTCAATTTGTAGTTATGCCCCCTTGTACACGCGGACGTCACCATCCTAGGAAAAAGACTTTAACTGTCTACCCTATCTAATCCTCTGATTATCTTGTATGTCTCTATCAAATCCCCTCTTAGCCTTCTTCTTGGCAATGAGAACAGGTTCAAGTCTCCCAGCCTTTCCTCATAAGACCTTCCCTCCAGACCAGGCACCATCCTGGTAAATCTCCTCTGCACCTTTTCCAATGCTCCCACATCCTTTCTGTAATGGGGTGACCAGAACTGTACACAATATTCAAAGTGTGGCCACACCAGCGTTTTGTATAGTTGCAGCATGATATTGCGACTCCAGAACTCAATCCCTCTATGAATGAAACCTAACGCACCGTATCCCTTCTTAACAGCACTAGCCACCTGAGTGGCAACTTTCAGGGATCTATGTACATGGACTCCAAGATCCCTCTGCACACCCACACTACCAAGAATCTTTCCATTGACCCAGTACTCTGCCTTCCTGTTAGTCTTCCTAAAGTGCATCATCTCACATTTAGCTACATTGAACTCCATTTGCCACCTCTCAACCCAATTTTGCAGTTTATCCAAGTGCCCCTGCAACCTGTAACATTCTTCCACACTGTCCACTACTCCACCGACTTTAGTGTCATCTGAAAATTTACTAATCCATCCATCTATGCCTGCACAGGGGGGGGGGAAAGAGGTGGGGGGGGGAAGTGGGTGGGGGGGGGGGGGGGGAGAATCCCCTCCGGGTGCTCCGGTTTCCTCCCACAGTCCAAAGACGTGCAGGTCAGGTGAATTGGCCATGCTAAATTGCCCGTAGTGTTAGGTAAGGGGTAAATGTAGGGGTATGGGTGGGTTGCGCTTCGGCAGGGCGGTGTGGACTTGTTGGGCCGAAGGGCCTGTTTCCACACTGCAAGTAATCTAATCTAATCTAAGTCATTTATAAAAATGACAAACAGCAGTGGTCATCACTAGTAACTGGACTCCAGGCTGAATATTTTCCTTCAACCACCACTCGCTGCCTTCTTTCAGAAAGCCAGTTTCTAATCCAAACTGCTAAATCACCCTCAATCCCATGCATCTGCATTTTCTCCAAAAGCCTACCATGTGGAACCTTATCAAAGGCTTTACTGAAATCCATGTATACCATGTCAACTGCCCTACCCTCATCCACATGCTTGGTCACCTTCTCAAAAAACTCAATGAGGTTTATGAGACATGACCTGCCCTTGACGAAACCATGTCGACGATCTGAAATCAAACTGTTGCTTGCTAGATGATTATAAATCTTATCTCTTATAATCCTTTCCAAAACCTTTTCTACAACATAAGTAAGGCTCACTGGTCTATAGCAGAAGTAAGGCTCACTGGTCTAGTTCTGGACTCCTCCAGCTCAAGAAAACGACCTTGTCTATTTACCCTCTCCATGCCTTTCATGACTTTATAAACCTCTATAAGGTCACCCCTCAGCCTCCAACGCTCCAGGGAAAACAGCCCCAGCCTGTTCAGCCTCTCCTTGTAGCTCAAATGCTCCAACCCTGGCAACATCCTTGTAAACCTTTCCTGAACTCTTTCAAGTTTCACAACATCCTTCCGACAGCAGGGAGACCAAAATTGCACACAATATTCCAGAAGTGGATTAACCAACATCCTGTACAGCTGCAACATGACCTGCCCCCCAATTCGTACACTCAATGTTCTGACCAATAAAGGAAAGCATAACAAACACCTTCTTCACTATCTTATCTACCTGCAACTCTGCTTTCAAGGAACTACGTATCTGCACTCCAATATCTCTTTGTTCAGCAACAATCCCAGAACCTTACTATTAAGTATTTAAGTCCAGCCTGATTTGCCTTTCCAAAATGCAGCACTTCCCATTTACCTAAAATAAACTCCATCTGCCCATCCTCGGCCCATTGGCCCATCTGACCAAGATCCTATTGTACTCTGAGGTAACCTTTGCTGTTCACTACACCTCCAATTTGGGGGTTATCTGCAAACTTACTTAACTATATATCCTATGTTCACATCCAAATAATTTATATAAAATAATGAAAAGCAGAAAACCCACCCCTCATTCTTATGGCACACCACTGGGCACAGGTCCCCAGTCTGAAAAACAACCCTCCACCACTGTTAGGTTCTTTTCCCAAGGTTTGACACACAAGATGTAATTTGCACACACCAACTTCTGCAAATAGTTAAAGTTTATTAAAGCCTGTACAAGCTAGATGACTCCATTTGACCTTCTTTGCAGGCGTGCGAAGTTGAGTCAAAGTGAGACCCTGAGCAAAGAAAATACATCAACTTTTTACAGGTCAGTTGGCCATGCTTACAGATATGCTGGCCACTGCCCCTTAGTCACATGCCACTCAAGACAACTCCCAGTCATTTACTCACAATCACATGTTACCCCAGGTACAATGGTAGCATGAGATCATCCTCAGAGATAACGTAAACGTACATGCCCTAATCCTGGGAAATCATTATGCAAACGATTTCCCGACTCAGTGATTCCCCAAGACAATGCAGGTGCAACACACCTAGCTTCAGGGGATGGCTAGAAAGCATTTCTGAATGGGAGAGATTAAGTGGTAGTTTAATTTGATAATAGTACGGGGAGTAGTAGCAATGACTGTCTAATTGGAACGGGGGTCACTCGTATTAAATTAGATTATTTACAGTGTGGAAACAGGCCCTTCGGCCCAACAAGTCCACACCGACCGTCCGAAGACCAACCCACCCAGACCCATTCCCCTACAGTTACCCCTTCACCTAACACTACGGGCAATTTAGCATGGCCAATTCACCTAACCTGCACATCTTTGGACTGTGAGAGGAAACCGGAGCACCCGGAGGAAACCCACGCAGACACGGGGAGAATGTGCAAACTCCACACAGAAAGTTGCCTGAGGTGGTAATTGAACCCTGGTTTCTGGCGCTGTGAGGCAGCAGTGCTAACCATTGTGCCACCATGCCACCCATAATGTTGCATGAATGTTGTCCCCACCCACTTCCAAAATGTTCACTCAGTGCAGTTTAACTCTTTAACATTACATTAATGTCCAGAGAGATATTTCAACATTACGTCTTTTAACATTATGTTCCTCCCTATTATCATTCCATGATAGTTGTGGGACTATCACCTTCATAAGAATTTTACTGCCAGTACCTAAGCAAGTTATTGATACACAACATGCAATTATTATAACAACAGAAATTACTAGTCCATCCAGAAAAGAGAAGTTGAAGAATCCTCCCACATGGAAAAAGGTTCACCAGTAAAGTTCTGAAATCCACAGTCCTTAGTGACCACTCCATCCCCTCCAAGTCTAGTAGAAATGAGCCAGTTCTCAATAATCTCCTTCAGTAAAGTCCAACCTGAAAACAAAATTCAGTCTGTCCTTCTGCACCACTCCACGGAGAAATGTGAATTCTTGGGTAAGGGCAGTTAAATACCTAAAATTGACGAGACTTCCATCCTTCCGAAGGTGCTTCAGTGCATGGGTATGAAATGTAGCAGCTGCAGGCTAGGTGAACACTGCATTCTTTGCTGTTTCTGCTCCCGCTCTGCTGTTAAATGTAACAAAACCAACTGGCTATATTGATGTTAGCTTGATCAGTGAACCATCATATCCCTTAAACGATCGAAAGAAAAAGGTAAAGCTCACATGGTTTAATGTCCATAGGAAGGTCACGGACAAAAAGCATACCGACCTTCTCTTCACTATTGTTAGCTTCTTCATTTTTTGCATGGCTGGGGAGCTGATTCAATCCATTGGATCACATTGTGGAGGAGGAGTAGGTGGTGATTCGAAGGCCTGCTTCACCGGTGAATGGAGAACCTCGAGAGACAATGTTAGCTGCTGAAAGTATCTTTGCAGTTCCTCTCTCAGTCCTTCCTTACCAAGGTGGTGATCAATATCAAGACAGTCACAGATTTAACTACACTAAATTGTGTCTGCCTATTTCAACATTCTCAGTCGTCTTGAAGTCTGTAACTCTGTTCACTCTTTATGACATTATCAAGTTTTATACAAATCTATAAACTTCTAAATTGTACTGGCTAAACAATTCAGTCATTGATAAATATCATTCAATGGTCCTAAAATCAAACCCTTGGGTACCCCGTTCAGGTTATTCAAAAATTATTTTCCTTTAACAAATTAATACTTGGCTCATGTGAAAGCTCTCTGGAAAAGTATTTCAAAATCTGGAACAGCAAGAAACTAACGAAATGTTTCTTGTACTTTAGCCGTTTTAAGAGGCAGTTTCAGTTCAGATTTAAATGTCAAATATTGTTGGGAAACAAATGCAGAATATATCCAAATGAAACTTCGCAAATAAAAGTCAGAACTACAGTGGCAACTTTGGTACAGATCAACGTTATGTGTATTTGCAATATGAAGGGGGCTAATGAAGTCTTAAACAATAATTGAAAGAATTTAAACAGCTCAGCCTCAAGTTCTAATATTTCTAAAATCTTAACAAAACATCAAAATTAAATGCACTCTTCTTTTTTGTGAACACCCTGCATTAAAAACACAGCAGCAAAGATATTTTAATAGAATATTCTCATTTGGCTAAAGCACGACTACTGACTCAATTGTTTGTTTAATCAGGCATTGTAGAATTTCAAACAAGTCAGGGGCTCAAGGTCCTCAATCAATTTGTTTTAAGGTTACAAGTTTGATGATTTTCAAAAGGATATAATATTGTATAATATCAATGTAAAAAACAATCTGTCCTATTGTATAGTCCACAAAACATATTGAATTGAGATCCTCATTCAAACAAGGCAAAACTGTTACTTAAAAGGATTTTCTGAACCAGGATTTCATCAAACCAAAATATTTAAATGTAAAACACTCACAGCATGATACAATTTACATTGAAACTTCCCCCACTCGACCCAAGTATTAGTACAACCTTAATTTTATCCTTTCTTGTTTTTTGCCGAAGAGCCTTTGGTCAGAATTCTTCTCATTTTAATATGGGGGAGCAACGTGCAGATTTGATACCCACCCCATCAGTTTACCCGGTGATGATCCATGAAATGGAAAATGAGGAGTCAAAAGATGGAGGAGTTGGACCCAAAAGATCCACATGAGATTGGACAAAAATAAATCACGTCCACAGACTGCCACCCTCAACCACCACAGCACAGAAACAAAAACACAAGCATTGATCCAAGATTCCCAAACCTCCGGGAACCCCACAGCTCCTGGCACACACACTCAGAAAGATTACGAAAACAGCCTTACCTCGGTGGATACCAGACCGAGGAATGCCACCCCATCACTGAACAAAGCCACAAAGGAAAGAAATACCAGCCGTACCCTCTCGATGAAATCGTACCCACAAAAAGAGAAAAGCCCGCGCTGTGGAACACACAGCACCACAATCCAAGCTGCTCCCCTTCCCCAGAAGAACTCACAGAGTCAAGTCCACAGCACAAAATCTGACGCCCACAAAAACCCAGACAAATCTTCCCCAGTCAATGAACTTTACTGTCAGGATCCGAGCAGATCAGCTCCAACCCCTCCATCTTTTCCCAGTGACACCATGCTGTCCCAAAAGTAAGGCGAGATGTGGAGGACAAAGACGATAACTTTAAATACCAAATTGTAACTTTCTTTTCGGAACATCAAACCTCGTGTCTGTAACTATGTGAGTTTCCTCAAAGATTCAGTCACCACCGTGTCCCAGGAGACAAGGGATCGACTGAGTGGTATGTTCAGAGAGAGAGATAAAGATGAAGCTTACCTTCTGGTCGCTTCCCATCTGTCTCATGCAACCAACACTCAGACGATTGCTTATTCAGTCCACCAGGGAGCTTAGTGTATGTTGGAATCCCACCGCTACCACCATTTGTGAAATTTGTTTCCCGAGGTTTCACACAGGAGATGCAATTTACACACACCAACTTCTGCAAACAGTTAAAAGTTTATTAAAGCCTGCACAAGCTAGCTGACCCCTTTTGACCCTGTTCACAGGCATGCAAAGTCGAGTTAAAGTGAGGCCCCGAACAAAGAAAATACATCAACTTTATACAGGGGTCAGTTGGCCATGCTTACAGATACGCTGGCCAGTCCCCCATAGTCACATTCCACTTAGGATAACTCCCAGTCATTTACTCACAGTCACAAGTTACCCCAGGTACAATGGTAGCATGTGATCATCCTCAGAGATCATGTAAATGTCCATGCCCTAATCCTGGGGAATCATTATATAAACAATTTCCTGACTCAGTGATTCCCCAAGACAATGTAGGTGCGACATACCTAGCTTCAGAGGATGGCTAGAAAGCATTTCTGAATGGAAGACATTAAATTATAGTTTTATTTGATAATAGTAGGGGGAGTAGTAGCAAATGACTGTCTAATTGGAGTGGGAGACATTTGCATTCTTGCATGAATGTTGTCACTACCCACTTCCAGAGCATTCACTCAGTACATTTAACTCTTTAAATATTACATTAATGTCCACAGAGATATTCCAATTTAATCTTTTAACATTATGCCATGACCCTCTGTCTTCTACCTTCAAGCCTGTTCTTTATCCAGATGGCTAGTTCTCCCTGCTTTCCATGTGATCTAACCTTGCTAACCAGTCAACCATGAGGGACCTTATCGAATACCTTACTGAAACCCATATAGATCATGTCCACCGCTCTGCCCTCATCAATCCTATTTGTTACTTCTTCAAAAAACTCAATCAAGCTTGTGAGACATCATTTCCCATACACAAAGCCATGCTGACTATCCCTAAATTGTCTGTGTTTTTCCAAATACATATAGATCCTGTCCCTCAGGATTCCCAACAACTTGTCCACCACCAATATCAGGCTCACCTGTCTATAGTTCCCTGGCTTGTCCTTTTCACCCTCCTTAAATAGTGGCACCAGTTAGCCAACCTCTAGTCTTCTGGCACCTCACTTGTAACTATCGATAATACAAACATCTCAGCAGGGGGCCCAGCAATCACTTCCCTAGTGTCCCACAGAGTTCTAGGGTCCACATACAGGCTGCCTTGCTGATCTTTGATGGGCCCTATTCTCTCCCTAGTTACCTTTTGTCCTTTATGTAGTTATAAAATCTCTTGAGATTCTCCTTAATCCTATTTGCCAAAGCTATCTAATTTCCCCTTATGGCCCTCCTGATTTTCCTCTTAAGGCATAGTCATAGTCATAGAGATGTACAGCATGGAAACAGGCCCTTTGGTCCAACCTGTCCATGCTGACCAGATATCCCAACCCAATCAAGTCCCACCTGCCAGCACCCAGCCCATATCCCTCCAAACCCTTCCTATTCATATACCCATCCAAATGCCTTTTAATTGTTGTAATTGTACCAGCCTCCACCACTTCCTATGGCAGCGCATTCCATACACATACCACCCTCTGCATGAAAATGTTGCCCTTAGGTCTCTTTTACATCTTTTCCCTCTCACCCTAAACCTGTGCCCTCTAGTTCTGGACTCCCCCATCCCAGGAAAAAGACCTTGTCTATTTATCCTATCTATGCCCCTCATGATTTTATAAACTTCTATTAGGTCACCCCTCAGCCTCCAATGCTCCAGGGACAACAGCCCAAGCCTATTCAACTTCTCCCTATAGCTCAAATCCTCCAACCCTGGCAGATCTTTGTAGATCTTTTCTGAAACCTTTCAAGTTTCACAACATCCTTCTGATAGGAAGGAGATCAGAATTGAACACAATATTCCAAATGTGGCCTAACTAATGTCCTGTACAACTGCAACATGACCTCCCAACTTATATACTCAATGCTTCAATAAAGGAAAGTATATCAAACGCCTTCTTCACTATTCTATCTACTTGAGACTCTACTTTCAAGGAGCTATGAACCTGCAATTCAAGGTCTCCTTGTTCAACAACACTTCCTTGGACCTTACCATTAAGTGTAGAAGCACTGCTAAGATTTGCTTTCCCAAAATGTAGTACCTCACACGAAATTAAACTCCATCTGTTACTCCTCAGCCCATTGGCCCATCCTGTTGTAATCTGAAGTAACCTTTTTTTGCTGTCCACAACACCTCCAATTCTGGTGTCATCTGCAAACTTACTAACTAGTCCTCTTATGCTCACATCCAAATCATTTATATAAATGATGAAAAGCAGTGGACCCAGCACCAATCCTTGTGGCACTCCACTGGTCACAGGCCTCCAGTCTGAAAAACAACCCTCCACCACCACCCTCTGTCTTCTACCTTTGAGCCAGTTCTGTATCCAAATGGCTAGTTCTCCCTGTATTCCATAAGATCTAACCTTGCTAATCAGTCTCCCATGGGGAACCTTGTCGAACACCTTACTGAAGTCCATATAGATCACATCTACTGCTCTGCCCTCATCAATCCTCTTTGTTACTTCTTCAAAAAAACTCAATCAAGTTTGTGAGACATGATTTCCCACACACGAAACCATGTTGACTATCCCTAATCAGTCCTTGCCTTTCCAAATACATGTACATCCTGTCCCTCAGGATTCCATCCAACTTGCCCACCACCAACAGCAGGCTCACTGGTCTATAGTTCCCTGGCTTGTCCTTACCACCTTTCTTAAATAGTAGCACCATGTTAGCCAACCTCCAGTCTTCCAGAACCTCACCTTGACGGTTGCTGATACAAATATCTCAGCAAGGAGCCCAGCAATCACTTCCCTAGCTTCCCAGAGAGCTCTAGGGGACACCTGATCAGGTCCTGGGGACTTATCCACTTTTATGCGTTTCAAGACATTCAGCACTTCTTTCTCTGTAATAATGGACATTTTCAAGATGTCACCATCTATTTCCCCACATTCAATATCTTCCATATCCTTCTACATAGTAAACATTGATGCAAAATACTCATTTAGCATCTGCCCCATCTCCTTCAGCTCCACACAAAGGCTGCATTGCTGATCTTTAAGGGGCCCTATTCTCTCCCTAGTTACCCTTTTGTCCTTAATATTTTGTGAAACCCCTTCTGATTCTCCTTAACTCTATTTAGCAAAGCTATCTCATGTCCTCTTTGTGCCCTCCTGATTTCCCTCTTAAGTATAACTCCTACTGCCTTTATACTCTAAGGATTCACTCAATCTATCTTGTCTATACGCGACATATGCTTCCTTCTTTTTCTTAACTAAACCCTAAATTTGTTTCGTCATCCAGCATGGCCCACACTTACCAGTTTTTCCTTTCACCCTGACAGGAATATACAGTCTCTGAACTCTCATTATCTCATTTCTGAAGGCTTCTCATTTTCCAGCCGTCCCTTTACCTGCGAACATCTGCCCCCCAATCAGCTTTTGAAAGTTCTTGCTTAATACCGTTAAAATTAGCCTTTCTCCAATTTAGAACTTCAACTTTTAGATCTGGTCTATCTTTTTCCATCACTACTTTAAAATTAATAGAAGTATGGTCACTGGCCCCAAAGAGCTCCCCCATGACACATTAGTCACCTGCCCAGCCTTCTTTCCCAGGAGCAGGTCAGGTTTTGCACCTTCTCTAGTAGGTTCATCCAAATACTGAATCAGAAAATGTTCTTGTACATGCTTAAATTCCTCTCCATCTAACCCCTTAACACTATGGCAGTCCCAATCTATGTTTGGAAAGTAAAAGTCCCCTACCATAACCACCCTACTATTCTTACAGATAACTGAGATCTCCTTACCAATTTGTTTCTCAATTTCCCATTGACTTTTTGGAGGTCTGTAATCCAATCCCAATAAGGTGATCATCCCTTTCTTATTGCTCAGTTCCACCCAAATAACTTTCCAGGGTGTATTTCTAGGAATATCCTCCCTCAGCACAGCTGTAATGCTATCCCTTATCAAAAAGGCCACTCCCCCTCCTCTCTTGCCTCCCTTTCTGTCCTTCCTTTAGCATTTATATCTGGGAACATTAAGCTGCAATCCTGTCCATCCCTGAGCCATGTTTCTGTAATTGCTATGATATCACAGTCCCATGTTCCCAACCATGCCTGGAGTTCATCTGCCTTCCCTGTTAGGCCTCTTTAATTGAAATAAATGCAGTTTAATTTATCAGTCCTACCTTGTTCTCTCCTTTGTTGCTGCCTGCCCTGACTGTTTGACTTACTCATTTTCCCAACTATACCAGTCTCAAACTGATCTCTTTCCTCAGTATTTCCTTGGGTCCCACCCCCTCACCTTACTGGTTTAAATCCTCCCGAGCAGCTCTAGCAAATCTCCCTGCCAGTATATTAGTCCCTTTCCATTTCAGGTGCAATCTGTCCTTCTTGTATAGGTCACTTTTATCCCAGAAGAGATACCAATGATCCAGAAATGTGAATCCTTCTCCCGTACACCAGCTCCTCAGCCATGCATTCATTTGCTCTATCCTCCATTTCCTACCCTCACTAGCTTGAGGGTAATCCAGATATTACCACTCTCGAGGACCTCCTTTTTACATTCCTGCCTTACCCTCTATATTCTCCATTCAAAATCTCATCCTTTTCCCTTCCTATGTCTACAATGACATCCTGCTCGGCCCTCTTCCCCCTTGAGAACATTCTGCACCCTCTCCGAGACATCCTTGATCCTGCCACCAGGGAAGCAACACACCATTCTGATTTTTCTCTGATGGCCACACAAATGTCTGTCTGTGCCTCGGACTAGAGAGTTCCCTAATACAAATCAATCTCTTGGAACCTGACGTACCCCTCATTATATTAGAGCCAGTCTCAATACCAGAAACTTGGCTGTTTGTGCTGCATTCCCCTGAGAAACCATCACCTCCTCACATTTTCCAAAACAGCATACTTGTTTGAAATGGGGATAACCATAGCAGACTCCCACATGACCTACTTACCTCTCTTACCTATCTTGCAGTCGACCCATCTATGTTACTATCTATGACTTTTTCCTCGCTCTTGTAAAGTCCTCATTGCCTCTTACAGTCGCTCCAACCGATCCATTTGATCTGATAGGATTCGCAACCAATGGCATTTATTGCAAATATAATCCTCAGTAACAAGTAAACTCTCCCTAAACCCCCACATCCAACAAGAGAAGCATATCATTCTAAGTGCCATTTTTGCTTCTTCCAATCTGCAGACCCAGAAAATAGCACCATCTTATTGCTCTACAAAACAAAGCTCCAGGCTAGTGTAATACTTACGGCTTATATTTTTAAGTTTATTCAAGAGACATATCTCAATAAAACACATAATCAAGAAAGAACCACTCTACTCACTACTGCAGACGTAGAGCAAGGCCACACTTAAAACTATTCATTTATCTGTATCTGTGCTCTGACCTCTCCCAAACTGATTCCTTTGTGATCAGTTGTGAATTTCACTGTTTATTAACTTTCCTCGACACACTCCAATGTCCAGTGATACATGAATTCAACACCAAAAGGCAGTAACTGCGCAGGTTCACTGCTGTTTCAGTTAGCAGTGTGGGTTTCTTTCTCTTGTCTCTCTTGCACTGAACTGATGGTGTACTGCCTTTTGGATGTAAGTTTGTTCTCTGAGCTGAAAGGTTTGTTTTCAGACATTTCGTCACCATACTAGGTAACATCATCAGTGAGCCTCTGGTGAAGCACTGATGGTATGGCCTGCTTTTTATTTCTGTGTTTAGGTTTCCTGGGGCTGGTGTCATCATTTCCTGTGATGTCATTTCCTGTTCTTTTTATCAGGGGGTGGTAAATACGACC
The DNA here is from genome assembly GCF_047496795.1 of Chiloscyllium punctatum. Lineage (NCBI taxonomy): Eukaryota > Metazoa > Chordata > Chondrichthyes > Orectolobiformes > Hemiscylliidae > Chiloscyllium > Chiloscyllium punctatum. The sequence goes on along the minus strand of NC_092777.1, from coordinate 62,175,815 downwards.
CAAGTCAATGTTTGTTGAGGGAGTTCTGATTGGAATGCCATTCTTCTAGTAATTCTTGTGTATGTCTCTGTTTGGCTTGTCCTAGGATAGATGTGTTGTCCCAGTCGAAGTGGTGTCCTTCCTCATCTGTATGTAAAGATACTAGTGAGAGTGGGTCCTGTCATTTGTGGCTAGTCAACGTTCACGTATCCTGGTGGCTAGTTTTCTACCTGTTTGTCCAATGTAGTATTTGTTACAGTTCTTGCAAGGTATTTTGTAAATGACATTAGTTTTGCTTGCTGTCTTTATAGGGTCTTTCAAGTTCATTAACTGCTGTTTTAGTGTGTTGGTGGGTTTGTGGGCTACCATGATGCCAAGAGATCTGAGACTGCCAGATGTCTTTTGGCAGTTCTCGCTCAACTAGGAGGAAGTGAGGACTGCAGATGCTGGAGACCACAGTTGAAAAGTGTGGTGCTGGAAAAACACAGCAGGCCAGGCAGCATCCGAGGAGCAGATGCCCTTCTTCAGGAATGATGCTGGTGTGCCAAATGGGCTGAGATAAAAGGTAGGGGGGGAGGGAATTTGGGGGAGGGGCGCTGGGATTACGATTGGTGGAAGGAGGCAAGGGTGAGAGGCCGGAGAGGGGGTGGGGATGGAGAGGTCGGGAAGAAGATTGCAGGTCAAGAGGGTGGTGCTGAATCCGGGGGTTGGGACTGAGATAAGGTGGGGGAGGGGAAATGAGGAAGCTGGAGAAATCTACATTCATCCCATGTGGTTGGAGGGTTCCTAGGCAGAAGATGAGGCCTCTTCCTCCAGGCGTCATGTGGTCAGGGTCTGGCGATGGAGGAGGCCAAGGATCTGCATGTCCTTGGCGGAGTGGGAGGGGGAGTTAAAGTGTTCAGCCACAGGGCAGTTGGGTCGGTTGGTGCGGGTGTCCCAGAGGTGTTCCCTGAAATGTTCCACAAGTAGGCACCTGTCTCCCCAATGTAGAGTTCTCTCTCAACTGTTCAATTTCTGGTTTTATATTCCAAACATCAGATCATTTCATTGGGTCTTAATATTGTCAAAATATCAAATTCAAACTTGATTGGAGTCTGGTATCTTGGGGCATAATTTAAACTGATTGGCCAAATTTGAATTCATTTTTGTCTCATGGCAACCCAGCCAGTGCTAGCTGTTCTGACCAAACGTTACATTGTTATCTTATTTTGGACTCTCTGTGTTTCTTTAAGGCCTTGTCAGTTTTCAACTCTCTTAAAAGTACAGTACCCTTTATACCTTCATAACACTTATAATTTGAGGGCTATTTATTTACCATCTGGGCAAGAGCAAGTACAGGTAGAGAAGCAGCTGCCACCCACATGCCCAACTGCCAGAGCTCTTAAGACTAGTTAAGACAGTGCTTCACTTAAAATCAACCCTCCAATCCTCAAATTGCCCCAAAACGTTCACCACTGACCTTACTACTGCCATCCAATTCCATTTCCTCAATTGAACCCAATGATCTTGTCCTCACTTCATGACAAAGTTAACAATAAAATTCAAAACAGGAAACAAGTTGATCCAGCAGCTCACAGCTAGCCAACTATTGAATAATTAATAAAAATGATTAAAGAATCACATGACTGTCTCATGTCCAGCATGCCTACTAACAGTAACACTAACATCATGCTAACTAACCATCATCTGTCCTAACACTTCTGCAAATATTTCAGCTGGGAGGTACAAACTGCTGAGTTTCTACTGAGGACAGTTCAGATGGCTTTAACTTTGGGCTCTGAGGGTTCAGCTGAAAATTACAGATCCTGGGATGGATCAAACAGTCAGCTGTGGGTCACTCAACGCCATTCTCAGAGCAACTGATGAGCAACAGGCTGCCTGTCATCACCAGAGACAAAAGAGGGATCTCTCCCACAGAAACTGGTCTATTTTTCTAGAATGGCTCAAGAAATAAAGTAAAAGATTTCTACCAACATTGGGTCTCAGAGCCAAGCTGGCAGTATTTGAACTTCCAGATCATTATTATGTACAGACATAAAAGGTTCCAATTTGTCATCAGAGGGAATGTTAACAGAGCTGACCACCTATTCCCTATGGACAAAAGGATCTCCATCCTCTTTTCCACAGACTTCCAGTGTTCCAGTGATTTCCAGGTAAGTGTCCATGAGACATCTGCGGTAGCCTGGGCACTGAAAACAAAATCGACATCTAAAAGCCCTATGGTAGAATCAGAACACGCCATTGTCCTGCCACAGACTGGCATCAGTAGCAGCCCATCTCCCTGTCCTAGATCCCATGTGCAATCCCAGTGAGTCAGCATTTGTAGACACCTTTCCTAGCTGCTGAGTTACATGTGATTCCAGTAACTTGTGAAAGTGAGTTTGAATGAGTAAGTCCCTCTGAATGCTAAGGGTTCATTTGTGAGTGAAGGAAAGACTGTGAGAAAGTGTATAGTAAAATAATCTGCATGTCATCATCCAACATGAGAGAGTAGATGGAGGTTACATGAAGATTCTTTGCTTGGAACTGAAATCTAGTGATTTCTCTTGAAGTCACAGAGTCATAGAGATGTACAGCATGGAAACAGACCCTTCGGTCCGACCCGTCCATGCCGACCAGATATCCCAACCCAATATAGTCTCACCTGCCAGCACCCGGCCCATATCCCTCCAAACCTTTCCTATTCATATACCCATCCAAATGCCTCTAAAATATTGCAATTGTACCAGCCTCCACCCTTCCTCTGGCAGCTCATTCCAAACACGTACCACCCTCGGCGTGAAATACTTCCCCAGGTCCTTTTATATCTTACCCCTCTCACCCTAAACCTATGCCCTCTAGTTCTGGACTCCCCCACCCCAGGGAAAAGACTTTGCCTATTTACCCTATCCATGCCCCTCATAATTTTGTAAACCTCTAAGGTCACCTCTCAGTCTCCGACACTCCAGGGAAAACAGCCCCAGCCTGTTCAGCCTCTCCCTATAGCTCAAATCCTCCAACCCTGGCAACATCCATGTAAATCTTTTCTGAACCCTTTCAAGTTTCACAACATCTTTCCATATGGAAGGAGACTAGAATTGCATGCAACATTCCGACAGTGGCCTGACCAATGTCCTGTACAGCCGCAACATGACCTCCCAGCTCCTGTACTCAATACACTGACCAATAAAGGAAAGCATACCAAATGCCCTCTTCACTATCCTATCTACATGCGACTCCACTTTCAAGGAGCTATGAACCTGCACTCCAAGCTCTCTTTGTTCAGCAACACTCACTAGGACCTGACCATTAAGTGTTACTTATGTCCTGTTAAGATTTGCTCTCCAAAAATGCAGCACCTCGTATTTATCTGAATTAAACTCCATCTGCCACTTCTCAGCCCATTGGCCCATCTGGTCCAGATACTGTTGTAATCTGAGGTAACCCTCTTCGCTGTCTACTACACCTCCAATTTTGGTGTCATCTGGAAACTTACTAACTGTACCTCTTATGCTCACATCCAAATCATTTATGTAAATGAATAAAAGTAGAGCCCAGCATTGATCCTTGTGGCACTCCACTGGTCACAGGCCTCCAGTCTGAAAAACAACCCTCCACCACCACCCTTTGTCTTCTACCTTTGAGCCAGTTCTGTATCCAAATGGCTAGTTCTCCCTGTATTCCATGAGATCTAACCTTGCTAATCAGTTTCCCATGGGGAACCTTGTCGAAAGCCATATAGATCACATCTACCACTCTGCCTTCATCATTGAGTAAAGCCTGAGAAATAGTAAATGTTCAAATAACACTTGTACAGGAGGCGTGAGATAGATGAAGGAATGAACTTGAAATCCAGAATTAAAAAGAAAGATCCCTTGGTAAAAGAGCAGAATGGGTTCAGGCACAGAAAGCTGAGAACAGCTCATGTACAACCAGTCCAATTGGACCAGGGTTTTGAGCACAGTCATTCAGGGTTAATGATATACTGAGCAAAAATGTGATCATATTTGGTCATTCTTCCAAGCAATAGACTCAATAATATGCAAGGTATAAAATATCCAGACAAAAGAGTACTACAAAACGGTTTTTTATATAGCACCATTAACACAACAAAATGTCCCAAGTGCTTTGCAAGGGTATTGGAAACAAAATTCAACAGTGACTCTGATATTTGAAACAGCTTCATCAGGAATAAAAGGTAGCTATGAGGAATGCACTAAGTAAGAAACATGTTAGAGGCAGAGATCCAAAGTTTGAGAGTTTAGGGTCCAGGCAGCTGAAAGCATGATCACCAAATAATGGAAATTAAAATCAAGAGACCAAATATGAAAGGGGCTCAGGTAACATTAGAGTTTTGTAAGGTTGGAGACAATTAGAATAAGGGAGGGGAGCACCTGAAGAATTTTAATATGGTTGAGGAATTTAGGGTGTCCTTAACTGCAAGACAAACATGGCATAATGGTGATGGCTGATTGGGTTTGTAGAATGAGGATAAGAATGGGGTGGGTAGCAGTACTTAGAGTAATCAAGTTCAAAAATGCATGAATGAGGGTTTGGCAGTAAATGAGCCAGAGTAGGGCTCCTGTTACAGAAGTGGAAAAAGGTGCTGTCCGTGGTGGTACTGCTGTGGTTGAAAGCAGATTACAGTCTGAAACATGACCTCAAAAGGTTTTGAACATTTTGTCTGAGTCTCAGGCTGTTGCCAGAGAGAGAGAGCTGAAATCAGTAGTTAAGGAATACTGTTTACTGCTGTCGAAAGAAGGCAAGGGCTTTGAAGTCCTGATAGTTATTGACAAGCGATTTTTCCTCATCTGGCACTCAAATCAAGAATCCTCAACAGCCCAAAATCAATAGGAATCAGGGAAGAAAAAGCTCTGCTGGTTGGAATCATACTTGACAACAAAACAAAATAGTTGTGGTTGGAGGTCAGTCATCTCAGCAGGAGTTCCTCTGAGTAATAACCATCCCTCTAAGATCAGTAGTTTGCTGACAATTTCACAATGAACACCATCTGTGACTCTTCAGATACTGAAGCTTTCAGTGTTCAAATAAGCAAGACCTGGAGAACATCCATGTAACATTAAGTTACATCTGTGTCAGAGGGCCAGGCAGTGAGAGTGTCCAATATAAGAGAATTTAACTCTCCTTTCGATATTCAATAGCATCACCATCACTGATTTGCTCAATGTAAACATGTGGATTGGGGTCAACAACTGACCAGAAACTGAAACTGGCTGAATAACAATAAAAAATATTGTGGCTCTCGGAACAGGTCAGAGGCTAGGAATCCTGCAGCATAAGAGTCACCTCCTGACCTCTCCCCTCCACTCCCCTCCCCCCCCCCCAAAGCCTGTCCACAATCTGCAAGATACCAGTCAGAAATATGATAGAATAATCCCCATTTGCCTGGATGTGTTCAGCTGTCTGACTCTACTTAAGCAGTACGACACCATCAAGATTAGAACAGCTTGATTGATTAGCACCACATCTACCACTTTCAAAATTCACTCCCTCCATGACTGATCAGTGCCACCTACCAGTCATATACTGTGTACAACAGGCACTGCATTAACCCACCAAGGTTCATCTGACGGCATCTTCCAAACCCATGACATCCACCATCTGGAAGGAAAGCAAATGTCATAGGAACATCAGCACCTGCAAGTTCCCCCGAGTCTCTCATCACCCTGGCTTGGAAATGGATCACCATTCCTTCAGTGTACTTGGGGTAAAAATTCTGGATATCCCTCTTCAACAGCATGTGGATATATCTTACACATACAAGGCAATGTTTCAAGTACACAGCTTGTCATCTGCTTCTCAAGGACTCAAGCAATGGTACCTACAATGCATAAGTGAATAAAAAGCAAGTTCTCCAGTTTTCAATGCAACTGATACTGACACCATTACAGTGCATTCAAAGCAGCATTACAAAATACGGGTGTCATAAGTAATGAAAAAGGCAGACACTGAAAATTGAATAATAACTGATAACAAAAAATACTGGAGATCACAGCCGGCCAGGAAGCATCCATGGTGAGAAAGCAAGCTAACGTTTCGAGTCTAGATGAAACTGGTGCCAAAATTGGGAGATCTGTTTTGAAGACTAGTTAATCAAATGCCTGCCAGTTATATATTATGCAATCATACATTATAGTCAGGCAGACAATGTCCCAGACACCATCAACATCTCCACATGTCTTGTCGCACCAGCAGGTCAAGCTCAGCTGATCTGGTGGCATAGTGGTCTACAGTCAGGGAGAAGTAGCCCTGGGAGTCCTCAATATTGACTCCAGATCACAAAGTCTCATTGCTTCAGGTTAAATATGGGCAAGGAAACCTGCTGCCGATTACCATATACCATCCTCCCTTGGCTAATGATTCAGTTCTCCTACAGGTTGAAAAACACTTGGAGGAAGCACTGAGGGTGCAAGAGCACAAAACACACTCTGGGTGAGAGATTTCAATGTCCACCATGAACAGTCACTCGGCAGCAGCACTACTGATCAAGCTGGTCAGGTCCTGAAGGAAACAGTTGCTAGCCTGTGCCTATGGCAGGATATGAGGGAACCAAAAGGGATAAGCATCCTTGACGTGAACCTCACCAACCTTCCAGTTGCAGATGCATCTGCCCATGATGAGTATCAAGAGAGATCACCTCACAGTCCTTGTGGAAACAAAGTCCCACTTTCACATTGAGAATAACCTCCATCATGTTGTGTAATATTATCACCATGCTAAATGGGTCAGACTTTGAACAAATCTAGCAAGTAAAGATTGGGCATCCAATGAGATGCTGTGAACCATTAACAACAGTGGAACTGTACTCCAGCACAATCTGGTATACCCCCCAAATTAACCGTGATCATAAAACCAGGGGATCAACCCTAGTTCAATGTGAGGATATACCAGGAGCAGCCCCAGGCATACCTAAGAACATGGTGTCAACCTGGAGAAGCCACTGAAAAGGACTTCTTGCATGCCAAATAGCATTAGCAGCAAGTTATAAACAGAGCTAAATGATTGCACAACTAATGGATCAGATCTAAGCTCTGCTGTCCTGCTACATATAGTTAAGAATGGTGGCAATCAAAAACTCACTGGGGGCGGCAACTCCACAAATAGCCCCATCTACATTGATGGAAGAGCCCACTACATCAGTGTAAATGGTGAGGCTGAAGTATTCACAACAATCTTCAGCCTGAAGTGCCACGTGGATGATCCATCTCAGTCTCCTCCATAGGATCCCAGCATCACAGATACCAGTCTTTAGACAATTTGATTCACTCCATGTGAGAAAGAAACAATTGGAGGCATTCCATACCGCAAAGGGTACAGGCCCTGATAACATTCAAACACTTGTGCTCCAAAACTTGCCACTCCCCTAGCCAAGCTGTTCTGGTACAACCTAACAATATACTGTATACAAGAAGCAGGACAAATCCAACCCAGCCACTTACCAGCCGTTCAGTCTATTCTTGATCATCATGATGGGAAGTGTCATCAGTGCTAGCAAGCAGCACCTGCTCAGCAATAATCTGCTCACAATGATTGAATGATTTTGTTGTAATATGTATTTTACAGTGAGAAAAAGGGCTACTGAGAAAAGCTCACTCAGCTATTATAGCCTTTGTTCACACATGGGCAAGAGTTTAACCGTCAACCTGAAAGTCAACTTGATTCATCATATAAATATAGTGGCTACAAGAGCAGGTCAGATACTTGGAATGTTGCAGTGAATTACTCATCTCCTGACTCCCCAAAACCTGTCCATCATCTCCAAGGCACAAGTCGGGGACAAGTTCCAACAACACTCTAAGAACCTCGACAGAGCAGCCCACTTGAATGGCACCACATCCATAAGCATCCACTCCCTCCATCACCAAAGCTCAGTAGCAGCTGCGTACCAGCTACAAGATGGCACTGCAAAATTTCCGAAAGATCCTAGGGACAGAACCTTCTGTACTCACAGCCACTTCCATCTAGGACAAGGGCAGCAGATAATGGGGACACCAGCATCTACAGGTTCCCCTCCACGTCACCAACCATCCTGACTTGGAAAATTATCTCACTTCTTAAGTCCACTGGGTCAAAACGGTGGAATTCCCTGAGGGCATTGTGGCTGTATGTACAGCAAATGGATTAAGTAGACAGCTCACCACCATCTTCCCAAGGCCAATTACGGAAGGGGAATAAATGCTGGCCAACTCGCGACACCTCCACCCCGTGGGTGTAAAACAAAATCCCAAATCCTCTGATCTTTAATTCAAGTATTTGAACTGCGCAAAGCCGGTCCGATAGCTGCTCAGAGCATCCGCCAGACCGTCAACACCGCCTGTTTACTTCAGAACAAGTACCGATCTTAGTTTAGTTTGTAATGCTGACAATCAAACATTTTGCTGCTGGAGAACAATGTGACTATGTCGAGAAAAGCAAAAAAATACCTACATGCAATAGCAGACATGAAACTTGCAGCCAACGAGAAGGCGATTGGATAGGCAGATATTTGTCTGTTTCAAACAAAGCGGATTCAGTCATTAAAGTGACACGAAGTTTCATTTTTTAGAAACTTTTCTACGAACGCCGTGTTCGATAAGTTTATTCACTATCTCTAATTTTTAAACTCTGCTTACCGGTTTCCCACAAGGAAATCTTCCGTTGTCTTTTGACTTGCCCCACCAGGTTTAAAAGCATAAAACAGTCCAATTGCAGTGGACACTAATAGTACAGAGGCAAAAACAACATAATCCCAGGCGTGAAAGACATGATTCTCTGCCATAGCGCGCTCTAGATAAAGTTCAACAATGCGAAGAGCCGATGATTATTCTTCGAAAAAAATCAACACCCCCAGCTAAGTGATTCTTTCCTGCAACAGAAAAAACAATTGGACCACAGCGCATATTAATTATTAATTTGTCATGAAGACAACGTGATATAAAACAGCAACGATTTCTCCTTCAGCTAATCAAAAAATCTATACTCAATGACGTCTTCCGAAGTTTTGAGAGTGATTGGTCACGATATTCCCTTTTGCGGACCTGATTCAGGACAGGAACTACCTTTCACAAACGGGACATGTCACCTGGAGTGCAAAACTAGGCAGCTAGTTACAAACGTTTGAAACTGATGACTCAAACAAAACGGAAATGGATTTCTGTGCTCTCCAAAGAGAGAGACAAAAGGCCATAAATGATTTGTTTAAAGTAATCCAAGGTATTACTGTGGAAAATGTGTGTAAGTGTTGCTTCTGCAGAAGCCATAAGACTCAATATGCAGAACTGATGAGATTCAGTGTTGCATCAGCAGAAGTCATTGGGCTCAGCGATCAAGGGGGGGTTGGACACCACAGACAGATGTGGTAAACCAATTAGATTAGCAGCTTCACAGAGCAACTGCAACTGTCACTATGAAGGGGAAGTATAGAGAGACTCAGAAAATGATTAGATCAGATTCCCTACAGTGTCGAAACAGGCCCTTCGGCCCAACAAGTCCATACCGACCCTCCAAAGAGTAACCCACCCAGACCCATTTCCCTCTGACTAATGCACCTGACACTACGGGCAATTTAGCATGGCCAATTCACCTGACCTGCACATCTTCGGACTGTGGGAGGAAACCAGAGCACCCGGAGGAAACCCACGCAGACACAGGAGAATGTGAAGTCTCCACACAGACAGTCACCTTAGGCTGGAATCGAACCTGGGACCCTGGTGCTGTGAGGCAGCAGTGCTAACCACTGAGCTCCTGTGCTGCCCCAGTATAAATATGTATACTGTATAGACATGCACTAATGTTATTCAGGGGTGTGCCTACGTTTTTTTGACACTCACTCTTGCAAGAACGTATGAATAAAGACTGCTTCGGAATTTGATTCAGACTAAAATTATTTGGCAGTGAGCTTCGTTTCTCACAATTGGGGGCCTGGTCCAGGATACTGTCATCACCAGCAGAGTGGTCACCATCGACGACTGGGAATATGTGTCATGTTCCTTTTAGAATGGTCCTGTGTCTTTCATCGGTGAGTGCCCCGTCCGGTCGACTGACAAGGATCCTAGGGGAGTCATTCTGAACCAGGGCAGGACAATAAGGCAGGGGCGGAACAGTAGGCACAGCTGCAGTCAGGCAAACTCCATACACGGACCCAGGTAATTAAAGAGACTTTTAAGTATTGCCTTGGTGACTGGGAGTATGATACCTGTCAAATTAAGGGACTGACTGGTTGAACACTGGGATGGAAAGGAAGCAAGAATAAGACGCCTGGGAAAAAGGGTAAAGAGGTCCCGGATAACATCCCTTCAGAAAGTCCGTTGGGAAGGATGTTGAGGAATTGGAAACATAATTGTTGTACAAGGGAGAAGGATCAGAAAAGTATGATAAAGTATTATTGTTTTGTTTGGACCAAAGAGAGTATTCGTCTTTTGGCCGAAATATGGGTCGGACGAGGATTGGGTCTGTCAATTGTTGAAGTTATTTGCTAATGAAAAACAACCATTCTGTAAAGAGGTGTCCGACTATGCCTCCTGCTGGTAGGGCAGTTGTGACAAATTTGTATAGCATGAAAACTACGGGGGAGGACGATGAGGAACGGGTAAAGGTAGTGAGGCCAAAAGTTCCCAAAACCAGGATTGATGAAGGAATTAGAACAATGTAAGAAAGATATTAAGAACTATCCGCTCCCGAACTCTAAGGAACAAAACCCCAAGACAAATCAATATCCTTTATGGGAAGTCCCCATAGGAATGGGCGAGATTGGCTTTGTGAGCACCCCTTTGACGAGCAGAGAGGTTAGGACCTTTAAGAAGGAAATTAAATTCCTTATTGAAGATCCTGTTGGTCTTTCTGAACAAGTAGATCAATTCCTAGATCCCAGTTTATACGCTTGGATGGAATTGATGTCTATTTTGAATATTCTCTTCACAGGAGAAGCGAGGGGAATGATTAGAGGGGCAGCTATGTGATTGTGGGAATGAGAACCACCCCCCCCCCCCCCGGGGCGGGAGTCATACCAGCCAAACAGAAGTTTCCCAATACAGACCCAGGATGGGGGAATAATAATCTAGATCAGATGAAGGACCTCAAAGACTTAGTAATAAAAGGAATTAGAGAAGTAGTCCGTAAATCTCAGCATTTAACAAAGGCATTTAAGGTCCGACAAGAGAAAGATGAGACTCCCTCAGCATTTTTACAGAGAGTATGGGACTCAATGAGAAAGTACTCGGGTACGAACCCTGAGGATCCAGTAACACAGGGCCTCCTCAAAGAACAGTTTGTGACTAAAGCATAGTCGGATATCCAAAAGAAAATTCAGAAAATAGAGGGATGGAGTGAGAAATCATTGGATAAATTATTAAGAGAGGCACAGAGAGTGTTTGTAAAGAGAGAGGATGAGAAGCAAAACCAGAAGGCGAAAATGATGGTAGCCACAGTTGATGAGGTAGTCAAGAAAAGAGTGGAACCGGTAGTAAGCAACCGGAGCGGTGGCTGGCAGCATGTTGAAAATAGAGGTCGGGGAAGAGAAGGAGGAGGACCCATTAGGGGGTCCACTCGACAGGGACAGGGATTAAGGTGGAAATCTCCACGGGCAGGATGTTACTACTGTGGAAAGACAGGTCATTTTAAGCGGGAGTGTCTGGAGCTGAAAAGGGAAGAGAGGGCAATACCGCTTATGAACTTTGATGAAGAATAGGGGCATCAGGGGTTCCTGCCCCCAGGGACCCACCGGGAACCTTTGATAAACCTAAAGGTGGGAACCTCATAAAGAGGATACAGTTTTTTTAGTAGATACGGGGGCAGCATGATCATCTTTATCTTTTATACCCAAAGGACTACAATTTACAAAACAACAGATAATGGTGTCCGGAATGAAGGGATTTAAAGTTCCTGTATTTGAAACTATGACGATTGAAAGTAATGAAGGAAAAATTGAGGGACAATTGTTATACATTCCAGACATAGGAAGTAGTTTGTTAGGAAGAGACTTAATTATACTATTAGGACTAGGGATCGGGGTGCAACCGATAACTAGTACTAAAAATGGCCCTTTTAACCGAGGAACAGGAAAAGCAAATAGATTCCACGGGTATGGGCACAGGAAGGCATGTCGATTAGATAACTTACAGTGTGGAAACAGGCCCTTCGGCCCAACAAGTCCACACCGCCCCGCTGAAGCGTAACGCACCCATACCCCTAACCTAATACTACGGACAATTTAACATGGCCAATTCACCTGACCTGCACATCTTTGGACTGTGGGAGGAAACCGGAGCACCCGGAGGAAACCCACGCAGACACGGGGAGAACATGCAAACTCCACACAGTCAGTTGCCTGAGGCGGGAATTGAACCCGGGTCTCTGGCGCTGTGAGGCAGCAGTGCTAACCACTGTGCCACCATGCCGCCCCCTCTCCAGATCAGCTTGAAACAGGTGGGGGGAGATGGTATGTGAGAGACAATACCCAATTTCAACCGAAGGAAGAAGGGGGTTACAACCTGTGATTGAGGGGTTAATTAGGGATGGCCTGCTGGAACCCTGCATGTCCCCCTGTAATACCCCCATTTTGCCAGTAAAGAAAGCAGATGGTACCTATCGTGTGGTACAAGACTTAAGGGCGCTTAACAGGATAGTACAGACTTGACACCCGATAGTCTCTAATCCTTATACCCCCTTGAGTAAAGTCCCACACAACCACATGTGGTTCCATGTGGTGGACTGAAAGGACATCTTTGGGCATGCCCCCGGCAGAGGAAAGCAGAAACATGTTCACCTTTGAGTGGGAAGACCCAAGAACGGGGCGGAAACAGCGATATAGATGGACAGTGCTTCGTCAGGGATTCACTGAGTCCCCGAACTTGTTTGACCAGGTTTTAGAACAAAGTTTGGAAAAGTTTATAAGTCCCTAAGGGACAAATTTGCTGCAATATGTAGATGACCTACTGGTCACAGGAGAAGATGAGAAAGGAACAACGGAAGCAACTAACCAATTGCTAAATTTTCTGGGACAACAAGGATTGAGGGTCTCGAGGAACAAATTACAATATGTAGAAAGGGAAGTAAAATACTTAGGATACCTGGTCAGTGAAGGGAAAAAGGAAAATAAGTCCTGAAAGAATTGAAGGGATAGTAGGAATGCCACTCCCTTGGACTAAACAGGAATTGAGGAAATCTCTGGGGCTAACGGGATACTGTAGATCATGGATCGAGTCGTATGCCCAAAAGACAAAGAAATTATACCTTAAATTGCTGGAAGAAGAACCACAGCTGTTAAAGTGGACAGAGGAAGAAAAAGAATTAGTGGAAGGATTAAAGAAAAGTTTGATCCATGCCCCTGTCCTTGCGTTGCCTTCCCTAGATAAGCTCTTTCACTTGTCTGCCACCGTTGATAAGGGAGCAGCCCTCGGGGTCCTGATCCAGTAATGGATGAAACAGCCAGTAGCATTCTTTTCTAAATTATTAGATCCAGTTTCTAGAAGGTGGCCCGAGTGTGTACAGGCAATAGCAGTGACTGCGTTACTGGTGGAAGAAAGTCGAAAACTCACATTTGGTTGGGCATTGATAGTAAGCACCCCACATCAAGTATGGGCCATACTGAACCAGAAGGCAGGGCGGTGGCTTACAGACTCTAGGATTTTAAATATGAAGCAATTTTAATAGAGAAGGATGACCTTATGTTGATCACAGACACTTGTCTGAATCCAGCTACTTTTCTCTGGAGGGGAGAGGACATAGCTTCCTCAGACCCAAAACACGACTGACTTGACATCATAGAATATCAGACTAAAGTAAGAATGGACCTTAGGGACATCCCTCTCCACACAGGGGCCAGACTGTTCGTTGGTGGGTCCTCCAGAGTAATGGAAGGCAAAAGACACAACGGATATGCGGTAGTGGACGGAACAGAGGGGAGTGTAGTCGAGGGTGGTAGGCTGCCCAGTGACTGGTCGGCACAGACTTGCGAACTCTATACAGTAGAACGTGCTCTTAAGGCCCTGGAGGGGGTGGAAGGAACAGTCTACACAAATCCTAAGTATGCCTTCGGGGTGGCACACACATTTGGGAAAATATGGCAGGAGAGAGGACTAGTAAACAGTAGAGATAAAGAACTGGCCCATGAGGCACTAGTTCAGTAAGTATTGGAATCCCTTTTGCTGCCAACGGAGACAGCCATAGTCATCAGGGGGAGATGATCCCGAAACAAGAGGAAATAGGTTGGCAGATGAAGCTGCTAAGGAGACAGCTCTGAACCCACAGGTCACCCCAATATTTACCTTGGTCCCAACAATACAGGAACCTGCAGGGAGACCACTATTCAGTGCTAGGGAAGAGAAGAAGTTGGAGAAACTAGGGGCTATGAAAACGGTAGAAGGGAAATGGGTACTACCCGATAGTTGGGAAATGTTATCTAAGATGCTGATGTGGGAAATTATGGCTGTCCTACATCAGGGAAGTCATTGGGGAGTGCAGGCAATGTGTGATTTGGTTCTTAGGAAATATTGATGTAAAGGGATATACACGATTGCCAAACAGATATGTGAAGGCTGTGTAACATGTAAGAAGATAAACAAGAAGGTACAAAGGAAACAGATCCCAGGTGGGAGAGACCTTGGGCTAAGACCATTCCAGAGCATACAGGTGGATTACCCTGAATTGCCCCAGGTAGGAAGGCTAAAATACATGTTGGTTTTAGTAGACCATTTATCCGGTTGGGTGGAAGCATGCCCCCTGGCCGCAGCCACAGCAAGTGGGGTGTCTAAGATAATAGTTCCCCAGTACGGGATAGTGGAGCGTATAGACTCAGACCAGGGAAACCACTTCACCTCTAAGGTGCTCCAGGGAATAATGCAAAGCTTGGAAATCTCCTGGGATTTTCACACACCCCCGACACCCTCCATCTTCAGGGAGGGTCGAGAGGATGAACTAAACTCTTAAAAGACAGTTGTCCAAGTTGGTATTAGAGATCAGACTCCCCTGGACCCGATGTTTGCCGATAGTACTCCTACGAGTGCGAACGACTCCAAGGAAAGATTTGGGTTTGTCCCCTTATGAAATATTGTTTGGGCTGCCATACTTGGGACCGACGGGGGACTGTCGATCCCCGAGGCTAAGGACTTGTTCTTAAGAAAGTATATACTGGACCTGTCCTCCTCTTTGTCTTTTCTCAGGAGACAGGGTTTACTCACACAGACTCCACCTCTCGAATTTGCCGTTCATCCAATCTGGCCGAGAGATTGGGTCCTTGTGAAGTTATGGACAGAGGCTAAATTACAACCGGATTGGGAAGGGCCGTACCAGGCTCTTTTGACTACCAAAACGGCGATAAGGACGGCGGAGAGAGGTTGGACTCACCACACCAGAGTTAAGGGACCAGTGGAGTCTCTGGTTGAGAAAGAAGTCTGGACAGCCGAATCAACGAAAGAACCATTGAAACTCAGGCTAAAAAGACTTTGAGTAACTGATGATACAGTGGTGATGCAAGTGCAGGATAATTTCTATAAGATTGTATTTTCAGTGTCTTGGTGCTTCAGCACTATTTTTGGAATGAGGTGGATACTTAGGTATAGGATCTTAGCTCTCCTAGTCTTAGGGTTTCGTCGAACCTTGGTGTGGTCCTCTTACTTGGAAGTAATGGTCCTCGAGAGTGCTAATCCGCAAGTAATAGATACTGACGCTTGCAGCCTGATTGATTGTGGAAATGTAGAAAATCAGAGGCATTACAGCTAGTCAGAGATACATCTTAAGTCCTACGGGGATGGCCTTGGGGGTGGTACTTGGATTAATCCACTCATCACAGTACACTGGGGCCCCTTCTGGCCAGCTCTTGAGTGACCCGATAAAAAAGTGTAACCCAGTATATTTAATGATAAAGAAAACCACATGGCATGGACTGGTTCTGGGCGGAGACACCTATCAGGTCCAATTAAATGAAACATTTGGGAGAGAGATGAAAGCAAACAGAAAGGATTTCTCGGGCTGTTGTTTCCACATACAAGTGGGCAAAGGGAAGTGGCCAGTCGAAGTGAATGAAAAGAGCACTCAGATGCCACAGGTATATCCTTTCGCCCCTTCCAACGACCCTAAGGTGGTACAAATTACAGAGGTGAAGGACTTAAAACAAACCATCGAAATAGAAACTTGCTACGGGGATACAAATGCCTGGCTTGAATGGGTAAAGTACACTGTGAAAAGTCTGAGCAAAAGCAATTGCTCTGCATGTGCCTCCGGTAGGCCAGTGGCTCAGGTAGGCCGTGGGTCAGGTAGGCCAGTGGCTCAGGTAGGCCAGTGGCTCAGGTAGGCCAGTGGCTCAGGTAGGCCGTTGGTCAGGTAGGCCAGTGGCTCAGGTAGGCCAGTGGCTCAGGTAGGCCAGTGGCTCAGATAGGCCAATGGCTCAGGTAGGCCAGTGGCTCAGGTAGGCCGTGGGTCAGGTAGGCCAGTGGCTCAGGTAGGCCAGTGGCTCAGGTAGGCCAGTGGCTCAGATAGGCCAATGGCTCAGGTAGGCCAGTGGCTCAGGTAGGCCGTGGGTCAGGTAGGCCAGTGGCTCAGGTAGGCCAGTGGCTCAGGTAGGCCAGTGGCTCAGATAGGCCAATGGCTCAGGTAGGCCAGTGGCTCAGGTAGGCCGTGGGTCAGGTAGGCCAGTGGCTCAGGTAGGCCAGTGGCTCAGGTAGGCCAGTGGCTCAGATAGGCCAATGGCTCAGGTAGGCCAGTGGCTCAGGTAGGCCAGTGGGTCAGGTAGTTCCCTTTCCACTCAGGTGGCAGTGAGACAGGAAGAGCATGAAATTTATGATAGCCCTGCATCAGCATAAGACTGCATGGAATAATGGGAATTGTACTTCCCTATTACTAATGTTCCCTCCCTTGGAGAAGAAAGATTTAAAAATCCCCCCCATGTTTTTGGCCATGGTTGGAAATCACATGTCGTGTGTTGGCAGACAAGGTCTCAATCAGTTCTGAGACTTGGTGGATCTGAAATCGTGTTTCAAAATTGAAAATGTGACCAGAACAGACAAGGGAGGGAACTACTCAGTGCTGCAGCTTCCCCGAGCAGATCTGTGGTGGTACTGTGGAGGGAGAATGCTGAGACCCACCTTACCTCCAGACTGGGGAGGCATATGTGCAGTCGTACAATTGGCAATCCCATTCACCTTGGCATTTGTAAAGGAAAGATTGTGACGAGGGATTCGGAGTAAAAGATCATTATTGGATACTTTTGTTGGTGACGGTATATATCTAGACTCTATAGGAGTTCCTAGAGGGGTGCCCGATGAGTTCAAAGTTCGCAACCAGATTGCAGCAGGCTTTGAGTCGGCTCTCTTCTGGTGGGTAACGGTCAACAAGTATGTGGATTGGATAAACTATATTTTCGATAATCAGCAGAGGTTCATTAACCACACTAGGGATGCAGTCAAGGGTATAGCAGAGCAGCTCAATGCAACCAGCAGAATGGCTTGGGAGAACAGAATGGCCTTGGACATGATCCTAGCTGAGAAAGGGGGCATGTGCGTGATGTCAGGGGGGAGCTGTTGTACCTTTATTCCAAATAACACAGCGCCCGATGGGTCAATTACTCGAGCCCTGGGGGGGTTGACTACCTTAGCAGAGGAGTTGTCTGAGAATTCGGGGTAGACACAACACTCACTGGGTGACTGGATTCATGGTTTGGGAAATGGAAGGGTATAGTAGTCCCCATACTCACCTCCTTGATCGTGGTTGCTGGAGTACTGATAGCTATAGGATGTTGCATCATACCTTGTGCACAGGGACTAACCCAGCGGCTGATTGAAACGGCCCTGACTAAATGAATGCCCCTAACAGGTAGTCAGCAAGAGGAACTCTACCTGTTGAACAATGAGGGGATGAGTGATCTTGAAGAAGTTTCTAAGATAGATGAGGTCTCAGGGATGCTGCTGGTGAATTTGGAGGCGAATTTGAGGAATGTGCAGAGGAACAACAATTATTTGCCTGAAAGAAAAGGGGGGATTGTGGAAAATGTGTGTAAGTGTTGCTTCTGCAGAAGTCACGTACTCAGAAGTCATAAGACTCTGTGTTGAATCAGCAGAAGTCATAGGACTCAGCTATCAAGGGGGGTTGCACACTAACAACAGGCCACAGACAGCTTCACAGAACAACTGCAACTGTCACTTATGAGGTAAAAGGGGAAGTACAGAGACACTCAGAGAAACTGTATAAATATGCACTAATATTATTCAGGGGTGTGCCTACCTTTTTGACACCCGCTCTTGCAAGAACGTATGAATAAAGACTGCTTCAGAATTTGACTCGGACTAAAATTATTTGGCAGTGAGCTTTGTTTCTCACATTACTGATTTGACACAAAACGGAAATTGCTGGAAGAGCTCAGCAGATCTGGCAGCATCTGTGGAGAGAAATCAGAGTTAGCGTTTCAGGGCGAGTGACTGAGTCCTGAGGACCTGCTGGGCTTTTCCACAAGATTGTGTTTTTGTTTCTGATTTACGGCATCCGGTGTTCTTTCGATTTTTATTACTGGTTCGAGATGGAGTGTGGATCATCTCTGACTATTTTTTTAATTGACCAGAAGGTAAGTGCAACTATGATTAGCAGTTGGGGAGGCTTTTGGACCATTGAGCCTGTCCAGCTCAGAATCTCCTCGACATTTTGAGGGGGCCTTTAGCTGTGATCAGTTCAGGTGGAGGATGTTCAGCAGCTGCTGTCCCTGGTTTTGCTGGCACACTTGTTTCTCCTCAATTTGGCTGCTAGAAGAGCATGTTGGCAAATTCTGAAAGCTTAAAGTGAAAGGAATTCATCTCCAAGGAACCAGCCCAGCATTGTCCTGGCCATGATGTAGCTGAAGGTGCAGCAAAATTGAGCAGAAGCAAATATATCAACAAACGAGGCACAGCAGCTGCTGAACATCCTCCATCTGAACTGATCACAGCTAAAGGCCCCCTCAAAATGCCGAGGAGATTCAGAGCTGGACAGGCTCAATGGTCCAAACAGCCTCCCCAACTGCTAACCATCGTTGCATTTACCTCCTGCTCAATGAAAACAAACAAGAGTCAGAGCTGACCCACACTCCATCTCAAACCAGTAATAAAAATTGAAAGAACGCCAGGTGTGTAAATCAGAAACAAAAACACAAGCTTCTGGAAAAGCCCAGCAGGTCTGACACATTTCAGGCCCAGTGACCCTTCCTCAGAACTCAGTCAGTCGACATGGTCAAAATTACTTCAGAACAGGACTTGTAACTCACACAGTTGGGCACTGCCTGTATTTTGCACGCAGGGTTTTGTGATTACAGATTACTTCAACCTGATCTGTGAAAATGCCTGATTAATGCAATTACCCCATGAAAGGCTTCATATCTCCCACATGTTGGGACCACATGCGCAAACAAAAGAAAACGACTTACGTCTACTCCAGGCGTGGTTTCAGCTTTTTCCGTTTCCATTGTAGAATTCTGATTTGAGTGAAGGTGGAAGGCAATGCAGCTCCTGGTAATCACAGTGAGTCTCCTGGTGAGCACGGTGAGTCCTGGTAAGCAAACCCTCCAGCAACCCCCTTTTTTTACCTTTGCACTCCTTGGAGGCTGTGTCTGAATCTGAGCTTCCACCCAACTCTTTAATTTAAATCTTCATGTCCTAGGATTATTCCGAGCACCCAGCATAGCCATTCCTAACCATCGTGTTGTTCCACTCTCTCAAGGCCAGAGTGCTTGTCGATGACTCTGTTTCTGCAGTAGGCTGTGTCCTTCAATGCGCTATCATCTCCCACCCTTATATGTTCAGTTGCCTCCCCTCACAACTATTGTACCCACAGGATCCGTTGCCATTCTAGATGGAAGTGGTCATGGATTTGGAAGGTACTTTTCAAGGAACTTTGGGGAATTTCTGCAGTGCATCCTGTAGATAGTACATATTGCTGCTACTGAGCAGCGGTGGTGGAAGGGGTGGATGCTAATGGATATAGTGCCAAACAAGTGGACTGCTTTGTCCTGGATGGTGTCAAGCTTCTTGAATGTTGTTGGAGCCGCACTCATCCAGGCAAGTGGGGAATATTCGATCACACTCCTGACTTGTGT
Organism: Chiloscyllium punctatum; assembly: GCF_047496795.1. Lineage (NCBI taxonomy): Eukaryota > Metazoa > Chordata > Chondrichthyes > Orectolobiformes > Hemiscylliidae > Chiloscyllium > Chiloscyllium punctatum. The sequence continues at coordinate 62,155,807 of NC_092777.1, read as the reverse complement.
GAGGTGAGTTACTCGCCACAGTATTCCAAATATCTGACCTGCTCTTGTAGTCACTGTAATTATATGGCAAGTCTGGTTGAGTTTCTAGTCAATGGCAACCCTCAGGATATAGATAGTGGGGAATTCAGTGATGGTAACACCATTGAATGTGAAGGGTGGTGATTAGATAGCTCCAGAGCATAGAAGGGTTGAGGGGTGACTTTATAGAGATTTCTAAAATTATAAGAGGCATAGATAAGGTTGAAGAGTTCAAAACTAGAGGGCATATTTTTAAGATGACAGGAGAAAGTTTTAAAAAAACATGAGGAGCAACTTTTTTAAACAGAGAGTGGCTTGTGTATGAGTCATAGAGTCAAAGAATCATAGAGAAGTACAACATGGACACAGACCCTTCGGTCCAACTCGTCCATGTTGACCAGTTATCCTAAAGTAATCTAGTCCAATTTGCCAGCACTTGGTCCATATCCCTTTAAATCCTTCCTATTTATATACTCATCAAGATGCTTACGAAGAAGATTTGTAGCTCAGGTTGAGGTTCTGGTTGTAAGCTTGCACGCAGAGCTGAAGGTTTGTTTTCAGATGTTTCGTCACCGTACTAGGTAACATCATCAGTGAGCCTCCAGTGAAGCATTGGTGTTATGTCCCACTTTCTATCTATGTGCATATTTATATGATACATAAGTAGAAAGCGGGACACACACCAGGGCTTCACCAGAGGCTCACTGATGATGTTACCTAGTATGGTGATGAAACATCTGAAAACAAACCTTCCAGCTCAATGAGCAAACTTACAAACATCCAGATGCCTTTTAAATGTTGTAATTTTACCAGCCTCCAAAAGTTCCTCTGGTAGCTCATTCCATACACGCATTTCTGTCTAGGTGAAAATGTTGCACCTTTTAAAATTTTTCCACCCCCAACCCTAAACCTATACTCTCAAGTTCTGGACTACCCCACCCTGGGGAAAAGTCTTGTCTATTTATCCTATCCATGCCCCTCATGATTTTGTTAACCTCTATAAGGTCACCCCTCAGCCTCAAACGCTGCAGGGAAAATAACCCCAGTCTATTCAGCTTCTCCCTATAGCTGAAACCCTCCAACCCTGGCAACATCCTTGTAAATCGTTTCTGGACCCCTTTAAGTTTCACAACATCCAGTAGGAGGGAGACCAGAATTGCACACAATAATACAAAAGTATATTAACCAATGTCCTGTGCAGCTGCAAATTGTTTCAACTGATCTTTACTGTAAGAATAATAGGGTAATTATAGTAGGGGATTTTAACTTTCCAAATATAGACTGGGACTGCCATAGTGTTAAAGGTTTAGATGGAGAGGAATTTCTTAAGTGTGTACAAGACAATTTTCTGATTCAGTATGTGGATGTACCTACTAGAGAAGGTGCAAAACGACCTACTCTTGGGAAATAAGGCTGGGCAGGTGACTGAGGTGTCAGTGGGGGAGCACTTTGGGGCCAGCGACCATAAATCTATTCGTTTTAAAATGGTGATGGAAAAGGATAGACCAGATCTAAAAGTTGAAGTTCTAAATTGGAGAAAGGCCAATTTTGACGGTATTAGGCAAGAACTTTTGAAAGCTGATTGGAGGCAGATGTTCGCAGGTAAAGGCTCGGCTGGAAAATGGGAAGCCTTCAGAACTGAGATAACAAGAATCCAGAAAAAATATATTCCTGTCAGGGTGAAAGGAAAGGCTGGTAGGTATAGGGAATGCTGGATGACTAAAGAAATTGAGGGTTTGGTTAAGAAAAAGAAGGAAGCATATGTCAGGTATCGACAGGATAAATCGAGTGAATCCTTAGAAGAGTATAAAGAAAGTAGGAATATACTTAAGAGGGAAATCAGGAGGGTAAAAAGGGGACATGAGATAGCATTGGCAAATAGAATTAAAGAGAATCCAAAGGGTTTTTACAAATATATTAAGGACAAAAGGGTAACTAGGGAGAGAATAGGGTCCCTCAAAGATCAGCAAGGCGGCCTTTGTGTGGAGCCACAGAAAATGGGAGAGATACTAAATGAATATTTTGCATCAGTATTTACTGTGGAAAAGGATATGGAAGATATAGACTGTTGGGAAATAGATGGTGATATCTTGCAAAATGTCCAGATTACAGAGGAGGAAGTGCTGGATGTCTTGGAAACGGTTAAAAGTGGATAAATCCCCAGGAGCTGATCAGGTGTACCCGAGAACTCTGTGGGAAGCTAGAGAAGTGATTACTGGGCCTCTTGCTGAGATATTTGTATCATCGATAGTCACAGGTGAGGTGCTGGAAGACTGGAGGTTGGCTAATGTGGTGCCACTGTTTAAGAAGGGTGGTAAGGACAAGCCAGGGAACTATAGACCTGTGAGCCTGATCTCGGTGGTGGGCAGGTTGTTGGAGGGAATCCTGAGGGACAGGATGTACATGTATTTGGAAAGGCAAGGACTGATTAGGCATAGTCAACATTTCTTTGTGCGTGGGAAATCATGTCTCACAAACTTGATTGAGTTTTTTGAAGAAGTAACAAAGAAGATTGATGAGGGCAGAGCAGTAGATGTGATCTATATGGACTTTAGTAAGGCGTTCAACAAGGTTCCCCATGGGAGACTGACTAGCAAGGTTAGATCTCACGGAATACAGGGAGAACTAGCCAATTGGGTACAGAACTGGCTCAAAGATAGAAGACAGAGGGTGGTAGTGGAGGGTTGTTTTTCAGACTGGAGACCTGTGACCAGTGGAGTGCCACAAGGATCGGTGCTGGGCCCTCTACTTTTTGTCATTTACATAAATGATTTGGATGCAAGCATAAGAGGTGCAGTTAGTAAGTGTGCAGAGGACACCAAAATTGGAGGTGTAGTGGACAGTGAAGAGGGTTACCTCCGATTACAACAGGATCTGGACCAGATGGGTCAATGGGCTGAGAAGTGGCAGATGGAGTTTAATTCAGCTAAATGTGAGGTGCTGCATTTTGGGAAATCAAATCTTAGCAGGACTTATACACTCAATGGTAAGGTCCTAGGGAGTGTTGCTGAACAAAGAGACCTTGGAGTGCAGGTTCATAGCTCCTTGAAAGTGGAGTCGCAGATAGATAGGATAGTGAAGGAGGAGTTTGGTATGCTTTTCTTTATTGGTCAGAGTATTGAGTACAGGAGTTTGGAGGTCATGTTGCGGCTGTACAGGACATTGTTTAGGCCACTGTTGGAATATTGTGTGCAATTCTGGTCTCCTTCCTATCGGAAAGATGTTGTGAAACTTGAAAGGGTTCAGAAAAGACTTACAAGGATGTTGCAAGGATTGGAGGATCTGAGCTACAGGGAGAGGCTGAACAGGCTGGAGCTGCTTTCCCTGGAGTGTCGGAGGCTGAGGGGTGACCTTATAGAGGTTAACAAAATTATGAGGGGCATGGATAGGATAAATACCAAGTCTTTTCCCTGGGCTCGGGGAGTCCAGAACTAGAGGGCATAGGCTTAGGGTGAGAGGGGAAAGATATAAAAGAGACCTAAGGGGCAACCTTTTCACGCAGAGGATGGTACGTGTATGGAATGAGCTGCCAGAGGAAGTGGTGGAGCCTGGTACAATTGCAACATTTAAGAGGCATTTGAATTGGTATATGAATAGGAAGGGTTTGGAGGGATATGGGCTGGGTGCTGGCTGGTGGGACTAGATTGGGTTGGGATATCTGGTTGGCATGGACGGGTTGGACCGAAGGGTCTGTTTCCATGCTGTACATCTCTATGACTCTATAACTCTATGGTAGCTCTAATGGTTCAGCCACAAGTATGAATGGAAAGCTGTTCTTTTAGACCGTCAGTTCACTTGCTCTGTTGAACTGTCTGTAAGTCTGCCTTTGTTTGAAGTCTTAATAAGGCACACAAATCTGCAAAAGAATTTAGGTGTCAATCCTTGCTTGAGTTCAGAAAATAGTTGTCAGTGAAAAAAATAAATGGACAAACATTTATGTTTTATTAACAATTTTCACTTATATTTTGAGTGCGAGCAGCAGCTAAGGTAAGACTGTTTGTTTTAAAAGTACTTACCGGTAGCGGGCAGCGGTGTTTTTTTTCACTCTCTCTTCATAGAAAGAGCGGGAGCAGTAGGGGGGAAGTGACGACGACCAGAGAGGCAGCCGAGACCCGGAAGCAGGTAGAGCGTAAGCTTACCTGGGTAGGTTTGTTTCCCCTTTAAAAGCGCGCAGCTGAAGCTCCAGCTCCTCCAAGACCGTGTTAGGGAACTGGAGCTGGAGTTGGATGAACTTCGGATCATTCGGGAGGCAGAGGGGGTCATAGATCGGAGCTATAGGGAAGTAGTAACTCCAAAGATGGCAGATAGATGGGTGACAGTGAGGGGGACTGGGAGGAAGCAGCCAGTGCAGGGACCCCCTGTGGTCGCTCCCCTCAAGAACAAGTATACCGTTTTGGATGCTTGTGGGGGGGACGACTTACCAGGGGTAAGTAACGGGGCTCAGGCCTCTGGCACGGAGCCTGTCCCCGCTACTCAGAAGGGAAGGGTGGAGAAGAGCAGAGCAATAATAATTGGGGACTCGATAGTTCGGGGGACAGATAGGCGGTTTTGTGGGAACGAGAGAGACTCACGTTTGGTATGTTGCCTCCCAGGTGCAAGGGTACGTGATGTCTCTGATCGTGTTTTCCGGGTCCTTAAGGGGGAGGGGGAGCAGCCTGAAGTCGTGGTCCATATTGGCACCAATGACATAGGTAGGAGGAGTGCTGAGGATGTTAGACAGGCTTTTAGGGAGCTAGGTTGGAAGCTCAGAGTTAGAACGAACAGAGTTGTTGTCTCTGGTTTGTTACCCGTGCCACGTGATAGAGAGTCGAGGAATAGGGAGAGAGAACAGTTAAATGCGTGGCTACAGGGATGGTGCAGGAGGGAGGGATTTCGGTACTTGGATAACTGGGGTTCTTTCTGGGGAAGGTGGGACCTCTATAAACAGGATGGTCTGCACCTGAACCTGAGGGGCACCAGTATCCTTGGGGGGAGGTTTGCTAGTGCTCTTGGGGGGGGTTTAAACTAACTCTGCAGGGGCATGGGAACCCAGACTGTAGCTTTAGGGTGCAGGACCTGGAGTGTAGGGAGGTTAGGAATATGGCATCAATCTTAAAGGAGGGTGCCTGTAAACAGAAGAGTGGCTTGAAGTGTGTATACTTTAATGCCAGAAGTATACGAAATAAGGTAGGTGAACTCGCAGCGTGGGTTGGTACCTGGGACTTTGATGTTGTGGCTATTACGGAGATGTGGCTAGATCAGGGACAGGATTGGCTGTTGCAGGTTCCAGGGTTTAAATGTTTTAGTAGGGTCAGAGGTGGGGGTAAAAGAGGGGGGGGTGTGGCTTTGCTTGTCAAAGATAGTATTACAGCGGTGGAAAGGAAGATGGACGAAGATTTGTCATCTGAGGTAGTTTGGGTTGAGGTTAGGAATAGGAGAGGTGAGGTCACCCTGTTAGGAGTCTTTTACAGGCCTCCTAATAGTCCTAGAATCGTTGAAGAAAGGATTGCGAAGATGATTCAGGAGAAGAGTGACAGTAATAGGGTGATTGTTATGGGAGACTTTAACTTTCCTGATATTGATTGGGAAAGCTATAGCTCAAGTTCGTTAGATGGGTCAGTGTTTGTGCAATGTGTGCAGGAGAGTTTCCTGACACAATATGTAGATAAGCCAACAAGAGGTGAGGCCATACTGGATTTGGTTCTGGGTAACGAACCAGGCCAGGTATTAGAACTAGAGGTAAGTGAGCACTTTGGGGACAGTGACCACAATTCGGTGATTTTTACTCTAGTGATGGAGAGGGATAAGTGTGTACTACAGGGCAAGAGTTATAGCTGGGGGCAGGGAAATTATGATGCGTTGAGGCAAGATTTAGGATGTGTGGATTGGAAAAGTAGATTCCAAGGCAAGAGCGTAATTGATATGTGGAACTTGTTCAAGGAGCAACTATTGAGTGTCCTTGATAAGTACATACCTATCAGGCAGGGAGGAAAGGGTCGTGTGAGGGAGCCGTGGTTTAATAAGGAGTTGGAATCCCTTGTTAAATGGAAGAGGGCGGCCTTTGTAAAGATGAGGCGTGAAGGTTCAATAGGGGCGATTGAGAGTTATAAGGTAGCCCGGAAGGACCTGAAGAGAGAGCTAAGAGCAGCAAGGAGGGGACATGAAAGGTCCTTAGTGGGTAGGATTAGGGAAAACCCTAAGGCTTTCTATAGGTATGTTAGGAATAAAAGAATGACTAGGGAAGGAATAGGTCCAATCAAGGATAGTAATGGGAAGTTGCGTGTGGAGGCTGAAGAGATTGGGGAGGCGCTGAATGAATACTTTTCGTCATTATTCACTCAGGAACAGGACATTGTTGTCGATATGAATACTGAGGCACGAATAAGTAGAATGGATGGCTTTGAGATATGTAGAGAAGAGGTGTTGGAAATTCTGGCAAGGGTGAAAATAGATAAGTCCCCTGGGCCTGATGGCATTTATCCTAGGATTCTCTGGGAAGCAAGGGAGGAGATTGCAGAGCCATTGGCCTTGATTTTTGTGTCCTCTTTGTCGACAGGAGTAGTGCCAGAGGACTGGAGGCTAGCAAACGTGGTTCCCTTGTTCAAGAAGGGGAGTAGGGATAATCCTAGTAACTATAGGCCAGTGAGTCTCACTTCTGTTGTGGGCAAAGTCTTAGAGAGAATTGTAAGGGATGGGATTTATGAACATTTGGATAGGAATAATGTGATCAAGGATAGTCAGCATGGTTTTGTGAAGGGCAGGTCGTGCCTCACAAACCTTATTGAATTCTTTGAGAAGGTGACTAAGGAGGTAGATGAGGGGAAAGCGGTAGATGTGGTATATATGGATTTTAGTAAGGCGTTTGATAAGGTCCCCCATGGTAGGCTACTGCAGAAAATACAGAGATATGGCATTGAGGGTGAGTTGGAGGTTTGGATTAGGAATTGGCTCTCTGGAAGAAGACAGAGGGTAGTAGCTGATGGCAAAGGTTCATCTTGGAGTGCCGTCACTAGCGGTGTTCCGCAAGGATCTGTTTTGGGACCATTGCTGTTCGTCATTTTTATAAATGACCTGGAGGAAGGGTTAGAAGGTTGGGTGAGCAAGTTTGCGGATGATACGAAAGTCGGAGGAGTTGTAGACAGTGAGGAAGGATATGGCAGGTTACAGCGGGATATAGAGAAGCTGCAGAGCTGGGCAGAAAGGTGGCAAATGGAGTTCAATGTAGCTAAGTGTGAAGTGATTCACTTTGGTAAGAGTAATAAAAAGATGGATTACTGGGCTAATGGTAGACTACTTGGTAGTGTGGAAGAGCAGAGGGATCTTGGTGTCCATGTACACAGATCTCTGAAAGTTGCCACCCAGGTAAATAGTGCAGTGAAGAAGGCATATGGCGTACTGGCTTTTATTGGTAGAGGAATTGAGTTCCGGAGTCCTGAGGTCATGCTGCAGTTGTATAAGACTCTGGTGCGGCCGCATCTGGAATATTGTGTGCAGTTTTGGTCGCCATACTATAGGAAGGATGTGGAGGCACTGGAACGGGTGCAGAGGAAGTTTACCAGGATGTTGCCTGGTATGGTAGGAAGATCCTATGAGGAAAGGCTGAGGCACTTGGGGTTGTTTTCATTGGAGAAAAGAAGGTTTAGGGGTGATTTGATAGAGGTGTACAAGATGATTAGGGGGTTAGATAGGGTTGACAGTGAGAACCTTTTTCCACGTATGGAGTCAGCTATGACAAGGGGGCATAGCTTTAAATTAAGGGGGGGTAGATATAGGACTGATGTTAGGGGTAGGTTCTTCAATCAGCGAGTCGTAAGTTCATGGAATGCCCTGCCAGTAGCAGTAGTGGACTCTCCCTCTTTATGGGTATTTAAGCGGGCATTGGATAGGTATATGGAGGATAGTGGGTTAGTGTAGGTTAGGTGGGCTTTGATCGGCGCAACATCGAGGGCCGAAGGGCCTGTACTGTGCTGTATTCTTCTATGTTCTATGTTCTATGTTCTATATTAATGATCTGTTTGGGGAATTATAGAGGTCTTGCTGGAGTCAATAGACAATAGACAATAGGTGCAGGAGTAGGCCATTCTGCCCTTCGAGCCAGCACCACCATTCATTATGATCATGTCTGATCATCCTCAATCAGTACCCTGTTCCTGCCTTATCCCCATCACCCTTGATTCCACTATCCTTAAGAGGTATATCCAACTCTTTCTTGAAAGTCCATGCTGCTATATACGCAGTGATGGAAACCTGGAATCAAATCAATGCTTTGTGGCAAAAACAGTAATCCTGAAACAGACAGTTCAGCAGGACATCAAAGGCTCATTGTTGTTTGATTAGCTACTGAAAGCTAAACTCTTCTGTTCAGCTCAGTACATTGCTGCTAATCCGTACCCTGAAACCAAGAGAGTGATTATAATTAGCAGCAGAACACTATTTTGTGTTGGTTAGCTAAATTCTATAAGTACCTGTGTCCATACCTACTGATCCTCATGTCTTTGTTCTTTCAAATTACACTCAAACTCCCTGGATTTACAGATTACACAGTATATTCAAAGCAATCAATGTAGATTTTTCAATAGATTCTGGATCTGACAAAAAATGTTTTCTAAAATGCACTAAAGACTAAAGTACCAGTAAAACAATTAACAGTGGTGATTTTAAAAATGATCAAAGTAGCAGGCAAAGTCTTTCTCAAGGCATAACCATAGAAACAACTACACCTTTGATCAAAGTTGACATGAGGAAACAGTGAAAGTGGATAAGCGAGAGTTACCAGTACGGCTGCTTTTGGTGGATCATACCAGCACAGAAGGCTCAAAAATTTCAATTCAAGGATCTGAATTTAGCTAAACACTGAGCCAAACACTGACGAGAGGAACCCGAATAGAACGAACAGAGTTAGCAGCCAGGTTAGGACATATTGGAATTCATGCCAAATATAACCAGGGAACAGCGCTGCACAAATTAAATTTGAGAGGTGGCAAGTGCTGAAGAAGGTTGGGGCAGATAACAATGCAGAGGAGATTGTGTTGATGGCTGAGCTATGGTACTTCAAGCTCAGCTTCTGGTGAAACAAGAAATTGAAACTGTCTATCATCAGGCTCAACAGAAGCAAAGGGAACAGTAGCAGAGGCCAAAATAGACAACTTTTATCATAGGATGAACAAAATGATATTGACCTTGCCAATATTGCACTGTCAAAGGATCTTGCTTATTTATTTGGAGAAAAACTTGTCAATCTCAACTTCAAATTTTGAGCATTGAGAAAAAATATTTAAGAGAATGTATTTGATCAACAGTCATTGGTGCAACTACTGGTTAAAAACATTCCAATTAATTTCCATGCAACAAGGTTCTCTGAACAGCAACGAGATATTGACCAGATAACCTGCTTTAGTGAGCTTGATATATAAATATTTACCCTGGACACCAGGGAGAACACCATTGTCCTTCTTTGAAATAGGGCCATAGAATCTTTCATGACCTTCTCAAATTCGAGAAGACAGGGCTTTTGTTTAATGTCTCAACCGGAAGTGCAGGTATTACACTGAAACATCAATCAAGATGGCATGTCCAATATAATATTAATCTACACCCTAGTGACTCAGGCAAGAATACTATCCAATGAATCAAGGCCTACACAGAGTCAAGTCTGAGCAAAAAGATGTCAATGGAACGGATTCAATTCAATTACTACTTTATAGCTCAGCTAACCAGTATTTGATGTGTAAATTATTTGACATGTTTAAATATGTTCTTTAATCTGCAACCTTGAGATATCCATTTTCATTTTTTACCACAGATAGCCAGATGCTTTAAAATGCACAACCATTGACTCACAACAAGAGCTACGATTTTAAGCAACATTTTCAGACTTTGTTAACCTGATAATAAAAATACACGTTAAAAACCATCCATTACCCTGTATGTGTCATTAAAGAATTCTCAATTCCCAAACAATATTTCACACTACAGATACTTGTTTTAAGCTCTGCCAACAGGAGTTTTACACAGTATACAGAAAATTCTCATTAGCAAAGCTGCATCATTTTTTCTTTTGTCATTCAAAGAACATCCGCAGAAACTGAGTCTTCCAGAGGGCACCCAGCATACAATAAAGAAGGTTAGTTATGACTTTTCAGCTTTCACAAACAAGATGGCAGTGGTCACACCAATTATTTTACCCCAAACTGGCCTTCATAATTGTCAAAGACCAGCTGCAATTATTGTGACAGACCTTATACAGCAGATTCAGAACAAAGATTTAATTCTTAAAACAATGGACTGCATTTGAAACAGTACCGCGGCTGTGGCACATCCAAGCAGCACAGATTTGTTCAAATTCTAAATGTGATACAAAAAGGTATTTGACAAGTATTTTCTACACTTGCATTAGTCGCTAAATAAACTGAGAATTAATTAGATTTTTGTTTTGTGTGTAAGAAATATTTTGCATCTCAATGTCACAAGTCATAGAGTCATAGAGATGTACACCACGGAAACAGACCCTTCAGTCCAACCCGTCCATGCCGACCGGATATCCCAACCCAATATAGTCTCACCTGCCAGCACCCAGCCCATATCCCTCCAAACCCTTCCTATTCATATACCAATTCAAATGCCTCTTAAATATTGCAATTGTACCAGCCTCCACCACATCCTCTGGCAGCTCATTCCATACACGTACCACCCTCTGCGTGAAAAAGTTGGGTCTCTTTTATATCTTTCCCCTCTCACCCTAAACCTATGCCCTCTAGTTCTGGACTCCCCGAGCCCAGGGAAAAGACTTGGTCTATTTATCCTATCCATGCCCCTCATAATTTTGTAAATCTCTATAAAGTCACCCCTCAGTCTCCGACACTCCAGGGAAAACAGCCCCAGCCTGTAGAGCCTCTCCCTGTAGCTCAGATCCTCCAACGCTGGCAACATCCTTGTAAACCTTTTCTGAACCCTTTCAAGTTTCACAATATCTTTCTGATAGGAAGGAGACCAGAATTGCACGCAATATTCCAACAGTGGCCTAACCAATGTCCTGTACAGTCACGACATGACCTCCCAGCTCCTGTACTCAATACTCTGACCAATAAAGGAGAGCATACCAAACACCTTCTTCACTATCCTATCTACCTGCGACTCCACTTTCAAGGAGCTATGAACCTGCACTCCAAGGTCTCTCTGTTCAGCAACACTCCCTAGGACCTTACTGTTGAGTGTATAAGTCCTGCTAAGATTTGCTTTCCCACAATGCAACACCTCGCATTTATCTGAATTAAACTCCATCTGCCACTTCTCAGCCCATTGGCCCATCTGGTCCAGATCCTGTTGTAATCTGAGGTAACCCTCTTCGCTGTCCACTACACCTCCAATTTTGGTGTCCTCTGCACACTTACTAACTGTACCTCTTATGCTTACATCCAAATCATTTATGTAAATGACAAAAAGTAGAGGGCCCAGCACCGATCCTTGTGGCACTCCACTGGTCACAGGCCTCCAGTCTGAAAAACAACCCTCCACCACCACCCTCTGTCTTCTACCTTTGAGCCAGTTCTGTATCCAAATGGCTGGTTCTCCCTGTATTCCATGAGATCTAACCTTGCTAATCAGTCTCCCATAGGGAACCGTCGATGATACATCCTTAACTAGAAGCTTTCAAAAAGAAAGCCATAAATATCGATATCTGGAACTTTCAAAACCTGTTGCAAAATATTCTGAATGTTTAATATCTTAGTCGTAAGCTTAAGACATTTCCATTTGTTGTTCATTTGTTTCTATTGTCTCAACAAAATATTCACTCTTCCAACTGAGAGGGTGTCCAAAGTTTGGTTCAGCAATCCAATCCAATTACAGAAATATCAGTGGTAGTAAATAACATTCTGAGTAATTCTGCTTCCACCTGCAATAGTTCATTAATATTTTTATCCAGTTTATTTATGTGAGTTAATTCATTAATGAGGCCAAAGTGTGCTTTTATGAGTTTGAGTTTACTATCGATGTTTTGTTGTATAGGAATGGCCAGTCACTTCTTAAGTTGAGAGGATGTGACTTGCATCACCTAAAGTCATTTGTTTGACAGCCAGAGTCAACTGCTTGTGATCAAGGCCAGACACTTGATTAGCACATATATATTTCTTCGACTGCTCCAGAGAGCAGATCAACCAAACATTCAGCGTGACAGAACCTGACAAATTCCGGTTGTAAGTTAAATCACTGAGCTGAAAGGTTTGGTCTCTCAGATGTTTCAACACCATGCTAAGTTACATCAGCAGTGAGGAGAAAGTGAGGACTGCACATGCTGGAGATCAGAGTCAAGAGATTAGATTAGATTAGATTCCCTACAGTGTGGAAACAGGCCCTTCTGCCCAACAAGTCCACACCGACCCTCTGAAGAGTAACCCACCGAGACCCATTTCCCTCTGACTAATGTAACTAACACTATGGAGCAATTTAGCATGGCCAATTCACCTAACATGCACATCTTTGGACTGTGGGAGGAAACCGGAGCACTCGGAGGAAACCCACGCAGACACGGGGAGAACGTACAAACTTCACACAGACAGTTGCCTGAGAGTGTGGTGCTGGAAAAGCACAGCCTGTCAGGCAGGAGAATCGATGCTTTGGGCTTAAGCCCTTCATCAGGAATGAGGCTTTTGGACCAAGGGAGTGGAGAGATAAATGGACGAGCAGTGGGACTGGTGGGGAGGTTGCTGAGTGCAATAGGTGGAAGTAGATGGGGGTGATGGTGATTGGTCGGGGAGGAGGGTGGAGTGGATAGGTGGGAAGGAAGATGGATAGGTGGGACAGGTCAAGAGGGTGGTGCCGAGTTGGAAGGTTGGATCTGGGATAAGGTGGGAGGAGAGGAAGTGAGGAAACTGGTGAAATCCTAATTGTTCCTGTGTGGTTGGGGGCCTCCAACCTATCACCATCACCCCCACCTTTATCTACCTATTGCATCTTCGACCTATCACCATCACCCCCACCTTCATCTACCTATCGCACCCTCCAACCCCATGGCAACCTCCAACCTTCCAACTCGGCACCGCCCTCATGACCTATCCTACCTGTCCATCTTCCTTTCCACCTATCATCTTCACTTTCTTCTCCAACCTAACACCTTCTCCCCCACCTTCATCTACCTATCGGACTCTCAGCTGCCTTCTCCCTACCCCTCCATCACCCTCCCATTTATCTCTCAGCCCCCTTGGCCCATAAGCCTCATTCCTGATGAAGGGCTTAAGCCTGACACATCAATTCTCCTGCTCCGCGGATGCTGCCTGACCTGCTGTACTTTCCCAACATCACACTCTTGACCCCCACCATCATTAGTGAGTTTCTGGTGAAGTGCTGGTGTTTTGTCCAACTTTTTATTTCTGTGTCTTGGTTTCTTAAGGTGGGTGATATCATTTCCAGTTCTTTTTCTCAGAGGTTGGTAGATGGGCTCCAAGTCAACGTGCTTATGATGGAGTTCCAGTTAGAATGCCAGGTCTCTAGGAATTCCCATGTGCGTCTCTGTTTAGCTTGTCCTTTGTCCTACAATGGATGTGTTATCCCAGTCGAAGTGATGTTCTTCTTCATCTGTATGTGAGGATACTAGTGAGAGAGGGTCATGTCTTTTTGTGGCTAATAGGTGTTCATCTATCCCGGTGGCTAGTTTTCTCCCTGTTTGTCCAATGTAGTGTTTGTTACAGTCCTTGCATGGTATTTTGTAAATGACATTCATTTTTTCGCTGGTTGTTTGTATGGGGTCCTTGAGGTTCATTAGCCGCTGTTTAATTGTGTTGGTAGGATTGTGGGCTACCATGATACCAAGGAGTCTGGGTAGTCTGGAAGTCATTTCAGAGATTCCTTTGGTGTAATGTGGCTAGAGTTTCTGGGTGTGTTGTGCCTGCTTGTTTGGGTTTGTTGAGAAATCGGCGGAGTGTGTTTATTGGTGTCTGTTCTTCCTGAATATGCTGTACAGAGACGCAGAGTAAAAAGGTCTTCCAAGCAGCATTACAATCAACACTGAAGGACAACAGACTTACAGAAGAAATCAGCAAACCATCAGACACAGTTGCATCAATTCTAAGCAGGAAAAGGAAGGGAACACTCTCAACACACAGGAAAGGAAAGCCCTAGAAGGACTAAAAAAACCATTGTAATCGTACCTGCAGACAAAGGGCGCGTGACCATCATTCTAAACAGAACGGAGTATTTTGAAATAGTGAACTTACTGCTTGAAGATACCTACACTTACCAACAGGTGGCAATAGACTCAACCCCACAACAAAAAACCATGTCACATCCACATTGAAAAGGCTTCAAAAATCAGGACAAATAAACAAGACAGTCTTCCAAAAAATGAAACCAGATTGATCTAAGAAAGTCCCAGCTTACTCTATTCAGTAAGAACAGAGAAGATGATAAAAGAAGGGGAGGTATGGCATTGTTAGTCAAGGACAGTATTATAGTGGCAGAAAGGACATTTGAGGACTCATACATTGAGGTAGTATGGGCTGAGGTTAGAGACAGGAAACGAAAGGTCACCCTGTTGGAAGTTTTCTACAGGCCACCGAATATTTCCAGAGATGCAGAGGAAAGGATTGCAAAGATGATTCTGGATAGGAACAAGAGAAACAGGGTAGTTGTTATGGGGGACTTTAACTTTCCAAATATTGACCTGAAATAGTATAGTTAGAGTACTTCAGATGGGTCAGTTTTTGTCCAATGTGTGCAGGAGGGTTTCCTGACACAGTTTGTAGACAGGCCAACAAGAGGCGAATTGGATTTGGTGCTAGGCCAGATTTGGAAATCGTTGAGCACTTTGGTGATTATGACCACAATTTGGTTATCTTCAGCGATGGAAAGGGATAGGTATATACTGCTGGGCAAGAGTTATAGCTGGAGGAAAGACAATTATGATGCGATTAGGCAAGATTTAGGATGCAATAGGATGGGAAGGAAACTGGAGGGGGGGCCACAATTGAAATGCGGAGCTTATTCAAGGAACAGCTACTGCGGATCCTTGATAAGAATGTACCTGTCAGGCAGGGAGGAAGTGGTCGAGCAAGGGATCCGTAGCTTACAAAGGAAGTTGAATCTCTTGTCAAGAGGAAGAAGAAGGCTTATGTTAGGATGAGACATGAAGACTCAGTTAGGGCACCTGAGAGTTACAAGCTAGCCAGGCAAGACCTAAAGAGAGAATTAAAAAGAGCCAGGAGGGGACACGAGATATCATTGGCAGATGGAATCAATGAAAATGTGGGCGGCACAGTGGCACAGTGGTTAGCACTGCTGCCTCACAGCGCCGGAGACCCGGGTTCAATTCCCGCCTCAGGCGACTGACTGTGTGGAGTTTGCACGTTCTCCCCGTGTCTGCGTGGGTTTCCTCCGGGTGCTCCGGTTTCCTCCCACAGTCCAAAGATGTGCAGGTCAGGTGAATTGGCCATACTAAATTGCCCGTAGTGTTAGGTAAGGGGTAGATATAGGGGTATGGGTGGGTTACGCTTCGGCGGGGCGGTGTGGACTTGTTGGGCCGAAGGGCCTGTTTCCACACTGTAAGTAATCTAATCTAAAAAAAAAACCCTAAAGCTTGCTATAAGTATATCAGGAATAAAGGAATGACTAGAGTAAGATCTGCCACAAGACTGGAGGATAGCAAATGTGTCCCCTTGTTTAAGAAGAAGTGTAGAGTCAACCCTGGTAATTATACACCAGTGAGCCTTACTTTAATAGTAGGTAAAGTGTTGGAAAAGGTTATAAGAGATAGGATTTATAATAATCTAGAAAGGAATAAATTGATTAGGGATAGTTAACACAGTTTTGTGAAGGATAGATCATGCCTCACAAATCTTATTGAGTTCTTTGAGAAAGAGACCAAACAGATGGATGACGGTAAAGTGGTTGATGTGGTGTATATGGATTTCAGTAAGGTGTTTGATAAGGTTCCCCACAGTAGGCTATTGCACAAAATACAAAGGTATGGGATTGAGGGTGATTTAGTGGTTTGGATCAGTAATTGGCTAGCTGAAAGAAGACAGAGGGCAGTGGTTGATGAGAAATGTTCATCCTGGAGTTCAGTTACTAGTGGTGTACGGCAAGGATCTGTTTTGGGCCCACTGCTGTTTGTCATTTTTATAAATGACCTGGACGAGGGTAAGTCAGTAAATTTGTGGATGACACTAAGGTCAGTGGAGTTGGTGACAGTGCTGAAGGATGTTTCAGGTTACTAAGGGACATAGATAAGCTGCAGATCTGGCTGAGAGGTGGCAAATAGAGTTTAATGTGGAAAAGTGTGAGGTGATTCACTTTGAAGAAGCAACAGATGCAGAGTACTGGACTAATGGTAAGATTCTTGGTAGTGTAGATGAGCAGAGAGATCTCAGTGTCCATGTGCATAGTTCCGTCAAAGTTGCCACCCAGGTTGATAGGGTTGTTAAGAAGGCATACGGTGTGTCAGCTTTTATTGGTAGAGAGATTGAGTTTCGGAACTGCAAGATCATGTTGCAGTTGTACAAAACTCTAGTGTGGCCGCACTTGGAGTATTGTGTCCAGTTCTGGTCACCGCATTATAGGAAGGATGTGGAAGCTTTGGAAAGGGTTCAGAGGTGATTTACCAGGATATTGCCTGGTATGGAGGGAAGGTCTTATGTAGAAAAGCTGAGGGACTTGAGGCAGTTATCGTTTGCGAGAAGTAGGTTGAGCGGTGACTTATTTGGGATATATAAGATAATCAGAGGGTTAGATAGGGTGGACAGGGAGAGCCTTTTTCCTCAGATGGTGATGGCTAGCACAAGGGAACATAGCTTTAATTTGTAGGGTGATAGATATAAGACAGATTTCAGAGGTAGCTTCTTTACTCAGAGAGTAACCGGGGTGTGGAATGCTCTGCCTTCAACTTTAGTAGACTCGCCAACTTGAAGGGCATTTA
The DNA here is from genome assembly GCF_047496795.1 of Chiloscyllium punctatum. Taxonomy (NCBI): domain Eukaryota; kingdom Metazoa; phylum Chordata; class Chondrichthyes; order Orectolobiformes; family Hemiscylliidae; genus Chiloscyllium; species Chiloscyllium punctatum. Next base: position 62,138,904 of record NC_092777.1, on the reverse strand, counting down.
AATGGTCATTGGATAAACATATGGATGAAAATGGAATAATATAGGATAGATGGACTTCAGATTGGTTCCACAGGTCAGTGCAACATCGAGAGCAGAACAGCCTGTACTGTGCTCTAATGTTCTGTGTTCTATGTTCTATCCATCCTCTCCTTATAACTCAAACCTTCCAGTCCAGGTAACATCCTCGTAAATCTTTTCTGCACTCTTTCGAGTTTAATAATATCCTTTACATAGTAGGGCAAGTAGACCTGCACACAATACTCCAAATGTGGCCTCAGCAATGTCTTGTACAGCTGCAACAAGATGTTCCAAATCTAAGAATCAGTGGTCTGACCAATGAAAGCAAGCATGCCGAAAGCCTTCTTCACCACCTTGTGTACCTGTGACCCACTGAACACACTAAGAGCATATAGTTAGCACAGAGACACATGATTGTAAATCAACTTCCAGTTTTGTAACTAAGTATGCAGTTGTACTCTTAAAATGTCTGTTGTAGAGAATTTTCATTGCTCAGTCTAAAGTTGCCTGAAGATCTTATGTCATTCTTCAGAAACAAGCTTTTGAAAAAGAGCTCTTTGGCAGGCAAGATGATTCACTGGAACTTTCTAGGAGACCAGCTGTACTTGTAATACGATTTAGATGTTTCATTGGGTACAGTTACAAACATTCTTATTATAATTGAGCATAGCACTCAACACAGATTATTTGAAACAGATTACTGTGTTTGTTTTTCCTGCAGTAGCCTCTAAATTATTCTTTGTTACACCTTCTCCAGGGAGCATGTGTGGGTTGGTTTGTTGGAGTAATCTTTGCCGCATGGATAGGGATTGGTGGCCTGATCTATCCACCTTCTCATGAATTTACAGAGTTATTTGAGACATCAACAGCAGGCTGCATGGAGATTAATACTACCACCTCTACCCCTGTGAATGTAACATCCCTGCTGACCACCATAATATCTACCAAACAAGAAGCAAGGTGAGCACATCAATGTAGTATTAATGTGAAGCATGTATTTTATCTTAATGTTTATGACTCCTTCACATGGCCTTCAAGTCTCAGAACAGATTAACTCATTGACAACTAAAGAAATTCTGGGTGCTTAGAAATAGGAAATCTGGTTTTGAATAAATCATGCCAATCTGAATCAGCCTTTCAATATTGGGTCTTAAAACCAGAAATGCAGGAAGCAGCCAGTAACTTCGAGGAGGGAGAGAGAGAGAGAGAGAGAGAGAGTTGATTTTCATCTGAACTTCAATATTCAATGTTTTAATTTTTAAATTATTTCTTTGTTAGATTTTGATATGAAAATAGCAATGGAAAAATTATTAAAGGTCAATGAAGGTTTGAATTTAACTGTTTGCAGACCCGTGAACAGCATCTTCACACTTTCAAAGAATGAATAAAATTGTTATTGTCAAGCATAGCTCATCTCTCACAAGCAACCAACTACTTAACTGCAGATAGCCTTGGATGCCATGTATCCTGGATTCCTGAAGTTCAGGCCTGCAGTGTGCCTGAAGGCAGTGTGCAGAGATTGTGTTGGGGCATGACTTACAAGTATGGAGTCACTGATAGTTCCACATATCTCTGCAGAGAAAAAAAGTTCATTCTGTCTAACGACTTTTCAAGGGAGTGTATGGCCATCTAAGGCAAGGAGATGGACAGTGGGCAGCTCACCTTTATGGATGGCATGGTGGCACAGTTGTTAGCACTGCTGCCTCACAGTGCCAGAGACCCAGGTTCAATTCCCCCCTCAGGCAACTGTCTGTGTGGAGTTTGCACATTCTCCCCGTGTCTGTGTGGGTTTCGTCTGGGTGCTCCGGTTACCTCTCACAGTCCAAAAATGTGCAGGTTAGGTGAATTAGGTAAAAACAATGACTGCAGATGCTGGAAACCCGATGAAGGGCTTTTGCCCGAAACGTCGATTTTACTGCCCCTTGGATGCTGCCTGAACTGCTGTGCTCTTCCAGCACCACTAATCCAGGTTAGGTGAATTGGCCATGCTAAATTGCCTGTAGTTTAGGTGTAGGGGAATGGGTCAGGGTGGGTTGCTCTTTGGAGGGTCAGTGTGGACTTGTTGGGCCGAAGGGCCTGTTTCTACATTGTAAGTAATCTAATCTAGCCTCTCCACCCTCGCTTATAAGACAGTGGCCTGCTGAGCAAACCTGCACAAGGTACTGCCTCTCAAATTCCACATTGTCTTACAGCATGCTTAGCAGTTCAGCCCGAAATATTGAACTATAACCACTGATGGAAGATTTTTCTCACCCGACTGGCTATCATGAGAGACTTCATTGTACCCTTGTACTGACTGCTGCTTTCTCCCGAATGATCAGTAAGGTAGGAAATATGTTGATACTTTTAAAGTGGGGTCACCCAAAGACACAAATATACAATCACATGGATAACTGGACTTTTATGCAGCGTCAAAAGTCAAGGATTAAGAAAATGACAAGTTCACACATCCTTTGCATTGTTGAGGAGCTGTAGGTCACTTTACCAAAAGTATATTAAACAATCTTGAGGAGAAACGGTGGCATAATAGTGATGTCATCAAACTAGAAATCTATAGGCTCAGGTTACTGCTTCAGGGACATGGATTCAAATCTCACCATTGCATCTGGGTAACATTTAAATTCAGTTCATAAATCTGCAACTGAAAGCCAATCTCAGACATATTGGTGATGAAGCTATTAATTGTTGTAAAAGCCCAATTAATTCCCTGGTGCCAAAAGGGAAGAAAATCTATCATCCTTAGATGATCTGATGTAAATGTGACTCCAGACATATAGTAATGTGATTGCTTCTTAACTGGCATCTAAGGCTCACATCATTTGAACATTGGTGGGATGACCATAAGGTGTGGGAGCAGGATTATGCCATTTTGCCATCATGTCTGCTTTGGCATTCAGCAAGATCATGGATGACCTGGTAACCTTCAATCTCACTTCCCTGCCTTTTCTCCAAAACCCCTGATTCCATTATTTAGTACAAATCTATATTACTATTTTTTTTAAAAAACAATTCACTCATGGGACATGGTGTTGTGAAGGTGTAGAAGTGTACTGTACATTTAAGAGAGTGAAGGACTTAACAAGCGAACAGAGTGCTGGAGAATTTACAATGGAACATTTGGTCCAGCAGCTAGCACTGGCTGAGTTGCTGTGAGACAAAAAAAATTTGAATTCGGGCAATCAGTTTAAATTATACCCCAAAATACTAACCTCCAATCAAGTTTGAATTTAGTATATTGACAATATTAAAGACCAATAAAACAATCCGATGCATTGGGGTATAAGACTGGGAAAAATTGAAAAGTTGAGGGGAGAACTGCCAAGCCACCTGCATATACAGACTGCTTGAAACACAGCTCTCTTAAATGTACCATTATCAATCAATGACCTGTGAAATAGAAATCCCTAATAGGAAGAAACTCTACTGAGGAAGATACAAAGAGAAGATTCAACAGCTGCCTGGTTTTGAAGTTTGAATTTTTGGTAAATCTTACTCTGGGGTTTTATTGGACTAGTATTAAAGAAGGGAGAGTAAAATATAAGTTAGAGAAGGGAGTTGTAAATAGTTGCTAAGACCATAAGACCATACGACATAGGAGTGGAAGTAAGGCCATTTGGCCCATCATGTCAACTCTGCCATTCAATCGTGGCTGATGGGCATTTCAACTCCACTTACCCACATTCTCCCCGTAGCCCTTAATTCCTTGCAAGATTAAGAATTTATCAATCTCTGCCTTGAAGACATTTAAAGTCCCAGCCTCCACTGCGCTCAGTGGCAATGAATTCCACAGGCCCACCACTCTCTGGCTGAAGAAATGTCTCCTCATTTCCATTCTAAATTGACCCCCTCTGATTTTAAGGCTGTGCCCATGGGTCCTAGTGTCCCCACCTGACAGAAACAAATTCCCAGTGTCCACCTTTTCTAAATTATGCATTATCTTGTAAGTTTCTATTAGATCTCCCCTCAATCTTCTAAACTCTAATGAATACAATCCCAGGATCCTCAGCCGGTCATCACATGTTAGGCCTACCATTCCAGGGATCATCCGTGTGAATCTCCGCTGGACATGGTCCAGTGCCAGTATGTCCTTCCTGAGATGTGGGGTCCAAAACTTGACACAGTACTCCAAATGGGGCCTAACCAGAGCTTTGTAAAGTCTCAGTAGCACATCGCTGCTTTTACATTCCAAACCTCTTGAGGTAAATGCCATTACATTTGTTTTCTTAAACACTGACTCAACCTGCAAATCAACCTTTAGAGAATCCTGAACTAGCACTTCCAGGTCCCTTTGTACTTTGGCTTCATGAATTTTCTCACCGTTTTGAAAATAGTCTGTCCCTGTATTCATTTTTCCGAAGTGCAAAACCTCGTATTAGTTAATTATTACTTAATTATTAAGTGTTAATTAATTATTCTCTGTTATACCTTAAGAAATAAAATTGTTAATTTTTTACTTTAAATAGTCCTTGGCCTCTCGGATTTTCACAGATTAGTGCATAGGATAAATCTCTTCTGTGTTGCTGGTTTATATTAAGCAGGGGGGGTTACCTGTGTTGTAACAATGGATGTCGCTGGCTGGGCCAGAATTTATTGGCCTTCCCTGGTTGCCTTAAGAAAGTGGTGGTGAGTTGCCTTCTTGAACCGCTGCAGTTTGTATGTTTTAAGTAGATCCACAATGCCCTTTGGGAGGGAATTCCAGGATTTTGACCTAGCAACACTTAAGGAATGGCAATATATAGTTCCAAGTCAGAATGATGAGTGGCTTGGAGGGGTTCTTGCAGTGGGTGGTGTTTCCATGTATCTGCTGCCCCTGTTTTTCCACACGAAATGGATTGTGGGTTTGGAAGGTGCTGTCAAAGGAACCTTTGTGAATTTCTGCAGTGCACCTTGTAGATGGTACACGCTGCTGCGATAATTGTTGATGCTGGAGGGAACAAATGCTTATGGATGTGGTGCCAATTCAAGCGGCTGCTTTGTCTTGGATGATGTCAAGCTTCTTGAGTGTTGTTGGAGCCAGATCCATCCAGGCAAGTGGCGAATATTCCATCACCCTCCTAAATTGTGCCTTGTAGATGGTGGACAGGCTTTAGGGAGTCAGGAGGTGAGTTACAAATAAGGCAGATATTCCCAGCATCTGACTTATTCATGCAGTCACTTTAACTATTTGGCTACTGCAGATCCAGTTTAGCAGCTATGTCCTTTAGAACACAACCAGCTCAATCAATAGTGCTGCTGTCACTCATTGAAATCCCCATCCAGGGTACAATCTGAGCCCTTGACATCATCAGCGCTTCATCCAAGCATTGTTCAACAGGGAGGAGTACTGAGTTAGCAGCCAAGGGAGGCTGGTACATAGTAATCAACAAGATGTTTCCTTGCCCTGATGCCTTGAGACATCATGGTCATAGAATCATAAAACCCCTATAGTGTGGAAGCAGGCCATTCAACCCATCAAGTCCGCACCAACCCTCCAAAAAGTATCTCACCCAGACCCATCCTACCCCACTACCCTATCCCTGTAACCCTACATTTCTCATGGCTAATCCGTCTAACGTGCATATCTCTGGACACTATGGGTAATTTAGCATGGCCAGTCTACCTTATCTGCACACCTTTGGACTGTGGGAGGAAACTAGAGTACCTGGAGAAAGCCGATGCAGACACGGAGAGAATGTGAAAACTACACGAAATCAATTGCCTGACGTTGGAATCGAGCCTAGGGCCATGGTACTGAGAGGCAACTGTACTAATCACTGAGCTATCAGTATCTGGAGTCAATGTTGAAGGCATCCTCCTGAATGTAAAATAACAGGACTATTGTGGTGGGTGACTTTAACCTCCCCCATATTGACCAGAACTCTCTTAGTCTGGATGGTTTAGATGGGAAGCAATTTGTAGATGTGTCCAGGAGGGTTTTTCAAAACAGTATGTAGATAGTCCAACAAGGATGGGGGCCATACTGGACCTGGTGTTGGGAAATGAGCCCGGGCCAAGTGATCAAAGTTTCAGTGGGGGAGCATTTTGGGAATAGTGACCATATTTCCGTAAATTTTTGGATTCATTTTTAAAATTCATTTTGTGAGATGTGGGCACGCTGGCTGGCCAGTGTTTATCGCCCGTTCCTAGTTATCCTTGAGAAAGTGGGGGGTGAGCTGCCTTCTTGAACTGCTGCAGTCCACCTACTGTGGGTTGACCATAATGCCATTAGGGAGGGAATTCCAGGATTTTGATCCAGCGACAGTGATGGAACGGTGATATATTTCCAAGTCAGGATGGTGAGTGGCTTGGAGGGGAACTTGAAGATGGTGGTGTTCCCATATATCTGCTGCCCTTGTCCTTGATGGAAGTGGTCATAGGTTTGGAAGGAGCTGTCTATAACCCATGTACATCACTTGGGGTGCCCAGAACACTCATTTTTTGCTTATAAGGTGGACACTTGCATTGGAGAAATGTTTAAGCACTTATGTCCAAGTTTTTCAAGTGTTCTTTATTGATCTTCCCTTTTATCAGTACATCATCCAGGTAAATGGCAACTTGGAATAGCCGTGTATAATATTCTCCATGGTCCGCTGGTAAAGGGCACAGGCTGATGATGTCCCAAATCCAATCCCAAAGGCAGAGTCCACTCTAGAATGCAGCAAATGCTCACCTCCCAGCACACAGGTGTTTCGTCTCTACAGAGCCCTGGTCCATACACTCACAGAGATACATTCGTAAAGGTGCAGTTGATTCACAGGGGCTCAGTCCAAACAGTCCAAAGGTGAAAACACATGCAAAAAAGAAAGTGCAGACACTAAAAACCACAGTGCAAGGGCTAAGCCCTGCCACAAAGTCAGCATAGTTCTTTCTCAAAAAGGTAACAAAAAGAGTTACATACAGGCTGCAACCAGCTAATGAAACATCAATTCCCTGGTGAGAACCGAAATGCAACATAGCGCACTGACTGTGAAGATCAGCCAGCTCAGAAATCAGTCCTCAAAAAGCAATAATAGTAACGAACTGGCTGTATAGCTCAGTCCGTTCAGGAATCAGTTACCAAACAAAAACCCAAGAGCTGTACACTGGCTGTAGCCAGCCAGCTCGGAGTCAGTCCCCTGAACGAAGGAGATTCTAAATCTCCTAATTATATATTTTTATTTTTTAATGTTATCAAACTGTACAAAATACAAAATACAAACAGGCAACAATGGACAATAAGTAGCGGTTTACAAGAAACAGCAATGTACAGGAGAAAGGGGCAGAAGGCCAAACCCCAAACCCCACCATACAATCAGTTCACAGGGAAATGTGGACGAACCCCAAATCCCACCTTACCTTACTAGAAAAGAAACAGTAGACAAACACATACAAACCAGTCCGACCGACTGAACAATAGAACAGTACATAATACACCGACTCCCCTAGTAAACCAGCAACAGGGCCTCCCTGCCCCTCCTACCTTCCAACCGTTTAATCGAAACCTGCATCCCCATTCTAAATGCATAAAGACTTAACAGCAATCTAGGTTTGTTCAATACATCACATCAGTTGTATAACACTGTGATCTTTTACTATAAAATCTGTGCCCTATGATCCTGCCCCCCTGACGAAGGAGCAGCGCTCCAAAAGCTTGTACTTTCAATGAAATTATAACCTGAACTATAACCTGGTGTTGTGTGATTTTTAACTTTGTCCACCCTTGCCCAACACCAGCACCTCCACATTTTGCAGTGTCAAACATTGCATGCAGTCATTGTTCAATTGACTTTGACCTGAGATCGATAAAACACATTTGTATTCTTGTAAGTTCCAGGCTGCATCCTACAGGTTCCCTTTTGTGTTGCTCTCCATGTGTCAGAGATGATCTTTCATTTTTCCTTATTTCTGCTAAGCCCTTTTATATAAGTGTCCATATTTATGCTATACCCTCAGAGCTCATGGCTTCATGAATTTCCAGTCTCGTGTTGGCCGTACGTCTCTCTACATTAAGACCAGAGCAACAACCATTACAACCAACTGTGACAACTACAAGCCCCATTCCCACCAAGAGCTACCTGTGCCCTCCTATGCTGCATGATCCCACACTTATATCTTGAATTGTCCCCTTTGACTATAATCATTCCTTCAGTGACCCATCCAATGAACCCTTACTTAGATGTGAGGTCCCCATGTTTCCCATCACTCCACAGGTTGCCCCTTAATCATTTTGCCCAAATCCTAAGGACTAACTAGGACTACCCCCCCCCCACCACCTCATTCTCTTCCCCCTCCCGCTCCCAGGGAGTGACTTGGCAGGTCCAAATCCCTGGACTGATGTTTCCATAGCAACACTAATGATGTAAGTGCAATTCTCAGGCTGATTGCACTTATTCTGAATGGTCATGACAATTTCAAGGTGGATGTGCAAATGAGATTGCTGCTTGTAGGGTCCAGAACAGGAACATTCTTTTAAAAATCCAGACCATCCCTTTCAGAGTGAGATGATGAGAACCTCTCTCTCAGAGGTCGTGCAGCTTTGCAGCTCTCTGCCTGAGATGCAGCTGAGTTGGGGCCATTGGCTATTTTTGTGGCAGAGGTAGATTGATTCCCCTGTCCAACAGAATCTAAGGTTATAGGAGATAGATGGGACTCTGTATTTAGAAACACAAACAGATTAGTTATGATCCTATTGAGTGGCTAAACATGCTTGAGGGGCCAATGGGCCTACTTTTGCTCCTAACTTGCATGTTCTTGTGTTTGCATGTTCAACTGTCCATGACTGAGTCCCCAGACTGCAAAGACACTGATCCCCAGACTCTGGTAAGACCATGTACCTATCGATTCAAATGTCTGACTGGACTGGAATAGGACAAATTCCCTAACTGTCTATATCTCCTTACTATCCATAGTCTCCTTGACCCCATTAAGATCTGCTCCTCTTTGATTTTCAGATATGATCATTTACCTAAATCACTTTGTGTGTTTGCCATGTTGGGTGCTGGCACATGCTGCAGGTATGAAGTTAATGTGGCCTGGTGCAATCTAACACATGTATAACCCCTTGATTGTTTGGCACTTCCCATTGTGAGAAGTTGCCTGCCTTTCCTTCTGCGCTGAACAGCAATGCAAATATCAGAAGCTAGCAGCCTCCAATTGAGTGTAATGTGAATGAATGCTAAAAAGCAAGGTAAGAGCTCTATGGCTCATCCTGGGAAGGTGCATGTGATGTGTGTGTGGCATGACAAAAAAAAAACAACCTGGCAGAAGTATGAAGGATTTAGACATCTTCAAGTTTCAAAATAATGTCGAAGGACTGAAATGATGTGCAAGTTGGTCTGACTGCAGGATTGATGTGGCGACACTGATGGGTTTCTGTTGCTGACTTGCATAGAGGAAAGGTTGAGGAAGATGGCCACTGAGCCTGCAGAGACATTGTATTACATACAATGTTGGATCATGGCTGGTCCAAGCATTCAGCAAGCATCAACCATGGTGATAGTGCCACACAACACTACGGAGGTTATTCTCAATGTGAAGGTTTGCCCAAAGAGACACTTTCACCATTGGGCTGGGGTTCCTGAGACCAGACACAGACACTTTTACCATTGGGCTGGGGTTCCTGAGACCAGACACAGACACTTTCACCATTGAGCTGGGGTTCCTGAGACCAGGCACAGACACTTTCACCATCGGGCTGGGGTTCCTGAGACCAGACACAGACACTTTCACCATCGGGCTGGGGTTCCTGAGACCAGACACAGACACTTTCACCATTGAGCTGGGGTTCCTGAGACCAGGCACAGACACTTTCACCATCGGGCTGGGGTTCCTGAGACCAGGCACAGACACTTTCACCATCGGGCTGGGGTTCCTGAGACCAGACACAGACACTTTTACCATTGAGCTGGGGTTCCTGAGACCAGGCACAGACACTTTCACCATCGGGTTGGGGTTCCTGAGACCAGGCACAGACACTTTCACCATCGGGCTGGGGTTCCTGAGACCAGGCACAGACACTTTCACCATCGGGCTGGGGTTCCTGAGACCAGACACAGACACTTTCACCATCGGGCTGGGGTTCCTGAGACCAGTGTCATGTTACCCACTGTCCCCTTTCATTGTATTAGAAATTGAAACTACACAATAAAAAGAAAATGCCTGCAACCAGACTTCGTGGGAAGAATAAGTACGATTTGTGAGGGAGAGGGCTGCAAGACACACCACCGTGGGGTCAACTTGGAGGGAAAGATTGGTACACTATACAACACACAGACTTGCAGGATCTCTAACCCCTGGGATCTAAAAGCATCTGCTCCTTATATGTTCTGCAGCTCTCTACCCCGCGACATTGTTGTCCATTTCATTCAACACTAACACATTTGAGTACAGAGGCCATGAAAAAATAGGGATGTTTCAACAAGAGGGGATTGATCCATGGTACATCCTGTATGGGTATGATGTTGAGAATCTCAATGAATTCAATGCTAGACTAAGACTCAAAACAAACAGATGCATTGCAAAATCATTAACCTTTATGCAGAAATGACACTTTCTACACCATACAATGTCACCCATGGCAAAAAAATTGCCCTTGATTTTGTTTTATCTTTCAGTCCCTCCCACTACATCTCAGTGTTGTTCCAGATAGGGGGAGCCTGCTGGGTAGTGGAGCCCATTGGCATCAGAGGTTTGCTCAGGTGAACTCACGTCCGAATGGCCCAGTCACACTGAGGGTTTCCTCCTTGGCTAGAAACTCAAAAGGTTGGCTTTGGAGAGGCAAGGTGGGTTTGGGGGCCCTGCCAATTCTCCATTGTCCTGAGAGGAGAATTCGGAAGGGTTTATGTGGCTCCTCCTTTGGCTGGTAGCTCCTGGACATCCCTGTCTCCTTCTGGGTGGCTGGGTTTGGTTTCCACATGTGCAGTACCTTGAGGCTGCTAGCCATTTAAATCACCAGGTGCCAAGGGCAATGTCCCTGCCTCTGGACCAGCACGCTTGCGTTTAAACCCCACCTGCTCCAGAGATGTGTGATAATATCTCTAAACAGGTTGTTTCGAAATTAGTAACCAGTTGCCTTGACTGAAATGGGATTTGGAGTGCCTGGTGTCTGCACCTGGAGTGTGAAGATAAGAACAGGTCAGTTCTCAATGCACTTCTTTAGCATAGCCAGCTAGCCCCTTGGAGAGGCAAACTAGCCCTCTGGATCTAGATGGCCTCCTTCTTTAGAGACCGCAATTTCCCTTCCCACTTGGTTAAAGATGCCCTCCAAAGCATCTCGTCCACATCCCGCACCTCCGCCCTCAGACCTCACCCCTCCAACCGTAACAAGGACAGAACGCCCCTGGTGCTCACCTTTCACCCTACCAACCTTCGCATAAACCAAGTCATCCACCAACATTTCCACCACCTCCAAAAAGACCCCACCACTAGGGATATATTTCCCTCCCACCCCTTTCCACCTTCCACAAAGACCGTTCCCTTCGTGACTACCTGGTCAGGTCCACGCCTCCCTACAACCCACCCTCCCATCCTGGCACCTTCCCCTGCCACCACAGGAATTGAAAAACCTGTGGCCACACCTCCTTCCAAGGCCCCAAAGGAGCCTTCCACATCCATCAACGTTTTACTTGCACATCCACCAATATCATTTATTGTATCCATTGCTCCTGATGAGGTCTCCTCTACATTGGGGAGACTGGGCGCCTCCTAGCAGAGCGCTTTAGGGAACATCTCCGGGACACCCGCACCAATCAACCCCATCGCCCTGTGGCCCAACATTTCAACTCTCCCTCCCAATCTGCCGAGGACATGGAGGTCCTGGGCCTCCTTCACCGCTGCTCCCTCACCACCAGACACCTGGAGGAAGAACACCTCATCTTCCGCCTTGGAACACTTCAACCCCAGGGCATCAATGTGGACTTCAACAGTTTCCTCATTTCCCCTTCCCCCACCTCACCCTAGTTCCAAACTTCCAGCTCAGCACTGTCCCCATGACTTGTCCTACCTGCCTATCTTCTTTTTCACCTATCCACTCCACCCTCCTCCCTCACCTATCACCTTCATCCCCTCCCCCACTCACCTATTGTACCCCATGCTACTTTCTCCCCACCCCCACCCTCCTCTAGCTTATCTTTCCACCCTTCTGCCTTTATTCCTGATGAACGGCTTTTGCCTGAAACGTCGATTTTACTACTCCTCGGATGCTGCCTGAACTGCTGTGCTCTTCCAGCACCACTAATCCAGAATCTGGTTTCCAGCATCTGCAGTCATTGTTTTTACCTCGTTGATTTTAACCCTATTGCGAATCCTCTTGCAAGGATGCCTGCCTTGAAGAAGTTTTCCTCCTCTCTTTACAAGAATCTCAGGGAGTCCCTCTCCCACTGCAACTCCCAGGTCATTTCCTCTGCCCTGAAGCTCTTCAACCATGTCCTGAAACAAACTCGCTACCACAGCCACATTTGCTTCCTCAGTGCATGCCTCCGTAACCAACTCATCCCACACGGACTCCGGACCACCTTTAAGCCAGCAGAGTTCGGACCCGAACAGGACAAACAGTACAGACTACAGATTCAAAAACACCAGCAACAGTTCTCCTTCAAGATCCTCCGCTCCACGCTCACAGCAATGCGCCGGCATCTAACCTCTCTACAGTCAGCCCTGCCCCAGCTGAGGGCCACACTCTCTCAGAATTGCAAAGGACCCACTCTGTACTACATCCTCAGGAGAATTCATACTCTCAACAAAGAGTATTTCAACTCCATCTCAAACATCAAAAACTGTCAGTACAACAAACTTTTATCTACCCACCTCCATAACCAGCGCTCCTCAAACATTCCAGAAGATCCCCCCCAGCCTCTGGAACTGCTCGGACGCCATTAGCCATGCGGCTGGTGCAGCTGCCACCCCCACGCTGATTGATGATTCACTTCCGCTTCCATCATGACCACTCCCACAGCCACTTCCGTCCCTCACAATTCCTCATGCATCACATGTGACATCACTTCCGCCCCCACATCATCGCTGATGTCACACGCTCAGTGACTTCTGCCACCCCTACTGCCATGTCTGCCACCTCCTCCGCCCCCACCAATGCCACCCACCTGCATTCTGCTGACACGCCCCACCACAGATCCCACTGTCACCATTCCGGCCCCCAGAAGCCCGAGGGGAACACCACCCCGTTCATGACTCCACCCCCATTCCCCCCTCCATCAACCCACTCCAGCTACCGTTCCGCCCTCACTCCCAGCTACACACCCACAGCAGATCCCAGCTCCCAGCCCTGCCGAGTTTTCACTATCCCTCCAAACCTCCCCCTCACTGAGGATGAACGATCAGTCCTCAGCAAAGGACTCACCTTCATCCCCCTCCGTCCATGCATCAATGAATTTAATACATGCCGTGACGTCGAACACTTCTTCCGCCGCCTCCGCCTCCGAGCTTACTTTCACAATCAGGACTCCCGCCCACCTTCCGAGGACCCCTTCAGTCACGTCCAACACACTGCATCCACCTGGACGCCCCACACTGGTCTATTACCTGCCCTTGACCTCTTAATTTCCAACTGCCGCCGGGACATTAACCGCCTCAACCTGTCTACCCCCCTCCCCCACTCCAACTTCTCACCCTCACAACATGCAGCCCTCCAATCTCTCTGCTCCAATCCCGATCTCACCATCAAGCCAGCGGATAAAGGGGGTGCAGTGGTAGTCTGGCGCACTGACCTCTACACCGCTGAAGCCAAACGCCAACTCGAGGACACCTCTTCCTACTGCCCCCTTGACCATGACCCATCCCCCATCACCAAACCATCATCTCCCAGACCTCCAAGCCCTCTTTTTTTCCTCTCCCGACGTCCCCAACAGTACCCTTCCACCAACACTCTCATTCGTTTGGCCGAACTGGTCCTCACCCTTAACAATTTCTCCTTCGAATCCTCCCACTTCCTCCAGACCAAAGGGGTAGCCATGGGCACACATATGGGCCCCAGCTATGCCTGTCTCTTTGTTGGCTACATAGAACAGCCAATCTTCCGTAATTACACCGGCACCACTCCCCACCTCTTCCTCCGCTACATTGATGACTGCATTGGTGCCATCTCGTGCTCTCGCGAGGAGGTTGAGCAATTCATCAACTTCACCAACACATTCCACCCTGACCTTAAATTTACCTGGACCATCTCTGACATCTTCCTCCCCTTCCTGGACCTCTCCATCTCCATTAATGATGACCGACTTGACACCGATATTTTTTACAAACCCACCAAATCCCACAGCTACCTGGATTACACCTCTTCCCACCCTACCTCTTGCAAAAATGCCATCCCGTATTCCCAATTCATCGGCCTCTGCCGTATCTGCTCCAAGGAGGACCACAGAACACACCATATGGCCTCCTTCTTTAGAGACCGCAATTACCCTTCCCACGTGGTTAAAGATGCTCTCCAATGCACCTCATCCACGTACCGCACCTCCACCCTCAGACCTCACCCCTCCAACGTAACAAGGACAGAACGCCCCGGTGCTCACCTTCCACCCTACGAACCTTCGCATAAACCAAATTATCCGCCAACATTTCTGCTACCTCCAAAAAGACCCCACCACTAGGGATATATTTCCCTCCCACCCCTTTCCACCTTCTGCAAAGACCGTTCCCTTCATGACTACCTGATCAGGCTCAAGCCCCCCTACAACCCACCCTCCCATCTTGGCACCTTCCCCTGCCACCACAGGAATTGCAAAACCTGCGCCCACACCTCCTCCCTCACCTCCACCCAAGGCTCCAAAGGAGCCTTCCACATCCATCAACGTTTTACTTGCACATCCACCAATATCATTTATTGTATTCGTTGCTCCCAATGCAGTCTCCTCTACATTGGCGAGACTGGACGCCTCCTAGCAGAGCGCTTTAGGGAACATCTCCGGGACACCCGCACCAATCACCCCCATCGCCCCGTGGCCCAACATTTCAACTCCCCCTCCCACTCTGCCGAGGACATGGAGGTCCTGGGCCTCCCTCACCACCGCTCCCTCACCACCCGATGCCTGGAGGGAGAATGCCTCATCTTCCGCCTCAGAACACTTCAACCCCAGGGCATCAATGTGGACTTCAACAGTTTCCTCATTTCCCCTTCCCCTACCTCACCCTAGTTCCAAACTTCCAGCTCAGCACTGTCCCCATGACTTGTCCTACCTGCCTATCTTCTTTTCCACCTATCCACTCCACCCTCCTCTCTGACCTGTCACCTTCATCCCCTCCCCCACTCACCTATTGTACTCCATGCTGCTTTCTCCCCACCCCCACCCTCCTCTAGCTTATCTCTCCACCCTTCTGCCTTTATTCCTGACGAATGGCTTTTGCCTGAAACGTTGATTTTACTGCTTCTTGGATGCTGCCTGAACTGCTGTGCTCTTCCAGCACCACTAATCCAAAATTTGGTTTCCAGCATCTGCAGTCATTGTTTTTACCTCTGGATGTAGTACTTGTATACCTTGGGGTGAGGAGCAGGGGTCATGGAGTGGTGGTATTAAGTGCCCATAGAGGACTATTAACTTTGGAAAGGATTTTATGTAAAAAGGCCATCAATCCTTTGAACTGTCCAACTGGTCAAGACCTGTCAAAAATGTTTAGCTACCTATCTTTCAATGAGTCTCACAACCCATAATCTCCCAAACATTCCCATGACTCATTCATTCTTTATACTTTCTTTTCCATGTTTATTCACCTCTTATAAATGTGGTCTAAATTCAGGAGACAGCCTGATACAAAATAAAGTTAGTAGCCTATTGATTATGTCACTATTGAAAAAAAACCACTCTTCTGGATGCTAAAAAATGCATTAAATTTGCTTCAACTGAGTCCTTATGAAAACAAACCTAGTTGAAGTGCTCTAATACTTATGTGCCTAATGACATATTTCAACACTAATTTTAATTTAGTAAGAAGTTGGTGCTGTCCATCAATTGAGTCCTCACAGTCAATGATAGTTTGGGAATTCAGTAATCCTCTAATGGCTTTAAATGAAAAGGCACTCTGTAATAGTGCGAGCACTATTATACATAGAAAAATACAGCTTTGTCTGCCATTCGATATAGTCATAGTTAACTATTCACCTCAGTACCATGATCCCACTCTCTGGTGCCTTTAGCCCTAATAGTTATATCTAACTTTTACTTGCAAACTTTAATGTTTTAGCCTCAACTACATGCTGTGGCTGAGAATCACTCTCTGGAAGAAATTTCCCCTCATCTCAGTCCTAAATGGCCTACCCCATATCCTTAGATTGTGATCCTTGTTCTGAAATTTCCAGCCATCGGGAATATTCTTCCAGTGTTTATTTACCCTGTATAGTCTGTTTGAATTTTATAGGTTTCTGATAGGGCAAAAATAAACAATATAGCTTTTCTGTAATCATGAGTATGTAGGAAGAGTTAGAGATGTGACCATGATTTAATAATATAATCACATGTATTTGTGTGAATATGATTGAATTATATAGTGATGTGTATTAACTTAGAATGTGACCTTGGTAAACTTACTTGGGTAGATAAGGATGAGTAAATGTGTAAACTTTTGATTGGAAATTATTATCTGTGTGAAGATAGTTTTAAATGTCAAATGGATTGGAGGGAACAGGCAGATATAAGCTCCCAGCGCTTTCTAGTATTTCTAAACATGAGTTAGTCACTGTGCAAAATACAAAGACCATTTGTTTGCAAGATAACATATCAATAATCTTTCTTCTGAAAGGCAATTCTTCAAATGTTAGGGATCAAACAGCTACAGGAGATAGTCACAATCCTATCAAAAAATGAACAAACAGCAAAATTCACAGCTGAACTTGGATGAACCTGTGTGGAAGAGTTCATAGCACAGGAACCGATAAGTGCATTGTTTTTAAGTATAGCCTTGCTATAAGCCCACAGTAGTGAGTAGAGAGGGTTCTTTCTTGATTATATGTTTTATTGAGATCTGTCTCTTGATTAAATTTTAAAAATATAAACCATAAGTACTAAGTTAGCCTGGAGCACTATTTTTTAGAGCAAAAAGATGGTGTTGTTTTCTGGGTCTGTAGATTGTGAAGGAGCAAAGACGGCCTTTGCTTCTGTCAGATGTGGGAGTTTAGGGAGAGTTTCCCTATTACTGATGATTATGTCTTTAGGCAGTATTTTTGGTTGCGAATACTACGTATAGATCACATGGATCGATTGGAGCGGCAGTTAGAGGCAATGAGGAATTGACAGGAGCTGGGGGGTGTGATGGATGGCAGTTATTGGAAGGGAGAAAAGTAGCAGATACAGTAGATGGGTTAACTCCAGGAAAAGTAAGAGAGGTAGGCAGGTAGCGCAAGAGTCTTCTGTGGCTATCCCCATTTCAAACAAGTATGCTGTTTTGGAAAATGTGGAGGGTGATGGACTCTCAGGGGAATGTAGCACGAACAACCAAGTTTCTGGTATCGAGACTGGCTCTAATGCAATGAGGGATACATTGGGTTCCAAGCAATTGATTGTGATAGGGGACTCTCTAGTCCGAGGCACAAACAGATGTTTCTGAGGCTAACAGCGAAAAATCAGAATGGTGTGTTGCCTCCCTGGTGCCAGGATCAAGGATGTCTCAGAGAGGGTGCAGAATGTTCTCAAGGGGGAGAGGGACCAGCAGGAGGTCATTGTCCACATTGGAATCAACGACATAGGAAGGGAAAAGGTTGAGATTCTGAAGGGAGAATATAGAAAGTTAGGCAGGAATTTCAAAAAGGAGGTCCTGAGAGTAGTAATATCTGGATTACTCCCGGTGCTACAAGCTAGTGAGGGTAGGAATAGGAGGATAGAGCAGATGAATGCATGGCTGAGGAGCTGAGACTGGGGAGAAAGGTTCACATTTTTGGATCATTGGAATCTTTTCTGGGATAGAAGTGACCTGTACAAGAAGGACAGATTGGAACTGAATTGGAAGGAGACTAATATACTGGCAGGGACATTTGCTAGAGCTGCTTGGGACGATCTAAACTAGCAAAGGGAGATAGTGATAGTGTACCAATCAGATACTGGTACAGTTTGGAAAAGGAGTGAGTCAGACAGTCAGGGCAGGCAGAAACAAAGCAGAGAACAAGGTAGGACTGAGAAGTTAAACTGTATTGACCTCAATGTAAGGAGGCCTAACATGGAAGGCAGATGAACTCAGGGCATGATTAGGAACATGGGACTGGGATATCATAGCAATTACAGAAACATGGCTCAGGGATAGACAGGACTGGCAGCTTAATGTTCCAGGATACAAATACTACAGGAAGGATAGAAAGGGAGGCAAGAGAGGAGGGGGAGTGGCACTTTTGATAAGGGATAGCAATATGGCTATACTTAGGGAGGATATTCCTGGGAATACATCCAGGAAAGTTATTTGAGTGGAACTGAGAAAAAAGAAAGGGATGATCGCCTTATTGGGATTGTATTATATACCCCTTAATAGAGAAACAAATTTGTAAGAATATTTCAGTTATCTTGTTACAACTTGACGAAAAGACAGGGAGGTGGGCAGAGGGGGCGGGGTGGCCTTGTTAGTTAAGAACAAAATTAAATCTATGGCACTGAATGACATAGGGTCAGATGATGTGGAGTCTGTGTGGGTGGAATTGAGGAACCACAAAGGCAAAAAAACCATAATGGGAGTTATGTACAGACCTCTGAATAGTGGTCAGGACCAGAAGCGCAACATGTACCGGGCATGTCAGAAAGGCAAGGTCATGGGGGACTTCAATATGCAGGTGGACTGGGTAAATAATGTTGCCAGTGGATCTAAAGAAAGGGAATTCTTGGAATGCTTACAGGATGGCTTTTTGGAACAGCTTGTCATGGAGCCCACAAGGGAGCAGGCTATTTTGGACCTAGTGCTATGTAATGAACCAGCCTTTATAAAAGATCTTAAAGTAAGGGAACACTTAGGAAGCAGCGATCATAATATGGTAGAGTTCAGTCTGCAGTTTGAAAGAGAGAAGGCAAAATCGGATGTAATGGTGTTACAGTTAAATAAAGGTAATTATGAGGACATGAGAGAGGAACTGACGAAAATAGACTGGAAGCAGAGCCTAGCGGGGAAGACAGTAGAGCAAAAATGGCAGGGGTTTGTGGGTATAATTGAGGACACTGTACAGAAGTTCATCCCCAAGAAAAGAAAGATTATCCGGGGAGGGATTAGACAGCCATGGCTGACAAAGGAAGTCAGGAAATGTATCAAAGAAAAAGGGAGATCCTATAAAGTGGCCAAGAGCACTGGGAAATCAGAAGATTGGGAAGGCTACAAAAACAAACAGAGGATAACAAAGAGAGAAATAAGGAAGGACAGGATCAAATATGAAGGTAGGCTAGCCAGTAATATTAGAAATGATAGTAAAAGTTTCTTTCAATACATAAGAAACAACACAGGCAAAAGTAGACATTGGGCCACTTCAAACTGATGCTGGAAGGCTAGTGATGGGAGATAAGGAAATAGCTGGAGAACTTAATAAGTGCTTTGCATCAGTCTTCACAGTGGAAGACATGAGTAATATCCCAACAATTAAAGGGAGTCGGGGGCTGAATTGAGTATGGTTGCCATTACAAAAGAGATAGTGCTAGAAAAGCTAAAAGGTCTTAAAATTGACAAATTTCCTGGCCCCGATGGGCTATATCCTAGAGTTCTGCGGTGGCGTTGGTTGAGATCTTTCAAAAGTCACTGGAGTCAGGGAAAGTCCCGGATGATTGGAAGATCGCTGTTGTAACCCCATTGTTCAAGAAAGGATCAAGACAAAAGATGGAAAATTATAGGCCAATTAGCCTAACCTCGGTTGTTGATAAAATTCTAGAATCCATCGTTAAGGATGAGGTTTCTAAATTCTTGGAAGAGCAGGGTCGGATTAGAACAAGTCAACATGGATTTAGTAAGGGGAGGTCATGCCTGACAAACCTATTGAATTCTTTGAAGAGGTTACAAGTAGGTTAGACCAGGGAAACCCTGTGGATGTGGTCTATCTAGACTTCAAAAAGCCTTTGATAAGGTGCCACATGGGAGGCTGCTGAGCAAGGTGAGGGCCCATGGTGTTCGAGGTGAGCTACTGGTATGGATTGAGGATTGGCTGTCTGACAGGAGGCAGAGAGTTGGGATAAAAGGTTCTTTTTCGGAATGGCAGCTGGTGACAAGCGGTGTCCCACAGGGTTCAGTTTGGGGCCGCAGCTGTTCACGTTATATATTAATGATCTGGATGAAGGGACTGGGGGCATCCTAGCAAAGTTTGCCGATGATACAAAGTTAGGTGGACAGGCAGGTAGTACTGAGGAAGTGGGGAGGCTGCAGAAGGATCTAGACAGTTTGGGAGAGTGGTCCAGGAAATGGCTGATGAAGTTCAATGTGAGCAAATGCGAGGTCTTGCACTTTGGAAAAAAGAATACAAGCATGGACTACTTTCTAAACATTGAGAAAATTCATAAAGCCAAAGTACAAAGGGATCTGGGAGTGCTAGACGAGGATTCTCTAAAGGTAAACCTGTAGGTTGAGTCCGTGATTAAGAAAGCGAATGTAATGTTGTCATTTATCTCAAGAGGGTTGGAATATAAAAGCACCGTTGTGCTACTGAGACTTTATAAAGCTCTGGTTAGGCCCCATTTGGAGTACTGTGTCCAGTTTTGGGCCCCACACCTCAGGAAGGACATACTGGCACTGGAGCGTGTCCAGTGGAGATTCACACGGATGATCCCTGGAATGGTAGGTCTAACATATGAAGAACGGCTGAGGATCCTGGGATTGTATTCATTGGAGTTTAGAAGGTTAAGGGGAGATCTAATAGAAACTTACAAGATAATACATGGCTTGGAAAGGGTGTACGCTAAGAAATTGTTTCCATTAGGCGAGGAGACTAGGACCCGTGGACACAGCCTTAGAATTAGAGGGGGTAAATTCAGAACAGAAATGCGGAGACATTTCTTCAGCCAGAGAGTGGTGGGCCTGTGGAATTCATTGCCGCAGAGTTCAGTGGAGGCCGGGACACTAAATATCTTCAAGGCAGAGATTGATAAATTCTTGATGTCATAAGGAATTAAGGGCTATGGGGAGAATGTGGATAAGTGGAGTTGAAATGCCCATCAGCCATGATTAAATGGCGGAGTGGACTCGATGGGCTGAATGGCCTTACTTCCACTCCTATGTCTTATGGTCTTATGGTCTTATCTGTAAGAATAATAGGGTGGTTATGGTAGGGGATATTAACTTTCCAGACATAGACTGGGACTGCCGTAGTGTTAAGGGTTTAGATGGAGAGCAATTTGTTAAATGTGTACAAGAAAATTTTCTGATTCAATTTTTTTTAGATTCCTTACAGTGTGGAAACAGGCCCTTCAGCCCAACAAGTCCACACCGACCCTCCGAAGAGCAACCCACCTAGACCCATTACCCTACACTTACCCCTGACTAATCCACCGAACACTACAGGCAATTTAGAATGGCCATTTAACCTAACCTGCACATCTTTGGACTGTGGGAGGAAACTGGAGCACCCAGAGGAAACCCACGCAGACACAGGGAATGTGAAACTCCACACAGACAGCTGCCCGAGGCGGGAATTGAAGCCGGCTCCCTGGTGCTGTGAGGCAGCAGTGCTAACCACTGAGCCACTGTGCCGCCCCTAATATGTGGATGTTCCTTCAGAGAAGTGGCAAAGTTTGACCTACTGTTGGGAAATAAGGCAGGGCGGATAACTGGAGTTTCAGTGGGGGGATCCTGGGGCCAGCAACCATAATTCTATTAGTTTTAAAATAGTAATGGAAAAGCATCGTTCTAAATTGGAGGAAGGCTAATTTTGACGGTATTAGGCAAGAACGTTCAAAAGCTGATTGGGGGCAGATGTTTGCAGGTAAAGGGATGGCTGGAAAATGGGAAGCCTTCAAAAATGAGATAACAAGAGTCCAGAGACAGTATATTCCTGTTAGGGTGAAAGGAAAAGCTGTTAGTTGTAGGGAATACTGGATGACTAGAGAAATTGAGGTTTTGGTTAAGAAAAAGAAGGAAGCATGTATCAGGTATAGACAAGAGTGATCGAACTAATCCTCAGAAGAGTATAAGGATAGAATCCCTACAATGTGCATACAGGCTGTTCAGTCCAACAAGTCCATACTAACCCTCTGAAGAGTATCCAACCCAGACCTATTCCTCTGTATTTACTCCTAACTAATGCACCTAGTCTACATTTAGGGTGAGAGGGGAAAAGTATAAAAGAGACCTAAGGGGCAACATTTTCACACAGAGGGTGGTGGCTGTATGGAATGAGCTGTCAGAGGAAGTGATGGAGGCTTGTATAATTACAGCATTTAAAATGCAAATGGATGGGTATATGAATAGGAAGGGTTTAGAGGGATATGAGCCAAGTGCTGGCAAATGGGACTAAGTTTAAGTTGGGTAACTGGATGGCATGGACGATTTGTATTGAAGGGCCTGTTTCCATGCTGTGTATCTCTATAACTCTATGAGTCTATTTGAAATCTTCAAATTTGGATTATTTACACTTAAAGTTTTTCAATATCAAAATTTCCATCTCATAAGTCCATGCCTGGTTTAGCCAATGCCACTCATAAATATTGAAAACTGACACATTTTGTTGAAATTTTTCATTGTAGACATATCAGGATGATTCAAAACTACCAATGTAAAAGGAAAACAACATTTATATTATATGGGAGTAGACTGGCATGTGGGTTCTGAGTGTTAAGGTATCGCCATGGAGAATGATGACTGTTCAAGATGGTTGATGGCTAACTGACAAGCTTTGTTTAAATTTTAATCCAGCCAGTTTGAATTTGATTGCTCAAGGCATTGCACTGAGAAATGAACCAGTGAATGTTGAATTGACACAGACCCAGTTTCTGTCCATAATGAACAGGGCCTTGTGTATTAATATTAGTACCTTCCAATAAATACAGGTGCTCCACACTACAAGCCTGCAAAAGTCACACAATTAATTTAGGATTGTTAGTCAAATTCACAGTGTGGCACACTTTCATGTTATGGAAGCTTCAAATGCATACATTTAAATAAAGCTTGGCAGTAACTGGGGAATTTTCCATGGCAAAGCCTCAACCAATCAGGGTTCACTTACCAATCAGGAGAAAGTGAGGACTGCAGATGCTGGAGTATCAGAGCTGAAAATGTGTTGCTGGAAAAGCGCAGCAGGTCAGGCAGCATCCAAGGAACAGGAGAATCGACGTTTTGGGCATTCCTGAAGAAGGGCTGATGCCCGAAACGTCGATTCTCCTGTTCCTTGGATGCTGCCTGACCTGCTGCGCTTTTCCAGCAACACATTTTCAGCTCACTTACCAATCAATCTGCACTCTCCTCACATACAATCGATATGTTGTTTTCTCTTTGCATAGGTATGTTTACAAATTATCCTGATCAGGGCTCAGCCAAAAAGCTTTGACAAAGTGCGTATGTTGTTTTTCAGCAGTACACAAGTTCTGTATAATGAAACAGTGATTTATAGAAATGTTTGTCAAATGCAAATATAACTTTATAATGTTGGCACAACTAAAGCAGAAGTTGATTTTATAGGATTGAAAACTGATGAATTTTCACAGATTTTTGAACTATTCTTGAGCACTGAATGCAGAATTATCACATTGTTATTCTATGCGAAAGGAAGAGAAGCAAATCATTAATGTTAACTAACTCCAGAGTATCTTACTGTTTTTGTGATTGATGGTATTGGTTTAGTCTTGAAGATGTATTTGTAAATGCTGTGGAATATGGGAGCGATCAGATAAGTACCCAGGGTCTCAGTTCCTTCTATTTCAGAAATATAAGTTAAGACCACATTACCACATTGTAATATTTCCATCCTTCCTTCATCCAAATCATTTATGTGACTTGTAAAGAGTTGAGGTTCCAACACTGACCTGTGCGGCACGCCACTCATGACATCCTGCCAGCCTAAAAAAGCCCCACTTATTCCCGTTCTCATTTTCCTTTTATGTTCTGCAATAATTATTGATGAGGTACATTATCAAGTGCCTTCTAGAAATCTAAATACAGCACATCCATTGGTACCGCTTTGCCTACAGAACAAGTTAAGTCTTCAAAGAATTCCAATAATTTAGTTAAAATGCTTTCCCTTAGACAAAACCATGTGAGCTTTGCCTGGTTACCTTAAACTTATTCAAGTGCCTTGTTATTATTTAGTAATAACTTCTAACGTTTTTCATATTACAGATGTTAAGTTAACTGGCCTATACTTTCCTTCTTTCTGCCTCCCTCCCTGTTTGAATACCTTCAAGTCTGCTAATTTCATTTAATATTTTTAATAATGTTCCAGTGCCATAAGTTTAAATGCCAGCATTATATGTGACTTTTTGATTTTCTGTACGATTCATAATACTTTAATGGCATAGCTACAGGGGCTCCCAAACTTCTTTGGACTGCCACTGTTTTCAGCATTTCACCACATAGAAAATAATCTAATCCATTCTTTTTAGATCCAAAGTGAGTGACCTCACATTTGCCTCATTGAAATCCATTTGTCATTGTTTAGTGCATTCAATAGATCTACCAAAGCCTTTGTGATTTAATGTTTCCACTTATTCTGCTTATGATACATCCACTCTTTGTGCTTGTGGCAAACTAATTACTTAATTTTTTTCAACTAAACCATTGAGATAGGTTGAAAATAGCTGTGACCAAAGCACTGATTCAGTCCCCAATTTATGGCCTCAATACCTGGAAATAAGCTGTATATTCTTCCTTTCTGCTATCTGTCCATTAACTGATCCTTTCTCAGTATGAATATGTCAAATGTGTAATAACTTCTCTTGGAAAATCCAAATGACTACATCTACTGGTTCTCACTTATAATCCACTTGGTACAATCTAAGAAATTGCTAACAAACTTGTCAGACATAATTTTCATTTAAACATCTGTGACTTTATTTAATGGCTTTATTTAATCACCTTATAATTTTAAAACTCCTTCTTCATCGAACAGTTCACTCATTTTGCCTGAGTTTTCTACATGTTATTTGATCTCCCTTCCTCGTCTTCCATTTCTCTTTCAGTCCCATTGCATATAAGTATCTTTCCTCTCAGTTTTTGATCTGGTCTTTCTCCTCCTTGCCAGCAGTCCCATCTCTGCTACTCAATTCACCATGTAACTATCCCATTTTAATCTCCTCTCGTCTACTCCCTTTGATACTTACACAATATTCACTCATATTCTGAATACCTTCTCTTGTATCTAATCCATACATTCATAACCACTGCTTCCTGACATTGTCCTCTCTCATCATTTCACATATTTATCTTAGCATCCACATCTCATTAGTATCCAATTATTTTTCCTCTCTTCTTGATGTTGCTGAGATTTCTACACTGCGTAACAAGTGCAATTTATAAACTGCTCAGCATCATTGAAGTGCCGATTGTCACTTCACCAGGAATCACACTATGTCATACCTACCAATTTTGATCTGCCCCACAAGCTCATTTACCTTATTCCTTATACTGTGTGAATTCAGATATAACTCATTCCATCCTGTATTAACCATTCCTCTTCTTGTTGTCATTCATTTGTCCAGTGTGCTTGAAGTTTGACTACTGACCCTTTCCATACATTCTGTCCTATTTGTGTCTGTGCTGGAGATTTTAATAATTTCTCCTGAGTTCTACACTCTTACCTCCTCCTTTAATTCGAGTTTTCTAATTGTCCCGATAACTGAGCCCTCCCCCCTCTCAGTTTGAAGCCCTGTCTACAGTCCTAGTTATGCGCTTCACTTGGACTCTAGGCACAGCATGGAACAGGTCCCTTCTTCCCCCTTCTGTGGAACTGGATCCCTTACATAAGTTCACAGAGTTCACAGTACAAAGTTCATAGTGACGATGAACCATGGAGAAAGAGAAGAACCAAAATAAAAAGAGCCATTTGCTCTTAGAATTCTTTAATTGACAGGCCATCTGCACGTGGCTCAGTGATTAACGCCGATGCCTCACAATGCCAGGGAGCTCAGGTTCAATTCCAACCTTTGAAGATTGTCTGTTATTTCACATTCTTACCTCTGGATGTCTGTGTGAGTTTCCTCTGGGTGCTCTGGTTTCCTCCCATTGTCCAAACATGTG
Organism: Chiloscyllium punctatum; assembly: GCF_047496795.1. Taxonomy (NCBI): domain Eukaryota; kingdom Metazoa; phylum Chordata; class Chondrichthyes; order Orectolobiformes; family Hemiscylliidae; genus Chiloscyllium; species Chiloscyllium punctatum. The sequence continues at coordinate 62,112,810 of NC_092777.1, read as the reverse complement.
CAGGTTCGGTGGATTGGCCATGCTAATGGCCAATAGTGTCTAGGGATGCGTAGGTTAGCCATGGGAAACGCAGAGTTGCAGGGATACGGTCAGAAGGTGGGTGTGGGTGGGATGGACTTTGGAAGATCGATACAATGGGCCATATTGGGTAGGGCGGAGGCGCCTGTCTGCGCTACACTGTAGGGATTCTATTCTATCTAATTTGAAATACAAAATGAGTCTACTTGTTTGATGTTTTGCTGCTGTATTATAAGTTAGATGTGCTTTGCTGATTGATTGTTTATTGACCATTAGTTACATTGATATGCATTGTGTATGTGTTGAGATGTATGTGAGTACTGCACTGACTCCTGCTTGTCTCCACTGAATTTGAAACCAGGAGTCTGGTGAGTGAGAACATCTTTAAGGGGCTAATCTCTAAAGCCTACTCTTTCTTTACACCTATTAGTTAACTGAAAATTGCTGTTAAAGTTAGAAAGTATAAAGAACTTGGAAAACTGTGTATCTTCTGGCCTGAAACACAGAAATACAAACCATCTGAGAGCAGATGTAACTTGTTAATTAAGGAGATAGCTTAAACCAAGATCTGAGTTTAGCAGAGCTGACTTGTCACAACTTCAGAGTTTAAAAACAATGGTTTCTAAGTGATACTTGAGAGTAGAGTGTGAAGCTGGGATTGTGGTAAGTGAGAGTTCAGTGAAGAGGGGAACTGTAAATGAATTAAGAAAAATGTAGTGATTGGAACAAGGGGGCAGTTGGATCTCATTGACTATGAGATCTTTGAATAGGGTTAACCTGGGTCATTCAAGGAGCCCTGGCTGACAGGTATAAAGAAGATAGTCTCTTCATTCTAGGGACTGGCTCTGAGTTGGCTGGTCAAATCCCATGTACTCTGCACAAGTAAGCAAAGGGGGACTTGGTGAGGGGATACTAGCCTCCATGGAGTTATTTCAGTGGTGACAGGAGAAAACAGTACACACCTGAAGAAAATTCTCTCACAACAGTTGTCTTTAAGTTGGGGCAAGCATTTCTGGCATCATCCCTTTATTTGGAAAGCTTGACTCATTCGATCCTTCTGTCGAAGACTGGGCCCAGTATGCAGAAAGAATGTTATTTTTTCAAGCAAATGACATTGGAATAGATGAAAAGCAACAAATAATCCATCTGACTACTTGCAGAACCCGAAGCATTTTTGGTTATTAGAAGCTTAACTTTCCCTGAAACTAAAACCTTTCAAGAGTTGACAGATTTAGTTAAGGAATGTTAAAACCCTAAGTTTCCTCTAATTCTTAGACACTATCAGTTTTATTCAGCTGTTTGAGAACTGGGGGAGTCCATATCAGGATTTTTGACGAGGTTAAGACGGTGAGCAGAGACATGTGATTTTGGATTAGTGGTGCTGGAAGAGCACAGCAGTTCAGGCAGCATCCAACGAGCAGCGAAATCGACATTTCGGGCAAAAGCCCTTCCTGATGAAGGGCTTTTGCCCGAAACGTCGATTTCGCTGCTCGTTGGATGCTGCCTGAACTGCTGTGCTCTTCCAGCACCACTAATCCAGTATTTGGTTTTCAGCATCTGCAGTCATTGTTTTTAACATGTGATTTTGGGTTAACCCGAAATGAGATGCTGACAGACCATTTGCTTTGTGGGATTAATGATGTAACCATACAGAAGCACCTACTAGCTCAACTCCAACTGGACTTCAAACAGACACTACAAGTCATTATAAAATGCAGCAAGTGGATTTTGGGATCTACAGGTATTCCAATGGAAGTGGACACCCTCACCAGACCAGCTGAGCTTGGGGGACGCCATTTGAGTGTAAGCAATTGCATATCCTCACGTAGGTCATATCCTGAGCAGAGGGTCCATAGATCAGCTCACAGGTAAACCCCAAAACAAAGCCAAACCGCGGCCAAGTGACTAAAATTTTCTTCAGGATCCATCCGGCAAGCCATTGTAGATGTTGCCAGTATGCAGACTTGAGACAGCAAAGGAGTGCTACAAGGATTGACTTGAGTAAAAGAACTCACAGGCCACACCCAGGATAATTCACATCCTGGAAAGTCTACCTACATGTGGTTGGGAACAATTAAATTGCATAGCAATAGTATTACTTAGGTCAATACTGGCGTAACTATTCTACCTCGACTCCAAGCCTGAATTTTGCATAAGACCTCAGCCAGACTGAGAACGTAGACTGGGGAACTGTTACAGGTAAAGGGTATGACTTCAGTTCCGGTCTCCTATAAGAATTAGCACTGATTGTAGTAAAAGGCATGAGTTCAAGTATGATGGAGTGGAATTGAGTAGAGTAGGGGAACTTTATTTGTTGTTTCTACTATATACAGCTGGTACAATAAAAACAAGACAGTGTTCCAAAGTGCTATATGAACACACAGACTACTTGAGGGTACAGTCATACACAGGGCAGCATAAAGTGCATAGGAAAGTGCAAAACATGCAAGACAGCACAATATTTCCTGACAAGACAAGACAATAGGCACAGTGGTGGACAAATTACAATGTCACAATGAACGATCATTAACAAAACATTGTTTTCATGAGCAATTCAAAAAGTCATCCAAGAATTGCAAATGGAATAGAGTCTGATTATACTGTTTTAAGGAGCCTGATGGTTTGGGCGAAGAAATTATTGCACAGTCTGGCTGTGAGAGACCAAATGTTCCTGTATCTTCTGCCAGATGGCAGGAGGGAGAACAGTTGGAGTGAGGAGTGTGTGGGGATTTCCACAATGCTCATAGCCTTTCGGATTCAGCATGTGGAGTACAGTAAATGTCTGTAATGGAGGGGAGAGAGACCCCAATGATCCTCTCAGGCGTCCTCACTATCCGTTGTAGGGTCTTCCGATCCAAGACGGTGCAATTCCCAAAGCAGATAGTGATGTAGCAGCTCAGGGTACTCTCAAGGAACCCCCTGTAGAATGTGGTGAGGATGGGGGGGATGGGAGGTGGGCTTTCCTTAGCTTGCTCAGAAAGTAGACACGCTGCTGGGCTTTCTTGGCTATGGAGCTAGTGCTGAAGGTCCAGGTGAGATTCTCTGCCAGGTGGAAGCCAAGAGATTTGGTGCTCTTCACGATCTCCACGGAGGAGCCGTCGATGTCCAGTGGAGAGTAAATGTTCTGTGCCCTCCTGAAGTCAACAACCATCTCTTTTGTTTTGTCCACGTTCTGAGACAGGTTGTTGGCTCTCCACCAATACGTTAGCTGTTGCACCTCCTCTCTGTATGCTGACTCATCATTCTTGCTTCTGAGACCCACTTCCGTCATGTGATTGGCGAACTTGATGATGTGATTTGAGCTGTGCATTGCTGCACAGTTGTGTATCAGCTGGATGAACAGCAGTGGACTGAGCACACAGCCCTGGGGTTGCCATGCTCAGTGTGATGGTGTTGGAGATGTTGTTCCTGATACAGACTGACTGAGGTCTCCCAGTCAGGAAGTCCAGGATCCAGTTATGGAAGGCAGGTATTTAGGCCCAGCAGACTCAGCTTGCCAATCAGGTGCTAAGGAATGATAGTGTTAAATGCAGAACTGAAGTCTATGAACAGTAATCTGACACGAGTGTCCTTCTTGTCCAGGTAGGTAAGGGCCAGATGGAGGGTATTGGAGATGGCATTATCGTGGAGCAGTTGGGTAGATATGCAAACTGCAGGTGGGCAGCAGGGTCTGAGAAAGATCCACTTTGATTGGCTCAACATTTTTCAGTTAGAAAATGGTTGCCTGAGGGAAGTCCTAATTAAATACCTGGAGGTTTTTCAGGAAGGTCTAGGGACTCTGAAAGGAGCCAAGGCCCCTCACTTGTTGATGAGTGGGCAATTCTATGATTCTGCATGGCCCACCCAGTGCCGTTTTCCTCACGGGCAAAAGTAGAGGCAGAAATCTGGAGGCTGGAGAGTAAAGGAATAATCAAATCAGTGCAGCTTGCAGAATGGGCAGCACTGGTCATACTGATTGTGAAGTCTGAAAGATCACTTCACCTTTTTGAGGATGTTAAGCAGACAGTAAACCGCTCCTCGCAGCTGCGTAAAAACCTGATCCCTTAGTTTTGAGGGTATAGAGAACTTGTCTGAAAATCTGTTGCTGGAAAAGCACAGCAGGTCAAGCAGCATCCAAGGAGCAGGAGAATCAACGTTTCTGGCATCAGCCCTTCTTCATTCCTGAAGAAGGGCTGATCCCCGAAACGTCGATTCTCCTGCTCCTTGGATGCTGCCTGACCTGCTGCGCTTTTCCAGCAACACATTTTCAGCTCTGATCTCCAGCATCTGCAGTCCTCACTTTCTCCTATAGAGAACTTGTACTTTGTACTAATGGAAATAGCAGTCAAACTGGTGAAGGCAGGCTGAAAGAGGAGCCTACAGCTGCACCCAATACTAAACTGTGCCAGTTCCTGTTAATTATAGGACCACCCTTCATGCAATTACAGGGGTAGCTCCAGCAGAGTTGCTGATAGGGAGAAGACTCCACATGAGGTTAATTCCCAGGCCTGGGGCGGGAAGGGTGATACAGCGGTAGGATTGTCGGTGCTGAGCACATGCCCCTCGTCTGAGTGAAAGAGGCAGTTTACTTTCGGGGAGGAAGTACCCTGAAGTACTCAACCACATGGATATGATTTGATGCAGCAGCAAACAGATGCTGCTTTAAAGTAAATAAATCGGGTGACCCAGGTAATATTTGAAGCTTCAACACCACATTTTATATCAGAACAAAGATGTACAACTCTCAGAGTTTCTGATCCTTTTAAGAAACAGGAATGCATGCAGCAAGGGCAAGGCTAAAAGTGGTGATAATAAAAATCTAAAAAGTCATGACTGGAGAGTTTCTATTGCATTGTGCCATCAATGTATTTGACATTAGCAACATTGTGAATGCTTCCTTGGAGTTAATGGCCCAGCTGCCATTAATATAGAACATATATAGAACATAGAACATTACAGCGCAGTACAGGCCTTTCAGCCCTCGATGTTGCGCCGACCTGTCATACCAATCTGAAGCCCATCCCACCTACACTATTCCATGTACGTCCATATGCTTGTCCAATGACGACTTAAATGTACTTAAAGTTGGCGTCACCATACTTGAAAAAAGGCTCTCCCTGTCCACCCTGTAATCTAACCCTCTGATTATCTTCTATGTCTCTATTAAGTCACCTCTCAACCTTCTCTCTAATGAAAACAGCCTCAAGTCCCTCAGCCTTTCCTTGTAAGACCTTCCCTCCATACCAGGCAACATCCGAGTAAATCTCCTCTGTATCCTTTCCAAAGCTTCCATATTCTTCTTATAATGCGGTGACTAAAACTGTACACAATACTCTAAGTGCGGCCGCACTAGAGTTTTGTACAGCAGTAGCATAACATCATGGTTCCGGAACTCGATCCCTCTATTAATAAAAGCTAAAATACTGTGTGCCTTCTTAATAACCCTGTCAACCTGGGTGGCAACTTTCAAGGATCTGTGTACATGAACACTGAGATCTCTCTGCTCATCTATACTACCAAGAATTTTACCATTAGCCCAATACTTTGCATTCCGGTTACTACGACCAAAGTGATTCACCCAGGACTTGCATGTCCTTGGTGGAGTGGGAGGAGGAGTGGAAGTGGTTGGCCACAGGATGGTGGGGTTGTTGCGTGCGTGTGTCCCAGAGATGTTCTGTGAAACGTTGGCGTTCTGTCTCCCCCGTGTAGACAAGACCACATCAGGAGCAATGGACACAGTAAATGAGGTGGATGGAGGGCAGGAAAATCTCTGCTTGGGAGTAAGGGATAGTATTTTTACAGGAGGCAGATTGGGAGGAGGTGTAGTCCAGGTAGCTGAAGGAGTCAGTGGGTTTGAAGTAGATGTCCGTGTTGAGGTGGTTGCTGGAAATGGAGGGCCAGGAAGGAGAGGGAGGTGTCCGGGACGGTCCAGGTGAACTTGAGGTGAGGGTGGAAGTGTTTGTGAATTGGTAAATTGTTCCACCTCCTCATGGGAACACAAGGTGGTGCTGATACATTTATCAATGCAGCCAAGGAATGGTGCCAATATAGCGTGGAAGATGGTCTGTTCCATGTATCCCATGAAGAAGCAGGCATAGCTGGGGCCCATGCAGGTGCCCATGGCTATCCCTGTGATCTGAAGGAAGTGGGAGGATTAGAAGGAGAAGTTGTTAAGGGTGAGGACCAGTTCATCCAATTGAATGAGTGTGTCGGTGGAGGGATACTAGTTGGATCAGCAGGAGAGGGCTTGGAGGCCTTTGCCAATGGACGGATGGATATGGAAAGGGACTGGATGTCCATGAGGCATTGGGAGCTGGGGAAACAAAAGTCATGGAAGAGGTGGATAGTGTCAGTGGTGTCTCAAATGTATGTGGGGAATTCCTGGACCAAGGGGGCAGAATGGTGTCAAGATATAAGGAGATAAGTTCAGTTGGGCAGGAGCTGGTGGAGACGATGGGTTGACCGGGGCAGTCAGGTTTGTGGATTTTGAGTAAGAGGTAGAATTGGACGGTGCAGGCTTCTGGGACTATGAGGATGGAAGCTGTGGATGGGGGATCCCATGAGGTGATGAGGTTGTGGATGGTCTGGGAGATGATGGTTTGGTGATGGGAGGTGAGGTCTTGGTTGAGGGGGCAGTTGGAGGAGCGTGCGAGTAGGCACCTGGCTTCAGTGGTGTAGAGGTCAGTGCACCAAACTACCACCCCCTCCCACCCCCCGGTCCACTGTTGTAATGATGATATTGGGGTTACAGCAGAGGGAGTGGAGGGCTGCGTTTATAATGGGGAGAGGTTGGAGTGGGTGAGAGGGATGGACAGATTGAGGCGGTCAATGTCACAGTGGCAGTTGAAGATGAAGTGATCGAGGGTGGGTAAGAGACACGCATTTAACAACGCCACAGCCCTATGATCAACCACTTCAAAATTTACTCCCATTCCACCAAGGACATACAAGTCCTGGGCCTCCTCCACTGTCGAATCCAAGCTACCTGATGCCTGGAGGAAGAACTCCTTATCTTCCTCTTTGGAATCCTCCAACCACATGATATCAGCATTGATTTCACCAGTTTCCTCATGTCCCCTCCCCCCACCTCATCCCAGATCCAAACCTCCAATGTGGCACCCCCCTCTTGAACTGATTAACCTGTCCATCTTCCTTCCCACCTATCCACTCCACCTTCCCCACTGACCTTTCACAATCATCCCCCAACTGCATCCACCTATCGCATTCTGAGCTATCTTCCCCCAGCCCAACCCCTACCCTCCCATTTATCTCTCTGCCCCCTTCCCCCCCATATTCCTGATGAAGGGCTTATGCCTGAAATGTTGACTCTCCTGCTCCTTGGATGCTGCCTGACCTGCTGTGCTTTTCCAGCACCACACTTTTTGACTCCAAGTGTGGGTCTCTCTAACTCTTTACATAACTGTAACAACAATCCTTTACTTTTATAATGCCATCCTTATACAATAAATGCCAGAGTTCCATTTGCCTTTTTTATTATTATATACTGTGCCTGTAAACCCACTTTCTGTGATTCACGTACAAGAACACCCAGATCCCTCTGCACTGTTATCCTTTGAATTTGCTTCCCATTTAAATAATAATCTAGCCTTTTATTCTTCCTGCCAAAATGGATAGCCTCACCCTTATCCCCCTTAAACTCTGTCTGCCAGATTCGGGTTGATTCTAGCCGATCAAAATGGCCCCTTTGCAGGTCATTTATGTAGATTGTAAACTATTGAAGTCTGAGAACTGAACCCCATGCCACCCCATTAGTTACAGGTCACCATCCAGAGAAGGATCTATTTATCCTGACCCTCTGCTTTCTGTCAGTCAGCCAATCCTGTCTCCAAGCCAATACTCTACACTAAACCCCCTAGGATCTAACCTTCTGGATTAGTCTTCTTAGCGGCAGGTTGTCAAATGCTGTCTGGAAGTCTAGATTGACCACATCCACTGGATCCCCATTATCTACCTTGCTGGATACATCATCAAACCCCATCAAGCTTATCAAGCATCATTTGCCTTTCACAAATCTCCTTTTTCCAACAGAGGTGTCACATTAGCATGTTTCCAATGCACTGCTACATTTCCCGAATCCAGGGAATTTTGGAAAATCTTAATTGATGTGTCCACTATTTGTGCAGCCATCTCCGTTAATACACTAGGGTGCAGGCCATCAGGGCCCAGGGACTGATTTGCCTTTCAGCCCATCAGCTTACTTAATACCTTCTCCCTAGTTACTGTAGTTTCACCATATTATTCCTGCAGTTCTTCAGAAGAAATTACCGTGAAAACAAAGGCAAATATTTTCTAAGTTCCCATAATACCTCACCATTTTCATCCTTTAGAGGGCCAACATTTACTTTCACTATTCTCTTTCTTTTTATATACTTAGAGAAACTTTTGGTATCAATACTTATCTTTTCTCCTAGCTTCCTTTCACGGTTCGTCTTAGTTCTTTTGATTTCATTTTCAGTAACCCTTTATTGACGTTCAAAGTTCTCCCAAACGTGTAGAGTACCACTAACTTTTGCAATGCCATATGCCCAAGTTTTTGCTTTACCATGGGAGATTTTTTTTATTGTTTTACAATTCCTCTTCCTCACAGCAGTACACTTTCATTGAGAGACATTGGGTCTCTCCCTAAGCATTTCCACTGTTCTTCAACTGTCCTGCCCTTAAATATTTTGCCCAGGATAACTCCTTCCTCAGGCCTGTATAATTATGTTTGCCCAATGCAAAATTCTTGTTTGTGCTTTTGTCTTCACTCTTTCAATCTGAATTTGAAACTCTAGCATGTTTTGGCCACTCCTTCCAAGAAGATCCTTAACTACAGACCATTTATCAAGCATGGGAGAAAGTGAGGACTGCAGATGCTGGAGATCAGAGTTGAGTGCGTGGTGCTGGAAAAGCACAGCAGGTCAGGCAGCATCCGAGGAGCAGGAGAATCGAGAATCCTGATGAAGGGCTTGTGCCCAAAATGTCAATTCTCCTGCTCCTCAGATGCTGCCAGACCTGCTATGCTTTCCCAGGACCCTCCTCTCGACTCCGACATTTATCAATCCTTCCTTGTTATACTTCACCAAATCTGAAACCATTGGTTCTCTGGTTGGCTCCATGACATGTTGCTTTAAGAAACAATCCCTCATGCACCCTATGAACCTTTCTTTGAGGCTACCTTTGTCAAGTTGATTAATCCAATCAATATGTATATTCAAATCATCCATAATTACTATTGTGCTGTTCTCACAAGCCCGCATATTTCCTGGATTAAACTACACCCTTTTTCAGAAGCACTGTCTGGGCGCCTGTAAATTACTCCCAACAATGAGTTTCTTCCCTTGTGTATTTATTTCCACTCAAATTGATCCAACATTTTGGTCCCTAGTGCCAATATCATTTCTTAAAACAGCTTTGATGTCACCCTTCACCAATAAAGCAACTCCACCTCCTGCTCCTTCTTGTCTATTGCTTTCAAAATATTGAGTACCCTTACACATTTAAGTCCCAGTCATGATCTTCCTGTAACCATGTTTCAGTAATCCCCACCAGCTTGTACCCATTTGTCTCTATTAGTGCTGTCAGCTCATCAAATTTATCATGAATACTATGTGCATTTGGGTACAAGGCTTTGAAATAGGTTCTACTGGTTTGCCTTTCCCTTTTAATATTTTCTTGTACATTCCATCCTTATTTATTAATCCTTGATAACACTGAGCCTCATCGCTACCCTTTACTCCAATTTTCAATTCACATTATGATCTTTTATGTTTCTTTCACTCACTTTGGTTGTTAGACTGGCCCTGCCATTTTCTAAAGGTCCTGAACATTTTCTAAATAAAATGAGAACACAATGGAAAAAGTAAATAAGATTAACTTACCTCATAAGTACCGTTAAGATTCAGTCTGTAAAGAATGGAATGTAAACCAAGTAAACAGTTATCAGTCTGAATATCCGAGTAACGTTGAGCATCAGAATGTTCAACCCCGTGTTGTACACTTCAGTTGGATAGCCTATCACTGTAACCATGATCAGAAAAAGGTGAAGATTATTCTAAGACAAAACATTCCAGGATTTAAACATCAATAATCATATCAACTTCAGAAAGCTAGAATCTGAAGATAAAGGTAAATTATTGACAAAACACTTAACTTCTCCACATAAAAGTTAAACACTGTGAGGGTTTAACTATCCCATGTGTAAGACATGGGATAGATGCTCCTGATTTTCGGGAACAATACTTTGTGGCATTTCCCACTAGCATTGCTAAGTTGTAGAATTTGCCATCTTCACAGCTGGACCACATTAACAGCTTAGAGATTTTTATTACTTGGTTACTTAGCCAAGGGGCCAAACCAACCACAAGGATCTTTTATTTGTTGAATAATACAATGAGTATATTCATAAATACTAACACAGAAAGATAATTCAATTTCAGTAAAAAGAAAAACAGTTCAATGCAATGGACAAGATGATTGTTTGTGAGAATCCTCTTTAAGGTCATTGAAGTGGTACAGTTTGCTACAGCACTGACATTCAGTATTAAAGGCTCGAAATTGGATAAGAAGTATTTTGGGCCTAATAACGGTTAGAGACGAATGATTATAACTTGTGTCTGAAAGTAACTTAGGCAATCTCATGCTTCCCTGTCATTTGCATGATTTCAGTATTGTGTTCTGAACACACTGATGAGTGGCTGCACATTTCAAAGGAGGCCTAGATGTACATGAGATGAGCACCATTTAAAATCAGCCTGCTGTTTTTCTCACCAGCCTGTAACTTCGAAAGGCTGTACCACCACACTCCCATAATGGATAATGCTTCATTATTATCAATCTGTTCCTAAGGAATCCTGGTCATGAAGCCATTCTGGATGATAGTATGGTTCTTGCTCATGTACTTTCTGAAATCCCACTTCAACCTTAGACTGTGATCTGGTATAATGTCCAAACTGCAGATACAAACCATCAACCTCTTGCTTTCCCCATTCCCACTTCACACTTCCCAATTGTCCTCTTGCAGATGCATGATTTCAGATACCCAGGAATGGCTGACAGTTAGTGACACTTAAAGATGAAGGCCAAAAGGAAGAGTAGAACGTCTAAGAGCTTAGGATAGCAACTTGATCTGACAGTCATAACTTTAATAGTTGATGTAGAAATGGGAGCTGCACATGGTGAGTCACTGATCACAAGTGAGCTGCACTGGAGTGGATGGGGGTGGGGTCCGTATGTTCTAAAGAAGATTAATCTCATGTAAAGTGCACACAGGATCCTGAAAAGTAATTCCCGGGAGTCATTACTGTCTTTGTTGATTCACTTCAGCCAGAAAGACAGATGGGTTGGTGTGTTATCTCAGCATCAGTGGAAATGGGAGTCATCTAGAGTTTGGTTAACCCTTGGACAACACAATTGGTCCTCCTAACACTGGGAGAATTCAAAATTTCTAAGCAAAATCATGAGACAGGAAACCCCCCCGCGCCCCCGAAAAGTCTAGCACAACTGGTTTTGCTTTGTGGAACAAGAATTCATCAAAAGTTAATGCAGTTGTTGCCTGAAGTTCTGATAAATCTTGCTGCTACACCATTGTATTCAGAATACCAGGAAGAACTCTTTGACAGCATCAGAGAGAGGGTTCCCAACAGGGAGATGGGAAAGAAAAGGAAAACTGGCTAAGGACTGCGATCAAGGTGCATAACGTACAGTGGCATAAAAGTGAAATATAGGAATTTTGAATCCAAATCCCAAAACCTGTCCACCAATGGGGGAAACCCATGGAAAATATTGCAACTTTGAATTTAAGTTTTCAACATGCTTCACTTCTGAAGAAGAATCTTGAAACGATAACAAGTCTGCAACATGATAGAGTGACTTTATTCCCACCTTCTTACGTATCTTTTATTCGTATCTGTGTTTAATTTTTTCGTATCTGTATCTTATTTGCATTGTTTAGTAACATTATGTAATAATTGTGCATTAAACTCATCTTTCATCTTGATTAAAACTAAACCTTTGCTGCTAGTTACTTTTAAAGTGGCACACTCAAAACTAAAAAGAGGCTAAATGAGAATTATAAAGAGTGATGGTTTGATAAAAGAGCAGAATAAGTTAGTGTACAGAGAGCTGGGTAGAGCCAATGTGATTGGACCAAGGTAATTCATAATAACCATTATATCAAACAATAGGTCAATTACAGTGAAACAGCAGTCCAGTCAATCTTCTGGCAATTATCAAATTGATCAAAAGCAAAGAGCATGTTGGGTTTATTTTATTCCTGAAGTTGCAACTCCCTGCTGTTATTTAACTTTTAAATGTTCCTCTCAAATTTTAAACTCAGTCTTGCTCTCTGTGCACCAGCTCTGCAGCCATAACATTGTATTCTTCACTCTATTACCCTAATGCACTGTGCGTGGTATGATCTGCTTGGACTGCATGCAAAAAAAACTTTTTCACTATACCGAGATATATGTGACAATAATAAATTAAATCAAAGCACTGAAACATTGCAAAAATACCTAGATCAATGTCTCAGAGTTGGGGACGGCACGATGGCTCAGTGGTTAGCACTGCTGCCTCACAATGCCAGGGACCTGGGTTCAATTCCCGACTCGGGCAACTGTGTGGAGTTTACACATTCCCCCTGCGTCTGCGTGTTTCCTCCCACAGTCCAAACATGTGCAGGTTAGGTGAATTGGCCATGCTAAATTGTCCATAGTGTTAGTTGCATTAGTCAGGATTAAATGTAGGGGAATGGGTTTGGGTGGGTTGCTCTTCGGAGGGTCGGTGTGGACTTGTTGGGCCGAAGGGCCTGTTCCCACACTGTAAGGAATCTAATCTAAAAAAAAATCAAAGATTAGCATGGCTCTGACATTTGATTTGGAAATTCTTTCTTGCAATGGAATCAATAATAGATAAGGATTTAAAATACACAGACAAAGCAGTGATCAAGTGTACTACAACAACTACAGCTTATGGCATCATTAATATAATAAACATGGTGCATCATAGGGGTCCATACAATGAAAATTGGCACCAAGTTTTATTATGTGAGAGCGGTTTTAAGGAGTGTCTTAAAGGAGGAAAGCAGGGTACAAAAACAGGACATAGACAATTTCGGAGTTTAGGCAAAAGCTGCTGAAGGCACAGCCAGCAGTTTGTGGAGAGATTAAAGAGGCCCAAATTAGATGAGTGCAAGTATCTCAGAGGTTTGTGGGGCTGAAAGAGATTCAATTTATGAACAGGTGAGGCCATGGAGGGTTTTGAAAACAAGGACAAAAGTTTTATTGTTTAAGCTAGAGCCAGAGTAGGTCAGCAAGCACAGTGCAATGTGTGAATAGGTTTCGTACAAATCTGGGAAGCAGTGTTCTGGATAACCTCACGTTTGCAGGAAGTAGAATGTGGGAGAATGACCAGGAATACAGTGGAATGATCAAGTTTAGAGGAATGGACATAGGGATTCAACAGCAGATGAACTGAGAAAGGAACAGAGTGGAATGATGTTATACAGGTGGAATGGGTGAAGTACAGCAGTAACTGGGTCAACAATCTAATTTAGCCAGAGAGAGCAGAAGAAAATTCCTGGCAAGGGAGTGGACATTGTGCTGTGACAAGAAGGTAATTGCAGAAAATCTTTGCTCATCCAGTATAGATGCCACACAAACAGTCAGGCAGTTTAAAGACAGCAGGGAAATTGAGAGGGAGGGTCATGAGGTGTAGGAGGCTTCTGTCAGTATATGTGTACAACGTGACTCTGTGTATTTGGATGATGTCTCTGAGGAGCAGCACATAGGTAAAATAAAGCAGGCCATGAAACAGCAGGGTAACCATGTTGCAGCAAGAGAAAAGCCTTGGAAAGACAAGAATAATACTACCTGATTGAAATCACACTGGGTGGGGCAGCATAGAGGCAAAATTAAGTGCTCACCTATGCTAAAGATTGCAAGAGGATGAGCAACAAGTGTTTATCTTTCTTATGGTTGTACTGGATTCCTGAAGCTCAAACTACCAACCAGATAACATTTGGGGAGGACAAGATCATGGCCAGAAGAGATCCAGACGTCAAGTTTTAAATTAATTGTTTGGACTTTTTGTGGACCATGAGGATTCCTCCAGAATATACAAAGAAGCTTTGGGCCTTTCTTGTGCCAGGTATCACCCAACTGGGGTTTGGTTAGCTCAGTTGGCTGGATGGATGTCTGGTTTGTAGTGTGGAGTGATGCTAACAGCACGGGTTCAATTCTTGCACTGGCTGAGGTTACCATGAGGGACTTTGCTTCTCAACCTCCTCCTGCATCTGAGGTGTGGTGACCCTCTAGTAAAATTCACCATCAGTCATCTCTCTCTCTCTCTCTCTCTCTCTAATGTGATGACCTTACCCTTTACCTAGACAGTAGCAAGGTTTCCCTTTGCTGTCACTTGTGGCCAGCTTCTTCCACCCGCCCCACTCTGCACTAATAGCCTGGAAAGTTCTGATGGGCTCTTACCTGCTGGCCAGGCTGCTAAATGAGCAAGTGTTGCATTCTTTTATTTAAATATGATCCTGACATTAGCAGTAGCAATGCTTCTGTACCCTTCCTGGGTGATTCCATCTCTGCAGGGTTTATGAATAACACAGCCTTTGGCTCTGAAAGCCCTTAGAAATTACAAAGAGGATTGGACAGAGCCACGTGCAACTTCTACACAATTGCCATCACTATGTAACAATTTAAATAATTATGATTCTTTGAAGGGTTTGGGCTCTGCTTCTTAATGGCGCAGGCTGCTGCTGCTGACTGTAGGTGGAGGGAGGGGATGTTTGTGGCTGTGCTGCCAATCATGTGGGCTGCTTTATCCTGGATAGTGTCAAGCTTCTTGAGTGTAATTGGAGCTACAGCCATCCAGACAAGTGGGGAATGTTCCATCACACTCCTGACTTGTACCTTGAGGTGTGTTACTTGCTGTAGGATACTTAGCATGTGACCTGCTGTTGTAGCCACTGCAATCATATGGCCAGTCTAGTTCAGTTTCTGGTCAACAATAACTGCCAGCATGTTGATAGTGGGGAACTCAGTGATGATGATACTATTGAATGCCAAGTGGTGATAATTAGGTGACCCAGTATGAATGTTAATTGCCACTTGTTATCCCAAGCCTGGCTGTTGTCCACATCTTGCTGCATTTGAACATGGCCTATTTCACTATTTCATGAGTCATAAGTGGAAATGAACATTGTGCAATCATCGGCGATCATCCTGACTTTTGATCTTACAACGGAGGGAAGGTTATTAATAAAGCAGCTGAAGTCAGTTGGGCCGAACACACCAAGCTTGAGGGACTCCTGCAGAGATGTCCTGGAGCTGAGATGACTGATCTCCAACAGCCACGACCAATGTCCTCTGTGCCAGGTGTGACTCCAACCACGGGAGAGTTTGCATCCTGATACCACTGATTCCAGTTTTGCTCGGGCTCTTTGTTGCTTTGGTCGGTTAAATACGGCCTTGCTGTCAAGGGCTGTCACTCTCCCCTCCCCTCTGGAATTCAGCCCTTCCGTCCATGTTTGAACCAAGGCTGTAATGAGGTCAGGAGCTGAGTGGCCCTGGGGGGAATCTCAAACTGGGCGTCACTGAGCAGGTTATTGCTGAGCAGATGGCAGTATTCATGACACTTTCCATCACTTTATTGATGATCGAGAGTAAACTGATGGGGCAGTGATTGGCTGGATTGGATTTCTCCTGCTTTTGTGTATAGGACAATCCTAGGCAATTTTCCACATTGTTGGGTAGATGCCAGTGTTATAAGTGCACTGAAACAGCTTGGCTAGTGGAGCAGATTATTCTGGAGCTCAAGTTTTCAGTATTATTGCCGGAATGTTGTCTGCGTCCATAGGCTTTGAATATTCAGTACCTCTAAATGTTTCTTGATATGACATGGAATGAATCGAATTGGCTGAAGACTGGTATCTGTAATGCTGGGGACCATTGGTGGAGGCTGAGATGGATCATCCAGTGAGAATTTTGAGCTGAAGATGGTTGTGAAAGTGTCAACCTTATCGTTCTCACTAGCCTTCCCTATTATTGAGGATGGAAATATTTGTGAAGCCTTCTTCTTTAGTGAGTTATTGATTATCCATTACTATTTACGAGTGGATGTGGCAGGACTGCAGAGCTTAGATCTGATTCGTTGGTTGTGGGATCACATAACTCTGTCTATCACTTGCTGCTTATGCTGTTTGGATTGCAAGTAGTCTTGTTTGGTGGCTTCACCAGATTGTCATTTTATTTTCAGGTGTGCCTGCTCCTACTCCTGGCATACCCTCCTGCACTCTCCATTGAATCGGGGTTGATCCCCTGGCTTCACGGTAGTGGTTGAGTGGGGGATATGTCAGGCCATGGGTTTGCAGATTGTGTTTGAATACAATCCTGCTGTTGCTGATGGCCCACAATGCCTCATTGCCCCAAGTCACTCTTATTTAGCCAATGGTGCCACATAATATGATAGAGGTTATTCTCAATGTGAAGGTGGTTGCTCTTACCGATACTATCATGCAGCTGGTAGATTGGCAAGGATGAGGTCAAGTATGTTCTTCCCTCTTGTTGGTTCCCTCACCACGTACTGCAGAAAAGTCTGAGTGTTACATCCTTTAGGACCTGACCAGCTCGATTAGTAATGCTGCTTTCAAGCCATTCTTGGTGCTGGAAACACAGAGAACCTTCTATGCCCTTGCCAACCCTGCCAGATCTGTACTGACAGTGGGACAGGACATATCCGGGGATGGTGACGGTAGTGTCTGGGATATTGTCTGTAAGGTATAATTCTGTGAGGATGATACAAAAATCAATTAGGCTTTTAAACAGAGGTTTGTTTTTACCATTGTGCATTGTACAGGAATAGAGGATTCTGGGATCTAGTGACAAATAAAGCCTTGTTGAGTTTTCTAAAGAAAATGAGACAGACATGTCATTGAATCTGACGTCTGTAGTTAGCAACTGCTGTGTGCAAGAACTGAGGAAAGCTAGGTTACCTACTCTGGATGGATATATTCTTGGAGATGTGATTGCACCTCCTAGGGTCCAAGTGCTCCTTCCTCCAGATTCTTACCATTCATGTCCTAACATGAGCATCATCATGAAGCCCCACTTCCCAAAGCTTTTCCATATGTCCTGGTTTTGATGTCTGAATACTGTTCATCAGATAACCTGTCAATACATGTATCATTGATAGAAGTCCTGGCCTCTAAAACAGGATGGATTTATCCTTTAAGATGCCCTGACTGCCTTGAGTCAGTACTATCAATATCTGGTATTCTCACACTCCACCTGTTACAGTTTTGTAGCTGATGAGTAGCACGGTAATATTAATTAGGAAACAGTGAGGACAGCAGATACTGGAGAGTCACAGTCGATAAAGTGTGGTGCTGGAAAACCCTGAGCCCTGAGGAACATTTATACCTAAAACACCAACCCGCTTGCTCCTCAGATGCTGCCTGCCCTGCTGTGCTTTTTCCAGTGCCATGATTAGATTAGATTCCCTAAGTATGGAAACAGGCTCTTTGGCCCAACCATTCCACACCGACCCTCCGAAGAGTAACTGACCCAGACCCATTTCCCTCTGGGTAATGCACCTAACACTATGGGGAAATTTAGTATGGCCAATTCACCTGACCCACACATCTTTGGCCTGTGGGAGGAAACCGAAGCACCTGGAGGAAACCCACGTAGACAGGGGGAGAACGTGCAAACTGCACAGACCTGAGGCTGGAATTGAACCTGGGGCCCTGGTTCTGTGAGGCAGCAGTGCTAACCGCTGAGCCACCGTGCCACCCTGGTTGACTCTGGGTAATATTGATGGCATTCCTACCTGTTTAAAATCAGCAGCTAGCAAAAATACTGTGTGCTGCCTGAGGTAAAGTTAACAGTTGCTCCACTTAGGAGTGATACAGATAGGTGGAAAAATTACTAGCACCTGAAAGCTTTGTGTGAAGCCAAATATATCTGAGGACAGTATTGCCCTTCTTTCACTGCCATCCAATCAAAACCTGGAACTCCCTCTATCACTCTGCCGTTATCAATCCTCTTTGTTACTTCTTCAAAAACCTCAATCAAGTTTGTGAGACATGATTTCGCACGCATAAAGCCATGTTGACTATCTCTAATCAAATTTGCCTTTCCAAATACATGTACATCCTGTCCCTCAGGGTTCCCTCCAAAATCTTGCCCACCACCAACGTCAGGCTCACTGGTCTATAGTTCCTTGGCTTGTCCTTACCGACTTTCTTAAACAGTGGCACCATATTAGCCAACCTCCAGTCTTCCAGCACCTCACCTGTGACTATCAATGATACAAATACCTCAGCAAGAGGCCCAAAAATCACTTCCCTAGCTTCCCACAGAGTTCTAGGGTACACCTGATCAGGTCCTGGGGATTTATCCACTTACATGCATTTCAAGACATCCAGCACTTCCTCCTCTGTAATATGGACATTTTACAAGATGTCACCATCTATTTCCCTACATTCTATATCTTCCATATCCTTTTCCACAGTAAACACTGATGCAAAATACTTGCTTAGTATCTCCCCCATTTTCTGCGGCTCCACACAAAGGCTACCTTGCTAATCTTTGAGGGGCCCTATTCTCTCCTTAGTTACCCTTTTATCCTTAAAATATTTGTAAAAGCCCTTTGGATTCACCTTAAGTCTATTTGCCAAAGCTATCTCATGTCCCATTTTTGCCCTCCTGATTTCCCTCTTAAGTATACTCCTACTGCCTTTATGCTCTTCTAAGGATTCACTCGATTTATCCTATCTATATGCTTTCTTCTTTTTCTTCACCAAACTTTCAATTTCTTTAGTCCCAGCATTCCCTATACCTACCAGCCTTTCCTTTCACCCTGACAGGAATATACTTTCTCTGGACTCTCGTTGCCTTATTTCTGACAGAAGGGTTTGGCTCCGTGCTGTATATCTCTATGACTCTGTGACTCTATTTAAGTGTTTTGTATTCATGTGGCAAACCAAACCAGGATCTAAATTTTATTAGAAATAAAGCTGGGAACTTTCAGTAGGTCAGGGAACTGTGACAGTGTAAACTTCTAAGCTTTAATAGCTGTTCACAGATTGTCTGGAATAAATTATTAAAGGACAAGGGCAAACGTATACAGGAATTGAAAGTAATTAACCATGTCTGGGAGAAGGAATTGAAGCTATATAAACAAAGCTGTTTTAACATCTGGTTGATACATGGCTGCCTAATGCTACAAGATGAAATGATTGCTCTGAAGAAGAATTTTGAGGAGATAATCACAGGAAAGCTATGTCTTCAAATGGACAGCCAATGCCAAACGTAACAAGGAGCCAAGAAGCTACTTCGGATAAGAAAGCAAGCCCTGCAGACTTGCTAGTTCCAGAGGAGTAGGTAATATTGTGGGTGAGGGAATCTAAAGGATCATCAATGATGTCAACTGAAAATTTGAAGGATGAAAAATTGTAAAAGAATTGAACTCCAAGATTCCTTAGGAAGAGAACTCCAAAGAATAACACTGCAGAGGGATTGAATTCTGGACACATCCAGAGACAGTCACTGTTGGTTGAAATCATAACTAAATTCCACCACGAATCGGGTACTAGCTGAGTTGGGTTGTGAGGCTGAACTTGCTTGCTTGAGGAGTTTTATTTTGTGCGACATGCAATAAAGCTTAAATAACTGTTTCAGTATTTGATTGCTTGTGAGATTTCTTAGTAAGGAGCTGAATTAAAGGTAGCTTGTTATAATTGACAGACAACAGAACAGAGCAGAGTTAATGGGACAAATTGTCACGACTGAGGTGGCGATATGGAGATGTGAAAATTCCTGAGCTCAGTAAACCTGCCTCAGGAGGAAGCATTGCATCAGACTGAACTGTCACTCTGTGGACGTGGAGGTGCTGGGGGACAGTGCTGAGATCCCCATTGCTGGAACTGATCAGAAGTATGGGGTGGCCAAGTGCTCATCAAATGACTCGTCTTGGTTCTCTGGGACATTATCCCAGTGGTTTACCTATATCTTCAGCCCTCACTCCTTGAACCCCAATCCAATCCATATTAAGAACCTGCAACTGGAAGTGTTACAGTCTTCAATGTGATCTGCAGTGATGCCATTTAAATGCAAAGAGACAGAAATATAGTCCATGTCACAGTGAGATAGATAGAAAGGAACACCTAAAAAATTTCAATCGGACACAAGAAAAATGATTGTTTCTTGCAGCACTTAAAATGCTGCTGAGAGCCTGTCAGGGAAGTAGCGAATAAAATGGAGAAATTTGTGTGTGGGGTCATTGATACAGCCAATAGGTAAGCTGAGAAAAAGAGATCAATAAGCAATTGTAAAAGGTTGAAGAGATTTTAATGCAGTTACTGTAAAATCCCGCACCTCCATTTTTCATTATAAGCTGCAGGTGCATCCTTTAAAGGTTTACTCACTAATGTGATAAAAGACTTTATCACACAGCAAGTGGTCTGGGTCTGGAACACACAGTTTGGATTATGGTGGAGGCAGATTCAATTGAGATATTCAGAATTAGAATTAGAATTCAGAATTGGAATCAGGTTTATTGTCACGTACAAAGTACAGGAATGCAATAAAATATGTACAATGTCACCACACAAGGCACCATCTTAGGTACAAAGTACTAAGGTACAAATCTTAGGTACTAAAATAGATTAGGTCCAAAACGGAGGAATAAAGAGAGGCTAAAGTTCTACATTACAGTTCTTCAGAGTGTAAATTAGGAAAGATAAATAAATAAAGTTAAAAGACAAACGTTACAGTCCTTCTATAGGCTGTGGTCTTTCTGCATGTGGTCTCCATCTCCCTGCACTGCCAGGCTTGAGGCCTGTGACAGGTTGATCGCACTGGGCCTCAGCCTGCTGGCTATTGCTCTCTGGGGACCCCAGCCCTCTGGCTATACCCCTTCCCATCCCAGAGTCCCCATCATGCCAGCTATACCCCTCCTGACCCCAGCCCGCTGGCTACTCTGGCCCTGTGACTGCTAGTTGCCCCACTTGCCTCGGGCCTATTTCCAACTGGTCCTCCCACTCAGCCCTGGCCATTAACCACTGTCTTTCCTAGTCTTCTCTGCTGCTGACTGCTGGTCATCCCACTAAGTCCTGACCCACTGACCACTGGCCATCCCATTCCAGACCCTCAGCTGCTACAGCACTGTTGCTGTCTTCACATAACTTGGTAGGCTCAAAAAAAAAACTACACAATTAGAAAAGAAAAGGGAAAAATAGAGAAAAAAGGAAGGGAAGCAGATGGAAAGGACAAGCTCTGGGCTGAGCCCAGACACTGCCTCCTCCACCGCTGCCATCTTCAGGTGACCATGAGATAATTATTTGAATATAATGCACAGTCACATGGAAAGGGCAGGAGAAAGGCCTGAAGTCAAGATGCTCATTTGGAGAGCTGGCGCAGACACAGTGGGGAGAATGGCCTGTTTCTCCTCTGTGACAGTTTTGCGATTCTGATTGCAGAATTCTCCAATGTCCCTGTCTTTGTTAGGCTAACTCTTCCTAATGAAGGGCTAACGCTCAAAACGTCGATTCTCCTGCTCCTCGGATGCTGCCTGACCAGCTGTACTTTTCCAGTACCACATTCTAGACTCTGATCTCCAGCATCTGCAGTCCTCACTTCCTCCTGTATTAGGCTTACCACTCCCTCACCCTCCCCAGATGGACAGACCAAGTTTAGATAAATTGGAGTTGAGAAGAGTAAACGGTGACTTGATTGAAACATATGAGATCCTGGGAGGCTCAACAGGGTAGGGGTGGAGAGGATTCTTCTTTTTATACAAGAGTTGACATTAAAAGGGGTTTTCCTTTTAAACAAAGATGAGGCAAAACATTCAATGGGTGAAGCTGGCATCCAAATGGGTGGCTGTTACATTGGCAGAAGCGACATTGATGAGGCAGGCTCAGCGTTGAATGAAGGCTGAGGGTCAGTGAGTTTGTTGTTAATTGGCTTTGGTGCAGGCAGTGGCAGAAAGGTATCACAGCAGCATCGATGTGGTGGGCCCAGTGGCAAGAGATATCACTCAGGCATTGGTGGGTCTGACACACGCAGCGAGAGGCTGTGGAGCAGGGGGAATGAGCCCAGTGGGGAGAGTGTGGAGCAGGGGAATGAGCCCAGTGGGGAGGGTGTGGAGCAGGGGAATCAGCCCAGTGGGGAGACTGTGGAGTGGGGGAATGAGCCTAGTGGGGAGGGTGTGGAGCGGGGGAATGAGCCCAGTGGGGAGGCAGTGCAGCGGGGGAATGAGCCCAGTGGGGAGACTGTGGAGTGGGGGAATGAGCCTAGTGGGGAGGGTGTGGAGCGGGGGAATCAGCCCAGTGGGGAGACTGTGGAGTGGAGGAATCAGCCCAGTGGGGAGGCTGTGGAGTGGGGGAATCAGCCCAGTGGGGAGGGTGTGGAGCGGGGGAATCAGCCCAGTGGGGAGACTGTGGAGCGGGGGAATCAGCCCAGTGGGGAGGGTGTGGAGAGGGGGAATCAGTCCAGTGGGGAGGGTGTGGAGCGGGGGAATCAGCCCAGTGGGGAGGGTGTGGAGCAGGGGAATCAGCCCAGTGGGGAGGCTGTGGAGTGGAGGAATCAGCCCAGTGGGGAGGGTGTGGAGGGGGGGAATGAGCCCAGTGGGGAGGGTGTGGAGTGGGGGAATGAGCCCAGTGGGGAGGGTGTGGAGTGGGGGAATGAGCCCAGTGGGGAGGGTGTGGAGTGGGGGAATGAGCCCAGTGGGGAGGGTGTGGAGTGGAGGAATCAGCCCAGTGGGGAGGGTGTGGAGTGGGGGAATCAGCCCAGTGGGGAGGGTGTGGAGTGGAGGAATCAGCCCAGTGGGGAGGGTGTGGAGTGGGGGAATCAGCCCAGTGGGGAGACTGTGGAGTGGAGGAATCAGCCCAGTGGGGAGGGTGTGGAGTGGGGGAATCAGCCCAGTGGGGAGGCTGTGGAGTGGGGGAATCAGCCCAGTGGGGAGACTGTGGAGTGGAGGAATCAGCCCAGTGGGGAGGGTGTGGAGCGGGGGAATGAGCCCAGTGGGGAGGGTGTGGAGCCAAAGAATTGGACCTGGTAGCTAGCACACAGATGACAGGGATCACAAATTCATCAGGACCAATACAATGATCATAGGACAAGCTAAACAGAGCACAGCCAGAGAATTCCTAGAAGCATGGCACTCATCCACCGACTCCATCAATAAGTACATTGTCCTTGACCTATACCTGTTTGGTATGAAAAATGCGCTAGCCACATTTCAGAGACTAACCAATAACATCATTGCTGGATTTCCCAACTGAGTTGAGTATACAGATGATATGGTGATTTTTTTTAAGCATTTATCAGACTTGTTTGATCGACTTTGGAAGGCAGGCTTAGTGATAAACCTAGCTAAAAGTGAACTTGCCAAAATCCAAATCACCTTCCTGGGCCATGTTATTGGTCACGGCCAAATGGCCCCACGGGATGGGAAAACAAAGGAAATTAGGGAGTGTTCCATATCATCAACAAAAAGAGCAGTACAATGGTTCCTGGGATTGAATGGATTTTATTGGAAATTCATATCAAACGTTAGCAGTGTGACTGCTCCACTCACTGAATTACTAAAGAAAGGCAAGAAGTTTTAGTGGACAGTGGACTGTCCGAAGGTGTTTGACAGCCTGAAAATTGTGTTAACCACTGTCCCAGTATTAGCCATACCTAATTAAGCAAAGCCTTTCAAAGTGGCTATCGATGCGGGTAATGTGGATGTTGGTGCTGTGTTGTTGTCGGAAGATGACAAGAAGATAGAAAAACCTATTGGATATTTCTCCAGGAAATTGAACATTCATCTGCAGGAATATTCAACAGTTGAGGAGACTTTGAGCTTAGTATTGACGGTACAATATTTTAAATGTTTATGTTACCAGTAACGTATCTGAGACAACCATGTACACTGATCATAACCCATTGAAGTTTGTGGTGAAACTTAAGGACAAAAATGCAAAACTGTTCAGTTGGAGACAAAAAAAAACTGCAGATGCTGGAATCCAAGGTAGACAGGCAGGAGGTTGGAAGAATACAGCAAGCCAGCCAGCATCAGGAGGTTAAGAAGTCGACGGTTTGGGTGTAACCCTTCTTCTGGATTGGGGGAGGTGGGTGTTGGGGGAGCTGCAGATAAAGGAGGTGGTAGGGCAGGGTGGTGAAATGGGGAAAAGTAGAGGGTATGACCTGGTTGGTCAATGGAAGGAATGGATCTGATTGCTGGCAGGGTGCAATGGAAGGGAGATGAAGGGGCTGGGAAGGGAGTTGGGGGATAGGAAGGGAGTTATTTGAAATTGGAGAATTCAATGTTGAGTTCCCCGGGCTATAGGCGTGTTACAGACATTCAGTTTGAAAATTGTGGAATGTGGCAGGACAAGAAAACATGATTGCTGATTCATTGTCCAGACTCAAATGAGAAGCTGAGGAGTTCGGTAGCAGGAGTACAACAGACTGAAACAGAATGTAGTGGTGCATGTTTGAATCAATCGTCAATGTAATTTATATGAGTGTTATAATGTACTAATAGTGTAAGATTAATGTGTTTTTAAATGAAGCCGCCTTGGATATTGATGGGTCTTTTTTTTAAAAAGGGAGAGGTGTGATGATGCTGCTCCTTTAACAAGGTTATGTTGCCCTTTTTTTCTCAGAGGAGTCATAAAGTTATGGGTTCTGAGATGTCTGGGTTTATCTACCTGAAGAAGGTTTTAAGTTTAAAAAAAAACCGTGTACAGTGAAAGGGGAGTAGCCAGTCCTCCCAGCTGAGATTTTCTCTGGTTTGTTTTGGTTTTAGCAGTCTGGCTGTTCAGGAGCTGCTGGTCAGTTTAAGCTGGGGAACCCAAAGAAATAGTTACAGTGGGAGGAGGTTCCATGTTAAATCTCTCTCTGCCATCTCTCTCTCCTATAAGACCTTGTGTTTGATTTTACCTTTTTTGCCAAGGGGTATTTATGGGGCCTGTTGCAGGCATTTGGAACAGCATCATTAAATTGGGATAGTCTGTTGGGTTTTCAGATCGGTTAAGCTATTCTGTAGTCTGTTCTCTTTTGTTTATTCAGTACTGTGTAAATAAGTTCAGTTTTGTTTAAAACCGGGGTTTTTTTGACCAGCTGATTCTCTCCTGGAATATCCACTGGACACCTGCTTAAAACAACTAGCAAAGTTCAGGTCTGGGGTACCTTCTGGAAATGTTTTGATCAGATCTGGCCTGGTGCATTACATGTGGAAAAGCTTTGCACTGTCTTTCTCACCGGAAAATACATGTGACAATAAAATCATTCATTCATAAGTCTTTGGAACTGTTTGTCTGAAAAGGTGTGGAAGGAAAGTCTTTGACTATACTTAAGGCAGGGATAAAGTCTGAAGTCACACAATACCAGGTTATAGACCAGGTTTAATTGAAATCTTCAGAGACAAACTTTCAGAGTGCAGTGCACCTGATGAAGGGGCGGTGCTCCAAAAGCTTGTGATTTGAAATAAACCTGTTGGACTATAACCTGGTGTCATGTGACATCTGACTTTGTCCACCTAAGTCCAACACCAGCAGCTCTACATTAAGGCAGAGATAGATAAATTGTTGGTGAGAAAGGGGCTAAAGGTTACTGGGGTAGTCTGGAATGTTGATTTAAGATTATAATCAGATCTTTAATTATTTCTTTAATTATTCATTCCCTTTCCCCTGGTATGATCATGCTTTTTAACTGACATCTTATATTGTGATTTGGAGATGCCAATGTTGAAGTGGGGTATACAAAGTTAAAAATCAAACAACACCAGGTTATAGTACTCCACAACCACCTGATTAAGAAGCAGCGCTCTGAAAGCTAGTGCTTCCACTTAAACCTGTTGGACTATAACCTGGCGCTGTGTGATTTTTAACCTTGTTATTTGGATCGTAATGTATTTGAAGCTGTGACAGATGGACACCACTATGTGGCAGCAGAGGAACATATTTAATCTGACCACTAACTCTATGAGGGTCCACCGATGTTCAACTCATAGAGTGGGCAAAGAAGTGGCAGATGGAATACAATGTGGGAAAGTGTGAGGTTATGGACTTTGATAGGGGAAACAGAGGCAGAGATTATTGTCTGAGTAGGCAAAAGCTTTGGATAACAAAGGGACCTGGGTGTCTTCAGGATTCACTTAAGGTTAACATGCAGGTTCATTTGGCAATTAGGAATGCAAATACAATGTTAGCATTATTTTCAAGAGGGCTAGAATGTAAAAACAGAAATGTATTATTGTATTAGGCTCTGATCAGTCCATATTTGGAATACTGTGAGCACCTTTGGGCTCTGTATCTGAGGACGAATGTGCTGACCTTGGACAGAATTCAAAGGAGACTGACAAGAATGATCCTGGGGATGAAGGGCTTGTCATATGAGGAACGGCTGAGGACTTTGGGTCTGTACTTGATGGAGTTTAGAAGGATGAGGGGGGTGATCTGACTGAAGTGTACAGAATACTGAGAGGTCTGGATAGAGTGGATGAGGAGAAGGTGTTTCAACTAGTAAGAGAGACTAGGACCTGAGGGCACAGCCTCAGAATGAAGGGAGAATTCTTTAGAACTGAGACTAGGAGGAATGTCTTCATCCAGAGGGTGGTGAATCTAGAAAACTCATTGGTGCAGAGAGTTGTGGAGGCCATTGAGTGTATTTAAGATGGAGGTAGATAGGTTCTTGATTAATAAAGGGATCAAAGGTTATGGAGAAAAAAACAAGAGAATGGGGTTGAGAAACTTAGCAGCCATGACCGAATGGCAGAGCAGACTATGGGTTGAATTCTGCTCCAACGCCTTGTTTAGCAGACAGGAAACCAAGTTGGAACAAATGGATCTTTTTCTGAAAGACAGGCAGTGACTAATGGGTTGCCACAGGGATCAGTACTTGGACCCCAGCTATTCATAACATATATTAATGATTTGGATCGGGAACAAAATCTAATATCTTCAAATTTGGAGATAACACAAAAATGGGTAGGAGAATGAGGTTTGAGGATGAGGCAGAGATGTTTCAATCAATTTCGGTGAAGGTGAATGAGCGAGCAATTTCATGGTAGATGCAATATAATGTGGATTAATATGAGGTTATCCACTTTGGGAGCAAGAGTAGGAAGGCATATTATTATCTGAATGGTGATAAATTGAGAGAGAAATGTTCAATGAGACCTGGGTGTCTTCGTACACCAGTTGCTGAAGGTGAGCATGCAGGTGCAGCAGGCAGTAAAGAAAAATAGTATGTTAACCTTCATAGTGAGAGCATTTGGGTACAGGAGAATGCACATCCTGCTACAATTACACAAGGCCTGGCTAAGACCACACCTGGAATATTGCATTCAGGGAGGTGATCACCTGCTAATTCACAGACCCAGATCATGTTCTGGTGACTTGTGTTCGAATCCAGCCACAGCAGATAGTGGAATTTGAATTAAATAATTAAAGAAGAAAATCTGGAATTAAGTGTCTAATGATGACCATGAATCCATTGTCAATTGTTGGAAAAACCCATCTTGTTCACTAATGTCCTTTAGGGAAGGAAACTGCCGTCCTTACCTGGTCTGGCCTAAATGTGACTCCAGACCCACAGCAATGTGGTTGACTTCTAACTGTCCTCTGGACAATTAGGGAATGGGCAGTAAATGTTGCCTGTGAAGGGCTTTTGCCCAAAACATCGATTCTCCTGCTCCCCGGATGCTGCCTGACTTGGTGTGCTTTTCCAGCGCTACACTATTTGCCTCTAATCTCCAGCATCTGCAGTCCTCACTTTCGCCTAATAAATGCTGCTTGGCCAATGACGCCCTCATCCCATGAATGAATAAAACTATGGGTCTCCTTACCTGAGGAAGGATGTACTTGCCTCGGAGAGCATACAGCGAACATTTACCAGTTTGATTGTTGAGATGGCAGGACTGATCCACAAGGAGCGGTTGAACTGGTTAGGATTGTTGGTTAGGGGGCGACACAGTGCTTCAGTGGTTAGCACTGCTGCCTCACCTGGGACCTGGATTCGATTCTAGCCTTGGGTGACTTTCTGTGTAAGCATTTGCACATTCTCCCCGTGTCTGCATGGGTTTCTGTCAGGTGCTTTAGTTTCCTCCCACAGTCTGATGATGTGATGTGGAGGAGCTGATGTTGGACCGAGGGGGACAAGGTCAGAGGTCACACGACACCAGGTTATAGTCCAACATATTTATTTGAAATCACGAGCTTTTGGAGCACTGGATGGAGTGCACACAGGCACAGAATTTATTGGTAAAGAGATCAAAAGATCATGCAAATTATGTGAGTGGAGCATCGACAGGCTGAATAATAAGTCCCTGCAGGTGAACAAAAATGTTAGATGATGTGAGTAAAGTGTCAACAGCTGGATAGCAAGATAGATGATCCATAATCTAATTAATTGTGGGAGAGAGACAATTACAAAAAATTAAAAATAAAGTGGTGCTGGAGACAACTAAATGGTTGGAATGACATGATAGGTATTAGAGTCGCAAGTAATCTGAAACTGTCCAAATTAATTAAGATTTGGAGAGATCATAACAAATTATTAAGGTGATGGTGTCAAAACAGGACAGTAAAGAAGATTTTACAGAAGCAGAACAGTATGGCGGGGTTACAAGCAGTGACACGTGGATATGCTAAATTCTCCATAATGTCTGGGGATGTGTAGGCTCGGTGTATTAGCCATAGGAAATGGCTAGGATAGGGGACTGTGTCTGGGTGAGATTCTATTTGGAAGGTAAGTGTACACTGTATGGACTGAATGGCCTTTTCCATACTGAAGGGATTCTATGATGTTATGATGATTCTACATTTGCTTGGCCTCATGAGAATAAGGCAGATCTCATAGAAATCTCTACGATTCTATAATAAGTATGATGTGTGTTTGTGTGTGAGTGTGCGTGGAGCCAGGGATCACAGTCTAAGGATGCAGGATAAATATGTTTGGGATTGAGATGAGGAGAAATGATTTCACCCAGAGAGTGGTGAGCCTGTTCACTATCACAGAAAGCAGTCAGGGCTGAAACATTGTATGTATTCAAAAATGAGTTGGATATAGTACTTGGTGATAAAGGAATCAAATGACAACAGAGAAAGAAGGAACAGAGTATTGAATTGATAATTAGCCACGATCACATTGGATGGTGAAGCAAGTTCAAAGGGTCGAAAGGGCGACACATGTTCCGATTTCCTGTGTTTCTATGTTTAACAGTTAATTCTGCTTTTCTTTCTACAGTTGCTGGCAGACCTGCGAATTTCTCCAGCACCTATGTTTTGCTTCATTTTCTACAGTTCTTCATGTTTACTATAGCAAGCCAATCAGGTATATTAAACCACCACAAAGTCAAAATGAATGGAACTGAATGGTCGCGGGGCATTTACCGAGGTACCGGATGTGACAATGGCAAATCTATGACCCACATAAACAACAAACAGGAGTAGGCCATTCGGCCCTCTAAGCCTGCTCAGTCATCCAATGAGAACATGGCTGAACCTCAAGTCTATGTTCCTGCATTTCTCCAGTAACCTTTCATTCTCTTCATAATCAGGAATCTATCTACCTCTGAGTAAAAATATTTAAAGATTTTGTATCCACTAAATTCTGAAGAAGGGAATTCCAAAGACTCACAACTCCCTTAAAGAAAAAACAATTTCTTCTTCTCTGTTTTAAATAGGCACCCATGTAAAAAACGTAAATTTAAAAATGCTCTCACAAGCGAAAAATCCTTTCAACATCCACCCACTCAAGATCCCCTCAGGATCTTTTACATTTCAGTTAAATAATCACTGACTCATCTAAACTCCAGAGCATACAGGTGTGGCCTCGCCACATTTTCTTCCTCAGGCAATCCACCCAACCCAGGCGTTAGTTCGGTAAACACTCTCTGATAAGAATAATAAATTAAAATGATAATCCAACACTGTGAACCCCTCAAAGTGCTCCTCACTAACATAAGGGGTGGCTTCTGTCAAAATTTCGAGAACTGTCTAAGTTTGATGTAGTGCCAGCAACAAAACAACCGATCTGTTAGCTAACGAAACAGAGACAAATGTGTGCAGTTCATCTCCAGATGTGGATACAAACATCAGATCAGGATGAGTTGTCAGAGCTTGAAGTCATTACACTGAAATTTGAACTTTGGTATTCTAAATTCTGTTTTGATGCGTTTGTACACTGCAGTGTTGTAACTCGCCAAGGCTCCTTTGACTGCACCTTCTAGACCTGTGATGTCTACTGTTCAGAAAGACAAGGGCAACAGATACATAAGAACACCTGCACCTACAACATCCGTTCCAAGCCACTTACCATCCTGACTTGGAAATAGATCACCATTCCTTCAGTATCACTGGATCAAAATCCTGGAATTCCATTGCTAATGGTATTGTGGGTTTCCTTAAAACCCCAAGCACTGCAGCAGTTCAAGAACACAAGATACTACCACCTTCTTAAGACCAATTGTGGGCAGCACTGCTGCCTCACAGCGCCAGAGACCTGGGTTCAATTCCTGCCTCAGGTGACAGGAATTGCACGTGTGGAGATTGCATGTTCTCCCCGTGTCTGCATGGGTTTCCTCCCACAGTCCAAAAATGTGCAGGTGAGGTGAATTGGCCACGCTAAATTGCCCGTAGTGTTAGGTGAAGGGGTAAATGTAGGGGAATGGGTCTGGGTGGGTTGTGCTTTGGCGGGTTCGGTGTGGACTTGTTGGGCTGAAGGGCCTGTTTCCACACTGCAAGTAATCTAATCTAAAGAATTGTGAATAAACTATCAGGATTGACCTAGCAATGGCCCCCTCCACATCCCATGAATGAATTATTTTAAGAAAAGCTCCAATAAACTTCTTAACTTGCCTAAATCCAGGTTATGTTTCACAAACCTCATGACATATCTTTACTGATTCATTTACATGAACAGTTGTTTACTTCAAAACTGTCATACTTGTTGAATTCTTCATGGAATAGACTTATTAACCAAAGCTTTGTGCACAATAGTTAATGGATGTTTCAGACTAATGTTTACTACACTAGCCATGAATATTATATTTTTTCTCTCACTCCTTCTTCTCAACTCCCAGCACAGCCTCAGCTTGATATCTGGTACGATGAGAAATGTGCAGACCTTTGAACACTTGCTACATACCCAACTCTTTCCATATACCCAGACGGAGAAAACAGTCAGAGTTGTAAATGAATAAAAATGCACTGGTTGAACTGGAGCTCCATTTTGAGGTACACCAGATATGTTGGACCAGTACAGGCAGTTCTCAGATTGCAAATGAGTCTTGAGTCTGGTTGCAAGTCGATTTATATGCAAGTCGGAACACAATGCAGGACAATATAAAATAGCTCTTTGTAATTACGGGAAATGATAGTATATTGGATCTCTAACTTTACATCCCCACATGGGATTGCATTGTAAGTATGAGTAAGTAAATCACACATTCATAAATCTATACCTTATTCACTAGTTTTATTGTTTTCTTTCCTTCTGGCTGCCCACTTGCTTCCTGCTTTTAGATATACAGAACTGTTGATGCTCAACCACTACACCCCACAAGGAAAAGAAAAAGAGATCAACACAGAAGCACAAACAAAGAGGCCCTGTTAATTGGTCTGGCACTCTCATCTATTGTTCAAATGTAGGCTAGAATAGAGCTGTGATCTGTACGTTACAAATACATGATGGTGCAAGTGCTTGTCATATGAGGAGCGCTTGAGAATTCTGGGTCTGTACTCGATGGAGACTTGATTGAAACTTACAGACTACTGAGAGGCCGAGATAGAGTGGGCATGTGGAAGACAGGAGAGACTATGACCTGAGGACACAGCCTCAGGGAGAAGGGTTGAACCAAGGTGAGAAGAAATTTCTTCAGCCAGAAGGTGTGAATGTGTGGAACACATTGCTACAGAAGGGTATGGAGGCCAAGTCATTTAAGACAATGATAGATAGGGAGTAAAAACCAAAAGAACTGCAGATGCCGTAAATCAGAAACAAAAGCAGAAATTGCTGGAAAAGCTGTGCAGGTCTGGCAGCACCTGTGGAAAGAAATCAGAGTTAACGTTTCAGGTCTGGTGGTCTTTCCTCAGAACTGGATAGATAGGGCCTTGATTCATAGAGTTAAATGGAGAAGGCAGGAGAAGGAAAATAGGATTGGGAAACATATCAGCTGTGATCGAATGGCACAGCAGACTTGATGGGTTGAATGGACTATTCCTACTCATATATTTTAAGTGACTGGTTGGCAGTGAAGAGGAGGTATAAGGTTACAGGAAGACATAAACAGGTTGGTCAGATGGTCTGACGAATGGCAGGTGCAACTTAACTTTGATGATGCACTTTCAAAGAAGGA
The DNA here is from genome assembly GCF_047496795.1 of Chiloscyllium punctatum. Classification (NCBI taxonomy): domain Eukaryota; kingdom Metazoa; phylum Chordata; class Chondrichthyes; order Orectolobiformes; family Hemiscylliidae; genus Chiloscyllium; species Chiloscyllium punctatum. Next base: position 62,080,452 of record NC_092777.1, on the reverse strand, counting down.
TCAAGACAAGGGAGTACTCTATATATAGCAGGACACTAAGAAGCTCAGAGGAATAGAGGGATCCTTGGGTTCTCATCCACAGTTCTCTCAGGGTGGCAGGACAGATTGGTAGGGTAGTTAAGAAGGCATATGAGATGCTTGCCTTTATTAGTTGAGGCCTAAAATTTAATAGGAAGTAAGTCAGGCTGGAGCTGTACAGAACTTTGGTTAGGCCTCAACTAAAGTACTGTGTGCAGTTCTGGTCATCGTAGTGTAGGAAGGATTCACAGGGAGGGGTGCAGAGGAGATTTGGCAGGATGTTGCCTGGAATGGAACATTTCAGCGATGAAGAGATGCAGGATAAGCATGGACTGTTTTCTTTGGACTGAGAAGGTTAAGAGGGGACTTGATAGAGATATATAAGATTATGAGGAGCATGGATAGGGTAGATAGAAGGCAGCTATTCCACTTAGTTGAAGGGTCAATAACAAGAGGTGCATTTCAAAATGAAAAGTACAGGGAAGATTGGAGGGGATTTGTGCAAAACCTTTTTTCACCCAGAGTGGTGGGACCCTGGAATGAGGATAACTGATGCTGGAAACCTTACAACCTTTAAAAAGTACTTGGATGTGTAACTGAAGTGACAAAACATTCAAGGCTCTGGGCCTAGTGCAGGAAAGTTGAAATTAGTGGAGGTAGTTGTATATTTTTGGTGATACAGACTTGATGGGCTGAATGGCCTCTTCTTATATTAGATTACTTACAGTGTGGAAACAGGCCCTTCAGCCCAACAAGTCCGACCCGCCAAAGCGCAACCCACCCAGACCCATTCCCCTACGTTTATCCCTTCACCTAACACTATGGGCAATTTAGCGTGGCCAATTCACCTAACCTGCACATTTTTGGACTGTGGGAGGAAACCGGAGCACCCGGAAGAAACCCACGCAGACACTGGGAGAATGTGCAAACTCCACACAGTCAATCGCCTGAGGCTTGAACTGAACCCGGGTCTCTGGCGCTGTGAAGCAGCAGTGCTAATCACTGTGCCACCGTGCTGCCCACAGAAGAAAACCCAAAATGAGAATCATACCCCTAGACCAACCAGCCACACTTCTTCTGTACTGTAGCCTCCACGATTCTATAGCTGAAGCCATGCTCAGTGTAGGATGACCTGTGTGGCCATGAGATATGCACACTAGATGGTAGTTGCATTGGCTAGTCTGCTGACAGCCTCCTGTAACTGGCAAAGAGCATAGAGGAGTCCAGTCCAAGTTGACAAAGAACAACTGTAGGGCTATTGCTCTCTACAGGCTCAGTTCCATTTCTCTGTTGTGCAGCAAGCTCAAAGGCACTACCAACAAGCCTTTGTTACAAATCACACAACATCAGATTATAGTTCAACCGGTTTATTTGGAGGCACTAGCTTTTGAAGCAGCACAGCTTCAAAAGCCTGTACCTCCAAATAACCCTGTTGGACTATAATCTGATGTTGTGTGATTTTTAACTTTGCCCACCCCAGTCAAACACTGGCACCTCCAAATCATGACTATCAACAAGTCTTTGTGTGGACAGTCTAGATTAGAGTGGTTTTGGAAAAGCACCGCAAGTCAGGCAGTATCCGAGGAGCAGGAAAATCGACATTTTGAGCAAAAGCCCTTCATCAGGAATGAAAGTAGGGAGCCTCCAGGGTGGAGAGATAAATTGGAGGGGGGTGGGCTGGGCAGAAGGTAGCAAAGAGTACAATAGGTGGCTGGGGATGGGGATTAAGGTGATAGATCAGAGAGGAGGGTGGAGCTTATAGGTGGGAAGGAAGATTGGCAGGTAGGACACGCCATGAGGATGGTGCTGAGCTGGGAGGTTGGAACTGGGGTAAGGTGGGGGGAGGGGAAATGAGGAATAATCTGATCGAATAATCATCGGCTCTTCGTACTGTTGAACTTTATCTTGAGCGCGCTATGGCAGAGAATCATGTCTTTCACGCCTGGGATTATGTTGTTTTTGCCTCTGTACTATTAGTGTCCACTGCAATTGGACTGTTTCATGCTTTTAAACCTGGTGGGGCAAGTCAAAAGACAACGGAAGATTTCCTTGTGGGAAACCGGTAAGCAGAGTTTAAAAATTAGAGATAGTGAATAAACTTATCGAACACGGCGTTCATAGAAAAGTTTCTAAAAAAATGAAACTTCGTGTCACTTTAATGACTGAATCTGCTTTGTTTGAAACAGACAAATATCTGCCTATCCAATCGCCTTCTCGTTGGCTGCAAGTTTCATGTCTGCTGTTGCATGTAGGTATTTTTGGCTCCCTCATCAGAAATCACGTAGTGCTACAGAAATAAAATGTTTGTCTACCATTGTGATTTGATTTTTTTAAAAATGAATGGGATTTATCGCCCAGAGGATAGTTAAGAGGGAAGCTCTTTGCTGTGAGTCTGGTGTTACCGTGTTGGCGAGACTGGGTAAGAATTGCAGTTGCCTTTCCTAAAGGACGTTAGAGAACCAGGTGGGGTTTTCCTGTCAATTGACAATGGTTTAATGGTCACCCCCAGACTCTTAATTGCAGATTTTTATTAAATTTAAATTCCACTATCTGCCAGCAGGATTCAAACCCGGGTGTCTGGATTAATACTGGATTAGTGGTGCTGGAAGAGCACAGCAGTTCAGGCAGCATCCAACGAGCAGCGAAATCGACGTTTCGGGCAAAACCCGAAACGTCGATTTCGCTGCTCGTTGGATGCTGCCTGAACTGCTGTGCTCTTCCAGCACCACTAATCCAGTATTTGCTTTCCAGCATCTGCAGTCATTGTTTTTACCGGTCTGGGTTAATAGTTAACACCACTAAGCCATCACTTCCTAACATTACAAACTCACTTTTAAAAAGAACTGAAGCACAGAAGGTAGACCCAGTTTCATGGATTTATGGAGATAGCTGTGTATTTGTGTCTGGTCACAGAACAAATATTGGATCAATTTCTTAAATACATTACAATCAAATTGTCAATATGTTTGAATGTTTCACTGAGCATTCTGCTCATTTAAAATATGTTTACAGTTTTCCAAGAAATGCTGAATAGATGAAGTATTTTTAAAGCACATTTCTGTGTTGCTAGATGTAGTAACTTGAAGTATTTCTTCTGCATGGTCAGTGTTTACAATAATATGTCTGTTCTGGTCTATGCTTTTACCTCCAGACTTAACTTTTACAATGGCATCTGACTGACCTCCTACCTTCTGAAACTCTCCTTCTATATCCTAATGTGTACCACATCCTGTTCACCCACAGCCCCTATTGCTTCCAATCTAGCAATATCTTGAATTTAAAACTTTCATCCCAGTGTATAAATTACTGTCATGGCTTCCTCCTCCTCTTTCATCTCTGCTGTATCCTTGAGCCTTACAACCCTATAAGAACTTGTATTGGTTTTGGTTTTGGTTTCTATGAATCCCTGAGTTCCTTCACCTCACCGTTGGTGGTTTTGTTTACAAGATCACTGATTCCTAAACTCTGGAATTATCCACATTTCCACTTCTGTCCTTTCTTCTTTAAGACAATCTTCCTCTTCCTTTACCTTCCTCATTTCTGTCGTATTAGCTCCTTATGTGAAGTATTTTTCGATAACAGTCCCTAAAGTACTTTGAGGTGTTTTAATACGAGTTCTGCAGGTTCCGTGTCATTCCAGGAGGTTAGAGTCTAAGGAGGTTTGATCTTTATGCTGTCTTAGTCATCAGGTGATTATTAACACCACTGTTATGTAGAGGCAGAGGATAATCTGTTGTCAGTCTAGAACACTAGATTGGAAGCGTTTGGCTATTTTATTTGAGGGTAGGAAGTTAACACAGTGATAACAAAGGTAGATCGTGTTAAATAGAAGTGAAGTTTTAGGTCATTAGTTCTGCTATGATGCACCTTGCAGCGTCATTGAGATTCTCTGACTGATAATTATCTTGGAGCTCTCTGAAATAATTCTACAGAAGACTGTATCCCTTTATTTACACATGGTTGGTCCTTTGACACTGATCCAGTTCTTCAGAGCTGGATTAACCCAGTACAATCAGGCAACTCCTATCTACAATCAGGCAACTCAAACTAGCTGTCCGATCTACATTTGCTTTCCTTCAATGGAATGGTCCTAGCCTTTTGTTTAATGGTGCTATCACCCAGGCCAGAACTGGTGGTGTGAGACATGTAGCTAGAACGTACTGCAGAGCTGAGCCCTACTCTTCCACCCCTTACCTACATCCTGTATAAAGTTCTAGTCTGTGAGGCAGCTCTTCCAATTTTGGTACTTGCCCCCAACTTTTAGTAAGGAGGATTTGGCAGGGTCGACAGAGCTGTTTCTGCAATTGTCTTTTCTCATACCTAGGTCAATGCCTGATGGTTCATATGGTTTCATTTCTTTATTTAGACTTCACAGCGATTGATAAAACTGAGTGGCTTGCTAGGCCATTTCAACAGACTAGGGTTAGTCAGCGAGGATTATGGAACTTTCCTCTTGGGAGTGATGACTTCACCTGACGAAGGGACTAGACTCTGATAACTTGTGAGATCAAATAAAGAATGTTGTGAAACTTGAAAGGGTTCAGAAAAGATTTACAAGGATGTTGCCAGGATTGCAGGATTTCTGCTATAGGGAGAGGCTAAATAGGCTGGGGCTATTTTTCCTGGAGCATTTAGATTAGATTAGATTACTTACAGTGTGGAAACAGGCCCTTCGGCCCAACAAGTCCACACCGCCCCGCCGAAGCGCAACCCACCCATACCCCTACATCTACCCCTTACCTAACACTACGGGCAATTTAGCATGGCCAATGCACCTGACCTGCACATCTTTGGAGTGTGGGAGGAAACCGGAGCACCCGGAGGAAACCCACGCAGACACGGGGAGAATGTGCAAACTCCACACAGTCAGTCGCCTGAGGCGGGAATTGAACCTGGGTCTCTGGCGCTGTGAGGCAGCAGTGCTAACCACTGTGCCACCGTGCTGAGGCTGAGGGGTGACCTTATAGAGGTTTATAAAATCATGAGGGGCATGGATAGGGATAAATAGACAAAGTATTTTCCCTTGGGTGGGGGGGTCTAGGGCATAGAGGGCATAGGTTTGGGATGAGAGGGGAAAGGTATAAAAGAGACCTAAGGGGCAACATTTTCACACATAGGGTGGTGTGTGTATGGAATGAGCTGCTGGAGGCTGGTGCAATTACAACATTTAAAAGGCATCTGGATGAGTGTATGAATAGAAAGGGTTTGGAGGGATATGGGCCGGGTGCTGGTAAGTGGAACTAGATTAGGTTTGGATATCTGGTCGGCATGGACGAATTGGACCGAAGGGTCTGTTTCCGTGCTGTACATCTCTATGACTCTAAACCTGTTGGACTATAACCTGGTGTCATGTGACTTCCGATTCTTGGGAGTGAACAAAGATTGTGGAAATGGAGTCTTTATTTTCCTGAATTTTGAAGAATAAAAAGTCATTGAAGCATAACAAAATTCTTAAAAGGTTGATGTAGGACTGGTAGGGCTAGGCTCTGCAGTACATTCTATCTCACACCACCAGTTCTGGCCTGGGTGATAGCACCATTAAACAAAAGGCTAGGACCATTCATTGAATGAAGTTTAGCAACATGTCATTGAAGGAAAGCAAATGTAGATTGGGCAGCTAGTTTATTTAGACAGAACAGTCATTCTGGATTGAATGGCTTCTTTTTTTCCTTTCTCTGGTTCTAACTTTGGACAGAAACATATGATGGACAGTGTGATGATTACAACGAGGTCAGCCAGATGGTCCTCACAGAACATGAGTTCCCCGATTGGGGCTGTTAATCTGGCCAGGGACTATGTTCTGACTTGAAGAAAGCTAGATAATTGTCAAGGACTCTCCACGAGTATGAAAGGCTGTCTTTGTGATGGGTTGCTGTTATTTCAGTGGCAATGCGAGAAAAGCATACTACTGAAAAAGATTGCAACAGTCATTTTGAGTCGGGATAAGACTTTCTGGCACTGCACTGTTATTTGGAGAGCTTTATTTATGCAATCCTGCCATTGAAGACTCGGCCCAGTGTGTGGAAAGAATGCATTTTTTTTTCCCAGGCAAATGAAGTTGGGGCAGAGGAAAGGCAACAAATAATTCTCCTGACAATTTGTGGCCTTTTCAGTTATTAGGAGGCTAACCTTTCCTGAGGCAGTGAAGCAACAACCTAATGTAGTCATACTCACGGAATCATACCTTACAGACAGTGCTTAAAAATGTGTTGCTGGAAAAGCGCAGCAGGTCAGGCAGCATCCGAGGAGCAAGAGAATCGACGTTTCGGGCATAAGCCCTTCTTCAGGAATGAGGACAGTGTGCCAAGCAGGCTAAGATAAAAAGTAGGGAGGAAGGATGTGGGGGAGGGGCATTGGGAATGCGATAGGTGGAAAGAGGTTAAGGTGAGGGTGATAGGCAGGAGTGGGGGTGGGGCACAGAGAGGTCAGGAAGAAGATTGCAGGTCAAGAAGGCGGTGCTGAGTCCGAGGGTTGGGACTGAGATAAGGTGGGGGGGGGAGGAGAAATGAGGAATCTGGAGAAATCTGCATCCATCCCTTGTGGTTGGAGGGTTCCTAGGCGGAAGATGAGGTGCTCTTCCTCCAAGCGTTGTGTTGCCATGGTCTGGCAATGGAGGAGTCCAAGGACCTGCATGTCCTTGGTGGAGTGGGAGGGGGAGTTAAAGTGTTCGGTCACAGAGCGGTTGGATTGGTTGGTGCGGGTGTCCCAGAGATGTTCTATGAAATGTTCCACAAGTGGGCGGCCTGTCTCCCCAATGTAGAAGAGGCCACATTGGGTGCAGCGGATGCAGTAAATGATGTGTGCGGAAGTGCAGGTGAATTTGTGACGGATATGGAAGGATCCCTTGGGGCCTTGGAGGGAAGTAAGGGGGAAGTTGTGGGTGCAAGTTTTGCTTTTTTTGCGGTTGCAGGGGAAGGTGCCGGGAGTGGAGGTTGGGTTGGTGGGGGGTGTGGACCTGATGAGGGAGTCACGGAGGGAGTGGTCTTTCCGGAATGCTGATAGGGGAGGGGAGGGAAATATATCCTTGGTGGTGGGGTCTGTTTGGAGGTGGTGGAAATGACGCAGGATGATATGATGTATCTGGAGGTTGGTGGGGTGGTAGGTGAGGACCAGTGGGGTTCTGTCCTGGTGGCGATTGGAGGGGCGGGGTTCCAGGGTGGAGGAGCGGGAAGTGGAGAAGATGCGGTGGAGAGCATCGTCAACCACGTCTGAGGGGAAATTGCGGTCTTTGAAGAAGGAGGCCATCTGGGTTCTTTGGTATTGGAATTGGTCCTCCTGGGAGCAGATGCAGCGGAGGCGAAGGAATTGGGAACATGGGATGGCGTTTTTACAGGGGGCAGGTTGGGAGGAGGTGTAGTCTAGGTAGCTGTGGGAGTTGGTCGGTTTATAGTAAATGTCCGTGTTGAGTCGCTCGCCCGAGATAGAAATGGAGAGGTCTAGGAAGGGGAGGGAGGAGTCTGAGATGGTCCAGGTAAATTTGAGGTCAGGGTGGAAGGTGTTAGTAAAGTGGATGAACTGTTCAACCTCCTCGTGGGAGCACGAGGTAGCGCCGATATAGTCATCGATGTAGCAGCAGAAAAGGTGGGGGTGGTGCCAGTGTAGCTGCGGAAGATGGACTGTTCCACATATCCTACGAAGAGGCAGGCATAGCTGGGGCCCATGCGGGTGCCCATGGCTACTCCTTTGGTTTGGAGGAAGTGGGAGGATTGGAAAGAGAAGTTGTTCAGAGCGAGGACCAGTTCAGTCAGTTGAAGGAGGATGTCAGTGGAAGGGTACTGGTTGGTACGGCGGGAAAGGAAGAAGCGGAGGGCTTTGAGTCCTTCGTGATGGGGGATGGAGGTGTACAGAGACTGGATGTCCATGGTGAAGGTAAGGCGTTGGGGACCAGGGAAGCGCAAATAATGGAGGAGGTGGAGGGCGTGGGTGGTGTCCCGAATGTAGGTGGGGACTTCTTGGACTAAGGGGGACAGGACCATGTCGAGGTATGCAGAGATGAGTTCGGTGGGGCAGGAGCAGGCTGAGACAATGGGTCGGCCGGGGCAGTCAGGTTTGTGGATTTTGAGCAGGAGGTAGAAATGGGCGGTGCGGGGTTGTGGGACTATGAGGTTGGAGGCAGTGGATGGGAGATCCCCTGAGGTGATGAGGTTCTGGATGGTCTGGGAGATGATGGTTTGGTGGTGGGAGGTGGGGTCATGGTCAAGGGGGCAGTAGGAGGAGGTGTCTGCGAGCTGGCGTTTAGCCTCAGCAATGTAAAGATCGGTGCGCCAAACTACCACCCATGCCTCCCTTGTCTGCCGGTTTGGTAGTGAGGTTGGGGTTGGAGCGGAGGCAGTGGAGGGCTGCACGTTGCAAAGGTGAGAGGTTGGAGTGGGTAAGAGGGGTGGAGAGGTTGAGGTGGTTAATGTCGCGGCAGCAGTTGGCTATGAAGAGATCAAGAGCAGGTAAGAGGCCAGCACGGGGTGTCCAGGTGGATGGGGTGTGTTGGAGGTGGGTGAAGGGGTCGTCAGAGGGTGGGCGAGAGTCCTGGTTGAAGAAGTAGGAGTGGAGGTAAAGGCGGCAGAAGAATTGTTCGATGACTCGCCGCGTGTTGAACTCGTTAATCCGGGAGCGTACGGGGATGAAGGTGAGGCCTCTGCTGAGGACTGATCTTTCATCCTCAGAGAGGGGAGTTCTGGAGGGATAGTGAAAATACGGCAGGGCTGGGAGCTAGGACCTGGTGTGGGGGGCTGGGGTTAGGTGTGGGGGCAGAGTTTTTCTTACAGACAGTGTCCCAGCCACCACTATCACCACATTAAAAACTGAAAGAACTGCGGATTCTGTAAATCATAAACTAAAACAGAAACTGTTAGAAAAGCTCAGCAGGTCTGGCAGCATCTATGGAGAGAAGTCAGAGTTAGTGTTTCAGGTTGAGTGACCCTTCCTCAGAATTGGGGAAAGGTCCCTCGACCCAAAATGTTCACCTTGATTTCGCTTCACAGATGTTGCCAGACGTGCTGAGCCGATCCAGCAATTCCTGTTTTGTTTAATTCTATTATGATCGCTGAATTTCTCCATCCCACCAGAAAGACAGGTACAGCACGGGTGCAAATAATTGAGGAGGGAGTTGCCCTGCGAGTCCTTTATTAAGTTTTTTGACAGCAAGTTAACCATGGGAAAGGAAACCTCTCAATTACCATGAAGAAGATGTTTGGTATGCTTTCCTTTATTAGTCAGAGTATTGAGTACAGGAGTTGGGAGGTCATGTTGCGGCTGTACAGGATATTGGTTAGGCCACTGTTGGAATATTGCGTGCAATTCTGTGGGAGTGTTGCCAGGGTTGGAGGATTTGAGCTGTCGGGAGAGGCTGAACAGGCTGGAGCTGTTTCCCTGGAGCGTTGGAGGCTGAGGGGTGACCTTATAGAGGTTTATAAAATGATGAGGGGTGTGGATAGGATAAATAGACAAACTCTTTTCCCTTGGGTGGGGGAGCCCAGAACTAGAGGGCATAGGTTTAGGGTGAGAGGGGAAAGATATAAAAGGGACCTAAAGGATAACTTTTTCCATGCAGAAGGTGGTACGTGTATGGAATGGGCCTCCAGAGGAAGTGGTGGAGGCTGGTACAATTGTAACATTTAAGAGGCATTTGGATGGGTATATGAATAGGAAGGGTTTGGAGGGATATGGGCCGGGTGCTGGCAGGTGGGACTAGATTGGGTTGGGATACCTGGTCGGCATGGACGAGTTGGACTGAAGGATCTGTTTCCATGCTGTACATCTTTATGACTCTATGACCGTCCTTCTGCAGCTGATGAATCCAGTTGAACAGCACTTGGAAGCACTGAAGGTAACAGGAGCACAGATGTAGTCTTGCAGGGTGGGATTTCAATGTCTGTTACCAAGACTGGCTCAGCAACAGCACTACTGACCAAACACGTTGGGTCCTAAAGGATATAGCTGCTAGACACGATCTGCAGCAGGTGATGTGGGCACAAACAAGGGGCAAAAAACATACTTAACCTCATCCTTACCAAGCTAATGGCTGCAGGCCCATCTGTCTGTGACAGCAATGTTTAAAGTGACCACCTCACAGTCCTTGTGGAGATGATGTCCTGCCTTCACATTGAGAATACCCTCTGGCACCTTCACTGTGCTAAATAGGACAGACTTTGAATAGATCCAGCAGGACCGTATGCCAGGTACAGCACCAGTCGTACCCATAAATAAGGTGTCAACTTGATGAAGCCACCAAACAGGACAATGTGCGTGCCAAACAGCATAAGCAGCAAGTGATAGACAGCTAAGCAATCCCACAACCAATGAATTAGATCTATGCTCTGCAGTTTTACCACAACCAGTCATGAACTAGTGGACAATTAAACAACTCACTGGAAAATGCAGTTCTGTGTTTATCCCTATCCTCAATGACAAAGAGCCCAAAGCATAACTGCAAAAGATAAACCTGAAGCATTCTCAACAACCTTCAGCCAGAATTGCTGAGTGGATAATTCATGTGAACAGCCATCAGCCAATTCAGTTAACTGTGTGAAAGGGTTGGAGATACTGGGTACTGCAAACGTTATGGTTCTGACAACTTTCCAACAATAGTCCTGAACACTTTTTCTCCAGAACTTGTCACTCCCCTAGACAAGCTGTTCTGGTACTTTTACGACATTGGCATCTACCCGACAAAGTGGAATATTGACCAGGTATGCCCTGTACATAAAAAGCAGGATAAATCCATCCTGGCCAATTGCCACCCGATCAGCCTACTCTCGATCATCAGTAAAATGATGGAAGGTGTCATCAACAGAGCTATCAAGCAGCAGCTGCTCAGCAGTAACCTGCTCAGTGACGCTCAACTTGGGTTCCAGCAGGGTCACTCAGCTCCTGATCTCATTACAGCCTTGGTTCAAACAGGGAAAAAATGCTCAATTCCAGAGAGGAGGTGAAAATGACAGCCCTTGACATCAAGGCTGCATTTCAATGAGTGCAGCATCAAAGAGCCCTGGGCATTGGATGCAAGCTCTCCACTGGTTGGAAGATACTGTATGGGGACCTTTGCGAATTTCTGCAGTGCATCATGCAGACGGTACTGGTACTGGCACACAGGAAGATGGTTGTGATTGTTGGAAGTCAGTCATCTCAGCTCCAGGACATCTCTGTAGGAGCTCCTCAGGGTAGTGTCTTAGGCCCAATCATCTTCAGCTCCTGATGAAGGGCTTTTGCCCGAAACGTCGATTTTCCTGCTCCTCGGATGCTGTCTGACCTGCTGTGCTTTTCCAGCACTATTCTAATCTTGACTGCTTCATCAATGACCTTCCCTCCATCATAAGGTCAGTAGTGGGGATAATCGCTAGTGATTGCACAATGTTCAGCACCATTTGCAACTCCTCAAATTTTGATGCTGTTCATGTTCAAATGCACAGAGATCTGGGCAATATCCAGACCTGAGCTAACAAGTGGCAAGTAACATTCGCACCACAAAAATGCCAGGCAATGACCATCTCCCATAAGAGACAGTTTAATCACCGCCTCTTGACACTCAATTGTGTTGCTATCACTGAATCTTCCATGGTCAACATCCCGGGGCTATCATTAACCACAGACTCAAATGGGCTTGCCATATGAATATAGTGGCTACAAGAGCAGGTCAGAGGCTAGGTGAGTAGTTCCCTAAAGTCTGTCCACTACCTACAAGTCAGAAGTCAGGAGGGTGATGGAATATTTCCTACTTGCCTAGTTGGGTAAGCTTCAGCAACACTGAAGAAGCTTGACACAGTCTCAGACATAGCAGCCCATTTCTTTGACACCACATCCACAAACGTCCACTCCCCCCTCCACCAACGCTCAGTAGCAGCAGTGAGTACCATCTGCATGATGCACTGCAGAAATTCGCAAAGGTCCTCATACAGTATCTTCCAAACCCATGACCACTTCCATCAAAATGACAAGGGCAGCAGATACATAGGAACACCATCACCCTCAAGTTCCCTTCCAAGCCACTCACCATCCTGACTTGGGTCAAAATCCTGGAATTCCCTCCCATTGGCATAATGGGTCAAGCCACAACAGGTGGACTGCAGCGGTTCAAAAAGGCAGCTCACCACCATCTTCTTAAGAGCAACTAGGGACGGACAATAAATGCTGGCCTAGCCAGGAACATCTACATCCTATGAGCGAAAAAAAACATTCTCTGTTCATGCCAGTATATTACTTCTCTGCATATGAACCTCTTTTATATATAACCTGATTGGATGCCTTCTGCAGATGAATAGGAAGGGTTTGGAGGGTGCTGGCAGGTGGGACAAGATTGGGTTGGAATATCTGGTCAGCAGGGACGGGTTGGACTGAAGGGTCTGTTTCCATGCTGTACATCTCTATGACTCTATGACATGCAATGGTTCCCATTGTTTTTCTCTGCTAACTGAATCCTCAAACTCCCAATAGGTTTCTCAAAAATGATTTTCCTTTCATATATCCACTCTGCTACTTCTTTCCATCTCTATAACTTGAGCTAACTTGAACCCTGAGCTGGCTCATCTACTGACAAGCCCTCATTCATGCATTTTTAAATTTTAATTATTCCAATGCAGTCCTGGCCTATCCCTCACATTTTCTGCTCCATATATTTGAGGCCATCCAAAACTCCATAACCTCTTCTATCCATGTCCTCACTCTTCAAACTCATTCAGCCATCACAATAGAGAAAATGGTAAAAGAGGGGGTGGTGTGGCACTGTTAGTCAAGGACAGTATTGCAGTTGCAGAAAAGATGCTTGAGGACTCCTCTACTGAGGTAGTATGGGGTAAGATTAGAAACAGGAAAGGAGAGGTTACCCTTTGGGAGTTTTCTATAGGCTTCCAAAGAGTTTCAGAGGAGTAGAGAATAGGATAGCAAAGATTATCCTAAATAGGAGCGAGAGTGACAGAGTAGTTGTTATTGGGGACTTTAACTTCCCAAATATTGACTGGGAATACTATAGTTCGTGTATTTTAGATGGCTCAGTTTTTGTCCAGTGCATGTAGGAGAGTTTCCTGACACAGTGTGCAGACAGGCCAACGAGAGGCAAGGCCACATTGGATTTAGTACTGGGTAATGAACCAGGACAGGTGTTAGATTTGGAGGTAAGTGAGCATTTTGATGATAGTGATCACAATTTGATTATGTTTACTTTAGTGATGGAAACGGATAGGTGTCTACCGCAGGGCAAGAGTTATAGCTGGGGGGAAAGGCAGTTACGATGATATTAGACAAGATTTAGGATGCATCGGATGGGGAAGGAAACTGCAGGGGTTGGGCACAATTGAAATGTGGAACTTATACAAGGACCAGCTAGTGCGGGTCCTTGGTAAATATGTACCGGTCAGGCAGGGAAGAAGTTGTTGAGCACGGGAACCATGGTTTACTAAGGAAGTTGAAGCTGTCTTCAAGAGGAAGAAGAAGGCTTATGTTACGATGAAATGTGATGGCTCAGTTAGGGCACTTGAGAGTTACAGGTTAGCCAGGAAAGACCTAAACAGAGATCTAAGAGGAGGGGACATAAGAAGTCATTGGCAGGTAGGATCAAGGAAAACCCTAAGGCTTCCTATAGCTATATTAAGAATAAAAGAATGACTAGGGTAAGATTAGGGCCAGTCAAGCACAGTCGTGGGAAGTTTTGCGTGGAGTCAGAAGAGGTAGGGGAAGTACTAAATGAATACTTTTTGTCAGTATTCACACTAGAAAAAGACAATGTGGTCAAGGAAAATACTGAGATATAGGCTACTAGATTAGATAGGATTGCGGTGCATAAGGAGGAAGTGTTAGCAATTCTGGAAAGTGTAAAAATAGATAAGTCACCTGGACTGGATGGGATTTATCCTAAGATTCTCTGGGAAGCCAGGGAGGAGGTTGCCGAACCTTTGGCTTTGATCTTTATGTCAACATTGTCTACAGGAATAGTGCAGAAGATTGGAGGAGAGCAAATATTGTCTCTTGTTCAAGAAGGGCTATAGGGACAATCCTGGAAATTATAGACCTGTGAGCCTTACTTTGGTTTTGGGTAAAATGTTTGAAAGGGTTATAAGAGATAGGATTTTTAATCTTCTAGAGAGGAATAAGTTGATTAGGGATAGTCAGCACAGATTTGTGAAGGACAGGTCATGCCTCACAAGCCTTATTGAGTTCTTTGAGAAGGTGACCAAACAGGTGGGTGAGGATACAGTGGTTTAATGTGATCTATATGGATTTCAGGAAGGTGTTTGATAAGGTTCCCCACGGGAGGCTATTGCACAAAATACAGAGGCTTGGGATTGAGGGTGATTTTAACGGTTTGGATCAGAAACTGGCTAGCTAAGAGAAGCTAAGAGAAGGTGGTGGTTGATGGGAAATATTCATCCTGGAGTTCAGTTACTAGTGGGGTACTGCAAGGATCTGTTTTGGGTTTACTGTGGTTTGTCATTTTTATAAATGATCTGGATGAGGGCATAGAAGGGTGGGTTAGTAAATTTGCAGATGACACTAAGGTCAGTAGAGTTGTGGATAGTGAGGAAGAGTGTTGTAGGTTACAGAGACACAGAGATAAGCTGCAGAGCTGGGCTGAGAGGGGGCAAATAGAGTTTAATGCGGAAAAGTGTGAGGTGATTCACTTTGGAAGGAGTAACAGGAATGCAGAGTACTGAGCTAATGGTAAGATCCTTGGCAGCGTAGATGAGCAGAGAGATCTCGGTGTCCAGGTTGATAGGGATTGTTAATAGGGTATTCGGTGTGTTAGCTTTTATTGGTAGAGGGGTTGAGCTTTGGAACCATGAGATCATGCTGCAGCTGTACAAAATTCTGGTGCAGCCACATTTGGAGTAATGCGTACAGTTCTGGTCACCTCAATATCAGAAGGATATAGAAGCTTTGGAAAGGATTCAGAAGAGATTTATTGGAATGTTGCCTGGTATGGATGGAATATCTTACCAGGAAAGGCAGAGGGACTTGAGGCTGTTTTTGTTGGAGAGAAGAATATAAAATAATCAGAGGGTTAGATAGGGTGGACAGTGAGACCCTTTTTCCTCGGATGGCGATGGCTAGCACAAGGGGACATAGCTTTAAACTGAGAGGTTAGAGATAAAGGACAGATGTCAGAGGTAAGTTCTTTACTCAGAGAGTAGTAGGGGTGTGGAGTGCCTTGCCTGCAACAGTAGTGGACTCACCAACTTTAAGGGCATTTAAATGATCATTGGACATGCATATGGATGAGAATGGAATAGTGTAGGTTAGATGGGCTTCAGATTGGTTCCACAGGTCAGTGCAAAGTCGAGAGTCGAAGGGCCTGTACTGCGCTGGGATGTTCTGTGTTCTATGTTCTATGCTGGGTTGGTCTTGCAGTTAAGCAATACCCTAAATCTCTCAAACACATGTTCAAATTCCTCCTTGGCACTGCCTGTTCTACCTCTAAATGTCTCCAGCCTTACAAATCTCTGATATAGTCTGCACGCCTCTCTTGAATTTAAGTGTTCCATCATTGATAGTAGTGCCTTCGGGTGTCTGGACTCGAGGGTCTAAAAGCTTGGATCCATCTGCCTGTAAAACATTCTGCCCTTAGGGCATTCCTTCAAACCTAATTTGTCATAGAGTCATAGAGTCATAGAGATGTACAGCATGGAAACAGACCCTTCGGTCCCACCCATCCATGCCGACCAGATATCCCAACTCAATCTTGTCCTACTTGCCAGCACCTGGCCCATATCCCTCCAAATCCTTCCTGTTCATATACCCATCCAAATGCCTTTTGAATGTTGCAATTGTACCAGCCTCCACCACTTCCTCTGGCAGCTCATTCCATACACGTACCACCCTCTGCGTGAAAAAGTTGCCTCTTAGGTCTCTTTTATATCTTTCCCCTCTCACCCTAAACCTATGCCCTCTAGTTCAGGACTCTCCCACCCCAG
Source organism: Chiloscyllium punctatum (assembly GCF_047496795.1). Lineage (NCBI taxonomy): Eukaryota > Metazoa > Chordata > Chondrichthyes > Orectolobiformes > Hemiscylliidae > Chiloscyllium > Chiloscyllium punctatum. Next base: position 62,064,538 of record NC_092777.1, on the reverse strand, counting down.
GGAAAAGACTTTGTCTATTTATCCTATCCATGCCCCTCATGATTTTATAAACCTCTAAAAGGTCACCCCTCAGCCTCCGATGCTCCAGAGAAAACAGCCCCAGCCTGTTCAGCCTCTCCCTATAGCTCAAATCCTCCAACCCTGGCAACATCCTTGGAAATATTTTCTGAACCCTTTCAAGTTTTGCAACATCTTTCCGACAGGAAGGAGACCAGAATTGCATGCAATATTCTAACAGTGGCCTAACCAATGTCCTGTACAGCCACAACATGACCTCCCAACTCCTGTACTCAACACTCTGGCCAATAAAAGAAAGCATACCAAACACCTTCTTCATTATCCTATCTACCTGCGACTCCACTTTCAAGGAGTTATAAACCTGCACTCCAAGGTCTCTTTGTTCAGCAACACTCCCTGGGACCTTACCATTAGGTGTAAAAGTCCTGCTAAGATTTGCTTTCCCAAAATGCAGCACCTTACATTTATCTGAATTAAACTCCATCTGCCACTTCTCGGCCCATTGGCCCATCTGATCAAGATTCTGTTGTAATCTGAGGTAACCTTCTTCGCTGTCCACTCCACCTCCAATTTTGGTGTCATCCGCAAATGTACTAAATGTACCTCTTATGCTCGCATCCAAATCATTTATGTAAATGACAAAAGGTAGAGGACCCAGCACCGATCCTTGTGGCACTCCACTGGTCACAGGCCTCCAGTCTGAAAAACAACCCTCCACCACCACCCTCTGTCTTCGACCTTTGAGCCAGTTCTGTATCTAAATGGCTAGTTTTCCCTTTACTCCGTGAGATCTAACCTTGCTATGCAGTCTCCCATGGGGAACCTTGTTGAACGCCTTACTGAATAGATCACATATAGATCACATCTACTGCTCTGCCTTCATCAATCCTCTTTGTTACTTCTTCAAAAAACTCAATCAAGTTTGTGAGACATGATTTCCCACGCACAAAGCCATGTTGACTATCCCTAATCAGTCCTTGCTATTCCAATTACATGTACATCCTGTCCCTCAGGATTCCCTCCAACAACTTGCCCACCACTGACGTCAGGCTCACTGGTCTATAGTTCCCTGGCTTGTCCTTACCACCCTTCTTAAACAGTGGCACCACATTAGCCAACCTCCAGTCTTCGAGCACCTCACCTGTGACTATCGATGATACAAATACCTCAGCAAGAGGCCCAGCAATCACTTCTCTAGCTTCCCACAGAGTTCTCGGGTACACCTGATCAGGTCCTGGGGATTTATCCACCTTTAACTGTTTCAAGACATCCAGCACTTCACTCCTCTGTAATATGGATATTTTGCAAGGCGTCACCATCTATTTACCTAAAGCCTATATCTTCCATATCCTTTTCCACAGTAAATACTGATGCAAAATACACGTTTAGTATCTCCCTCATTTTCTGCGGCTCCACACAAAGGCCGCCTTGCTGATCTTTGAGAGGCCCTATTATCTCCCTAGTATTCCTTTTGTCCTTAATGTATTTGTAAAAACTCTTTGGATTCTCCTTAATTCTATTTGCCAAAGCTATCTCATGTCCCCATTTTGCCCTCCTGATTTCCCTCTTAAGTATACTCCTACTTCCTTTATATTCTTCTAAGGATTCACTCGATCTATCCTGTCTATACCTGACATATGCTTCCTTCTTATTCTTAACCGAACCCTCAATTTCTTTAGTCATCCAGCATTCCCTATACCTACCAGCCTTCCCTTTCACCCTGACAGGAATATACTTTCTCTGGATTCTTGTTATCTCATTTCTGAAGGCTCTCATTTTCCAGCCGTCCCTTTATCTGTGAACATCTGCCCCCCAACCAGCTTTTGAAAGTTTTTGCCTCATACTGTCAAAATTGGCCTTTCTCCAATTTAGAACTTCAACTTTTAGATCTAGTCTATCCTTTTCCATCACTATGTTAAAATGAATAGAAGTATGGTCGCTGGCCCCGAAGTTCTCCTCCACTGACACCTCAGTCACCTGCCCTGCCTTATTTCCCAAGAGTAGGTCAAGTTTTGCACCTTCTCTAGTAGGAACATCCACATACTGAATCAAATAATTGTCTTGTACACACTTAAGAAATTCCTCTCCATCTAAACCTTTAACACTATGGCAGTCCCAGTCTATGTTCGGAAAATTAAAATCCCCTACCATAACCACCCTATTGTTCTTACAGATAGCTGAGATCTCCTTACAAGTTTGTTTCTCAATTTCCCTCTGACTATTAGGGGATCTATAATATAATCCCAATAAGGTGATCATCCCTTTCCTATTTCTCAGTTCCACCGAAATAACTTCCCTGGATGTATTTCCGGGAATATCCTCCCTCAGCACAGCTGTAATGTTATCCCTTATCAAAAATGCCACTCCCCCTCCTCTCTTGCCTCCCTTTTTATCCTCCCTGTAGCATTTGTATCCTGGAACATTAGCCAGTCCTGCCCATCCCTGAGCCATGTTTCCGTAATTGCTATGATATCCCAGTACCATGTTCATAACCATGCCCTGAGTTCATCTGCCTTCCCTGTTAGGCCCCTTGCATTGAAATAAATGCAGTTGAATTTATTAGTCCTACCTTGTCCCTGCCTGCCCTTACTGTTTGACTCATTTCTGCTCTCATCTGTAGCAGTCTCAGATTGATCTCTTTCCTCACTATCTCCCTGGGTCCCAACCACCCCACCCCCACCTTACTAGTTTAAATCATCCTGAGCAGCTTTAGCAAATCTCCCTGCCAGTATATTAGTCCATTTCCAGTTTAGGTGAAATCCCTCCTTCTTGTACAGGTCACTTCTATCCTAAAAGAGATTCCAATGGTCCAAAAATGTGAATCCTTCTCCCATTCACCAGTTCCTCAGCCATGCATTCACCTGCTGTATCCTCCTATTCCTGCCCTCACTAGCTCATAGCACTGGGAGTAATCCAGATATTACTACTCTTGAGGACCTCCTTTTTAAATTCCTGCCTAACTCTCTGTAATTTCCCTTCAGAGTCTCAACCTTTTCCCTTCCAATATTGTTGGTTCCAATGTGGACAATGACCTCCTGTTGGCCCCTCTCCCCCGTGAGAACATTCTGCACCTTCTCTGAGACATCCTTGATCCTGACAGCAGACAAACAACACACCATTCTGCTTTTTCTCTGCTGGCCACAGAAACATCTGTCTGTACCTTGGACTAGAGAGTCCCCTAATACAATTGATCTCTTGGAACCCGGCATTCCCCTCATTGCATTAGAGCCAGTCTCAATACCAGCAACTTGGCTATATATGCTACATTCCCCTGAGAATCCATCACCCCCTACATTTTCCAAAACAGCATACTTGTTTGAAATGGGTATAGCCACAGAAGGCTCCTGCACTAGCTGCATACCTCTCTTACCTTTCCTGGAGTTAACCCATCTATGTGACTGTATATGAGACTTCCCCCTCCCCCCTTCCTATAACTGCCATCCATTACATACTGTTGCTGTTGCAAATTCCTCATTGCCTCTAACCGTCTCTCCAACCAATCCATTAGATCTGATAAGATTCGCAACCAACAGCATTTATGGCAGATATAATCCGCAGTAACCCTTAAACTCTCCTTAAACTCCCACATCTGACAAGAAGTACATATCACTATACTAAAGGCCATTTTCGCTCCTTCACAATCTACAGACCCAGAAAATAACACTGTCTTATTCCTCTACAAAACACTGCCCCAGGTTAAATTAAAAGTTATGGCTTATATTTTAAGTTTAATCAAGAGACATATCTCAAAAAGCATATAATCAAGAAAGAACCCACTCTACTCACTACTGCAGACTTGCTGTCGACCCCACTTAAAAACAATACACTTATCTGATTCTGAGCTGTGAACTTCACCCAAACAGTTCCTCCAAGATCAGTTGTGAATTTCACTGTTTGTTCATTTTCCCAGACACACTCCAATGTCCAGTGATACATTAATTCAAACAGCAAAGGGTCTTTTTCTCTCTCTCCTGCACTGTCCTCATCATGTGCTTCCTTTGTCTGTTTTTCCCTGTTGTTTTGACATTTTTTTTCCCAAAGTTCCAAAACAATGCAACAGCATATAAAACGGTAATTGCTGTTCCTGGAATTCGAGGAAATCATCCCCAGATCCTAAAATACCTCAAAAAAGGAGCAGCTGTTAAGGCCAGAAAATTTTCCCGTGCTCCATCTTGGATTCTGATCAAGTTGCTTTTCACTTGTGCTAATAGAGCAGTCAATCACTGTTAAATTTTGTTTCTAATGCCCTTACAAAGCACTTAGGACATTTTGTGGTGTTAATGGTTGTATTTAAATAGCGGTTTTGCAGTACTGTTAAGTTTTCTCTGGGTATTTTGCATCTTGCTTATAACTGAGTATATTGGTTGGAAGAATGGCATATTTTTCTTTCTACATTCAATTGTCAACAGTCAGGCAAATTTCCTAGCTTATTTTTCATAACTGAAGAAAAGTTTAATGAGGTTTGCTCTGAAGCATTGAGCTAATATTACTGCAGCAGTTCAGTTCCTTCCTATAACTGATTGTTTGATATATCATTAATCCTGAATGAGTGTGCTTGAAATCTTCGACATTTTGTACATGAGCTGTTCTCAGCTCTCTGTGCATGAACCCATTCTGCTCTGTTACCAAGGGATCTACCTTTTTAATTCTGGATTTTAAGTTCATTCCTTCAGCTGTCTGACGGCTCCTGTATAAGAGTTATTTGAACATTTACTATTTCTCAGGCCTTACTCAATCACTTCAAGAGAAATCAGCAGATTTCAGTTCCAAGCAAAGAATCTTCATGTAACCTCCACCTACCTCTCTCCTGTTGGATGATGACATGCAGATTATTTTACTATTCACTTTCTCTCAGTATTCCCTTCACTCACAAATGAACCCTTAGCATTCAGAGGGACTTACTTATTCAAACTCACTTTCACAAGTTACTAGAATCACATGTAACTCAGCAGCTAGGAAGGTATCTACAAATGCTGACTCACTGGGATTATAGCTTAAAAATGTGTTGCTGGAAAAGCGAAGCAGGTCAAGCAGCATCAAAGGAGAAGGAGAATCGATGTTTCGGGCAGGGAGATGGGCTGCTACAGATACCAGTATGTGGCAGGACAATGGCATGTTCTGGTTCGACCATAGGGCTGTTAGATGCTGATTTTCTTTTCAGTGCCCAGGTTACCTGGAAATCACTGGAGCACTGGAAGTCTGTGGAAAAGAGGATGGAGATCCTTCTGTCCATAGGGAATAAGTGGTCAGCTCCGTAAACATTCTCTCTGATGACAAATTGGGACTTTTTATGTCTGTACAGAATAATAACCTGGAAGTTCAAATACTGCCAGCTTGGCTCTGAGACCCAATGTTGGTAGCAAATCTTTTACTTTATTTCTTGAGCCATTCTAGAAAAATATTCTAGTTTCTGTGGGAGAGATCCCTCTTTTGTCTCTGGTGATGACAGGCAGCCTGTTGCTCATCAGTTGCTCTGAGAATGGCGTTGAGTGACCCACAGCTGACTGTTCTCACAGCTATTCCATAATGTAGAATCCTTGACAAAGTGCTCTGATGCTGAAGGGTGATAAAAATGATCAATGCACTTTGGACTTACTGGAAACCTCGTCTGCAGATGAAACCCTAGAATCTTGGGCCCTGATTTGCCCTGTTCAAAAGGAATGGAGTGTAGGTTTTGGGTCCAGATGGAGGGAGCATTGTTAACCTCCCTATATGTCAATTTACTGCAAACTGAGAAATCTAGCTGGTGTCCTTGTAATCTGAAACAAGTCCACAGCAAAACTAGTCTGAGAGCCACAATGATCTTAACAGCCACAGGAAATGGCAAAATTCAAATGAGTCATGGAGATGTTCAGCATGGAAACGGACCCTTCACTCCAACCCATTCATGCCGATCAGACATCCGAAAATAATCTAGTCCCATTTGTCAACACTTGACTCATATCCCTCTAAACCCTTTGTCAGGGAAATTTCCTGTTTCCAATAAACCTTGTACGCAGACCTTTTGAAATTGACATGTTTCTTTATTTCACAATATCGTGGGAAGAGATTAATGTCCACTCAGCTCAGAATGATCGCTCAGCTCGGAATGGCAGCTCAGCTCGGAATGGCCGCACATCTTGGAATGGCCGCTCAGCAATGAATAACCGCTCAGCTCGGAATGATAGCTCAGCAATGAATAACCGCTCAGCTCGGAATGGCTGCTCAGCTTGGAATGGCCGCACATCTTGGAATGGCCGCTCAGCTCGGAATGACGGCTCAGCTCTGAATGGCCGTTCAACTCGGAATAATTGCTCAGCTCGGAATGCCGGCTCAGCTCAAAATAGCCACTCAGTTTGGAATGACGGCTCCGCTTGGAATGGCCGTTCAGCTTGGAATGGCAGCTCAGCACTGATGAATCTAACCCCTTCCCTCAGCTACAGGTGTATACAGTTTGTAAAGGGTTACAAATGACTGGTTGATTGTTTATTACAGAACAGTACAGGTCTAACTACGATGGATAATTTAACAATATTAAGAAGACTAATAATACTACTGATCTAAGAACATTGATTAGTTGAACAATTGAAATTGATCGGGTAGCTGTTCATAGTGGCAAGTGGTTAGAGACGATCAATATTAAATAGTTTGGTGACATCTTGTCTGAGGCGGTATTAGATTAGATTACATTACATTACAGCGTGGAAACAGGCCCTTCGGCCCAACAAGTCCACACCGACCCGCCGAAGCGCAACCCACCCATGCCCCTACATTTACCCCTTCCCTGACACTACGGGCAATTTAGCATGACCAATTCACCTGACCTGCACATCTTTGGATTGTGGGAGGAAACCGGAGCACCCGGAGGAAACCCACGCACAGACGGGGAGAACGTGCAAACTCCACACAGAGAGTCGCCTGAGGCGGGAATCCGGTGCTGTGAGGCAGCAGTGCTAACCACTGTGCCACCGTGCCGCCCACTTTTAGCTGGAGCTCCCAGAGAGAGAGAGAGAGAGAGAGACCCCTGGGGAGGAGTGGGTAGGCGGGGCTCATCAGTGGGTGCGGAGGTACAGCAGCATTGTCAGTGAGAGAATCCAATTAGCAGGTTGTTTAAAGAACGTGTTTCCTCTGGTCGGGGAAATGGCTTTCACAGCCAATTTCTATGAATGGCTTCAGCAAATTAGCTAGTATGTCTCCCCTTTTGACCTTCCACAGTTATATACACATCCAGATGCCTTTTAAATGCTGCATTTGTACCAGCCTCCATCACTTCCTCTGGCAGTTCATTCCATACACACACTACCCTTTACATGAAAAAGTTGCCCCTTAGGTCCCTTTTATACCTTTCCCCTTTCACCCTAGCCTATGCCCTCTAGTTCTGGACTTACCCACTCCAGGGAAAAGACCTTGTCTATTTACCCTATCCATGCCCCTCATGATTTTATAAACCTCTATAAGGTCACCCCTCAGCCTCCGACAGTCCAGGGAAAACAGCCCCAGCATATTCAGCCTCTTCCTACAGTTCAAATCCTCCAGCCCTGGCAACATCCTTGTAAATCTTTTCTCAACCCTTCCAATCTTACAATATCCTTCTTCTAAGAGGGAGACCATAGGAGCTAAGGATCTGTCAATGAATGGATACAGCGAAGCAAAAACAGAAATTGCTGGGAAAACTCAGCAGGTCTGGCATCATCTATGGAGAGAGACCCTTTGTCAGAACCGATTGTAGCAAGTGAAGGGTCATTAGATTGAAAAAGTTAGCTTTGCTTTTTCACCATAGATGCTGCCAGAGGTTCTGAGATTTCCCAGCAATTGCTGTTTGTTTTTCTGATTTCCAGCATCTGTAATTCTTTTTTTTGTTTAGAATGAAGAGAAGTGTTGGGCAAAGGACCATGATGAAATACTCTGCACTTGTCTGGATAGGTGCAACTCCAACAAGACAGCAGGAGCTTGAGACCATCCAGGACAAAGCAGCCCACTTGACTGGCACCAACCCATCACCTTCAGTGTTTGTTCCCTTGACCAATAAGCCACCACTCTGAGATATCTACAAAATACGTTGCAGCAACTCACACATTCTTCTCAGACAGCACTTTCTGAAACCATGATTTCTACCACCTAGAAGAGCAAGGGTAGCTGTTACCCAGGAACATCATTAACTGCAGGTTCCACATCAAGTCACACACCTTCCTGACCTGGAACTACATCACTATTCCTTCACTGTCACTGGGCCTATATCACGGCGTTTCCTTCCTGTCAGCACTGTTAGTTTATCGACACCATATGGAATGCAGGAGTTCCAAAAGAGAGCTCACCTTCACCTTCACCTTCTCAAAGGTAATTAAAATAATTTAGAATGACAATAAGTGCTGGCCTATCCAGCAATGCCCATGTCCCATAAATAAACATGACACAAAAATAAGTGGGACAATAATGTGCAATGAGGAAATAAGAACCTTACAGATGGATATAGGTAGGTTAGGAGAGTGGGCCACAATGTGGCAGATGGAGTTTAATGTTGATAAGTGAGGTCATGTATTTGGGTTAAAAAAAAATGAGAATGGCCTATTAACTTAATGGGGAGAGACTTCAGGTGCTCCAGTGCAGAGGGATGTCCTCATTCATGAGTCACAGAAAACTAGCATGCAGGTACAGCAGGTAAGAAAGAAAGCAAATGCAATGTTAGCTTCTATAGTTAAAGGAATAGAATATAAAGGTCAGGAAGTATTGTTGCAGCTATACAAGGCATTGTCAGACTGCATCTGAAGTGTTGTGCACAGTGTTGCTCCTCTTACTTGAGGAAAGATCTAGTGGCATTGGAGACAGTTCAGAGGAGGGGTTTGTTGTATGAAGAGAGCTTGAACAGTTTAGGCCTATACTCCCTGGAATTTCGAAGAATATGGGGAGATCAAATGGAGGTATTCAAGATGATAAAAGGTGTGGATAAAATAGATGTGGAATGGATGCTTCCTCTTGTGGGGCATTCTAGGACGAGAGATCACGATCTTAGCATAAGTGGTAGCAAATTTAAAACAGAGTCAAGGAGAAACTACTCCTCCCAAAGGGTTGTGAATCTGTGGCATTCATTACCTCAAAGTTCAGTGGATGCTGGGAGAACGTGTAAATTTAAGGGGGAGTTAGACAGAGTTTAATTGATAATGGGTTGAAGGGATATGTGGGGAAGGCAGGAAAATGGGGGTGAGGAGCATATCAGCCATGATCAAATGGTGGAGCAGACTTGATGGGCCAAATGGCCTAATTCTGCTCCTATATCGGATGTACTTATAAATAGAAAACAAATGGGGGCCCAAGGCTGATTGAGAGCACAGATCCTGCAGAACACTCCTGTTGTATTAAGAAACAAAATAAATGTTACTTTCTGAGGCTCTTTTGACCCAGAATCCAACTTGTGTGGGAGATCCTGATAGAGAAGCTGAAGCGGTGCTTCTACCTCTTTCCCCCTATTACCACCATCACGAAACACACAGACATCAGGTTGCAATTGCAGGATTGATAGCTCATGGCATCAGCTGCTCTCCCAATTCATTCCATTCCCATAAGATGGGCGGTACAGTGGTACAGTGGTTAGCACTGCTACCTTGCAGCGTCAGAGACCCAGGTTCAATTCCCGCCTCAGGCAACTGTCTCTGTGGAGTTTGCACATTCTCCCCGTGTCTGTGTGGGTTTCCTTTGGATGCTCTGGTTTCCTCCCACAGTCCAAAAATGTGCAGGTTAGGTGAATTGGCCATGCTAAATTGCCTGTAGTGTTACATGAAGGGGTAAATGTAGGGGTATGGGTTGCCCTTTGGAGGGTCGGTGTGGACTTGTTGGGCCGAAGGGCCTGTTTCCACACTGTAAGTAAATGCTGAGAACCCAAAGCAGCATCATTAAAGCTTTCCCTTTTAAAATGGTGATCAACTTGCTATATCTTTCCAGAATTTTCTGTCCGCTTTTATCAGCATTTTGATTCTCCTTTTAGATCTGGTTACTAAAGAGTGCAGTACTGTCACGAAACCTTTGAACCATTATATTGAGCCTAAATTACACTAGAAACAATATCCTGATCCAGTGTACTTGCAGCTTTGTTCCAAGTGGGTAGTGACACTTCTCACAGGTACTGCATTAACCAGTTTGAAAACAATGATGTTTACAGTTTGTTTGATTAAAATTAATGCAGATACTATCAAATGAAGCTAGACACGCAACCACACGATGTGGTAGTTACCAGGAACTTTCTCACGTAACAATCAAATTCCTATGAAATTTGACACCGCTTATGGCTGACAAAAGCAATTCTTCCAATACCTTGTGTATAGGGTGATCACGGACTTTGGCCAAGAAGTCCAAAGTTTTTGTGCTTACTACAAGATCACCCTGAAATCAAGCCCACTCTGATGCAAGAATCGAATAGTGGTGTAGAGTAGCATGCCTTTTAAAGGTGGCTGTTCAGTTTCCTATGTGTGCACATATACTTCTGGCTCTCTTTGCACTAAGTTTGGGCGTGGTGTCATTAACAATAAACTATAGTAAGGCCATCACAGAAGTTGTGTTTCTTGAAGGTGTGCTTCACTATCTCCAAAATCTTATTGTGTAAAGGATGACTCCTATTGTTGGCAAAATATAATATTTAAAACGCAATTTTTAAACAACCATATGACATAGATACCTTACAACTAGAGTCAAGGGTGTGGTGCTGGAAAATCACAGCAGATCAGGGAGCATCTGAGGAGCAGCAGAATCAACAGTTGGATGTAAGCCCTTCATCAGAAATGCCTGAAACGTTGATTCTGCTGTTCCTCGGATGCTATCTGACCTGCTGTGCTTTTCCAGTACCACACTCTCGACTCTGATCTCCAGCATCTGCCGTCCTCACTCTCTCCTAACCAGTATATTCAGTCAATGAAATTAATGTTACATGAAGCCCCAGATATTATTTTGATTCAATGATGTATATTAAATTGTTTGTTTATTTGCATGTTCAGTGACTCAATTTATTGTTTCTCTAATAACTCCATCAAGGCTAGTACCCTATCATGATATCACCCTTTATTTACACGCGCGGCGTACAGAGCCCAGCTAGCTCAGAGCCACCTCCTAGAGTGGCCAGCAAAATGTTACAGTGACAAAAATGTCCAGACATTTCTGGCAGCCTGAACTGAGTAATCTGAAAGCAAACTCTTAAATACAGTACAAATAACACCAAAAAGTGATGGAAATTCTCAGTACATCTGCTTGCATCTTGAAGAGAGAAGCTTGGATAATGGGGTCATCTCTAAAATGTAGATAGGATCAGGATGCAAAAATCCCATCCATCTTTTTGAAATATCCAATTAATGTCAGCAGTGGAAGATTGACAGAGTTCACACAAGATGAAACCTGAAACTCAGCACAGCCATCTGAACTTAGGGCTGTATTTTGGCTGTTGCAAGAGTGGGAGTCATTAATGGACTAAACAGATTTAGACAAGGTCTTTTCCCTGGGGTGGGGGAGTCCAGAACTAGAGGGCATAGGTTTAGAGTGTGAGGGGAAAGATATAAAAGAGATCTGAGGGGCACCTTTTTCACGCAGAGGGTGGTACATGTATGGAATGGGCTGCCAGAGGAAGTGGTGGGAGTCTTTGTGTGGGAGTCATAAAAGGATTAAACAGATTTAAATACTCTTGAGGGGTTGATGATGTCTATGTAACTGTCACAATTTGGACTTCTTAAAAATGGATCACTCTTCAAACTTTTAAAGGCCACAGTCTTTTCATTTTAAAAGTGAACTTTCTGCTGAACTGCTTTAAGTAATCCAATTACAATCTGACCCTGCAATTTCAAGATTATTTTGAATATTTGTCTGAGTTGCAAAACCTTAAAATATCTCAATACAGCGTTCAAAGTTCCGATTGAAAGATATCTTGAAGATGCTGTTAAAAATGTAGTTGTGTTTGATGTTAGATCTGAATATATGAGCAAGAAGCACGAGTAAAATCATGGCATCAATGTGGATTTCACCAGTTTCCTCATTTCTCCTCCCCCCACCTTACCCCAGTTCCAACCTTCCAGCTCAGCACCACCCTCATGACCTGTTCCATCTGTCAACCTTCCTTCCCACCTATCCACTCCACCTTCCTCTCCGACCTATCACCTTTACCCCCACTTCCATCCACCTATTGCACTCTCAACTACCCTCTCCCTAGCCCCACCCCCCTCCCATTTATCTCTCCACCCCCAGAGGCTCCCAGCCTCATTCGTGATGAAGGGCTCCGGCCCGAAACGTCGATTCTCCTGCTCCTCGGATGCTGCCTGACCTGCTGCGCTTTTCCAGCAACACACTCCCAACTCTGATCTCCAGCATCTGCAGACCTCACTGTCTTCCAGCGTAAAGAGTTGACCTCGACTGAGTGTTGCAGATTGGTACTTTCCAAGGTCTACAAAGACATGCTGAGGGGGACACTAAAGCTTGGGGCAGTTGCTGTCAATGTGCAGTGGGGAAAGACTATGACCTAAGGTCTTTCTGCCCAAGTATACCAAGGGTGTGTTCCATTATCAGAGCTTCTGGTTACCTGAATGTATGTAAATACTGTCCTGCATAAGGAAGAAATGGCTTTGGTTTTTGCACCTGCAGGGAATTTCAAATTCCAATGTTTGTTTCTCTAGATATGCAAAGACTGTGATTGTAGATAAAGAATTTTTTTGAATAAAGTATATGTTTGATAATAAAGGGAGTCCCCTTTGGCTAAACCACTCTCAAGCAAGTATACTGTCATGGATATTCTGGGGAAAACAACAGCAGTAGCCAGATCAATGCACCGTGATTGACCTTGTTGTACAACAGGGAGAGTTGAAGTGCAGGTGAGGGCAGTAGTGTCAAGGGATTGCATGATCAAGGGCACAGATAGTTGTTTCAGTAAACACAACTGAGACTCCAGGATGGTGTGCTGCCTCCAAGGTGCCAGGATCAGAGATATCTCTGAAAGAGCACAGGATATTCTGAAAAGGAAAGTGAGCAACTAAAGGTTGTGGTCCATATTAGTACTGAAGACATAACCTGACACTTTACCACAATGTATTCCATTTGTCACTTCCAGCCTGTCCAAGTCCTTCTGTAGCCTCACTGCCTCCTTAACACTACTGTCCCTCCACCATCTTTCTGCCATCTACAAACTTAGTGGCATTGCCTTTAATTTATTAATTCAGATCGTTAATGTATAATGTGAATAGTTGTGGTCTCAGCACTGACCCCTGCAGAACTCCACTGGTTACTGGCTGCCATCCTGAAAAACACACCTTTATCCCCACTCTCCACTTTCCCCCAGTCAGCCAATCCTCAATTCATGCCTGTTCCTTGCTCCTAGCACCATGGGCTCCTATCTTGTTTAGCAGATTCCTGTGCAGCACCTTGTCAAAGACCTTCTGGAAATCCAATAAAATCATGTCCACTGACTCTTCTTTGACTAACTTGCTCATTATCTCCTCAAAGAATTCGAACAAATTTGTTGGGCATGACCTTCCCTTGATGAAGCCATGCTGACTCAGCGGGATTTCACCATGCACTTCCAAATACTCCTCAATCTTATCCTTAATAATGGACTGTAAAATCTTACCAAAAACCCGCTAACCAGCCTATAATTTCATATCTTCCTCCTGTCTCCCTTCTTAATAAACAGGGGTGTTACATTAGCCATTTTCCAGTGCTTTGGAATCCTCCCTGACTCCAGTGTTTCCTAAAAGATGACCATCAATGCTTACACAGCTCAGCTCCTTCAGAACCCTGTGGTGTGGACAATCTGGTCTGGGTCATTTCTCTTTACTCCTCCCCACCCTGAAGCACTCTTTGTACAATGATCAGTTTGATTGTTCTCCCTACAGCCCTCATTCTCATCTGCACAGGGAGCAAGACCTCAAACCCATTAGACAAACTCAAAGGCTGAGGCTTCTTCAGCACTACCTCCTAGATATCTGTCTCATTTGTCATCACACCTTCCTGAGTTAGTTAATCTAAGGGGTGTGACTGCCTCCTGAAACACAGCAACCTGGTAACTGCTCATCCTGTATGTGTCACTGTGTTTAAAACTGAGACTCCAGCTCATCAAATATGAGTCAGACTTCCTCAAGCAACCAACACATCCTACAGATGTGTCACTCGGAATCACAATGGGACCCAACAGCTCCCACATCACGCAGGTAGTATACATCTCCTAGCCCTGCATCTCTACTTTATCTGCTTTATTCTTAATTTGTTTTAAAAATTTACTACTGGCCTTTTAATTTGTAATCTGTTCATGTTCCTCCTATTTATCTTCAGTCTGAAATAACCTATCGCAGATAGTCAAATTAGCAGCTGTTGCCAACCAATGGACTTGTGGTTTTCCTGGGATGTCTCTCTATGTTTCTCACTCAGCCTCTGATCCTGGACTCCAGTATATCCTGTGAAAAGAAAACCTTACAAATTATGGACCATAGACGCAAACAGAAAGCACCTCTCCAGCTTTGCACTGAATTCCCATGCTGCCCCCAAAGTTCCTGAACTATATACTTACTCGGGTTGTGTCTTATTCTGGATCTAATTTCTCCTTCATGACTGTGCAAAGTTTAATAGTCCAAACTGGTTCTTAATTACCTCAGTTTGCTGTATTGAGCAGTGGGAGACATAGGCAGTGCAGTTACTGGATCAAAGCATTTTAAGGATGTATTCACTGTTTTGACACTGCCTGATAATATTGAACTTCTTCCAACATTATCTCCCGGTGTTTGGGCCAAGATTCCTGGCTTTGCTCTCTGTGACTAACTGCTCCTGCTGTCTTTCTGTTCAGAAGGCCTGTTGCCTCTCCACATAGCACCTGGCTCTCATCAGTCTCCTTCCCTTAAGACCTGCAGTAGATAACCGTGGTGCCCTGGCCCTGACCTTCAGCACAATGTTTACATTCTTCTACAGTACTGTTTCCCACCAGCCTCTAACATCATCTGCTTCAGGCAGAATAGCCACCCCCTCCAAAGTTATAGGTTGGCGTGAAAGCAAGCAGGATAACATTAAATTGTTCCTATCCTCACATAAACCTATGCCCCTTGTTGAATGGGCAGCTATTCATCAGTGTGCTCAGCACATAATATCACAATCATGGATATGAAATAAAGATTGCAATAAAAATCTCCAGGCTGCTTATGGATTCTATAGTGTGGACTAGCTGTGAAGAGGGCTAACTCTACAACCCAGCAATCCGAGTGGGAAATGCCACAAAGTATTGAGCACATGCTAGGAGATCAGGAGCATATATCGTGTGTCTTCCCCCTCATGGTTTATGTGGAGAAATTGACTGCTTTGACTACAGTTTATCTTTACCTTCAGATTTCTAGTTTTCTAAAGGTTGATGTATTATTGATGTTTAAATCCTGGAATGTTTTGTTTGAGACTAATCTTCTGCTTTTTCTGCTCATGGTTACAGTGATAGGCTATCCAGCTGAAGTGTACAACACGGGGTTGAATATTCTGATGCTCAACATTGCTAGAGTATTTACAACGATAACTGTTTGTTTGGTTTACATTCCACTCTTCTACAGACTAAACATTATCAGTACTTATGAGGTAAAGCTAATTTTAATTATGTCTTCCAGTTTTTCACCATTTTGCTCTCACTTTCTGTCAGCAGAATAGTTGACCACTGTGGCTTCAAGAGCAGGTACTGTAGTGGTAATGTCCCTAGAGTAGTTATTCACAAACCCCAGGCTAATGTTCTCAGAACATAAGAACCAGAAGCAGGTGTGGGCCATCTGGCCCTTCAAGCCTGTTCCACCATTCAATAAGATCATGGCTGATCATGGCTGATCTTTTCGTGGCCTCAGGTCCACCTACCCACCCTTTCACCTTAATCCTTAATTCCTTTATTGTTCAAAATAACATCTACCTTAGCTTTAAAAACATGTACTAAAGTAGTGTCAACCATTTCACTGGGCAAAGAATTCCATAATTCACAATTCTTTGGGTGAAAATGTTCCTTCACCATTCAGTCCTAAATCTGTTCCCCCTAATTTTGAGGCTATACTACCATGGCAGATGGTAATTTGAGTTTAATTTAAAAATCAATCCAGTGGCAACCATGTATCCACTATCAATTGTCATAAAAACCCATCTGGTTCTCTAACAGCCTATAGAGAGATTTACATGTGACACCAGATCCACAGCAATGTGGTTGATTCCTAACTGCCCATTGGGCAATTAGGGATGGACAATGAATGCTGGCATAGCCCGCAATTCCTAAATGATCAATTTTTTTTAAACACCTCTAGGTCTAAGGAAATATTCACAATGAAGCTAATGTTGATGTACATTGATGGTACAATACTATGGAAATTCTCCAATCATGACATTTGGATTTTTCTTGTCTTCACATTTTCGTCTTTCCTGCAGTGGGAGCAGTTTGTTTCTTAAGGGGATCAGAAAATCTCTGAGAATTGATTCATCACTGATATATCCCAAATATAACTTGGGTCATCTAATTTATCTGCTAAAGGCAGCCTCTATTGACAGCATCAAATATCCATGCAGTCAAGGGAGATTAACACAAAATCTTGGTCAAACACATCTCACCAGTTATTGTTAAATAGTCTGATAAGTCATTCCTAATAAGATGCGATGCTGCAAATCTCCCACCTAAAACCAGCTGACTTGGTAGTTGATGAAATCTTCAGTCAGAAGACAGCTTGCAGTCTCTTCCCACATATCACCAGGTTTGTACTCCGGTCAAATAAAAGGAAACCACTGTGGATACTGTAAATCTCAAACTAACACTGAGCATGCTGCAGAAACTCAACAGCTCTAGCAGTATCTGTGACGAGAGAAATAGGAAATCAAATAAATCCCGAAAATGTTGGATAAATACTGTAAGTTCATGTTTCAGGTCAATGACCCTTTTTATAAAAAATTCATTCACAGGATGTGGGCGTTGCTGGCCAGGCTAGCATTTATTGCCCATCCCTAGACAGTAGTTAAGAGTCAGCCAGATTGCTTGGGTCTGGTCTCACACTTACACCAGCAGTTTCCTTCCCACCACAAGGAAAGGCCTAAGCTCCAGAACAGACACAGGAGCCTCACTTTATCTTCCAATATGTGTTGTCGACTTTGTCATCCAAGTCACTTGGAGTGCCTGGAGCACACATTGTCCTTTCTAAGGTGTATACCCACCTTGGGGAAATTCTAATGACCATGTTCAAGTTCTCCAAGTGCTCTTTATTGGTCTACCCTGTTATTAGCACGTCATCCAGATAAATGGTGACTTGGGGTAGATCTTGTAAAATGTTTTTCATTGTCCACTGACAAATGGCACAGGCTGATGATACGCAAATGGCAATCTCGTATGTTGGTACAAACCCCTGAGGGTATTAAATGCAACATACCTCTGGGAATCCTCATCTAACCACAACTACAGGTTAGTGTGGCGCATGTCATCTTTGTGCAAGACCCCTTCACTTTCCAGCCTCCTGATTTCTACCTCTATATTGCCCATAAGGCAAATGGCATTGTGCGGGCCTGACCGAATCATGGAATTGCTTCCTGGTCAACATTCAAGGGGGCATTGGCTCCTTTGATAGTCCCTAAACCTTCCTGACTATTTAATTAGCACTTCATTCGGGTAGCTGTTTGCTAATTGAAAAATGTTGAGCCAATTAATGTGAATCTTTCTCAACCAATTTTGCCCCATCAAGCTTGGACCCCAGCCTTTCACTACAATCAGTGAGAACTGAGCCAACTGCTTCTCATAAGAAACCGGAACCAAAGTTGTACCCTTAATCAGTAATGGTTCCCTGGAATAGGTTCTCAGTCTGGCTGCGGTCTTGCATAAACTTAAAGATTAGAGTCCAGGGCGAATTCTGTTAAAGACTGGTTATGTAATCACTGATACAGCCACACTGGTATCAACCTCCATTTGATCTGGGTGACCATTTAACCAGGTGTTTATTTTGATTGCTAAGCAACATCCAAATCAGAACCAATTAAACTGTTCCAAACCAGATGTAGGTGGACTTTCTCTCTGTCAGCCAGGGCTCCCTGATTGGACCTGGTTAACAGCCTCAGTCAAGGAACTCATTCTGTCAGGTCTACCTGGTTGACCTCGTTACAATCACTACAACAATCGCTTCACCATTCTTCCTCATTATTGATTTGCAGTGCATATGCACCAATTCAGGGTAAATTCTCCTATAGTCTAAACAGTGTACGCACTGAGGATCCACTTGGTAACTTACGGTATTTGCAATGCACTGTTCACAAAATTCAATTAGGCTGGAAAGCAGGCATTGTTAATAGATGCACATTTAACCAGCATGCTTTGCTTCAAATGCAGGCAAACTTCATGTAGCTGGGTTGGTTAATTTGAATGAGTTTTGCATACAGTCAATGCTAACCACCCTGTTGAGTGGCTACATGTGGAACCAGTTGGTGCAAAATCAAGAAAAGTTAGTTGGACCCAAAGTTAGTTTGTCTCTTGAAGGGATGGTGTTCTGTCTGGAACAGGAACTGGAAATGGTTGTGGAAGAGAATGAGAGGTTGGAGCAGGTTCGAAGGTCTGAATGACCTGTTACAAATCTCATTCTGTATATTCATATAGTATAGGGTGGCCCTTTTGTTGTATACCCTAGGTGCCTGATACACCACAATATTTGATTAATTTAAATTATACTTAATCTTAATCAATGTAACAATTTGCTTTATTTAATTAGTTAGGTTGCTGTAAGTGAACACTTTTATTAGGAACCATTGCCTCATTCTAAAAGGCTGGGAAAATGACTAGATCTGGTTACCTGCCCGTAATCTAACTACTGGAACCTCCAAGAACAGTCTCCACATTAGTTAGATAGTCAGGACCAGTGAATACTCACAAGGACAAAGTGGTAACCTGGTGCAGGTTGATCTCCGGTTTCTCTCTGAAGGTCAGAGAAGCATTAATGCCTTTCCCTGCTCACCATGAATCCTATAAAAAAGGAAAGCTGCATGTTGTGGTCCTGACTGCAGATCCTGACGGATTTCAAATGGAGAGCAAGCCATTATTGTTCTCCTGTTCAAGTCTCAGGTTAAAATAGCACATCAAGCCCTGTGACATCATCTGCATATTGAATGTCGATGGTGTTGGTTTTGATCTGGTAGTCTTGATACCTGTGATTTTAAATTACAGGACCATATTGGGTGAGAAAGGAGTGGTTTACTCCCTGCACTATTCTGTACATATTGTGAAGCAATGTAGAACAGTCTTTTGCAAAGGAGAAAAGATTGGAATAAGGAAGGAAAATAAATGAGCAGGAGAAAGAGAGAAGAAAGCAAAGCTGGGTGATTGAGAACTGGGAGAGTCAAGTGAAGAAGCAAAGAAGGTGAAACAGGGCAGGCTGATGTGGTGATCACAATGACTTCAGGAAGTACAGAAAGGAGCTGATATGATTCTGACCCGACACAACGCGGTTTAATCATAAACGGCCCACTCATTGATGTGTACCACATGAATCTAATAGCAGTCCCAAACGATTGGCACTGGTTAGGACTTTTGTTAAGAATATAAAACTCAAGAAATGTTAAAGTATCATGTTGTGCTGAAACAATTGGTAACAATGAGCCTAATAGATTGTTCAATTTAGTGGTTCTCCCAAAAGTAGAACCAATTTATTGTCTTTTATCAATTTAATTAAAAACCTTCAGCAGATTCAAGTTCTTACATCTTCTCTTTCCCCTCTGACAGTATATTAATAGAAGATTTGGACAAGTGGTGAGATATCAAATTGTCTTCTCCTTCATGATATACATGGTAAGTTCAAAGATGCATTTAAGGTTATCTTTCATTTATTTGTTCTTGTCATGTAAAAGGATAATCTTAAAACATAGTTTTTAATATGTTATATTAAACAGTGGAGCTAGGGTATCTGCAGTTCTCCCAAAATGTATGTAAGTTAAGATAACTGAGAGGCTGTCACAGACATTGGATGGTTACTGTGGACTTGCTTTCATCATCATTACCAACGGTATTTCCCCAGCTGACAATTTCTGGGGAAGCATTCAAAAGGCAGGTTACTTCAGTTGGATATTGTATGAAGCCTTTTTTGGAAAGTAATATTTGAATTATGAGTTTACATGGTTTCTGTTTAGTCTTATGAACAAAGTCTAAAATGGCTCTTGAATATGTCCTTGAAAAGGAAGAATGGTGGAGGGATATGAAGAAACTACAGGAGATTAGGATTATTTGGATATCTTTTCAAAGAAATAGCATTGATCCAAAGGGCCATAGATCATATTGCTGTGATAAACAATTCTTTGGAGGGGAGTTTAACCCTCAAAAATGGCAGATTAGGTCCAAAGACAAAATAATAAATGATTTTTCCACGGAGATCGCAACCTGATTTTTAAAGCGCTCAATGAATGAGTGACGAACAACAAATGCTGACCTTCCTGGTAACTCTCCCTCCTGTAAAGACATGAAATAAATTGCTGTGTTGAACAGTAGTGTGTTTAGATGCTAGCAAGCAACCTTCTTGTTAAAGTGAGTTTTAATTAATGATGGTGGATTGTTAATTATTAATACAATTAACATCTTCTTTACTTTCTGCTGTTATTTTGTCTTCACGCTAAATTTAATATGTGGCGTTCTCTGGGTATTGGAAATTGATAAGAAAAAGAGGGTTGAGATTGTGCTGGGTATTTAAAATCATAATTTCCTACCTGGAAAAACAATCGTCCATTAGAATTTGAAAATGTTTGGCAGTGTGCTTTTGTGCAGATGCAGCTTTTTTTAACATTGGCTTTCAGAATGATAAGATCCAGATTAAATACGCATTGGACCAAATTTAAAAGTCCATCAGAAGTGGAAGGCAACCCATACACATTGTAATTTGCCAAGATTCCTGAGACAGCACCTTCCCAAATCTTGATCTGTACTGTCTAGAAGATCAAGAGCAGCAGGTACATAGAACAAGACTACCAAGGAGCTCCCTTCCAAGACAGATACCATCTGGACTTCGATATATATCACTATTCCTTCAATGTAGTTTGAGTCAAAATCCAGGGCCTCCCTCCTTTAAAGCACTCTGGGTGGACCTCAATGACAGGGATCACAATGGTTTAAGGAGGCAGCTGACCACCATTTTTTCTACGACAATTAGGGATGGCCCAGCCAGCAATATCACACCCAATGAAAAAATATAAAAATGTTCATTTCCTTCGATTCCCTGGAAAAAACAGTACTATCAAAGGTGGAAGTGGTCACATCTATTGAGTGACTTGAATGTTATATAAAAAGAAGAATAAATCACAAAACTGCAGTTTAGTCCTCCTCATGGTAAAAACATTGACTGCAGATGCTGGAAAGCAAATACTGGATTAGTGGTGCTGGAAGAGCACAGCAGTTCAGGCAGCATCCAAGGAGCAGCGAAATCGACGTTTCGGGCAAAAGCCCTTCATCAGGAATAAAGGCAGAGAGCCTGAAGCGTGGAGAGATAAGCTAGAGGAGGGTCGGGGTGGGGAGAAAGTAGCATAAAGTACAATAGGTGAGTGGGGGAGGAGATGAAGGTGATAGGTCAGGGAGGAGAGGGTGGAGTGGATAGGTGGAAAAGGAGATAGGCAGGTAGGACAAGTCCAGACAAGTCATGGGGACAGTGCTGAGCTGGAAGTATGGAACTAGGGTGAGGTGGGGAAGGGGAAATGAGGAAACTGTTGAAGTCCACATTGATGCCCTGGAGTTGAAGTGTTCCGAGGCGGAAGATGAGGTGTTCTTCCTCCAGGTGTCTGGTGGTGAGGGAGCAGCGGTGAAGGAGGCCCAGGACCTCCATGTCCTCAGCAGAGTGGGAGGGGAGTTGAAAAGTTGGGCCACGGGGCAGTTTGGTTGATTGGTGCGGGTGTCCCGGAGATGTTCCCTAAAGCGCTCTGCTAGGAGGCGCCCAGTCTCCCCAATGTAGAGGAGACAGTGTCGGAAGCAACGGATACAATAAATTAGTGGATGTGCAGGTAAAACTTTGGATGTGGAAGGCTCCTTTAAGGCCTTGGATAGAGGTGAGGGAGGAGGTTGGGCGCAGGATTTACAGTTCCTGCGGTGGCAGGGGAAGGTGCCAGGATGGGAGGGTGGGTTGTAGGGGGGCATTGACCTGACCAGGTGGTCACGGAGGGAACGGTCTTTGCGGAAGTCCGAAAGGGGTGGGGAGGGAAATATATCCCTGGTGGTGGGGTCTTTTTGGAGGTGGCGGAAATGTCGGTGGATGATTTGGTTTATGCGAAGGTTGGTAGGGTGGAAGGTGAGCACCAGGGGCATTCTGTCCTTGTTACGGTTGGAGGGGTGGGGTCTGAGGGCGGAGGTGCGGGATGTGGACGAGATGCGTTGGAGGGCATCTTTAACCACATGGGAAGGGAAATTGCGGTCTCTAAAGAAGGAGGCCATCTGGTGTGTTCTGTGGTGGAACTGGTCCACCTGGGAGAAGATGCGGCAGAGGCGGAGGAATTGGGAATATGGAATGGCATTTTTGCAAGAGGTAGGTTGGGAAGAGGTGTAATCCAGGTAGATGTGGGAATCAGTGGGTTTGTAAAAAATGTCAGTGTCAAGTCGGTCATCATTAATGGAGATGGACAGGTCTAGGAAGGGGAGGGAGGTGTCAGAGATGGTCCAGGTAAATTTAAGGTCAGGGTGGAATGTGTTGGGAAAGTTGATGAATTGCTCAACCTCCTCGCGGGAGCACGAGGTGGCGCCAATGCAGTCATCAATGTAGCTCCTTAGTCCTCCTCATGTCAGTAATAGTTTCCAATAACTCATATTACCAGGGACAAAGTAAATTTGCATCTGGTAAATGCATGGGTTAATCAAGGAGCATGCACTTGAGAAATTGGTCCTAACTAACTTGATTGAAATCTGTGATCAAGAATATGGAATAGATGTGCATGGGGATGGCAGAACGCATTTGACAAAGTGGCACATAGAATTTGAAAAGAATTGGAAGCCCATATAACTATAGGGAAGTGACAACTCAGGAAAAGCAGCAGGTTCATTGTCCCCTCAAACGTTTTCTGCCATTCACCGAAATGTTGGCTGATTCATGAGCTGATTTCATTTCTCCACAGATCTTTGTCCATGCCCTTCAATAACTTCATATCAAAATAAAATTACCAGTGACTGATTTATAATTTACAATTGATCTTGCTTCAGAAGTGCATCCTAAACTTCTACTAACCTTTGTGTGTACAACATTCTCTTAACTTCACTCCTGAAAGTCTAACTTCGATTTTTAGACTACTTCCCATCCTCTTAGAGAGGAAGGATATATCGAGGGAACAAGTGGAGATTTAGCAAAATTATATCTGGCCTATGGGAGTTAAAGTATACTTAGGTTATGATTCTCTGGATTTTGAAGATTAAGTAGTGACTTGATTGAGATTTGCCAAACAGAAGATGATCAGATGGGATAGGTGGAGGAATATTATTTCTGCTGGTTTGGGAGTCTTAAACCAAGGGTTACAATTTAAGAATAAAGGAGATATAAGTTAGCACCAGGATGAGGAGAAACTTTTTTTATTCAGTGTGGTGAATCTTTTAATTTCTCTATCTCTGGGAACGGTGGAAACTGTCTTTGAGTATGTTTAGAAGATTTTGATTTTTACTAACCAATGTGGGATAGGGAAGTAAAGAGGAGGTATTGAAATGCTGAACTTAATTGGAGTCAGGGGCTGGAAAATAGGGGAAACCACATGCAGATGACACCCAGACATATTCCTGCCACGATGGATCTAACTCAAGGCGGTGGGGGGTGTGGACCTGACGAGGAAGTCACCAATCCAACCTCCACTCCTGGCACCTTCCCCTGCAACCGCAAGAAATGCAAAACTTGTGCCCACGCCTCCCCCCCCTTACTTCCCTCCAAGGCCCCAAGGGATCCTTCCATATCTGCCACAAATTCACCTGCACCTCCACACTCATCATTTACTGCATCCGCTGCATCCGATGTGGCCTCCTCTATACTGGAGAGACAGGTCGCCTACTTGCGGAACGTTTCAGAGAACACCACTGGGACACTCGAACCAACCAACCCAACCACCCTGTGGCTCAACACTCCACCAAGGACATGCAGGTCCTTGGACTCCTCCATCGCCAGGCCATAGCAACACGACGGCTGGGGGAAGAGCACCTCATCTTCCGTCTACGAACCCTCCAACCACAAGGGATGAACTCAGATTTCTCCAGTTTCCTCATTTC
This sequence comes from Chiloscyllium punctatum, assembly GCF_047496795.1. Classification (NCBI taxonomy): domain Eukaryota; kingdom Metazoa; phylum Chordata; class Chondrichthyes; order Orectolobiformes; family Hemiscylliidae; genus Chiloscyllium; species Chiloscyllium punctatum. The sequence goes on along the minus strand of NC_092777.1, from coordinate 62,040,351 downwards.
CCCTCCCCCCACCTTGTCTCAGTCCCAACCCTCAAACTCAGCACCGCCTTCCTAACCTGCAATCTTCTTCCTGACCTCTCCACTCCCACTCCCACTCTGGCCTATCACCCTCACCTTATCACCCTCACCTTAACCTCCTTCCACCTATCGTATTCCCAACGCCCCTCCCCCAAGTCCCTCCTCCCTACCTTTTATCTTAGCCTGCTTGGCACACCCTCCTCATTCCTGAAGAAGGGCTCATGCCCGAAACGTCAATTCTCCTGCTCCTTGGATGCTGCCTGACCTGCTGCACTTTTCAGCTCTGATCTCCAGCATCTGCAGTCCTCACTTTCTCCTGGCCCTATTCCTACCCTAGTCATCCTTTTATTCCTCACATATCTATAGAAAGCTTTAGGGTTCTCCTTTATTCTATTTGCTAAAAACTGCTCATATCCTCTCTTTGCTCTTCTTAACTCTCTCTTTAAATCCTTCCTAGCTGATCTGTAACTCTCCATCGCCTCATCTGAACCATCTTGCCTCATCAACACATATGCCTCCTTCTTCCGCTTAACAAAAGATGCAATTTCTGCAGTGAGCTATGGTTCCCTTAACTTATCACTTCCTCCCTGCCTGACAGGGACATACCTATCAAGGACACACAAAACCTCTTCCTTAAACCAGCTCCACATTTCCATTGTCTGTATCCTCTGCATTTTGCTACCCCATTCTATGCATCCTAATTCTTGCCTAATCGCATTATAATTGTCCTTGCCCCATCTATAACTCTTGACCTGTGGCATGTACCTTTCCCTTTCCATCGTGAAACTAAACTTAGCTGAATTATGGTCACTCTCTCCAAAGTGCTCACCTACAACTAAATCAAACATCTGGGCTGGTTCATTACCAAGCACCAGATCCAGTGTGGCCTCCTGTCTTGTTGGCCCTTCGACATACTGTGTCAGGAAACCCTTCTGCACACATTGGACAAAAACTGATCCATCCGATGTACTAGAGTTATAGCATTTCCAGTCAATTTTGGGAAGTTAAAGTCCCCCATAATGACCACCCTTTTCCTTTCAATCCTACCCAGAATAATTTTGCCAATCCTCTCCAACTCCCTGATACTCTGCAGAGGCCTATAAAAAAACTCCAAGTAGTGTGACCTCTCCTCTCCTGTTTCTAACCTCAGCCCCCACTACCTCGGTAGATGAGTCCTTGTCAAAAGTTCTTTCAGCCACCGTTATACTATCCTTGACTAACAAGGCCACACCTCCCCCTCTTTTATTGCCTTGCCTGTTCTTAATGAAAGATCTAAACCTAGAACCTGCAACATCCATTCCTCACCCTGCTCTGTCCATGTCTCCGAAATGGTCACAACATCGAAGCCGCACGTACCTATCCATGCTGCAAGCTCACCTATCTTATTTCGGATACTTCTGGCATTGAAGTAGACACATTTCAAACCAGCTTGCTGTCTGCCAGCAACTTCCTGTGAATGTGAAATACTGTCCCTGTCCTTCCTACTCTCATTCTCCTGTACACTGCAACTACACCTCAGGTTCCCATTATCTTAAATAATTTGCTTTTAATGCATAAATGAGATTGCAAATAGAATTAGAATTTTAAAGTTTTTGATGGGATCAGTGTTACTTATTGACAAATGGGTTCTTTATAGGTTTCTGTTAATTGCATGACATATGTTCTGTGAATTTTACTGAGTTTTCTTAGAAAGTCACACTCACTATGACTCAATTATTTGACAGATCTTTTATCTTGGCTTTGTGACATATGCACCCTCATTTGCACTAAGTCAAGGTAAGTTGTTCATTTTATTTGGTCATTATTTGTTGTACAATAAATGCTGCTGGGAGTTTATTTTTATTGTTCATTCAATTCTATTACAAGAAATGTCAATTCATATAAAAATGAAAGTAAATGACACAATTCTTACAGTGCAGAAAGAAGCCATTTGGACTATTGAGTCCACACCAACACTCTGTGCAGCATCCTACCCAAACCCAGCCTCCTAATCTATTCCCATAATCCCATATTTACCATGGCCAATCCACCTAACTCCAAATCATATCTTTGGACTGTGAGAGGAAACTGGAGCACCTAACGAAACACACACAGACACACGTAGAATGTGCAAACTCCACACAGACAGTTACCTGAGGGTGGAACTGAACTAGCCTGCCCAAATAATGCACTTACATGACCCAGATGAGACGCGAACCCACAATCCCCACTCCAGAGGCTGATACCTAATCCATTAGACCACTGGAGGAATTTAATACATTCCCTTCAAAGCCGATGTGTGATCAAGCAGAATCTCTGTTCACTGAAACACAAGTGGACCAACACTAAATTGCAGGAGCATGTAGTATGATCAGGACTTGGAGCTTCAAGAGTGATTCAACATTACCTGTCCCAATAATCCCACGTGATGCAGAGCAGCCTATGGCCACTCCATCTGAGGTGCCTTGAGATCTGTCTGGCTGAAAGAGAAAAATAAGTGACTACAATTTCCATCTTTAACAGAAGATATTTTATGTCTTCTGAAGAAAACATCATACTGTGTATTAGGCCCATTATCTTTATAATCCCTCAGGAGGACTTGCACAAGCTCAGCTCCCCCACATAGTCCAACACTAATATTAGAAAAGGGACTGAGCAGGTGGATGACTTACCTGTTTGTACTCAACCCATTGCAAAAAAGAGCATGACTGATTTAAAGAAACTGTAGCATTCCACCACAAATCCTTGCCTATGCTGAGCCCTGAGGCCAGTGTGGAAACTTTAAGTGGATAATAATAATGATGCTAAATACAAGGTGGCACAATTAATGACTAATGCTTTGCCTTCCTCTTAGCATTGTGTTATTGTAAGTATGTTATTTTCCCAAAAGATTAGACATTGATTTGCCTGCTTCTCAACAAGTTCCAAATTGAAGTTTGCATGGCTGTTCTATCATAGAATTGCTGCAGCATTTCCCTGGCTTTAGATAGTCCCTTGGGAAGTTTCCAGTGTGTTATTATTTGGGCATGACCTTTCCTCACACATTGGTCTGGAAAAATAGCACTGAGGGTAGGGAGTTCCTCAATGGGACCCAGCTCCTGTTGGGAGATTGGTATGCCATATTAGATGATGCTTTGCATTTGTTTTCATTCTTTTACAGATTGTGAACATTGTTGGCAAGGTCAGTTTTTATTGCCCATGAGAAAGTGGTAGTGAGTTGTCTATTTGAATAGCTGCAGTCCCTAGTGTGCAGGAACACACAGTACTGTTAGGGAGGGAGTTGCAGCTTGATGATCTAGCAGCAGTGAAACGAATGATGATATTGTTTCAGAATGGTGTGTGGCTTGGAGAGGAACTTACGATGATCCCATATGTCTGTTTTTGGTGGTAGAAGTGTTTTTACAAAGGTGGTTAGGGAAGCTAAACATTGCCCTGCTGCATGGCAGCAAATTCAGTGTGGAGCTGGCATGTGGTGTGGCCATGTGCACATTAATTGTTTTTCCTCCTCAGCCTGTGCACTCTGGCAAATTCATTTGCATATAAAATCAGGGACTAGGTATTATGAGTAAGAAAACTGCATGATTTAAAAATCCCTAAAAATGTGTGGTATATGCCTGAAGTAGTTTTAGAGCACTTAAATTCTACCATTTAAATTATGTCATAATGACAGTCAATAGCATTTTAAAAACTCAATGTTTAAATAACTTTATTTTTCAGTTACCGGAATTGACTTGTGGATTTCAGTTGTAATAACAGGACTTGTGTGTACACTGTATACCACATTGGTAAGAACATACAATTATTACAGATTTCTGACAGTTAGATTGTAATTAGTTATTTTGGTGGATTATTTTGTTTGTTCATTGGAAGGTAATGTCAGTGATAATGCAAACATATATTGCTCATCCCTAAGTGCTCTTGAAGATCATGGTGAGCTGCCTTCTTGATCCAATCAACTCCTAGAGATACAGGTACATGTAGAGCACTGTTAGCAAGGGGGTTCAGGATTCTGACATAGCGATAGTGAAGCATCCCAAGTCAGGACGTTGTATGACTTGGTGCTGAACTTATAGCTTCTGCTGTCCCCAGGACTCTGCGTCCTGTCACAATTGGCTGGTAGAGCTCACAGGATCAACAGATTCTAAGACACTCCCCTTGTAAATACATAAGTATAAAAGAAAAAGCAGCAGGAGGAAACCACATAGACTCCTGAGCTCACATTCCTTTTCACTCAGCCTGCGGACACTTGGTTCATTATGGTTGTCCAGGACTATCATGCAATCCACTGATGTGTGCAAGTCGTCATGGTACACCACCATCCCTGCCATGACCTGAATAATCTTTAAGTACTTCATGGTTCAGTTATCTAAAGCAATGGCTTCAGACAAAACATCAGTAGGTGATTGAACCATAGCCATTTGATGACATTGTTGACTACACCTTCCATTGCTGTGCTGATGATTGAAAGGAACCTGCTGTGGTGCTCATTAGTAAAGCAGGATTTTGTCTGCTCTGTGTGGACAAGGAAATCTATTCCATTCCATGAGTTTTCTGCCCCAAAGGCAGGTCATGGCAAATTGTCTGCTGGTGCATCACCCTGAGTCATTTGTCTTGGCAGTTCTGAACAAAGTATATCTGGTTAGGAATTCATTTATCAGGTAGATACCAGTGTTGGAGCAGTACTTGAACAGCTTGGCGAGGAGAGATGGCTAGTTCTGAAGAACAAGTTTTCAGCATCACAGCCAGAACGTTGTGGGGCCAATAACCATCACTGCTTTGAGAGAATTCACTTGTTTTGTGGTTGTCTCATTGAGTTGGCTGAAGACCAGATTCCATGATGGTACATGTCGGAGAAATTTGGCCAATAGGTTAGAGGTCACAAAACACAGCTCATAGTGAAATTGGCAAGCAGTTTATTGCAAGCTATATCACTGGAGGAGAAATTGACGAGGCTGACACAGAACTGACAGTCTGCACAGGTAGATCAGATTTCTCCTCCCAGAGGTGAGGATGAGACCAGTTTTATAGTAAAACTGCACAATGACACTGATTAAGAAATGGAAAATTACAATGTTTCTGGAATTGGAGTAAATTAGTTACAGGGGTGCTAATTGGAAAACAGTTTATCAGATGAATGTCCTGTTCCTTCTCACAATGCAACATCCTGACAGTATCATGGTTCCATTCATCTTCACAGGTAGGTGTTAAAGTCTCTTCTAAAAAGTGTTGAGGTGCTTCCGTTGTAGTTGGGCATAGCCAGTGTGGTAACTCCAGGGCACCTGTCTGGGTCTAGCCACCACTCCACCATGTCAGAGATGTTTAAGGGGATTGAGGCTAAGGGAATGCTCCCGTGAGAGTAGACAGGGACGCTAGTGCAGATGCAGCAGTGGGTCTGATTAAATCTCTGGGCATAGCCACGGGCCATTTTGAGGAAGATGTTGGCCTGTAAGTCTCAGCACATTATGAAATGTCTCACCCCTTGTCCTTGTTTACCAGCAAGCCCCAGTGTGTTGGTCAGACAGATCAGGCTGAGGGTGCTGATGGTGATGGCTGTTGCGAGCAGCTGGATCCATCCTTGGTGGTCGGAGTGGTGTCTTCCTCTGTGTGGTCCCTGGTCATTCGTTGTGGAGTCCTCTTGCAGCGGGTGGTATGTGTCCATTCAGGCCGTCCTTCCAGTTTCACAGCAGTCCAGCTCATCATCAGGATCAGGTACGGGCCTTTCCTCCGAGTGGAGAGAGAATCTTTTTTCTAGTGATTTGATCATGACATAGTCCCCGGGTTGGAACAGATGAATGGGCACTGATTGGGGTGCGGGCAACACAGCCTTGACCTGGTCATGTGTAGCACTAATGCTCCTGCTGGTGGAACTAGGATACCCTGCTGTAGGGAGTCAATCACCGGCATGATGCCTTTTATGGCTGCTGGGAACAGTGGGTATTGTCGTATAGATGGCAGGATGGCTCCTTGTTTCAGTGTGGCAATGTGTGGTGGGGGTGGACTTCACTTGGCCTAAGTGGTTAGGGTGTTGTGCCGACAGTGAGATCAGGAGGTCTGCTAGCAATAAGGGCTTCTCATAGGAGGGGGCAGTGTCTGAGGCTAGCTTGGTGAAAGTGGCCTGGAGTGTTGCAGGAGCGCAGCGCACACAGAACGTCTTCTGCTCAAGTTGGGCAATCTCTACTAGAGGGCTGGGGGCTTGACCGAGGAGCACGAAGTGGAGGGGGCGCCCCTTTAGGTGCCACCATCATGTGGCCTAATTCCTTAGGGATCCCCAGGCTCTTAACAATGCGGGGAATGTATGGAACAGCCGTCGGGCCATTGCAGAACAGTGCAGCCTGTTCCTTGCCAAGCTGTACCTCTGCTGCACTCCCTGTGGTCCCACAAAGTACAGGCCAGTGAGTGCTAACAGGGAGGGGAGGGCGAGATGGGGGTCTGCGAGTGCAGCATATGTTGATGCCGGTTCCTGTGGGCCAGAAGCTGTACAATGAAACTGACAGACAAAGCGACCAGCCAGTATCACCCAGAGGAGGAAAGATAAAGTGGGGGATGAAAGGGCCATTGATAACAGGGAAAGGAGGGGGTCAAAAAGAGCACAGGTAGGGGTGGTGGGACAGGACCAGGCACAGCAGGAGCTTGACTGGTTAGGGGGTTCCGGGCTGTGGGCGGTTACCGCCTGCAACATGGAATAGTAGGTGTCTGGGATCTCCAGTGTGAGGCCCTCCAGAGCACAGTGAATGCTGGCATTCAGTGCCCTGGTTTTTCAGGGGAGCAGCCGTGCTGCACATGAGCCTGATGTTATTGTCTGAGTTGGGCAGCGGTATTGACTCAATGCTCAGTGGCTGCTGTATCCTGCTGCGAGCCTGGTAACAAAGGCAGCCACTTCATTTAGCAGCAGATCTGGCTCTGGGGCCAGTAAGGGAAGTTTAGGATATTGCGGGGCGTAGGGTGGCAGGGCTGTGCCCAGGGTGGTAGGGGTCTCTGCAGTCAGGGTTTTATTGCTGTGGTCTTTAACATTAGGGGGCTGATGGTGTTTGGCAGTGTCCTGAAAGTTCACGAGACGCTGCAACATGTAGACAGTGTCCCAGGAGGGATCCCCGTGCCCCCCTGTAATGGCCGCGGTCCAGTAATCAATTTTGAGGGAACCCCCACATGGCCAGTTCCCTTGGGACCAGGTGTAGAGGTCCCTTATGAAGGGGATAACATAACGGCTGTCCCCTGTGTCTTTTAGCGCGGTGTCTGCCAGTGACACCGGTGGAACAAGAGCATCTCCTACCTTGTTCTTGCAATTTATGTATTTACCAGGCCTTTTCAGGGTGCTATTCTTCATTTTCGGCCCCGGGCCGTTCTCATCATGTGGTTGGGGTTGCCCAGCTCCCACAGCTGGCATCTCCCGGCAGACGGTGGATGTCCGTGCTCCCATGGCGTGCTGGGTTGATTTTTAAGTGCTGTATTTTAGGTTTCAAAGAAAAAACAGAGACAGACAGCTCAACGAACACAGGCAGTGAGTGATTGACAGGTTAGGCCTAAAAGTTACTCAAGTGTGTAATCGCTGACCGCAAAGTAAACAAAGATTTCAGCGCCGAACACACACAGCCAGGTGGGACACCTGACATTGGCAAAGCAGCACAGACCAAGCAGACACACCCAAAACAAACACTTCAAAACCACAGGACAGTACAAGTCAATGTTGTTCGAGCTGTGGATCTATCAGGAGTAAAGCGAGAATTTGATGAGCGGTCTCTCCACGTATTGTGCCTAACCTTCTCTGCCCGACCATCTTTCTCCTGGCTAGAACAGGTTCGTGACAGAAGTTCAGACTCAAGGTGAATCACGCGTGGGCCAAATTAAAGTTTGTTGTAAAATTTCAGGTAATTAATTTCGTACAGGGTGACGACTTCCACAAGCCCAGTCCACGCTGTTTAGTACCGAATTACCGGCTGCCAGTTCACTTACTTTCCCAACAGGCGACCTCCTCGGGCCCAGACCTGACAGCTTAAAAGTCAATTAACAATTTATGGAGCCAAATGCTCACCTCCACAGACCAGAGTCACGACTCAGGTTCCAAATTGCAGCAGCAGCCAATTAGTTAAATTTGAAAATAAATTTAACCCGCTACCAGACTACCTCCACAGGCAAGTTCTGGCAGCAATTTAGGAGCCAAATGCTCACCTCCCCAGGCCAGGGTCATTACTCAATTTCCGAATTACAGTAGATGAAGACAGATCAGAATGGTGGCCACCCTCCGCAGTCGCCCAGCCTTTTTCTGGTCTGAGCCGCTGGGCAGGGCTGGCCGCCAGGTACCAATCGGGTTACATTTAAAATGTAAGTATCACTTACCCTGTTGAGAGGGAAAAACAAAGGGCCTGCTGACTCACGCCAAAGGAGAAATTTGCCCAATAGGTTAGAGATCACAAAAGATAGCTCAAAGCGAAATTAACAAACAGTTTATTGCAAGCTATATCACTGGAGGAGAAATTGATGAGGCTGACACAGAACTGACAGTCTGCAGAGGTAGATCAGATTTCTCCTCCCAGAGGTGAGGATGAGATCAGTTTTATAGTAAAACTGCACAATGACACTGATTAAGAAATGGAAAATTACAATGTTTCTGGAAATGGAGTAATTTGGTTACAAGAATGCTAATTGGAAAACAGTTTAATCGGATGAATGTCCTGTTCCTTCACGCAATGCAACATCCTGACAGTATCATGGTTCACAGGTAGGTGTTAAAGTCTCTTCTAAAGTGGTGAGGTGCTTCCATTGTCCTGTTCCTGGAACATGTCCTTTGCTGGTGCCTGTCTGTCCTGCTCTTTGTGTGGCTTTGGTATTGCTGGGTTGTGAAACTGCACTTAGGGTTGTGACATATCTGTGGTGCTCTGTCATGTCCATGGGAGCTTACCGTGTATTCCCTTGTCTGTGTGCTGTCTGATCCAGCTTGTGAGCTGCTCGGAAATTCTGGGTGTTCTGGTACAGTTTGGCCAATTTTGCTTTTGTGGGCCTATCGTACGTTAGCAAATCTTTTCCGACAGTACAGTCTTCAGAGATTCACCAAGATGGATCGACATGCCCGGCTGAAGATCTTTGAAAGCCCTTCAGCCTTGGCTTTTATGCTCAAGTGCTGGACTCTACCTTCCACCGAGGATTAAATATTCATGGACCCTCTCCTCTAATGAGATACTTAACTGGTCATTACCATTCATGACTGAGTATAGTAGGAACCTGATCCATTGATTGTGAGAGTAATTAGCTCTGACTATAATATATTGTTTCCACTGTTATCTGTGTAATCCTGCATTGTATCTTAACCAGATTAGCACCCCATTTTCAGACATACTCAGTGCTCTGCTACACTCTTTATTGAACAAGAATTAGTTCACTGTCTTTAAGGTGATGGTATGGAGAGGGATATGCCAAAACACAGCTGTGAACAGCTTCTCAGTGCCGCCTTGATGCCATATTTTGAGACATTAGATCTGTTTGTAATCTATTTGATGTAGAGTCACACATCACAAGGACTCTACAGTAGTTACTCTTAACACCACAGTCATGGGTAGACACAGCTATGACAGGTAGACAGGTAGATTGGTGAGGATAAAGTCAAGGGTGTATCTCACTGCTGCAAGACCAATCTGGTAGAGGTCCTTTATGAGTCTTCCAGCTCAGTGAGCAAACATACATCCAGAGGTCCTTTAAGACTGAGGCAATTCAGTCAGTAGTGGGTGCCTCGGGTGGACTGCATTCATGTCCTTGCTGCTGTCTTTCAAATGGTGTTTAACATGAATGTGTATTTATTCACATGAAGAGAGGTTTGTAGGTGATAGTTAGCAGGGGGTTTCTCTTTGCAGCTTAGACCTAATACTATGAGAGTTCACAGGATCTGAAGTAAATATTGAGGAAATCCAGTGCTGGATGTACACCAAGGTTCCTACATCTTTTCTCAGTCAGGATTTATCTGGGATTCTGACATTATTTGAAAAGTATGACTCTGTAAGCATGATTATGTCAGGGGCTGTAGATTGATTAGAGTTCTCCCATTTTTGACACGTCCTCAGATGTTAAAGATAAGGATGTTATAGGGTTGACTTGGCTGGGTGTGTTTTTATTGTGTTAATGTCTGGGGCAGTGTTAGCTGGTGTATTCAGACTGTTATTCTTGTTATGCCATATCAGAGCGCAGTTAAGAGCCCCAGAAAATCTAGGTTCATATCCTATCTGCCCTGGAGATGTGTCATTAACAGGTTGATTAGACAGGCTGTTGAGATGCAATGGTAGTGTCCATAACTCTGTGACAGAAGGCCCAGGTTCAAGTGTCACTTGTTATAGTGGTGTGTCATAACATGTCAGAACAGGTTAATATAAAAATATCTGTAGTTAAGAATCAACTGCATTGTTAGGAAAATATGTACCAAACCATGAAAGGTTTGGAATGACACTAGACACTAGTTTTTTAAAAAAAAGATAATCAGTAGTTTCATGTTCTCCATCAATAATTCCAGCTTGTTAATTCAAGATGTTATTGGAATAACTGAATTTAATTCCCCCAGCTACCTTTGTGGACTTTGAACTCCCAGATCATTTGTCCCACCCAAGGATTAAGAGTTTATGAACTGAACTCATCTGTTGCTACAATCAGCCTGTACCTGATAATGCAGCAGAGATTCACCAGAATATAACCTGAGTTCTAATGATTAGTTTCTGATGAAAAATCAGAGGCATTAAACTTCAATTGCCTAAAATATAGAATCCGAAGGGTTGATTTGATTGTGGTTTGTAAAATTTAGAAAGGGATTGACTAGATAGAAATGTCTGCAACTGACGAAGCCTGGAAGAAGGAATTGCTCATGGAGCAAATAGCTAATTCTATTCCCTTAAATGAGGTCGTCAATTATCGATGCATTTAAAATTGAACTGGACTGGTACTCTGTCAGGAGCATGGTGAAGCCACTTGCAGTGTTAGCATCTCTCACTTGGCCACTGAGCTAAATCCATTTTTATTTGTCATTTCTTCCCAGGGTGGTATTAAAGCTGTTGTCTGGACAGATGCATTCCAGCTGTGCATTATGGTGATTAGTCTTCTGGCTGTGCTGATTAAGGGATCAATCCACGTTGGAAGTTTTGGGAAGATTTGGAACATTGCAAAGAATGGTGGCCGGACTAATCTTTTTGAGTGAGAATCTTTGCATTGAGTGTTATTGAAGTCTCATGACCCACTTGGGAAAGTGCACTGAAAATTGAGCCCTGCTACTCTTGGTTGTGTCAGAAAAGTTAATGATTGAAACAAATTACTTAAAGGTTCTCAGCTTTCCTATCTGATGAACTCAGATAACAGAAATCACTGACCACATTTCTGCATTTAACATGAAACTGCTATTTATGACAAAAAAATCAGTTCTAACCACAAAAATATTGATTGTCAATTTAAAGTTCTCTAATTTAAACTCTACCTTTTTCTCAACGCCACTTTTAAATGCAGACAGATATAGATACTGAGCACATGTGTTATGGGTATCAAGAGAAAAAATGTGGAACACAATTCAGTAGCACCACACCTCAGCATACAGTTAGATGTCCTTTTGGCTTTTTCAAAATCTTTCTGATCTCCAATGACCTTTTCAAGTTCTTTCAGTTCTTTTCTGCAGACACAGGTCAGTTGGCACACTTCAGTGTCTCAGTCACTGGTTAAAGGCAGAAGCTTAAAGGCAAATGGTGAGTGAGAACAGCTAGCTGTCTTCCAATTCTTTGTTACTTCTTCACAAGGAGAGAAAGAAGCTGTCTTTATGGAATTTGGTGACTCCCTGCTCCTACAATGTTCATGCACCCCAGTTGTCCACTTGTCCAGGAGACAGTCAGACATTTTTGGTCATATTGATGACTCCTGACTGAGAAATCAATTGAGGGCCTGTGTTCAAATCCCAGATGAGCCCTTGCCATCTTCAGCTCTGTCCTTAATTCACTGTCTGACATGTTTATAGGGTCCTCTTGTGGTGTAGTCATAGTGTCCCTGTCCCTGGTTCCAAGAGGCCCCAGTTCCAGTCCCACCTGCTCCAGAGGTAGGTAACAACATCCCTGAATAGGTTGATCAGAAAAATAGGCGAAATGAAAAACAAGCAACTTTGAATGCACAGCATTCAACAAGTCCAGCAATCCTCCTCCACTGCTTGAACATAACTTACAACGAGTTCTAGTTTCTTGATTTAGAACCACCCATGCAACAGCAATTAAAGTTAGGTAATAAATTCTAGCCAGTCCAGCAGCTCCTACATCTCATCAATTTTATTTAAAATAGATTAAAGGAATAATTGATCAGAAGCAAGTGTAGGAATCATGTCTTCACTTACCTGACAGACACCAGTACTTTGTTGTGAGTTTGTAACAGATATATGTAGAAGATAAAAAGAAGTTATATTTGGTGAACTAATTGGGAATTATCTTTTATTCAGCTTTGATCCTGACCCAAGGAAAAGATACACTTTTTGGACTGCGTGTTTTGGAGCTTTATTTGGATGGATATCGCTATATGGCTGTAACCAAGTGCAAGTACAAAGATACTTGGCTTGTAAGAGCGAGAAAGAAGCAAAAAAGTAAGTTAATCTCATTCGCGATGCCAAAATTGCAAAATCAGTTTGATGATTTTCCATCACTTTCTTAATTGTTAAGACAAAGGAATTTGGAAGGACTTAAACAGGCCTTTACTCCAAGGGAACCAGGAACTGATGAGGCACAAAACTTCTGAAATTTCAAATCTAAACTGAATTGTTCAATGTACTTCAGCTGCTAATGGTGCAGATATACCCATATCCCAGTTAACCAAAGTGTACCAGTCAATACATCAACTGGTTCCAATAAGATTTGCATAGTTACAGTTAAAGGAAATTGAGCTATTGAGGATACTAACTGGGTACCAGATTCTCCTGGAGAATTTTGAAGGGTTACTAGCTAAACTAAAATGTAGAACCTCCAAAGGTTAACATTATTAGAGTTACTAACTGAGCCAACAGCAAACTGACATAGGAGAAATAATGGTGTTAAATCCGTGGCTTAAAGGAACGGGCTACAATTCTTAAGGCACCAGTGTCTGTACAGTGATAGAAAGGAGTGGCTTCAGTCAAACAGGCTTTATTTGATCCATACTGGGTTCAGTGTCCTGGAAAAAGGAGAGGGGTGGTACTGCACAGCAACTATTTTAACAATTAAACCCAGAGTGAAACAGAGGAGCAGAGCATACAAACCGAAAGCAACAAATTGAGACAAAAAGGGATCAAAAACTAAAAAGGCAAAAAGGCAACACCTAAATGGCCCTTTATGTGAATGTTTATAGTAGTTAGTACTGTATAAATGAATTAATGGCATAAATCACAGTGAACAAGTATTACCTTATGGCTGTTATGGAGACATTATTACAAGGAGATTGAAGCTGGGATCTAAATGTTCAGGGTTATGTATCATTTTGAAAGGACAGGTATGAAGGCAAGGGTGCTGGGGGTAACTTTGTTCGTACGAGATTCTTAGTATTTTAGCAAGAAATAATCTTGGATCAGAAAATATAGAATTCGTATGGATGGATGTAAGGAATAGCAAAGAGAAGAACATACTAATAAGCATGGTCTATAGACCCCCTAACAGGAGCTGTGCTATAGGACAAAGAATATATCAGAAGATAATGTTTGCATGTAAAACAGATGCTTGACTTTCATCTTTATGTTGACTGAAGAGATCAAATTGATAGAGATAGCCAGGAAGAATTCAAAATATATTTGAGATGGTTTTCGCAAACAATATGTGGATTCAACAAGGTATAGGTTATTTTGGATTTGTCAATGTGTAATGATGCAGGTTAGTAAATGATTTTAGAATATAAGATCCTCGAGGACCACAGCAAAGTAGAATTTAGCATTCAGTTTAAGAGTGAGAAAATTGGTTTGGAAAGAACTGTGCTAAACTTAAATAAGAGTAATTTCAAAGAAATGAAGGCAAAGTTAGCTGGAGTGGATTAGGGAAGGAATTCAGCAGAAAACATGGTTGATAAACATAGGCAGACATGTAAAAAAAGAGCTCTTGACTCACAGCAAAGAAATATTCTAAAGAGAAAGAAGAATTCCAGATAAATTAACTATAGTTAACCAGGGAAGTTAAAGATAGTATCAAATTGAAAGAAAACATATAATGTGGCAAAGATTTGTGGTAGATCAGTAGATAGGGAATGTTTTTTAAAAGTCAACAATAAAATCCAAAAAATGAGTAAGAAAATAATCTATGAGGGCAAACTAGCTAGTAACATAAAAAAGAAGCCACCAAAGATGTGCAGGTCAGGGTGAATTGGCCATGCTAAATTGCCCATTATGTTCAGAGATATGTAGGTTAGGTGCATTTGTCAGCGAAAATGTAGGGTTATAGGGTAAGGGAATGGGTCTGGGTGGGATACTCTTTGAAGGGTTGGTGTGGACTTGTTGGGCCAAATGGCCTGTTTCCACACCGTAGGGATTCTATGATTCTATGAAAAAGAGCTTTTTTTAAAATATGTGAAAAAGAACATATGCCTCTTAGAGAACAGAGCTGGGGAAATAACACTAGGGAGCCAGGAAATGGCAGATGAGTTGAATAAATATGTTATGTCAATCTTCACAGTAGTGGACACTAAGTATATTCCAAAAATACTAAATCAAGGAGATGAAGAGGGTGAGGAATAACTAGTACTAGAGAAAAATAAATTGGGGAAACAAATCAGGCTAAAGGCTGACAAGTCCACTGGACCTGATGGGGTACAGCTTAGACTGTTAAAGGAAGTAGCTACAGAGATAGTAGGTGCACTGGTAATAAACTTGCAAGAATCCTTAGATTCTGGAAAAGTCCCAGAGGATTTGAAAACTGTAATTGGGTCTGGAATGGTTTAGAATAGAGTTTAGATTAGAGTGGTGCTGGAAAAGCACACAGTTCAGGCAGCATCTGAGAAGCAGTAGAATCCACAATGAGGATCAATGAACGGAGTTTTGCTGTATGATTGCTGCTTGACAACATTGTTGACTTCTCCTTGTTTAATTTTACTGATGATACAGAATAGATTGATCGAGATTATTGTCAGAGACCCAGTGACATCATATGAAGAAAAGCGGGCTAGTTTAACATGTCCTGGCCAATACGCACCCTTCAGTCAAAGATGACGTAGCTTCCTCACTTTGGTTTTTTTTCTGTGACTGTGTTTTTCTACATTTCAAATGTAATTACTGGTATTTAAGCACTTTGAGACATCTTAAGGACATGGAAATGCAAGTCCTTCCTTTCTTTGTAAGTATTATAGGTTGTAAAGAATCCTATTTTATGTATAACTAACACTGTACTTTGGTTTTAATAGAGCTGTCATCCTGAATTTGATTAGTATTTGTATTCTGTTCACAATATCCTGCCTATGTGGTTTAGTTATGTACGCTGTTTACGAAAACTGTGACCCAATAAAAGCGAACAGAGTTAACTCCACTGACGAGGTAAGTAAAATTATTTTTGAAATTAAATGTATTTGTTATAACATGCGTTTTATTTTGATTCTTGCATTAGTAAAACAAATATATATTGTCTGCAATTTATATTCAGATCCCCATAAAAAGGTACTAACTGCAGACTTTCCCCAGGGCTTTTTCATGGTCCTAGTCATCACGTTTCTCAGTATCTTGGCCAAGTTCACCATCTTTGGGTACAACAGCAAAATTATGACATGATCACTGCAATGTGCATTGGAACACTAAATAAATGCAAAGTGTTTTAAGCTAAATATGCTGAAAAGATAATATGGCACATTGTAAAAGGAGAGAAATGGGATTTAATGCAGGTGTTGGAGGACTCACTTTCAGAGTCAGAAGTCATACACAACCAGGTTATAGTCCAACAGGTTTATTTGAAATCCAAAGCTTTCAGAGCACTAATCTTCCATCTGGTGAAGTCTCCACATCATGGCTACCTATTTTCAGGAAAGGATTTCAAAAAACTGTCAAATTAGACACTTACTTGGATGCACAGGCCATCTCCTAATAACCCATTGAGGTTGACCCATCATTTGGAATGCCACTCCTAGTTCCCCTTCAAAGACTACCTAGAGCTATAATGACAGCACTCTTAAATTACATGGTAATAGTCTGAACTTCAATTGCTCTCTTTGAAAACTACTTGTAGTGGAAGTTGAGTTATTACTCTCTAGACATTGCACCATGGTTGGTTCCACAGCTGTAGTGATTGAGGTGATTAATGAAACTGACCACAATCAGCTAACCCCTCCAAACTCTTTTTGGAGAAAACACTATCTTAATTCTTGCATGTAAGGCCATATCTTGTAGTGATATTGATCCTGATGCAAATGAAAGGACAAGTTAACACCCAAGACACAAGAAAAGACAAAATATGAAAAATGCTAACCAATAAGTTATATGTATTCTTTTGAAAAAAGGGCAGTTAGCAAACAATGAAGAGCAAACCCTGGATGAATTACAATGATTTAACCTGCCACCTTTCTTCTGTAGCCTGAAACAGAGTACTCTGCAGATAAAACCAGTCTGTGATCTTGGCCTCTCCCAGACTGGCATCTGCAGGATATTATTGCTTAGCTATAGCTCCAATGCATTGTTCAAGGGTTTTCTTGTGCAAACACCACTCTATCCTATCCTCTCAATTACATGCAGTGTCTCAGAGCTTCAGGCATCAATTTGACATCAAATGGCAATGCATCTTTATTTTAACTTAATTTTTGACTTCACTCCCTGGTAAGTTGTAGAGCACTGGCTGAGTTGCCAGAGGGATCTTGTCATTACCAAGGAGCAGAGAGGAGTCTATAGCCAGTTTATAAGGGGCATACAAACAGCTGAACCATTCTGCAGCCTTTGCTCCATTTCCCCAGACGCACTGTGACTGTAGGAACCCTTATCTCTTGCAATCCTTGCGTGGACAGCACACTAAACCCTATGTCAGCCCTCTGAGAATCCAACAACACCTCCTGCCAATGCAGGAACTCTGCACAATATCTCCAAATGCACTCCAGGTCATGTCCAGTGACTTAGAAATAGCAGATGATATTCTAAATTACCTGATCTTTAGATTAGGTGCCTGGTCTTTTAAATAATGTTAGTGTCAGGGCCCTCTTACAGCAGAACTCGCTCTTTGGTGATTTACAAGTGGGTTCAAGTTTTCAGTTCATGCGTCGAAGCTGCCAGGTAGGACCCAGTGGTTTCATGGCAGCGTCATTTCAGAGGTTTCCGGCAGATGCACAGATCACCCATGTGAGAGAGCATGGACGAGAAGTGACTAGAGATGCAACACACCCCACACAGACAGCCTCCAGCTTATCAAACCTACACTGTCTCCAGTGGTCCTACCGATACTGATTTTGTTGATGATTGACCTAGCTATCGGGATAACTTTGCACTCTTCAAATAGTTTAATGTGATCTTATAAATTAATTTGTGTGCACAGACAAGGATTTAGTTTCATGCCTCACCTAATACTCTCTTAGTCTTGCACTGAAATATCAGCCGAGAATGCCCTCTGGTCTCTGGAAAAGAACTTAGATCCAGAATCCTCACATTCAGAGGAAAGGTTGCTACAGCTGAACCAATGCTGAAACATAGTGTCATTGTAACATAAATATTCTGAATCATTTTCACAAATGTTCATTTTTCTTTCTAAATTTTCCTTTGGAAGTTGACCCCCTTATTAGTTATGGAGCTGTTTCATCAGATGCCTGGATTTCCTGGACTTTTTGTTGCCGGTGCATACAGTGGCACTTTAAGGTATGTAATTTCTCACAACTTTAGAATTAGGTTAACATTAGTTGGAATTTTTTGCCAGATGTTGATACTGAATATATTTTCACAATTTTTGAATTGGAAATAAAATATACAAAAAAATTGTTACTGTCAACTTCCATTGGTCATTATTAGAAAATCTATCGTTATTTTAGCAATTCATCATGTGTCATTGAGTTACCAACTCTGGAGGCATTCCTAGGTTTTGGTCAAGTGTGCCATATGACCTACCAAGCTTGCCCTGCCATTCATAAAATCACAACTAATTCTTACCTTCTCACTCCAGGAACATAAGAGCATGAACCTGTGAAATCTGCTCCATCATTCAAACTGATCATAGCTGATCATCCACTTTAATGTCTTTATCCCCACACTGTATCCTTAAACCCATTTACAAGACTAGTATTACAAAATTGACAATCATTACTTTAAACTTGATCAATGATACTCTATTCCCAGATCCCTTAATTCTCTTAGTACCAAACGTAATATTGCAAGTGGATTATGAGAGTAAGGAAATCTTGGTGAAGCTATGCATATGCATAGCACTCGACACTGATCCAGCTTCCTTGGAACCAGCTGTCAGTGACAAAACTTCTAACTCTCCTGTTTATATCTGTCAGCCAGAACTCCCTGATTAAACCAGATTAACAGCCCCAATCAGGGAACTCGTATTCACCTGGCTGACCTTGTTACAGTCACTACAGCCTTCTGAAAATGTAAGTGTATCACATCTACTGGTTTCCCATTATTTATCCTGTTGATTACACCCACAAGGTAAATCATCAAAAAACTCTAAAGGACTTGTCAAGCAATTTCTCTTGGATAAAGCCTTGTTGACTTTGCCTAATCAGATTGAAATTTTCCAAGTGGCTTGTTACTATTTCTTTAATATTGGTGCTGGCATTTTTCTGGCTACTGGCACCAGGTTAACTGACCACAGTTTCCAGTTTCTTCCTCCTTTCTTTCCAGCATAGTTACCTTTGTATTTTTCAATCCACAGGGAATACTTTAGATTCTGGAAATCAAACCAAGTATATCTGCCACCTCCTTAGGCACCTCTTTAAGCCCCTCTCGTATATAGGTGTCTATAGGAGCATTGTCAGCTGTCACATTAATATTCCAAATACTTCAAATGAACTATTTAAGTTCTTCATTCTCACTAGACAGTGGATTCCCCACTATTTCCTGTATGTTTAGTTGCACTGTCAATTATGAAGTCAGAAATCACATAACACCAGGTTATAGTCCAAACGTTTGGAGTGCTCTCTCTTTGTCAGGTGAGGTGGTTTTAAATAAACCTGTTGGACTATAACCTGGTGTTGTGTGACTTCAGATCTTGTCCACCCCAGTTCAACACCGGAACCTCCACATCTCCTTTCTTAATTATTATTACAAAGTCTTCAGTTCCTATCTCACATGGACCTGTAAACCAGAAGGAAAGTATAAATCAGCCACCAACTTACACGGTCTGAGATAAGTACTAATTAACTGTATGGCCTCTCCACCTCCGGACACACAAATGTCTGATAATTATCTCCATAGAAAAGGCAGTAAGTGTGTATGTTGCATATTGGAAATGAGTTCCTCACAAGTCTTCAACCTCACTAACTTTTTCATTTTGAAGTATGTGAAATACAATTAAAGCTGTTCTATTGAAATCATGATGTTTGCTGAGGACATTAAATTACTGACAGTAAGTAACGACTGTGCTAGCAAAGGGGTTAAACAAATTCTTTGCATTTCATGTGAACTGCAAAGTTGGGAATGTAGAAACTTCTGTTTACTTTTTCCTTCTTCTCCACAGCACAATTTCTTCTGGCATCAGTTCTATGGCTGCTGTCTGTGTTGAAGATTTTATTAAACCAATCTGGAAACCTTGGGGAGAACTTTCGAACAGGAAGAAGATTCTGACCTCTAAACTCCTAGGTTGTCTTTCAACTAATTTTTCTATATTTGTTTTCTTTCAGACTGTTCACACTCCATCCATTCAGAGATGAAATGGGGGGTGGGGGGGTGGGGGTAGCGCGGAGAGGTCGGGAAGAAGATTGCAGGTCAAAAGGCAGTGCTGAGTCCGAGGGTTGGGACTGAGACAAGGTGGGGGGAGGGGAAATGAGGAAGCTGGAGAAATCTGCATCCATCCCTTGTGGTTGGAGGGTTCCTAGGCGGAAGATGAGGTGCTCTTCCTCCAGGCGTCGTGTTGCCATGGTCTGGCGATGGAGGAGTCCAAGGACCTGCATGTCTTTGGTGGAGTGGGAGGGGGAGTTAAAGTGTTCAGCCACGGGGTGGTTGAGTTGGTTGGTGCAGGTGTCCCAGAGGTGTTCTCTGAAACGTTCCGCAAGTAGGCGGCCTGTCTCCCCAGTGTATAGGAGGCCACATCGGGTGCAGCGGATGCACCTCCACATGCATCATTTACTGCATCTGCTGAAGTAAATTCCGCCCCCCCCATAGCCCCCCCCCGGCCTAGGCCTATCACCCTCACCTTAACCTACTTCCACCTATTGCATTCTCAACGTCCCTCCCCGAAGTCCCTCCTCCCTATCTTTTATCTTAGCCTGCTTGGCACACCCTCCTCATTCCTGAAGAAGGGCTTATGCCCGAAATGTCAATTCTCCTTCTCCTGAGCTGAGTGGTTTGCCTTGTGAAGAGAGTTTGAGCAGCTTAGATCAGTAGTCTTTGGAGTTTGGAAAAATGACAAGAATGACAAGAGATCTAATTGAGTCGTATAAGATACCAAAGGAGATTAACAAAGTAGGCACAGCGTGTTTCCTTAGGTGGGGAAATCTAGAATGAGAAGTCATAGTTTTAGCATAAGCAGGAGCAGTTTTAAAACCAAGATGAGAAGAAATTATTTCTCACCCAGGTCTGTGAATTTGTGGAGTTCACTCTCTCCAGAGTATGGTGGATTCTGGGACATTGAGTAAATTTAAGGAGGAGATAGACAGATCTCTAATTAATATAGGGTTTAAGGGTTATGGAGAACAGGCAGGAAAGCAGAGTTGAGCACATGATGTAATCAGCCATGATCACATTAAATGGCAGTAGGCTTGAAGGGTTGGATAGCTTACTCCTGCTCCATGTCCTTATAAACCAGTATGGTTCAAATGAAGCCTGCCTAGCAAAACAGCTCTCTCTCTCTCTCTCTCTCTCACTTTCTCAAGCATTGGTGCAGAGCCCCATGAATCAGAACTCATTTCTTCCAAACAAATCTCTGAACCAAGCATTTACCTCTCTAATCTTATTTACTCTATGCAAGTTTGGACATATTGAAGTAGTGATCCTGAGATTATTACCTTTGTGGTTTTGCTTTTTAAACTAGCCCCAAGCTGTTTGTAAAATCTCAGCAAAATCTCTCTTTCATCATCCTACCCTTGTCATCGATACCTACGTATACCACAGCAACTGGATCCTTTCCCTACCACACCAAGTTCCTCTACAGTCTCAAAGTAGTGTCTTTCACTTTAATACGAGGTAGACAACACAGCCTTCAGGACTCTGTCTTTGTTTCAGAGAACACTATCTATTCTCCTATAATATCCTGTATTACTACTACATTTCTCTTTTCTCTCCACAGTTGCATAGCACTCTGTACCATGATGTTGTGTTCAGTGTGCTTATCCTCCCTGCAGTCTGTGCCCTTGATCATACCAGGAGCAAGAATCTCATGCCTGCTGAACAAGGGCACTGGCTGAAGCTCCTCTAAAACTAAATTCTGGATTGTAATACCTGCCTCACTTGGAGTCACACCCTCCTTAACCATGATCACAAAGGATGTAACTGTCTCCTCGAAACAGTGTCCAGATAACTCTTCCCCATTCTGGTGTGTCGCAGTGCCCATACCTCAAAATCCAGCTCATCACCTCTGAGCTGAAGTTTCTTGAGCACCCACTTGCTGCAAATTCACAGGATGCCAGTATCACTGGACCATCCCTAGTTGCCCTTGAGAAAGTGGTGGTGAACTTCTTTCTTGGTACTCCAGCAGTTCATTTCACATAGATGGTCACATAATGTTGTGAGGGAGGATTTCCAGGATTTTGGCCCAGTGAACCTGAAGGCAGGGTGCTGTATATCCAAGTCAGACTGGTAAGTAACTTGGTCGGATACTTATAGGTAATGACTTTCCCATGCATCTACTGCTGCTCTTGTCCTTCTAGTTAATGCCCATGGATTTGGAAGATACTGTTTGAGGAGCATGAGTGAACTTCTACAATGCATCTTGTAAATGATATACACTGCTTCTACTGAACGTCATTGGTGGAGAGACTGAATGCTTGTGGATGTGGTGTCAATCAATGAACTGCTTTATCCTGGATGGTATCAAGCTTCTTTGTTGTTGGAGCTATACTCATCCAGGAAAGTGGGGAAGACTCCATTTTACTCTTGACTTGCACTTTGTAGATGGTGGACAGGATTTGGGGATTCAAGTGAGTTCCTGATGAAGGACTTTTGCCCAAACGTCGATTCTCTTGCTCCTCGGATGCTGCCTGAACTGCTATGCTTTACCAGCACCACACTCTTGACTCCCTGCAACAGTCCGAACCTCTAACCTATTTTGTAGCCACATTGTTTACGTGGCTAGTCCAGTTCACTTTCTGGTCAATGGTAATCCCCAAGGAATCTGAAGTCAGGGACTCTGCTAAGATTGATAGTGGGGAATTCAGTAACGACAATGCAATTGAAGTTAATGGTGATGGTTAGATTCTCTCTTATTGGATATGGTCATTTCCTGCCACTTGCTTCGCACAAATGTGACATGCCACTTACCAAGCCCAGATATCATCGAGTTCTTCCTACATTTGGACATGGACTGTTTCACTATTTGAGGTGTCAGAAATAGTACTGAGTATTGTGCAATCAGCAAACACCTCCACTTCTGACCTTATGATGGAGGGACGACCACTGATGAAGTTTGATGCCTTGTTACTAATGTCTTGGAAGTTTTTACTTTCACTTCACTTTCCTGATAAATGTACTGATGTGGAAATCATTAATGAAAAAAATAACAGAATGTGAATCCATTCTTGATTGTAACTTTACGTCTTGTTTTATTGCATGCACATAGCTAAAAGAAAGTGGTCAAAGGTGAACCCGTAACGTTGAGTTTGTGGTACATTCATCCTTGCATGTGTAGTTTCATTCAGAAAAAGGATTAGAGCTTGAAACCTGAATGTCGTAGTTGTTTTCATTTATGCCATGGAAACCTTGTTACCTGGGTACGTGTTGGCTAAAATTTGGCAGAACAGAAATAGGCAGGTTTCTACCCATTAACATTTCTTGTGAATTGGAGGCCAACTGTAATGAGGTAAATGCATCATTTGATGGATAAGGGCCAATACTGTGCACAAGGCATGATAGAATGCCCCTATCGTTTAGCGTCACTTCGCATTCCCTTATGCTAGTATTCTTAAAGACTTTTCTGGCAAACCAAAAAAAGATTATTTCCCTTCTAGAGCTGATCATCAAGTGATTGATTTCCATCCTGTATACATGCATAGTGGTCCACTTTGAAAGCTCATTTAAAATCTTTGAAAATTCTGTCATCTCATTAGTTGTGCAATATACTGAAGCTACTTTCCTGCCAAGTGGTGATGATATCCAAACTGCAACAAACCATTTCAATATCTCTGTAGCTGGAAATACGGCTAAGTTAGCAGCTGCAAAAAGTCATCTCTGCCATACTTGTAACAGCTGAGAAGGTGAAAAGGAAATTTAGGATTGAGGTGTTCATTAACATTATAGTTGTTTGCTATAGAAACATTTTTCGCTCAATGGGAATGGGCTAGGAACTGCCAAATTTTATAAGCAGCATGCTTTGTCAGTACATATGCTAAAATTGGAAGGATACAGAGAAGCTTAGTATGGTACACAAAGGATGCCACTCAAATTTGTGTTTTGAGCTTTTGGGGGCCTTTGTGGCACAGTGGTGATGTCCTTACCCTGGACCAAGGGGCCCAGGTTCAAGTCTCACCTGCTCCAGAGGTATGTAATAACATCTTTGAACAGGTCAATTAGAAAAAGAGGTTTAATAAAAAGAAATTAGATTAGTACAGTGGAAGAAAAGCTTCACTGTAAGTCATGATCATTCAAACTCTTTGAAAGCATATCCAATTGGTCTCACTTTCTCATCACCCTGTAAATATTTTAAAGCATTTTACCCAATTCAATCATGAAAGTTACTGTCTAACGTTTCCATAACACTTTCAGGCAGTGCATTTATTTCATCACATTAACTTGCTGTGAAAAAAAAAGAAATATTCATGTCACCTTCTGGTTCTTTTAACTGTTACCTTAAACCTGCATTCTCTGTCAGTTGGAACAATTTTTCTTTATCAAAGCTAGTTATAATTTTGAACCTCACTAACAAATGTCCTCTTAATTTTCTCTGCTATCAGCTTCTCTAGTGTCTCCACATAACTGAAGCTTGTCATGTCTTGGATCATTTGAATAAACCTTCTCCAAGGGCTTGACAGTCTTATAAATTGCATGTCCAAACTGAGGTTCTGTCCGCTGCACCATTATCACTCTGTAGTACTGCCCCTCGCATTGGTATTACCATGTAATACTGATCATGTCTCCAATATTACTCTAAACTACCAGGTTTTGCATTATTAGCCTGCAATACAGTTTAAATTGTTATATCAATATTGATTAGTGTTAATTCAGTAATGAGAACACAATGATTCAACAAATTGAAACTCTAGTTGATTCTGCTAAGAATTCCTATATAAAAGTTGTGTGTAAATTTTATCAAGAAACTCATTTTCATTCATAATTGCTTATGTTAGACAGAAGATAGACTCAAAAATTACACTTCCATTACTAATGCGTATATCTTAATTCTGGAGATTGGATGATTGAGATTTCCTAGGGTTTATTGGTAGATGTAGAAATCTGGTCCTTTCTAAAAACAATTTTGCAGATTTCTCTAACAAACAGGATCCAGTAAGAAAATTGACCCAACACACTGAATTTAATGGCTTTGTATTTGAAGCTTTTTCTGTCAAATTGTAGAGGAAGGTTAGAAATTGAGACATATTAAATGTATTATGTTTGAAGATCAGGGATTCTGCTAAGGTGTGTAAATGCAATGAAGCACACATCTTATCCACCACTGTGCTAGGCTACCATTCCTCTCCAAATACCCAAAGATAGGGATATGGCTGGAATGAGCTCTCTGTGTTCAAAAGGATGCATCTGCAAAAATGTTGTCATTGCTTTATGCCACTCTCTGGAGCAAGAGGCCCTCAAGAAACATTCTCCTATGTTCTTCTGCTTCCAATAGAGTAAGTCGGTCTTATGTAGAAGGAAAGCATTCACAGAGGGGTTTGGTGACCTTTTCCGTTGAAAGTTTGGGATTTTGTTAGAGATATTTGCAGGATTTGCTCCAGCTCTCAAATTTCATCTTATTGAAATTCTGGTGAGGCTTACAGCAGGAAAAAGGATAATCTGCTCAGTGTTTTTCCTTCTGATATACCCCATGCTGGGTTAGAAAATTAATCCATGGGTTCCTTAGTAGAAAAAGACAGAACAGAACACACTGGGAAGAATCTTAATGAATTTTTTTTTCAGATCCAGGACTTGACTGGATTTTCAGATTCCACATTAAGAGCTTCAATGAGATTTGAAACTATTTCATACAATGAACAAATTGCAAGGTCTTTTGGAGATATGACTTTAAAGATATACTATTTGACTAAGATTAATCTCTTAACTGTTCTTCTGTGATGCAGCAATGACTTTTGGACTAGTTACAATAGGCCTGACTGGAGTCAGTTCTCTCATGGGAAGAAATATAATTCAGGTAAATAAGTTTCAAAAGGCAAAGTATTGTAGGCACTGACATAGTGAAATATGAGAGGAAAATGCTGTAAATACTGAAAGAGGAAATGTTGAGTATTTTTATAATACCTTTTATAGCACCTTTTTTTATAGATGAACTTCAAATTATTTATGACAAGTATAAATGGAACACAAGGTAGATGGTATACACTTGAACAGTGAATACTTTATTGTAGGTCTCTCAGCTCCACAATGGTTTTTAGTCTGTCCCATAGCTCCCACCTCCAGGTCAGCTGATCCACTCTCTTCAAAGGACAGCACACACCCAACTACATACATATCATTTATTTCAACATCCCTTTAACCATAGATATGCATCTAACAATTTTAGCTATTACACTGACATTGTAGATAACATATGTACATCACTATGCTTTTGGAGCACTGCTCCTTCATCAGGTGAAGGAGCAGCACTCTGAAAGCTAGTGCTTCCAATTAAACCTCTTGGACTATAATCTGGTGTTGTGTGATTTTTAACTTTGTCTACTCAGTCCAACACTGGCATCTCCAAATCAGGAATCCAGATACACCGCATCCACTGATTCCCCATTGTCCACTGTGCTTGTAATGTCCTCAAAGAATTCCAATAAATTAATTAAACATGACCTGCCTTTCATAAGCCAATGGAGTGCCTGCCCGATGGGACAATTTCTATCCAGATGTCCTGCTATTTCCTCCTTGATGATAGATTCAAGCAGTTTCCTCACTGCAGAAGTTAATCTAACAGGTCTATAGTTACCCGCCTTTTGTCTACATCCTTTTGTAAACAGTAGCATCATATTTGCTGTTTTCCAATCTGCCAACCGCCCCTGAGTCCACTGAATTCTAGTAAATTACCAAAAGTGCAATTGTTATTTCCCCTATTGTCCCTTTCAATACTCTGGGATGCATACCATCAGGGCCGGGAGACTGGTCTTCCTTTAGCCCCATTAGCTTGCCCAACGCACTCTTTAGTGATAATGATAGTTTCGAGCTCCTCACTTGCTATAATTTCCTTGTCATCAATTATTGGCTTATTTGTGTCTTCACTGTGAGACCGACAGAAAACATCTGTTCAACGCCTCAGCCATTTCCTCATTCCCCATTATTAAATCCCCCTTCTCAACATCTAAAGGATCAATGTTTACTTTAGCCACTCTTTTTCATTTTATATATTTATAGAAATATTTGCTGTCTGTTTTTTATATTCTGAGCCAGTTTATTGTCATAATCTTTCCTTATAGCTTTTTTCCTGGCTTTCTGTTGACCTTTAAAGATTTTCCAATCCATGAGTTTCCCACCAATCTTTGCTACTTTATATGCATTAGCTTTCAATTTGATACCCTCCTTTATTTCCTTAGTTATCCATGGATGATTTTCCCTTTGCCTACAATCCTTCCTTTTCACTGCTATATACTTCTGCTGAGCACTGTGAATAATCACTTTGAAAGTCCTTCACTGTTCCTCAATTGTCCCACTACGTAATCTTTGCTCCCATTCTATCTTAGTCAACCTCTCCCTCATCACATTGTAGCCTCCTTTGTTTAAGTGCAAGACATTGATATTGGATTTTGCCTTCTCACCCTCCATCTGCACTTTAAATTCACCCATACTGTGATCATTCCTTCCAAGACGATCCTAACTATGAGCTCATCAGTTATTCCTGTCTCATTACACAGGACCATATCTAGGATAGCTTGTTCCTTCTATAGGTTCCATTACACACTGTTCAAGGAAACTATCACAGATACATTCTATGAATTCCTCCTCAAGACTACTTTGACCATCTTGGTTTGATCAATCAATATGTAGATTAACATCCCCCTTGGTAATTGCCATTTCTACATGTATCAGGTATTTCTTTGTTTATTGCCAACCCTACCATGATATTGTTATTTGGTGGCCTATAGACAACGCCCTTCAGTGACTTTTTCCCCTTACTATTTCTAATTTCCACCAACATTGATACAACCTTTTTCTCCATGGAACCTATATCATCTCTCACTGCTGCCCAGATGTCATTCATAAATATCAGAGTTACCCCACATCCCTTTCCTTCCTGTCTGTCCTTCTGAATAGTCTGATACCCCTTATTGAACTCCCAGTCGTGACCACCCTGCAACCATGTCTCTGTAATGGCCTCTAAATTATACGCATTCGTGACAATTTGTGCCGTCAACTCATTTACATTGTTTCAAATGCTGCAAGCATTCAGAAAAAGTGGCCTTATACCAGTTTTTATACCTTTGTTTTGAATCCTAACCCCTCCACCAGAAGAACCTTTACTTTTAAACATTCTCTCTTTTTCTGCTGCTTACCTGGTTTCCATTCATCCTAGTGCTACACTGCCCAGCTGCTTCTTGCTTTTTATTTACTGTCTTGATTCTCTTTCTCCTTAAGCCCTCACCTTCTCTAGCTAACTCAGAGCCTCCCCTTAGGTTCCCATTCCTTCAGCCAAACTAGTTTAAAGTCCACCCAATTTGGGAAGTATTTAATCCAGTCAGCCGATCGTTATTTCTGCTAATACCGACTTCATGACCATCTCCTTGGACCACTTGGAGTGGGCATCTACGACCACTAGTGACAACTGTCCCTCTGCAAAATCAATGGGAATCTGCTGCCATGGTGATTGAGGCCATTCCCATGATGGAGTGACAACGGTGCAGGATGTCCTTACTCATATGCAGGATTCACATGATCCTGCTTTTTCCTCAATCTCTCAGTCAGACTTTGGACTACATACATAACAATTTTACTTTGTTTAGACATGTACAAATGTAACGACAATTTAACTTTACACAAATATTTCTAGTAGTAAGTGTGCTTTTTATTTGTTATTCTGTCTAGGCAACGCTAACTTTTGAAGGAATGATCCTAGGACCCATACTAGGTGTATTTACTTTAGCAGCATTATTTCCAAAGAGCAATGGTAAGGTAAGGCCATAAACTTATTATCAAGCATCAATAAAGACTAATTTTAGCACTTAAGTACGGTATTTGTGGAGATACGATTCCACTGGCGCAATTGTGATGGAGTACAGTCCTGGCTTATCTAGTGAATCTGGTCCAAAACTTAGACATGGGGTTAATGATAATGTTTCATTTGCATGGATGAAACAGAATTATTTTCAAAGAATGAACCACTCACCCAAGATATGTCCAGGAAGCCCTGTTACATTTTCAAAAAGGGAACACGATGAATTGTGTAAGAGGACAAGTATGAGGCAATGGAAGACACCCAGGAAAATCAGACTGACTGGGTTGCTTTTTAAAGGAACTGACGCAGACATGATTCAGTTTGATTTATTATTGTCACATGTACCAAGATACAGTGAAAAGTATTGTTTTGTGTGCTAACCAGACCTATCATACCTTACGTAAGTACATCAGGGTAACAGAACAAAATACAGGTATTCTGTGTGACAGCTACACAGAATGTGCAGACAAAGAACAACTCTAATATGATGGGCTGAATGGTTCTGTGCATCTGCATTTTAAGATTCAATTTCCACAAAATTCCACTGCCTTCACACCTGTAGTTTATGCTGCCTCTGTTCAAAACAGCATCCAGGCCAATGTGTCCTTCTGGTCCAATCCTCACCAGAAGCCACTCTGGGAGGAATCAGTGTGAGCACAATCGGCCCACACCTAAATATTGCACAGTTGAGGAATCAGGCATAGCATCTCAGAGTTGGCCGTGCATTTGAGCAATAAGAGCTCTCATTCACACTCTTAAAGAAACGCCAAATCATTGGGATAGACTTGTACTGGCTGCTGCTGAATTAGTAAAAATATTTGCTGGATTATTATTTAGTCTACCAAATTATTGTATAATAGGATATTAAAGAAGCTGTACTCTATTGGAAATCTTATAGCATGTGGTCTTGATTTAGAATTCAAGGGCTCTGTTCAGAATACTTCATTTCAGATGAGAGTGAAGCAGTTTCTTCCCTTTGTGGACCTAGAGCAGATGGAGGGAAATGAACAGTGGTAACAGGAGAGGATACGGGTAAGGGAACCCTGTGTCCTTTTGCTTTGAAGGGTCTACAAGAAACAAATTTCTTCATTTAACTTTAGCAAGTAACATTAGATTCAACCACTTCATCAAGGAGGTGCTCACCGAAATCTCCCACCAGTTGCAGCGGGATCTGCAGCCACAGAGTGATAGAATATTAATACTGAGCTTATCTCTGTCAGATTCACTGAGCTCATCCAGAGGATATTTGCCTCTTGTTCCAGTTTGCTATTCAGAAATGTAAGTGAGATAACAGACTTTGCGCGCAAAGACACTAGAATACATTTCATTCTATTTGCCAGAGAGAAGTAGCTATCACCTCGTGCCCCTTTGTTTTATTCACTTGTTGGGTGTGGTTCTTGCTGGCTAGGCCAATATTTATGAAGGGCTCCTGCCCAAAACGTCGGTTTTCCTTCTCCTTGGATGCTGCCTGACCTGCTGTGCTTTTCCAGCACCACTCTAATCTTGACTGATTTCCAGCATCTGCAGTCCTCACTTTCACAAATATTTATTGGTCAAACCTACTTGCCCTTGAGAAAGTGGTGATGAGCTGCCATTTTGGACCACTGCAACACATGCATTTAGGTGGCTCCCCACTGCCCTGAGAAAGGGAATTCCAGGATTTGGACCCACCCATTGTTTGCACATGCACCATTGCAGGTATCATGTGCAAGTTCGATGGTGTTTTCTAAAGTACCTCTAGTGCCAGGATTTGAGCTGGTGGCAGCAAGAATGAGAGCTGTTTCTTCCTCAATACGATCTTCCTGCTCTCCTTTCACTATCTGACCGGAGTGTAGTTCTTTAGTGTCAGAAAGAAGAAAGGAACAAGACAGACAGATAAATTGTTCAAGAGGAGAAATGTGAGGCAATGGAAAAAGCCCAAAAAGGTCAGACTGATTGGGTTGCTTCCAACAATCTGACCGATTGATAGAAATTGTCGATTGATGAAAGGGAATGTGATGCTTTGAGTACTGAGAGAGAACACTGGAGGGATGGTGGATATGGCATTTGAAAGTGTGTTTCCTAAGCTTGACCACTCATGTGATGTCATTGGCAATCTTGTGCATCCTGCTGCTTAGCATTGACACCATAGCTTTCTACTCCCACTGCCTTCTGAGAGTTCTGCCATATGGTTTTTAGTGAGGAGTGGGGAATGGTTGAGCAAGAAGAATATAAATCATAAAGAGACTTTGGGATGAAGGTGAAGTGGGATGTCAGAAGGATGACAACATACATTCACACTAACGTCTCCAGTAGTTTCAGCACTGTTGTTGGCCATGATCTCAATTATTGTCATTCCAATGGTAGCAGGCACAGTTTTCTCCATGAACCCCTCCAGCAATGCACCAGTGTGTCCTGCAAGAGAGAGAAAAGTGCATCAGTAAGTTCTACACAAAGCAAATGGGTGATGTGGCTATCAAACTGAATAACTTGCATTGAATGCAAACTGTAGGATGTGGATTGAAAATGTGTTGCTGGAAAAGCGCAGCAGGTCAGGCAGCATCCGAGGAGCAGGAGAATCGACGTTTCGGGCATGAGCCCTTCTTCAGGAATGAGGAGAGTGTGCCAAGCAGGCTAAGATAAAAGGTTGGGAGGAGGGGCTTGGGGGAGGGGCTCTCCATCCCCACCCCCACTCCAGCCTATCACTCTCACCTTAACTTCCCTCCACCTATCGTATTTCCAACGCCCCTCCCCCAAGTCCCTCCTCCCAACCTTTTATCTTAGCCTGCTTGGCACACTCTCCTCATTCCTGAAGAAGGGCTCATGCCCGAAACGTCGATTCTCCTGCTCCTTGGATGCTGCCTGACCTGCTGCGCTTTTCCAGCAACATATTTTCAGCTCTGATCTCCAGCATCTGCAGTCCTCACTTTCTCCTGTAAGATGTGGGTGTAATGTAAGCAATGGTGGAAAGCTTATGAGTGAAGCAAGGATTTAGGTACAAGACTTGGTTGATAGAAATTATTGATAGGTGATTGGGAGTGTGATGCTGTGAGTACTGAGAGAACACTGGATATGACATTTGAAACTGTATTTCCTGAGCTTAACCACTCACTGATGTTTTTGTGATCATGTCTGTGGCCAGCAAGGTTTTGGAAAGAATTCTGAGGGATAGGATTTATGACTATTTGGAAAAGCATACCATGATTAAAGGCAGTTAGCATGGCTTTGTGAGGGGTAGTTCATGCCTCACAAACCTTATTGAGTTCTTTGAGGAGGTGAAGAGACAGGTTGATGAAGGTCAAGCAGTTGGTGTAGTGTACATGGACTTCAGCAAGGCATTTGATAAGGTTCCCATGGTAGGCTCATTCATAAAGTCAGGAGGTATGGGATACAGGGAGATTTGGCTATCTGGATTCAGAACTGGTTGGCTGACAGAAGGCAGAGAGTGGTTGTAGATGGAAAGTATTCTGCCTGGAGGTCAGTATTGAGTGGCGTCCCGCAGGGCTCTGTTTTTGGGCCTCTGCTCTTTGTAGTTTTTATAAATGACATGGATGAGGAGGTTGAGGGGTGGGTTAGTAAATTTGTCAATGACACAAAGGTTGGAGGAGCCATTGATAGTAACAAGGGCTATTGCAGGCTGCAGCATGACATAGACAGGATGCAGAGCTGGGTTGAGAAATGGCAGATGGAGTTCAACCTGGATAAACGCGAAGTGATGCATTTTGGAAGGTCGAACTTGAATGCTGAATATAGGATTAAAGACGGGATTCTTGGCAGTGTAGAGGAACAGAGAGATCTTGGTATTCAAGTGCATAGATCCCTCAAAGTTGTCACCCAAGTAGATAGGGTTGTTAAGAAAGCATATGATGTTTTGGCTTTCATTAACAGGGGGGTCGAGTTTAAGAACTGCAAGGTTTTGCTGCAGCTCTACAAGTCTCTGGTGAGACCACATTTAGAATATTGTGTCCAGTTCTGGTCGCTCTATTATAGGAAAGATACGGAGGCTTTGGAGAGGGTGCAAAGAAGGTTTACCAGGATGCTGCCTATACTGGAGGGCTTGTCTTACAAGGAGAGGTTGACTGAGCTCGGACTTTTCTCTCTGGAGAGGAGGAGGAAGAGAGGTGACCTGATCGAGGTATATATGGTAATGAGAGGCATAGATAGAGTCAATAGCCAGAGACATTTCCCCAGGGCAGGACTGACTGCCACAAGGGATCATAGTTTTACGGTGTTAGGAAGAAGGTATAGAGGAGACATCAGAGGTATGTTCTTTACACAGAGTTGTGAATGCACGAAATGCATTGCCAGCAGTGTGGTGGGAGTAGAGCCATTAGGGACATTTCAGTAACTGCTGGACATCCACATGGACAGCAGTGAATTGAGGGGAGCGTATGTTAGGTTATTTTATATTAGATTAGGATTAATCCTCAGCACAACATTGGGCTGAAGGTCCTGAGCTGTGCTGCACTTTTCTGTGTTCTATCCTTGGGACTGCACTCAGTGTTGACAACCACAACTATTGCCTCCCACTGCCTTCCAAGAATCTGCTGCCATTTTCGCCCTCTACAAAGAGAAAATATCTCTCCTTTGCAATCCTCTCAATCCCGACTTTAGTACAATTTTGGAACACCTTGGAGCTCATTGGTTTAATTTTGTGCCATCATCCAGCATTTTCATTAGTTCTCATTCTCGTCTACAACCATTTCCCGTTCCCGTTCCAGCCAGAACACCATCCCTCTAAGAGACAAACTGACTTTGAGTCCGACAAACTTTTCTTGATTTTGCACCAACTGATTCAGCATGTAGCCACTCAACAGGGTGGATAGCATTGAAAAGTGCAGCACAGCACAGGACCTTCAGCCCAATGTTGTGCTGAGGATTAATCTTAATCTAATATAAAATAACCTAACATACGCTCCCCTCAATTCACTGCTGTCCATGTGGATGTCCAGCAGTTACTGAAATGTCCCTAATGACTCTGCTTCCACCACTACTGCTGGCAGTGCATTCACAACTCTGTGTAAAGAACATGCAAAAATTATTCAAATTAATTTACCCAGCTGCATGAAATTTGCCTACATTTGAAGCAAAGCATGCTGGTTAAATGTGCATCTAATAACAATGCCTGCTTTCCAGCCTAATTGAATTTTGTGAACAGTGCATTGCAAATACCATAAGCTACCAAATGGATCTTGAGTGCATACACTGTTTAGACTATTGGAGAATTTACCCTGAATTGGTGTATATGCACTGTAACTCAGTGTTTGGGAGGTGTGGGGGAAAAGATTTGTGTTTATGTTGCATCTTTATGTCTACCAAACATTTCAAAAAGCTTTACAACTAATTAAATACATTTGAAATGCAGGAAACACAATTTCCAATTTCCAGCAAGCTCCCACAAAAAGCAATGTGATAATGACCAGATTATCTGTTTTCATGGAGTTGATCACACCGGGGATAAGAAAATAAAAAACAGGAGTAGTTTCTTCAGCCCTTCAGTATTGTGAAGGTAAAGTCACCACAGTCCTGCCAGACCATACATCTGCTCCTTCATCAGAGTGACAACTCATGGTGATGTAACTGGCCTCAGGCAAGGGGAGAGCTTGAGGAGTAAAGTCCTACATGGGAACCTCAGCTGGTGCAGGAATTGAATCAACATTGTTGCTGGCATTACACTGTTTTGTAAACCAACCATCATCCAACTGAGCTAATCCGTACCATTCAATGAAATAAGTCCCCCACTCTTCTAATAGTGAATGGGATGTTTATATCTACCCGAGAGAACAGACTAGTACCAGGTTTAACCTTTGGTGCAACACTGAAAGTTGTAAATCAGCCTGTCAGCATTGTCTTTTCAGTTCAATCTATGCTGTGGGACTTGACTCCAGAACCAGTGACCCAAAACTGGGAGTGTTACCAAGTGAGCCATGGTTGAACAGAACAGGAAGTCCAAATGATGGTGATTAGTTTTATCTAAACATGCCTTCTCTGTGGTAGAGCAAACTCGAGACTATAACAGAGAAGCATCAAGGCATCATTGTTACCTTAGACTAAATGCATAACATTTATCCTAAAGACTGACTTCTGATGTACAATTGGTGGAGATCTCATGTCATGCCTCAGTCTAAGCTTTAAGGCAAAAATGAAGTGCTTTGGCAGTTGAGTTTATTAGCTGGAACTTTCCAACAAGTTGGATGTACTGCTTGTAACAGAATTCAAATGTTTTGTACGTTACAGTTATAAACTTTCTTACCATGGCTGAGCATTGCACTCAATACAGACTATTTGAAACAGAGACATACCAATAATCATAGAATCCCTATCAAGTCTGCACTGACCATCTAAAGAGCATCCCACTCAGACCTAGCCTCAATCCTATCCCCATAACATCACATTTACCGTGGCTAATGCACCTGACCTGCACATCTTTGGACTGTGGGAGGACACTGCAGCACAAGAGGATACCTATGCAGGCATTGGGAGAACATGCAAGGCCACACGGTCGTTCAAAGTTAGCATTGAACCTGGGTCTGTGAGGCAGTAGTGCTAACCACTGAGCCATCGTGCTGCCCCTTTGTTTTACTATTTACCTGTGCTTATTTTTCATTCGGCATCCTTTGAATTAAGGCCCTTTTCTTTGTTTCACCTCCCCCAGGGAGCATGTGTGGGTTGGTTTGTTGGAGTAGTCTTGTCCACATGGATAGGGATTGGTGGCCTGATCTATCCACCTTCTAATGAATTTAAAGAATTACTCGAGACATCAACAGCAGGCTGCATGGAGATTAATACGACCACCTCTACCCCTGTGAATGTAACATCTCCGCTGACCACCATAATATTTACCAAACAGGAAGAAAGGTGAGCATGTCAATGTAGAATTGATCAGAAGTGTGCATTTTATCATAATGTTTGTGACTTCTCCACTTTTACAATATCCTTTGAGTCTCAGAATAGATTAACCCATAGACAATTAAACAGATCTTTGGGTCTGGGAATAAGAAATCTGGTTTTGAAATAAAGAATCCATGCCAACCTGAGTCAGCCTTTCAATATTAAACCAGAAAATTCCAAAAAGAAGCAGCAGGTCTGCAGCATCAATGGAGAAAAAAAAGTGATGACCATTTAAAACGTATAATTGTTGTTTGGGAGTTTGGATTCTAAAGTGGAAGAAAAATGCAATTTAGTTTTCAGGCCTGTTAATTTTTTTTGTTTCAAATAAGGTCAGGAAGTAATTTTGAACAGTGAGTTCAAAGCAGCATTTACAAGAAATCATATAATTTAAGTTAACTAACCAGCTAGGCACCTGGGGAGACAATTGCCAAGTATTTGCTGACTTGGGTTCTAGAACCTCCAGAGAGCAAAAGGAGTGGGGTGAAGGGGCAATGCCAGAAGCATGTTCATGCAGAGAGACAGGGTTAATAACAACAGAGCTGCTGTTAAACCTTCAAGCAGTTAGAACTGGACTGAAGTATTGAGAAACGATGGCTCATTGGAAGAAAGATCCAGAAATACAACATTGTGGAAGTGTTCAAGACACATACAAAAATGTTGAAATCGTGAGTTGAAGAAATCTATCTTGTATGACCAGTGAGCTGAGATAGCAGTTTGTTTCAAGGGTCCTGAGGAGAGATATTTAGTAAATAGCAATTGATTGATTATACTACAGAAATTTGTCAAAAGAAACACAATTATAGAGTAGGAGAAAGTGAGGACTGCGGGTGCTGGAGATCAGAGCTGAAAAATGTGTTGCTGGAAAAGCGCAGCCGGTCAGGCAGCATCCAAGGAGCAGGAGAATCAACGTTTCAGGCATAAGCCAGGTGAGTGCCAGGTGAGGAAGAAGCTTTAACATGGAGATAAGAGCAATCCATTAGTGAGGTTTAAGTGTCAGTAAGATTATTGATGGGCTAAAAGAAATTAATCTTTCTTTCTGACCTTTTGAAATGAGATTATTCCAATAGATCTAGTGTAGTGTAATATACTTTCTGCTTTGCTTCTGTAATAGACCTTTCTGTTCTTTTCTTAAAAGAATGTTGGGAGCTACATGAGATTATGTTCAGTCAGTCAGCTCCATGACAAACAAAGAAAAAAAAGAAACTTTGATCTATCACGCCAGGTTTTATCAGACTTATCTGGTATAAGCTTGAATCATATCAACACCTGTGACCTTGCATCATCAACCCTCCTATTTTCAATTTTTATGTCTTGAAATTACTTTTGTTAAATTTCAGTTTCAAAACAATATTTTAACCAATAATTAAAAGGGCTTGTAGTGTCTGAATTTAGCCATCTGCAGATTTGGTTTAAGCATCAAGAAGCAAGTGATATATTTTTGTTTAATAAAGTCAATTATTTTCTATAACAGTTTCTACTGAATCTCGTGATTTTCAGAGTTGCGATAGTATTAAAAGATGTGTGATACATGCTGTCAGTCTAGTGAACTTTGTCAGTCAGTATATCATTCCTTAAATAAGGGATCCAAAACAATACATGGTAACTGATTAGTGTTTTGTGTAGTTTTAACAAAACCTTCCTACTTTAATACTCCAATCCCTTTGAAATAAAGTCCAACAGTTCACTTCCTTTACCTGCAAGGTTTGTGAAGGTTTGTAGCTCAGGTTGAGGTTTAGGGTGTAGGTTTGCTCGCTGAGCTGTAGGTTTGATATCCAGACGTTTCATTACCTGGCTAGGTAACATCATCAGTGGTGACCTCCAAGTGAAGCAAAGCTGTTGTCTCCTGCTTTCTATTTATATCTTTCTCCTGGATGGGGTTCCAGGGGTTTGTGGTGATGTCATTTCCTGTTCGTTTTCTGAAGGGTTGATAGATGGCATCTAGATCTATGTGTTTGTTTATGGCATTGTGGTTGGAGTGCCAGGCCTCTAGGAATTCTGTGGCATGTCTTTGCTTAGCCTGTCCCAGGATAGGTGTGTTGTCCCAGTCGAATTGGTGTTTTTTTTCATCCGTGTGTAGGGCTACGAGGGAGAGAGGGTCATGCTTTTTTGTGGCTAGCTGGTGTTCGTGTATCCTGGTGGCTAACTTTCTTCCTGTTTGTCCTACGCAGTGTTTGTGGCAGTCCTTGAATGGAATTTTGTAGATGATGTTGGTTTTGTCCATGGGTCGTACTGGGTCTTTTAAGGTTGTTAGTTTTT
Source organism: Chiloscyllium punctatum (assembly GCF_047496795.1). Lineage (NCBI taxonomy): Eukaryota > Metazoa > Chordata > Chondrichthyes > Orectolobiformes > Hemiscylliidae > Chiloscyllium > Chiloscyllium punctatum. The sequence continues at coordinate 62,002,654 of NC_092777.1, read as the reverse complement.
GTTTGAGAGTGTTGGTGGGCTTGTGTGCTACTAGGATTCCGAGGGGTCTCAGTAGTCTGGCTGTCATTTCTGAGACTTCTTTGATGTATGGTAAAGTGGTTAGGGTTTCTGGCTGTGTTTGGTCTGCTTGTCGTGGTTTGTTCATGAGGAATCTGTGGACTGTATTTTTTGAGTATCCGTTCTTCTTGAATACGTTGTATAGGTGGTTCTCCTCTGTTTTCCGAAGTTCACCTGTGCTGCTGTGTGTGCTGGCTTGTTGAAATAGTGTTCTGATACAGCTTTGTTTTTGTGTGTTGGGATGGTTGCTGGTGTAGTTAAGTATTTAGTCAGTGTTTGTCGGTTTTCTGTATACGCACGTTTGTAGTTCTCCGTTGTCCTTTCTTCCAACTGTGACGTCCAGGAATGTGAGTTTGTTGTCGGTTTCTTCCTCCTTGGTGAACTTTATGCCTGTGAGGGTGTTGTCTTTTCTACCTTATTTCATTTTGTGATGACAAATATGTTACCTGTGTAGCGGAGTCAGATTTTTGGTTTGATGGTTGGTAGGGCTGTTTGTTCTAGTCTTTACATCACTGCTTCTGCTATGAATCCTGATAGTGGAGATCCCATGGGTGTGCTGTTGGTTTGTTTGTAGATTATGTTGTTGAAGGTGAAGTAGGTGGTTAGGCACAGGTCCACTAGTTTCATGATGTTTTTGTTGGTAATGTGATTGATGATTGTTGGGCTGTGTGATGGTCTCTTCTAAAAGTGTGGTAAGTCTTTCTTTTGCCAGATCGATGTTGATGGAGGTGAACAGTGCTGTTACGTCGAATGAGATCATTGTTTCGTCTTCCACTATTTTGGTGTTTTTGATGATTTTTAGGAATTCCTGGGGGTAGTGGATGGAGTGCAGTGACTCTTCTACTGGGTACTTCAGTCTTGCGTGTAGTTCTTTGGCCAGTCTGTAAATTGGTGTTCCGGGTCGTGAGACTATGGGTCTGAGGGGGGCTCCTGGTTTATGGATTTTTGGTAGTCCATACAATCGTGGGGTGTTGGTCCCGTCTAGTTGCATTTTCTGGAATTCCGTCTTGTTTAATTGTCCGGAACTGTGTAATTTTCTTAGGAGATATGTAATTTTGTTTCCTAGTTTTGGGGTTGGGTCTAGCGCCAGCTGTTGGTAGGTGTTGGTGTCTGCGAGTAGTGCATTGACTTTCTCGATGTAGTCCCTTCTGTTCAGGATGACTGTGAGCCGACCCTTGTCTGCAGGTAATATGACAATGTTTTTGTCTTTTTTGAGGTTTTCTAGGGCTTTTCTTTCTTGTGTGTTCAGTTTGTTTCCTTCCCTCTTTCAGCTCAGAGTAGGTGCAACAACTGTCTGACTGATCATTTGTTGTGTTTCTTCCGTGAGTTTGTTAGGAGAAAGTGGGGACTGCAGATGCTGGGGATCAGAGCTGAAAAATGTGTTGCTGGAAAATCGCAGCAGGTCAGGCAGCATCCACGGAGCAGGAGAATCGGTGTTTCGGGCATAAACCCTTCTTCAGGAAGGGCTTATGCCCGAAACGTCGACTCACCTACACCTTGGATGCTGCCTGACCTGCTGCGCTTTTCCAGCAACACATTTTTCAGCTCCATGACTTTGTTGTCCTTCAATGTGGTTTCTAATGCCGCTAGGAAATCCTTCTTGTCAGCGTCTCGGTAATTGAAATTTAGTCCTTTTACTAGTACTGCTTTTTCTGTGTCTGATGGGGGCGGGGTTCGGTCTGAGAAGTTCTTTATCCACGCCCCTGTGTTATCGGTTTTGTTTTTGTTTGTGAGTTTGAGAAGTTTTGTCTTCAGGTCCCGATTTTTCTTTATCTGTGTTTGTCGTTGTTTGGTGTTTACGGCTCGTTCTACCGCGTCTGTCCATTCTTGATTTGTTGCTTGTTTGAATAACGGTTTTTGACGCGCAGTTTCCCTGTTGTATTTTCGGAGTCTGTGGTGGGCGTCATTGATTAGTTCTCGGAGCATTCTGTGGCCGTTTCGTTGTGTTAAACATCTGGCTTGAGGTGTTTTTATCAGCGGTTTGTATTGGAGACATTTTGGCAGTACCTGTTTTCTCAAACATTCATGCAGGAAGTATAGTTGTTCGTGAGTGGAACTCTCTCGGATAGCATTCCTTTCCCATCTTCGGGCAAGTTGTAGCGTGTTGCGCCCATAGGTTTTTGCAAGGTTTGTGAAGGTTTGTAGCTCAGGTTGAGGTTTAGGGTGTAGGTTTTCTCGCTGAGCAGTAGGTTTGATATCCAAGACCACTCAGAATCCTAGTAGCACACAAACCTACCAAGACTCGCAAGCAAAAACTAACAACCTTAAAAGACCCAGTACCACCCATGGACAAAACCAACGTCATCTACAAAATTCCATGCAAGGACTGCCACAAACACTACGTAGGACAAACAGGAAGAAAGTTAGCCACCAGGATAAATGAACACCAGCTAGCCACAAAAAGACACGACCCTCTCTCCCTCGTAGCCCTACACACGGATGAAAAAAAACCACCATTTCGACTGGGTCAACACATCTATCCTGGGACAGGCTAAGCAAAGACGTGCCAGAGAATTCCTAGAGACCTGGTACTCCAACCACAATGCCATAAATAAACACATAGATCTAGATGCCATCCATCAACCCCTCAGAAAACGAACAGGAAATGACATCACCACAAACCCCTGGAACCCCATCCAGGAGAAAGATATAAATAGAAAGCAGGAGACAACAGCTTCGCTTCACTTGGAGGTCACCACTGATGATGTTACCTAGCCAGGTAATGAAACTTCTGGATATCAAACCTACAGCTCAGCGAGCAAACCTACACCCTAAACTTCCTTTACCTATTAACCATTGAACTAGGACTCCAAAATCTCTCTATTCTTTTGCTTGCTGCAGTCTTTCTCCACTTAAATAATATTCAGTCCCTCTGTTCCTGCCAAAGTGCACAATCTCATACTTCCGCATATTATATGCATCTGACATGTTTTTACCATTCACTCACTTAACATGATCACATCCCTTTGGGGAATCTTTATGTCATCCTCACCACTTGTCTTCCCACTTATTTTTCTGTCATCCACAAATGTTGTCATTCACATGTGGAACATACATGTCACTGGTTGGCCAACATTTATTGCTTGTCCTTAATTGCCCCTTGAGAAGGTGGTGATGAGCTGTCTTCTTGAACTACTGTAATCCATGTGCTGTAGGTAGATCCACAATGCTATTAGGGAGGAAATTCCAGGATTTTTACCTGGTAACAGTGAAGACACAGCGGTATATTTCAAATTCTGGATTAGTGGTGCTGGAAGGGCACAGAAGTTCAGGCAGCATCTGAGGAGCAGTAAAATCGACGTTTCGGGCAAAAGCCCTTCATCAGGAATACAGGCAGAGAGCCTGAAGGGTGGAGAGATAAGTGAGAGGAGGGTGGGGGGTGGGGAGAAAGTAGCATAAAGTACAATAGGTGAGTGGGGGAGGGGATGAAGGTGATAGGGCGGGGGGGAGAGTGGAGTGGATAGGTGGAAAAGAAGATAGGCAGGTAGGACAAGTCATGGGGACAGTGCTGAGTTGGAAGTTTGGAACTGGGGTGAGGTGGGGGAAGGGGAAATGAGGCAACTGTTGAAGTCCACATTGATGCCCTGGCATTGAAGTGTTCCGAGGCGGAAGATGAGGCGTTCTTCCTCCAGGCGTCTGGTGGTGAGGGAGCGGCGGTGAAGTAGGCCCAGGACCTCCATGTCCTTGGCAGAGTGGGAGAGAGAGTTGAAATGTTGGGCCACGGGGCGGTGTGGTTGATTGGTGCGGGTGTCCCGGAGATGTTCCCTAAAGCGGTCTGCTAGGAGGCGTCCAGTCTCCCCAATGTAGAGGAGACCGCATTGGGAGCAACGGATACAATAAATGATATTGGTGGATGTGCAGGTAAACCTTTGATGGATATGGAAGGCTCCTTTAGGGCCTTGGATGGAAGTGAGGGAGGAGGTGTGGGCACAGGTTTTGCAATTCCTGCGGTGGCAGGGGAAGGTGCCAGGATGGGAGGGTGGGTTGAAGGGGCGTGGACCTGACCAGGTAGTCACGGAGGGAACGGTCTTTGCGGAAGGCCGAAAGGGGTGGGGAGGGGAGGGAAATATATCCCTGATGGTGGGGTCTGTTTGGGGGTAGCGGAAATGTCGGTGGATGATTTGGTACATGCGAAGGTTAAAGTGAGGACTGCAGATGCTGGAGATCAGAGCTTAAAAATGTGTTGCTGGAAAAGCGCAGCAGGTCAGGCAGCATCAAAGGAGCAGGAGAAGCGACGTTTCGAGCATAAGCCCTTCTTCAGGAATTTATGCGAAGGTTGGTAGGTGTGGAAGGTGAGCACCAGGGGCGTTCTGTCCTTGTTATGGTTGGAGGGGTGGGATCTGAGGGCGGAGGTGCGGGATGTGGACGAGATGCGTTGGAGGGCATCTTTAACCATGTGGGAAGGGAAATTGTGATCTCTAAAGAAGGAGGCCATCTGGTGTGTTCTGTGGTGGAACTGGTCCTCCTGGGAGCAGATCCGGCGGAGGAATTGGGAATACGGGATGGCATTTTTGCAGGATGTAGGGTGGGAAGAGGTGTAATCCAGGTAGCTGTGGGAGGTTTCCAACTTCATAGTCCGGGAACCCCGCAGTGCCCGGTTCTACCTCCTTCCCAAGATCCACAAGCCTGACCACCCTGGCCGACCCATTGTCTCAGCATGCTCCTGCCCCACTGAACTCATTTCTACCTACCTCGACACTGTCCTATCCCCCCTAGTCCAGGAACTCCCCACATACGTTCGAGACACCACCCAAGCCCTCCACTTCCTCCAAGCCCTCCGTTTCTTCCTCTCCCGACATCCCCAACAGTACCCTTCCACTGACACTCTCATTCATTTGGCCGAACTGGTCCTCACCCTTAATAATTTCTCAGTTGAATCCTCCCATTTCCTCCAGACCAAAGGGGTAGCCATGGGCACACATATGGGCCTCAGCTGTGCCTGTCTCTTTGTTGGCTACGTAGAACAGTCCATCTTCCGTAATTACTCCGGCTCCACTCCCCACCTCTTCCTCCGCTATATTGATGACTGCATTGGCGCCACCATGTGCTTCCGCGAGGAGGTTGAGCAATTCATCAACTTCACCAACACATTTCACCCTGACCTTAAATTTACCTGGACCATCTCTGACACCTCCCTCCCCTTCCTGGACCTCTCCATCTCCATTAATGACGACCAACTTGATACCGACATTTTTTACAAACCCATCGACTCCCACACCTACCTGGATTACACCTCTTTCCACCCTATCTCTTGCAAAAATGCCATCCCGTATTCCCAATTCCTCCGCCGCCGCCGTATCTGCTCCCAGGAGGACCAGTTCCACCACAGAACACACCAAATGGCCTCCTTCTTTAGAGATTGCAATTTCCCTTCCCACGTGGTTAAAGATGCCCTCCAATGCATCTCGTCCACATCCCGCACCTCCGCCCTCAGACCCCACCCCTCCCCCACCAAGGACATGGACGTCCTGGGCCTCCTTCACCGCCGCTCCCTCACCACCAGACGCCTGGAAGAAGAACACCTCACCTTGCGCCTCGGAACACTTCAATGCCAGGGCATCAATGTGGACTTCAACAGTTTCCTCATTTCCCCTTCCCCCACCTCACGCCAGTTCCAAACTTCCAGCTCAGCACTGTCCCCATGACTTGTCCTACCTGCCTATCTTCTTTTCCACCTATCCACTCCACTCTCCCCCCCGCCCTATCACCTTCATCCCCTCCCCCACTCACCTATTGTACTCTATGCTACTTTCTCCCCACCCCCCACCCTCCTCTCACTTATCTCTCCACCCTTCAGGCTCTCTGCCTGTATTCCTGATGAAGGGTTTTTGCCCAAAACGTCGATTTTACTGCTCTTCAGATGCTGCCTGAACTTCTGCGCCCTTCCAGCACCACTAATCCAGAATTTGAAATATACCGCTGTGTCTTCACTGTTACCAGGTAAAAATCCTGGAATTTCCTCCCTAATAGCATTGTGGATCTACCTACAGCACATGGATTACAGTAGTTCAAGAAGACAGCTCATCACCACCTTCTCAAGGGGCAATTAAGGACAAGCAATAAATGTTGGCCAACCAGTGACATGTATGTTCCACATGTGAATGACAACATTTGTGGATGACAGAAAAATAAGTGGGAAGACAAGTGGTGAGGATGACATAAAGATTCTCCAAAGGGATGTGATCATGTTAAGTGAGTGAATGGTAAAAACATGTCAGATGCATATAATATGCGGAAGTATGAGATTATGCACTTTGGCAGGAACAGAGGGACTGAATATTATTTAAGTGGAGAAAGACTGCAGCAAACAAAAGAATAGAGGGATTTTGGAGTCCTAGTTCAATGGTTAATAGGTAAAGGAAGTTTAGGGTGTAGGTTTGCTCGCTGAGCTATAGGTTTGATATCCAGAGGTTTCATTACCTGGCTAGGTAACATCATCAGTGGTGACCTCCAAGTGAAGCGAAGCTGTTGTCTCCTGCTTTCAATTTATATCTTTCTCCTGGATGGGGTTCCTGAGGTTTGTGGTGATGTCATTTCCTGTTTGTTTTCTGAGGGGTTGATGGATGGCATCTAGGTCTATGTGTTTGTTTATGGCATTGTGACTGGAGTGCCAGGCCTCCAGGAATTCTCTGGCATGTCTTTGCTTATCCTGTCCCAGGAGAGATGTGTTGTCCCAGTCGAAATGGTGGTTTTTTTTTCATCCGTGTGTAGGGCTACGAGGGAGAGAGGGTCGTATCTTTTTGTGGCTAGCTGGTGTTCATGTATCCTGGTGGCTAACTTTCTTCCTGTTTGTCCTACGTAGTGTTTGTGGCAGTCCTTGCATGGAATTTTTTGGATGACGTTGGTTTTGTCCATGGGTGGTACTGGGTCTTTTAAGGTTGTTAGTTTTTGCTTGCGAGTCTTGGTAGGTTTATGTGCTACTAGGATTCCGAGTGGTCTTGGATATCAAACCTACTGCTCAGCGAGAAAACCTACACCCTAAACCTCAACCTGAGCTACAAACCTTCACAAACCTTGCAAAAACCTATGGGCGCAACACGCTACAACTTGCCCGAAGATGGGAAAGGAATGCCCTCCGAGAGAATTCCACCCGCGAACAACTGTACTTGCTGCATGAATGTTTGAGAAAACAGGTACTGCCAAAATGTCTCCACTACAAACCGCTGATAAAACACCTCAAGCCAGATGTTTAACACAACGAAACGGCTGCAGAATGCTCCGAGAACTAATCAATGACGCCCACCACAGACTCCGAAAATACAACAGGGAAACTGCGCATCAAAAATCGTTATTCAAACAAGCAACAAATCAAGAATGGACAGATGTGGTAGAACGAGACGTAAACACCAAACAACGACAAACAGAGATGAAGAAAAATCGGGACCTGAAGAAAAAACTTGTCAAACTCACAAACAAAAACAAAACCGATAACACAGGGGCGTGGATAAAGAACTTCTCAGACCGAATCCAGGCCCCCATCAGACACAGAAAAAGCAGTACTAGTAAAAGGACTAAATTTCAATTACCGAGACGCTGCTAAGAAGGATTTCCTAGCGGCATTAGAAACCACATTGAAGGACAATAATCTCACGGAGCTGAAAAATGTGTTGCTGGAAAAGCGCAGCAGGTCAGGCAGCATCAAAGGTACAGGAGAGTCGACGTTTCAGGCATAAGCCCTTCCTGAAGAAGGATTTATGCCCGAAATGTCGATTCTCCTGCTCCTTGGATGCTGCCTGACCTGCTGCGCTTTTCCAGCAACACATTTTTCAGCTCTGATCTCCAGTATCTGCAGTCCTCACTTTCTCCTAACAAACTCACGGAAAAAACACAACAAATGTTCAGACAGACAATTGCACCTACTCTGAGCCGAAAGAGGGAAGGAAACAAACTGAACACACTAGAAAAGAAAGTCCTAGAAAACCTCAAAAAAGACAAAAACGTTGTCATATTAACTGCAGACAAGGGTCGGCTCACAGTCATCCTGAACAGAAGGGACTACATAGAGAAAGTCAATGCACTACTCGCAGACACCAACACCTACCAACAGCTGGTGCTGGACCACCCCCACCCTCCTCTCACTTATCTCTCCACCCTTCAGGCTCTCTGCCTGTATTCCTGATGAAGGGCTTTTGCCCGAAATGTCGATTTTACTGCTCCTCGGATGCTGCCTTAACTGCTGTGCTCTTCCAGCACCACTAATCCAGAATCTGGTTTCCAGCATCTGCAGTTATTGTTTTTACCTGGTATATTTCAAAGTCAGAATGGTGAATAGCTTGGAGGGCAACTTGCTGATGGTGTTCCGATGTATTTGTTGCCCTTTTCTTTCTAGATGGCATTGGTCATGGGTTTGGAAGGTGCTGTCTAAGGATAGCTCATGAAATTCTGCAGTGCATCTTATAAATGGTACACACTTCTTACCGAGTGTTGGTGATGGAGTGGCTGAACATTTTGCAGATATGGTGTCACTAAAGCGGGCTGCTTTGATCGTGATAGTGTCAAGCTTCTTGAGTGTTGTTGGAGTATTCCAGCTTACTCCTGACATGTACCTTGTAGCTGGTAAACTGGTTTTGGAGAGTCAGAAGGTGAGTTATTCACAGGTATTTATAGCATCTGACCTACTCCTGTAGTCATTTATGTAGCTGGTCCAGTTCAGTTTCTGCCAATCAGAATCTGCCTGCTGTTGATCGTGGGGGATTCAGTGATGGTGACATCATTGAATGTCAAGAGATGGTGGTTACATTGTCTCTTATTAGAGATTGTCATTACTTAGCATTTGTGTAGAATGAATGTTACTTGCCACATTGCAGCCCAACCACTGATAGAGTTCAAGACTTTCTGGAGACATCTATGATCAAAACACTGGCACGTGATCAACTTCATCATCATTCAATCCCAAAGGATGGCCTCATCACTAAAGCAATGACCAATGCAGCCAACTGCTGGACAGACCACTGGCTCATCCACTTCTCAATGTCCATCAAAAGTCATCAGAAAGGGCTGAAGATGAAGAAACAGTTCAAAAAAAGTTAAACGTTTAGTGACTTCATGAGTCAGGCTTGCTAGCTAATGTCTGACAACATCTTCAATAAAATCTCCAGAGCGTTCATTCTAATATAATGAAGGAAAACTAAAAGAGCTGATGTAAGTTATTATCTGACATTGTGAAGAAACCATTGTCTTCAAGATCAGAAAACGTGAAGACTGATTCATTGAGAACGACCACATCATTCAAATCCTCATCAATACAAAGAGGAAAGCTCCCCATGTCTGTCAAAACAACATCACCAGCAAGGCAAAGAGGAGAGAGAACTCATCAAATAACAAAAGGAGAATTACAAAGAACATCTAGGGCAATTAAAAACCAACGGTGGACTGAGAGCTGCAACTTCTTCACTGCCAGCAAAGACCCAAATCCCTTGGCCTCACACCTGTGTGGAGTATGAATGGAACCCTTTTGAGAGATAGAGAAAACATCAGTTTACCATGGAGAGAACACTTCAAAGAATTCCTAAACCACAATACACTCATTAAAAAGGATGTGTTCAAGGAAATCCCGTAACTCCCCGAAGATGACCTTGGACAGATATTGAACCCTCCATGAAAGATCTGAAGAATGGAAATACCACAGGATTGGGTGGGATTCCACTGGAGATTTTGAAAGCTGGAGGAGCAGACCACACCCATGACCTCTACGACTGTTCCTGAAAATCTGCCCTGTCAATGAAAGGTACACTGCCATCTTCAAGAAAGGAGACAAAGTGGACTATAGCAACTATCAAGAAATCTCCCTATTCTCCAGCACCAGGAAGATCATTACCTAAAGCCTTGTTAGCCTTTTCCTGATTTCTGAAGAATTTTTTTTGGAAAGCCAATATAGTTTCCAACTAAATCATGGAACTGTAGACATAATTTCCACTGCTTAACAATTCCAAGAAAAACATCAGAACCAACACCAACCTCTCTACATGGCCTTCATCGATCCAGTCAAGGCTTTTGAATATGTTAATAAGTCAGGGAGTGCTATGGAAGACCCTATCAGCGGCCAGCTGTCCAGTAAAATTCATCAACATCCTCCATCTTCTCCACAAGGGGTTGACAAAAGTCCTTACCAATGGTGATATGACAGCAAACTTTGCCAGAATTTACTCCACTTTGTAAAAGGACAAGCTTTCTAGTGAGGTGGACATTGTCTGCAGATGGAAAACCTTTCGACCTCAACTAGTTGAAATCCAAGAAGCAAATGACACTGATCCCACTTGTGGAACACTGATCCCACTTGTGGAACACTGATCCCACTTGTGGAGGTGACACTCAACTCGTCCTTTCAGAAAATACTCTTCAAGACTCATTTCACATCTTCACAGAGGCATACCAAAGAATCTGTTTCAGCAGCAACTTCAAAATATCATGAGGGGCATAGATAAGATAAATAGCAAGGGTCTTTTCCCTAGGGTGGGGGGAGTTCAAGACGAGAGGCATATTTTTAAGGTGAGAGGAAAAAGATTTGAAAGGTTATGAGGGGTAACTTTTTATATAGAAAGTCATTTGTATGTGGATTGAACTGCCAGAGGAAGTGGTGGATGTGGATACAGTTACAACATTGAAAGGACATTTGGATAAGAACATGAATTGGAATGGTTTAGATGAGTACGGACCAAAAGCAAGAAAGTGGGACTTGCTTGAATTTGGGAGCATGCTTGTCCTGGACTAGTTGGACCGAAGGGTCTGTTTCAATGTGGTATGACCTTTATTAACCCATCCCAATGCAAGTTCTGGTCTATTCCTCCATTAAGTTCAAGAGAGGAATCCACCCAAATGTGGAATACTTCCCCAATTTGGAGAGTTACCTCTCATCCAATGTGAAGATCCAATACCAAATACAACCTGCCAGTAGTTGTGAGTGCAAAGATCAATTCCACCTCCCAGAAACACACACAAAATGTACAGTCCAAGATGTGGCTCAAGGACTGAGCTCTCCCAACCATGCAAGGACCCATAGAACCCTTTATGGGTGACAGAATTTGTTATGTGAATAATCATGCGTTAGACATGTGATTGATTCTGTGACTCTGTTTGGTGGCATAGATGTCCTTACCATGAGTCTTGGGATCCTCAGCTTGTTGAAATAGGACTGAGAAGCTTTCCTGTCAGATTTCTGGTGGTGGTGTTGGGGGGCGGTGGGGAGGGATATGAATTTTCCAGGCAGTTGAAAAAGTTGACTTAATAAAGATTGCTAGAAAAGCTCAGCAGGTCTGGCAGCAGAAAGAAACTGCCCTGTTCTGTGAAAGGGTCATTTGACCTGAACTGTTAAATCTGATTTCTCTCCACAAATGTTTCTGGACCTGCTGAGCTTTTTCAGCAATTTCTAATTTTATTTCTGATTTACAGTGTCTGTATTTCTTTCGGCTTTTATGAAAGTTGATTTATGGCTGCCACTGCAGCAGCCTCCTCTGGGTTGACCTCCTGTTCAAAGCAAGCCCTGCCATTTTCCTGAGGGCAGTGGCTGGCCGCACATCCTTTGCCCTTTCAAACATGATGCAACCGAGATAAACCCTGACAGGCCAGAACTCCTGCTCGAGTTCTGAGCTTTATCTACTCAAACATCATTTTAAAATCACCCAGATTACTTTGAACAACTGCCGAGCAATTGATGGTGGACACTCCAGGAGAGTTGGTAACATTTGGAAGTGGCAGGTCAGAGTCAAGAAGTTCCCCTGTGTTTCCAGGTCTCTGACCTAGATGTTTATAAATTGTCACTTACTCATTAGAACAAAGTTAATACTTTTCTTTTCATATTTCAGGCCTATCATAGCAGAGACTATCTACTCGATATCATTTTTCTACTACAGCCCAATTGCGTGGCTGAGCACATTAATAGTGGGTTTGGTAGTCAGTATGCTGACTGGTAAGTATAATTAAAATGTAAATTGGGAAGCTTAGATAACCCTCTTCAGCTACATTTACACTCATCAACTTTGATAAGATGGTTAAAAAATAATGCTTGGTTACTGATTGAGTTTCTATACCATAACACGGACTAAATCAGAGAATATGGCCTGTCCTAATCCTGCCTTTTGTCTTCATGTCGATTTTTCTCTTTTGCTCTTTTATTTTAGCTGTTTCTTTATGCTGCTTTTTCCTAGGCTGTCCTGCTTTCCCCCACCTTCTCTTTTGAGTCTGATTTCAGGGATTGTCCCTATGGTTTCGGGCTGCATTTTTCGGTGGGGATAAAGTGGCCTGCAAGGTTCCTATCCAATTCCTTCCTCATTTAAATTGTGGTAACACTCTCCTCACATCCCAGTGGTGCAGCCAGTGGGCGGCGCAGTGGCACAGTGGTTAGCACTGCTGCCTCTCAGCGCCAGAGACCTGGGTTCATTTCCCCACCTGAGGCGACTGTGTGGAGTTTGCACATTCTCCCCGTGTCTGCGTGGGTTTCCTCCGGGTGCTCCGGTTTCCTCCCACAGTCCAAAAATGTACAGGTTAGGTGAATTGGCCATACTAAATTGCCTGTAGCGTTAGGTGTAGGGGAATGGGTCTGGGTGGGTGCACTTCAGCGGGTCGGTGTGGACTTGTTGGGCCGAAGGGCCTGTTTCCACACTGTAAGTAATCTAAGAAATTCTCAGTTTTTTCAGCATCCCACTGCCGTTCCCTCTCTTGTACTACAGTGCCAGCACTACCCAGCACTTTTAGACCACAGGCTTTTTAAAAATTCATTCGTGGGATGAAGGGACCACTGCCAGAACTGGCAATAACTTCTCATCATCCCTAATGAGATGCTTAAGGTCCACCTTCTAGAATCAATGCAGTTTGTGTACTGCAAATATCCCGCAGTAAGACTGGATGGAGCATTTCAGGATTTTGATTTTAGAAAATGAAGAGTTTCCAAAGCAAGATTAAAATATGAATTGGTAGAAAACTTGTATATGCTGGTGTACCTGTACACATGCAGCACTTGCTGTTCAGGGTGACAGAAGTGTCGTTGTAGGTTTAGATGAGGGAAAAATTGGAGGAGGCTCAATAAGAGCAGAAATTCTGGCATGGAGTGGTTCGGCAATAATTCCTCTGCTATATATCCTGTGAAATTCTACAGTAAAACAAGGAGATAGAAGTCATAAGAACTGGGCACAGGAGTAGCCCCCTTGAGCGTGCTCCACCATTCAATACAATCATGGCTGCCAAAGTTATACAAATTTCTGATAAGACATGATTTGGAACACAGTGGACATTTCTGGATACTATTCCTTATGAATGATATATTGGCTTCCGAGAAAGTTCAGCATAGGTTTACCAGTATGTTATATGGAGTCTTAAGGGTTAATTTACAAGGAATAATTACACCAATTGGGGTCGTGTTTCTTTAGACAGTTTAAGACAGTGATGTTTTCAGGCCATTATCTCACAGATAACTGACAGCAAACTACTTTTACTGACTGGCTAAGATTCAGGACAAGGTCTAAATATTAGCGTCAGACTGTGCAAGATTGAAATTATGATCATAAGGATGATAAAAGTTGGAACTCCCACCTGCAAGTGAAAACTGATGCTAAATCAATTGTTAATTTAAAATAAGAAATGAGATATTAGTTAGTCAATGGGATTGAGGTATATGAAGCAGAATGAGGTATATGGAGTTGAAGCAAAGATCAGTGATTGCAGAACGGCTTAAAGAGGTCTTCCTATACCTTAAAGCCTATGTCCCTTCAGCAAGAGGATATGATGTAGCAACTCATCCAGCCTTTTTGAGCAGCACCTCACTATTTTTCACACTCTGCTACTTAAAAGGTTAGAGCAACATGTGCATGGAAACAATCTCACCTTCAAATTTCCCTGCCAATCACTTGCATTCTGGCTTGAATATATTTTACAATTCCTTCATTGACAAGGACCAAAAATTAATAATTATTTATCTAGCAGCTTTTGGGAATAACTTCTCCGTGCACAAAGCAGAGGTTCAAGAAAGTGCCTCATCATTACCTTCTCGAGGGCATCTAAGGATGGACAATGAGTGCTGGCCATGCTAGTGACATCCAGAGCCGAAGGATGAATTAAGTCATATTGTCATGAATTGGTTTAGAATGTCTGAAGATGCATAGAATGATGCAACATAAAGGACACCATTCAACCATCAAACATGCGCTGAATCTTTAGATCAGCTGCACATACAGCAGAGTGTTTGTTTTCCAAATTCAAATTTTTTTTTACAGTTCCCCAATGAATGTTGCAATTGAATCTGTGTTCACCACTCTTTCAGACAGTTCATTCCAAATGATAACACATCTCTAACTAAGCTCCAAAATTCTATGCTCTAAGGAGAACAACCATAACGTTTTCAATCTGTTAACACAACTGAGTTCCTAGTTCCTAGTATCATTCCAATAAATACCCTCAGCAGCATCTCTAAGGTCTTCATGTTCTTCCTAATGTGCGCTCCTAGAATCGAACACAGGTCGTGCTATACAGAATTTATCTGTTTGTTGTTCTAACTGTGTGTTATGCGGGAGGTATAGATCTCAATCTTGTATTCAGCAGAAACTTTACAATGAATCCAATCTAATATTGTGTTATTAACTCTGATACCTGATTCAGGTGGAAATGAGAATCTGGATCCTTGTCTGATTGCTCCCATAGTCCACACCGTTTACAAGTACATCTTCAAAACCAAACCAATCCCATCAATTGCAGAAACAGTAAGATAAATTATTGGCTTCTAATGAATCATGTTTGCAGAATGATCATGCTGGTGTTAATTAACATTAGTGATTCTCTTTCTTTCACATAGAATGACAACTTGATTCATCACCCAATGCCCAAGGAAAGTTCCAAAGACTGTGAGAATTCATCTGTTTTAACTGCATTCCAATCAACCAAGTTATAATAGTCACAGAGTCATACCGCACAGAAACAGACCCTTTGGTCCAACTGGTCCATGCCGACTATAATCCCAAATTAAGTTAGTCCCATCTGCCTGCACTTGGCCCAAATCCCTCCCAATATTTCTTATTCACGTTCTTATCCAAATGTAGTTTAGGACTCAACACATTCAGTATTTTTAAAAAGTAAGGTGCCAAAAAATCAATAATAATCACCTTGATATATATAGTTATGTTATTCTTGAGTTCTCTTTTCCTCTGTGCTATAATCAAGTTGCCCATTAGACTGGGACTAAAATGTTTTTGTAAGGAGTGAAGGTTTTCACCATGTCCCTCTGTGGATTTTTCATTGGCACTGGAGAAGTTCCAAAGCAAAACAAAAATAAAACTGTTGCTTTGAACAATCTTGATACTGCTTTTTGCTCTGATAATTCAGTAGCTGGAGAAGTTTCATAAAGCGAGGTAGTCATGAAATTACCTCAGTACTGCTGAACCTTCACCTGTGAATAGCTCCACCATTTTTACTGCCTATAGCTTTATTCAACCACTTTGTGATTTATTGTTTTGTTGCACTTGAGACAGGATTCTTCAGCAGGAGTCTCCCAAAGAGTAAGACACATTTCAGGAATAGAATGTGGACCAGAAGGTCATGACAAATCAACCAGAAATAGGCCATTCAGCTCATTGAGTCATCTCTAACATTCGATGAGATAATGGCTGATCTGATAATCCTCAACTCCACCTACCTACTTTTACCCAACAACCCTTAATTCCCTGACTGATTAAAAACATGTCTGTCTCAGCCTTGAACATTCTTAACAAATCAGTCTTGACAACTCTCTGCGGCAAAGAATTCCACAGATGCACTATTCTCAGAGAGGAAATTCCTCTTGATTTCTGTCTTAACTACTCGCCTCATTACTCTCCAGATAACACCCTCTGGTTCTAAACTCTCCAAAGAGGGGACTGAAACTCTGCATCTGCCCAATCAAGTCCCCTAAGAAATTTAAATGTTTTAAAAAAGCTCCCTAACATTCTTCTAAAGTCCGATGAGCATAAACACAACCTACTCAACAACTCATTGAAAAATCCCTCAATACCTGGAATCAATCCAGTAAACATTCTCTGGACTGCCTCCAATCTCAGTATATCATTCCTCAGATAAAGGGACCAAAACTCTTCACAGTATACCAAGTGTAGTCTAACTAGTGTCTGGTGACATTTAATTTTGCACTCTTCAAATGGTCCCAAATACCTTGCAAAGAATTGAAGACTTTTACATGGGAAAATGGTTATATAGGTCCAAATTGTTTTTCATATAAGAAGATGGTATTAAGGATGTAAGTAGTTGTGAGTCAGAACTTGACACAGAAATGCATCATAAATGCAACAATAAAATTTTAATTTAAATAATTTTAACAGATATTCATAGTTTGACTATTAACATTTTAAAATCAAAATTTATTATTACCTAGTTAGAATACTATGCTTAATAATGTTTCATCTCCGTAGGTAAAAATCCTTATTGTACACTGTAAGAAAGCCAGGATGTCAGGGAGTGGTAGGACTCAGATTTGTAAACTTGGTCAACTTAATAGGGAGGGAAATAAGGTTGGAGCCCAACCTGTAGGTCAATAGCAGTTAACAAAAGATCTTGAGGGCAAAATGTGGGTGGATTTTGCATTGGTCACCAGCTATGGGGTAGTGCTAGCCAGTGGGACTAATGCAGTTTAGTGTCGTTTTGGCAATACAGAGTCAATGGGTCAAAAGGCCTCTTCTGTTCTGTATGATTCTATGATTCACATTAGTTTTTGGTGATGAAGGTCCCAATAAAGCACCTGCCTCATAAAGTCAATTCATAAGGGTGGCATGGTAGCTCAGTGGTTAGCATTGCAGCCTCACAGCATCAGGAACCCGGCTTCGATTCCGGCCTCGGATGACTGTGTGGAATTTGCACATTCTCCCCGTGTCGGGGTAGGTTTCCTCCGGGTGCTCCGGTTTCCTCCCACAGTCCAAAGATGTGCAGGTTAAGGCGAATTGGCCAGGCTAAGTTGCCCATAGCGTTCGGGGATGCACAGGTTAGGTGTATTAATCAGGGTAAGTGTAGAGTGATAAGGTAGGGGAATGGATCTGGGTGGGTTTCTCTTCGAAGGGTCAGTGTGGACTTGTTGGGCCAGATAGTCTGTAGGGGTTCTATAATTCTATGAAATGATTTCCTGTCCCAGAATGCAGTGGAGGCAGAATCAATCAACAGATTAAAGAAGCAAATGGATATGTGTCTGATGAAAAGTGAGATACAGGGCTGTGGGGAACAGGAGAGTTCTCCATTGCCATAACAAGAGACCAGGATAAGATCAGTCACAATCATGTTAAATTGTGGAGAGTGCTCAAAGGGCTGAAATGCTTGGCTCCCTCTCCTAATTCCTATGTTGCTTGTTTTAGAAGATTTACATTCAATGTCATCAGCAGGCACTCATGCCTTTATCAAGGAGACAGACAGGAAATGACATACTGAACAACTGCTTAGAAAGTGTACTGGGTTAGAGAGAAAAATACTGCAGATGTTGGAATCCAAGGTAGACAGGCAGGAGGCTGGAAGAACAGGCCCTGAAGAAGGGTTACACCCAAAACCTTGACTTCTCTACCTCCTGATGCTGCCTGGCTAGCTGTGTTCTTCCAGCCACCTGCCTGTCTACTTTAGAAAGCATACTGAGCAGCTCACCAAATATAAAATTCAAGATCCGTGGTCTGGAGACTCCAGAGGCCCCACTTATGCCCACACACATCTTTTTGATTCTTTCATCTATATCATTTGGTACAAAGAAGTTGAGAGCTGAATAAATTTCTTATGGAAGAAAGCCCTCCACCTAGTGTCCCCTCCAACGTTATGAGATCTAATTTAGTAAAATCTTCTAGAATGCTTGTGTGAATTGAGTCCCTTTAATGTACTTGGCAGTGATCTAACACTTCTGTGTCCTGCTCAGATTCTTCTCTGTACCACAGCTGGTATTTGATGCATCACCATAAAATCCAGGGATTTTCTGATCCAAGCAGTTGCAATTTTCACACTGAATTCCAAATAGTGTCGGATTTAGTCAAGCATTTACAACCAGCTTCTGCCAGAAGGTTGAATGGATGATCCATCTTGATGTCCTTTTGAGGTCCCAAATGCTACAGATGCCACTCTTCAGAAAATTAGACTCCCTCCACATTATATGGATTAGTGCAGCTTCAACAAGACTCAAGAAACTCGACACCATCCGGGATAAAGCAGCTCACTCAAATGGGAGTCCATCTACTATCTTAAACATACAATTACTCCACTGTTAGCATATTGTGGCAGCAAAGTGTACCATATGCAAGTTGCTCTGCAATAGTTTGCTAAAACTTCTTGAAGTATTATTGCTGTTCTTTCATTGTTGTTGGATCAAACTCCTGGAATTCTCTTCCTAAAAGCACTGCAGATGTACCAACAGGTGTCTTAACCCCAGTGACCTTGCAAATATCTATCTCTCACTCAACGTAATATCACAAAAATAGAGTTTCTGGTCATTTTTACACAACATGAATTTTCCCAGCCCTTGAACAATTTCAGTGTTGGAGAGAAAGTTGGGAAAATCCTGAGAGGTCAGCAATAAGAAAATTCCCTAGTGTCAAAGTCCATTTTATAACAAAGTATTGAATGGCGAGTGAGATTCTTACTAGTGGGTGGCGAGAGACCTATTTGCAAGCATTAACATACATTAACGTGTCATTATAATTAATCTTACCTCATTGATATGCAGTTTCCCATTCTCCCACCCGATTGGATAGAAATAAGATAGTGCCAATTCACATTGTAAAATGAGAGCAGTAACCTGACAACCCTCAGCTCAATGTTTGCTCCCAGAGCCATAGAGTCATACGGCATGGAAACAGACCCTTCGGTCCAACTAATCCATGCTGTACATAATCCCAAACGAAACTAGTCCCACCGGCATGCTCCTGGTCCATATCCCTCTAAAAATTTCCTATTCATGTATATGTCCAAATGACTTTTAAACATTGTAATTGTACCAACATTCACCACTTCCTCAAGAGCCTGGTTGACATGGACAAATTGGACTGAAGGGTCTGTTTCCATGCTGTACATCTCTATGACTATAAGTTCAATCCACACACGAACCACCCTTTGTGTAAAAAATTTGCCTCCTACGTATTTTTTAAATCTCTCCCCTCTCACCTTCAAAATGTGCTCCCTGGTCTTGAAATTAGGGAAAAGACAACTACCATCAACTCTATTTATATTTCTCATTGTTTCATAAACTTCTACAAGGTTGCCTCTCAACGTCCTACAATCCAGTGAAAAAAGTCCCAGCCTGTCCAGCTTTCTTTATAACTCAAACCTACCATACCCAGTAACATCCTGGTGAATCTCTTCTGAACCCTCTCCTTCCTATAACTGGGTGACCAGAACTGGACACAGTTTTCCAGAAGATCCAGATGGACAGCAGTCACCATCATTCCAAAGCAGACTTCATGGACAACCACACCACTCACCCTCTATCCACCAAGTGGCAAAATGGTGCCCGATTAGTCGCGACTTGAGTAATTGACAGGATCTCCAGCAGGGCAGCTCCAGGCAGTGAGCACTGATCTAGAAGCACTGGGTAGGCTAAAAAATGGTGCTGTGCCAGGAATTCTGGGAGGTTCTAGCAATACTAAATAGTGCTACCTGTAGCGAGTGGGATAATGCAACAAATAGGGTACTACAGGGACATGGTGCACAGAAAATGAAGCAGTTTTTGGAGGATAGCATGTGAAATCTTGTCAGGGTGTATGGAAAGAATACTTCCATGAAAATCACCATCTTGACACATTGTAGATTTTTGGTAATATTCAGCCTCACATTTAAAAATGTTGGGATAAGTCTGTCATCTATGACACTGACACAGCCAAATGAAGCAGAATAATTTCTCAAGGACATTTAGGGGTTAACAACAACAAACACTTGGCCTTGCCTACAATACTTGCCAACTACATTTTTTAAAAAAAATTGGTTCCTTTTTATAATATTACCAAGATCAAATATTTTAGAAATTAAAGGGGAAAATGTTTTCCTCACCAGGCAGTGCAGGGATGGATTACCATACGATATATTTTGACAGTGCCAGAGTAAATTGGTGAAAATGACAGGCAACATCACATAGAGGTACTTCTCCTGCTGTGGGACAGCACCTCAGGTGGGAAGAGAGGGATTAAAGGCCTTTATTCTCGAGAATCAGGTGCATGAAAAGTTTTTAAGAGTTAAAGGTGGGGGTGGGGGAGGGAAGGCTCAGCAGAGGTCATTACAGTTTCCAGGACAAGTATTAAGGATGAAACTGTGGAGTGCTTGGACACCGTCCTGTCCCCCTTAGTCCAGGATCTCCCTACCCATGTTCGGGACACCACCCATGCCCTTCACCTCCTCCAAGACTTTTGTTTCCCTGGCCTCCTATACCTTACCTTCACCATGGTCATCCAGTCCCTGCACACAGCGATCCGTCACGACGAAGGCCTCCGAGCCCTCTGGGTCTTCCTCTCACGCCATCCCAAGCAGTGCCCTTCTCCTGACACCCTCATCCGCCTGGCTGAACTGGTCCTCACCTTTAACAACTTCCTATTCCAATCCTCTCACTTCCTCCAAACCAAGGGAGTAGCCATGGAAACCTACATGGGCCCCAGCGATGCCTGTCTCTTTGTCAGGTACGTGGAACAGTCCATCTTCTGCAGCTAACTAGTACCATCCCCCACTTTTTCCTCTGCTACATTGATGACTGTATCGGCACCACCTCATGCTCCCATGAAGACGTTGAAGAGTTCATTAACTTCATTAACACCTTTCACCCCGACCTCAAATTCACCTGGACCATCTCAGACACCACCCTCCCCTTCCTGATCCTCTCCATCTCCAGCAACTGACTAACCACAGACATCTACTACAAGCCCACCGACTCCCACAGCTACCTAGACCACACCACCTCCCACCCTGCCTCCTGTAAAAACACCATCCTTTATTCCCAATTCCTCTGCCTCTGCCACATCTGTTCCCAGGATGACCAATTCCACCTTAGAAAATCCCAGACAGCCTCCTTCTTCAAAGACCACAATTTCCCCTCTCACAAGGCTGATGATGCCCTCCAGCATATCTCCTCCACTTCCCACACCTCCAGCCTTGAACCCCACCCCTCCCAATGCAACAAGGAGAGACCCTACCTCAGTCTTCACCTTTCATCCCACCAACCTCCGGACACATCACATCATTCTCCGCCACCTACAAACAGACCCCACCACTAGGGATACATTTCCCTCCCACCCCTATCAGCATTCCAGAAAGACCACTCCCTCCGTGATTCCTTTGCCAGATCCACACCCCTGCAGCTGCCCTCACCCCACTCCTGCCACCGCAGGAAGTGCAAAACCTATGCACACACCTCTCCCCTCACCTCCATCCAAGGCCCCAAAGGATCCTTCCATATCTGACAGAAATTTACCTGTACCTCCACCAATGTCATCTACTCCATCTGTTGTACCCGATGTGGTCTTCTCTACATCGAGGAGACAGGACCCCAACTTGCAGATCGTTTCAGAGGACATCTTTGGGACACCTGCACCAACCAACCCCACCACCCTGTGGCTGAACACTCCAACTCCCCCTCCCACTCCACCAAGGACATCCAGGTCTTGGGCCTCCTCCATTGCCAAACCCTTACCACCTGAAGCCTGGAGGAAGAACTCCTCGTCTTCCACCTTAGGACCCTGCAACCACACGGGATCAAAATGGATTTCACCAGTTTCCTCATTTCCCCTGCCCCCACCTTATCCCACTCCCAAGCCTCCAACTCGGCACCGCCTTCTTGACCTGTCCATTGTCTTTTCCCGCTGTCCGTTCCACCCTCCTCTCTGTCCTATCACTATTACCCCCACCTTCATCTCCCTATTGCATTCTCAGCCACCCTTGCCCCCCAGCTCCACCTCCCTCCCATTTATCTCTCAGCCCCGTTGGCCCACAAGCCTCATTCCCAAAATGTTGATTTTCCTGCTCCTCGGATGCTGCCTGACCGGCTGCCTGACCTTTTCCAGCAATACACTCTCGACTGTGATCTCCAGCATCTGCAGTCTTCGCTTTCTCCTAGTGCTTGGAAGTCCATGGTAAAGTAGGGCTGAATCAACATGGCTTTGTCAAGGGGAGGTCATGCCTGAAAAAATCTGTTTGAAAATCTTTGAGAAGGTAACAAGCAAAAAAAGACAAAGGCGAGCCAGTGTACATGATCTATTTGATATCCATGATTTGGAGGTGGACAAAGTTAAAAATCACACAACACCAGGTTTCAGACCAGCAGGGTTATTTGGCAGCACTAGCTTTCGAGGGGCTGCCTCAGTCACCTGATGATGAGCCAGTGCCTTGAAAGATAGTGCTTCCAAGTAATCGTGTTGGACTATAACCCGATGTTGTGTATTTGATTTCTAGAAGGCCTTTGACAAGGTGCAACACAGGAGGCTGCTAAATAAGATAATAGTGCATGGTGTTAGGGGCAAGGTACTGGCATGGATAGAGGATTAGCAGAGAGTAAAGGTAAAGGGGTCTTTTTCAGGATGACAGCTGGTGACTAATGGAGTTTAGATTAGATTAGATTACTTACAGTGTGGAAACAGGCCCTTCGGCCCAATAAGTCCACACCGCCCCACCAAAGCGCAACCCACCCATACATCTACTCCTTACCTAACACTACGGGCAATTTAGCATGGCCAATTCACCTGACCTGCACATCTTTGGACTGTGGGAGGAAACCGGAGCACCCGGAGGAAACCCACGCAGACACGGGGAGAATGTGCAAACTCCACACAGTCAGTCGCCTGAGGCGGGAATTGAACCCAGGTCTCTGGCGCTGTGAGGCAGCAGTGCTAACCACTGTGCCACCGTGCCACCATTCTGCAGGGGTCCGTGTTGGGACCATAACTATTCATGTTATACATTAATGTTGTACATGAAGGAACTGGGGACGTTGTCATCTGCAAACTGAGCAACATAAGGATTGGTGGAAGGGCAGGTAGTGTTGTGCATGTGAGGAGGAAGTAGATGGAGTTGGGCACTTTAGGAGAGTGGGCAAAGAAGCAACAAATGGAATACGATGTGGGAAAGTGTGTGGTCATGCACTTTGCTAGAAAGAATAGAAGCACAGACTATTTTCTAAATAGGGAAAGGCTTTGGAAATCTTAAACATGAAGGGACTTGGGAGTCCTCGTTCAGGATTCTCTAAAGGTTACCATGCAGGTTCAGTTGGTAGCTAAGAAGGCAAATGCAATGTGAGCATTCATTTCAAGAGGGCTGAAAATGTGTTGCTGGAAAAGCGCAGAAGCTGTGTAGACTTTGGTCTGACTGTATTTGGAATATTATGCGCAGTTGCAAAAGGTAAGTCTGAAGCATTTGCAGCAATCTTCAGCCAGAAGTGCCAAGTGGACAATCCATCTTGGCCTTTTTCAGAGATCCCCAACATCAGCGATACCAGTCTTCAGCCAATTGGAATTACACCATATAGTATCAAGCAATGGTTGGAGGAATTGAATACTGCAAAAGCTATTGGCTTTGAGAACATTTTGGCAATAGTGCTGAAGACTTGTGCTTCAGAACTTACCACTCCCCTAGCCAAGCTGTTCCAGTACAGTTACAACACTGGCATCCACTTGGCAATATGGGAAATTGCCCAGGTATGTCCTGTACATAAAAAGCAGGACAAATCCAACCCGGCCAATTATCGCCCCATCAATCTACTGTCGATCATCAGTAAAGTGATGGAAGGAGTCATCAACAGTGCTATTAAGCAGCACCTGCTCAGCAATAACCTGCTCAGTGATGCCCAGTTTAGGGAACCCTGGGAGAAAATGAGGACTGCAGACACTGGAGAGTCAAGAGTCGAAAAGTGTGGCGCTGGAAAAGGTGCAGCAGATCAGGCAGCATTTGAGGAGCAGGAGATAATTTTGGGCATTATCATCAAGAATGTGGAGGGGAAGGGGGCTGAGAGATAAATAGGAGGGTAAGGGTGGGGTTGGGAGTAAGGTAGGTGGAATGGCGATTGGTGAATGCAGATGGGGGGGTGATTGTGATAAGTCGGTGGGTAAGGTGGGACAGACAGGTGGGAAGGAAGGTGGACGGCATCAAGGAGCCCTAGCAAAACTGGAACCAATGGTTTTCAGGGTTCAAATTCACTGCTGGTTGGAGTCATGCCTGTTGGATAGGAAGATGGTCAGGGTTGTTGGGGGTCAGTCATCTCAGTTCCAGGACATCTCTGCAGGAGTTCCTCAGGGTAGTTTCAAGGCCCAACTATCTTCAGCTGCTTCATCAATCACCTTCCCTCCATTAAAAGGTCAGAAGTTGGGATGTTTGCTGAGGATTGAACAATAGTCAGCACCATTCATGACTCCTCAGATACCGAAGCAGTCTATTTTCAAATGCACCAAGATCTGGACAATAACCAGGCTTGGGCTGATTGGTGGCAAGTAACATTCACGCCACACACTAGGCTATGACCATCTCCAATAAGAGACAATCTAATCACTGCCCTGAAACATTCCGTGGTGTTACCATCACTGAATTCACCACTGTCAATATTTTCAGGGTTACCCGTTGACCAGAAATATAACTCATCATATAAATGCAGTGGCTACAAGAGCAGGTTGGAGGCAAAGAATACTGCAACAAGTAACTCACTTCCTGACTCCCTAAAGCCTGTTCATCATCTACAAGACACAAGTCAGAAGTTTGGTGGAATACTCCCCACTTGCCTAGATGGGTGCAGTCCCAACAACCCTCAAGAAGCTTGATACCATCTAGAACAAAGCTTGATTGACACCACATCCACAAGCATCCACTCTCTCCACTACTGGCACTCTGTAGCAGCAGTGCGTACTATTTACAAGATGCATGGCAGACATTAGACAGCACCTTCCAAATGCATGACCCTTTCCATCTAAAAGGACAAGGGCACATGGGTACACCATCACCTGCAAGTTCCCCTCCAAGCCACTCACCATCCTGACTTGGAAATATATCACCAGTCCTTCATTGTTCCTGAGTCAAAATCCTGGAATTCCCTCTCTAAAGGCATTGTAGTTCTACCCCACAGCATGTGGTCCGTAGGCATTCAAGAAGGCAGCTTATCACCACATTTTCAAGGGAAACCAGGGACAGACAATTAAAATGCTGGCTAGCCAGTGATGTACTTGTCCCACACGTGAATAAAAAAGGTTCAAGGCCCCGTATTTAAGGAAGGATGTTCTGGTCGTAGAGGTGGGCCAGTTACAAGAATGATCCCAGGAATGAAGGGCTTGTCATATGAGGAGCAGCTGAGGACCTTTGGTCTGTACTTGATGGATTTTAGAGGATGAGGGTTTCTCAATGGCACTTACAGATTACCAACTTGCCGACAAAGAGTCGACATGGTGAAGATGCTTCCACGAGTAGGAAAGATTAGAACTTGAGGGCACAACCTCAGATTCTTCAGAACTGAGATAAGGAGGAATTTCATCAGGCAGAGGGTGGTGAATCTGAGGAACTCCATTGCTGCAGAGGGCTATGGCGGCCAAGTCATGGAGTGTATTTAAGACCGAGATAGATAGACTCTTGATTATTAAGGGGATCAAGGGTTATGAGGATAAGACAGGAGAATGGGGTTTAGAAACATATCAGATATAATTGAATAGTGAATGGGCTGAATGGCCCAATTCTGCTTATGTCTTATGGTCACTCCTCTAGATATGGTTAATCAATCAAAGGAATTAACAAACCTAGTCTAACTCAAATGCATGAATTCCTGCTGGGTTTAAATCTTCTGCCTTTTCCTTCAAAGATGACAAAGCAACCTTGAGTTGCATGGAGTATCATTAAAACAGCTACAATCTTTTTTATTCACTCATGGCATGTGCGCTTCTCTAGCTAGGCCAGCATTTGCTACCCAACCCTAATTGGCCCGGGGGGCAGTTATGAGGTGAAGTCAAATTCGGCTTCAGACATTGCTCAATACACCGCATCCCTATGATCCACCTATCAAGAACATCTATCAATAAGAACCCTTGCTGAGCATTCATTGCAGCACTACACTTGAACAAACTTAACTGTGTTTCAAGCCTCACAGCCACACCTTTACATCCAGCATACACTACGAGTCAGGTGCTGATAGTGTAAGCATGTACCCAAGGTGCTCAAGGACTCCCTTACCCAACAGTATGCTGCAAACTTGTAAGGTTACAAATATTTTAGTTCAGCCTGCAAGGAACCTAACACAGTAAAGTTCATTGCCACACTCCCCTTCTCAGTGGCTGGTGATGCTGTATTCATCCTGCACTGATGGTGCAAGGGATCGATACTGTATATATAATAAGGATGTATTTACTGAAGCATATCTGTTTCACACACTGTTTCTCATTGAGGTTCAGGTTGGGGAATTGTTCCCTGCCTAGCCTTGATGATAATGGTCTCCAGACAATAAGCACCCCAAAAATGCCCCTAGCTGTGACAGACAGCAAATCAGCCAGCTGGAAGCTGGAAGATCAGGTTTGGGCATTTGGGTTTGTAAACCTACAGCAACTACAATGTTTAAATATTACACCCTTAACCTGATCACATGCCCCAAGGTGCTTCAAAAAGTTGGTATGTTATACAACACAACCATACAAGAAGAAATAGAATGGGGTCTTGCAGGGTTCAGAGCAGGCTGGGCAATGGTGAGATGTGTGGCAGGATCTCTATGGCAGGATCCACTTGCACCATACTTTATGCTTTTTACAAGCAGAATGGTGAGATTCTTAGGGCTGTTGCTAACAACTACCTCACATTGTTAATATTCCTGTTGCAATAGATACATAGACAATAGGAGTAGGCCTATCGGCCCTCTGAGCCTGCTCCACCATTAAACATGATATGGGCTGATCATCCAACTAAGTATGCTATTCCTACCTTTTCTATATACTCTTTCATCCCATTAGCCCAAGGAACTACACCTAACTCCTTGAATTTCGATGTTTTGACCTCAATCACTTTCTGTGGCAGAGAATTCTACAATTCACTCATTTTTAGTGAAGAAACTCATCGTCATCCCAGTCCTAAATAATGTAGGATGACTATGACCTTGATGACTATGACCCGTGATTCTGGACTCCCTAGTCACTGGGGATCTCCTTCCTACAACTACCCTCTCCAGTCCTGTTAGAATTTTATAGGTTTCCTACAAGTGGAGAAGATAAATGAGGTTCCACCTAATTCTTCTAAACTCCAGTGAATATTTAGGATGGTAATAAATGCTGGCCAGCCAATGATGCCCATGTCCAATAAGTGAAATTTTAAAAAGTTCTAACTGATCCAAATGCTCTTCACACATCAATCCTGGCATCCCAGGAACTGGTCTGGTAAACATTTGTTGCAGTCAAGATTAGAGTGGTGCTGGCAAAGCACAGCAGGTCGGGCAGCATCTGAGGTGCAGGAAAATCGACATTTCAGGCAAAAGCTCTTCATCAGGAATGCCCGAAACGTCGATTTTCCTGCTGCTCAGATGCTGCCTGCCCTGCTGTGCTTTTCCAGCACCACTCTAATCTTGACTCTAATCTCCAACATCAGCAATACCCAGTTCCACCTACACATTTGTTGCACTGCCTCCATCGCCAAAACATCCTTCTTCAGATGAGGAGACCAAAACTGCACATATGCTCCAGGTGGGAGTTTGCCAAGGCCTTGTACATTTACAGCAAGACATCCCTGCTCCTGTACTCACATCCTCTCGTTGTGAAGGCCAACATACCATTTGTCTTCTCACCACTTGCTGCACCTGAATTCTTATTTTTAGCAGCTAGTAAACAAAGACACCCAGGTCTTGCTGTACCTCCCTCTTTCCCCAGCTGTGAAGGACACTAGGTTCTAGGAGTTGCAGCTCCCCCTTAATCAAGCCATTGCCACTCAGATAATTGCCTTCTCTTTTTTCTCTTCTTTTCTCTCCTTACAGATGTTGCCAGATCTGCTGAGATTTTCCAGCATTTTCTCTTTTGGTTTCAGATTCCAGCATCCACAGTAATTTGCTTTTATCCAGATAATTGCCTTCCTGTTTTTGCTACTTAAGTGGATAACCTCATATTTATCCACATTACACAGCACCCACCATGCATTTTTCACTCACTCAAGTTATCCAAATCACACTGAAGCATCTCTGCATCCTCCTCAAAGTTTGTCCATTCAGCTTTGTGAAGACTGAACATTCACTTGCCTCATCCAAATTATAAATATATATCGTGAATATCTGAAGTCCAAACACTGACCCTGCTGTATCTCACTAGTCACAGCCTGCCACTCAGAAGTAGACCCATTTAACCCTACTCTTTGTTTCTCACCTGCCAACCAGTCCTCTTTCCATGCTGGTACAATATCCCAGTTACTTTTACCTGCTAATCTCTTATGTGAGACATGATCAAAATTTTCTGAAAATGTCAAGCAAACCACATCAACTCGCTCCCCTTGTCAACTCAACAAGTTACATCCTTAAAAAATGTTTAATAGATTTGACAAGAACAATTTCCCTTTCATGAATCCATGCTGACTTTGATATATGCTGTCATCATTTTCTACGTGCTCTGCTATTAAATCTTTTATAATAGACTGGAGCAATTTACCTACCACTAATGTCAGACTAACTGGTCTATAATACTCTAATTTCTCTGGACCTTTTTTTAAATAGTGGAGTTATACTAGCTACCCTCCAATCCACAGGAACTGTTCCTGAATCAATATATTTCTTGAAAAATGACTTCCAATGCTTCCACTATATCTAGGGCCACTTCTCTAAACTGTTCTGGGATGGAGATTGTCAGCCCTGGAGATTGAAACAAAAACAAATTGCTGGGAAAACCCAGTCACTCTCCAGAGATGCTGCCAGATTTGCTGAGTTTCTTCGTTGATTATTGTCTTTTCTCAGCTCCCCAGCATAGAGTCATAGAGATGGACAACATGGAAACAGACCCTTCGGTCCAACTCGTCCATGCCGACCAGATATCCCAACCCAATCTAGTCCCACCTGCCAGTACCCGGCCCACATCCCTCCAAACCCTTCCTATTCATATACCCATCCAAATGCCTTTTAAATGTTGCAATTGTACCAGCTTCCACCACTTCCTCGGGCAGCTCATTCCATACACGTACCACCCTCTGCCTTAGGTCTCTTTTATATCTTTCCCCTCTCACCCTAAACCTATATCCTCTAGTTCTGGATTCCCCCATCCCAGGGAGAAGACTTTGTCTATTTATCTATGCATACTCCTCATTTTATGAACCTCTATAAGGTCAGCCTCCAACGCTCCAGGGAAAAAAACTCCAGCCTATTCAACCTCTCCTTATAGCTCAGATCTTCCAACCCTGGCAACACCCTTGGAAATCTTTTCTGAACCTTTTCAGGTTTCACAATATTCTTCCGGTCGGAAAGAGACCAGAATTGCACGCAATATTCCAACAGTGGCCTAACCAATGTCCTGTACAGCCACAACATGACCTCCCAACTCCTGTACTCAATACTCTGACCAATAAAAGAATGCATGCCAAATGTCTTCTTCACTATCCTATCTATCTGCGACTCCACTTTCAAGGAGCTATGAACCTGCACTCCAAGGTCTCTTTGTTCAGCAACACTCCCCAGGACCTTACCATTAAGTGTATAAGTCCTGCTAAGATGTGCTTTCCCAAAATACAGCACCTCGCATTTATCTGAATTAAACTCCATCTGTTACTCCTCAGCCCATTGGCCCATCTGATCAAGATCCTGTTGTAATCTGAGATAACCTTCTTCATTGTCCACTACACCTCCAATTTTGGTGTCATCTGCAAACTTACTATGCCTTTTATGCTCACATCCAAATCATTTATATAAATGATGAAAAATAGTAGACCCAGCACCGATCCTTGTGGCACTCCACTGGTCACAGGCCTCCAGTCTGAAAAACAACCGTCCACCACCACCCTCTGTCTTCTACCTTTGAGCCAGTTCTGTATCCAAATGGCTAGTTCTCCCTGTATTCCACGAGATCTGACCTTGCTAAGTAGCCTCCCACGGGGAACCTTGTCGAACGCCTTACTGAAGTACATATAGATCACATCTACCACTCTGTCCTCATCGACCCTCTTTGTTACTTCTTCAAAAAACTCAATCAAGTTTGTGAGACATGATTTCCCACGCACAAAGCCATGTTGACTATCCCTAATCAGTCCTTGCCTTTCCAAATACATGTACATCCTGTCCCTCAGTATTCCCTCCATCAACTTGCCCACCACCGACGTCAGGCTAAGTGGTCTATAGTTCCCTGGCTTGTCCTTACCACCCTTCTTAAACTTTGGCACCATGTTAGCCAACCTCCAGTCTTCCAGCACCTCGCCTGTGACTATCGATGATACAAATATCTCAGCAAGGAGCCCAGCAATCACTTCCCTAGCTTCTCACAGAGTTCTAGGGTACACCTGATCAGTTCCTAGGGATTTATCACTTTTATGTGTTTCAAGACATCCATCACTTCCTCCTCTGTAATATGGACATTTTTCAAGATGTCACCATCTATTTCCCTACAGTCTATATCTTCCATGTTCTTGTCCACTGATGCAAAATACTTGTTTAGTATAACCCCCATCTCCCGCGGCTCCGCACAAAGGCTACCTTGCTAATCTTTGAGGGGCCCTATTCTCTCCCTAGTTACCCTTTTATCCTTAAAATATTTGTAAAAGCCCTTTGGATTCACCTTAAGTCTATTTGCCAAAGCTATCTCATGTCCCCTTTTTGCCCTCCTGATTTCCCTCTTAAGTATACTCCTACTGCCTTTATACTCTTATAAGGATTCACCTGATCTCTCCTGTCTATACCTGATATATTCTTCCTTTTTTTTCTCAACCAAAACCTTAGTTCTTCTAGTCATCCAGCATTCCCTCTACCTATCGACCTTTCCTTTCACCCTTACAGGAATATACATTCTCTGGATTCTCGTTATCTCATTTCTGAAGGCTTCCCATTTTCCATACATCCCTTTACCTGCAAACATCTGTCCCCCAATCAGCTTTTGAAAGTTCTTGCCTGTTACTGTCAAAATTAGCCTTCCTCCAATTTAGAACTTCTATTTTTAGATCTAGTCTATCCTTTTCCATCACTATTTTAAAACTAATATTGCCGCTGGCCTCAAAGTGCTCCCCCACTGACACCTCAGTCACCTGCCCTGCCTTATTTCCCAAGAGTAGGTCAAGTTTTGCACCTTCTTTAATCGGTACATCCACATACTGAATCAGAAAATTGTCTTGTAATACAATTCCAGTACAGTGATCATCCCTTTCTTTTTTCCCAGTTCAACCCAAATAACTTCCCTGCATGTATTTCCAGGAATATCCTCCCTCAATACAGCTGTAAAGCTATCCTTTATCAGAAACACCACTCCCCCTCCTCTCTTGCCCCACCCCCCTTTCTGTCCTTCCTGTTGCATTTATATCCTGGAACATTAAGCTGCCAGTCCTGCCCGTCCCTGAGCCATGTTTCTGTAATTGCTATGATATCCCAGTCCCATGTTCCTAACTATGCCCTGAGTTTGGGCGCTTGAGGGTTACAAGGAAGTCAGAAAAGACCTAAAAAGAGAGTTCAGAAGGAGGGGACATGAGAAGTTGTTGGCGGATAGGATCAGGGTTAACCATAAGGCTTTCCATAGGTATATCTGGAATAAAAGAATGGCGAGAGTTAAATTAGGGCCAATCAAGGATAATAGTGGGAAGTTGTGTGTGGAGTCAGTGGAGATAGGGGAAGCATTAAATAAATATTTTTCGACAGTGTTCACTTTAAAAAATGACAATGTTGGCGAGGAAGATACGGAGATACTTGCATCTAGACTAGAAGAGATTGAGGTTCACAAGGAAGACGTATTAGAAATACTGT
This sequence comes from Chiloscyllium punctatum, assembly GCF_047496795.1. Taxonomy (NCBI): domain Eukaryota; kingdom Metazoa; phylum Chordata; class Chondrichthyes; order Orectolobiformes; family Hemiscylliidae; genus Chiloscyllium; species Chiloscyllium punctatum. Next base: position 61,970,778 of record NC_092777.1, on the reverse strand, counting down.
AGAGTGTGAAAATAGACATGTTCCTTGGGCCGGATGGGATCTATCCTAGGATCCTCTGGGAAGCAAGGGAAGAGATTGCCGAGCCTTTGGCATTGATCTTCAAATCATCACTGTCTACAGGAATAGTGCCTGAGGACTGGAGGATAGCAAATGTGGTTCCCTTGTTCAAAAAGGGTATTAGAGACAACCCTGGTAATTAGAGACCAGTAATTAGAGTCTCACTTCAGTTGTTGGTAAAGTGTTGGAAAAGGTTATAAGAGACAGGATTTATCTAGAATCTAGAAAAGAATAATCTGATCAGGGACAGTCAGCACGGTTTTGTGAAGGGTAGGTCGTGCCTAATGAATCTTACTGAGTTTTTTGACAAAGTGACCAAACAGGTAGATGAGAGTAAACCAGTTGATGTGGTGTATATGGATTTCAGCAAGGCGTTCGATAAGGTTCCCCACAGTGGGCTATTATACAAAATGCGGAGGAATGGGATTGTGGGAGACATAGCAGTTTGGATCAGTAATTGGCTTGCTGAAAGAAAACAGAGGATTATAGTTGATAGAACATGTTCATCTTGGTGTCCAGTTACTAGCGGTATATCGCAAGGGTCGGTGTTGGGTCCATTGCTGTTCATCCTTTTTATAAATGACCTGGATGAGGGCTTAGAAGAGTGGCTTAGTAAATATGCGGACGACACTAAGATTGGTGGAGTTGTGGATAGTGACGAAGGATGTAGTAGGTTGCAGAGAGACATAGGTAAGCTGCAGAGCTGGGCTGAGAGGTGGCAAATGGAGTTTAATGTGGACAAGTGTGAGGTGATACACTTTGGCCGGAGTAACCGGAATGCAAAGTACTGGGCCAATTGGAGGATTCTTGGGAGTGCTGGTGAGCAGAGAGATCTCGGTGTCCATGTACACAGATCCCTGAAAGTTGCCACCCAGATTGACAGGGTGTTAAGAAGGCATAGAGTATTTTGGCCTTTATTAATAGAGGGATTGAGTTCTGGAACCAGGAGGTTATGCTGCAGCTGTACAAAGCTCTGGTATGGCCGCACTTGGAGTATTGTGTACAGTTCTGGTCACCGCATTATAAGAAGGAGGTGGAAGCTTTGGAAAGGGTGCAGAGGAGATTTACTAGGATGTTGCCTGGTTTGGAGGGAAGGTCTTACGAGGAAAGGCTGAGGGCTTTGAGGCTGTTCTCATTAGAGAGAAGAAGGTTGAGAGGTGACTTAATAGAAACATATAAGATAGTCAGAGGGTTAGATAGGGTGGACAGGGAGAGCCTTTTTCAAGTATGGGGACGGCAAACACAAGGGGACACAACTTTAAAGTGATGGGAAATAGATATAAGACAGATGTCAGAGGTAGTTTCTTTACTCAGAGAGTAGTAAGGGTATGGAATGCTTTGCCTGCATCGGTGGTAGATTCGCCAAGTTTACGTGCATTTAAGTCGTCATTGGACAGGCAAATGGGCGAACATGGAATAGTGTAGGTGGGATGAGCTTCAGATTAGTATGACAGGGCGGCACAACATCGAGGGCTGAAGGGCCTGTACTGCGCTGTAATGTTCTATGTTCTATGTTCATCTGCCTTCCCTGTTAGGCCCCTTGCATTGAAATAAATGCAGTTTAATTTATTAGTCCTACCTTGTCCCTGCCTGCCCTGACTGTTTGACTCACTTCTGTTCTCAACTGTACCAGTCTCAGATTGATCTCTTTCCTCACTATCTCCCTGGGTCCCACCCCCCCCCCCCCCCCCCCCCCCACCTTACTAGTTTAAACCGTCCTGAGCAGTTCTAGTAAATTTCCCTGCCAGTATATTAGTCCCCTTCCAATTTAGGTGCAATCCGTCCTTCTTGTACAGGTCACTTGTACCCTAAAAGAGATTCCAATGATCCAAAAATGTGAATCCTTCTCCCATACACCAGCTCCTCAGCCATGCATTCATCTGCTCTATCCTCCTATTGCTACCCTCACTAGCTCACAGCACCAGGAGTAATCCAGATAATACTACTCTCGAGGACCTCCTTTTTAAATTCCTGCCTCTGTATATTCTCCCTTCAGAATCTCATCCTTTTCCCTTCCCATATCATTGGTTCCAATGTATGCAATGACTTCCTGCTGGGCCCTCTCCCCCTTGAGAACAATCTGCACCCTCTCTGAGACATCATTGATCCTGGCACCAGGAAGATAACACACCATTCTGATTTTTTGCTGCTGGCCACAGAAATGTCTGTCTGTGCCTCAGACTAGAGAGTCATCTAATACAATTAATCTCTTGGAACCCGACGTACCCCTCATTGCATTAGAGCCAGTCTCGATACCAGAAACGTGGCTGTTCGTGCTACATTACCCAAGAATCATACTTGTTTGAAATGGGGATTAGCCACAGAAGACTCCTGCACTACCTGCCTACCTCTCTTACCTTTCCTGGAGTTAACCCATCCATGTGACTGTATCTGTGACTTTTCTCCCTTCCTATAACTGCCATCCATCACACCCCTTGCTCTTGTAAATTCCTCATTGCCTCTAACTGTTTCTCCAACCGATCTATTCGATCTGATAGGATTCACAACCAATGGCATTTATTGCAGATATCTGCAGTTCTGTTTTGGTTTAGCCCTGGGGATTTATTGCTTTTTAATCTCATCAATTTTCCAGCACCATTTTCCTGCAATACTGATTTCCTTCAGTTCCTCCATTTCACTGGACCCTGTATTCCCCAACATTTTTGGGACATTATTTGTGTTCACCTTTGTGAAGATGGAGTCAAAATATGTATTGGTCTGACACCTCTTTACTTCTCATTATGACTTTCCCTGTTCTGATTGAAAGGGACATGCATTTGTCTTCACTCATCTTTTTTTCCTTTACACACCTATCGAAGCCTTTACAATCAGTTGTATGTTCCCCACAGGCTTTCCCTCATACTCTATTTTCTTTCTTCTTAGCCAATCTTTTTGTCCTTGTTTGCTGTTCCCAAATCTTCAGTCTGCTGCTTTTTATGACTAATGTATACTGTCCCTAATTTCCTCTGTTAGCCATGGACAGGTCACCTATCCTGTTTTATTTTTGTGCCGAACAGAAATAAACAACTGTTGCAGTTATTCCATCTTTAAATGTTCACCATTGCCATCCCTTTCAGTAACGTTCCCCCCAATAGTCAGTTTTTTATAATGTCATAACTCCATTGTTCATAACATAGATCGAAGCTAAGGGATGAATCGATTCTATGCCCCACTCATAGTGGACGACCTGAATAAGAGCCGGATTGAAATATTCAAGCATGCTCTGAAACAAAGCGCACAAATTTATGAGATTGCAAGATATTCAAGGAAAAGCAAATTGGAGTTGGACGAGATGCATATATTTAAATTGACTAATAGAAATATTAAAGAGAGGTGAGGAACATTTTTTTTCACTCAGAAGATGGTAGGGATCTGGCATTCAGCCTGGAAGGACAGTACAAGTAAACACCCTGGACTCATCCCAAAGTCTCCAGGTTTGCACTTCAGATGCTAGGCTGTAGATGGCTATCCATCGAATGTTAGATTAGGTTGGGTGATCATTTAGATTAGATTACATTACAGTGTGGAAACAGGCCCTTCGGCCCAATAAGTCCACACTGACCCACCGAAGCACAACCCACCCATACCCCTACATTTACCCCTTATCTAACACTACAGGCAATTTAGCATGGCCAATTTACCTGACCTGCACATCTTTGGACTGTGGGAGGAAACCGGAGCACCCGGAGGAAACCCACGCAGACACGGAGAGAACGTGCAAACTCCACACAGTCAGTCGCCTGAGGCGGGAATTGAACCCGGGTCTCTGGCGCTGTGAGGCAGCAGTGCTAACCACTGTGCCACCGTGCCGCCCAAACATGATGCTGATGCAAACATGATTTGATTTCTTTATTGTCATGTATTTTGTTGTATAGTGTCCCACTCTCTGGCATCATCTTAAAACACAGAAAAATAAACCAAAACAGTGAATATAAAGGCAGAAAATGAAGAAATAAAGAAAAAGTGTTCAACTTTACCGTCCTTCTGGTTAAGTGCTCTGCCATAGGCCTGGTGGCCAGGCATGAATCCCCTTAGCAGCACTGGAACACTGCGCCACCTTCCATTCTCCAACATTGTCTCCACTGACATACTCGCCTCTAGGGGTCCTCGATGGGCCTAGCTAATACAGAGGTAAAAACAATGACTGCAGATGCTGAAAACCAAATACTGGATTAGTGGTGCTGGAAGAGCACTGCAGTTCAGGCAGCATCCAACGAGAAGCCACTGATGCCACCAGGTACTGCAACAGCTCAAAGCCAACATAAGAACATAATACATAGGAGTGGAAGTAAGGCCATTCAGCCCATTGAGTCCACTCCACCATTTAATCATGGCTGATGGGCATTTCAACTCCACTTACCCGCACTCTCCCTGTAGCCCTTAATTCCTTACGAGATCAAGAATTTATCAATCTCTGCCTTGAAGACACCCTATGTCCTGGCCTCCACTGTGCTCTGTGGCAATGAATTCCACAGACCCACCATTCTATGGCTGAAGAAATGTCTCCTCATTTCCTTCTAAATTGACCCCCTCTAATTCTAAGGCTGTGCCATATGTTCTAGTCTGCCCGCCTAACAGAAACAACTTCCCAGAGTCTACCCTTTCTAAGCCATGCAATATCCTGTAAGTTTCTATTAGATCTCTCCTCAACCTTCTAAACTCTAATGAATACAATCCCAGGACCCTCAGCTGTTCATCATATGTTCAGCCTACCATTCCAGGGATCATCCGTGTGAATCTCTGCTGGACACGCTCCAGTGACTGTATGTCCTTCCTGAGGTGTGGGGCCCAAAATTGGACAGCATTCAAAATGGGGCCTAACCAGAGCTTTGTAAAGTCTCAGCAGCACGTCGCTGCTTTTATATTCTAACCCTCTTGAGGTAAATGACAACATTATATTCGCTTTCTTAATCATTGACTCAACCTGCAAGTTAACCTTTAGAGAATTTTGGACTAGCACTACCAGATCCCCTTGTGCTTCGGCTTTATGAATTTTCTCACCATTAAGAAAATAGTCTGTGCCTGTATTCGTTTTTCCAAAGTGCAAGATCTCGCATTTGCTCACGTTGAATTTCATCAGCCATTTCCTGCACCGCTCCCCTAAACTGTCCAAATCTTTCTGCAGCCTCTCCATCTCCTCAGTACTACCTGCCAGTCCACCTAACTTCGTATCATCGGCAAACTTTGCCAGAATGCTCCCAGTCCCTTCATCCTAATCATCGATATATAAAGTGAACAGCTGCGGCACAAACACGGAACCCTGCGGGACACCACTTGCCATTCCAAAAAAGATCCTTTTATCCCAACTCTCTGCTTTCTATCAGACAGCCAATCCTCAATCCATGCCAGTAGCTCACACCGAACACTATGGGCCCTCACCTTACTCAGCAGCGTCCCGTGAGGCACCTTATCAAAGGCCTTTTGGAAGTCTAGATAGATAACATCCACTGGGTTTCCCTGGTCTAACCTACTTGTTACCTCTTCAAAGAATTCTAATAGGTTTGTCAGACACAACCTCCTCTTACTAAATCCATACTGACTTGTTATAATCTGACCCTGCACTTCCAAGAATTTAGAAATCTCATCCTTAACGATGGATTCTAGAATTTTACCAATAACTGAGGTTAGGCTAATCGGCCTATAATTTTCCATCTTTTGTCCTGATCCTTTCTTGAACAAGGGGTTTACAACAGCAATTTTCCAATTACCTGGGACTTCCTCTGACTCCAAGTGACTTTTGAAAGATCACAATCAATGCCTCCGTTATTTCCTCAGATACCTCCCTCAGAACTCTAGGATGTAGCCCATCGGGGCCAGGAGACTTATCAATTTTTAGACCTTTTATCTTTTCTAGCACTTCCTCTTTTGTAACGGCTACCATACTTAACTCTGCCCTGACTCTCCTTAATTGTTGGGATATTACTCATGTCTTCCACTGTGAAGACTGATGCAAAGTAATTATTAAGTTCTTCAGCTATTTCCTTATCTCCCATCACTAGCCTTCCAGCATCAATTTGGAGTAGCCCAATGTCTACTTTTGTCTCTCTTTTGTTTCTTATGTATTTAAAGAAACTTTTTCTATTATTTTCATTATTACTGGCTAGCCTTCATAATTGATCCTCTCCTTCCTTACTTCTCTTTGTTATCCTCTTTTTGTTTTTGTAACCTTCCCAACCTTCTGATTTCCCAGTGCTCTTGGCCACTTTATAGGCTCTCTTTTTCTTTGATACATTTCCTGACTTCCTTTGTCAGCCATGGCTGTCTAAACCCACCCACTCCCCCCCCCCACCCCCCCCCTCCACCGTCCACCGTCCACCGGCCACCGTGTCCTCAATTACACCCAGAAACTCCTGCCATTGTTACTCTACTGTCTTCCCCTCTAGGCTCAGCTTCCAGTCGACTTTCGTCAGTTCCTCTCTCATGCCCCTGAAATTACCTTTATTTAACTGTAACACCATTACATCTGATTTTGCCTTCTCTCTTTCAAACTGCAGGCTGAACTCTTCCATATTATGATCACTGCTGAAAATGTGTTGCTGGAAAAGTGCAGCAGGTCAGGCAGCATCCAAGGAACAGGAGAATCGACGTTTCGGGCATCAGCCCTTCTTCAGGAATGATGCCCGAAACGTCGATTCTCCTGTTCCTTGGATGCTGCCTGACCTGCTGCGCTTTTCCAGCAACATATTTTCAGCTCTGATCTCCAGCATCTGCAGTCCCCACTTTCTCCTCATATTATGATCACTGCCTCCTAAGTGTTCCCTTACTTTCAGATCTTTTATGAAGTCTGGCTCATTACATTGCACTAAGTCCAGAATAGCCTGCTCCCTTCACAAGCTGTTCCAAAAAGCCATCCTGTAAGCATTCCATGAATTCCCTTTCTTTGGATCCACCAGCATCATTATTCACCCAGTCCACCTGCATATTGAAGTACCCCATGATCACCCTGACCTTGCCTTTCTGACATGCCCTATCTAGTTCCTGGTACATCTTGCGCCCCTGGACCAAGTAAATCAAGTAAAAGTAAGAGAAAAAAAAGAAAAAAAAAACAAGAAAAAAAGACAAGGACAAATGCAGACACAGCTGATGAGCCCTGAGCTCAGAAGCTCAGGAACTGCTTGAGACCAGTCAAACAGTGGCCGAGGTAGAGTGAGAGTAATTGAATGAAAATGTTTTTATTAAACATTTGACAGGTCTGGAGGAGAAAGTGTGCTTGTCATTGAACCCTGAGAAAGCTCTCTATTGTCAAAGCTGCCCTTCAGATACTGCCTGACCTGCTGTGCTTTTCCAGCGCCACACTTTTTGACTGACTGTCCAGCATCTGCAGTCCTCACTTTCTCCTCAGAAGCCCTGCTACCCGTTTACAAACAAGTGGCCTCTTTCGTTGCCATAAACCTACGGTTCTGTAATCCTTGGATGATGTGTTCAAGGGTAGGTTTTTTTGAGAAGATAGATGATAATGGCAAAATTAAGAGGGGACAGGAGCACCCAAAGAATCCAGTTAAAGGGTGCCATTGCCTGCTTTGACAATTGAGAGTTTTCTCGGGGTTCAGTGGCAGGAACACTTGCTCCTCCAGGCTTGTCAAATGTTTAATAAAATCTACTCTTGGCCACTGTTTGATTGATCTCTGACATCTGCAGTCCTCACTTTCTCCCACTGTTTGACTGGTCACAAGCAGTTCCTGGAAGATTGCATTGTTGTGCCTTTTCTGAAATTTGTGGTAAACAATTAAGCATGAATGTGAGAAGTGACCAGTTTGATCATGTGGTGCCTCATAAAGTCTTGGACTTTTAACCGGATTCTACATCTGATCATTGCTTCTCAGATTTTACCTCAGCAGAAGAAGCAAATATGTCTGTGAAAAATAGTTTGCAAGCCTGGGATTATGTTGTATTTGCAGCTATGCTTGTTATGTCTACTGCAATTGGGATTTACTTTGCTATAACGTCTAGAAGAATAAAGGGAAAATCTACAGAAGAATTCCTAATAGGGAACAGGTGGGTATGCATCCAGATGGTGTCAAATCCTTGTAGTTTGATGGAAAATTATGACTTGGGCATGAAATGTAATTTACATTCAAGTTTGTAATTCAAATTTTAACAACAGATCTATGCCAAGTCACCCTTGTCAGTGAGCAGGTATCATTATTGTTCAGGTGGGCCAAAAGAGACAAACTGAAAGTTGAGTGAAGGCAGAATTGGCAATAGCCATTCAGTGACTTTCCATTTAGACAGCTTTATGTGGATGTCAATGGCGAATACTTTAAACTTATCTCCAGAGACAAGTAGTCAATAAATTGGCATTTTCATACAACTCATGCAACAGAAAGAATTATCACTGCCAAGAGATAAAGTAAAAGTAGAGTAAGAATGATTTTAATGAAAATAATTGACCTATTTTTTCTTGTTTCAGACAAATTTCTGCATATCCGATTGCACTTTCCTTGGCTGCGAGCTTCTTATCTGCTATTACTGGTGAGTGAGTTCCATTGCACTCTGCAGAATTAGAAAATAATCAATATGTGTTAGAATTTGACTTCTATATATTCTTCTGGTGAAATGTTATTAAATGTAACACTACAAACTGGAACCAGTTTATGCACATTCTTTAACTGCATTAAAACTATGAATTGGTAGCCATTACCTATCAGAAGTTGTTTAAGTTTAAAAACTGTATATGGCACTATTCTTAGAAAATAAGACTTGACTGCTTAAAAATGTTAGATTATAAATAGTCAAAGTCTAGCAAATGGTTGAATGATTAACCGCTTAGCCTCTCAAAAGTGTTGAGAAATAAAAATTACCAATTCCCACCGTACAAAATAAGGGGTCAAAAGGGGGAAAGTTCAAAATAAGGGGTCAAAAGAAGAAAAGTTTGCCATCAATAACTCTGGTCTTATAGCTAGCATTCATATTATTGAACAGGATATCTGCACAAGCCATCAAATTGAATCTGTGAGAATCAATAGGCACACAGCTTCACACAGTTTGGCCTTGAAGCAGCCATTGTGTCTACACTGGCAACTGATATACAGAAATGCAGCAATAGCTTATTTGCACAATAACTGTCATAAAATTATCTTCTTCATGATAAATTATTTTTATTTGTGTTTGTTCCCTCCATACATTGCATTTTTCAGGTCACAGAACATAGCATTAACAGGTTGACCATGATGATGATTCAGAAGACTCCTTCATGCTATACCGCTGAGACATGCATTCATTGGGCATTATCACATGGTTGAAAAAATCCTGGAAAATTTGGCACTTTTAACATAACTAGAGACAAAATAACTGCAGATGCTGGAATTCTAGGTAGACAAGCAGGAGGCTGGAAGAACACAGCAAGCCAGGCAGCATCAGGAGGTGGAGAAGTCGATGTTAGAACATAGAACATAGAACAACACAGCACAGAACAGGCCCTTCAGCCCTCAATGTTGTGCCCACCTATGAACTATTCTCAGCTCGTCCCCTACACTATCCCATCACCATCCATGTGCTTATCTAAGGATTGTTTAAATCTCCCTAATGTGGCTGAGTTAACTACATTAGCAGGCAGGGCATTCCATGCCCTTACCACTCTCTGCATAAAGAACCTGCCTCTGAAATCTGTCTTAAATCTATCACCCCTCAATTTGCAGTTATGCCCCCTTGTACACACTGACGTCATCATCCGAAAAAAAAGACTTTCACTGTCTACCCTATCTAATCCTCTGATCATCTTGTATGTCTCTATCAAATCCTCTCTTAGCCTTCTTCTTGTCAATGAGAACAGACCCAAGTCTCCCAGCCTTTCCTCATAAGACCTTCCCTCCAGACCAGGCACCATCCTGGTAAATCTCCTCTGCAACTTTTCCAATGCTTCCACATCCTTTCTGTAATGGGGTGACCAGAACTGTACACAATATTTCAAGTGTGTTCACACCAGCGTTTTGTACAGTTGCAGCATGATATTGTGGCTCCGGAACTCAATCCCTCTATGAATGAAACCGAACACACCGTATCCCTTCTTAACAGCACTATCCACCTGAGTGGCAACTTTCAAGGATCTATGTACATGGACTCCAAGATCCCTCTGCACACCCACACTACCAAGAATCTTTCCATTTGACCCAGTACTCTGCCTTCCTGTTATCCTTCCCAAAGTGCATCACCCCACATTTAGCTGCATTGAACTCCATTTGCCACCTCTCAGCCCAATTCTGCAGTTTATCCAAGTCGCCCTGCAACCTGTAACATTCTTCCACACTGTCCACTACTCCACCGACTTTAGTGCCATCTGCAAATTTACTAATCCATCTACCTATGCCTGCATCTAAGTCATTTATAAAAATGACAAACAGCGGTAGTCCTAAAACAGACCCTTGCGGCACACAACTAGTAACCGGACTCCAAGCTGAATATTTTCCATCAACTGCCACTCGCTGCCTTCTTTCAGAAAGCCAGTTTCTAATCCAAACTGCTGAATCACCCTCAATCCCATGCCTCTGCATTTTCTCCAACAGCCTACCATGTGGAACCTTATCAAAGGTTTTACTGAAGTCCATGTATACCATGACAACTGCCCTACCCTCATCTACATGCTTGGTCACCTACTCAAAAAACTCAATGAGGTTTGTGAGACATGACCTGCACTTGACGAAACCATGTTGACTATCTGAAATCAAATTGTTGCTTGCTCGATGATTATATAAATCTTACCTCTTATAATCCTTTCCAAAACCTTTCCTACAATAGAAGTAAGGCTCACTGGTCTACAATTACCTGGGTCATCTCTACTGCCCTTCTTGAACAAGGGCACAACATTTGCAATCCTCTAGTCCTCTAGTACCAAACCTGTCGACAACGATGATTCAAATATCTCTGCTCTGCTATCTCCTCCCTAGCTTCCCAGAGAATCCTCGAATAAATCCCATCCAACCCAGGGGACTTGTCTACTTTCACTCCTTCTAGAATTGATAATACTTGTGAGTAACTAACCTCAATCCTTTCTAGTCTATTATCTCGAACCTCATTCTTCTCCTCTACAATATTCTCATTTTCCTGAGTGAAAACTGATGAGAAATGTTCGGATGTAACCCTTCTACAGTCCTGATGCTGCCTGGCTTGCTGAGTTCTTCCAACCTCCTGCTTGTCTATTTTTAACATAACAGTAAATGAACTTTGCAATAGATATATTTCCAATTTATCACATTAGTAAGTTGCAAAGGTGCAGGATATAGCAGAAGGTGGCACACAATATTGCAAGCTACTGTAGGTAACTTCCCTAATAGGAAAGGGTACACTCATGGACTCTCTGTGCTGTGCATAATCAAATATAAAGAACTTTCACATGATGGCTGGATTTACAGAAGGTTACATGATGTAAAGTACATTAACACTCAAACTATAATATAGTGTACCATTTGCCTGAACAATAGAGATTGTTGAGATTTGTTATATTTTGGAAGAAATATAAAATCCCAAAGTCTGAAATGTTTTGAAGGGGAATGGCCATATTGGTGAATAGGGCAATCATTAACTAAATGAGCAAGCTAACAAATGTTATTAAACAGCAAAATATTAATCCCTAACATACAATTAATTAACATAGCATATGATACAGTTGTTCAATGCACCAGTTTCAAAGGATAGCCATATTGGACCCAAAACATTAATTATTTCTCTTTCTGCAGATGTTGACAGACCTACTGAGTCTCTCCAGCATTTTTTATTATTGTTCGACACATGTCAATCTGTCTCAAGACATCTACAGTCTTCCGTTCTTGTTCCTTGAGGCTGGTGCTTTAGTATCTTAAGTAATGCATTCATACTAACTCCTCTGCAGTTTTAAGATTTCAACTTTAATTTCCTAGCTCATTTTAGTTGCTAAAGTTCATAGCCCCCCATAATGCTCAAACTGTGCTGTGTACACGTCCTGCTGAGCAGTTGCTCTTTTGCTCTTTATTTCTCTCCTAATAGTTACATAACCATTCTCTGTCTCTATAATTCACACTTTCCCTTTCTACCTCTAACTTGTCCCCCGTTAACACTTACCTAAGCTCCCATTACCAACTGTCTCTACGTCTCCTGAACCAACTTTCTATTTACTGATCCTATCAACTTTCTTCCAATCGCACTGCCATGTGGACGAACATTTCAACTCCCCCTCCCACTCTGCTGAGGAAATGAAGGTCCTGGGCCTCCTCTGTCACCCCTCCCTCACCACCCAACATCTCATCTTCCACCCGAGACACTTCAACCCCAGGGCATCAATGTGAACTTCACTAGTTTCCTCATTTCCCATCCCCCCACCTTACCCCAGTTCCAACCTTCCAGCTCAGCACCGCCCTCATGACCTGTCCCATCTGTCTATCTTCCTTCCCACCTATCCGCTCACCCTCCTTTCCGATCTATCACCTTTATCCCCACCACCATCCACCTATTGCACTTTCAGCTACCTTCCCACAGCCCCACCCTCTCCCATTTATCTCTCTACCCCTGAGGCTCCCAGCCTCATTCCTGATGAAGGGCTTTTGTCTGAAACGTCGATTCTCCTGCTCCTCAGATGCTGTCTGACCTGCTGTGCTTTTCCAGCATCACACACTCTCGACTCTGATCTCCAGCATCTGCAGTCCTCACTTTCTCCTAGTCAATTTTCTTCCAGCAAAGCACTTTAATAAGTGCTCTCCTGACAAGTTTTAGCTTTGCCAGTTAAAGTAAGAGTTCCGTTAATGTGCTCTTTTCATAATGTTCAAAGGTAATTCTGCTACATTTACAACCAGCTCTATTCCCTTGAGCCCATGGAACTAACAGCTTCTGATTAATATTTACAATTATTGTCTAACTGGAAACATGTTTAAAATCAGACAACAGCAGGTTATAGTCCAACAGGTTTATTTGGAAACACTAGCTTTCTAAGTGCTGCTTCTTCATCAGATGGTTCATCAAACACCTGGTGAAGGAGCAGCGCTTTGAAAGCTAATGCTTCCAATTAAACCTGCTGGACTATAACCTGGTGTTGTGTGATTTTTAACTTTGTACACCCCAGTCCCAACACCGGCATCTCCAAATCATGGAAACATGTTACTAGCCTTCCTCACAATTTTGAAACTTGACCACTGCCTTGAATCAATTAGCCAAAGTTTGTTCTATCTGCAGTTTGTACCTGACAAATGATGTCCAAGAACACTAAGTGCCCTGGTTATTTCTTGACCATAAAGTCAATATTCTTCTGACATCCAGATTACTGAATCTGGCCTTAAAGAGAGGTAATTTAGTTCTTTTCTTATAATAAATTTACATCCAGTACAGTTTGCCTAATTTAACCTCCATTAACTATACAAAAATATATGACAGCGACGTGAGCTCTAATAACTCCTCACCTCAGGGCTGAAAGAAACATTACACTTGTCATCAAACACATTACAAAGTTACATCCTTAAGAGTGGCTTTGCTTTTACAAAGCCTTGAGTCTTGAAGTCTTCATATTAACTGGGAGAGACCAACATGCAGTAATTAGACTTTTACAGTTTATATGAACCAATTTGGAAGTTTCTTATGTTCCCTTGTTTCCTGTGAAAACCTTATAAGATTCTTGGAATGGACCCACCCATTTAACATTGAAAGTATTTTCTCTCTTACTCTAATTTATGGCTATTACTATATTTTCAATTTGGTACTTAAAAGACTAAATTTTTAATCAAAATACTCTTTAGCCTGCCCAATATTTCTTGGAAAAAATTAGTTAACTGACTGCACATTTGTTCCAATCATTTAGAGTACCTAATTGATATGTATGTTCTATCAGTCAGTTTTAAATGACTGAGACCCCTCTTATTAGCTTTCCAGTCATAACTTGATAAGGTAACCGTCCTGTAGTTTTGGGAAGAATAACAGGAAGGCAGAGTACTGGGTCAATGGAAAGATTCCTGGTAGTGTGGATGTGCACAGGGATCTTGGAGTCGATGTACATAGATCCCTGAAAGTTGCCACCCAGATTGGTCATGCTGTAAAGAAGGTGTGTTAGATTTTATTGGTAGAGGGATTGAGTTCCAGAATCGTAATGTCATGCTGCAGCTATACAAAATGCTAGTGTGGCTGTACTTGGAATATTATGTACAGTTCTGGTTGCCCCATTACAGAAAGGACGTGGAATCATTGGAAAAGGTGCAGAGGAGATTTACCAGGATGTTGCCTGATCTGGAGGGAAGGTCTTATGTGGAAAGGTTGAAAGATTTGGGTCTGTTTTTATTGGAAAGAAGAAGGCTAAGAGGGGATTTGATAGATAATTCGAGGACTAGATAGGGTATATAGTGAAAGACTTTTTCCTAAGATGATTATGTCAATGTGTACAAGGGGCATAACTACAAATTGAGGAACAAAAAATTTAAGACAGATGTCAGAGGCAGGTTCTTTACTCAGAGATTGGTAAGGGCATGGAATGCCCTGCCTACCAATGTAGTTAACTCAGTCACATTAGGGAGATTTAAACAATCCTTGGATAAGCACATGGATGATTTTGGGATAGCGTAGGGGGACGGGCTGAGATTAGTTCACAGGTCAGTGCAACAATGAGGGCCGAAGGGCCTGCTCTGCGCTGTATTGTTCTATGTTCTACATTCTGTGAGGCATGGATTTGATTGCCATCAAACAACAAGGTAGATAGTTAATCCACTGCATTGGGTTAGCTACATATAACTTCCAACCATCTTTAACCTTCTGGGATCTTTGAATGTGATACTAGAAGACTGTGCATGATGAGGTAAGTGCAACCTGTCTCAAACTTCTCATCAACTCTTGTAGCTTAGGAACGACTTCATCTGTAAAGTGAAATCCAGGGTCACTGTCAAACTTGCATGGGAAGTTCCATCTACAAAATATTTCATTTAACAGTATTCAATGGACAAGGAATGCCTAGATAACTTAATAAACTGGTCAACAACCATATGTGCAAATATAAAATTTCCTTGTCATGTTGGAAGTGGGCCAATTAGATCAACATGAAGCTGAGTCGAAGAACCCTGTGATTCTGCCTGATCATTAAGGAAAACCTTATTACAATGTGTCAAAAGTTTCCTGAGGTTTACATTCTCCTTTGTCTTAGGCGACATGTATTAGCTGCAACCTTCTCTAAATCAGTCTCAGCAGAATAATGACCACAATTACGTTGGATGTGAGTGAATCAAGAGCAAAGGTTAATCTCCTGATGCAGGTGGATCACACGCCAATGGACTCTGATCTGGCTTTTGCCTGTACATTAACAGACATTAATCTGCAGAGGAAAGAAAGGTTTCATAAAGTCATAAAGTAAATGCAGACAAAGGTTGACTTTGTTCACGCCAGTAAATAACTGTTGGACATGAGTTGTACATGTACTAAAGAGATGTCAAATCTATTACAGGCCCAACTGCTGAAACAGGAGTTACTGCATCTTCTACCTTCGATTGAGTACTAATTACCAGACTCTAACTTTAGCAATAGTTCCCCACATATGGCTGCTTCCTTACCTGTTAAGAAACAATTAAGATGCAGTTTACGGACAATAGATTTACCATCTAAAGAAGAAGAAAATCTTTTGATCTAAAGAGTTCAATATTAATAACATAATCAGTATTGATTCATGGCTTTCCCTGCATTTATTTTTCTTAACTGTAATGCATTATGTCATCAATACTGCAAATGTAGAAGGGTCTTGGAGACACTTGAAACTGAGGATAGGTCAGGCAGTAAAATTATGTATAAAGTCTATGGGGGAGTTCCTTTGACATGATGTGATGAACTATCAATGTAAACATCAGGAGCTTCTTCAATGAGAACTTGAAGAAACTAGGTGCTGTTCAACATCCATCAATGACAACGGCCAGTTGTGAAGA
The DNA here is from genome assembly GCF_047496795.1 of Chiloscyllium punctatum. NCBI lineage: Eukaryota > Metazoa > Chordata > Chondrichthyes > Orectolobiformes > Hemiscylliidae > Chiloscyllium > Chiloscyllium punctatum. The sequence continues at coordinate 61,954,870 of NC_092777.1, read as the reverse complement.
TGACTCTCATGGACTGAAGAAGAGTAGTACATATGAAGTCACTGCTAAATCTCTGAAATAATTCTCGTGTCTGTTCACTTTGTCTTGCTGATGATGCTGGTTTTATTAAGGGGTAAAAGATGAATGAAGAATGGTCTTCTCTAGACCTGTAATATATGTCAAATACATTCCCTAAGAAATAGCTAAAAATACCATTGACAAAACAAGTAAGACCCCATTCCCCCTATGGGATGCAAAAGACATAAGCTGCTGAATGCCTGTAGCCAGTGTGGTCTTATCCTAAATCAGCTATTGTACTGTTTTACATAGAATCCAGTTCCATATACTGCTACTTTTAAATTTTCTGTTGTATTGTTGTGCTCTGCTGTCCATGAAGACAATTCCAGGATTCCATTGCCTTTATGAACCCTACAGAGAGATTTGACCATCTCTGCAAAACCTGGTATAAAGCTGCATTGATAGTTCTCCAGAAACGAGCAGTGTAGATTTGAGCAATTCTAAGCAATTTAAAATCAGTTAAATCAAATTAAACTAAATTAAATTAAACTGGATTGAAAGGTGCCAGCCCCTTAAAGGGACACTGTAACAAAAATCAAGTGTTCAAAATTTGAAGTAACAGAGTTCAAATTAAACTATTGTTTTGTAGGTTAGTAATGCACTCAAGCCCCTGTAGTCCCCATCAGCCGTGCATGCAAGTATGTGCCAATAGTGATAATCGCTGAGGAATTACTATCTTGGTCTGTCAGACCATGTGGTCGTTTCCATTCCCTTAGGAAACCGATTTTTTCCTACAACGGTTGAACCTACTTGGGGTCAACTATCAAACCTGTCTTTAACAATGAAGGTAACAACTAGGTTAATCATTTAGGATGTTCCATCATCTGTTATAGTATGTAGGAGTTAATCGTCCACATATTGCAGCAAGCATTTGGCTGTGAAAGCACTCTCAAGATTCTGCCATTCTCTAATGAAAAATAGTGGGTGCAATAGGAATCCCCTGTGAGATCACCATCAAGGTGAAGCTACAAACATTAAAGATGAATGCAAATCTGAATTGATCTCTTTTTGCTAATGAACACTCCAAGATTAATTTCCAAAATCTAATGTCAAAACAATTTTAGCTCTTGCTGAAATTACAGGAAGCATTATGAGTATCTCTTGAACAAAGGTGAGTGTCCGATGGTTACCTAAGTTAACCCCCATCATTAACTGTCAATTTCCAAGAACTGTCTGGCTTTCCCACGACTCATATGAGTGGATTAATCACACAGACTGCCTGTCTTAACACACCTTGCATATGGCAATAAGCTCTGGAGTGACTCTGACATTAAAAATACTAGGAATCAGATACTACTTAGGAGAAGACTGAATGATCATTTTATTTATTGTCACATACATTTGTTACATGTATTTATTCCAGATATAGTGAAAAGTGTTGTACAATATCACCCTTCTCTGATGCCATCATAAAATACAGAAATAAACCAGACACAGAATATAATGGTAGAAAAATAAAGAAATGAAGTTAAAAAGTTCAACATGGGGGATCCAAGATGGCGGCGATCTGAGAGGTCTGTTGTGCTGGGCTCTGCACCATAACTCAAGTAAAGTGGTGCTTTTACCATACCCCCACCACCTCAGAAGCCAACTATAAGAAAATTTGGGAAAATAAACTGAAACAAAACCCCTAGAGCCTTTTAAATAGTGATCCTAAGATTTTGGGAAGAAGATGAAGACGAACAAAGGAAAGGGAGTGTGAGGATTGCAGCAAACAGGGCACTCCCCTACAGTGCCGGGCACACTCACGGCCGCACCCCCAACTCCTGCGGTGGCACCTTGGAACCCATTGAAGCAACTGAACTTATAACTCCAAGAGAAAATCGACTCAGCGCTTGAACCGATCTCTGCCATGCTAAAAAAGCATGAACAGTAGATCCAAATGCTTGATTCAAAAGACCACTGCATCAGATACCACAGTGGAGAATGCAGAGGGGAGGATCTGAATGCTGGAAAACCACGTACAGGCCCTGCTAGACCAGTTCAACAGATGAACTTACAGATAGTCGGGCTCCCAGAATGGGAAGAAGGTGAGAACCTGCTCAAGCTCCCGCAGTTTCTAGGGCTGGAGATCGAGTCAGGCCAGGTGTGTGTGGAGTGGGCCCACTGTATCGCGATGCACAGGTCCGGGTCAGATCAGCGCCCCTGCCCGGTCCTAGCACAATTCCAGTGTTACAACAAGGAGCAAATGATAACAGAAGCCTCCTGAAGGCTGGGAAAAGACTCACAGGCCCTGGTGTACAAGGGGTCAAAAATGACATTTTTTTCAAGACATCTTTGGGATTGTCATCAAGAAGAGGAAATCTTTTGATGAGGTCAGGAAGAGGCTGAATATCCATTACTCTGTGAGGTACCGGGCAGTACTGCACTTCCACCATGGAGGGTCTGTTTACAACTTTGACTCAGCAGAGAAAGAAAGGGATTTCCTAGAAATAGATGGTCTGGGTCAGAAAAAAACTATAAACAATGGTAAATCCTTTGCTGTCTTGGTTTTTCGTTTATATACTTGGCATTGCTTGGATGTAAAATTCCTGGTTTTTACCAATTTCTGTTATCCCTTTGTTTCCAGTAGGTATGGAGTGATTATCTCTTTAATTAAAGAAAAATGGGGTTGATGAATGGAGGGGATGGGTTGGGCGACCATTTTTAATTCTCTCGTGTGTAAATAATAGGTTTTCTTTGTCTCTGTACTGTTTGGGTTTGGGGCACGGCTTTAGTAGGAAGGAATGATGATGGTAATGCCCCCTATGGGTGAGGAGGAAATCTCCAGTTATTTGTTCTTTGTATGTTTGTTTGTTTAATTTAAGAGGAGTGGTTAGTTTTTTTTTAGTTTTTGTAGTATCTGTAGCAGTAGTTTTTAGAACCCTTTTTTTTTCCACTTGGTGCACCATGAGTAGGCTTCTTCCCCTTTGAGGGCCACGGGCTGCTTTGGACGGTTATGGATAGTGGTTCATTCAGAAGGTGCACCTGGAACATAAAGGGGAGTCATGCCCCGATCTAAAGAAAGAAGGTGCTCTCAAACCTTAGAAAGGAGAGGGTTGACATCACCCTGCTACAAGAAACCAGTTGAGTGACAAGGAACATCTGAAATTATAGCAGGGAGGGGTTGGTAGGATATTCTTTTTCTCTTTCAATTCTAAAAGCAGCGGAGTGGCCAAACTAGTATAGAGAAACCTCCCATTTCAGACCAACTTAAGGATGAACATGGGCGGTTCATCATCTTCAAGGCATTAATACACAGGAAAGGGTATGGCATTCTGAATGTCTATTGCCACCCCCCCCCCCCCCCACCCCGTGCACCCCCTTAACTTCTTAAAAGACGCATTCTCCAAACTGATGGCTCATGGGGTGCGCTGTACGATTAAAGGAGGAGACTTTAACTGTCTCACAGACCCCGAGATGGGCAGGATGCCAAGGAGTCTCTCGGGTATCTCCTCACAATCCAGACGGTTGGTGGATGTGTGGAGATGTCTCCACCCTAATGGTAGGGATTTCATCTTTTACTCCAACCTGCAGAAGTGTCACATGAGAATTGATATGTTCGTTGTTCCATTGATCTGTCTGGATTCAGTGTTATCCTGCAGGGTTGGGAATATAGCTATTTCGCACCAGGCAGCAGTGTACTTGGATGTTAAGATCAGAGGTAGTGGAATAGATACGCAGCACTGGCACATGGATCCATTTCTTTTGAGGGACATCTAACTGACAAGGGAGTTTAGGACCTTCTGGCACATTAACCTGGGTACAGCCAGTAACCCATCAATGCTTTGGGACATCACAAAAGCTTATTTAAGGGGCTTAATTATTTCAAACTCAGCAACCAGGAAGAGCAGAGAGGAGAATAACAATGTATGCTAGAGGCCCAGCTGAAGGCAGTTGAATCGGCAGATTATGATAGACCGATTGTAGCTAAGCTCCAGTAGGTCACAGCTATCAGGGCTTCTCTGAATTCAGCACTTACCCAGGCGGTAAAGAGAGAGGTCTCCTTTGCGAAGCAGAGGTTATTTGAATATGGTGATACGCCAGGTAGATACCTAGCATATTTGGGCAGGAAGACAAGTACCCCACAGTCAATTGTGTCCATTAAGGAGAGAACTGGTATTATCACTCGTGAGTCTAAAACGATTAATGCAATATTCAGGAAATTTTATGCAGTTATACTGATAGGAGGGTTGTGAGGATGGAATAGCGAGGTGCAATCCTTTCTTGAGTATCTAGACCTCCCAGGTATAAATGTATCGCAAGCCTCCCTTAACAATACAAGAGATACAAGAGGTGGTAAGGCAACTCCAAAGTGGCAAAGTACTTGGCTCAGACAGTTACCGAGTGAGATCTACAAGGGGTTCATAAACATGTTGACCAAGCCAATACTGGGTATGTACAACCACCCATACAATCAGGACTGCCTTCTGCTCTCTCTTAAGGAGGCCAATATCTCCTCAATATCTGAGGGAAAGATCCTGAGGACTGTGCCTTGTAAAGACCTATCTCACTGCTGAATGTGGATTTTAAAACCCTGTCCAAAATGCTAGCTCTGAGATTGGAGAAGGTGCTGCCCACTTTCATAAAGGAAGATCAGATAGGTTCTATTAAGAGTCACAGCTCTTCCAATAATATCAGGAGCGTGTTGAATATAGTATTGGTAAGTCAGGAGAGGTCACTTCTGGGCTTGATGGTCTCCTTGGACGCAGAAAAGATGTTTGACTGGGTGGAGTGACCTTATCTTTTTGGTGTCCTAGAATGTTTTGGCCTTGGGAGGGCTTTTGCTAGGTGGGTGGCAGTCCTGTATAATGACCCCATGGGGGCGTGGGCCTTACAAATGGTGTAAAATCAGATAGCTTTAGCTGCTGCTATTCATCTTAGTAGTCAAACCGCTGGCAGAGGCTATTCAGAAGGACTCAAAAATAGTTGCCCCAAAGGTAGGAATGGGAGAGCATAAAATCACACTCTACCCTGATGATGTTCTTCACTTTTTGGCTAACCCAGAAAAGTCTGTACCCCAGTTAATTTATTCAGCATTTTCTCATGGTATAACATTAATTTTGCAAAATCGGAAGCCATGCCTGTGGAGGCCTTGGCAGAAATGTCTGATCTGCAGGAAGGAACACAATTCCCTTTCCGGTGGTCACAAAAAGGATATCTTTCTTTGGGTATTTTTGTTACCCCTGCTTTCCACCAGCTGTACAGTGTTAACTTTGTGCACTTGTTTGAAAGGATAAGACAGGATTGGCAGTATTGGGAGGGGTTACCAACATCATAGTTAGGCCGAATAGCCCTGATTAAAATGAATGTTCTTCCTCAGCTACTGTACGCCGTGAGAATGCTCCTGTTGCTGTTGTCCAGACAAGTGCTGCAGAGGCTCAATGGCTGGCTTGGGTCTTTCATTTGGTGTCGTAGGTGCCCTCTTATTAAATTCACCAAGTTGCAACTCCCACAGAGTAGGGGGGGATGTGGGTAGATCTCTTAGACTTTAAGCCATACCAATAAGCACCTTAATGTGAGTGACTGGGTGTGAAAGGATCCAAGGTCAATATGGCTTGGCATCAAGGCCTCCCAGGCAAAGTGTCTCCTCCTCAATTTGTTGTTTATCGATAGAAGCCCTTTAGACACACATGCTTCTTCTCCACTAAGTTCCTTTAATTGAATGTGGTTACTGTGAAACTTAAACATTTGCCCCTTTCAGCTGTAGGTCATGAGAGATGGCTGATGGTAATGGTAGAACTAGTACCAACAATTATAATTTGTATTTGATTCCCTGGTCATTTAACCAAAACCCATGTTCACTAGTTCAAATTGCAAGGAACCTCATTTCCAACCATGCAACTTTGCTTTTAACCCTGTAACCTGCTGCTTCAAATCCGTTGAGGACTGTGTCATAACTGTACTCACATAGAAAACCTTGGCAATTATTAGTTTCTGAAACCTCTCACTTAAATCAAAAATGTTATTAGCAATTGATTCTCTTTCACTTCAGTTCTTTTATATTCAACTCTGGTTGTTGACCATGAAGTGTATACAGCAGGTCTCAGAGGTGGTTTCCACTTACATGATCTTGCTCCATTCTTGCCTTCTCAATCCCTCCATAGTCCCTTACTAAGTGTCTGTCTCTCCTGCAGCTATAACACAATATCTAATGTTACCTGAAAACACTGAGCCCCTCTCAACCCTCCACAATAGAGACTGGCTTTTTAAATATTGCTGCTTTAACCTGGTTCAATCTTTTATCATATCTTAAGCTTCTCAGTTGTAACCCATGGTGCTATGCTCCCAATTGTATTACCTGATGCCACCAGTAACTTTGACTTGATCTGCTTAAGAGCTTTCAAAAGGATCTTGGGCAAACCTTCCTGCCACTGTAGGGGGAACCCCATTTAACCTCTAAGCAATTACTCTCAGATGCTACCCTCATTGCAGTTTACAAGACCATTCCTTTCAATTAATGTCCATTTTCTCAAAACCTAAACCTCTAATCAACAACTCCATCAAGCACCTCATTTATTGTTCTTCAGTATATTTCAGGATAAGGTCGCATCCTAAGTCCACCAGCAACAATCCACAATCCCCCAAAAGATAATAACCTTTTTTTCTGCCTCATGCCACCATCCTCCTCATTGCTTCCTCACTAAGGTGGCAAAAGCCTCCCCACCCAATGGACCCAATTTGCTCAACCCCCAATTTACATCTGTGCCTTTTTATTGCTGCTGCCAGGACTGCTAGTGCTTCCAGCTAATCAGATTGGCAGGCAGTGCCAGAGGGTCGAATGCACTCCTGTTGAGGGTCCATGTCTCACTCTGCATCAACTGACCTGCCTGCAGTACATTAGGGCTGGGTGGTTGGCTTGTTCTGAGTTTGTTAACTGCCCAACACCTTTCCTCCTCATTCAGGTTGGGCCAAAGGACCTGTTTCCACACTGTAGGGAATCTAATCTAGTCTAATCAAATGGAGAGTAGTCCATTCCCTATTAAATGCTGCCCATTGAGCAGGTTGCCTAATTCTTTGCCTAATCATCTTCATTGATGACCTTCCCTCCACTATAAGAGATCAATAAGCCACCTCACCCTCCATCTGTTGGCAGCAGCATCAAAGTGCCTGTCTTTAGCCTGTTTGATTCCATGCCATATGAAATGGCCAAAATCTCTGGATACAACAACGACTGTTGGCCCTGACAGCATCTTGTCTGTAACACTGAAGAAACATGGTCCTAACCAGGCTGTTTTAGCAGAACTCAAGGACTGCCCAATGATCTGGAAAATTACTGAGATAGTGTTGTCCACTAAAAGCAGGACAAATACAATTTAATAGCCACCCTATTAATCTAATCTCATTAATCTCAAAGTTTTCGAAGGATTCATTGGTAATGCTATCAAGCAGGATGTACTCAGTAATCGCTATCCAAAGATGCTCAGTTTGGGTTCCACCAGGTCCACTTAGCTTCACGTCTCATGACAACCTTGATCTATCGTGAACAGAATAACAGAACTTCAGAGGTGACATGAAAATTACTGCCTTGGATGTCAAGGCCGCATTTGACTAAATGTGATATCAGAGAGGATCAGGAGGGACATTCTCACTGGTTGAACATATACCCAACACACAGGACAGACTTTGTGATAGGCCCAGAGCATTGCAACAGGGATACCCAGTCTCTCACTCCTGTTCAGCTTCATACCCTACCTTGCCTCCATCATAAGGTCAGAAGTCGAGAGTTTGCTGATAATTGCACCATTTGACTACTCAGATACTGAAACAGTCTGTAATTGTATGCAGCAAGACCCAGACAGTATTAAACTTAGCAGATAGTTGGAAAGTAATATTTGTGCTATGCAAATGCCAGGCAATAACTAGCTCCAACAGAGAGAATCATCCTTTCCTCGAGTTCAAAGGCATTACCATTACTGAATCCACTTGCTACTAGTAACTAGAAAATTAACAAGAGCAGACATAAAAATACTGTGGCAGAAAAAAGCAGACCAAAGACTAAGTTTTGCCATGAGTCAATCACCTCTTGTCTCTCAGGAACCATGTCATCATTTCCAGGCACTAACCAGGAGTCTGAGCAGATAATCTTGGTTTGCCTTGGTGGTTGCAGCTCCAACAGTACTCAAGAATCTCAAATCCTTCCAGGACAAAACTCTTCAGACTGACACCCAATCTCCCACTTTAAATTCAAGCCCTCCAGCACCAGGGCACAGTGCCACCAATCTATACCAGCTACAACATCCACTGCAACAACTCACCAAAACTCCTAAACCTGAAAGAACAAGAGCAGAAGATTCATCACAAGATCCTTTCCAAGTGACACACCATCCTGAGTTGGATCTATAATATCACAGTTCCCTAACTGTTGCTTGGTCAGAATTCCAAAATTCACATCCTGACAGCACAGTGGGTGTAAATTCAGCCCATGGACTACAGCAGATAAGAAGGCATCTCACCAATATCTTCTCAGAGTCAATTAGGAATGGGCAATAAATGCCGGTGATACTGATACCTTTGGAAAAAAGGTCTCATCACATCAGGCCTTCTTGGTTCTACATGACTATCCAAACATTCATAACATCAATTAATTTGAATTTGAATTGAATTTATTGTCACGTGTACCGAGGCACAGTGAAAAGCTTTGTCTTGTGAGCAATACAGGCAGATCACAGAGTTAAGTAGCATAGATAGTAAATAATAGGGAAACAGCGGCAAAAACAAAAACACAGGCACAGGCGATTGTTAAGAGTTTGTGAGTCCATTCAGTATTCTAACAACAGTAAGGTAGAAACTGTTTTGAAACCGGCTGGTACGTGTGTTCAGGCTTCTGTACCTTCTCCCTGATGGTAGAGGTTGTAGAAAAACATTGCCAGGGTGGGATGGATCTTTGAGAATGCTAGCGGCCTTTCCTTGACAGTGGGCCTGGTAGATGGATTCTATAGATGGGAGGTTGGCCTTTGTGATTGTCCGAGCTGAGTTCACCACTCTCTGTAACCATCTCCGATCTTGAATGGCACAGTTGCCATGCTAGGTCGTGATACATCCAGACAGAATGCTCTTGATGGCATACCTATAAAAGTTGGCAAGGATATTGGCCATTGTGCCAAATTTTCTGCCTGAGGAAGCAGAGACATTTAGATTACATTATATTACAGTGTGGAAACAGGCCCTTTGACCCAACAAGTCCACACCGACCCGCCAAAGCATAACGCACCCATACCCCTACATTTACCCCTTACTTAACACTACGGGCAATTTAGCATGGCCAATTCACCTGACCTGCACATTTTTGGACTATGGGAGGAAGCCGGAGCAACCCCACGCAGACACGGGGAGAACATGCAAACTCCACACTGAGGCGGGAATTGAACACGGGTCTCTGGCACTGTGAGACAGCAGTGCTAACCACTGTGCCACCATGCCGCTCATTGTTGGCCCTTTATAACCAGTGCGTCCAAATGAAGAGTCCAAGAAAGCTTGTTGTTGATGACCACTCCCAGGAGCTTGACATTCTCCACTCGTTCCACCTCTGTGCTGTTAATGTGTAGGGGGGGCATGAGTAACATCCTGCCGAAAGTCAATAGTGAGTTCCTTGGTTTTGCCGGAATTGAGAGCTAGGTTGTTCTCAGTGCACCATTTTTCCAGGTCTTTCACCTGCCGTCTGTAGTCTGTTTTGTCGCCATCTTAGATTCGACTGACTCTGGTGGTGTTATCAGCAAACTTGTAAATGACATTAGTCTGGTACTTGGCGACGCAGTCAAGAGTATACAGTGAGTACAGCAGGGGGCTGAGTACGCACCCCCGGGAGGGTTCCAGTGTTGAGTGTTAGTGACGATGAAATATTGTCCCCAGTCTTCACTGATTGTGGCCTGTGGGTCAGGAAACTGAGGATCCAGTTGCAGAGAGTGGGGCTTAGTCCGAGATCACTAAGTTTAGTAGTTAATCTCAAGGGAATAATAGACTGAACTGTCCATTAATAACTGTCCATCTGTAGCTCATTACTAATTTACCTGAAAAAAAACATGAACTAAATGCACATCCTAAATGAATTTAAGGTATACTACTTTATCTGCTGAATGTCTAAACCAAGGTTCGAGATCAGAGAAACCCAAGGGGTGTGTCTGACAACTTAGTGAAGCTAGCTGTCTGTGAAAAGCTGAAATTGTGCTTGTGAGTAGGTGATGGAATGCAGCTTCCATAATCTAGTGGTGTGCAGTACCACATGATCAGCCATGAAACAATATGCACCAGAGCAGCTTTTGATGCTGTTTTGAAATCACACCTTCTGTAGTGAAGAATTGAAATCATTTGTAAAGATTTAATGAGGTTTGATGAGTCACAGTATCACTGATGTCTATGGGGCAGAAGTTGCCAAAAACATTTGTGGAACCACCTGAACCCCCCCATATTATTTCCCCTCCTCTGTAAGGTATTCAACCACATTGTGTCTGCCACTCATGTTTACATCAGGTTAATTCTAAATGGATATTTGAATATAAGTTGTATACATAACTTTGTGTTGTAGTTTATGGTTATTGTTCAAAGCAGTGGAATCTTATGACTTTATTTACTTAGCACTTATTGTGAAGTCTGTGTGTGTCAAATTGTAAAATGGGGAAAGCATTGTGTGGTCCCTTTAAAAGATGGTGTTTATTTCTGTGCTGAGAGTTAAAATGGATGTCTGGCAGCAGTTTGAGTTCGCTAGTACACAGAGCACCCAAATTGTAATATTTTGTATCGAAAGACCAAGCAGCAGTTTTTATCAAGACAACAGCCTTTTTAAATGTAGCCAATCAATTTAAATGAGGCCATTAGTTACCAAAAAAATCTAAATTTAAATCTGATGGTTTTGACAACATAAGACCAATTCAATTGTAAAAATATTGATAGGGCATCAAGGTTATAAAAGAAGGGGACAGTTGAAAAATTGGCAGAGCTACCTACCTTCTGCTAAGAGATAACAGCTCTCAGCTCCTAGAGAAAGTACCATCTATTTACCACAGTACCATGGCACTCCATCTAAATTCCTGATGGAAGGATCTACAGAGAAAACTTTCCTGAGAGAAGAATCAGTGGAAAAGTCACAGAAAGTTCTGGAAGACATGTAATCTAGCTGTAATTTTGAGAGGCTAAATTCTATTGTTTTGTTATATAAGTGGATTTGTATTTAGTTGAACAGCATACCATTAGAATTTTGCATTATTTGGGAATAGTTAGCAGTTAGAGGGGAATTGTTGAGTCTGTTAATAGTTTAGTTAATTTGGTGACTGTTAGAGTTAGATAAAATAAATTGTTACTTGTGGATTGTAAAGTGAGCATCAGGGATTTCTTTTACTTAACCACTAGATGTTGCTGAAAAAATAGATTATGCCCCTTCCCACACCCCTTTTAGCAGATTATAGGGTGAGGCACACCCTGTTCGGTGATTCGATTGTGGTTCTCAGAGGGGCATCAGCCTCTGCCTTATAACAGTAAAAACTAGGATCTCAATATTTGTCAATGCTTAAAACATGGTTACTAGTCCATCACCATGTTGTAACTTAATTTTGGCTGTTTGGTCTGGGATTATAACACAGTCAATGGGTGCAGACATTCAGTAAAATAAACTGTTCACTTAAAAGGTTTGCTGTAGCAATGTTAAGGTACACTAAGGTGTCAATAGTTGCATTTTGGAAACTTAAATTCCCTAAACTTTTACTCTCTGTTAGTACTTTTGGTTACATCCCCCTAGATCTGGCATGTGAATTCATGCCGGCTGTGTTTACATAATTGCTTCTGCCCGTGAAGTCATGTTCATATTAAATAAATATATAATAGTGTACTAGGATTTTCGAAATGTTTAGTAGGAACTTCTGTAAATGTATTCTTCTACCCATTGAAGCTCTTTATTTCTATCATTTCTAATTGTTGTTACAGTGGTTGGAGGTCCTGCAGAGGTGTACCTATATGGGATAATGGTTCTGCTGTACAATGTTGCTGCCTTCTTTACAACGATAGTCACTTGCCTGATCTACATTCCTCTCTTCTACAGATTAAACATAATTAGCACATATGAGGTAATTTATTTTTCAGTTCCTCTCATCGTATTTCTCTGTTGTCACTTACTTTCTTTCTATAGCGATCATTTTTCATCTAACTTTTCCCACTATGAAAATTGTACAGCTGTGTTAACCTACATTTGACTGGGTTATTTTTCACAATCAGCATATTTACACTGAGTAAAACTAATGCTTGTTAAATATAGTATGATTTTGAAGAGAATAATAAACTAATGTAAAAAGCACCAAATCTTTTCCCTAGTGATGCATCCTTCTTTTATGTTTTAAGCTTTTTATCATCATTCAATCCTCAGATCTATTGATATAGAGGGTGGTCAATAGAACCAACGGACACAGATTAAAACTCAGGGGTCTTGCATTTAAAACAGAAATGAAGAGGATTTTTTTTCTCTCAAAAATGTTATGAGTCTTTGGAACTTACTGGCTGAGAGCACAGTAAAGGCAGGGTTATGGATTATTTTAAGGCAGAAATAGATTCTTGACTTCCAAGAGAGTCAAAGGTTTGGGGTTAGATGGGAAAATGAAGTTGAGGTAACAATTGGATCAACAATGATCCAATGGCAGAGCAGATCAAGGGACTAGAGGATCTACTCCTGCTCCTGTCCAATGCTATAATTTAGAAACTCTGTATATTTTTTGAGAATGATTTCTGTGTTGAGACTAAGAAAAAATTAACATCTGACTTTATTATAAGTTTATTTTTGTTACCTTTCCAAGCTGTCTACACTGGGACTGTAGTTTGGGGCAGGATATCCTTACCAACCTTGGATGTGTAAGCTAAGGAAGTCAATGGCCTTGTAGTATTTCCATTGGAGTGTTAATCCAGTGACCCAGGCAATGTTCTGGAGTCCCAAGTTTGAATCTCACTACGGCAGATAGTAGAATTTGAATTCGATACAAAAAAATCTGGAACTAAAAGTCTAATGGTGACCATGAATCAATTGTTGGAAAAACCCATCTGGTTCTGTAATGTCCTTTAGGGAAGGAAGCTGCCATCCTTACCTCGTCTGCCTACATGTGACTCCAAATCCACAGCAATGTAGTTAACTCTTAAACTGCCCTCTGGGTGATTAGGGATGGGCCATAAATGCTAGCCTAGCGACACCTTTGTCATTTGAATATATATATATAAAAAATGCATGTTCATTATACATTACAATCTTTCACCCATCTGTAAACCAACTATTCAGTAATCTTTGTGGATACTTTATCATGACTTTCATTGTCAGATGATTACTGTCTTCAATTGAGAGTGCAAATTTATGCATTTGATATTTCATATAACAAGGTGTCCCATTTGGCACCGAATCCCCATTATGAGAAGGCAATGGCCTAGTGGTATTATCACTAGACTATTAATCCAGAGACCCTGGTATTATTTTGGGGACCCAGCTTCCAAAGCTGCCATGGCACATTGTGGATTAAGAGTAGCTGGAATTAACAGTCAATGATGACCATGAAGCCATTAGGAGAAAGTGAGGACTGCAGATGCACGAGGTCAGAGTAAAGAGTGTGGTGCTGGAAAAGCACTGCATGTCAAGCAGCATCCGAGGAGCAGGAGAATCGATGTTTCGGACATAAGCCCGTCATCAGGAAACCATGAATCCATTGTCAATTGTCAGGAATAACCCATCTAGTTCACTAATGTCATTTAGGGAAAGAAGCTTGCTGTCCTTACCTGGTCTAGCCGAGTTGTGACTCCAGACGCAAATAAATGTGGTTGACCCTTAACTGCTCTCTAGTCAATGAGGGATGGACAATAAATGCTGGCCCAGCCAGAAACATCTACATCCCATAAATGAATTTAAAAACTAAAAGAGTCATCGGGGAATGTTTCCCATCAATGCTGGCTGTCTTCAGCCCTTTGGTTGGAGACAGGAGTTGTGCCCGTCACCTAGAATTCCGACTCAAGCTGTTGGCTAACCTGACTGTTCAGCAGCTCGGTAAACCCAACCATAAGGGTAGCAGTGATGGCCAGGACTGGAGCTAAAAGCAGTCCCAAATTTCAAGTTCAGAACCAGGTATGTATGTGATCTTGCATGGGGTAGGAGGTAAGGTCTGGGAAAGTGAACAGAGTGTGATGGAGTTAAAAATCACACAACACCAGGTTAAATTCCAACAGGTTTAATTGGAAGCACACTAGCTTTCAGAGTGTCGCTCCTTCATCAGGTGATAGTGAAGGGCGGAGGTCTTGATGGAGAGACTAGGGTGGGAGAGAGCATCCATTGTGATGAATCACCCACTATTTAAAGTGAGCAACGTTGAAAAGCATGACACCTCATGCCTTCCTTCCTGCCCTTGTTAATCTGCCAAGCTTGCCAGCTAGTCCTTCTACCAGCCACAGATTTGAGGTCAGGCAGAAACCAACCCTCACATGGTTATGAATTTTCCCCTTAAGGTCCTAGATTGGGGCAAGGGCAAGCAACTGGGGTAAGAGCTTTCCCTACTCCCTGTAAAATTGCAGACAGGTTGACCCTGAAGTATTTAAGGACTTTCAATTACTTGAAAGAGAGAGACACAAGTCCAAGTAAATTGGACTGTGACCTAGAGTCATAGAGTCATAGAGATGTACAGCATGGAAACAGACCCTTCGGTCCAACCCGTCCATGCCGACCAGATATCCCAACTCAATCTAGTCCCACCTGCCAGCACCCCGCCCATATCCCTCCAAACCCTTCCTATTCATATACCCATCCAAATGCCTCTTAAATGTTGCAATTGTACCAGCCTCCACCACATCCTCTGGCAGCTCATTCCATACACATACCACCCTCTGCGTGGAAAAGTTGCCCCTTAGGTCTCTTTTATATCTTTCCCCTCTCACCCTAAACCTATGCCCTCTAGTTCTGGACTCCCCGACGCCAAGGAAAAGACTTTGTCTATTTATCCTATCCATGCCCCTCATAATTTTGTAAACCTCTATAAGGTTCCCCCCTCAGCCTCTGACGCACCAGGGAAAACAGTCCCAGCCTGTGCCGCCTCTCCCTATAGCTCAAATTCTCCAACCCTGGCAACATCCTTAGAAATCTTTTCTGAACACTTTCAAGTTTCACAACATCTTTCCGTTAGGAAGGAGACCAGAATTGCATGCAATATTCCAACAGTGGCCTAACCAATGTCCTGTACAGCTGCAACATGACCTCCCAACTCCTGTACTTAATACTCTGACCAATAAAGGAAAGCATACCAAATGCCTTCTTCACTATCCTATCTACCTGCGACTCCATTTTCAAGGAGCTATGAACCCGCACTCCAAGGTCTCTTTGATCAGCAACACTCCCTAGGACCTTACCATTAAGTGTATAAGTCCTGCTAAGATTTGCTTTCACAAAATGCACCACTTCGCATTTATCTGAATTAAACTCCATCTGACACTTCTCAACCCATTGGCCCAAGTTCAACTTTTAGATCTGGTCTATCCTTTTCCATCATGATTTTAAATCTAATAGAATTATGGTCGCTGGCCCCAAAGTGCTCCCCCACTGACACCTCAGTCACCTGCCCTGCCTTATTTCCCAAGTGTAGGTCAAGTTTTGCACCTTCTCTAGTAGGTACATCCAGATACTGAATCAGAAAATTGTCTTGTACACATTTAAGAAATGAGGCAATACAGCGGCTCAGTGGTTAGCACTGCTGACTCACAGAACCAGGTTCGATTCCAGCCTCGCGTGACTGTCTGTGTGGAGTTTGTATATTCTCCCTGTGTCTGTGCTGGTTTCCTCTGGGTGCTCCGGGTTCCTCCCAGTCCAAATATGTGCATGTCAGGTGAATTGGCCAAGCTAAATTGCCCATAGTGTTCAGGGATATGTAGGTTAGGTATATTAGTCAGAGGTAAAAGTAGAGTAACACGGTAGGGGCAAGGGGTTTGCTTGGGATACTCTTCAGAGGGTCATTATGGACTTGTTGGGCCAAACAGCCTGTTTCCACAATGTAGGGATTCCTGTAATTCTACGTAGGCATCCCAGTAGTGGGAAGGGACTTAACAACTAATTGCAGCCTCTGGTTTGTGTGTGTTATTGGACTGATGTGCTAGCGTGGACTTGTGTACCATACACTGTTGGTCACAGATACCCTGCTGTGCAGGTAAAAGAAAGACTGTCACATGTTAGAAACCAGGCAAACCAATGAAGTTACTGCTAAGAAGGAAACAGGGTAAAAGCTGGTCAGCTAATTTATCGAGCTAAGAATCTTGAAATCAACTGATGTCAGTATTGCCAGTTTCATTCAACTTAATGACCACAATGTTCCAACATCTTCTCTTCACAGAACCCAGAGACTACTTTGTATTTCTTTGTAACTATTATCTTTCTATTCAATTCACATTTCTAATCTGTGTGTATGTGTGTCATGTTTTATCTCTGTATTTCATGATTAGTAGCTAATAAATTCACCCTTTAACTTAAGAACACCTGATTAATTTGGCTCCTTTTAAGATACACATACGTTTGGAATGGGAAAGGATCCACAAGGGAAGGGATTTATTTTAAACTTTGCTGCAATCAAAGAAGAGAGGCAGTGGATTAAGAAGGACAGCTAGTTTATCCTTCCTCATGCAGGACCATAGACATGTGGGGATATCACCTCTGGAGTCAAAACAAACCTGGGCCCTTCACCTGAGGAGTGATTGTAATACTAGGAGCCAAGTTTCTGTACAGTTATTGCCAACTTCCTTTTGGGTTGAACAATGTAACACAATGAATAAGATTTCAAATAATGCAAATTTTTCATTTTGTTCCCACAGTACATTAGCAGAAGATTTGGTTTAGCAGTGAAGTATCAAGTTATTTCTTCCTTCTTATTATACATGGTAGGTTCTGAATTTTTTTTCAATACCTGTGCTTCTGGCACAAAATTCATGTATCTACCCTTAGAGAAGGTGATGGCCTAATGGTATTATCGCTAGACTATTAATCCAGAGACCCAGGTAAAGTTCTGGGGACCTGGATTTAGGTCACACCATAGCAGGTGTTGCCATTTGAATTCAATAATAATCTGGAAATAAGAGTCTAATGATGAGGATGAAACCATTATCAATTATTGAAAAAGCCCATCTGGTTCTCTAATATCCTCTAGAGAAGGAAATCTGCCATCCTTGCATGGTCTGGCTTACATGTGAATCCATATCCACAAAAGTGTGGTTGATTCTTCACTGCCCTCCTGGCAAATTAGGGATGGGCAATAAATGCTGGCCTGGTCAGTGACACTCACATCCCATGAATGAATATAGATAAAATCGGATATGCTCATTCTGTCTGATTGGATTGATAGGATTATTTTTCAGGAATGTTATTAAAAAGGCAGTATACCTACCATCGAAACATCTTTTAGTTAGCCCAACCTCCCAGCTACCCAACCATTGACATATCTGACTGTCCAGGATACCTCAGCCCATTCAGCCCTACATCTCCAGCATCCATGTTCACCCTCCACTCCTCCATGCTGTCAGACTGCTGACATCCTCATTTATTGTTGTTCCATGCATTCCTGGGTAAAATATCTGACACTCGTGGACAATCCATCATTAAGAAAGTACTAGAATATTCAAAAATGGAGCTGACAACGATGAAGCACGTTGGAATTTTTATTATGTTAAGATGCTACATAAATGCAAATTGTTGTTTCTGAGAATTGTGTGAAGACTCTGACAAAAGGCAAATATATTTTTTTTCCTAATAGATCTTAGTGGAGTTTAATTCAGGGTTTCTGTAGATCCGATAAGATCTATTTGAGATGAAAATGTGATTTAAAGTGCTACATGATCTGATTGGTTTGCCTAATTACACCAATTTCAAATAGGCACAATTAATTTAATATTTTTTTCAGATTAGATTAGATTACTTACAGTGTGGAAACAGGCCCTTAGGCCCAACAAGTCCACACCGGTCCTCCGAAGAGCAACCCACCCAGACCCATTCCCCTACATTTACCCCTTCACCTAACACCACGGCCAATTTAGCATGGCCAATTCACCTAACCTGCACATCTTTGGACTGTGGGAGGAAACCGGAGCACCCGGAGGAAACCCATGCAGACAAGGGGAGAATGTGCAAACTCCACACAGACAGTTGCCTGAGGTGGGAATTGAACCTGAGTCTCTAGTGCTGTGAGGCAGCAGTGCTAACTATTGTGCCACCATGCATTCATAGTCTAGCTTTGACTATAGTTTTGATAGATAACCATTTACAGCAGGTGCTCAATGTTATGAGAATCTTGGATTAAAGATTCATTGTAAGTTTTTTTCATTACTCTGTAACGTTGTTTTATATTTTTTCAGTTCATTTATCTCGGCATTGCCACCTATACACCTGCACTAGCACTCAGTGAAGGTGAGTTCAACAATTTGTCATGAAGAATTCAACCAGCAATACAATTTCATCTAAATGAGGAGAATTAGAGCTCATAGTATGCTTTGCTATGATGCAGCAATTGTAATATCCATTGAGCCAGGGTAACTTTCCTGGGACAATACCTCAACAGCTTCTCGGGCTCTGTTGGGAAATGATGTGCTGAAGTAATCTGATATCTCAAAAGCTCCTTTCAAGAGAGGCCCTTCTGCAAGACAAAGGGAAATGTGTCAGTGAGTCTTGTAAGATGTTTGCAGAGCGTGCACGTTATGGTTGAATAGCCAGTGCTATGACATTTGTGCAATGTAAGTTGTAGGTAAGTGAAATTTGTAAGAATGCTGAATATGTGAGGCTAAAGCGAAGGATGGTTAGTGAAATGAGATGTACTGAATGCAGCAAAGTACAGAGTTGTGACCGTGTGGCTGTGTTATCAGACTTTAGCCTAAAACAAGGTCTGACAGTGAATTGTGCAGCTGTGCTGAGAGTGCATTTTAAGTTTTTATCTCAACAATTTCTGTCAAATCATTGAGATTTGAATATGTATTGCACTTGTGCTCTTAGAGCAATGCACCAGATATTGATGTCTGGAGTAATCTCATCTCACTCCTTCCTCATCAGATTGTTGAAAGGCTTTAAGACATTCCAGAGAAAAGGAAAACTCATGAGCTGCCCATTGTCTCCACTAAGACCTCAAACGGGCCATCAGAAAATCTTGCTACCCACTCCATAGCCATTTTTACCCGAGATATGTTCAATATAGGTTGGGCCTGACATCACAAAATCTCCATGATCATTTGTGTGAACTCCCTGTGTTAGTTCATTTATTAAGAATGATGATTACATGATGTTCCTTGGGTAGCAGACACATATATTTGTCTTCATCATTCAGTATTTTACCATAAATAAGTTTTTAAGTAAATTAATCTGCTGCATATAAATATAACCTTTTACAATAATTGTCTGTTTCAGTTACCGGGATTAACTTGTGGATTTCCATCATAACCACTGGTTGCGTGTGCACCCTATATACAACACTGGTAAGAAATCTTAACTTGATGCTTAAAAAGTAATTAATAGTTAATTTATGATATTCAATGAGTGACATGTATATATTATTATATTCCATATTCGATTACTTTAACAATTCAGAAGCTAGCCTTATAATTTTAACCTTTTTCAGTAATCGGCCTCAATTTCAAAACTATTTTCTTTGCTCCAATTGTTTTGTAAGAAACTAAGAAATATTTAATGATTACTAATATTTTTATAGGGTGGTATTAAAGCTGTTGTCTGGACAGATGTGCTACAGATCTGTGTCATGATGGCTGGCCTCCTTGCTTTGCTGATTCAGGGATTAATTCAGGTTGGAGGGATTGCCAAAGTTTGGAGAACTGCGGAGCATGGTGGGCGCCTCAATTTTTTTGAGTGAGTAGATTTGTTCTTGGCTTATTTACAATGTTTTAATTTTATTTTGCTTTCTCATAGAGATATATTGCAATGCATGCAATAATAAAGCATTTTTCAGTATCATAGCAACAAAAGGAGTAATTAGAAATGAAGTTATAATAATACAAAATCAAAATGAAAGTGATGTTGAGGAAGAAGGAAATTCAGGGAATACTAAAGAATTATTCACCAAGAAGAATAAAGTTAATTTTATAGATCCAATACTAACATTTCTTAGATGTTCCTTAGACAACTTTAGGTTAGATATTGAAGAGATCAGTTGAACCAAATGTGAATACATTCACCTGTAATTTGAGATTTAACCACACAGATGGCACAAAGATCATAAAGCAGGGATTCATTATTCTACTCCCATAGATCTTTACAGACCTTTAGAGAAATTAAGGCCCATATTAGGAAATCAATAATTATTATCTTGCTTGAAGAATTCTTTATCTCTCTCTCACACACACACACACACTCACTCTCTCTTTCTCACTCTCTCTCCATGAGGCCTCTGCCCGACGAAACTACCTCTCCTTCTAACGAAAGCTAAATTCCATCCTTGATGACATCCCTTTCCATCACCATCTGCTACTGAAGGCCTTATGTACATGTTGAATCTGACAGCAGAGTCACTTCATAGGAGCCTTGGAAATCCAGAGATGGCATAAACAGAATGAAATGTTTTACACTGTTCATATACATCTTGCCAACACAAAAAGATATTTCCCAAAGTCAAATGTTTGGAGCATCAACTCCAAATAAATTGCTATGTTTGCCTGCATAACTAGTCATACGTTTCAAGATGTAATTCGTCACATTTAGAGTGCTTTTGGTTATTTCTAACCAATAAAGAAACTTGCAAAGTGTTGTTCTCTGGTGTGCATCAGCTTTTGTGGATATTTTGAAGATTTGTGCATCAATAGAAATATGGATGTTGCATAAAAATATTTTTCCTTTCAGCTTTGACCCTGATCCAAGGAAAAGGCATACGTTCTGGACCACAGTGGTAGGAGGCACATTTGTATGGGTTGCAATCTACGGTTCCAACCAAGCCCAAATACAAAGATACCTGGCCTGCAAGAGTGAAAAAGAAGCAAAAAAGTAAGTTAAGTTCATGGTTAAAAGCTCCATCTGTGTTCAAAAGCAGGATCTGACTCTTGTCATTTTCTATTAAACTAGGCTGCGCTTTACAAGGTGGATAGGTGTTTGACAGAGTAAGACTGCTTGCGTCCTTCCCCTCCACACACTGAAGGAAAGCCAGAGGCCAACGTACTGTAAAGAAGTCTATCCTGAAGGCAGGTTGGCTGTGTTGAGGCTGGGACCTCTCCCTGATGGAGAGAGGAGAGAGAGAGAGAGACAGAGACAGAGAGAGAGACATGGAATTCTTTGAACAAGATAGTCATTATTGATTTCTTAATGTGAGCCTTAATTTTTCTTAAGGTCTGCAAAGACCTATGCTAGTAGAATAAAGAATCCCTGCTTCAGTCCTTGGTAACTGCCAGCCAACCTGATTGTCCAGCTGTCCAAGTGGCACTGGTGCTTAATGGTGGGCACTGTCAGGTTGCAAGGAGCGAGAAACAAAGATGGCTGCGCCAAAGAGTAAGTTCAGGGTCTTAGGGCAGGAGGCACCAGGAAGGTGATGTAGCAAGGGAATTGCGGGCAGGTTTTGAGGGCAGGGGGCACATAAGGAGACATTGGAATGGGGGTGGGGCACCGATGTTCTCAGGACACATCTGAATGAGGTGCACTCCACCCCTCTCTTTCTACCATCTTCCATTTAGGCCTGAAAAACCCTGTTGGCTGTTTTTACCTGACTGCCATTGCAGGCACGAATTGGCATGGGCAGTGGATGATCTAGGTCATTGTCCTTATAACAAGCCTCATTAACCTGCAATTATTTATTTAAATATGGCATGAGGACCGGCAAGCACTGAAGGAATGTGCTCTTTGTTTTGATCAGCCAACCTCAGCTACATGAAGGTTACATACATTGGCATCACAACAATACTAAAAGTCATACATAATGTTGTTCAGTTGTGTGATGGACAGGATGTGTTTTTGTGCTGACTGCAGCATCCTTTAAGTGGGAAATGACACTCACATAGCCACCACAGTGTGAAATGACAATGGTTTCTTAACCTGTGGTTCAAATTCTTGACATCCTTTGACATTCTGGTGTAAACTGAAGTACATTGGCCCATTTGATCCATTTCTTAGTTTGCATGATTCACATTGAACAATAGTTTGACCAAGGTAGCCATTGTACCACAGGATCATGTTGATTTGTTCTACATGTCTGGCATTCCAGATCACCAAATGATTTCCAAGGACACTGATGGGGTACAACTTAAAGGCTGCTGATGGAACCAATCTTATAGCACATAACACTTTATGAATTTAAAGTGTATGTTGATCAATAACGCTAGGCTTGCAAGTAAGCAGTTGTAGAGAACACATTCATGATTTCTCATTCAGAACATGAAGAAATATTCGACTGCTTCATTTCCATATGTTAAGTCTTGCTCCTTTCCTAAATTACTGGGAACTTGGGAGATCAGTAGTGCCCTTTGGTTTTCTCTAAGGTAATCCCTCAGGCAATTAGAGCAATCGTGGACGATCACTTGCCAACCAATCAGATTGTTTTCTTCTGCAGTATACATTGGTGTGATCATTTGAAATTTGATATTCTGCATTTGATCTATTAAGTGCAAGACGAAAAACTTTGACGACAATATTTCATTGGGGTAACATTTGCACCACTAATTGTGATTACGAAATTATTAGATTGTCACAAAATCCTAACTGGTCTTTCCATTTTAATTCATTGTCTGGGTGAGGTAGAGTTAATGCCTGTCCTAAGTGAAGTCACAGCCTAAGCTGTGTTTTTGCAGCTCCCATATAATCAATGATATTACCGAGAGAAGAAGAATGTGGAAAAAGCTAACAAAAGTCAAAATTGAAGACTACAAAGAGTCTTCAATTGAAGACATCATGCAAACTTTATTAATATTTGATCATTTACAGATTTTTTGAATTTTGTTTATAAAATAATTTTCTTCATGTTTGATGAGGAGAAATTGAGCTGGAGCTCACAGTCAAAAAGTGTGGTGCTGGAAAAGCACAGCTGGTCAGGCAGCATCCGAGGAGCAGGAGAATCAATGTTCTTCATCAGGAATGTGAGGGGTTGCCCAAGAGGGCTGAGAAATAAATGGGAGGGATGTGGGGCGGGGGAGAAAGTTGCTGGGAATGTGATAGATAGATGATGGTGATAGGTCAGAGCGGAAGGGGGTAGTGGATAGGTGGGAAGGAAATTGGACAGGTTGGACAGTTCAAGAGGGTGGTGCCAAGTCGGAGGGTTGAATCTGGGATAAGGTGGGGGAGGGAAGGTCAGGAAACTGGTAAAATCAATGTTGATGCCATGTGGTTGGAGGGTCCCAAGGCAGTTCTCCTTCCTCCATATGCCGGGTGGCTAGAAGTTGGTGGTGGAGGAGGCCCAGGACTTGCATGTCCTTGGCAGAGTGGAAGGAGAACTTGAAATGTTCAGCCGCAGGACGGTCGGGTTATTGGGTGCTTGTGTCCCGGAGATGTTCTCTGAAATGTTCCGCAAGTTGGCGTCCTGCCTCCCCAATGTAGAGGAGACCACATCGAGAGCAATGAACACAGTAGATGAGGTGTTTGAAGGTGCAGGAAAATCTCTGCTGGATGTTGGCCCCAAAGGATTTTTCCACATCTGACAGAGACTTTCCTGCACCTCCAAACACCTCATATACTGTGTCCATAGCTCTTGATGTGGTCTCCTCTACATTGGGGAGACAGGGCACCAACTACAGAACATTTCAGAGAACATTTCTGGTACACACACACTAAACAAACCCACCACCCTGTGGCCGAACACTTCAACTGCCCCCTCCCACTCCACCAAGGACATGTAAGTCCTGGGCTTCCTCCACCCACCAAATTCTATCCACCCAACACCTGGAGGAAGAACACCTCATCTTCTGCATTGGGACCCTCCAACCAGATGGCATCAATGTTGATTTCACCAGTTTCCCAGTTTCCTGACTTTCCCTCCCCCCACCTTATCCCAGATCCAACCCTCCAACTTGGCACCGCCCTCTTGAACTGTTCTACCTGTCCATCTCCCTTCACACCTATCCACTCCTCTCCTCCGCTCCAACCTATCACCATCACCCCAACTATTAACTACCTATCCCATTCCCAGCTACCTTCCCTCAGCCCCAACCCCTCTCCTATTTACCTCTCAGCCCCTTGGGCCTTCCACTTTTCCTGATGAAAAAGTTATGCTCGAAACGTCGACTCTCCTGCTCCTTGGGTGCTGCCTGACCGACTGTGCTTTTCCAGCACTACACTTTTTGACTGCTAGGCAGAAGCGGGTACTGCAGATGCTGGAGATTAGAGTCGAGATTAGATTGGTGCTGGAAAAGCACAGCAGGTCAGGCAGCATCCAAGGAGCAGGAAAACAACATTTCGGGCAAAAGCACCACTCTAATCTCGACTTTTTGACTACTGCTTGTTTTGCCCACGGACACTGCACTTTCTAAGTTTAATAAATCAATGCTTAATCCACTTTGATAATTAAATTCTCATGTCTTATTTGGTCATTTCCTTTAAAAATTAACAACTCCAAGTATAACAATGATTTGGAGGTGCCAGTGTTGGACTGGGGTGTACAAAGTTAAAAATCACACAACACCAGGTTATAGTCCACCCAAGTATAAAGAAGCTTCATCTTCATTTGCACTTACAACTGATGCTTTGTTGCATGATGTTCAAGTCCTGTAGCTTCACTTGAGGAGCTACATGTTAAGTTTGTGTGCATTAAGCCCCTGATTGTATGAAACATAACCTTATAAGACATCTCAGCCATTTGATTATTAATTCAATGACTCATATTGGCCAGAAAGAATTCTATTCATCATTTATTGTAGGTTCACACAAGAACACATGAAATGCAGAATCCCTACAGTGTGGAAGCAGGCCATTCAACCCATCATGTCCACTCCGACCCATCCCCCCTCCCTGAATTTTCCATGGCTAACCCACCTAGCCTGCACACTGTGGGCAATTTAGCATGGCCAATCCACCTAACCTGGACTGTGGGAGGAAACTGGAGCACCCAGAGGGAACCCACACAGACACAGGGAGAATGTGTAAACTCCACACAGATGGTCACAGCAACAGTTGGCAATCACTACCTGGAGCAGAAAACCCCTTTATCATCTTTTTCTCCCTCCGCACAAACTCAGAATCTCACCAGAATTCAGACCAAGATCAACTCATTTTAATGGACAAAGCACCCAGAAAAAAAAATCAAGGAATGGTGGAGGTCAACAAGAGATACCAAGGTTAAAATCAACAACTTTGAAACCAAATGTAACCCAGGAGACAGTAAATTATGGTCAGAAATGTCTGGTTGGAAAACAGAAAGCTTTAAAAGTTCACTCTTTTCGTTGTTGCTGTGTAATGAAGCTTCATGCGCTGATCGACAGTTCTTTCTTATTTAACAGGGCAATATTCCTAAACTGGTTTAGTATGTTTGGAGTGACAGCTACAGCATGTATGTGTGGTTTGATCATGTATGCAGTTTACGAAACCTGTGACCCAATGGAGGCAAAAAGAATCAGCAATAGTAACCAGGCAAGTAATATTATGGTTTTAGACCATAACGCTAAGGAGCTGTGTGTCTCATTGCCCTTTCATTCAAGCTTGTAGTTTTGAGACTGGTTTAGTTCAACAGGATAGCGCTTTTCAAACAATTTTGATTAGAAGATCTTTTCAACTAGATTAGTAACCATGAATCCCTATATCGACTGTCAAGTATAATATTCTGTATGTAAAGGGTGTTTTTAAAACTGTTTTTAAGCAATCTGACATTTCCTTTTGGATATTATTGAACTGGGTGTGTCTCTTTCTCACCGCAATCTTCCAATCCTTGATGAGATGTTTTACAATGTCACTCATAAATTGTAAGAGACAACGATTCTCATCCTTCAGGGAAGCTGGATGGAATTGCAGAATGTGATTCCTCTGAAACGTTTGTAAAATCCCATGCAATTGAACACAGAATCTGTTTTACTCAGGCTGATAAAGCAGTATGCTGGCAGATTGTTAGGAGATTGGCTGAATGATGCTGTGAGATGAGTTAGGCAGCTTTGTGCATCTCCTTGAGTGGCAGTGCTCCAACACAAGAGGCTGCAGATCTTGTTAACATTTACCATATTGTGCCATGTGGGGCTTTTAATAAATGTTTCAGCATCGTGAGCAATGGCAGGTGGATGCTGAAAATCACAGAGGCATTGAACTTCCTCCCTACAATTCCTTAGAGACATCAGCTGGGCGTATGAGTAGCATCTCCAAGTCAGCAACTCACAAGTACTTTCATGAGCTTGCCATAGCCCTTTATAGAAAAGCCCTTTATAGATACGTCCAGTTCACCATAGACCCAGAGAACCGAACTGGTTAAGCCATTGAATTTGCAGCTGTCATTGGATTCCCTCAGGTACATGGGGTCATTAACTGTACACATGAGGGGCTTGGAGGTGCTGGTATCATCCAGCCACATTACTGAACACAAAGGGACTTCACTCCTTCAATGTTCAGCTCTTTTGTGACCCACAACACAGCACACTATTACTGCACGTGTGTGCCACTATTCTAGTAGTTGTCACAATGTTTACGTTCTGAACAATTCCCAGCCTCAGCAATCTTTACAAGCTCCACATGCTGTACTTGTGAATGACCATGGAGATCAGTGCCCCTCAATGCAGACTACAAGGAAGAATGAGAAGCCCTAACAGATTCAGAGAGACCACAGGCCTGTCATACAGAGAGCAGTATTTGTCACATTGTGCAAATGTGTACATTTCCAGTGCCTCTAGTGTTTCTTAATCTTTCTTTCCTATCGCTACAACCTGGTGCCACCACAGCAGCTGCAGCTGAGCTTGTGGAAACCCGCTGACTGGTTTCACAGCTTTCCCCAGACAACGTTGGAGAGCACATTCTGGTGCTCTCAGGCCGAGAGCAATTTTCCTGTCCAGGTGAAGGTGCACCCTTCGGGGAGGCATTTGGATCCCTGCAGAGGGAAGGTGATACGTCAGGTACCTCTGGAGTGTCCTGCGATGATAATCCCTTGGTGCTTATCTGTTGTTCCTCTTCCTCATTTGTGAGCAGTGGCGCCTCTGTCACCCCTTAAGGGGATGGGGCACCTGGAGGGAGGACTAGGTTTCTGGTGCCCCCAGCCTCGCCAGTGAATGAACACATTAATGGCTTGAGTGATGGAGTGATGGATGCTCTTCCTCCTCCCTCCGCCCTGGCACCTGTGAAGATCCAGCAGATACTGATTGCTCTATTTGACCTGGTCTGAATAGCACTGGCCATCAATCTGTGGAAACTGTTATGAGCTAACACACCACAACAACCTGATCAGACCTCTTTGCCCTTTACACCAATCTACACATGATCTCTGGCAGCTCGGCCATGGATTCATCTACTTGCCTCAGCATTTCCTTCGGCTGATCAGTGGTTGAACCCAGAGGCTGAGGGTGGGGGCTGTTCTCCAACAGTCCTCTCAGTGTCTTGACCTGTAGCTGAAGGCCTGTGTCAGTCTGTCCTCACCAGAACATGACTTCAGGTCTCCTCTGGATAGATTACCCTGTGAGGTGAATGTTTCTATGTTATTAGAGGTTGGTGAAGAACACCTTAATGTTAAGCCCTCTGAGGATATTCCCCCTCAGAGGTGTGGTTAAAGGAATATGTGGAGATGGGCTTAGTGACTAGGCCTCTTCTGTTTTGTGTCCTGGCTTGGAAATGGGATCTGGAGGTTGTATCGAAGAAATAAAGATTTGTTAGTATCTCAAACTGCCACACTTTATCCAAGGTTTAATTTTATCACAACATTTAAGAAGCATCTTAAAATGATAGGGCTTAGCAGGTATGGATCAAGTGCAGGTAACTGAGATTGGTGTACTTTGGTGTTTGTTGGTCAACATAGCCATGATGGGCTGAAGGGCCAGTTTCTGTGCGGTGTGACTCTATGACTCTCTATGACTATGACTTTAAAATGCTGCTGCTTCATGTGTAGCTGGGAGTAGCAGATTGGAAGCTTTCTCACTAGAAGTTTGAAGTGTCCTCTTTAGCACAGACCATGTTCCTGTCAGCACAACATCCACCTGCTCCTTGAAGGAGCTCAGGTACCATAAGTCAAGCACCACCCCTAAATTCCACACCCTCCCCAATCTGGACACATTCGCATTTATTGTGCACCTGCTTCTCCTGCAGATGAAGTGAAACATTACTTCGCATTTGCATAGGTACATGACCATTATGCCTGCAGATCGCAATGTCAATCCTCAGAGCCGTGATTGCCCATGTGCATCATTGCAAAGATGCTGGATAATTAATATCCCTTGAAGTACACAAGATTTGAAGGATTGTGGAAAGTGGATTCACTTCACATTTTGCAGATGTATCTGGAGCAGTTTCTTTAAGAGGTCATTGAAAATTCTCTGTGAACTTTGGTTTCTTTCAAACAAAGTTTTCTGTTAATCACATGACTGGTGATAACTGCTTGCTTTGTTGTAAACCCCTACTGTTTTGAACAGCGATTGGCTTAGAGACTGGCTTGGTTTTTATCTAGTTCAGATGGAGGAAAACCAACTAAGAACGAGCTATCCAACTGATCTCTCTCAAATCTGGAAAGAAACCTTGTTGGATTCAGGGTGAAATCTATTTGTCCTTTTGAAAGAGTGATTAAAGGGGGTGTCAAGATAATGTTTCCTGAACAATCTATGTCTTCTAGACTTAAGAAAAAACCTTGTACAATTAGTTGTTTGTCTACCTACAGCATAAGAACTGCATTGATTCAAGAAGGCAGCTCACCAACACTTTCTTAAGGGCAACTAGGGATGGGCAATAAATGCTGGCCCAGCTAGCAATGTCCACATCCTCATAAGGGAATACAAAGACATATCAGGCTGACAGACTCTGGCATAGCTACACTTTGATCTTTTGCCTTCAAAGAATAACCCATTGATCAAAGTGTTTCTTTTTATTCAGAAAACCAATCTGTGAAAAAAGTGAGACATAGAGAGATAGAGGTGTGTGCGTGTGACAGAGATTTCCAATAAGTATTCAAACATGTATGTTACTGACTGTATCTTAACCAATTATTGCATCTGTGTTGAATAACTTTTGTTACAATAATAAATCAATAATTGAGTCAATTAAGAAAGATGGTGGTTAGATCATCTTGATAAAACATTTAGATTAGATTACTTTCAGTGTGGAAACAGGCCCTTCGGCCCAACAAGTCCACACCGACGCGTATACCACCCAAACTCCTACATTTACCCCTTCACCTAACACTACGGGCAATTTAGCATGGCCAATTCACCTAACTTGCACATTTTTGGATTGTGGGAGGAAACCGGAGCAAACCCACGCAGACACGGGGAGAATGTGCAAACTCCACACAGAGAGTCACCTGAGGCGGGAATTGAACCCGGGTCTCTGGCGCTGTAAGGCAGCAGTGCTAACCACTGTGCCACCGTGCCGCCCAACATGATTAGGTATTTAATTGGTTATCATGATAACTGGCTAATTATTTTTATTTGTCAACTGTGGATCAATTTATTTTAATTTTACTGTAATTATTTCATTGATAATTGTTAAAATGATGCTATAAGACCATAAAATGAATGAACAAAAGTAGGCCATTCAGCCCATCAAATCTGCTCCACCATTTAGTGTGATGATCTATCATTCTCAATTCAACTTTCCAACCTATTCCCCATAAAGCGCTTGATCCCATTACCTGTAATAATTGACATTGCTATTCTGGGAAAAAGATTCCAACTAACCATTCTATCCTTGCTTCTCATAATTTTGTAAACTTCTATCAGGTCGTCCTTCATCCTTCAATGTTCAAGTGCAAAGAAACCAAGTTTGTCCAATCGCTCTTCACAGTTAATACCCTCCAAACCAGGCAAACTTGGTAAACTGCTTCTCTATGCTCTCCAAAACCTCCACATCCTTTTGGCAACCAGAATTGTACACAATATTCCAAATGTGACCTAATCAAATTTCTATACAGCTGCAACATGACATGCCAGTTTCTATATTCTGTGCTCTGATTGATGAAGGTAAGCATGCTATATGCCTTCTTGACCACATTTACTTGTGTTGTCACTTTCAGGGAATAGTGGACTTGTATGACTAGCTTCCTTTGTACGTTGATGCTACCAATGGTTCTGCTATTTAGTTTATACTTCACTTCTGCATAAGATCTCCCAAGATGCATCACCTCACATCTGTCCAGATTAATTCCTTCTGCTGCTTCTGCTCCCAGATCTCCAGCCTATCTCTATCCTGCTGCATCCTCCTCACTATCTGCAGCTCTTTCAATCTATCTGTCAACCTCCACTCATCTACCTCGGCTTTTGAATAGAAAGTCATTGGTGGTTTTCCCATCATCTGGGACTTTTCCAGAATCTCAGGATTCCTAGAAGATTATTACTAGTGCATTTACTATTCTGCAGCAACTTCCTTCAAAGTCTTTGGATGGAATGCATCAGGTCCAGGACACTTATCAACCCTGAGACCCATTATTTCTGAAGTGAGAGTTTATTTCATATATTCCTTTTGCTCCATGGTTGTTTAGTATTTTTGGATTATTTTAGTATCCTTTAGGATGAAGACTGATCCTGCCACTGCCATTTCCTGATCCTCCATTAGTATTCCCACAGCCTTGTTCCTGAAGGGGCTCATGATCATTTTGGCCTCTCTCTTCTTTTTCATATATAGATCAGGTATCCTTTAACCACATGTCCAAATACTATACGCACGAGAAATCTGGGGCTGAATGCAGCCAACCACCATCAAAGTTGTTAGAAGGATCCTGAGGGACAGGATGTAAATTTATTTGGAAAGACAAGGACTGATTAAGGATAGTCAACATGGCTTTGTGCGTAGGAAATCGTGTCTCATGAACTTGATTGAGTTTTTTGGAGAAGTAACAAAGAAGATTGATGAAGGCAGAGCAGTAGATGTGATCCTTATGGACTTCAGTAAGGCGTTCGACAAAGTTCCTTATGGTAGACTGGTTAGTAAAGTTAGGTCTCATGGAATACAGGGAGAATTAGCCATTTGGATACAGAACTGGCTCAAAAGTAGAGCTAGAGGGTGGTGGAGGTTTGCTTTTCAGGCTGGGGGCCTGTGACCAGTGGAGTGCCACAAGGATCAGTGCTGGGCCCTCTACTTTTCATCATTTATATAAATGATTTGGATGTGAACATAGGGGGTATAGTTAGTAAGTTTGCAGATGACACCAAAATTGGAGGTGTAGTGGACAGTGAAGAAGGTTACCTCAGATTACAATTGGATCTTGATCAGATGGGCCAATGGGCTGAGAAGTGACAGATGGAGTTTAATTTAGATAAATATGAGGTTGTGTATTTTGGAAAAGCAAATTTTAGTAGGACCTATATACTTAAAGGTAACTTCCTGGGGAGTGTTGCTGAACAAAGAGACCTTGGAGTGCAAGTTCATAGTTGCTTGAAAGTGGAGTCGTAGGTAGACAGGATGGTGAAGAAGGTGTTTGTTATGCCTGCCTTTATTGGTCAGAACATTGAGTACAGGGGTTGGGAGGTCATGTTGCAGGTGGACAGGCCATTGGTTAGGCCACTTCTGGAATACAGGGTGGAGTTCTGGTCTACCTGCTTTACGAAGGATGTGGTAAAACTTGAAAAGACTTCCAAGGATGTTGCCAGGGTTGGAGGATTTGAGCTGGAGGGAGGGAGAGGCTGAACAGGCTGGGGCTGTTTTCCCTGGAGGGTGGAGGCTGAGGGGTGACCTCGTAGAGGTTTATAAAATCATGAGGAGCATGGATAAGATAAATAGAAAAGGTTTTTCCCCTGGGTTGGGAGAGTCCAGAACTAGAGGGCATAGGTTTAGGGTGAGAGGGGAAAAGATATAAAAGGGACCTAAGGGGCAACTTTTTCACACAAAGAGTGGTGCATGTATGGAATGAGCTGCCAGAGGAAGTGGTGGAGGATGGTACAATTACAACATTTAAAAGGCATCTGGATGGGTATATGAATAGGCAGGGTTTCTATAGATATGGGCCAAATGCTGGCAGGTGGGACTAGATTAGGTTGGGCTATCTGGTCGATATGGATGAATTAGACTGAAGGGCCTGTTTCTGTGCTGTACATTGCTACAACTCTATGACTCTCTGGCTGGCTCTGGTCTTTTCCTGGTAGCAGATCTCCTTTGTACAGAATCTCAGTGTTCAATCCCTGAAGAAAATTTACTCAAACTCTGTTGGGGGTCTACTAATAATTACATTAGTAACCCTGGAAAGCCCAGTCAGATTAGTGTTGGGTCATTTGGGCCCCTGGTTTTCATTTCACTGAAGTAACTTGACCTGAAGTCCATCAAAACCAGCTGTTTAGTAATACTGTTGAGTGTCACATGTGCTTCCCTTGGTGTTTTTCAGTGCAAAAGTTATTTTATTTTTCCAGTAAAGATGTTACAGAGGTCATTAAATGCCCCAATAGATGATGAAAGAATAAGGAAGCACTGTTCCTTATCAGTATCCAAGAAAGTGGAGGTGTTGCAAAGATTTGACCATGGTGCATCTGTGAAAGAACTGAGTGAGGAGTATGCAGCAAGATATGGTTTAAAGAAACAGAAAACCAATTGTTGAAATTTTATACTGGAAGTAAGTCTCAAAAATTAAGGATCAATATACAAACATAGGTCAAAAAATAGTGAACTCAATTGTGTTATGTTGAGGTGAATCCATCAGCAAAGGAGTGAAACGATTCCATTGTCTGGCCCATTGACCATGAAGTAAGCCAAGACATACCACAAAGAATTAAAACTTGTAGATGTGTGTGAGTACGTGACAGGCTGGTTGTAGAAATTCAAACAGCGTACAGTATCAATTTTAAAAAGTATGAGGTGATTAGGCACCTTCAGTCCATGAACCTGTTGAAACTTTTATTGGTGAATTCACAAAGCTATTTTCGGCCCATGCTCTTTCACATGAGGAAATGTACAATGTAGACAAAACTAGTTCTCTTTTGACAACATATCCCTAGGAAAACATTAGCAATGTCTGATGGGAAAACACCAGCAGGTGTTAAAGATGCTAAAGATCGGTTTGTTGTTCTCCCATGTGCCAATGGAACAAGAACACACAAATAAAACTGGATTGTAATTATGAAACGCAGAAATCTCAGGTGCTTCGAAGGAATTTAGACATGAGGCAAAAGTGAGGAATACATTACCAACTTACTACTACGCTAATAGGAATGATGACATGGAGGTGCCAGTGTTGATCTGCGGTGGACAACGTTAAAAATCACACAACACCAGGTTATAGTCCAACAGGTTTATTTGGAAGTGTTAGTTTTAGAAGGGAAACATACAGGTACAGAACTTATAGGCAAAGAGATCATTGCAAGATAATTCCAGGTGGTTAAGAGTGTCAAAACATAGTACAAATGGTGTGATTGGAGTGTCAACAGCTGAATAGCAAGTGAAGGGATGACCTATAATCCGATTAATTGAGGCAGAGAGATAATTACAAAAACATTAAAAGTAAAATAGTGCTAGAGACAAACCAAATGCCTGGAATAACATAATAGGTATAAGAGTCACATGCCAAGCGTCTAACCAAAGTAACAAGTAATCCAAAACTGTACAAATTAATTTAGGGAGAGAAATAATAACAAGTTATCAAGATGATTGTGTTAAAACAGAACAGTAAGGAATATTTTGCAAACACAGAACAGTATAATGGGGTTACATGTAACATGACATGGACCCAAAGTCCCAGTTAAGGCTGTTGGTAATGATTAGATTAGATTCCCTACAGTGTGGAAACAGGCCCTTTGGCCCAATCAGTCCACACCGACCCTCCAAAGAGTAACCCACACAGATCCATTTCCCTCTGACTAATGCACGCAACACCATGGACAATTTCGCATAGCCAATTCACCTGACCTGCACATCTTTGGACTGTGGGAGGAAACCCACGCAGACACAGGGAGAATGTACAAACTCCACACAGCCAGTCACCCGAAGCTGGAATCGAGCCTGGGACCCTGGTGCTATGAGGCTGCAGTGCTAACCACTGAGACACCATGCTGTTCTCATGGGAGCAGAGCTTGCTTTAGTTAATCAGATCATAAGTCATCCCTTCATTTGCTATTCAGCTATTGATACTTTACACTCTGAAAGCCTGTGATTTAAATAAACCTATTGGACTATAACCTGGTGTCGTGGGATTTCTGACTTCGCCAACAGGAAGGCCTGGGTCACCAGAGAAACAAGTCATGACTTTGTCCCAAAAGCATGTTCACATTGTTGGGCAGTTGGACTTCAAGAACACCGAAATCATCCTGCTCTTGGATCCCACTGCTAAACTGTCAATGAAGAAAACATTTTCACTGTTTACTTCAGTCATTCCCCCTTCCAACAACAACATGTTATCACTAATTCAGTTTATAGACAAGGCATTCTGCCCACAGGGCAGCACGGTGGCTCAGTGGTTAGCACAGCTGCCTCAAAGCTTCAGGGTCTCAGGTTCAGTTCAAGCCTCAGGTGACTGTCTCATTCTCCCTCTGATTGTGTGGGCTTCCTCTGTTGCTCTGCTTTTCTCCCACAATGCAGGCGAGGTGGATTGGCCATCCTCAATGTGATGTTATGTGGATAGGATTGGGAAGTGGGTCTGGATGAGGTGCTCTCAGAGGGTCAGTGCAAATGCTGTGGCTGAATGGCCTCTTCCAACACTGCAGGGATTGTGTGAAATGTAAATATAGAAAATCCTCATGATAGCATGCTTGTTGTTGTAAACAAGCTTTCAAAAGGAACTTACAGTTACAGACACACTCTGTATCGGCTAATGCCTGTGGCTTTATTGATGAAACAGCTGTGACAAATGCTTGGCATAATCTTTGACCTGTAACAACATTCAATTAAGTCAATAGTATCAAAGAAAACTTTGAAAGGTTGTGTGTGTGTACAGCAGATTGTACACCAGTTTCTTGAGTACACAAAATGCATTCCTTTCCAATGTGCAACCAAGCTGGAGGCTGAGGTTATTGAAGAGGTGCGTAAGGCTGATAACAATACTCCTGTCGTGCATACTATTACTGACAAAGAGATTGTTACAGTGAAGTACAACCAGTGATGATGAGGATAACATGGATACAGAACCGGTGGAAGAAATACCCAAAGATGTGTGACACTTCGATAAATGCACTGGAACAACATGACTTTATAACTGAGTATACTTTTGGAAGAAAAACCAAAATTAATGAGACAGATGATGCCGGAAAATCTTTTCAAGAAGAGCTGTCAATAAAGTGTACAAGATCCAATTCCTGGTCTCATGGTCAGCCCCGAATATCCCATCTATAGAAAATGGACCTTTTTTGTTGTTAGCTTTTCTACTACAAGTAAATGAATTTGAATAAATTTAAGTAACCATACTCAGTGTTTTTATTTGTATCTGTTCCTGTAGCTAATTTGCTTCATTCACATACAGTAGCTGGTCTAAAGACTGCTGAGCAACATAATTCAGAGTGAATCAGCTGGAGTGTCAAAGCACTGTAGCATTGCTCTACCCCCACATGTCAATGTTCACCCAACGCCATTTTCCCCAACTGTGCTCACTGCAACACTCCTTCACCCCACTGAACATAGTTTCATATTTTCTCAGTGTAACCTAGCAAGAAAAACTACCTCAGGTAGGTGCTGCCTGTCCTTGGCCTGAAAAGCAAAACCATCTGAATTCCAATACATGATTGGTCCTGAGGTTTTTGGGTAAAGGATAGCCAACCTGTCTTTAAAGAACCTCTTACTGTCTGTTTTCTAAGTGGCTAGTTTCCTGTCAAATTTTGTTTTCTCCTCTATTATTTTAGGTCATCTTTTTTGTTTTTTAAAACTTACCCAATTCTCGAGTTTATGTTTAATCAATGGATTCTTTCAATTTGATACTGACCTTAACTCCCCTGGTTAACCATGGTTGGTTTTTTTCCCCTTACTTCTTACTCAATAGGATATATCTTCACTGAGATTCATGAATTATTTTCTCACATATTTGCCATCGTTCCCAAACCATCTTTTTCCACCAAATTTCATTCCCAGTCCACTCCAGCCCACTCTGCCCTCATCCTGATATAATTACCCTTATTTCCATTTAGCACAGCTGTTTCCAACCCAAGATTCTTGCTCTCACACCAAATTCCACCATATTACGGTTACATTTTCCTTAGGGATTTTTTTACTCTGAGATCATTCATTAAAACAGCCTCGTTACATTAAAACAGATCCCTGGTTGGATCCATGACATTTTGTTTCCAGAAACTGTCCTGAATACACAGTGAATTCTTCTCAACTGCCTTAATCCGTTCTGATTTTCCTAATTTGATTTGATTATGTGCACTAGTGAAATGGAAAATTTAGTCAGATAGCAAATTGACACAGTTGTGTGTTTGGAATAAATTTAAAACAAGTGAAGCTGAGAAGATTACAGAGAGAACTCCTGAAATCAGTAATTTGCTAAAAATATTGTTTTGAAGTAATCATATTTGTTGTATATATTTTTGCTAATTAAATTTATCAATGTTGATAAATGTTAGGAAATATTTAACCTGGTATCGCAGATGTAGGAAAATCCTATGAGGAAAGGCTGAGGCACTTGGGGTTGTTTTCATTGGAGAAAAGAAGGTTTAGGGGTGATTTGATAGAGGTGTACAAGATGATTAGGGGGTTAGATAGGGTTGACAGTGAGAACCTTTTTCCACGTATGGAGTCAGCTATTACAAAGGGGCATAGCTTTAAATTAAGGGGGGGTAGATATAGGACTGATGTTAGGGGTAGGTTCTTCACTCAGCGAGTCGTAAGTTCATGGAATGCCCTGCCAGTAGCAGTAGTGGACTCTCCCTCTTTATGGGTATTTAAGCGGGCATTGGATAGGTATATGGAGGATAGTGGGTTAGTGTAGGTTAGGTGGGCTTTGATCGGCGCAACATCGAGGGCTGAAGGGCCTGTACTGCGCTGTATTCTTCTATGTTCTATGTTCTATGTTCTATGTCAAGAAATATTTCCTTACTAATTTTTCTTCAATAACTTTTCTGAAGCTTACACCACTTTTGGTTTTGGATATCTTGTCTCACATGCCTGGAGTTCCAGGGCTTTTTATCGCCAGTGCATTTAGTGGCACTTTGAGGTATGTAATATGTTACCTTAGCTATTGGAATTCACAGCATGTTACCTAGAATAATATTTCAATAAAGTGTATATTTGTGCAAAAAGTACTGATAGTAATATTGATATTAAGAAAGATATTTGAGTACCAATATGCATGGAGATGCAGGAGGAAATAGTGCATTATTTGTTTTGTACTGTATGTGGTGAGCTGCTGATTCGTACCTGGTAAATATTGAATGCTATGTCAGTCCGTGATAACTGAAAGATGCCAATAGTAAGTACATGGGAGTAAATTCATTGTCTTCCAGTGGCTCCACAGAGTGGTGTGGATACTGGTGAGCCCTAACGAGTTCAAGGAGATGTAAAAGAAGATAGAGAAATTCTGGGACATTATTATTGTAGATTTTCAAATATTAACCACACATACCGCTACATATGCTATTAAGAAGCAGTCATCAGCTCTTCTAACTGTCCTCCCACTTTCATTCAAAAGTACAAGATGCATTCAAAAGTAATGTTGCTTCTGTTTTATCCCTGTATTCTATTTTTTGCAGAACAAAACTCAGTTTATTCCCTGATTCCCATGGAAAAATCTAAATATTGCTAAAACCTACATTATTGCACAAATTAATTATTGTAGGTGTGTAAAGTTATGAGCAGTATTCTACTGTTGGAACACAAAGCAGAGTTTCTCCAATTTTCATAGAATCATTGAATCCCTACAGTGTGGAAACAGGCCCTTCAGCCCAACAAGTCCACACCAACCCTCCAAAGAGTACTACACCCAATCATTCCCCATTATTCTACATTTACCCCTGACTAATGCACCTAACCTACACACCCCTGAACACTATGGGCAATTTAGTATGGCCAATTCACCTGACCTGCACATCTTTGAATTATGGGAGGAAACCGGAGCACCCGGAGGAAACCCACACAGACACAGGGAAAATGTGCAAACTCCACACAGACAGTCGCCCAAGGCTGGAATCAAACCCGGGTCCCTGGCGCTGTGAGGCAGTAGTGCTAACCACTGAGCCACGGTGCCGCCCTTTTAGATTGCATGAAAGTCTGATTCATTGCCAGTTGGCTTTCTACCAGAATGGTTAACCTGGAGTAGGCAGTGCCACCTACCCGGCCAATACCCACAATTGGGCAGCACCAAGGCTGAAGCCAAAGTTGTTTCTGGGGAAACCCCCTCCAAACTGACCCCCAATTTGGAGAATAGGCACTAAGAAGACTGGTACGAACTGGGTGTGGGGATGGTTGGAAGTGAGGGCTGTCCATCAGTGACCACACCTCTGCCTTCAGTCTAGTCCCTCTGTTATGCACAAAATTGTGATGAACACCCTCTCCCCATTCCCCCACACAGCCACCAAACTGACAACCAGGGGCACTAGTTAACCAGTCAGCTCTGTCTTATCCCACCTGGAGCTGAGGTTGTTGCAGTACAGGTGAGCTAAGGCCCTACAGTGACTGTTAACTGACCCAGTGAAATGCTTTAATTGGTGATGGGATGGCATGCCCACAATAAATTTCCAAGGTGGTAGGTAGGGGACAGGTCTCTCCCTGGTGTCTACCCGAATCATCAGGTGCCCTTCTCCACCCATTTCATGGGTGGAACTTTGCTCTTAAAGCTTTCAAGATGTGTTGCATTTTCCGAGAGATATGCAAAGAGGAGAGGCCAAAGGGGCATATTTATTTCTGAAGTAGATGGGTTTAAAAACTGGGAGAAAGTGAGGACTACAGATGCTGGAGATTAGAGTTGAGAGCGTGGTGCTGGAAAAGCACAGCAGGTCAGGCAGCATCCAAGGAGCAGGAGAATCGATATTTGGGCATTCCTGATGAAGGGCTTTTTCCTGAAACATTGATTTTCCTGCTCCTTGAATGCTGCCTGACCTGCTGTGCTTTTCCAGCACTACACTCTCGGCTTTAAAAACTGACCTGCCAAATCACTATAGCTAAAGATGATGTGAATATTTGATTGTAAACTCATACAGCATGTGTTGTGATAACTCCTGTTTTATTCTTCATGTCCACAGCACAATCTCCTCGGGCATCAATGCTATGACTGCAGTCTTTGTGGAAGATATTATAAAACCAAACTGGAGATCATGGAACTATCTTTCTGATGACAAGAGAACAGTGATCTCAAAGTTTCTAGGTTATCTTACAACTCCTGAAATTCCAATAGGATAGAGCTTGAAGTGCAGAAAGAGCAATGATATAATTTACCATGCCATTTTATTTGTCTGGAGATGCACATCATAAATGGCTTGATTTGATGACACAGACTGTAGCCATTCTGGGAAGTTCACTGACGATCTGATGCAGTCTGCACTGATCGTTTTCTGAAGCAGTTAAAAAACAAAATGGTGTAAAGTAGCTGGTGTCCAGAATGTAGTTATAAAACTGTTGCTTTCAGGCTCTTCACTTGTTAATAGCCATCCTTCACATTTAGGGTATTTAAAATTATTAGGGTATTTGCAAGTTTTGGCAAAGTTGTCTTCAACAGTTGGCATGGAGTAATAAGATCTTCAAAGGTCTAATTAGTCCTTTGGATCCATGCACCTTCTCAATTTTTCAGCTTGTTCCATTGCTACCCATGTTGCTTCTCCAGTCTGTAGGAGTTGCTAATTTCTTGATTACTCCCTTTTTTTTCCCAATTCTTCTATCTTGTTGTTCAGGCTAGACTTGCGGGCAGCTGGAACTCTGAACAGATGCTGAATTGTTCTCGCACTGTCATCTACTTCAAGATGATATTCTCCATGAGGCTGTTTGCGATCTGTAAAGACATCTTTATCATTTTTTTAGTATCTATTCGGCATCAATGGCTTAGTGACCTGCAAAATGCTGCATATCTCTTCTGGCACATTTTGGTTTACTAGTCCAAGTATCAGCTTTGCTTCAACTGAGATGAGTGGATTCTGCTTAATAGCTTCTATCTGAAACTCCAGATCTTCATTCTTCCCATTGCATTTATTCTCTTGGCCTAAGGAGCATTCTATCATAGAGGCTCAACCTTAGTTTTGAGGGCTTCATTTGGAGTCACCATTTTGAGCCACTTCACACAGGTCTATCAAAATGTAACAGTCCCCTGATGCGGTCATTCTGTAATCATGATTTTAATGGTTACAAATCATTTACCACATTTAAACCTAACCTTACCAACCTCCTGCATGACGTAGGGTGACCTATCAGAATCACCAGTCAATACCTATCCAGCAGCCGCTTTAAATGCTTGCTGTGCTTCTTTTTAGTGAAGCACTTGTACGGTATGTGATTCAGCTGTTTGCTTTCCCCATAATAAATATGCTTCTTTTGCTTTTGTATGATGTCTTGCATAATATTTACATCCTGCCCCTGACTTTGATCTTTCTGTTGACCTGTCAACAAATATTGAGTCCTTTTTCCCCAAACTGTTTGAATTTAGCCTAGATGGCTGGTAGCGTAACACAAAGCCTTGTTTGACCTCCCACTAATATATTCTAGCTGATGGTTGACAATCCCAAATCCTTTGCGCATTTTGATAGCTTTCTTGAGAATAAGTTTCTCCTCTCTCAGCAGACATGATTTTTTATGCCTAAGACAATCCTACATCTGGTGAGATAAGCTTCCAATTATCTAAGCAGACTCTAATCAGATGTATCAGTGCAGTCTTATGTTGATCAATACTCCCCCTCTCTTTGTGAACTCTCATATTGAACTCACACACTCAAACCTAATAATATGACATTCAAAGTGTGTCTTCAAACTTTTCAAATTTTGCAGTGTGGCATTGCTACTCCTCAGTAAAGTCTAGGCTTTAGTATGCTTTCCACATCATCATTAGCAGAATTTTAATTCTCATATGCTCAATGTTTAAAATTAATTTCTTTGCTATTTAATAATTCACCAATTGAAAGATTCCAGTTGTGTTTCATATCTCATTTCCATATCAGCAGTAAGTGAAGACGAACAACCATTTTTAACTCATCCACTAAAATTGCAGACTGCTATTTCATTCTTTTCTTCCTTGCTGTTTCTTTCAGTAGATGGATTTCTTACAGCTCTGAAAATCCATGCATTTTCAGTTACACTGCTCCTGACACTATGTTTTAAATAATGTTTAATGTCTGTCACAACCACCCAAACATTCCCAATCTATCCACTTAACACCAAAGCCAACTTCATGCCAACTCATATCAAATCCATATCTCCCAGATACTCTTTGTACTTGCATTGACCATACCAACTCATCCAGTATCTGTAATGGGAGAATTGCAGGAGTTATGTTGAGATTAAGTAATATCCATTATAACCTCTACTATAGTCATAAAGACATCGCTGTTCACAAAAGTCTATTCAAAAGTTTTAAATCACTTTTAGTGTTCTTGGCCTAACCACCTTCAGTTGGTTCATCAATGACCTTTCCTCCATTGTAAGGTCAGATGTGGGGATGTTCACTTATGACTGCACAATGTTCAGCACCATTCGTGACTCCACAGATACTAAAGCAGGCCATGTCCGGCAAGACCTTGACAATTGCCAGGTTTGGGCTGCTAACCAACAAGGAGAAAGTGAGGACTGCACTTGCTGGAGATCAGAGTTGAGAGTGTGGTGCTGAAAAAGCACAGCTAGTCAGGCTTATGCCCAAAATGTCAATTCTCCTGCTCCTTGGATGCTGCCTGACCAGCTGTGCTTTTCCAGCACCACACCCTCAACTCTGATAAGCAACAAGTAACATTCATGCACCGTAAGTGCCAAGTAATGACCATTTCCAACAGAAATAATCTAACCATTTTGACATCCAATGGAATTGCAATCACTGAATCCCCAAATATCTCAGGATTATATGTCCCATAAACTGAACTGGACTAGCCAGATAAATGCTATGTTACAAGAGCAGTTCAGGGATTGAGAATCATGTGATTAGATTAGGTTACATTAGATTACATTACAGTGTGGAAACAGGCCCTTCGGCCCAACAAGTCCGCACCGACCCGCCGAAGCGCAACCCACCCATACCCCTACATTTACCCCTTACCTAACACTACGGGCAATTTAGCATGGCCAATTCACCTGACCTGCACATCTTTGGAGTGTGGGAGGAAACCGGAGCACCCGGAGGAAACCCACACAGACACGGGGAGAACGTGCAAACTCCACACAGTCAGTCGCCTGAGGCGGGAATTGAACCCGGGTTTCTGGCGCTGTGAGGCAGCAGTGCTAACCACTGTGCCACCCTGCCGCCCCCACCCATGTGGTGGGTAACACATCTGCCTCCCAAAGCCTGTTGGCCATCTACCAGACAAAACTCAGGAGTATGTTGGAATACTTGTCTGAATGAGTGCAGCTCCGAAAATACTTGACACCGTTCATGACAAAGCAGCCCCCTTGATTGGCAGGCCATCCACTATATTAAACATTAATTTCCTTTGCTCCAACGAACAATGGCAGCAGGGGGCACTATTTACAAGATGCACTGCAGTAACTTACCAAGGCTTCCTCAAACCTGTAACTTCTACCATCGAGAATTACAAGGCCAGCAGGTACATGGGAACAACGCCATCTGTCAGTTCCCCTCCAAGCTACACACCACCCTGACTTGAAACTATATTCCATTCCTACACTATTGCTGGGAAAAATCCTGGACCTTCCTTCCTGACATCACTGTGGGTATCCCTACGCCGCAAGAACTGCAGGCATTTGAGAAGGCAGCACAACTCCCCTTCTTCATGGGAATTAAGGATGGCCTCACCAGCAACACCCACATCCCATGAATGAATAAGACGTACAGAATCAGATACATAACCCCACACCAACGGGAGCTAATTCCTGAGTGTGTTCAGTGACTGGAAGAGTCTTAGTAACCATAGTAACAAGAATAATTTGATGAAATTAAGAAAAGTAAAATATTCTAAACATCACAAACAATGCATTCCTGCTGATTTTCTTCTCTATTTCCCTTTAGCAATGACGTTCGGAGGTTTGACAATGCTTCTTGCAGGGTTAACTTCAATCTTAGGTGAAAATGTAATGCAGGTAAACGCATGATTAAGTTAAATTATAAAATGAATGTAATTTAATTTACAAATTTAGATTCAAAAGCAATATTATTTTTCCTGTTGATAATGTACTGTTCATTTTCTTTCTCAGCTAATCCGAAGTATTGATGGAGTATTTCTAGGACCTCTACTGGGTGTATTCACTTTAGCAGCTTTGTTTCCAAACAGCAATAGCAAGGTAAGGCCAAGCACAAGAGTGGAATTTCAGTCTTATCCTGTAGCTAAATCATGTACTCTAATGAATGATTTCATGGCCATCAGTAGCTGTTGCTCTTGTTCTCACTTTTAAATATGCTTATGACTTCATTATGCTGCCTACTTTTTAGGAATCTTTACTAGTATCCTGCAGGGGAAATATGGATTATTACCGATGTTAAATCATCTTGTGAATTTTTAACATGTATAATTTTGCATTTATTGTCCATGTTAAATAGTTTGCTAATTTCTACCATAAGCAAACAGTGACTGTATTTGAAAAGTAAGAAATTGCCTCTGAAAGATTTGCAAGGTCCTAATAAAGTCAAAAGTGTGAGGTAAGTCTAACTTCATTGCTACTTTCTGTCAGTTTTGAAGAGGAGTCGTAT
Organism: Chiloscyllium punctatum; assembly: GCF_047496795.1. NCBI lineage: Eukaryota > Metazoa > Chordata > Chondrichthyes > Orectolobiformes > Hemiscylliidae > Chiloscyllium > Chiloscyllium punctatum. The sequence continues at coordinate 61,911,107 of NC_092777.1, read as the reverse complement.
TGGGCTTGAAACATTCATTCTGTTTCCGAGTCCACAGATACTGCAAGACCTACTGAGTTTCTCCATCATTTCTGTTTTCAGTAAAGTAAGTGCTTACACCATTTCTCCAAGATTTCTATCAATGGGAGGAGTCCTGCGAAACGTTCAACTGATTATATCAGATACACACCTATCACTAGGGGACAAGCAATTAAAATAACGTTCACTCAGGTTGACCCTGCTGCCAGAGAGACTACAGTAATCAGTTTCCCCATGTTTATCCCCTTCTGTGTAGTGTCGTAATGACAACATTTTCTTTTATTCCATTGATCCCAGGGAGCATTTGTGGGTATGCTGTTTAGTTCTGTCATGAATTTTGTTTTGGGAATTGGCTCTCAAGTGTATCCAGCTCCTGCTAGATTTACAAGGAAGCTGAAGACATCCACAGCAGGTTGCCATCTATTTAACATCACGAGTTCAAGCTCCACCAATGTAACATCTTTACTCACCATAGAAATGTCTCCAGCATCAAATAAAACGTAAGTCGAATTGTTTATTCAAACCTTAAAGTACAAATTACACAGAAACTCAAGCCACACTCATCCCAGGGTTGTCACAAACAGTAACGGTTTAATCAAATTACACAAAAGTTCCCCCCCCCCCCCCCTGATTTACATGTCTGATGAGCTCAGGTTAACAGAAAATATTGACCAGGTTTCAATACATGACATGAACTACTGTTTGTTCCAAAGAAGTAAATTCTAACCACAGGCAAACAAGAAAATGAATGTATCCCAACAGGCTTACCAGCTAGTGAATTACAACTAGACCTAGATCTTTGAATTTACAGTTATTTAATAATGTTGAGAGCTTTTCTTCCATTTTGTGTTTTTTTTTAAATGTGAACTGAAATGAGAAAGACCTTTTTTTAAAACCAATGTTTGAAAGAATGGCTGCAGTATTGAAAAGCAAGTAACCTGACACTCATGGCAAGCATCATAAACAACTGCTTGACCAATCAGACTATTGATGACAGAGACCCTTTCACTGCAACAGCTGTATGATTGGTTTTCAGGTAACTAAACAGCTTGGAGCTGGGAACAAATTACAGAGAGAGAGAGAGAGAGTGAGAGTGTGTGTATGCATGAGAGAGAGAGAGATGTACAATTTGTTTCCCAGATCAAGGGTAGTCTTTCTGTTCTCTGCAGTCAAACCAGAAGAAAACCTATTTACCTTTCCTGCAAAGCTGGTATAAGCTGTGACTTCTAACTGAGAAGTCAGAAACACTTTTTGAGTGAACCAGGCACCTCATGTTTCTTACCAACCAGTGGAGAAAGACAACTGAAGCAATGTGCTGACCAGCAGAAGAATCATGAAGATCATCTTCGTAACAGAACCTGGGAACAAAGTCGACGGAACTGTCTTTCCAGTTTTTCCTGTCTGCCTTATATGTTGTACCCTGTCTATTTTATTGGTGTGTGTTTACGGGGAGGTTTATAAGGGGATTAGTTTTTTTAACTGATAGGGTTAAATGACAGTGGTTTGTAGCTGCTTACCTATAGTTAGAGTTGTAATAAATAGTGGTTCTTGTTCAGTACAGACATCTGGCCCGTTTTTTCTATCAGTCTTGGTCTGAAAGTCAGAAAATTGGAGAACATTGTGTACTTTATAAAATCTTTAACTTTTGTGACGACATTGGGAAATAGCAGCTCAGGTTCCAATGCAGTAACCAATTAGTGGGAAGAATAATCTAAATGTACAATATGGAATGTCTATTATCAGTAACTTAAGTTGAAATTCTACTTTAGGAACAGCCTATTTGAAGATATTTTTTCCATATCCTATGGATACTACACCCCAGTTGGATGCCTAACTGCAGTTATAATAGGTTTGCTAGTCAGCATGGTTACTGGTAAGTAAAGTAGAATCATAAGAAATAAGAACCCTTCATAAATATTATCATTTACAATAATAAACTGTTATTGATTAGCTGGTGATTACCCCTCTTTGAAAAAGCTCTACTTTGAAGTGTATATAGGAGTCAGCATTGTATGCAACATTTTCCAGTTTTATTGATTTTTCCTTTTGAGAAAGACCAGGAAATGATCTTCACCATCAAGTAAATAGTTTTGAGGCATGTGCTGGACAGTGAGAGAGGTAACCATATCATCCTGGGTAGCTATTCCACATTCATTTGTTAGAAAAATTCAAACAAAGATGGATATCAGTAAGCCAGCAAACCCTAGAAATAAAATGTATTAACAAGTGCTTGTAGTCATGTAGCAGCCCTCATCAGACAGTTACCTTCTTCAGATAGGTGGACCAGGAAAGATGGAGGAAGGCCAAGGGAAGAGTTTCTGAACACTTCTGTTAGAGAGCAGGATGTACCATCACAAGCTACTGAGGTCAACAAACTCTGGACCAACCAGTGATCCATCCTCTGGTGTCAGTGAACTAATCTCAACCATCACAGGTTGTATACTTATATGAAGTTGTAGAGTTTATAGCACAAATAAAGGCCCTTCAGCCCATCAAGTCTGCTCTGGTCAAAAAGATACCTAACTTTCTAATCCCATTTTTCAGCATTTGGTCCATAGTCTTTGCATCGCAAATTTCTTCTCTATTTAATTAATGTATCATCTCTAAACTGTTGCTTCTCAATAAACTAACATAAGCAACCTTAAAATTACTTGTGAATCATCGACTGACTATCTTGGAGGTACCTGTGACTCACAGACCTAAAGTCTTACATTTGATATTTCAGAAATTGGGGTGTTAGTCTTATTGGTTGATGTTAATCTCAATTAATGGATTTGAAGTAACACCTAATTAGTCACTTCACTTTTCTATTTAAATGATCCCAGTTGATGGCATTACTGGATAAATGAGACCCCAGACTGAAATTTGACTTGATAGATCATAGTTTATTTTGTCTTGGTTTCAAAGTAAGACAGTTTATTTCACAAAAGAAATGAAGAAAACAAGAGAATAAATCCAAACTATTTACACATAACTCAAGTTTAGCAAACTTAGAACACATGCTCATATATTTCCCATTAATCCCAAAACACTCTTTACAGGTCCCAAAAGCATCCCTATGCAGTACCCACAAACAACCTTTCTGCAGAGAAAAGACAGGAGAGAAAAGACATCATTTTTCTCAAATACCTCAATAGGTTTAAGTTAACTTGACTTCAGTTCACAGTCTGGAAAATCTGAAAGTCTTTTCCTGAAGCTTTCCTACATCTGACTTTAAATGTTCTCAGTTTCAAGTTACCTCTTTAATGTTTGATTCAAATGTTACTGGTTCAGAACTATTACTAAATTCCTTGCTCTAAGGTAATCTATTTTTGCTAACCTCTCTCTCTCTCTCTCTCTCTCTCTCTCTCTCTCTCTCTCTCAGGAGCACTGCTTTATGTATCCATTTTCATCCAAGGAGTTCAACAGAACTGTCCCATATTGAAACAAACAAAACCCTTTATTGGGTGTAGGTTTGCTCGCTGAGCTGTAGGTTTGATATCCAGACATTTCATTACCTGGCTAGGTAAGGTCATCAGTGGCGACCTCCAAGTGAAGCGAAGCTGTTGTCTCCTGCTTTCTATTTATATCTTTCTCCTGGATGGGGTTCCTGGGGTTTGTGGTGATGTCATTTCCTGTTCGTTTTTTGAGGGGTTGATAGATGGCATCTAGATCTATGTGTTTGTTTACGCGTTGTGGTTGGAGTGCCAGGCTTCTAGGAATTCTCTGGCATGTCTTTGCTTAGCCTGTCCCAGGATAGATGTGTTGTCCCAGTCGAAATGGTGGGCTTTTTCATCTGTGTGTAGGGCTATGAGGGAGAGAGGGTCGTGCTTTTTTGTGGCTAGCTGGTGTTTATGTATCCTGGTGGCTAACTGTCTTCCTGTTTGTCCTACGTAGTGTTTGTGGCAGTCCTCGCATGGAATCTTGTAGATGACGTTAGTTTTGTCCATGGGTTGTACTGGGTCTTTTAAGTTTGTTAGTTGTCCAACCCATGGACAAAACCAACGTCATCTATAAAATTCCATGCGAGGACTACCACAAACAATACGTAGGACAAACAGGAAGGAAGTTAGCCACCAGAATACATGAACACCAGCTAGCCACAAAAAGACACGACCCTCTCTTCCTCATAGTCCTACACATGGATGAAAAAAACCACTATTTCGACTGGGACAACACATCTATCCTGGGACAGGGTAAGCAAAGACATGCCAGAGAATTCCTAGAGGCCTGGCACTCCAACCACAATGCCATAAACAAACACATAGATCTAGATGCCATCTATCAACCCCTCAAAAAACGAACAGGAAATGACATCACCACAAACCCCAGGAACCCCATCCAGGAGAAAGATATAAATAGAAAGCAGGAGACAACAGCTTCGCTTCACTTGGAGGTCACCACTGATGATGTTACCTAGCCAGGTAATGAAACGTCTGGATATCAAACCTACAGCTCAGCGAGCAAACCTACACCCTAAATCTCAACCTGAGCAACAAACCTTGCAAAAACCCTTTATTTTTGAGTGATGGTTATTTCTCTAAGCTTAAAACCAAATTCAGAAATTTCTAACAGAGACACTGATGCACAATGTTTACTTTGCTCAGTTGTAAACTCTCCCAATGCACACACAAACCCATTAGTTCAGAGAGCTCCCTCCATATTAAAAGAAGTTTTAAAAGAAATCACCATTGCTACAGAAATACTAATCATTAAACCCTTCAGTCACACAGAAAATCATAAGTCACTAATTCTAACTTCCAATGTCCAAACTTAAATATAAGTGATACTTACACAGTTTCACGGCCTACATCACACCTCTCCTCAAAGAAGAATGAAAGCGTAACTTTAAGGGGAATTTTCATTACTCATCAAATATTATCTTAACACTAATACTATATCTCACTAATGATATTAACTTGTTGACAGTGAACAAACAGAGAGTTACACAGCAACCATACTTTACATAAGTTCATGGGTACCACAGCACCCAATGCCCTGTTAGTGTGCTCTCAATAAAGAACCTGCTTTAACATTCTCTTTTGCAGGCACATGAATAATTTTCTCAGAGATATTAATTCTAAGAGATATCCTGCAAATACGTAATCATGAAATTCAAACTCTCATCTTGTTTGGTTTGATTCAAATGAGGTACATTAATGTATAACTTGTTTAACTAGTGCATTTTGTCAGTTATTCGTACCTTTGCTTGGCTCTGGGTATCAACAGCTCTAGATTCCCAAACTATTGTTGATGCAAAACATATGTTTTCGGGTTCAAAAAGAGACTCACAGTTCAAAAGTCTTATACTCAGAAACCAAAACAGATCAGATTTTTCAGAGTCACTGGACTCAAAATGTTAACTCTGATTTCTCACCACAGATGCTGCCAGACCTGCTGAGTTTTTCCAGCAATTTCTGTTTTTGTTTCTGATTTCTAGCATCCACACTTCCATTTTTTTGTTAGGTTTTATACCCATGTGCCCACATGTGCAAAGGTCAACTGGACTTGCCCCAGAGTTGGAACGTAGGGAGTGATCAGTTCTCCCCTTCTAGTCTCCAATTAGTTGATAAGCCAACTCCGTCCTGACTAGTTATCATATCGGGTACAGTTCCTTATCCCCTGCTCAGTGCTTGCTATCCCACATGATTGGCTCTAATCCTGTCTTCTGGAGGATCATCCATTGGTCAGTTGTTCCTTAGCAGCCCTCATCAGTATTTCTGAACACCTTGCATCTTGTTCTCTCACCCTCACACAACAAGACAATCATATATCTGCCAACTTTTATTTTCCACGCAACCAGCCCATTCGGCGCATCCATTAGACATTTGTTTGTTTGTCTGAGTTGTTGACTTTGACCTTGGATTAATGCATACAAACATGACCTTGTAAGCTATTAGAGACTTGGTTGTGAGGGGGACAGGATTGGCAGCTTAATATTCCAGGATGCAGATGTTTCAGGCAAAATAGAGAGGGATGTAAAAGAGGAGGGAAAGTTGTGTTACAGATAAGGGAGAATATCACAGCTGTACTCAGAGAGGATTCCTTGCAGGAGCTCATCCAGTGAGACCATATGGGAAGAGCACAGGATTATGAACAGTGGACTCACTTTGATGGGATTGTTTTACAGGCCTCCCAAAAGCCGATGGGAGATAGCAGAATAGATATGCAGACAGATTATGATAAATATAAAAACAACAAAGTTGTTGTAGCAGGTGATTTTTAACTTCCCATAAATTGACTGGGACTCCCTTAGTGTCAGGGGCTTGGATGCGGGCATGTTTGTTAGATGCATCTAGGAGGGTTTCTTGAAGCAATATCTAACAGTCCGATGAGGGAAGGGGCCATACGAGACCTGGTATCGGAGAATGAGCCTGGCCAGATGATCAAAGTTTGAGTGGGGAGGATTTTAGGAACAATGACCATAATTCCATAAGTTTTAAGTTACTTATGGATAAGGAAAAGTTTAGTCATTGGTTGAAAGTATTAAACTGGTGGAAGGCTAACTACAGAATTCCATGATTTGGAGATGCCAGTGTTGGACTGGGGTGTACAAAGTTAAAAGTCACACAACACCAGGTTGTAGTCCAACAGGTTTAATTGGAAGCACACTAGCTTTCGGAACGTGCTCCTTCATCAGGTGATAGTGGAGGGCTCGATCGTAACACAGAATTTATAGCAAAAATTTGCAGCATGATGTAACTGAAATTATACATTGAAAACTTGATTGTCTGTTAAGCCTTTCATCTGTTAGAATACAGTGATAGTTTCACTTCTTTTATGTGTAAATCACAAAACCCTTTTAAAAAAGGCATTCTTGGGTTAGCTGTTAACAATGGTGATAGCTAGACAACATGTTGAAGGTGTTAGCCCCCTGTGTTCTCTGTCTATGCCATGATGTTTACATTGATTCTAATCTAAAAAGTGAGATAACAGAGTGTGTTATCTCACTTTTTAGATTAGAATCAATCTAAACATCAGGTCGTAGACAGAGAACAGTGGATGTGGATAATGTGGATTGGGGACAGCTGTTTCAGGGTAAATCCACATCTGGCACATAGGAATCTTTTAAGGTCCAGTTGATTAGAGTTTGGGATAAACATGTTCCTGTGAAAATGAAGGATAAGGATGGCAAAATTCAGAAACCTTGGATGACAAGATAAATCATAAAGCTCAGTCAAAAACAAAAAGGAAGCATATGTAAAATTTAGGAAACTGAAGACAGCGAGAGCCCTTGCAGAATATGAAGACAGCAGGAAAGAATTTAAACAAGGAATTTGGAGGGTTGAAAGAGTCCAAATGATGTGCTTGGCAAACAGGATTAAGGTAAATCCCAAGGCATACGTAAGGAAAAAGAGGAGCTGGGAAAAGGAAAGTCCACCAAAGAACAAAGGAGGCAATTTACACACAGAGCCAGAGGAAGTGGGTGAGGTCCTGAATGAATACCTCATTCAGTATTCTCCAAGGTGGATGTGATGGATAGTAAGTCTCGGGAGGGGTATGTTGATATTCTAGGGCATGTCAAAATAAAATAAAATGGAGGAGGCATTGGGTGCTTTGAAAAGCATTAAGATAGACAAGTCCCCAGGATCTAGGAAGCTGATGGAGGAAATTGTTAGGGCCTTGTATGAAATTTTTCTTCAGTCACAGTATAGGCCACGGGTTTGGGAAAATGGAGAGTTTTGTTCCTTGCTTTAAGAAGGGCAACAGGGACAATCTGGGAAATTATAGGCTGGTGCATTTTATGACAGTGGTAGGGAAATTACTGGAGAAGGTTCTTAGGGAAAGGATTTATTCATATTTGGAAAAATATGGACTTATTCACAATAATCAGCATAACTTTGTGCAGAGAAGGTCATGTCTCATAGATTAGATTACTTACAGTGTGGAAACAAGCTCTTCGGCCCAACAAGTCCACACCGACCCACAACCCACCCAGACCCATTACCCTACATTTACCCCTGCCCGAACACTACGGGCAATTTAGCATGGCCAATCCACCTGACCTGCACATCTTTGGACTGTGGGAGGAAACCGGAGCACCCGGAGGAAACCCACGCAGACACGGGGAGAATGTGCAAACTCCACACAGTCAGTCGCCTGAGGCGGGAATTGAACCCGGGTCTGTGAGACAGCAGTGCGAGCCACTGTGCCACCATGCCGCCCACTACCACTGTGCCGCTCATAAATCTGATTAAGTTTTGTTTGAGGAAGTGACAGGGCTGGTGATAGATATTGTCTACATGGACTTCAGCAAGGTTATTGACAAGGTCCCACATGGCAGGCTGATACAAAGGTTGAAGTCAGATAGCTAGTAAGTTGGATACAGAAGTGGCTTGGTCATTGAGTAGCGGTGGAAAGGGAATTCTGTGACCAGCGGTGTTCCACAGGAATCAGTTCTGGGACCCCGGTTGTTTATAATAAACATATATATATTATATATATATATATATATATATATATATGACTTGGAGGAGAATGTAAGATGGCCTCATTAGTAAGTTTATGGATGACGCAAAGATTAAGGGAGCTGACGATAATGAGGAGAATTGCCAGAGGATACAGCAGAATATACATAGGCTGGCAACTTGAGCAGAGAAATGGAAGATGGAATTTAATCCAGAGAAATGCGAGGTGATGCAGTTTGGAATGTCTATCTCAAGAGGGAAATATACTTTCAATGGCAGAATCCCTAGAAGCATCAATATACAAAAGTTGGAAAACACCTACCAACAGATTTAAGAACGGCTTCTTCTCTGCTGTTATCAGACTGATGAATGGATCTCTCATATATTGGAGTTGATCTTTCTCTGCACCTTCACTGTAATTATAACACTATATTCTGCATTCTGTTCTATTACCCCAATGCGCTTATGTAAGGCACGATTTGTCTGATTTGCACACAAAACAATATTTTTCACTGTATTTTAGTACATGTGACAATAATCAATCAAACAGTTTGCTCGAAGTTGCAACACAAGTAGATAAGGTAGTCACCAAGCATATGACCATCTTGTCTTCATCTATCAGAGTATAGAGTATGAAAATTAGCAAGTCATGTTGCAGTTGGATAGAACTGTATTTAGGCCACATTTGGTATTTCGTATGCAGTTCTGGTCTCCACACTACTGGAAGGATATGGACTCTTTGGGGAGGGTACAGAGAAGGGTTGCCAGGATGTTGCCTGGTTTGGAGGGCATTAGCTATGAGGAGACACTGGACAAACTTGGTGTGTTTTCCCTTGAACGTTGAAGGCTGAGGGGCAATCTGACAGAGGTTTAGAAAATTATGATGTAGTGGAGAGTCAGAGTCTTTTTAGAAATATTAATTACAAGGGGACATAGGTTAAGGTAGAAAGGGAAAAGTTGAAAAGACATGTGAGAGGCACGTTTTTTACACAGAGTAATGCCAGGAATGTGCTGTCAGAGGAGGTGGTAGAAGCAGAAACAATAGCATCATTTAAGAGGCATTATGACAGGTACGTGAATAGGCAGGGAATAGAGGGATAAAGACCGCGGAGAGGAAAGAGAGTTTTAGTTTCAAAAGGCACCATGTACTGGCACAGGATTGGTGAAAGGCCTGTTCCTGCTGTACTGTTATAGGACTTTGTTCTATTTGTTATTTTTATAAATTTCATACTGCTAATGGGACAATGGATTTTAAAAACACAGTCATCTAAAATGTGAAAAATATAAAAAACATATTCATTGAGTTAAGTAGATTGGAGATTTGTATTCCCTTCTGTGCAAATTTTCATTGTTGAATGATTACACCTTGGTAGATCTATAAAATCTGATTAGAGCTGACAGACATTCTGGGAATAACATTTCATCCAGAACTTAGAAGCTTCAATTTTGTCTTTGTTTCAGTTAGTTGCATGTCATGCCATCATTAATAATCCTATCCCCTTTATCACAGGGGGAGCTAAGGATGTCGATAAGGCCCTCATTGCTCCTATAATCCACACCGTTCACAACTTCTTCTCCAAACAGGAACCAGCTGTACCAGTGCCTGAATCAGTAAGATTATTCTATTTTCTTTGAAGCAGTAGGAGGGGTTTTGAGAAGGCTGATAAGTCTATTGCATACAATATTATAAAATGTAACTTTCCAACTTCCAAAATGTCTTACCCTACTGTTAAACTCTGCATTAAATTTCATCTGGCATTTATTTGTCTAGTCTATCATTATATTGCTTAAGTCACTTATAGAGTTATAGAGATGTACAGAACGGAAACAGACCCTTCAGTCCAATTCATCCATGCCGACCAGATATCCTAAACTAATCTAATCCCATTTGCCAGCACTTGGCCCATATCCCTCTAAACCCTTCCTATTCATATACCCATCCCAATACCTTTTAAATGTTGCAATTGTACCAGCCTCCACCACTTCCTCTGGCAGCTCATTCCATACACGCACTGTATTTCACTCTGCATGAAAAGGTTGCCCCTTAGGTCCCTTTTAAATTTTTCCCCTCTCACCCTAAAGCAATGCCCTCTAGTTATTGGACTCCCCCACCCCAGGGAAAAGACGTTGTCTATTTACCCTATCCATGCCCCTCAAGATTTTATAAACCTCTATAAGGTCATCCCTCAGCCTCCAACATTCCAAGGAAAACAGCCCCAGCTTATTCAGCCCCTCCCTATAGCTCAAACCTTCCAACCCTGGCAACATCCTTGTAAATCTTTTCTGAACCCTTTCAAGTTTCACAACATCCTTTTGACTGGAGGGACACCAGACTGCACACAATTCACTCGGCTAGTTTGTCAACTCTGAATGTTACTGACATCTTTTTGGAGCCAAATCTAGATCAGATACAAGTGTAATATACCACTGTTAATGAAGAACAATAGTCTCTGTGCTGACTTCTATGAAATATCATACTTCATACTCTCCAGACTTTAAAATATTGATTAACTATAGCTCTAAAGATTCCTCTGCTTTAAATTCATGGTCATGCTGCAAACTCCTTTTAGTACATTATTCTAATGAACAAGCATCTTGTACAACACTTTATCAAATACATGTTTGAAATCCACTGTATTTAACCCTAGAATTAATCGTTAGTTCCAGTGAACCTTTACTGTATATTCTCACTGTCGGCTTAAATTTTCCTTTGTTCATTCCTTCTGAAACTAGGAACACCTGGTTCTGTTCCAGGTTAAGCCACGTTTCAGTTAGTTCTACTATTTCATGAATTTATTATAATTTGCTCCCACAATCCTACAATTTTATTCAGGACACATTGTGTATTTGCAAACCTACAATTCAAACTCGCCTTGCATTAATTATTCCCTTCTTCTTCTGACTTGCTATTAAGTTATTTCTTTTAATCGTGCCTATATCCTTTGTCCCCTATTGCTTTTCTTTTCTTCGATTTTAGTGTTTTTCCACACTCAATTTCATAAGATTATTTCAAGATTTGTCATTCTACATTCCAAGCTTTCTTCTGTAAATGTGATTATATTTCTGGCTCCTAGATTAGAATTATTTTAGGAATGAGGGAAAAGGGCTAAGTAATGATCATGATAACTCTCTTTCTATAGGGTATACGGCTATTGGAAACCAATCCTGAAAATTCCTTCAACACAGATCACCAGCCTTCTAATTTGCAGGTAAGGACACAAAACTCTGAAAACTATGCCTTAAACTGTAATTAGAAACCAAATGGGATGTCAAAATGTTTTTTTTTTGTGAAGGTTTAATTTTAATTTACAGTTTAGTTTTGACCAGTAAAGAATGCTGGAGCATCTCTGTGCATAAACATTGCTTCTCTCCCCTAGATGTTTCTTCATGAAGAGTGAAGAGTATTCACATTTTTAAGCAGATTTTCTGGCAAATACCAGGGAGTTCCCTGCAGTGGTTCAGAGATTGTCAGAAGCAGATCTTAAATTTCTATCACAGTGTAGAGTGAAGGTTGAACCTGTATCCAGTGGTGAAAAGGATGAGAATTGATCTTATTGAAACATAACAGATTTTGAAGGGATGCTAGTAGGAGATTTCCCCTTAAGGGAAGGCTGGAACAAAGGGACATATTTTATAATCCCCATTAAGGGGTAAGGACAACTATTTTCTCTCAGATGGTTTCTGCCCGCAGGAGCAATAGAGGCTGGTCCATTGAATATATGAAAGACTGCATCAGACAGACTTTTAATCAATCAGGGAGCCAAGCATTGGAGATAGGCAAGAAAATGTCCACCATCTTATTGGACGGTGGAGCAGGCTAAAGGGGCTGAATGGCATATCCCTCCTTCAAATTCTTGTGCTCTGAGTAGCCGTGGGTAACAACACTGTTCAGAATATACAGGTCATCTCACTTCTCACCATAGAAATTAAAACTGCAGAAACTCTTTGGCTAAATATTAAAAATGTTGGAAACTCAGATATTCAGAATGTGGTAGTGAAGGGAGTTATACCTGTTTGTTATCTATATCAATGATTTGGATGAGAATGTACAAAGCACGATTGGTAAGTTTGCTGATGACACTAAAATAGGCGGTTATCATGGACAGTGAGGGTGGTTATCAAAAATTGCAGCAAGACCTTGATCAACTGGGGAAGTGGGCTGAGAAATGACAAATGGACTTTAATACAGATAAGTATGAGGTGTTGCATTTTGGAAAGTCAAATCAAGGTAGGAGTTTCATGGTGAATGGTAGGATCTTAAGAAATGTAGTGGAACAGAGGGATCTTGGAGTTCAGGTTCACAGCTCTCTGAAAGTGGAGTCACGGGTAGACAGGGCAGTGAAGAAGGCCTTTGGCACACTGGCCTTCATCAGTTGGGGCATTGAGTACAGAAATTGGGAAGTTATGTTGCAGTTGTACAGGACATTGGTGAGGCTGGACTTGGAGTATTGTGTTCAGTTTTGGTCACTTTGCTAAAGGACGATGTTATTAAACTGGAAAGAATGCAGAAGAAATTTACAAGGATGTTGCCAGGATTCAAGGGTCTGAGTTATAGGGAGAGGTTGGAGAAGCTAGGACTTCTTTCTTTAGAGCATAGGAGACTGAAGGGGGAGCTAATGGAAGTGTATACAATCATGAGAGGCATGGTTAGGGTGGATGGGTTGGGGAATCGAGGACTAGAGAGCATTTTTTAACGTTAGAGGGGAAAGGATAAATGGGAACCTGAGGGGCAAGCTTCTTACAGAGGGTGTTATGCATACAGAATGAGCTGCCAGTGGAGTTTGTTGAGAAGGGTACATTAACAACATTTAAAAGGCATTGGGACAAACACATGGATAGGAAAGGTTTAGAAGGATATGGGCCAAGTGTAGGGAAATGGGGCTAGCATGGATGGACATTTTAGTCGGCGTGGACCAGCTTCGGCCAAAGGGCCTGTCTCCATACTGCAGGACTTGGTGACGACATTGAGCAATTTCACAGCACAAATGGAATATACGCTTATATGGAATAATTTTGGCAGGTAAAAGAGGTTAACAAGTGGTAAAGGAGCAAATTACTGCAGATGCTGGAACCTGTATTGAAAACAACAAACACTGAAGATCACAGGGGGTTAGGCAGCATCCAGAGAGAGAGAGCAAGCTAACATATTGAGTCCAGATGACTCTTCATCGGAGCTGAAGTGAGGTGTAGAAGGGGCAGTGTCTATGCTTGAGTTGGGAGGTGGGGGTGTAGAGTGCAGGGGGAGAAAAGACATTGATGGTTCAGATTAAGTGATTGGAATGTAGGAAAGGCAGAACAATGATGTATCTAACTGTCAGACTGGAAAGGACCGACAGTCCCACGGGGGTTTTTGGGAGGGGAGAGAGAACATGGGGACAGAGAATGTACAGGTCATTCTGCTATAATGCATGTTTTGTAAACTCAAATTTGCTATAACATGGTTGATGAACTGAGAATTCTGTTTCTAAAGCGTGAAGTTTTAAAGCATGAATTGTTATAACACAATTCTGACCCCATTAGCTTAAATGGTGCTGCTGTTACATGATTTTCTTATAACACAGGGTTGCACCATCATGGAACTATCATGTTGTAGCAGAACTGACTGTAAAAGATAAAGCTAAAAGAAGGGAAGGAATAGGAATTGGTTCACAATTTCAAGGTGTTGAACTCAATATTATTATCAATATTACTGCATGCTTCAGTGAATCCCAGCACAAACTGGGGGAACAAAGTGCCTTCAGATGAGGCACTTTGCAAGCCACTGGACTTAGAATTCAATACCTTCATATTGTGAACCAAATCCCATTCCTTTCCTTTCCGTTAGCTTTACTTGTTCCATTCTCTGTCACCATATCTTCGCTCCCCCTCCCCACCTCCAGTGTCTGTCCTTTCTAGTCTGGCAGTCTGGAGAGAGAGAGAGTCATACAGCATATAAACAGACCCTTTAGGCCAACTCAATATTATACTTAATATATTCTGTTCCCGTGATGATGTCATTTCCCATTCTTTTTCTCAGAGGGTGGTAAATGGTGTCCAAGTCGATGTGTTTGTTGATAGAGTTCTGGTTGGAATGCCATGCTTCTAGGAATTCTCATGCGTGTCTCTGTTTGGCTTGTCCAAGGATGGATGTGTTGTCCCAGTCAAAATGGTGTTGTATTATACTCCCCCTCTGATACACCATTGTTCTGTCATTCTCACATTTCGATCACTGGATCATATTAACCTGGACTATCAACATCTTTCTTCCCCAAGCACGCTACACCCCAACCCCGCCCCAACCCTGCCTCGCACCTACCAACAGTAAAACCTCGGTTATCTAAACATAATTATCTGAACTTCGGATTATCTAAACAAGATCTCAAGGTCCCAATGCTTGGGTAAACTGTGTTATCTGAACATTTGATTATCCAAACATTCGATTATCTGAACAAAACAGTGTCGTTCAGATAATCAAGGTAGCCCTGTATAACATAAATGCTGTTCCCTCTACACTCCACTTTAGGTCTGATGAAGAGTCACCTAGACTCGAAACGTTAGCTGGCTCCCTCTCCATGAATCTGCCTGACCCGCTGTGATCTCCAGCATTTGTTGTTTTCATAACAACTCATAAAGTCCTATTTGAAACAACAAATAAATGTTGTTTTTGCATATGAAGTGTTTGTATGCTAAGGTCATAATTTGTAATTACTCATCTGCAGTAATTTTCATTGAGAATGAAATGTTCATTAATGTAACAGTACCAAACTACTGGGGGTTGTTTAGTTCAGTTGGCCAGACAGCTGGTTTGTGATGCAGAATGATGCCAATGGCATGGGATCAATTTCCTTACCAGCTGTGGTTATCATTAAGATCCTGCTTTCTCAACCTAGGCCCTTGCCTGAGGCATGGTGACCTCAGGTTAAATCACCAGCCAGTCATCTCCCTCTAAGGAGAGAGCAGCCCTCTGATCCTCTGAGATTATGGTGTCTTTACTTACTTATTGCGAATGCAATGTTGTCTCTTATCTCAAGAGGGTTGGAATATAAAAGCAGAGATGTACTACTAAGACTTTATAAAGCTCTGGTTAGGCCCCATTTGGAGTACTGTGTCCAGTTTTGGTCCCCACACCTCAGGAAGGACATACTGGCACTGGAACGTGTCCAGCGGAGATTCACACGGATGATCCCTGGAATGACAGGTCTAGCATATGAGGAACGGCTGAGGATACTGGGATTGTATTCGTTGGAGTTTAGAAGATTAAGGGGAGATCTAATAGAGACGTACAAAATAATACATGGCTTTGAAAAGGTGGATGCTAGAAAATTGTTTCTGTTAGGCGAGGAGACTAGGACCCGTGGACACAGCCTTAGAATTAGAGGGGGTCATTTCAGAACGGAAATGCGGAGACATTTCTTCAGCCAGAGAGTGGTGGGCCTGTGGAATTCATTGCCACGGAGTGCAGTGGAAGCCGGGACGCTAAATGTCTTCAAGGCCGAGATTGATAGGTTCTTGTTGTCTAGAGGAATTAAGGGCTACGGGGAGAATGCTGGCAAGTGGAGCTGAAATGCGCATCAGCCATGATTGAATGGCGGAGTGGACTCGATGGGCCGAATGGCCTTACTTCCACTCCTATGTCTTATGGTCTTATTATTACCAAACTTCATTCAAGACTGAAATCTGAATGTAGTACTACATTTCTATTTGATTCACTTGCAATTGGTCTTGTTTTTCTGTTTGTATATGGAATCTGTGCGATAATAAAAATGGAGTAATACTTCTTAATATTTAATATTATCCCATATTACTCCCATTTCTTGCCTATTAATACATTGTTCAAAATAACTGCATTTTAATGATATCTATTTATCTCCTTTTTTGCAGAGTGAAACGTTTCTTAATCCATCATCTGGTAACTGAATAAGTATTCAAAAGAAAACTTGAATTATTATTGGTGGTTAAAAGATTGAAGTTTCAGAGAAACAATTAAGAAACAAGATGTCGAATTTTCTTGTAAACAATTCTTGCCAGAATAATGCAAGTTATCTATCAATTGATTTAAAAGTTAAGTGGGAAACTTATTAAATTTATAGAAAATGATTGGTCATTTTAGATTCACAATTACGTCATATTTAATCTGTAATAGTCAATCATTTAGTCAAAATATTACCTCATTGTTCTTCACAAGAAAGCAAAAAGTCGTTTTGTAACATAATTTGTGAAATTTTTCAGCATGGGTGATTGTTATTCCTGAGTTGCATGAGGCAATTGTAATTTTGTATTGTTCACTTTAGACATAAATAAGAACATAAACTGAAACAAATTACCCTTCATGCTGGAGTATTAATATCATGGAGATATAAACAAAATAGTGACAATTCAATGATGACACATGTTTCATTTCAACAGAGTTTGTTTGTAACAGTTGCAACCTTATTTTTATCTCTTTGTTGTTCCAGTATGACCAAAAACCAATTACCTACTATAGAATGAATGTCTTTTGATATAAATTATACTATGTGTTTCCATACAACCAATTTAAAATGATCTCAATTTGCAAAATGTTTCAGGTACAACTAGCACACCAATAATTGAAAAACTTAAGCATTCAAATTTCCATATATCCCAAAAAAAGTTATTCTTAAAGTGATATGAAGTGGAAACCATCTACAATGTAGAATAATCAATACAGATTTTAATCATAAGACACTAACCAGCATTTTAAGTTTGATTACTAAATATAAGATTCCAAAACAATTCATATATTTTAGAAATTCACATATTTCTTTTGTTTCTAACCTAGCAAAGTTCATTAATCATTGCTAAACTATAGTGTGGAATAAAATAGAGTGTAGTTAAAGTATATTGACAATAAAAACAATTTTAAAATGTTAACACTTTTCATAATCTAGTTGGGAAATATAATTTTATAAAAATTAATTTCCTCAAACCAAGAGGAGAAAAAAGACAAGGAGTTTGTAAATGCAGTTAACATTCTCTCTGGCTTTAAATTTTTCTTCAAAAAGCAAGGAAATGCCTACATTCTTCTGCGTAACTACAAGGTAACTGACAAGCCTTATTACTTAGTGGGTGTGATAGGGCTTTTGTGTGAATGTAGGTGTGCTCACTGAACCAGAAGGTTCATTTTCATACATTTCATCACCATACTAGGTAACATCGTTAGTGAGCCTCCGGTGAAGCACTGGTGTTAGTGACCTGCATTCTATTTATACGTTAAGGTTTCCTTGGGTTGGTGATGTAATTTCCTGTGGTGATGTCATTTCCTCTGCTTTTTCTCAGATGGTGTTAATTGGGGTCCAAGTCATTGTGCTTGTTGATAGAGTTCCAGTTGGAATACCATGCTTCTAGCAATTCCCGTGTGTGTCTCTGTTTGGCTTGTCCTAGGATGGATGTGTTGTCCCAGTCAAAAGTGGTGTCCTTCCACATCTATATGTAAGGATACCAGTGAGAGTGGGTCATGTCCGTTTGTTAAGATTAGAGTGATGCTGGAAAAACACAGCATGTCAGGCAGCATCCAAGGAGCAGGAAAATCAATGTTTCGAGTAAAAGCCCTTCCTGATGTTTTCCTCCTCTTTTGTGAATTTTACGCCAGTATTATTGATGGTCTTGAAGGTTTCCTCTAATTTATTTTGTTTACTGATGAAAAAGGTGTCATCCACATAGCGGACCCAAAGTTTGGGTTGGATGGTTGGCAGAGCTGTTTGTTTGAGTCTCTGCATTACTGCCTCTGCTAAGGACCCTGATATCGGAGATCGCATGGGTGTTCTGTTGGTTTGTTTGTAGGTTTTGCTGTTGAAGGTGAAGTGGGTGTTAAAGCATAGGTCCATTAGCTAGACAATGTTGTCTTGCTGATGAAGTAGGTGGTGTTTGGGGTTTGGTGACCCTTATTTCATCCTCTTCTATCCTGGTGTCTTTGCTGGTGTTCAGGAATCCTCCAGATTTCTGAAGTTGTTTGAGTAGAGGTTTACAAAATTATGAGGGGCATGGATAGGGTAAATAGACAAAGTCTTTCCCCTGGGGTCAGGGAGTCCAGAACTAGAGGGCATGGGTTTAGGGTGAGAGGGGAAAGATATAAAAGAGACCTACGGGGCAACTTTTTCACACAGAGGGTGGTACGTAAAAGGAATGAGCTGCCAGAGGAAGTGGTGGTGGTTGGTACAATTGCAACATTTAAGAGGCATCTGGATGGGTATATGAATAGGAAGGGTTTGGAGGGATATGGGCCAGATGCTTGCAAGTGGGACTAGATTGGGTTGGGTTGGGATATCTGGTCGGCATGGACGGGTTGGACCAAAGGGTCTGTTTCCATGCTGTACATCTCTATGACTCTATTAGGACTGTGATTCGGTTCTCTAATTGTGGGGGTCAGGTCTATCGCCACCTGTTGGAAAGTGTCGGTATCTGCAAGCAGTGTGTTCGTTTTCTCAATGTAGTCTGTTCGGTCTAAAATTATGTTAAGCATCCTTTGTCTGTAGGTAGGATAAAGATTTTTTAATCTTTTTTTAGTCTTTCTAGTGCTTCCCTTTCTTGTGTATTGAGTGTGTTTCCTTCTTTTTCCTGCTTAATGTTGGTGGGACTGTCTGTCTAATGGTTTGCTGAGTTTCTTCTGTGAGTTCATTGCCTTTCAGTGTTGTTTCTAAGGCTGCTAAGAAGTCTTTCTTGTCTGCATCCTGGAAATGTAATTTAATCCTCTTACTAACATGGTTTTTTCAGTGTCTGTTAAGGGTCAGTCAGATAAGTTTTGTATCCATGCTTCTGTGGGTGACTGATTACAAGAATAATAGACATTCTCTCATTTTACAGTATAGGCCATCGTTGGGTTATTACTCATGAATGTTGTCTTTGCATTAGGATAGAATGATTATTTGTTTACCACAGTAATACCAACAAAACAGGCAAAGACATATCCGGAAACAACCCATCAACCATTCACACTTACATGTCAATACGATTAGAAGAGTGCAAACCAGTATTGTCTATCATCACCAGATCAACAGAAGAAGCTCTCTTTTTTAACTTCTAAGTCCAGTCATGAACCTATAGCTCCTCAATAACAAGTTTTATCAAAACATCTAGTTTCATTTAAGTGAGATGATATGCTGAATAGTGCTGCAACTGCTTGTCTGTCAGCACTGGGCTCAGTGAGCCAAATGGTAATTTCAGGTTACATGCATCGTTAGACATAGAAATGCAATAACACAGAAACGAGCCAGTAGTCCAATCAGTCTGTGACAGAATTTACCTTCCATAGAAATGAATTATATAAATCACATTTATCACTCTGTTCCCATACCCCTTCAACCATCTATCTAAGGTAATTAGATTACTTACTAGATTAGATTACTTACAGTGTGGAAACAGGCCCTTCGGCCCAACAAGTCCACACCGCCACGCCGAAGCGCAACCCACACATTCATTTACCCCTTACCTAACACTACGGGCAATTTAGCATAGCCAATTCACCTGGCCTGCACATCTTTGGACTGTGGGTGGAAACCGGAGCACCCGGAGGAAACCCACGCAGACACGGGGAGAACGTGCAAACTCCACACAGTTAGTCGCCTGAGGCGAGAATTGAACCCGGGTCTCTGGCGCTGTGAGGCAGCAGTGCTAACCACTGTGCCACCCTGCCGCATCATTTCTACCTAGCTATTGAATCTGGAATTGAATTTCACAGGCATATAAATTTCTGAGTGAAGAGCTTTCCCCTTCTCTGTATTACACATCTCATATACTCAATCTCATTTTGACAGTCCCCTTATTCTCATCTACTTGGCTACTGGAAGAAGTCTACCCCATCCCATCCTTCATTAAATTTAAACTTACATTGCTCACAATTTGCATTATTAAATTAGATTAGATTCCATACAGTGTGGAAACAGGATCTTCAGCCCACCCAGTCCACACCGACCCTCAGAAGAGAAACCCACCCAGACCTGTTTCCCTCTGACTAATGCTTCTAACACTATGGGCAATTTAGCATGGCCAATTCACTTGACCTGCACATCTTTGGACTGTGGGAGGAAACTGGAGTATCCAGAGGAAACCCACGCAAGACACAGGGAGAACGTGTAAACTCTACACAGACAGCCACCCAAGGCTGGAATTGAACTTGGGACCCTGGTGCTATGAGGCAGCAGTGCTAACCACTGAGCCACCGACTTATATTTTGTACTACCATAATGTGAGCTTTCCATTACATTATTCAATAATAAATGGTGCCTGTACAGCATTGAGTACCATTAACCCCATAAGGCAAGTTAACCAATGCAAATTATTCATTCAAACTGAATGTCATAAGCAACACAGCCTCGCAATGTAAATCCTAAATAGAATGAAGCACTTGTGCTCCCAGGTGGTACCAAACATTTGGGGCCAGAGTGGATTCGTATCTTACTTTCTTGGCAGTGCCCTTGGACAAAAAGCTGGTTGCCTTCTGTCCAGCCCTCAATGCGTTGTAGCTTGTTTGGATTCACTTCCCATGGGTTACCACCTCCGAGGTATGTGTTGTGGACAAACCGCAGAAAGCCATTTCCGGCCCCTAGGAAAAAATGAGGGTGAGTAGATTTTCTCTCACATCCTTTATTTTGGCATTGTACATGTTGTCCAAAACGTTTAATGCATCAATTAAACATGTATTGCTTTCTTCTCCTGAGTCATCAGCTTCAGCTTCTGGCCAGTACAATAGGACCTGTATGAAGTATGGGACAGGACATTGACCTAGAGCACTCAGTGCACACAGGGTATGGCTCAGGTCACAAAGTCCCTCTTCAGAAATCTTTAGATTAGATTACTTACAGTGTGGAAACAGGCCCTTCGGCTCAACAAGTCCACAGTGCCCCGCCGAAGCGCAACCCACCCATACCCCTACATCTACCCCTTACCTAACACTACGGGCAATTTAGCATGGCCAATTCACCTGACCTGCACATCTTTGGACTGTGGGAGGAAACCGGAGCACCCGGAGGAAACCCACGCAGACACGGGGAGAATGTGCAAACTCCACACAGTCAGTCGCCTGAGGCGGGAATTGAACCCGGGTCTCTGGCACTGTGAGGCTGCAGTGCTAACCACTGCTAACCAGTGCTAACCACTAATCTTGTCTTCAGAAGGAGTGTATTTGTAGGGGTGGATAGCCAAGGCAATCTGTGATAAGATGTAGTTGCTCAGCTCAGTTTCATCACATTTATTAGTGCACAACTGTATTATTTTAATTAACGTTCCAGGGGCTAAAGAAAAACATTTAGTGAGTCACCCACCTCCCAGATGAAAAATTTCATGGGGTTTTAAAATTGGTGTTAGATGTTCCATGTTTTCTTGTTTCAACAGCTGGTCTCTGGAATCTTCAAAGAAACAGAAGAAAAATAAGAATTCTTCACTTTTTCTTAACAGGTCAAAATGTTTCTCTTCAGTGTGTTTGTCAGGATAGAAGTAGGCCATGCGTTCATAAACTGATTCCATTGCTTTGCAAATGTTGTTGTGCAGTCCTTTTAGTTTTTGATGGAACTTGTGCCAGACTGTGTCTACTTCTTCCAGGATCCAATCTGTCAGTAAATATTTTATCAGGTTCATGTGGCATCCATTCTTGCTTTTAAATGTGTCAAGCCAAGGCAAACGTTGCACAACATAACACCCAACTTCAACTTCACTGAAATAGCCTGCATTATTCCAGTCAGACTCTGCCTTGGCCATTTCTTGAGAATTCTGGAAAGCATCAATTGCCTTTAGTGCGAGCTCAAGTGGATTTCAAAACCTTTGTGCAGAGGGCTGTTGTTCGTTTTGCTGTGCCACAGGGTTGAATGACTTACACCACCTCCAATATATTTGACCTTCTGTATGAAAAATATAAGAATTGGATGGTTGTAATGAGTGAGCCTTTTTCACCCATGTCTCAGCTTTTATAAACTTTTTCTCACAACATAAAAATCGAGCAAATTGCTGAGCCACAAAAGCGTCCTGAGCAAAACATTCACAAGCTTTTTCCAGAACTTCTTCAGCCTTAATTTTACCCTCTTTTTCACATATATGTGCAATAAGAGGAGGGAATGAAAGCTTGACTTTATCTGTGCTGTCTTTTCTTTGGACAAACGTTTGCCTAATAAATTTCTCTACATGTTTAGAGGACTCGTATTTGAAAAATACATTCCACTCAAGAAGTTTCATAACAATCTGGGACCATCAGCTGATTAAGTATTTCTTCTGCAACTTTACGATGTATTATCCAAATATACTGGCGTTCTGCTTCAGGCTCATACAAACAAGAGAGCAGACACCCTGCTGCTTTTCTCAGTGTGCTCTCTAAAGAATGGAGCTGTGAGTGTTCACAGTGTGCATGTCGTTTTATGATTTTCTCCCACTGAGATTCTGTAATGTATGAATCTTCCACATAATGATTTAGCAAAGCAAGACTTCCAATTAGATTAAGGACATCAGATGTCTGATTAATACTGGTCAGCAATTTCTTCACAGATTGTTGAAGATAATTTTGTTCATATTCTTTGCTCATTAGAACAAATGTAAGGATGGAATCTTCATCGTACTGCACTTTGAGTTCTTTCAGTTTACTGTTGAACAACATTTTCTCTTTGTCTGATAATTTATAATTAACATGCACAGTGTCAGATGCATTGGCAAATGTTTCTGATAATATAGCTCTCTTGCAACGCAGTAGAATGAAGCTTGGTTTTGAAGAACAAGTAGCAAATGTTTGTCCTAGATTGATTTTCAAATCATCAATGTATTCCTCATCACAATCTTCAACAAGCAGAAGAACTGGTAACCTCTTGTCAGTCCTTTCATTGTTCTGTAATTGTTTTGCCTTAGCACAGACTGATGTTACATTGCTTGAAGTGTTGACGATTGCACATTTCAGTCTCTTTCTGAAGTCCCACAGGATGTAACGAGCCACAGTACTCCCTCCACTGCCAGGTTGGTGACTTATTGTCAAAGTGATCACTGGTTTCTTTGAATTTGCTCTCCCTAACACTTGATTCAAATGATTATGAACTTGTTGATATGCATCACTTTTTATAATGTTACTACAAAGTCTGTTTTCAGCAAGCCAAAAAATCATCCAGGTGACTTTTCCACCCTTGTAAAAATGCATTTCCTTGGCTCTGATTTCTTTCTTCCAATCTTCATCATCTACATTAACTTCTAAACAGCTGTATTCATTTGATCTCAGTACTTCAATGCAAGGCAGCAAATCTTCATATTCTGAATCATCATGTTGCAACTGTTGTGAAGATTGTATAGTCTGAATCATATTATCTAAATAACTAAGTTTTGTTCCTACAATACTCAGGTTATTAAGTGTGTCTCTATTACATGTATTGTCCAAAAGACTTGTCCAGCTATTATAATATTCTCTGTTTTGCACAATGCACTTTGTGATTTTTAGCATGCATTCTAGCATAGAATTCATGAAATGCCTGTGCTACTAGCTGATCTGCTGCTGACAGCCAAAGAAAAAGTACCTCAAATGGCTCAGGGATTGCAGTGCAGAGTTGTGATATCATATCTACCAGGTGCTTCCCTCTTGCTTCCGTCCAGGTGTTTGCATCAGAAGGTTTTTGTCAATCACTATGGCTTTACCCATTGCAAAATATCCAGCTGGTGAGCTGAAAGGAATCCTTCATCGCACAGTCAGCCAATGAATTACTCTCAGTGAAGCATTCATCTAAGGAAAAAGACCTGGCCTTGCAATCTGAATTATACAAGCCATGTATCTTACCACTGGGGTCAAAATCTAAAACAGAGAAAAACCTCATTCGTAGCAAAAAGCTGAGATTCTCTAAATCTTCCTCTCTGCAGCTGTCAGTGACTAGAATATACTTCACTTCATTATCCATATGTTGCTTTATTCTTGTGAACAGTTCAGACAGTTTCCTGTATACATCATCTTTGGAAAGCTCTTCATCACGTTCTGCCTTTTCTCTTTCAAAATCTCGATCACGTATATACTCGGGTATATGTTGAATTGTTCCTGAAGGAATGCGGATTGAAGAAGCTCCTTCTCTTTTGTAGACTGAGTGATGAAAATATCTCAGAGCTCCTTTTTCAGACTTGCCAAGATCAGGAAGTTGCACTGTACAAAATGTCCCCTTCACCACTGACAGTGATGGAACAATATCAACTTCAATACCAAAACGTTGTTCTCCAATTCCATCACTAATCACTTCAACAAATCTCAGAGGACGAACTGAACGTTCAGCATGCGCATGATACTTCTTCAAAAAGCACCATTTAATGTACATGTCTCGTGCATTAACAAAGAGTTCTTTATTTTGGACAGGCATGCCCACTATCTCTCCATGTGCATACTCGTTACTATCCTCAATTCCGAAATGAATCGTCCCATTGCTTCTGCAGTTCATACATGCAGCAGCAAACTTAATAACCTCCTTTGCAAATTTTATTTCCTGCTCGAATGCATCTCTCTTTGTAGCCAGCTGAAATGATTTAAACTCATGACATGGAATAATTAAACTTTTGCTACCAGTTTCTGGTGGAAGTACTTTTCCTTTTACATATTTAAGTTCTGCATTTTCTTCGTCAAAGGGATGAGGGTTACATTGATTGTACCCTGTGAACTTTTCTTCCAGTACATTGGAAGTTGCTTCTGTCCCATTCAAAGAAGTTCCTTTTTCTGGGCATTTCTCGAAGAAATAAAGAGCTTTATTTATTTCAAATTATTTTAAATTAACAGTATTTAATCAAAATAAGTTTTCACTGTTAATATAACAATTGTACAAAA
This sequence comes from Chiloscyllium punctatum, assembly GCF_047496795.1. Classification (NCBI taxonomy): domain Eukaryota; kingdom Metazoa; phylum Chordata; class Chondrichthyes; order Orectolobiformes; family Hemiscylliidae; genus Chiloscyllium; species Chiloscyllium punctatum. The sequence continues at coordinate 61,885,949 of NC_092777.1, read as the reverse complement.
GAAACAATGTTTACCTGGTAATTGTAGTGCTGAATATTTGAAATATTACAATAGCTTATGTTACCATGGTGTCATGATTAAACAAAATATGACACAGAAACAAGTCAGAAATATTCGGTGGAAGTGAGGACCGCAGATGCTGGAGATCAGTTGCATGAGCCCTTCTTCAGGAATGAGGAAAGTGTGCCAAGCAGGCTAAGATAAAAGGTAGGGAGGAGGGACTTGGGGGAGGGGCGTTGGAAATGCGATAGGTGGAAGGAGGTTAAGGTGAGGGTGAAGAAGGGCTCATGCCCGAAACGTCAATTCTCCTGCTCCTTGGATGCTGACTGACCTGCTGCGCTTTTCCAGCAACACATTTTCAGCTCAGAAATATTAGGTGACCGATGGTTTAATCAAAAAGTGTGTCAGTTCAGAAGAGCTTTAAGCAGTGTCTTAAAGGAGGAAAACAAGGTGGAGAACTCTAGTGAGGGAATTACAGAACTTTGGGTTCAGGGAACTGAAGGCACAGTTGCCATCAGAGGAGTAACTCAGATCCTGGTTCGAGAAAGACATCAACTAAATATTTGGAGGGCTATAGGAGATTACAAAGGTAAGGAAGGGCGAGACCATGGAGAGATTTGAAAACACAAGTGAGAATTTTAAAATCAAGATACTATCTGAATGGGAACCATTGTAGGTCAGTGAGCACTGAGGTGAAAGGTGAATGGGATTTAGTGAGAGTTAAGATTCCAGTAGCAAAGGTTTGAATAACAACAGATTTACGGTAGTGGACTGTGGAAAACCAGCCAACAGTGCATTGGATTAGTCAAAACTAAAGGCAACAAATTGCTTGGATGAGAATTTCAGCAGCAGATAAGCATGGTAACAAATGGTTACAAAGGAAATGGACAGAAATATATCGAGCTCATCTCAGGTCAGATCTCCTAAATGTTCACAGATAGAAAAATCTCCTCTTTAACAGGCTGAAAGGTGTTTTCCATCAGATCATGAGTTTTCTGCATGACGCATTCTGAGCACCTTACCCTCCTGCAGCCTGTTGTAAATGAAAATATATCCTATCCATACTTCTACAGTTGTTAATTTTGTGAAAAATGTGCTTACAGATCTGAAGCTCAGAAAATGAACAAGTGATTCACAAATGTACTTACCCATTCTTATTTTTCCAATCACCTAAAATCCTGATGGTGTTCATCCTGGGGTGTTAAAACAAAGGCTGCTGAGATGATAGATACAGATGATAGGTTTTAATTTTTTCAAAATTCCCCTTATAATGAAAAGTAACCAACTGATTGGAAAATAGTGGATTCAGCTCTTCTACTCAAGAAAGGAGGGAGATAGAAAGCAGGAAACTACAGACCAGAAATCTTAACATCTGTCATAGGGAAAATGCTGGAATTTATTATTTAAGTCATTACAGTGGGACACTTAGAAAAGCTTAATGAAATCAGGCAGAGTCAACATGGTTTTTATGAAAGGAAAATCATGTTTGATTAATTTATTGGAGTTCTTTGAGAAAGTAACAAGTATTGGAAATAAAAGAAATGTAGATTTCCAAAAGGCATTTGGCAAAGTGTCAGGTCAAAGGTTACTATGCAAAATCTGTGATGTTGTAAGGGATACCATGTTAACTTGGATAGAGGTTTGGTTAGTTAACAGGAAACGGTGTGTCCGTATAAATGGATCATTTTCAAGTTGATAGGATGTGACTAGTGGTGTGTCAGAGACTGTGAGGGGCCTCAATTATTTACAGCCTTTCTTATTAACTCAGATGGCCTCTTACTGAGATATTTGTATCATCAATAGTGACAGATGAGATGCTGGAAGACTGGAGGTTGGCTAACATGGTGCCACTGTTCAAGAAAGATGGTAAGGACAAGCCAGGGAACTATAGACCAGTGAGCCTGATGTCGGTGGTGGGCAAGTTATTGGAGAGAATCCTGAAGGACAGGATGTACATGTATTTGGAAAGGCTAAGACTGATTAGGGAGAGTCAACATGGCTTTGTGCGTGGGAAATCGTGTCTCACAAACTTGATTGAGTTTTGAAGTAGTAACAAAGAGGATTGATGAGGGCAGAATGGTAGATGTGATCTATATGGACTTCAGTAAGGCGTTCGACAAAGTTCCCCATGGGAGACTGGTTAGTAAGGTTAGATCTCTTGGAATACAGGGAGAACTAGCCATTTGGACATAGAACTGGGTCAAAGGGTGGTGGTGGAGGGTTGTTTTTCCGACTGGAGACCTGTGACCAGTGGAGTGCCTCAAGGATTGATGCTGGGTCCACTACTTTTCATAATCTATATAAATGATTTGGATGTGAGCATAAGAGGTACAGTTAGTAAGTTTGCAGATGACACCAAAATTGGAGGTGTAGTGGACAAGGTTACCTCGGATTACAACAGGATCTTGATCAGATGGGCCAATGGCCTGAGGAGTGGCAGATGGAGTTTAATTTAGATAAATGCGAGTTGCTGAATTTTGGGAAAGCAAATCTCAGCAGGACTTATTCTCTTAATGATAAGATCCTAGGGAGTGTTGATGAACAAGAGACCTTGGAGTGCAGGTTCATAGCTCCTTGAAAGTGGAGTCGCAGGTAGATAGGATAGTGAAGAAGGCATTTGGTATGCTTTCCTTTATTGGTCAGAGTATTGAGTACAGGAGTTGGGAGGTCATGTTGCGGCTGTACAGGACATTGGTTAGGCCACTGTTGGAATATTATACACAATTCTGGTCTGCTTCTTATCAGAAAGATGTTGTAAAACTTGAAAGGGTTCAGAAAAGATTTCTAAGGATGTTGCCAGGGTTGGAGAATTTGAGCTATAGGGAGAGATTGAATCGGCTGGGGCTATTTTCCCTGCAGCGTTGGAGGCTGAGGGGTGACCTTATAGAGGTTTATAAAATCATGAGGGGCATGGATAAGATAAACAGACAAAGTCTTTTCCCTGGGGTGGGGGAGTCCAAAACTAGAGGACATAGGTTTAGGGTGAGAGGGGAAAGATATAAAAGAGAGCTAAGGGGCAACTTTTTCACACAGAGAGTGGTACGTGTATGGAATGAGCTGTCAGAGAAAATGTTGGAGGCTGGTACAATTGTAACATTTAAAAGGCATTTAGATGGGTATATGAATAGGAAGGGTTTGGAGGGATATGTGCCGGGTGCTGGGAGGTGGGCATTGAGTGAATAGCGATATCTGTTTGGCATGGTCAAGTTGGACCGAAGGGTCTGTTTCCGTGCTGTACATCTCTATGACTCTATCAGATGAAGGTACTGAATGCACATTTGGTATGTCTATTGATGATACAATGTTAAGTATGAAAGTAAGATGTAAAGAGGACAGAGAGACCCTAAAGGGATATAGATATAAATTATATGAATGAGGCAAAAATATAACATGGCCAAATGTACATTTGTCCACTTTGGCAGAAAGACCAGAAAAGCTAGATATTCTCTAAATGGACAGAGATTGCAGAACTCTGAGTCACCACAGTCTTACCAGACCGTAGGCCTTCCCTCATTAGAGAGAAACGACTGGTCATGGTTTAACCTGAGAATCACCACATCTCAGGTACAGGGAGAGGTTGGTAAGGAGATTTCATCATGGTGAGCTCAGGCGTGTGGAAATTGCACACCCTATTGGCATCACTCTGCATCACAAACCAGCTGGTCAGCAAACTGAACTAACTGACCCCCACTGCATCACAAACCAGCTGGCCAGCAAACTGAACTAACTGACCCCCTCTGCACCACAAACCAGCTGGCCAGCAAACTGAACTAACTGACCCCCTCTGCATCACAAACCAGCTGGCCAGCAAACTGAACTAACTGACCCCCTCTGCACCACAAACCAGCTGGCCAGCAAACTGAACTAACTGACCCCCTTTGCATCACAAACCAGCTGGCCAGCAAAATGAACTAACTGACCCCCTCTGCAAGACAATCCAGCTGTCAATTCAGAATATCTCCATCCATGAATCACAGAAAGAGGTTATGCACATACAGAACCTGAACAGGAAAGCAAATGGAGTCTTTTTTTTGCAAAGGGAAATGAAATATATAAAGAGTGGATGCTGGAAACCTGAAGTAAAACCAGAATGCGGGAGAAACTCAACAGGTCGGACAGCATCTGTGGAGAGAAACTGGAGAGTTTCCACTCCGACACCACTTCGGCGGAATGGTCTGTTCTGTTCTGATCTTCTGAAGAAGAATCAACCAGAACTCAAAACTTTAACTCCATTCCTCTCTCCACAGATCCTCCCAAACCAAATGCCTTTCTCCAGTTCTTTCTGTTTTAATTTCACATTTAGCCAAGATTGTACAGAGCATTGGTGAGGCCATATCTGGAGTAGAGTCAAACAGCACAGAAATAGACTGTTTAGTCCATGCCAACCAGATATCCTAAATTAATCTAGCCCCGTTTGTCAGCATTTGGCCTTTATCCCTCTAAACTCTTCCTATTCATATACCCATCTTTTAAATGCTGTAATTTGTACCAGCCTGCACCACTCCCTCTAGCACCACCATCTGTGTGAAAGAGTTACTCCTCAGGTCCTTTTTAAATCTTTTCCCTCTCACCCTAAACCTATGCCCTCTTGTCTTAATCTCCCCATCCTTGGAACATGGGTATTTATCCTATCTATGCCCCTCTTGATTTTATAAACCTCTATAAGGTTATCCCTTCAGCCTCCAAAACTCCAGGAAATAAAGCACCAGTCTATTCAGCCTCTCCCTAAAATTAAACCGTCCAGTCCCGGTAACATTCTTGTAAATCTTTTCTGCACCCACTCAAGTTTCACAACATCCTTCCAAAAGTAGGTTGACCAGAATTGTATGCAGTATTCTATAAGTGGCCTCACCAATGTCCTGTAACTCCTCAACATGGCTTTCCAAGAACTATACTCAATGCCTTGACCAATGAAGGCAGACGTGCCAAAAGCCTTCTTCACCACTGTCTGACTGTGACTCCACTTTCAAGGAACTATGCACCTGTACCTCTCTTCGTTCAGCAACACTCCCCAGGGCCCTACCATTGTAGGACTATTTGCAGTTTCCTTATTGAAGAAAGAATATAAATGCGCGAGGTGCTGTTCAAAGGTTAATTTGACTGATATTTGAAAATGGAGAGAGGGGCTGGGGGAGCTTTTATCTGACAAAGAGAGATTAGGCAAGCTTGGCATGTAGCCACTGAAGTTTTGAAGAATGAGGGGTGGAATATATAAGATCCAGAGGAGACTTCATAGGGCAGATGCCGGAAGGATGTTTCCCCTTGTGTGAGGGACTAGAACTGTTCAGAGTGAACATTTTAAAAATGAGGAGTTTCCATTTAAGTCAGGGATGAAGAGGATTTTTTTCTCTGGGGCTTGTGGTTCTTTGGAACCCAGACAGTGGCAGACGTGGGGTCATTGAATATTTTTAAGGCAATTATAGATAGATTCTTGACTAACAGGAAAGTGAAAAGTTATCAGGAGCAGGCAGGATTATGGAGTAGAATTCACAATTGCATCAGAGTCAAAGGGCTGAATGGCCTCCTTCTGCTCTCAATGCATATGACCCGTCATGTGACCCAATAAATACAGTTTTGCAATAAATCCTAACTTGAAAAATCAAACAGAAAGGATATTAGAGTGGAATCTACCTACAATCATAATTGGCCTCTTTCATCTATAATGACTGTACAAAAATTCATTTACTTTAACCCGATAATATCCATAAACAGCAATTGGGAAAGAACATTTTAAAAAAGCTTGTATTCATTCTGGCCATTTCGCAGCCTCACTACTTCCTCAGGTACTTTGTATCCAATGAGCTCTTCCATCACTTCCTTCTAAAATTCTCAGTGTTTTGCACCCCAAGCATTTCCACCTTCCCTGCCATGCTATCTTCCAAGCCTTCCCTGGGAAATATCAATGCCATCCCAACTCTGACTCTAAATGGGTATAGGAGTACTGCAGATGCTATACACCAGTCTAAATGTGTGGCACTGGAAAAGCACAGCTGGTCAGGCAGCATCCGAGGGGCAGGAGAGTCATCGATTTGAGCAGCTCTTCGTCAGGAATGTGGGGTGTGGTGGTGTAGTCTGTTGTACTGTAAATACATGGTGGCCAAGTTTAACACAGCAACTTCACACACACAGCTACAGGATAATTGAGAAGATAAGCTGCTGGTTGAAGAATAATGTATTTACATTTTGTTTAAATGGGCAGAAACCTTTGAAGAGTTTTGATTAAGCAAAGCCAGAAGTGAAAGGTGAAGTCACCACCGTCTTACCAGACCATAGCCCTGCTCTCGTTAGAGAGAAATGACTGGTCATTGTTTAACCTGAGAGTCACTACATCTCAAGTACAGTAGAGGTTGGTTAGGACATTATGTCATGTGTGTGGAAATTGAACCCACCCCATTGGCATCACTCTGCGTCCACAAACCAGATGGCCAGCAAACTGAACTAACTGACCCCCTCTTAAAGTCAGAATTGGGATGGTCTTGACATTTCCCAGGGAGAAGTTCGAAGCTAGCTTGATGGAGAAGGTCAGTATGTTTGGGATGAGAAACATACTGAGATTTTAGAAGGAAGTAATGGTGATAATTGCATTTGCCCTGTTAAGGGAAGGATAGTATTAAACTGGAGTGGGTTCAGAAAAGATTTACCGAGATGTTGCCAGGAATGGAGGGTTTGAATTATGAAAATAGACTATAGAGACTGGGACTTTTGTCACTGGAGTGTAGGAGGTTGAGGGGTGACCTTATAGAAGTTTATAAAATGATGAGGGGCATAGATAAGGTGAATAGTAACGATCATTTCCCTAAAGTGGGGAGTTCAAAACTAGGGAGCTTTTTTTAAGGTGAGAGGAGAAAGATTTAAAAAGGACAGGAGCAGCAATATTTTCTACACAGAGAATGATTTGTGTGTAGAATTAACTGCCAGAAAATATCATGGATGCAGGTACATTTACAACGATTAAAAGACATTTGGGTAAGTTCATGAAAATGAAAGGTTTAGAGGGATATAGGCCATGTGCAGGCAGGTGGGACTGGTTTCTTTTGGGAACATGGTTGGCATGAATTGGTTGGACTGAATGGCATGCTGTATGACTCTGTGTATTCGCATATCATAAATATATTGTACAAACGTGCAAAGACTTACCAGTGTGGAACATTCCCCGAAACAAAATCTTACCAAATAACCGTCGAGTCTTTGTTAAAACAGCATCGTGTTCAGAAGTTGGAAAATCCGTTCAAGGAAGAATAGTTTTAAAAACTTGCGTACATAAAAAGAAACCAAAACTTGGAAAAAAGTTTCAAATGATTCAGAAGTTCCCGTCACCGTGCAGCAGAAAGAAAACACTGAGATTGAAATGAAATGAATTGTGTATGAAATGTTTGCTCCGCCCCTTTTGCAGATTGAGTAGAACAAACCTTTGCAAAAAGCAGAAAAATTAACCCTTTCTAGTGAGAGTTACTTTTTCATTTGCTACACAACCTTTGTATTGTGTGTGAATTTATATATTGAGTTATTAAATATTAAATTTCTAAATTAATGTAAATAATCAAACAAATTAACCCATTGGGCTCCTATGTAGAGTGAATTTTTGGTGTTTTTTTTAATAATCACAGTCCATCCTTTCCAGGATCACATCAGTATAAGGAGGTAAGAGCTCTCTAAATAGTCTGCTTTACAGAGAGAGAAGAGAGAGTACTTCAGAGATCCAGTTAGCATCCTTAGGATGCAGAAATTTTGCCAAGCAACCACCTTAAAGGTACTGCATCTGATTTAAAGGTCCTCTGGTTGCAAAGTTTCTCAGCACATAAAAATTCCCTTAATTTCAGCCTTCAATAAACCTGACAGCTATTTCTAAAGGGGGGACCAAATTGTCTGGGTTTGCCAATTTACAAATTGAAAAACAATGCAACCAAGAAGGGAAGAGTGCACTGTTGCTCCAGTTCCAATATTCCGTGGGTCACAACTAGGACTGAAAATGTTACACCCGGGTCCTGACATGTCCAATTGTATGTTTTCACTGTCTTAGACTTACAATGATGAGTTCCAGAAACTGAGTTTCTTTAATTAAATTGGCGAGGGTACAGAAAAGTTTTACAAGGATGTTACAGGGACTAAAGGGTTTGAGTTAAAAGGTTGGGCTAGGACTTTCACTGGAGCATAGGAGGTTGAGGGATGACCTCATAGAGGTTTATAAAAACACGAGGTACATGGATAAGGTGAATAGCAAAGGTCTTTGCCTAGGGTAGGAGAGTTCAAAACTAGAGGGCATTGGTTTAAGGTAAGAGGAAAAAGGATTTAAAAGGGACCTGAAGGGCACATGTTTCAAACAGAAAGTGGTTTGTATGTGGAATGAACTGCCAGAGGAAATGATAGATGCAGTTACAGTTATAACCTCGAAAAGATATTTAGTCAGGTACATGAATAGGGAAGGTTTGGAGTGATATCGGCCAAACGCAGGCCAATGGGACTAGTTTAGTTTGGAAAAATTGGTCGGCATGGACAAGTTGGACCAGGTTATAATCCACTACCACTAGCTTTCGGAGCGCTGCTTCTTCATGATGAACCACCTGATGAAGGAACAGCGCACTGAAAGCAAGTGCTTCCCAAATAAACCTGTTGGATTATAACCTGGTATGGTATGATTTTTAACTTTGTACACCCCAGTCCAACACCGGCATCTCCAAATCATCTTAACAAGGAGGCTGTTAATTAAAGGTAAATACATTCCCTACTATCCCCTCACCTTCACTTTGAAAGCTCCCACACATCCCAGAGGGTCTAGTCTCTTAACACCTTATGAGAGTGCTCCTGCTCCTGTTGCATCCCCCTTGAGCAAGTGAATATCCTGACTAAAGTATCCTAGCAAGGTGACAATTTGAACCAAAGACTGTCTTCTAACAATCTGTCTTTAATCAATTTTTTATCCTGCAAGACAAAGTGCTCAGGAAAAGGAGATAAGGAAGTCAGCTTGTGCTAAAATAAAACAGAGAACTGCAGACATTAAAGATCTGAAACAAAAACAGAAGTTGCTGGAACAACTCTGTAGGTCTGGCATCATCCATGGAGAGAAAGCAAAAGGGGTCCCTGAACCTGAAACATTAATGCTTTCTCTCCACAGATGCCACCACACTGTGCAGACGGTCAGAATTTCTCCAGCAATTTCGGTTTTGTTTGAAATTGTGTGAACAGTCCTGTCTCTGATGTAGAAATGCCATCAGAAACCAAACCAAACTGGGCATCAGTGTTCTGTGGATCAGAACTGATGAAATATTTTGATAATTGGTGTTATTTTAAGCACTCAAAGGGAATGATTTAAGAGAAAACCTAATCGAGAAAGAGTCTAGGAATAAGATTTTATTCAGGGGAAAGCACATTGAATATTGATAAACCCTGACAATGAACAACAATAATTTTGAAATAATAACATTCTAAGCACATTGGTAACAGAATACTTCTAAGGCACAAAAGGTCATTTTGTAAACAAATAATGTTAATAACTGAAATTGGTTGGGAACATATAACTTTTAACGATATTACAAGAATGTTAATTGGAGAGGAATATTCTTCCAGGACTTCTGAATGCATCTACATGTGAGTTAATGGGACATCCCACTTGGAAAGGGGGATAGAGATAGGAATATCACATTACAAAGTAGGAATTGGAATAATTCACCCTGGCTGTAATTCAATGAAAGACATCCATTAGCGTCTACGTACATCATAATGGAACTCAGAATAGTGTACAATAAATGTAAATTGATAGCTTTCTCACTGAGAAATTTGTAGTTTGAAGTTGTGATTATGAACTTGTAGGAAAATAACATTTGATAGTCTGGGCACTGCCCAAGGTATCAGAACAATGTATGGAGAGCTAAGGAATAATTCTTGGTGCTGGAAAATAAAGCTAGTTTCAGTAATGGAAACCCTGATAATTATCAATAATTGTTATAAAACCCATCTGGCTCACTAATATCCTTGAGGGAAGGAAATCTGCCATTGTTACCTGGTCTGGCCTTCTTGTGACTCCAGATCCACAGTAATGTGGTTGATTCAACTGGCATCTGAAATATGATAGCAAGCTGCCCAGCTTGAGGGCATTTGGGAAAGGTTACAAATGCATGCCTTCCCAGTCACACCCACATCATATGAAAGAATGAAAACAAAATTACTGAGGCAGTCACCCTAATAATTGTTTGATCAGACCACTTGAAAGGCCCAATCCACTACCTCAAATACTCAAGCACTCCACCCACCACTGTTACATAGTGGCAGCAGTGTGTATATACGATGCACTGCAGCAATTCACCAAGGCTCCTTCAACAGCACCGTACAAACCTACAGCAGTAACTACCTAGAAGGAAAAGGGCAGCAGGTGCATGGGTAAACCATTACCTGAAAATTCCCCTTCAGGTTCGATACACCTTGCTGACTTGGAATCAAATCACTAGTTCTTCACTGTCGCTGGGTCAAAACTTTGGACCTTCTTTCCTAACAGAACTGTGGGTACCCCAACACCCATGGATGCAGTAGTTCAGAAGGTGACTAATCTGTGCAATTACAGAATAGTCTATCCCACCCCTGATTGTGCCGTATAGACGGTGCACAGGCTTTGGGGAGCCTGAAATTGAGTTATCACAGAATTCCCAACCTCTGACCTGCTCTTGCAACCACAGTATTTATACTGATGGTCCAATTCAACTTCCAGTCAATGCAAGCACTCCTCCAGTGCGTTGTTTAACTGTCCGCCACCATTTATGACTGGATGTGGCAGACTGGGTTGAAAGAAATACAAGTAAATTACCGCTTCACTGTGAAGGAGTGTTTGGAGCCCTGGACAGTGAGGAGGGGAGAGGTAAAAGACAAGTGTCACATCTTCTGTGATTGCATGAGAAGCCACCCAACTGGGGTGAACAGTGACAGTGGAATGGACCAAGGTGTCATGGAGAGAATGGTGCTTAGACTGAGACTCAGTTAGACCTGTCCCTTTTTGGGGAGTATGTGGAACATTCCTTGTGCTAGTCCTATTCAGGCCCCATTGCACATTCTTTCTCCAATAAATTAATGACAAGAACTTTTGTTTTCTTTATTCATTCATGGGTTGAGTGTCACTGGCCAGACCAGCATTTATTTCCCATCCCTAATTTCCCAGAGGGCATTTAGGTGTTAACCACATTGCTGTTGGTCTGGAGTCACATGTAGGCCAGACTGGGTAAGGGCATCAGTTTCCTTCCTTAAAGGAACTGGAAGATCAGGGTCACGCTTAATGTCAGAGTGGAGGTGTGAACCAGATGGGATTTTCCGACAATTGACTGGAAAATGTGGTGCTGGAAAAACACAGCAGGCCAGGCAGCATCCAAGGAGCAGGAGAATCGACTTTTCGGGCATAAGCCCTTCTTCAGGAATGAGGCTGGTGTGCCAAGCGGGCTGAGATAAAGAGTAGGGGGGAGGGAATTTGGGGGAGGGGTGCTGGGAATACGGTAGGTGGAAGGAGGTGAGGGTGAGGGTGATAGGCCGGAGAGGGGGTGGGGGTGGAGAGGTCGGGAAGAAGATTGCAGGTCAAGAGGGCAGTGCTGAATCCGGGGGTTGGGACTGAGATAAGGTGAAGGGAGAGGACATGAGGAAGCTGGAGAAATCTACATTCATCCCTTGTGGTTGGAGGGTTTCTAGGCGGAAGATGAGGCGCTCTTACTCCAGGCATCGTGTGGTCAGGGTCTGGTGATGGAGGAGACCAAGGACCTGCATGTCCTTGGCGGAGTGGGAGGGGGAGTTAAAGTGTTCAGCCACGGGGCGGTTGGGTTGGTTGGTGCGGGTGTCCCAGAGGTGTTCTCTGAAACGTTCCGCAAGTAGGCGGCCTGTCTCCCCAATGTAGAGGAGACCACATCGGGTGCAACAGATACAGTAAATGATGTGTGTGGAGGTGCAAGTGAACTTACGATGGATATGGAAGAATCCATTGGGCCTTGGAGGGAGGTGAAGGGGGAGGTGTGGGTGCAAGTTTTGCACTTTTGATTCTTTTGCATCATTAGATTCTTATTTCCAAGATTTTTATTGAATTCAAATTCCACCACCTGCCACGGCGGAATCCGAACATTATCTGGGTTTACAGTCCAGTGATAATACCACTAGGCCATCGCTTTCAGCTCTCCTTGGGAATTGGAAAAGTTCTTCAATTTTATTTCCAATTTCATCCTCTCTTGTCATCACCTGGTCCATCATTGTCACTTCTGTTTCCTGCCTTTTCATTTTTAGCAATAAGCCAGGATCTATTATAAACCCATCGACTCCCAGTTACCTCAACTACATCTCCACACCACTCTGCTCCCTCAAAGGACTCCATTTCATTTTTTCATCCACAGGGGTGTCTGTGACATGTCCCCCTTTGTCCTCAACTGAGGAATTCTACCCCACCTTGATTGCCAGGGGCCTCAGCCATTTCTAACCCATTTCCTCCACTCCGCCCTCACCTGTTCCATTTTCTCCCAGGTTCCCCTTGTTCTCACTTTCCACCCACTAATCTCCACATGCAAAGGATCTAGCTCTGCCATTTCTGGTGCCTCAAGTAGGATGCCACCACATTGTTCCCTCCCCTCTCTTGCCATTATTCCACAGGGGCCATTCCCTAATCCACTCCTGTGCCACTGCCAATAATTCCTCAGCTTCTCTCCCCCATGGCACCTTCTCATGCAGTGGCAGAAGGTGTGACACATCCTTTTACCTCTTCTCGCTTTACAATCTATGGCCTTAAACACACCTCATCATGTGAAGCAATGTTTTATTTGTACTTCTTTCAATCAAGTTTACTGTATTGTTGCTCACAGTGCACACTCCCCTTCTTTGGTAAGACCAAATGGAGACTGGGTGACTGCTATGCAGATCACCTCCACTCTGGCATTAAGGTGACCCTGATCTTCCAGTTGCTTGTCATTTCACTATACCACTTTTTCCCATTGCTAACATTTAAATCTTAGACTCAACATAGACTTCAACAACTTTATAGCACGAACACTCCTTCATTTTGATTACACTCCTTCATCTTCTTCACTGTTTGTGAGTCTACACTCAGCAAAGCCAATCTATTTTTGACATTCCACAGCCATGATTAACATCTGTCTTGCACCTCTATCTCTCCATTATCACCATTAGCACTCCCTTTGACATTTTCTCTGTGTGTCCTCACCACCAGTTCCAATCCCTCCCTCTTCCCTCTTTATCAACATGTAAAAAAGCATTATTTCCCAGCCCTGTTCAATGCCACAGAAGAGACATGGAATGCAAAATGTCAACTCTGTTTATTCCTCTCTATAGTTGCTGCCAAAACTGTTAAATTGCTTTAGTACTTTGTTTTTATTTAATGCATACACAACTTGGGTCTCAAAGCAGCATACTCAACTTAAATAAGAGCAATGACAGAGGTGGGAAGAGGTGGGCACCACGGTGGCGCAGTGGTTAGCACTGCAGTCTCACAGCACCAGAGATCCAGTTCAATTCCCCCCTCAGGCAACCCTCTGTGTGGAGTTTGCACATTCTCCCCGTGTCTGCGTGGGTTTCCTCTGGGTGCCTCCCACAATCCAAAAATGTGCAGGTTAGGTGAATTGGCCATGGTAAATTGCCCGTAGTGTTAGGTGAAGGGGTAAATGTGGGGGAATGGGTCTGGGTGGGTTGCACTTCAGCGGGTCGGTGTGGACTTGTTGGGCCGAAGGGCCTGTTTCCACAATCTCTTCTAAAAGAATTGGGAAATAAATGATGGGACCGTCAGTGGTTTGTCTGTGTGTGTCGCTTGATCTCAAAATCTGTGCATGAATTACCCATACAGCTACATTGTTAAGGTGTAAATAGAACCACCTATAATTAAAGCTAACATTCCACACAGTGGAAATTTCTGGAGAATGTACAGCACAGGAACTGGCTGAATTAGTCAGTGCAATGCAGCATGTAGCACACAAGCCTCCATTCCCCCACAATTAATCTAATTCTGTCAACTTGAGACAAAGAAAAGAAAACGGCATTCCTGGACCTGGCGAAAATTTTTATCACATTAATTTTGACCTAAAGGACCAATTATATCATTGTTACGATCGAGGCTGGAGGAATGCATTGTTGCTCTAGTCCCACCACACCATAGGCCACAACCTAATACAAATATACTTCTTCCAATTACCAAGGTAAACATCTAAATATCTTTTCTATAACTAGTTTTAGTCAAAAAGACCGCCTTTGTTACCCACAGATGATTCACCTTTCTCATTGGGTCCTTGTTTTCGACTAGAATAAACTTTTAGGCAGAAGTGAGGACTGCAAATGCTGGAGATTAGAGTCAAGATTAGAGTGGTGCTGGAAAAGCACAGCCCGAGAAACCCAAATTCCTGATGAAGAGCTTTGGCCCGAAACGTCGATTTTCCTGCTCCTCAGATGCTGCCTGACCTGCTGTGCTTTTCCAGCACCACTCTAATCTTTGACTAGAATAAATTTTTGTCAAGTGTTCTGAAATATCTGCTGAAATGTCCGTCATTGCTCAGCCACTGACCCTCCCATAATCTATTTCCCAATCCTTTCTTCCCACCTCTGTCATTGCTCTTATTTGAGTATGCTGCTTTCAGACCCAAGCTGATCTCCCTCAAACTGAACTTGAAATTTTACAATGTTGTGATTGTTACATACAGAGAATTCTTTACTTTCCCTTATTAGTCATACCTCATTACACCCCATTTGATCCAAACAGCTTGTTCCTGAGTAGATTCTGCAATGTATTGTTCTAAGAAACAATTACTGATACACTATACAAATTTATCTTCCATGTTACCCTTGCCCAGACGAAGCGCAGATTTAAATTACCTAGGACAATTATAGTGCCCTTCTTACACACCTCAATTATTTCCTGATTTATACTTTTTCTTACAGTGAGGCAACTCTTCAGAGGTAAATGACTCCTATGAATGACTTCTTTCCCTTGCCATTTCCTATTTCCACATCATGATTTATTGTACCTATATCAGTACCCACCACTGCACTGAAACTTTCTTTATCAAACAGAAAAAAAAACCTTTTCCTATTCACCTCTATTTCCAAAACATTGAGTACCCTTGAATATTGAGCTTTCCATTCTGGTCACCCCATAACCAAGTCTTGTGAGAACTATGCAGTCATTTTTATTAATAAAAGCAAATTACTGCGGATGCTGGAATCTGAAACCAAAAGAGAAAATGCTGGAAAATCTCAGCAGGTCTGACAGCATCTGTAAGGAGAGAAAAGAGCTGACGTTTCGAGTCTAATTGATCCTTTGTCAGAGCTTTGACAAAGGGTCAGACTTGAAACGTCAGCTCTTTTCTCTCCTTACAGATGCTGCCAGACCTGCTGAGATTTTCCAGCATTTTCTCTTTTGGTTTCAGTCATTTTTATTGATTTCTATTTGTGCTGTCAACTCATCTATGTTCTTACTGTGTGCATTCAAATAAAAACCATTAGATTCAACTTTTAATCATCATTATGAATCATGCTGGTTTGAATTTCTGCTACACTCTCCTGGTTCTCCCCTAACCCTTTCCTGTCTCACTTTATTGTTTACCTTTTCATTACTCTGCACCTCTACACTCTCACTTCTTTTTGATTTTTCTAACTTTCCTTCAATTTAGCCCAACACCCCCCCCCACCACCACCACCAAACTCATTAGTTGTAAGCCCTATGTATGACTTTATTTTTACCATTTGTTAGGATGCTAGTCCCAGCATTATTCAAATGAGGCTTGTCCCAACAGAACAGATCTCCCTTTCCGCAGTACTTGCACCTGTGCCAATGAATGGAACCTATTTTTCCCGAACTGATTGCTGAACCACACATTTGCCTCTCTAATCTTATTTACCTGATAATTTGCATGTGGTTCAGGTAGTAATCCTGAGATTATTACTTTCGTGGTTCTGCTTCTTAATTTAGCCCCGAACATTTAAAGAAAGCATAGGTCAGAAGATTTTGGAAAAGTGTGAATGTAGTAGGGTTGTTGTAATGGGTGACTTTAACTTTCCCAATATTGATTGGGTTTGGAAGGAGCTGTTTTTGTAAGGTGTGTTCAGGAGGGTTTCATAACTCAGTATGTTGACAGACCGACGAGGGGAGAGGCCATTTTGGATTTGGTGCTCGGCAATAAGCCGAGGCAGGTGGGAGAGCATTTTGGTGATCGTGACCACAACTGCCTCACATTCTACATAGCTATGGAGAAGGAGAGAAGCAGGCACAATGGGAGGATATTTAATTGGGAAAAGGAAACTATGATGCTATCAGATGTGAGTTGGTTGGGAAGCATGGACTGGGAGCAAATGTTCCATGGTAAAGGTACTATAGACATGTGGAGATTGTTTAAGGTACAGTTGTTGCAAGTGATGCATAAATGTGTTCCTCTGAGACAGGCAAAAAGGGGTAAGATAAAGGAACCTTGGATGACAAGAGCGGAGGAGCTTCTCATCAAAAGAAAGAAGGCAGCTTACATAAGGTGGAGGAAGCTAGGGTCTTGTTCAGCTCTAGAGGATTACAGGCAGGTGAGGAAGGAGCTCAAAAATGGTCTGAGAGCCAGGAGGGGACACGTAAAAGGCTTGGCAGGAAGGATTAGGGAGAATCCAAAGGCATTTTACACTTATGTGAGGAATAAGAGAATGATCAAAGAAAGTGTAGGGCCGATCAGATATAGCATAGGGAATTTGTGTATAGAGTCTGAGGAGGTAGGCTAAGCCCTAAATGAGTTTTTTGCTTCTGTCTTTACTAAAGAAAAGGACCTTGTAGTGAATGAAACCATTGAGGAGCAGGTGTGCATGCTGGAACCGATAGAGATTGAGGAAGCTGATGTGCTGAAAATTTTGACAAACGTTAAGATTGACAAGTCCCCAGGGCCAGACCAGATTTGTCCTCGGCTGCTTTGGGAAGTGAGAAATGTGATTGCTTCGCCGCTTGCGAAGATCTTTGCATCCTCGCTCTCCACCAGAGTCGTACCTGAGGACTGGAGGGAGGCAAATGTAATTCCTCTCTTCAAGAAAGGAAATAGGAAAATCCCCAGCAATTACAGACCAATAAGTCTCACGTCTGTCGTCTGCAAGGTGTTAGAAAGGATTCTGAGGGATAGGATTTATGACTATCTGGAAGTGCATGGCTGGATTAAATGCAGTCAGCAGGGCTTTGTGAGGGACAGGTCATGCCTCACAAATCTTATTGAGCTCTTTGAGGATGTTACTAGACAAGTTGATGAGGGTCGTGCAGTGGATGTGGTGTATATGGACTTCAGCAAGGCATTTGATAAGGTTCCCCATGGTAGACTCGTTCAGAAGGTCAGGAGGAATGGGATACAGAGAAATTTAGCTGTCTGGATACAGAATTGGCTGGTCGACAGAAGACAGCGAGTGGTAGTGGAAGGAAAGTATTCTGCCTGGTGGTCAGTGGTGAGTGGTGTTCCACAGGGCTCTGTTCCTGGGCCTCTACTCTTTGTAATTTTTATTAATGACTTGGATGAGGAGATTGAAGGATGGGTTAGCAAGTTTACCGACGACACAAAGGTTGGCGCTGTTGTTGACTGTATAGAGGGCTGTTATAGGCTGCAGGGGGACATTGACATGATGCAGAGATGGGCTGAGAGGTGGCAGATGGAGCTCAACCTGGATAAATGCGAAGTGATGCATTTTGGAATGTCGAACTTGAAAGCTGAGTACAGGATTAAGGATAGGATTCTTGGCAATGTGGAGGAACAGCAGGATCTTGGTGTGCAGG
The DNA here is from genome assembly GCF_047496795.1 of Chiloscyllium punctatum. NCBI lineage: Eukaryota > Metazoa > Chordata > Chondrichthyes > Orectolobiformes > Hemiscylliidae > Chiloscyllium > Chiloscyllium punctatum. The sequence goes on along the minus strand of NC_092777.1, from coordinate 61,868,212 downwards.
TACATAGATCCCTTAAAATTGCCACCCAATAAGAAAGCATATGATGTTTGGGCTTTCATTAACAGGGGGATTGAGTTAAGAGCCGTGAGATCTTGTTGCAGCTCTATAAAACTTTGGTTAGACCGCACTTGGAATACTGCGTCCAGTTCTGGCCGCCCTATTATAGGAAAGATGTGGATGCTTTGGAGCGGGTTCAGAGGAGGTTTACCAGGATGCTGCCTGGACTGGAGGGCTTATCTTATAAGGAGAGGTTGACTGAGCTCGGACTTTTTTCATTGGAGAAAAGGAGGAGGAGAGGGGATCTAATTGAGGTATACAAGATAATGAGAGGCATAGATAGAGTCGATAGCCAGAGACTATTTCCCAGGGCAGAAATGGCTAACACGAGGGGTCATAGTTTTAAGTTGTTTGGCAGAAAGTATAGAGGGGATGTCAGAGGTGGGTTCGTTACACAGAGAGTTGTGAGAGCATGGAATGCGTTGCCAGCAGCAGTTGTGGAGGCGAGGTCATAGGGGATAGTTAAGAGACTGCTGGACATACATATGGTCACAGAAATTTGAGGGTTCGTACATTAGGTTTACCTTACATGAGGATCAATGGTCGGCACAACATCGTGGGCTGAAGGGCCGTTCTGTGCTGTACTCTTCTATTTGGTAATCCCTCAGCAGAACCATTTTCCTCCTCTTACCCTTGTCATTGGTACCACAATGTGGACCACGACAACTGGATCCTTCCCTTCCCACTCCAAACTTCTCTCCAATCCAGTGTCTTTCACTTTGGCACCAGGTAGGCAACGCAGCCTTCAAAACTCTGTTTTTGTTAGACAGAACAGTATGCCACTTCTCTTTACTCTCCCTATTTCAATGGCACTCTGACCTATGGTACTGTTGTCAGTTCACTCATGTTCCCTGCAGCCTGTGCTGCCATCACACTGGGAGCAAGGAGCAGCACTGTGACTCGATAGTTAGCACTGCTGCCTCACGGCTCCAGGAATCCAGGTTCAATTCCATCCTCGGACAACTGTCTGTGTGGAGTTTGCACATTCTCCCCATGTCTGTGTGGGTATCCTCCAGGTACTCTGGTTTCCTCCCACAGTGAAAAGATGTCAGTTCGGTGGATTGGTCATGCTAAATTGCCCATAATATTCAGGGACGTGTAGGGTTTGCAGGGAAATGCAGGACTATGGGGATGGGATAGAGGGGTAGTCTGGTTGGGGTAGTCTTCGGACAGTCGGTGTGAACTTGGTTTGAATGGTCTGTCTCCACACTGTACAGGTTTTAAAAAAAAGGATCTCTTCCCCATTGGAGACGGCCCCTGGCTGAGACTGCTTCAGATATAAACTCTGGATCCCAAGAGCTGCGTCCCTCACGGTCACGATCTCCTGTCCCAGATCACGGTTCAAACCTGATGTAATTAATGTAAAGTGTATGACTGTCTGAAACACAGTGTCAAGTACCTTTCTTCTTTCCTGGTGTGTTACTGTCGAGAGTGTGGTGCTGTTAAAGCAGGATGAAGGGCTTTTGCCCTAAATGTCAATTTTCCTGCTCCTCAGATGCTGCCTGACCTGCTGTGCTTTTCCAGCACCACACTCTCGCCTCTAATCTCCAGCATCAGCCTTTCTCACTTTCGCCTGGTGTGTTACAGTGTCCACAGCTCAGACTCCAGTGCATCAGAGCTCCTCCAAGAGGCAACACTTAGAACATAGAACATAGAACATAGAACAATACAGCACAGAACAGGCCATTCGGCCCACAATGTTGTGCCGAACATTTGTCCTAGCTTAAGCACCCATCCATCTACCTATCCAATTGCTGCTTAAAGGTCACCAATGATTCTGATTCTGCCACTCCCAAAGGCAGCACATTCCATGCCCTCACCACTCTCTGGGTAAAGAACCTACCCCTGACATCCCCCCTATACCTTCCACCCTTCACCTTAAATTTATGTCCCCTTGTAACACTCTGTTGTACCTGGGGAAAAAGTCTCTGACTGTCTACTCTATCTATTCCCCTGATCATCTTATAAACCTCTATCAAGTCACCCCTCATCCTTCGCCGTTCCAATGAGAAAAGGCCTAGCACTCTCAACCTATCCTCGTATAACCTATTCTCCATTCCAGGCAACATCCTGGTAAATCTCCTCTGCACCCTCTCCAAAGCTTCCACATCTTTCCTAAAATGAGGCGACCAGAACTGCACACAGTACTCCAAATGTGGCCTAACCAAGGTCCTATACAGCTGCAACATCACCTCACGACTGAATTCAATCCCTCTGCTAATGAACGCTAATACACCATAGGCCTTCTTACAAGCTCTATCCACCTGAGTGGCAACTTTCAAAGATCTATGAACATAGACCCCAAGATCCCTCTGCTCCTCCACCTTACTAAGAACCCTACCGTTAACCCTGTATTCCGCATTCTTATTTGTCCTTCCAAAATGGACAACCTAGGACAAATGGGCAGCACGATGGCACAGTGGTTAGCACTGCTGCCTCACAGTGCCTGAGACCCGGGTTCAATTCCCGCCTCAGACAACTGACTGTGTGGAGTTTGCACATTCTCCCCGTGTCTGCGTGGGTTTCCTTCGGGTGCTCTGGTTTCCTCCCACAGTCCAAAGATGTGCAGGTCAGGTGAATTGGCCATGCTAAATTGCCCGTAGTGTTAGATAAGGGGTAAATGTAGGGGTATGGGTGGGTTGCGCTTCGGCGGGTCAGTGTGGACTTGTTGGGCTGAAGGGCCTGTTTCCATACTGTAATGTAATCTAATCTAATCTCACCCTTGACAGGGTTGAACTCTATCTGCCACTCCTCAGCCCAGCTCTGCATCATATCTAAGTCCCTTTGCAGCCGTCAACAGCCCTCCTCAGTATCCAGAACTCCACCAATCTTCGTATCATCTGCAAGTTTACTGATTCACCATGATTCTTCCAAATCATTCATAAAAATTACAAACAGCAGAGGACCCAGAACTGATCCCTGCGGAACTCCACTTGTAACTGGGCTCCAGGCTGAATATTTACCATCTACCACCACTCTCTGACTTCGACCGGTTAGCCAGTTCTCTATCCAACTGGCCAAATTTCCCACTATCCCATGCCTCCTGACTTTCAGCATTAGCCTAACATGGGGAACCTTATCAAATGCCTTACTAAAATCCATGTACACTACATCCACTGCTCTACCCTCATCCACATGCTTTGTCACTTCCTCAAAGAATTCAATAAGATTTGTAAGGCAAGACCTACCCCTCACAAATCCGTGCTGGCTGTCCCTAATCAAGCATTGTCATTCCAGATACTCATAAATCCTATCTCTCAGTATACTTTCCATTTCTTTGCCTACCACAGAAGTAAGACTAACTGGCCTGTAATTCCCGGGGTTATCCCTATTCCCTTTTTTGAACAGGGGCACAACATTCGCCACTCTCCAGTCCCCTGGCACCACCCCCATTGACAGTGAAGACGAAAAGATCATTGCCAACGGTTCTGCAATTTCCTCTCTTGCTTCCCACATAATCCTAGGATATATCCCGTCAGGCCCGGGGGACTTGTCTATCCTCAAGTTTTTCAAAATGCCCAACACATCTTCCTTCCTAACAAGTATCTCCTCTAGCTTACCAGTCTGTTTCATACTCTCCTCTTCAACAATACGATCCCTCTCATTTGTAAATACTGAAGAAAAGTACTCATGCAAGACCTCTCCTATCTCTTCCGACTCAATACACAGTCTCCCACTACTGTCTTTGATTGGACCTACCCTCGTTCTCGTCATTCTTATGTTTCTCACATACACGTAAAAAGCCTTGGGGTTATCCTTGATCCTAACTGCCAAAGATTTTTCATGGCCTCTCTTAGCTCTCGTAATCCCTTTCTTCAGCTCCCTCCTGGCTATCCTGTATCCCTCCAACGCTCTGTCTGAACCTTATTTCCTCAACCTTATGTAAGCCTCCTTCTTCCTCCTTACAACCTCCCTCGTCAACCAAGGTTCCCTCACACGACCATCTCTTTCCTGCCTGACAGGTACATACATATCAAGGACACGTCGTATCTGTTCCTTGAAAAAGTTCCACATTTCAACGACATCCTTCCCTGACAGCCTGTGCTCCCAATTTATGCTCCTCAGATCCTGTCTTGCAGCATCGTATTTACCCTTCCCCCAATTGTAAAACCTGTCCTGTTGCACGCACCTATCTCTCTCCGTAACCAAGATGAAAGTCACAGAATTGTGGTCACCATCACCAAAATGCTCACCCACTAACAAGCCCATCACTTGTCCCGATTTGTTACCAAGTACCAAATCCAATATGGCCTCCCCTCTGGTTGGACAATCTACATACTGAGTTAGAAAAGCTTCCTGGACACACTGCACAAACACCGCCCCGTCCAATCTACTTGTAGCAGATGCAGTCACCAGTGATTGCGCTGACAGTGGCCAGCTCCAACATACTACAGCGCATTGTCAGACCAGCCAGCTTACTCCATTTCATTCATTCATTTGAAGGATAAGCTTTTAAGAAGTGAATAACTTAACTCTTCAGCTGCAGTAATGTCTCCTGGTTTAAACAATTTGACCACTCAAGAGAGACACGGAAGAAATACCTATCAATCACCTCGCTCTTTTGCAGAGTGTCACATTTTGATTCTGACAGATAGAAACAGGTTGATATGTTTACTGCTGCTGGATCCTGTCTCTCCCCATTGCTGCCTTCTCTCACTGGTCAGCTCTTCTCTTTATTAAGCTACTGTACCCACTCTTTCTCACACTCTCTCTGAATCATATGGTCCTTCTCTCTCACTTTTTTATGACTTTATTAATACGTATGTATTTCAAAAAAGGTGACACAGAGTCATAGAGATGTACAGCACAGAAACAGATCCTTCAGCCCAATCGTCCATGCTAACCAGATAGCCTAACCTAATCTAGTCCCATTTGCCAGCACTTGGTCCATATCCCTCCAAACCCCTCCTATTCATATATCCATCCAAATGCCTTTTAAATGTTGTAATTGTACCAGCCTCCACCACTTCCTCTGGCAGCTCATTCCATACACGTACCACCCTCTGCGTGTAAAAGATGCCCCTTAGGTCCCTTTTATATCTTTCCCTCTCAGCCTAAACCTACACCCTCTAGTTCTGGACTCCCCGACTCCAGGGAAAAGACCTTGTCTATTTATTCTATCCATGCCTCTCAAGATTTTATAAACCTCTGTAAACCTCAGCCTCTGACACTCCAGGGAAAACAGCCCCAGACTATTCAGCCTCCCCCATCGCTCAAATCCTCCAACCCCGGCAACATCCTTGTAAATCTTTTCTGAACCCTTCCACGTTTCACAACATCCTTCCGAGAGGAAGGAGTCCAGAATTGCACGCAATATTCCAAAAGTGACGTAACCAATGTCCTGTACAACCACAACATGACCTCCCAACTCCTATACTCAATGCTTCAATAAAGGAAAGCATACCAAACGCCTTCTTCACTATCCTACCTACCTGTGGCTCTGCTATCAAGGAGCAATGAACCTGCACTCCAAGGTCTTTTTGTTCAGCAACACTCCTTAGGACCTTACCATGAAGTGTATAAGTCCTGTCCTGATTTGCCTTTCTAAAATGCAGCATCTCATATTTAGCTAAATTAACCTCCATCTGCCACTCCTCAGCCCATTGGCCCATCTGACCAAGATCCCATTGGACTGAGGTAACCCTCTTCGCTGTCCACTATGCTTCCGATTTTGTTGTCATCTGAAAACTTTCTATCCATACCTCCTATGTTCACATCCAAATCATTTATATAAATGACGAAAAGCAGTGGACCCAGCCCCAATCCTTTGGCACACCTCTAGTCACAGGCCTCCAGTCTGAAAAGCAACCCTCCACCACCACCCTCTGTCTTCTACCTTTGAGACAGTTCTGTATCCAAATGGCTAGTTCTCTCTGTATTCCATGAGATCTAACCTTGCTAATCAGTCTCCCATGGGGAACCTTGTCGAAAGCCTTACTGAAGTCCGTATAGATCACGTCTACCACTTTGCCCTCATCAAACCTCTTTGTTACTTCTTCTAAAAACTCAATCAAGTTTGTAAGACATGATTTTGCATCCACAAAACCATGTTGACTATCCCTAATCAGTCCTTACCTTTCCAAAGTACATCCTGTCCCTCAAGATTCCCTCCAACAACTTGCCCACCACCAATGTTAGGCTCACTGGTCTATAGTTCCCTGGCTTTTCCTTACCAACTTTCTTAAACAGTAGCACCACGTTAGCCAACCTCCAGTCTTCTGGCACCTCAGCTGTGACTATCGATGACATAAATATCTCACAAGGGGCCCAGCAATCACTTCCCTAGCTTCCCACAGAGTTCTGGGGTACACCTGATCAGGTCCCCAGGATTTATCCACCTTAATCCGTTTTTAAGTCATCCCACACCTCCTCCTCTGTGATATGGACATTTCAAGAGGTTGCTATTTATTTCCTCACGTTCTCTACCTTCTACATCCTTCTCTACAGTAAACACTGATGCAAAACGCTCATTTAGTATCTCCTGCGGTTCCACACAAAGGCTGCCTTGCTGATCTATGAGGGGCCCTATTCTCTCCCTAGTTACCCTTTTGTCCTTAATGTATTTGTAAAATCCCTTTGGATTCTCCTTAACCCTATTTGTCAAAGCTACCTCATGTAGCCTCCTGATTTCTCTCTTAAGTATACTCCTCCTGCCTTTATATTCTTCTAAGGATTCACTCGATCTATCCTGTCTATACCTGACATATGCTTCCTTCTTTTGCTTAACCAAACCCTCAATTTCTCTAGCCATCCAGCTTTCCCTACACCTACCAGCCTTACCTTTCACCCTGACAGGAAAATACTGTCTCTAGACTCTCACTGTCTCATTTCTGAAGGTTTCCCTTTTTTCAACCGTCCCTTTACCTGCAAACATCTGCCCCTAATCAACTTTTGAAAGCTCTTGCCTTATACCATCAAAATTAGCCTTCCTCCAATTTAGAACTTCAACTTTTAGATCTGGTCGACCCTTTTCCATCACTATTTTAAAACTAATGGAATTATGGTCGCTGGCCCCAAGGTTCTCCCTCACTGACACGCCTGCCTTATTTCCCAAGAGTAGGTCAAGCTTTGCACCTTCTCTGCTAGGTACATCCACATACTGAATCAGAAAATTGTACACACTTAACAGATTCCTGTCCAACCAAGCCCTTAACACCATGGCAGTTCCAGTCTAGAAGGTTAAAATCCCTCACCATCTGTTACCCCTAGCTTTGATCAGTTATTCAAGACTAATTGTGTTCATTTATTTGACAGATTAAACAAGGACTTCAAAGATGGGGTACCCTTCCAATATAATGGCTAGGTTGAGTTGCTCTTATTAAAATGAATGTTCTTCCTCACTTATTATACCCTCTGCAGACACTTGCCTTGCTTTTTCCTGGACAAACACTTTGGAAATTAAATGGTTGGTTTAGTTATTTTATTTGGCGCCATAGGCAGTCTCTTATGATGCTTACGAAATTGCAAATGCCCCAGAGATTGGGAGGAGTGGATCTCCCGGATGTCAGAAGATATCAATTGAGCTCCCTTTTATCTTTTGTGAGTGATTGGGTCTGTGAGGACTCGGCGTCGATATGGTTGGACATTGATGCCTCCCAGGCAAAGTGTCCTCTTTTTCACCTGTTGTTTCTGGACAAAATGAGGATAGGTGCAGAACATTGCCGCAATCCAGTAGTTATTAATAGTGTGAAAGTGTGGAGTGCAATGAGACAGATGGTGGGTAATATGTCTAAAATATCCTTCCATATTCCCATAGTTGGTATGCCAGGTTTCCGGCCAGGAACAATGGATCCTGGGTTTAAATCCTGGGCGGATAGGGGAGTCTCTTGTTTGGGCGACCTGTTTGAAGATGAAACATTAATGTCATTTGATCAAATAACTCATAAGTATGGATTATCAAGCAGGGACCTCTTTGGCTTTTTCAGATCAGAGATTTTATCTGAAAAGAGACTACACTTCTGACCGAGTGTTACAGATCTGATATGGAAAAGAGGGTGTTTCAGGCTAAGAGAATACTTTCAGCGAATACTCTCTATCGGGAGGTTCTTCGGGTGACATTGAGCAATTACGGGAGGTCTGGGAGAGAGAGATAAGGGTGGAGGTCACTCCAGAATCTTGGGAGGACATTTGTGAGAGTGCGAGGAAGATTTCAATATGTAATAGGACCCATGCTGTGTAGTTAAAGATTCTTCATAGGGCTCATCTGGCCCCAGATTGTCTTGCAAAATTTAAGCAGGGTGCATCTTCAATGTGCCCCAAATGTAAAATAAATACAGCTACCCTCACTCATTGTCTGTGGTCCTGACACAGGCTCTTTACATACTGGAACATTATGGCAGGAGTAATAGAGGGGGTCTTGGGGCCCGAAGTCAAGGTGGACCCGGTTTCTCTTCTGGATTTGTCGAATTTATCTCCCTTAGATATACATGGGAGAAAGCTTTTTCGCATCCTCACTTTTTGTGCAAAGAAGAACATTCTGATATGCTGGGTGTCTGAGAATCTTCCAGGTCTATTGGGGTGGCATAAGTTAATTATAGAAAATATTCCTTTGGATTTTCTTACAAACATGGTGCAATTCATATAAGACATGGCTGTCCTTTTTGAATTATCTGGAAGCAGATCTGTCCGCCATTTTAATGAGGGCTTTTGTCTGGCCATGGCAGTTTGGTTTAATAAGCTAAGCGTCTTGAGAGGAAGACTTTCGAGCAAATGTGGGTTTAATAATTGATGCTCCCGAAGGTTGAGAGCTGAGGTCTTTTTACGCTGAGTAGCGTTATTTATTTACTTATTTATTTACTGATGTGTAATGAGTATAGTTGTGAGTTATTTTGTAGAGTAGTATAGTAGTTGGTTTATTGTTTATTGTTGTTGTTTTTATTGTTAAAATATATTTTCATATTTTTATAATTTTTCAATAAAAATATTTTTTTTAACCCCCCCACCATACCCAGCATATTATTCCTACAGATAACTGAGATCTCCTTAAAAATTTGTTTCTCAATTTCCTCCTGACTAGTGGGGGGTTTATAGTACAATCCCAATAAGGTGATCATCCTTTCTTATTTCTCAGTTCCATCCAAATAACTTCCCTGGACATATTCCCAGGAATATCCTCCCTCAGTACAGCTGTAATGTTATCCCCAGCCATAAATGCCACTTTCCCTCTTCTCTTGCCTCCCCTTTCTATCCTTCCTGTAGCATTTGTATCCTGGAACATTAAGCCGACAGTCCTGTCCATCTCTGAGCCATGTTTCTGTAATTGCTATGATATCCTAACCATGCCCTGAGTTCATCTGCCTTTCCTGTTAGGCCTCTTGCATTGAAATAAATGCAGTTTAATTTTTCAGTCCTACCTCATTCTCTGCTTTGTTCCTGCTTGCCCTGACTGTTTGACTCGCTTCTTTTCCCAATTGCACTAGTCTCAAACTGATCTTTTTCCTCATTAGCGTCCTGGATCCCATCACGTCCCCCACACTCTCCTCGTTTGTTTAAATCCTCCCAGCCAGTACATTAGTTTCCTTCCAATTCCGGTGCAATCCTTCCTCTTGTATAGCAAAAGTCACAGCTGACCTTAGAGAACCCTAAGTGAGGGAGCAGGAGGGGAGCAACTAAGTGGTTAATTTTAAAGTGTAACCTTATTGTTTTTATTTTGTAAATCTAGAATAGTGAGTAGAGTGGGTTCTTTTTTGATTATATATGTTTATTAAGATGTCTCTTGGGAGGTCATGTTACAGCTGTACAGGACATTGGTTAGGCCATTGAATGTTGTGTGCAATTCTAGTCTCCTTCCTATCAGAAGGATGTTGTGAAACTTGAAAGGGTTCAGAAAAGATTTACAAAGATGTTGCCAGGGTTGGAGGGTTTGAGCTGCAGGGAGAGATTGAATAAGATTAGATTAGATTACTTACAGTGTGGAAACAGGCCCTTCGGCCCAACAAGTCCACACCGCCCCGCTGAAGCGCAACCCAGCCATACCCCTACATCTACCCCTTACCTCACACTACGGGCAATTTAGCATGGCCAATTCACCTGAGCTGCACATCTTTGGAGCACCCGGAGGAAACCCACGCAGACACGGGAAGAACGTGCAAACTCCACACAGTCAGTCGCCTGAGGCGGGAATTGAACCCGGGTCTCTGGCGCTGTGAGGCAGCAGTGCTAACCACTGTGCCACCGTGCCGCCCACGGTGGCACAGTGGTTAGCTGGGGCTGTTTTCTCTGGAGCGTCGGGGGCTGAGGAATGACCTTATTTAGGTTTATAAAATCATGAGGGGCATGGATAGAGTAAATAAACAAAGTCTTTTCCCTGGGGTAGGGGTGTCCAGATCTAGAGGGCATAGCTTTAGAGTGAGAGGGGAAAGATATGAAAGGGACCTAAGGGGTAACTTTTTCCACGTAGAGAGTGGTGTGTGTATGGAATGAGCTGCCAGAGGAAGTGGTGGAGGCTGGTATGATTAACATTTAAAAGGCATCAGGATGGGTATATGAATAGGAAGGGTTTAGAGGGATATGGGCCAAATGCTGGCAAATGGGTAGATGAGGTTAAGATATCTGGTCAGCATGGACACGTTGGACCAAAGGGTCTGTTTTTGTGTTGTACATTTTTATGACTCTATGGTTCATTGATCAAAATGACTTTCAACTAATCAAACATTGCCAGCCACATCCCTGACCACAGTATCCTGGCTATCCTTTGGAGTATGCTCATCAGCAGAGCAGCTGACAAGCTGAAAGTTTGAATTAAATCCCCAGAGCCCAAAAACATCTCATTAAGTTTGTTTTTCATAGAATCCCTTCATTGTGGAAGCAGGTAATTCAGCCCATCAAGTTTACACTCCTCCTCTGAAGAGCATCCCATTCTATCTCTGTAACTCATTGCTAATCCATCTAACAAACTCATCCCTGGATACTATGGGGAATTTAGCATGGCCAATCCACCCTAACCTGCACATCTTTGGTCTGAGAGAGGAAACCCATGCAGACTCCACACAGACAGTCGCCCGAAGTGGGAATTGAACCCGGGTCCCTGGCGCTGTGAGGCTGAAGATTGGCGTGAATACACCAGCCTTATGTTTTGCACTGAGAATTAATAACAATATCCACCATGATTGAAAGTGGGGATATTTACGGATTCATTACAATCCTTTAAAAATGACTGGATGGGTTTATGAAAGGACATGAGCACTTACTGGGACTGAGCTGCCAAATGAACTGTGATTATGAGGAGCAATACTTTATCATTGTCTCTTGGATCAGATCTTTTCTGAACCCTTTCAAGCTTCACAACATCTTTCCAATAGGAAGGAGACCAGAATTGTATGCAGTATTCCAAAAGTGGCCTCACCAATGTCCTGTACAGCTGCAACATGACCTCCCAACTCCTGTACTTAATGCTCTTACCAATAAAGGAAATAATACCAAACACCTTCTTCACTATCCTACCTACCTGGGTGGCACGGTGGCACAGTGGTTAGCACTGCTGCCTCACAGCGCCAGAGACCCGGGTTCAATTCCCGCCTCAGGCGACTGACTGTGTGGAGTTTGCACGTTCTCCCTGTGTCTGCGTGGGTTTCCTCCGGGTGCTCCGGTTTCCTCCCACACTCCAAAGATGTGCAGGTCAGGTGAATTGGCCATGCTAAATTGCCCGTAGTGTTAGGTAAGGGGTAGATGTAGATGTAGATGTAGATGTAGGGGTATGGGTGGGTTACGCTTCGGCGGGGCGGTGTGGACTTGTTGGGCCGAAGGGCCTGTTTCCACACTGTAAGTAATCTAATCTAATCTACCTGCACAACTCTAGTTTCAATGAGCTACGAACCTGCACTCCAAGGTCTCTTTGTTCAGCAACACTCCCTAGGACCTTACCATTAAGTATATAAGTCCTGCTAAGATTTGCTTTCCCAAAATGCAGCACCTCACATTTATCTGAATTAAACTCCATCTGCCACTCCTCAGCTCATTGGCCCATCTGATCAAGATCCCATTGTCATCTAAGAAAACCTTCTTCACTGTCCACTACATCTCCAATTTTGGTGTCATCTGCAAACTTTCTAACTATACCTCCTATATTCACATCCAAAGCATTTATAAAAATGATGAAAAGTAGTGGACCCAGTGTCGATCCTTGTGGCACTTCACTGGTCACAGGCCTCCAGCCTGAAAAACAACCCTCCACCACCACCACCAAAGTAAAAGCAAATTACTGCAGATGCTGGAATCTGAATCCAAAAGAGAAATTGCTGGAAAAGCTCAACAGGCCTGGCAGCATCTGTAAGGAGAGAAAAGAACTGACGTTTCGAGTCAAACTGACCCTTTGTCAAAGCTTTGCCAAATGGCTAGTTCTCTCTGTATTCTATGAGATCTAACCTTGCGAACCAGTCTGCCATGGGGATTCTTGTCTAATGCCTTACTGAAGATCATGTAGATCACGTCCACTGCTCTGCCCTCATCAATCCTCTTTGTTGCTCTTTCAAAAAACTCACTCAAGTTTGTGAGATATGATTTCCCACACACAAAGCTATATTGACTATCCTTAATCAGTCTTTGCCTTTCCAAATACATGTAAATTCTGTACCTCAGGGTTCCCTCCAACAACTTGCCCACCACCGAGGTCAGGCTCACTGGTCTATAGCTCCCTGGCTTGTCTTGACCGCCCTTCTTAAACAGTGGCACCACGTTTGCCAACCTCCAGTCTTCTGGCACCTCACCTGTGAGTATCGATGATACAAATATCTCAGCAAGAGGCCCAGCAATCACTTCCCTAGCTTCCCACAGAGTTCTAGGGTACACCTGATCAGGTCCTGGGGATTTATTCACTTCTATGTGTTTCAAGACATCCAGCACTTCCTCCTCCATAATATGGACATTTTGTCACATCTATTTCCCTAAAGTTTATATCTTCCATGTCATTCTCCACAGTAAATACTGATGCAAAATACTTGTTTAGTATCTCCCCCATCTCCTGCGGCTCCACATAAAGGCTGCTTTGCTGATCTTTGAGGGTCCCTGTTCTCTCCCTAGTTACCCTTTTGTCCTTAATGTATTTATAAAAACCCTTTGGATTCTCCTTAACCCTATTTGCCAAAGATGATTGACAAAACCAAAACTTTTCATCTTCAATTTCTTAAGCAGCAACTGCTTCTGTGGAAATAGCCACCCAGTTTATACCATGCTCCTCACTACTTTATTGTTGCCCTTCAGGCTAACAGCAGCATTAAAATGGCACAGAGGAACCTGACAAATATGTTCATTGTTCTCAAAAATAAACAATGTCCATTATAAAATTGACTCTTTCATGGCACTGGGCTGAATGAATCATCCACTTTCAGTAAAGGATTGATCTGCTTATTTGAAAGAAAAATGTATCATTGTATTTGACGGAGGTCAGAGAAGGTTCACTTGACTTGACTCTGGGGTCAAGAGTGTGTTGCTGGAAAAGCACAGCAGGTCAAGCAGCATCTGAGGAGGAGAATCAACATTTTGGGCATAAGGCCTTCATCAGAAATGAGGTTTGTGGGCTGGGGCTGAGAGATAGATGGGAGGGGGTGGAGTGGCTAGCGGAGAAAGCGATAGGTGGATGAAGATGAGGGAGAAGTTGATACATCAGAGGGGGGAGTGATGGACAGGTCAGGAAGGTGGTGCTGAGCTAGAGGCTTGGGACTGAGATAATGTCGGCAGAGGGAAAATGAGGAAGCTGTTGAAATCCACATTTATCCCGTGTGGTTGCAGGATCCCAAGGCAGAAAACGAGGCATTCCTCCTCCAGGCGTTGGGTGGCTAGGATTTGGCAGTGGAGGAGGCCCAGGATCTGCATGTCCTTGGTGGAGTGGGAAGGGGAGTTGAGGTTTTCAGTCACAGGGCAGTGGGGTTGATGGGTGTGGGTGTCATAGAGTCATAGAGATGTACAGCACGGAAACAGACCCTTCGGTCCAACACGTCCATGCCGACCAGATATCCCAACCCAATCTAGTCCCACCTGCCAGCACCCAGCCCATATCCCTCCAAACCCTTCCTAGTCATATACCCACCCAAATGCCCTGTGTCCCAGAGATGTTTTCTGAAACAATCTGCAAGAAGGCATCCTGTCTCCCCGACGTAGATGAGACCACAATGGATGCAGTGGATGACACAGGACACCCGCCAACCCCACCACCCTGTGGCTGAACGTTTCAAATCCACCTCCCAGTCCGCCAAGGACATGCAGGTCCTGGGCCTCCTTCATCGCCAAATTGTTACCACCCGACACCTGAAGAAAGAACGTCTCATATTCCCCCTTGGGACCCTGCAACCACACGGGATAAATGTGGATTTCAACAGCTTCCTCATTTCCCCTCTCCTGCCATTATCCTAGTCCCAAGCCTCTAACTCAGCACCACCCTCCAGACCCATCCATTACTCCCCCCCTCTGACCTATCACCTTCTCCTTCACCTTCATCCACCTATCGCTTACTCCGCTACCTCCCCCCCCAACCCCACCCCCCTCCCATTTATCTCCCAGTCCTGGCCCACAAGTCTCATTCCTGATGAAGAGCTTATGCCCGAAACATCGATTCTCCTGCACCTCGGATGCTGCCCGACCTGCTGTGCTTTTCCAGCACCACACTCTCGACTCTGACCTCCAGCATATGCAGACCTCACTTACTCCTTGTTGATTTCGACCCTGGTGTGAAGGGTTTATCTTATGAAGAAAAGGTGGACTGCTTAGACCTTTTCCTATTGGAGCTTAGATGAACGAGAGGTAATCTTATTGAAAAATGGATGATCCTAAGGAGGTCAGATCTCCAGAAGATGTTTCCTCTTATGAGACTAAAACTCAGAGTTGGTATAAGAATACAAGGCCTCCCTTTAAAACAGAGGAGACTACTTTACTCTCCAGGAGAGACTAAAGACCAGATCTCGATTAGTGATGGTCAAGGGTTATGGGCTGGGTGAGGAGCAGGCAAACTGCAGCTGGGACCCCAACTAGGCCAACTGTGACCTCATTGAATGATGGGGCAAGTGTAGGGGCTGAATAGCTGTACTTTCAGCTCTCAAACACATTAATCTCATGTTATAGCACACCAAAGCACTTTTTTTGCAAAAGTACAATACTCTGTAAGAAACCAAACAGGAACTGAAGTGTTAACTATAGATATTTCAGTGAACACCAAATATTAAATATTTAATAAAAATTAAAACAAATTTATTTATGCTCTACACTTTTATTGAGAAAAGTTTATTACAGTTATTTCATCACTTAATTGTCAAAATCTCATGACAAAAAGATACACAGCGATTATATTCAGAATTCTTGACATTTTTGTTTCTTTCGATAAGTGCACTTTTTTTGATTTAGTACAGGAGTCAGCCCATCAATGACATCTTCTCATCGGTTCATCAGATCCCCACTGTTCCATCTCACATGATGCCCTTCCCAAAACCTTCGATTAAATGCTAACCCCTTCAACCTACTGCATGGACTATCACCTCACAGCCAGCTTCAGCAGATGCCCAAATCACTGGACTCAACAGGCGAGTAGAGATTAAATACACCTTTCCGGGCGGCCCCTCCCTCCACAGGAGAGTTGGGATGAAGCATCCATAAGGTTTAATATTGTGACCCCCCCCACCCCAGCCCCAACAATGTTGTCACTGCCAGTGCGTTACTCCTTAATATTACATGTGATAAGGGAGGGCACGGCACAATGGTAGCCTCATTAGAACCTCAGATTAATGTTCTGGGGAAATGGATTCGAATCCCATCATGGCAGATTGTGAAGTTTGAATTCAATAAAAATCTGGAATGAAGATTTAGCCTCATGGTGACCATGTAACCACTGCTAATTATCATAAAAGCCCTTCTGATTCACCAACTCTCTTTAGGGAAAGAAATCAGTCATCCTTATCTTGTCAGGTTTATGTGTGACTCCAGACACACAGCAATGTGGCTGACTCTTAACAGTGCCCTGGACAATTAAGGAACAAGCCGTAATTGCTGGCGTAGCTGGCGAGGCCCATGTCTCATACAGAGAAATAGATGTGTGACATTTGGCATTTGAATGGTATTGGTATTTAAATCCCACCCATTAATCAAGCATCACCATTTTCAGAGAGTGGGCACATATGGGACAATAACAAACGTGATTTAGTTAACCCTGATGATGGGAATGGGAGGCAGCTACAGGATCAACTGGTGTTTCTGTGAGGACATCTTTAGCAGGCGACAGTCAGAATCCAAAATAACACTAAGTGGCTAAAAATGATAGTACCGACCCAAAAGAACCAAGTGAAACAGCGGATTGTCAAGCAAGCAGTACATTGCTGTTAAGTTTAATGTTCCATTTGGATGTCATAAGCAAAAAGTCCCCCATATGTAAAGCCAAGGTAAAAGGTTATGTTCTCATTGCCTTGAGGCATTGATGGGAAATGCAATGGTAAAATTCGGATCTTGTTCTGCTTATAGTGACCCCTTACAAATATCATTCCGTTTTCCGTCCAGCCTTTAACCCGCTTCAGCTTTTGGGTGACTTTGGGGTTCTTCCACACATCTCCAGTGAGCCACTTCCACCTTCGTTCACTTAGGCGGCTCGGAATTAGCTTCTCAAGCAAACTCTTATGAACAATTTTGTCAAACCCATGTCCTTTACCCAAGAAGGAATGTGTATAAATCTGTTTTTTTCTGGAAGGCAAATTCTTCATTTTGATGTCGTAGAGTTTCTTCAGTGTTTCAAGAGCTGTATTTAAGATTCTACCTTTAGCTTCATCAGGTTCCTTGTCGTAAGCTTCGTCTGGCCAATACAATAAAGTAAGTAAGAAACAGGCACTTGAATTGTTATATTTATTTTTTGAAAATTGCCAACTAAGTTCCCTCAGCTGGCTGAATGTTAGCAGCTTTGAGGACCTTGGTGCCACACAGGCAAGTGCAATGTGACTTAGTATGAAGTTAACAAGATCAACCAGATCTAGTTTCTCTTTCTGATTATCTTCCGGATACATGGAGATTATTTTCTCTAGGTTTTCCACAGCTCGAACATCCTTTTGGTCAGACAAAAATGAAAAAATTGATGTTATGTTTCCACCACCGTTCCTGGAAATGTGCAGACGCCTTACCAGTGTAAACAAATAAGAATTTGTACTCTGTTTTAAGTTTTGCTCCTCCTGTTTTGAAAGAGTGAAATAACGTGCATAAATTTTTGTTTTTCTTATGAGCCATTTCCTAGGATTGTGTGCATGATCCTCTGTATTACTGGTTCCATCTTCATCATCTTCACATTTGTTGGTTTGAAAATAACTTGAATCTTCAGATATCCATTCAAGTGCATCATTTATCCCTTTCTGCAGGCCTTTCAATTTCCCATGGAAGTTTTTCCAAGGTTCTTTAATTACTTCAGGAATGTCTTTGCCCAGAAGATACTCTGTCAGTGTTGTGTAACTGCCACTTTTATCCTTCTCAAAAATATCCAGCAGTGAAAGAAGTTGCAATAAATGACATCCAACCTCCACTTCACCAAAGAAACCAGAATTATTCATCGAATCAGGTTCAGATTGCGCTGCTTTCTGGGCAGCCCTGAAACACTCAATCGCCTTCAGAGCGATACTTATTGCTTCTGAAAGTTTGTCAGGAGTAACTTCCTCTGTTCGCAAATTTGTTAGATCAAACAGAACGTTCAGCTTTTTTCTGTAAACTTGTCCTTCGGTGTCTAAAATATAAGAATTAGTTGGCAACTGAGATTTTGCATTTTCTGCCCACTTTATAGCATCAGTAAAATTTTGGTCCGTATAATGCTTTCGAGCTAACTGCTGTGCAAAAAATGGATCTTTACCGAAGCATTCATAAGCTGCTGTCAGAACTTCCACGGCCTTTTCTGGAGCTTTCTGCTCATTGCAAATATCTTCAATCAGAGGAGAAAAAACAGTATCCACGCTGTCACCTTTACTTCTTTTGTGACGTCGTATGAACAAGTCTCGAACAAATTTAATGAATTCATCACGAGCAAATCGGTTCTCAAAAAACGCCTTTTCCCTAAGAAGGTCCATCGCAATTTGACTCAGAGGCTGATCCGAGATTTGATTCAGTACCTCCTTGGCAACAAGTGGGTGAACAATTCGGATCGACTTAATCTCACTGGTGCAGTCTCTGAAATGTATGAACAAAAACCGTGCCTGATCATTCAAGGAGGTTTCAAAGTTGTGCATGCGTAAGTGATCTATTTGAATGCCAAGACTCAAAAATGCCTCACAATGAGACAGTGAAATGTTTGAATTGTCCACATAGTGGTTCAGTAAAGCGACATACTTTATCAAGCGAGTGACAGGAGAAGACTGATCAATACCTTCCAATAAATGTTTCACAAAATTCTGAATATATTCTTCTGAAAACCCCTCACTCATTAGAACAAATGTTAATATAAACTCAGGTTCAAAATGTTCCTCAAGTTTCTTACGCCTGTTAGAAAACAACCTTTTTTCTTCCTCAGTTAATTTGTGGGTAACAGCTACCGCTTCCAGTGGGATGGTTTTGCAGAGTTTTTCAGCATTATTGGACCTCCGACAGTTCACGAGTATGAAGAGAGGTCTCACAACATTCACGGTCTTGCTGCCAATTGCAGGTATTAATTCATGCTTAATTTCATCAAAGTAATCTTCATCAGCATCCTCAAGGAGCAGCAGTACTGGCAAGCACTGATTCAGATCATTTTCTTCATACTCAAGTAACTGGATTGCATGTTCACAGACTTTCCCGACAGCACATGATGGTTTAACAGTCGCACATCGCAGCTCCTTTCGGAAATTCCACAAGACCTGCCGTGCCACAGTGCTCCCACCGCTGCCTGGATGGTGAAATACATGGACTGTGGTTACTAACTGCTTCCCTGATGAACCCTTCAGCATTCCATCTATAATTTTAATGACTTCCTTGTAGGCATTCCGCTGTATCACTGCTTCACAGAATCCTTGCTCTGCCAGTATGAAATTCAGCCAGCTGACTTTACCACCACGATAAAAATCTCTCTCAATTTTGGCAATTTCTGTGGGATCCTGACCATCCATTTTGTAATCTTCACACTGATTGACACTCAGTATTTGCAGCGTGAACATTCTTTCTTCATCTGCAGTTTTGAGTAAACACAGACCCCTTGTTGATACGGGTAGATATCTGTGACTGTCGATTAATGTTGGCAACATGGTGTGGATCGTGTCATTTACGTGGTTAAGTTTCATCCCGACAATGCTCATCTTGTCAATAGTTTCAATGTTGCACGAAGGCTGCGCAAGCTGTGCCCATTTCTGATAGTTGGCATCACTCTCCGAAATACAAATGATATCATTTCTGCCGTTCATTTCTGCATAAAATTCATGGAAAGTGTCCACCAAAGGCTGTTCCACTGGTGACAAGAGGAGAAAAAGTACAATAAAGGAACCATTTGGTAGAATTTCATTGCAGATCAGAGAGACGGTCCTCTTCAGGTGCTTTTTCTTGTTGGTCACCCATGTCCTCAGGTCACACTGCTTCTCATCACCATCATAATGGTTGCACCCATTGCAGAATATCCAACTCGTTTGATCAAATAGACATAGCCGTTTCCTCAAGTCGCTCACACTCTCTCGGTCCACACATCTGTAATCTTGTAAGAAGTGAACGTTGGCTGTGTGGTGTTTTAAGTAGTACTCAAAGAAGCCATTGGTCTTCGAATTAGGATCATAGTCAAACACACAAAAGACATTTATATGCAATAAGAAACTTAAATTCTGTAAATCTTCTGGTTTACATTTGTTGATTACAAGCACATACCGCTGGCTGTTATCCATGTATTTCTTGCCACCATTTATAAGAAATGATAGTTTCCTTCCTAAATCCTCATGGATTTTGCTTGGCTCCTCTGTTGTTTCTGCTACTTCTCTTAGTTTGTCCCTTTCTTGCATCCCGGAGATAAATTCATCTTGACTCTCCTCACAAACAGTTTCAGTGTTTGCTCCCTTTCTTCTGTAGATGGCCTTTTTCTCATATTCAACCTTATTTTTGCTTTCATTAAAATTTGGAAGACGAACTCTATAAATTTTGTTTCTCACAATCTTTATTGATGGGTTTACATCAATCTCAATAACACACTTCCCTTCACTTCCATTTTTGCTGATCACTTCCACAAATTTAGGAGGGCGAATGCAATTTCTTGCATCCTCAGCATAACGTGTGAAGCATTTCTCGATATAATCCATAGCATCGACATAGATGCTAGTGTCTTTGACAGGGACACCAATTATTTCACCATGTGTATACCCAGAACTCCCATTGCCATCCTCAACACCAAAATGAATGGTACCATTAGTTCGAACATTCATGCACCCAGAAGCAAATCTGATAAATTCATGAGCAAATTTGGCTTGGAGCCGTTGTCTATTTAGTTTAACAGCTGTAGCAAGAGATTTATATTCATGGCAGGGACAAATTAAATTTATAACTCCAGTTTCTGGTGGAAGGACACTGTTTCTTACGTATTTAAAGTCGGTATCTTCCTTGTCAAATGGACGAGGCTTGCATCGGTTCTGAAGATTATTTTCATTCACCCTCTCGAGTGTGCTGTCAAGATGCGAGTCAGCGGAAGTGCTCGGGTGGTCTGATGTCAAAGTAGTAGCAGTGCTCTGGCTTTTCAATTTCCCTTTACTTGGCAGAGGTTTTGTCTGTGCTGTCTGACTGGCAGTGCCATCCAAACTACCTTGTGTTGGAGAAGTTTCTTTGCAATCTCTCTCTTCACTTGTGCTGAACTGGGCCAATTGTAAATTCTGACTATTCAATAGTTCATTCCTTTTATTCAGAATGAGTTTTGCCTGACCTTGTTTTATATGAAAATCTTTGAGGTCCTCCTTGCTCATCACTTGCAACACTGCACCAGTGACCTGTTCCTCATACAATGTCTGTATGTGTTCATCTTTGACACGAATATGGCGTAACCAAGTCCGTACCTGGCCTTCATCCCAGTCTTCCATTTGCAACTGCTTTATATTTTCTGCAGAAAATCGAAACCAAAAGCAGTTTGATTTAAAGTATCAAATTCATATTTCCAGAGTTTAATGCTACTTGCACTACTCTGACTTCATTTCTTACAAAAGTCTAACTGCTTGCAAAAGGTTTAGGAACTGCTAAGCAAAAAATAATTACTCTATTCAAACAAGATCAGTCTTAATTATGGGCTGGTCATGTTAACTGGTCAATGCAAACAAATGGTTTTAAGGCAGTTTTGTATCCGTCGGTATCTCCTGCTCAAACAACCACATGCAAACTGAAACAGAGACTGAATTTATGGCTGGTCTAGGGGGGCTAGCCAATCAGCACAAAGCTGTAATAGTTATATTGAAAGCAGACATTGTAACAGGTAATTATAGACCTTTGTACCATATATCACTGATTGTAGCTTCAGTTTTCAAAGGAACCTTAACGACTTGATGCTGTGCATCTTGTAGATGGTACAGGCTGCTGCTACTGTCCAAAAGTCATGGAAGGAATAAGTATCTAGGCTGTGGGTGGGTTGCTAATCGAGCAGGTTTGGTTTTGGATGGTGCTAAGCTTCTGGAGTGCTGTTTCACTCAAGGAAATGGAATATGCATTCCTGACTTGTGCCTTGTAGATGACAGACAGAGGAGGACTCAGTTGAATTGGTTATAGCACACCATAAAATATCCACATATCAGCTAAAGCTGAGAAACGACTCGATTCTCTAAAGGCTGTTAGCCCTGCCGATGTTCTGTTAATGAAAACCTCATCAGGCCGTTCCAGTCTCGCTGCAAAACTTGTCTTCCATAACACCGAGATGAGGAGGAATTTCTTCTCTCAGAGGATTGAGTGTCTATGGAACTCCTTGCCACAGAGAGGTTTGGGGGACACAGAGAGCTGTAGGGGGGCACAGGGAGATGTTGGGTGGGCGGGGGGGGGGGGGGGGGGCACAGTCCTTATGTATATTTAAGGTTGACATAGATTCTTGATCAGTTAGGGTATCAACAGTTACAGGAAAAGGGCTGAAAGGTGGATGTGAGGAATATCACACCAGCCAGGATTCAATTGAATGGTGGAGTAGACCTATTCCTGTTCCTATTTCATACGATCTTATTATCCTACCAGAACGACCTTTACTTCCACATGGTGTAGCTAATTCTGGGCATTCAGTCACTCAGAGTTGTGTAATGATGCTGTGGCTTTAAGGAGGTGTGTTTTGTCCTGATTTTTTTTTTTTTACAGAGGATGCTGCTACTCCAGGTTTGATATGTATGCTCAAACCGTCAGGAAATGTGTAAAGGTCAGATTCATCAGCCACACCCACAAGATAAAGCAAAACATCACCCGATCACAACACAACACCATCCAGGCTCTCAAAACAAATCACAACATTGTCATCAAACCAGCAGATAAAGGAGGAGCCATTGTCATTCAGAACAGAAGGAAGTGTACCGACAATCGAGCAACCAGGAACACTACAGGCAACCACCAGGAACACTACAGGCAACTACCGCCCAAAGAGCACACTCGTGAACTAAACACATTGGTCAAGAGCTTTGATCATGTAGAGGACTTCAACTGCCTTCCAAAGATATACAAAGCCAACACACCAGGATGTCCTATTGTATCGGGCAGTGGCACCCTGTGTGAGATGTCGAGGGCATCTTGAAACCTTTTGTTTAGGGGACCCCCAGCTTCTATCGCGACATTACAGATTTCTTACAGAAACTCAAACACCCACGGACCAGTCGAACCAGGAACATTCCTCGTCATGATGGATGTGTCAGCACTCTACACCAGCATCCCCCACGATGACAGCATCGCTGCAACAGCCTCAGTACTCAATACTAACAACGGCCAATCTCTGAGCACTGTCCTACAACTCATTTGCTTTATCCTTGACCAAAACATTTTCACCTTTGACAACCAGTTCTTCATCCAGACACATGGAACAGCCATGGTGACCAAATATGAACCCCAATACACCAATATTTTGATGCACAAGTTCGAACATGACTTATTTGCTGCACAGGACCTCCAACCAACACAATATACCAGATATAGTGACAACATTTTCTTCCTCTGGATTCATGGCGAGGAGTCACTGAAAGAACTACACAGTGATATCGACAAATTTCATCCCACCATCATACCTATCATGGACTACTCTTCAGTATCTGTCTCATTCTTGGACACACGCATCTCCATAAAGGGACAGGCACCTCAGTACCTCACTCTACCGCAAACGCACAGATAATCTCATGATTCTGTACTTCTCTAGCTTCTCCCATAAACATATTAAAACAGCCATCCCCTATGGACAAGCCCAACATATACACAGGATCTGTTCAGATGAAGAGGCACGCGACAGACATCCAAAGGTGCTGAAGGACACCCTCATAAGAACAGGGTACCATGCTCAACCTACTGATCTCCAGTTCCGACGTGCCACAGTGAGAAACCGTAATGACCTCCTCAGGAGACAGACGCGGAATACGACCAATAGGGTGCCCTGCATTGTCCAGTACTTCCCAAGAGCAGAGAAACTATGCCATGTTCTTCACAGCCTGCAACACATCATCAATGAGGATGAGCACCTCACCAACACCTCCGCTACATCTCCACCTATCGCCTTTAAACAACTGCCAAACCTTAAACAGACCGTTGTTCACAGTAAACAGCCCAGTCTTCAGGACAACATCAACCACAACACCATACAGCCCTGTCATAGCAACCACAGCAAGACGTGTTAGAGTGTCGACATGGATACCACCTAAACATATGGGGACACCATCCACCATGTACGTGGCAGGTACTCTGTGACATGGCCAACATTATCTATCTCATACGCTGCAGGCAAGGATGCCCCGCGGCATGGTACATTGGCCAGACAAAGCAGACGCTACAAAAACAGATGAATTGACACCACGTAACAACTGCCAGACAGGGATGTTCTCTCCCAGTCAGGGAACACTTCAGTGGTCAGGGGCATTCAGCCTTGGATCCTCTGGTGACCGTCCTCCAAGGTGGACTTCGGGATACACAACAATGCAAGTGGCCGAGCAAAGACTGATAGCTAGGTTCAGTACCCATGAGGATGGCCTCAATCAGGATCTTGTGTTCATGTCACACTGCAGGTGACCCCGTTGTACTACACGTGCACGCACACACACACGCAGACCCTCTCTCATATATACACAAACATCCACAACCACACACACACACCCTCTCACAGGCTTATACTTGGTCACACTCACACACACTCTACCAAGCACTCACACATGCATGCACACACTCACTCACTCTCTCCCTCTCATGTAAACACATACATGTAAGTCAATGGGGTGAATTTGCAGATACATTCTATTTTGTTCAGAAAGCACACAATCTCTGGGCAGTCAATATTTTTATAATCCATGTGACATTTCATGAATTCCTATTTCGGAAATAGAACCAGTCTAACACAAGACTGAAATACATACAGACTATAACCTCACATATTTAATGCATTGTCTAAGCTGAGTTGTCACTTCTTTTTAATAAAACCTTTAGTTATCTCGAGAACGTGATTTAAAAGTAGTTCTGGGATTTACATATTAATGTAAATGTAAACCTGGAACCCATTCTAAAAGATGAATGTCTTAACTACAATCTCGGTTTGTTCAATGTATTGTTTCAGTTGCATGACACTATAATTTTTTTGCTATAAATTCTGTCTTGTGATCTTGCTCCACAGCTACCTGATGAAGGAGCAGCCCTCTGAAAGCTAGTGCTTCCAAATACACCTGTTAGACTATAACCTGATGCTGTGAGATTTTTAACTAGGGTTAAAATACAAAGGAAAGAAAACTTTGGGATAACTTATCTCTACTGGAAAACCTAACAGAACAATAGATACAGTAACAATTATTAATTAACTGTTCCTATAGTAGCATCCCATAAACACACCCTTTGGCAAAAAGGCAGATTCAGAAACCAGACTTTATCTCACATGCAATCCAGCAGCTCAGATAGAGAATCCCCAGCCTTTGGCTGCAACTCCTTCCCTACAGCATGTGGATCTACTACAGCACATAGACTGCAATGGTTTCCGAGAAGGCAGCTCACTACCACCTTCTCAAGGGCAACTAGGAATGGATAATAGAACAAAGAACAAGAACGAAGAAAACTTACAGCCCAGGAACAGGCCCTTCAGCCCTCCAAGCCTGAGCCGATCCAAATCAACTGTCTAAACCTGTCGCCCAATTCCTAAGCATCTGTATCCCTCTGCTCCCCACCTACTAATGAAGCTGTCCAGACGCATCTTGAATGAATCTACCGTGCCTGCCTCTACCACCTCTGCTGGCAACGCGTTCCAAACGCCCACTGCCCTCTGTGTGAAGTACTTGCCGAGGGTATCCCCCTTAAACTTTCCACCTCTCACCTTGAAAGATTGACCTCTCGTTATTGACTCCTTCACCCTGGGAAAAAGCTTGTCTCTATCCACCCTGTCTATACCCTTCATGATTTTGTAAACCTCAATCAGGTTCCCCCCTCAATCTCCTTTTTTCTAATGAAAATAAACTTAACCTACTCAACCTCTCTTCATAGCTAGCACCTTCCATACCAGGCAACATCCTCGTGAACTTTCTCTGCACCATCTCCAAAGCGTCCACATCCTTTTGGTAACGTGGCAACCATAATATATGCTGGTCCACCCAGAGACACCAATGTGCTGGGAATTACTAATGAAATGATGCAGATTTTGGAGATCCCAGCCTCCTCAGCTCCTCAGTTATAAAGTCACCAAAATATTTGTTTTACTTTTATTCAGAAAATAAATCCCACAAGTTAATTATGTCAATACAGCATACAATGTTCAGAAATATGGTGAAACAACCACTTAAGGCAGATATTTATTCAGAGGCTTACAGATAGATAGGATGAAATCAGGATGAAATACATATCAGGACATTCATTCTAAACCATATGTAGTTGTTGTGACACTTACCCATTTTATGGCTCTTGAGATTTTAATCTGAGCCAGTGGCAATCACAAACCTCAGTTCAGTTTCTCTGAAAAATAAATTCCACAAATGAATCAACTTGTTGATGTAACAAGAGCAAATCTCTAGATTGCTGTAAAAGAGTCACACTGCTTCATCTTCCACCAATCAGGACGTCATCACAAGAATTTCAAGTCTCAAAATATACAGCAATTTATACTGTTCAAGAAGTCTGGTTGGATAATTTCTTTTATTTGCTTATGGGACGTGGGTATCACTGGCTGGGACAGCATTTATTGTCTATCGCTAGTTGTTGTCGAGATGATCATGGCAAGCTGTCTTCTTGAACTGCTGCAGCTGGACCCAGCATATTGCGATGGAGGGAGTTCCAGGATTTTAACCCAGCGTGTGGGTTCACCATATAAACTCGATGGAAACAAAGGGCAATCCAAAGTTACCCTGTGGAATAATACCTACTCTGATTAGATCATTTCTCACAGGGAGAGGCTGAATAGGGCTGGGGCTGTTTTCCCTGGAGCATTGGAGGCTGAGGGTGACCTTACAGAAGTTTATTAGATCATGAGGGGAATGGATAGGGTAAATAGACAAGTTCTAGATTAAGGTGGTGCTGGGAAAACACAGCAGGCCAGGCAGTATCCGAGGAGAAGGAAAATCATCAGGAATGAAAGGACGTTTTGCCCGAAACGCTGAATTACCTGCTCCTCGGATGCTGCCTGACCTGCTGTGCTTTTCTAGCACCACTCTAACCTAGACTCTGATTTTCAGCATCTGCAGTCCTCACTTATGCCTAAATAGACAACGTCTTTTCCCTGAGGTGGGGGAGTCCAGAACTAGAGGTCATAGGTTTAGAGTGAGATGGCAACGATATAAAAGGGACTTAAGGGGCAACTCTTTCACACAGAGGGTGGTGCAAGCATGAAATCAGCTGCCAAAGGAAGTGGTGGAGGTTGGTACAAATTCAACATTTAAAAGGCTTCTGGATGGGAATATGAATAGGAAGGGTTTAGAGGGATAAGGGCCAAGTGCTGGCTAATGGGACTAGATTAGGTTAGGTTATCTGGTTGGCATGGACAAGTTGGACCGAAGGGTCTGTTTTTGTGCTGTACAGCCCTATGACTCTATATCATATAAACACATGAATGGGCCCTTTGGACCTAAAAGGTGCCCAGTCTATTTCAGATTACCCTACAAGTGGAAGATATCTCAAAATGTGACCAAAAGGTAAAGTCAGCTGTTTTACACAGTAGAAACATGAGTGGGGTTCTCCACTAACAGGAGCCAAATGTGGAATGTGGTATTTGAATTTCAGTGCTGGTATAATGCCAGATGTGTTGACTGTACTGGCAGATATTAAACATCACATTCCTTCAGCTGTTTGAATAGGCAAAACACTGATTATAGCTAAACATGCCACGATTGAAAAACACTGAAAGTTGTGTTCAACATTAGGCATGATTCTGCAATTGGAGAATGTCATAGAATCCCTACAGTATGGAAACAAGCCCTTTGGCCCAACAAGTCCACACCGACCCTCCTAAGAGTAACGGACCCATTCCCCTACCTTATTATCCTATATTTAGCCCTGACTAATGCGCCTAACCTACACATCCGTGAATACTATGGGCAATTGAGCATGGCCAATTCACCTGACCCGCACAACTTTGGAAGGTGGGAAGCAACTGGAGCGCCCAGAGGAAACCCACGCAGACACGGGGAGAATGGGCAAACTCCACACAGTCAGTCACCTGAAGCTGGGATCGAACCTGGGACCCTGGTGCTGTGAGGCAGCAGTGCTAACCACTGGGCTACCATGCCGCCTCAATATTTGTTAAATTGTTAAATTTGTTAAACATTTCCATGTAATGTATCTTTTTAAAAGAATACTAACCTAGGGATAGCCATTCCCTGGTATATGTCCTCCAGCAATGTCTTGACCATAGAGTCATAGTCATTGAGAAACAGACCCTTCGGTCCAATCAGTCCATGCCAAACATAATCCAAACTAAACTATTCCCACCTGCCTGCTCCATATTCCTCCAAACATTTCCTATTCATGTATCCATCCAAACTGGTTTGCATTTAAACAGAAGATTGGCAGTTAACTGTTCCCTGGTGCAATCTACATGTCAACACTTCTACCAACCTAGCCCACTTACTAACCGTCAGCACCTTCTTCTCATGCACTATAAATAATTCTTTCCTTTAACATGTAGTATTCCTGCAATTCTGTCCCAGTGAGTGTAAAACATAAAGCTTCAACATCCCCTTCCTCATCAATACTGATGTACTGAACTAGCAAGCATTTCCAGATTGAAACAAAACTGTTTAAATTACCAGTTTTCCTGAGGATTACCTCAGGAACTGGAAGCATTCATATTTTTGTAATAAAGAGTTACCTTTAAGGAAAGATAACAGTACATTGTCTCAGCCTTCCTTTCCTGCTTTAATTTTATACGCCTTGCACAACTGTCTTCCATTTTCATTTCTCTTCCACTTCCAAACCCCATTTTCCATGCCATGACATTATCTGCATCTTAGCTCTTTATTGCTGGCCAAGAACAACAACTTCCTTTCCAGAGGAAAAAATTGGCAGCTGTGTCATAAAAACTGGTCATCACTCCACAGCCCAATCAGTTATTTGCTGCTGGCCAAATCTCCCTTTGTACACATTCTGGGTCTCACTGGTTTATAGTAACCTCCCCAACAAGCAGCTGTGCAAACAGCACTTACAATGAGTCTGGGTAACTTTTATTTTGAAAAAGGGCAGTAATCCTTTCAACAATCCTTAGTTTGTAAACTAATGCTTTTCCCATTTTAGTCCATAATCAAAAATATAGAAAAATGAAAAATGAATAGGTCAGTCACTCCATCTCCTGCCCTTGTCCTTTACAGTGTTCTTTTCAACAATCTCACCCCTCCATTAACTTCCCACTCACTTCCCCTTTATCATTCTGGTGCGTTCTCTAACTCCACTCAGCTCACACTCCATTTAACCCCTGATCCCAACCCTCCTCATAGTTTCCCCCATTCACTCACCATCTTCTCTTGCCAGTCCCCTTTCTCTCTCACGGCCTCATCTCGTGATTAAACTACAGAGGTAAAAACAATGACTGCAGATGCTGGAAACCAGATTCTGGATTAGTGGTGCTGGAAGAGCACAGCAGGTCAGGCAGCATCCAAGGAGCAGCAAAATCGACGTTTCGGGCAAAAGCCCTTCATCAGGAATAAAGGCAGAGAGCCTGAAGGGTGGAGAGATAAATGAGAGGAGGGTGGGGGTGGGGAGAAAGTAGCATAGAGTACAATAGGTGAGTGAGGGTGGGGATGAAGGTGATAGGTTAGGGAGGAGGGTGGAGTGGATCGGTGGAAAAGGAGATAGGCAGGTCGGACAAGTCCGGACAAGTCCTATCCACAACCCTCCCAAATCCTTTCCCCTTCATTCTTCACTCTCTCTCTCACTCTTCTGAGCTCCAGCCAATCCTTGTCTCAAAAGACTTGATTGATGACTTTATGGTTTTTGTACCTTTTTTTTGGAAGCGGCACAAACTTTTAAATAAAATGAATACCAGCTCATTTCCTCACACTTCCAAGTGAAGGAAAAGGGAAGAACCTGGAACTACAGAAACTGAAACTAGGGTTCAACTAAACCAAAAGACTCTTACAGAAACGATTATCAAAACCTACCCAAAAATGTTGCTTTATCAGCGATTTGTTAATACCATTATACAGAAAGATCAAATCACACTCGGTAGAGACGGAAACGACCAGGTTCAATTTCTAGTCAAAAAGAGTTAAAACAAATAGTTTCGGAAAATTGGAAACGTTCCGGGATATGACGAACCGTGTCACTGATCCAATCCCAACTCAGCAAACAAAATGCGAGAAATTACTCACCAATCAGACTCATAGAGGAAGTGGTTTATGATCAACAAGAGATCGTAACATAATATCCAATTACATGCTTATCAGAAATGGTTTTATTGGAAAATTTCCGCATAACACTGATTTTACAAGTAACGAGAATCGGAATTAGTGGGTTTCCCAAACTCAGGAATAGCTGTAAAACTAACTGCTATTTCTGCGCACAGCAAATTAGGAAAACTTGCAGATGGTGGAAATTGGAATGCAATTTATGACAAATTGAGAGAAAATCTTGAAACAATGGAATTTTTCACAACCATCGCACTTGGCCAGGGCATTTATTAAAAATGTGCCAGTCAGTAACCCATTTCCATGAACCAGCCACACAAAATCAGAAAGCCCTCTACGTAAAACGGAATCCATTCTCCACTCACAATGATAACCACTGCAATCAAAGGTTCATTCAAGTCCTTTAGTGAAGGAAAACGGCTGTACTTACCTGGTCTAGCCTATATGTGACTCCAGACCCACAACAACGTGGTTTAATCGTAAGGACTAGATAATAACTGCTGGCCCAACCAAAGACCCCCACATGCCATGAATAAATCTCAAATAAAGTATCTTAATTCATGTGTAGTTCTCCCACCCACACAAGAGATTGTAAGGCTGAATTTCAGGCCATAGATCTTCAGAACAAGAGCAGGCCATTCAGAGTCTTGAACTCTTTCTGTCTTGCAACTCCCGGCTGTTGGGTACCTCAACTTTATTTACTCTTAGCCACACCTCGCAATAATCTCACCTACCCTGTCAATCTCAGTCAATAGCCAGTCTTCACAACCCTTCTGGGGAGGAGAGTACCAGGTTTATACGGATTTCAACTTTTGCCAGAAGATGCCGCAAGTTCATTGCTCAACAGTTTATTCCAATTTCAAATTAGACAAGAACTAGGCAAACTATTGCCTGTTTCAAATGCTGTGGCATTGGACATGGTGAAAATATATGGGATGATTATTTCTGCTGCCCTGTAATAACATATTTGCCTAAGGCTGACCCAAATATTTGTGAATGGACATTTACTAATTCAAACAGCAATCAGCATTAAATATCTTGTTTTTTTATAACATGCTTTTAGGCAGGTTAATATTTATTTTGTAATAGGTGATAAATACACAATTAGAGGCTTGTACATTTTACTGAGCTGGCAGCTGTTAAAATACTTGGATTAAAAGGAAACATCTTTGAATTAATGAATAGCGACACTAACATTCACTCAGTTTCCCTTACATGTCTTGTCTCAAGACCTCAGTCAGGTATAAAATCTCCACGTTAGGATAAGATGTAAGGAGCAATAAAGCCCATTAACTTCATCCCTTCTTCTGACCCAACCTGAATCCTTTCCCCAAAATCAGATGTAATACCTCTCAAATCTATTTATAAGCCTTCGCAATGGACTTTGTTGGTGACTTACTTCAACAATCCATTTGTTGCTGACTTAGTGCCAGAAGTAAACACAGTCTGCCAAACTTTCCAACTACAGCACCAGTAGCTGACATTAGAGTTCAGGTTAAGCCAGACTGCACTTTACCTCGCTGCGTCCTTCACTGTTGGTCACTTGTTATGTTTCTATTTGTCATTCCATTCTTATGTTGCTGCATGGATAATGCCTGAAGAACTCCATGTCTTCTTTTCGTACAATTTGAATTCTCTTTTTTAGGGCAACACTCACTCTCTTGCTTAGGTTGGCTCAGTGGTTAGTACTGCTGCCTCACAGCTCAGGGACCCGGGTTCAATTCCATTCACAGGTGACTGTTTGTGTGGAGTTTGCACATGCTCCGTGTCTGCGTGGGTTTCCGCTGGGTGCTCTGGTTTCCTCCCACAGTCCAAAGACGTGCAGGTTAGGTGGATTGGCCATGCTAAATTGTGCATAGTGGGCTGACTATGGGAAATGCAGGGTCTGGGTAGGATATCTTTGGAGGGTTGGTGCAGACTTGATGGGCCAAATGGCCTCTTTCTGCTCTGAAGGGTTTCTATTCCGTTGCTCATTAGTCCTCCTACAGTAGTTTTTTCTTCCACACAGGTTACCTGCATGATCTCACAGATGCATCACATTTAAAAGTTTCTCACCTTTCCAAGTGCTCCAAGCTTCACATCTACAATTTGATACTGACCAGATCATTTCAAGATTCACGTTTCTTAGAATGCTGGCCTAATTTTGCGAATATAACGTTGGCTTGTCCATACGCTTCACTGAAGCAGAAGCAGGCCATCTGACTGATCTAATAAATCTTCAACATCACTCTGCTGCCTTTACCCTGTAACCCTCAATTCACTTATTGATTAAAATCTGATCCGTCAGTGGTGCGTTGCAGGCTCCCCCTGTTCCTCATGCATTCCCTGGTCTTGGTTGTCCTACCCAAATGCATCACCTCACACTTTTATCTGGATTGAATTCCATTTGCCACTGATCAGCCCATTAGACCAACCCACCTATAGCTTCCTGTAATCTAAGATTATTCTCTTCACTATTTAGCACCCAATTTTCATATCATCCATAATCTTACTGATCAACCTCCTACATTCAAATCTAAATCATACTGCAAACAGCAAGGGCCCCAGTAGATCGCTGCAGAATTCCACTGGACACAAGCTTCCAATCCCCCAAAAAAATCTCTTGACCATCACCTTCTGCTTCCTGCCATTCAGCCATTTCTGAATCCATGTGCTCTTACCTTCGCTTCCATGTGAGCGCTTATCAAAAGCTTTGCTAAAGCCCAATTGCTTGCGTCAAAGGCATTACCCTCATCTACATACCATGTCATCCTTTTGAAAAGTTCAATTAAGTTGGTCAAACATGAACACCTCCCCCCCCCTTAACAAAACCATCGCCTTTCAACCTGAACTTTTATGCTAGCATCCCTCTTCAATTCAATAATATCCAGTTCTTTTATTTTTTTTTCCTGCCAAAGTGCAGAACCTCACATTTCCCCACATTACGTTCCATCTGCAAAGGTTTTGCCCACATTCTTATAGTGTCTATATCCATCCATAGACTCTTTGGATGAAACCCAATAGTCCAGGGAACTTCTGTCCTTAGCCCCATTTGTTCTTCTCATTTTACCTTTATGACAGTGATTGACTTTTTTTTAAAAGATTAGATTACTTACAGTGTGGAAACAGACCCTTCGGCCCAACAAGTCCACACCGACCCGCCGAAGCGCAACCCACCCATGCCCCTACATCTACCCCTTACCTAACACTACGGGCAATTTAGCATGGCCAATTCACCTGACCTGCACATCTTTGGACTGTGGGAGGAAACCGGAGCACGCGGAGGAAACCCACACAGACACGGGCAGAACGTGCAAACTCCACAGTCAGTCGCCTGTGGGAGAAGGGGAAGCCATTTTGCCTACAGATCATTTTGCTTACAGAAGCCAGTATTGTACCATTGACAGCTCACATTAGCTATACCCAGGAACTGACTGTGAATGAGACATTAACTAATCAGAGGAAACATATCTAAATGACCCGCTAATGGGATGCTTTCCCTTACAATAACACAGCACCTCCAGAAGCCCCAAAGGCACTCTCTGTCTCTATGGGAGCCCTAGCCGATACAATGGCCCTGCAGACAAACTGTCACCAAGCTGTTCAACATGGATGACCTCAGCCATATAGGCCATTATGAACAGGATGCTACTGATTACTTTATCAAGTAATCTTCTGAGATTAGTTAACCTCCTGTTGCCGTGATTTAGTTGATTGATACCATTTAAACATAGTTTAATAGTATTGAAAGAGGGCTAACAATCAGCTATACAAACCCTACACATACACAGGATCTGTTCAGGTGAGGAGGAATTTGATGGACATTTGAAAGTGCTCAAGGATGCCCTCATAAGAACCGGGTATGATGCTCAACTCAACTGCCAGTTCCAATGTGCCACAGCGAGAAACCATAATGAGACCTCAGGAAACAGACACAGGCTACAACAGACAGGGTACCCTTGGTTGCCCAGTACTTCCCTGGGAGCCAAACGACTACACCATGTACTTCGCAGCCTGCAACACGTTATCGATGAGGATGAGCACCTCACCAAGACCGCCCCCACGCCTCCACTTCTCACCTTCAAAACAACCACCAAGACATAGATGATAGGAACAGGGTTAGGCTGCTCAGCCTTCTCCATTATTCAGTATGACCATGGCTGATCATCCTACTTAGCCCCCTGTTCCCACTTTCTCCCCATACTCTTTGATCCCTTTATTCCAAACAACCATATCAAATGCCATCTAGAAAATATTCAATGTTTTGGCCGTAAATACTCTATGAGAGAATTCCACAGCTCACCACACTCCAAGTGAAGACATTTATCATCTCAGTCCTCTATGGTCTCCTCCGTTATTTCTGGCTTGTGACTCCCAATCATCAATCATTGGGAACATTTTTTCTGCATTTACCTTGTCTAGTTCTAGGCTTCTATGGGATCGCTCCATCTCCCTCACTTTTCTGAAGTCCGGTGAATATAGTTTTCTAAATAGTTGAATTGATTGACCTGTTTGAACTTGCTTCCACTTATAGGCATTGGGCATAATGGAATTGCCTTTTTTTGGCATCATGTTAGGATGTCTTTGCTTACATCTGAATATAAACCCATATATCTACCACTTTTATGACTTTATGGTCATTTTTGCAAATATTCATGATAGCACTATTGGTATAGTGACTTATCAACAAGGTAAAAACAATGACTGCAGATGCTGGAAAGGCTTTTGCCCG
Organism: Chiloscyllium punctatum; assembly: GCF_047496795.1. Taxonomy (NCBI): domain Eukaryota; kingdom Metazoa; phylum Chordata; class Chondrichthyes; order Orectolobiformes; family Hemiscylliidae; genus Chiloscyllium; species Chiloscyllium punctatum. The sequence goes on along the minus strand of NC_092777.1, from coordinate 61,833,547 downwards.
AAACGTCGATTTCGAAGCTACTTGGATGCTGCTTGAACTGCTGTGCTCTTCCAGCACCACTAATCCAGTATAGTGACTTATGCCTTTACTTATTCCTGGATATCAATACCACTGACCATTTATTGCCCAGAGAATAGTTAAGTGTCCACCACATTGCTGTATGGTCTGGAGTCATTTGCAGGTCAGTCCAGATAAGCATAGCCATTTTCTTCCCTCAATGACATTAGTGAATCAGGTGGGTTTTTTTCCAACAATTGACAATGGATTCATGGTTTAAATTCCAGATTTTCTTTATTGAACTCAATTCCGAAAACTGCCTTGGCAGAATTTAAGTCCAGGTGACCAGAACATTACTTCTGGCTTAATAGTCTAGGGACAATACTCAGCCATCACCCCCAACCCAAATTGTTGATGGCTCTCCCTTCTACATTTATACCATCCAATCCATCAATTTGTTCAAGAATGCTTTCACTGTAGATGGAGAATCAAAATGAACGAGAGATCACAGCCTTGTCTACACACTTTTAATTCACTTTCCAATCACAGAATTCCTTCTCATATCTGATACCATTAAACACAATTGAAGAATCAAAGATCTTTCTTATTAAAACCATTACTTGCTAGCTTCAGCTGACCTTATTTTTAAATTCATCTCCTTCAGTATTTTGGCCATACAGAACTAAGTTCTCAGGTTATAAGTTTGCTTGCTGAGCTGCAAGATTTGCTCTCAGACAGTTCGTCACCATGCTAGGTAACATCATCAGTGAGCCTCTGGTGAATCGCTAGTGTTCTGCGCTGCTTTCTACTTATTTGCCTTGGTCTGTTGTGGTGGGTAATCTCACTTCCGATCCTTTTTCTGAGAGGTTGGTAAAAGGGGTGCAGATCGATATGTTTGTTAATGGAGTTCCAGTTTGAATGCCAGGCCTCTAGGAATTCCCGTGTGTGTCTTTGTTTCGCCTGTACCAGGATGGATGCATTGTCCCAGTTGAACTGGTGTCTGTCTTCATCTGTGTATAGGTACATGTGATGGTTGGTCATGTATCCTGGTGGCTAGTTTCCTGCCCATTTGTCCAAAGTAATGTTTGTTGCAGTCCTTGCAGGGTATTTTGTATATCTGTTGTTGTTCTCTTCTTCCTTTGGTGAACTTTATATCAATAAGGATGTTGTTTGTGTCTGTGTGGTTTTCTTCTAATTTGTTGCGTTTTATGATGACAAAGGTGTAATCCACATAGCGGACCCAAAGCTTGGGCTGGATCATGGGAAGGACTGTTTGTTCTAACACCTGCATAACTGCTTCTGCTAAAAATCCTGATATTGGTAATTCCATAGGAGCCCCGTTGATTTGTTTGTTGGTCTTCACTTGAAGATAGAAGTGGGTTGAGAGTCACAGGTCTACTAGCTTAAGGATGCTGTCTTTGCTGATGGAGTTGGTGTTGTCAGGTGTTTGTGTCCTTGGTTCATCTAGCAGTGAGGCCAATGTTTCTTTGGCTAAGATGATGTTTATTGATGTGAATAGGGCTGGCACGAAGGAAACCATGACCTCGTCACCCTTTATCTTGGTATCTTTGATGATGTTAAGGAATTCCTGGGTGGAGTGGATGGAGTGGCTCGAGTCTTCTATGAGGTGTTTCAGTTGCGTTGCAGTTCCTTTACTAGTCTGTATGTCAGTGTACTGGGAAGTGAGACTATAGGTCTGAGGGGGCCCCCCTTGTTTACGTACCTTTCATAATACATAAAAATCAGGTGAGTTGGATTCTTCAGGGTTCATTGTTTAAGAGGTCTACCTTGTTAATTTCACCTGTCTTGTGGAGTTTCCTCAGGGTTTGCTGTAAAATGGATTTCTGACTGTGGAGTCAGGTCCATCGACACCTGTTGGTAGATGTTGGTATCGGCGAATAGCGTATGGTAAATGGGGTCCAAACTGATCCACCTCTCAGAAAAAGAACGGACGTGATATCACCCACCACAACGATCAAGACAAATATATAGCAAGCAGGACAGAACACCAGAGCTTCAACAGAGGCTCACTGATGATGTTACCAAGCACGGTGATGAACCATCTGAGAACAAATCTTCGGGCTCAGCAAGCAAAATACAACCTGATCCACAACCTGAGCTACAAATCATCTCCAAAATCACAACAAAGTTCTGATGCACATGGTTTACATTTGTCATTATCTTGAAGCTTAGGTCAGACTGTAAACTTCCCGCCTTACAATGGAAACAAACTCAACTTTCTTAATCTTTTCTAATAAAGGTAAATCACTGCTGCTCAGATTATCTTTCTGAAGTACCTCTATAACATTTGGAGGACAATACTCTACAGATATGGCCTATCCAACTTTATGCAATCAGCACTTAGTGCGAATATGCCACAGAAACTGACTTAACTAAAGCTTAAACTGTGTGAGAAGCCTTCAGTTACCAGACTCAAAATATGTCTCTGTTGGACAGTATCTTTGAAAAGGTCAATTTGTTGTAAGGAGTTCAATAAAAGTGTCAAAAAAGTTACAGACCACAAACATACATATTTTTAAAATATTTTATTGCTTTAACCCAGAGGGCTATCAATAAAAAATTACATCCCCAGTTTTAGATTAGATTAGATTACTTACAGTGTGGAAACAGCCCTTCGGCCCAACAAGTCCACACACCCGCTGAAGCGCAACCCACCCAGACCCATTCCTCTACATTTACCCCTATACCTAACACTACGGGCAATTTAGCGTGGCCAATTCACCTAACCTGCACATCTTTGGATTGTGGGAGGAAACCGGAGCACCCGGAGGAAACCCACGCAGACACGGGGAGAACATGCAAACTCCACACAGACAGTCGCCTGAGGCAGGAATTGAACCCGGGTCTCTGGCGCTGTGAGGCAGCAGTGCTAACCACTGAGCCACCGTGCTGCCCACAAAGTTTGTTAAAGCATGATTTACCATTGCAACCTACCAAACTCAAAATATGTATTGCATAAACAGCCTCAAAAAGAGCACTGTCCTGCAGTCCTTTTTCCTTCCACACATCCCAAATAATCAATAATGCTTTTCAAAATGCATTTCAAGTCATACTATATCTTTTTTTCCTTTTGTCCAGGACTAAACATGTACTTTATTACTGCAGGTACACAATTTCACAGTTATGCCTATTATATCTCCCCAGATGGGGACAGTCTTTATAGAGGTTTTGTACATTACTGGCAGACATTACAGTGTAACCAATACACCAGAGAATTAGTTAAGACTGATTTAATAGGTTATTGGCAAATCTTTCAGCCCTGGCAGTAAGCAAACCTATCGTTTAAAGTGTGACCTAAACATCATAACTCTCTTATTGCTGTTTAACTGTCTATTTGAAAAGATTCATTACCTGACAGACCCCAACAAAGTTTCCAATGAACAACAATCAATTATACCTAGGGACTGATTAAATTAAGTTGTAAATTATATCCAGTAAAACTTGTGTTTCAACACAGGTGATATCAATAGGAAATTCCCAATTCTATTTTATTTCTGCTGAAATCACAGGAACCTTAGACAAAGTATTAAAAGCATTTAGACTGGACAAAATTATCATTTGTGAGACAGAAAAAGTTAGAATGCTAACCACTAATGCCATATTACTGCCATTAGGATACTTGTAAATAACAGACTTCTCCACACTGGGAATCAAGAATGTTCTGTCTCAATTATACTTGCAGTTAAAAATGGAATTAACCAGATTACTTTTCAAGTAGAAAATGATTTAATGTATACAGAAGTAAATCAACCAATGTGGTGGACTGATGCTGTGCCACTGCGGGTGGGCACTGGATCGCAAGCTAGTTGTGGACCGAGAGGCTGGAAGGAGTTAGCTCGCTTCCTTTGTCTATCATTGTAACAGGAGGAGGATGTTCTCCCATCGCAGGCATATTCTACCATTCAATTGATTATGGTTGCTCTGTACCTCAACTCCATTTACCAAATTAGTTGATGTACTTCGTTATCAATCCCAGCCTTGAAGTGTTTTGCATCCTTAAAATAATTCACTGTGATTAAAGACTGGAACTGACAATGTTGGTGGGAGCACTGAACTGATCATTAGTAGAAATTATACTTGGAACAGCAAAAGGAGAAATGCAGCAATATCTTTGGGACTTACTTTGTAAAGTGAAATAGATTTCAAAAAGTGCACTTTCGATTTTAAAATCGTAACTCTTCAAGATTTTAAAACAAAAACCAAGTACCAAACAAGATGCATGTATAATCATAAAACTCAACAAGGTATTATGGAATTATGTCAACTGGTTAAACCAGCTTCTGGGTAACCTGGACGGCAGATCAAATCTTTTAGTGCAAATGTCAAAATAAAAAGGAACATATATAATCACAATTTGAAACTTTTTTTTTGTAAATGAAGACACTGAACTTATTTTTGCCACTCTTCTTTCAGAACCAATACAAAGTTAACACTCTCCAAAAACGGCCACCTCATCCCATCTCTCAGATATACACATACCACCTCAAACTGAAGATGGATACAGAAACAGTTTCAAATGTACATTAAACATCAAAACTATCAACTACCAGATATAAAGGTAAATTGCCCCCCCAATAAATAAATAAGTTACTAAAATTTAATTATCAGCACATTTAAAAAAAATATTTTGACAATTGACATGGGCTGTATTATTTTGTGAGATAATGATTTTCCTTGCAAGTACCAAATACTGAGCTTCTACCACAAGTACACTTTTTTTGGTAAACTGATTAAATTAAATGCAACATTTCATGTCATATCAGGGCTCTTGTAGCAAGTGCCATGAAAATACAGGAATCTGTGATCACAGTCCTGCTGTCGGGAAACCATATTAAGCAGAACCCAAGTACTTAGCCATCGCACACACCCCCTGCCGCCCCCAACTTTACCAAGTGTACAACACTTGGTTGGGTTCTTACCCACCACCCAGATCGATGGTATTGGAGATCATGTGATCTGGGTGGGAGTGGAGAGGTAGTAGGGATAGAATCAGAAAACATAAAAGAGGAGACATCATTTAACATGAGGCAAATTTCATCTGTGAAGACAGTGATTTCTCACTCAAGGTGGGCAGGAAATGCAATGTCGACAAAACATGGTGCCTGCACTCACCTTGCTATTTCCATAACAAATCAGCACAAAATACATCTGCCCTCTGTTGTAGTGGGCAAATAAAATAATTCAGACAATCAAGCTTCAGCACATTACGTTATAATTAAATAAGTGAGCTGTTGGAAACTGTGTTCAGTTAGTGTGTGAGTGAAACTCTATAAATTCAACTGATTAATCTGTAATGCAATAATCTGATCACTCCTGCTCAGTATTTGGACTTCCAAGATCAAAAACAAAATATTGCAAACACAGAACAATGGCATAAAGCTACAAATGCCAGAAATGCTCCAATATAAAATTGTGCTGTTCCAAACCTGAAAGCATAGCATTCAACAAGGCATTTTGCTGTGTGTGACTAACCACTCTCCCACTGATAAACTGTCAATTATTCTCCACCTTCCCTGCTTTCAGAACAGAATTCATTGCATTTTGCCCCATTATTGTGTCAATGCCATAAACCAAGAACACAGTGAGCCATCGTACTCTCCTGACAGGACTGATTAGTTTTCCGTGTAGTAATGGACAAACTATTCCACAGATTGGTGTTGTCGGTGCTCCAATATTTATAACATGAATCAAACGGTCTTGGCATGATCTAGCCAAACTCAAGCAAAAGGCCTTGCAAAACCCAGAGCTTGACCAGCATCTGTGAATAAATGCCTTCCTTGGAATTTTTGAGTTATAGATGCTTTATATCCTCTAACGTTGGTCCCTGACACATGAAATAGTCAAACATGCAACAGCCCACGGCAGTGCAGAAGGAGAATCACAGTTTTTTTTAAAAAGTGAGACAAGAAGCAATTTCCTGCAAGGAAAATATTTTCTTGCGTTAAAAACGTAGCAGTGGCAATAAAACTGCAGGTCCTTAAACTGGAGAACGAGCTTGCCTTGGAATATCCTGCAGGCCATATACAGCTTTTATAAAGGCACTTCATAGTTTGGTAACTTCTTCAATCAGTAAATGTCTGTCACCAAAACATAGTATTTTAGTACTCGTGTGCTAAAAAGGCCAATGGCTGGAATGCATTTTAAAAATAAACAATTTTCGTTTTATAGTTTTTGCCTTTGGATTATATAAAGCTGTCGGTTACTGAGAGGGCTAACTGGTTCAGTTCTGCAGCCTCCTGGTAGTAGTATGGATGAAATAGTCTTTCCTGGCTGCAGATTTGCATGGCATAATATGTGTGGAGTAATAGATGAGGGAAACGGAAGGTAAAATAACAAACAAATTCATCTGGGACTGAGCCCAAAGTTTCTTGCACTTCCTCTGGCAGTTCCCTATAGTGGTGTTTCTGAAAATAAAACATGCAAGATATGTAAATGTTAGATGTACAGTCAGACGCTCTTATTTACCTAAGATCATCATTGTTTTGTACAGAAGCCCCCTAGCTCTGCAAACTAGCAACACAGACCATGCCTCCTCGTTACACACACCGACGGAAGTGATGGTGCAGTGATAATGCCGCTGCACAGCAAATAAGAACCCTTGGTTCGAATCTCACCAGAGTGAAATGTGAATTCAATAAAAACCCGGAATTAAATGCCAGCCTAATGATGACCATAAAGAAGCTATCTGGATTGTTACAAAACCCCATCTGGTTCACTAATGCCCTTTAGAGAAGGAAAGTTGCCTCCAGATCCACAGCAGACTATTTATAGCTTATTTTGCAATAAACATTTGCCTAGCTAGTGATGCTCACATCCCAAGAACAAATTAAAAATAACTCAAGACATCCAACAGAGCAATAAAATGAAATTTGATACGAGCACACACTAATAAGTCTCAGGCAATTTAAAAAAGGCACTTTGCAATCAGAGAAATTAAGAAAACCTGAGGCAGTTTGTCAGTCCTCACAATGAAGCAATTCCACATTTCATAAAACTGAAAATAAAACTGATCAGAATCTGTGATTATCGAATGAATAGCCAGAAGAGGCTGGGCGTGGGTTTAATTTCTCAATTAATCTGTCAGTGACAGACTGACTGCCAGAGGGAGACAAGGCACTTCACTGGAAGAGAAAGGCACCATCATGCCCCAAACTCGAAGACCAAACTAGAAGTGGGGAGAGAATGAAGTGAGGCTGGGCGGATATTTTAAAGGTAACACTCACAAAACATCTATAAATCTCACTTACAAAACTGATCAACGAACCAATAAATCCATTAACCGGTAGTGACATATTTTAGTCCAAGGTTCATGGTACTCCAGATTCCTCATTGCTGGGTTGTCAATCTGCTCTGTAACCAGACTGCCACCAGAAGGTGAACAAGCCGAGTTCAGGATGACCAATTCAGTCATCTTCTATACCACTCTTTACACTGCTGACTCTGCGTCTCTATTCCATGGAGTTAACTCAAGATCGGAAATTAGGAATGGGAATGTTAGTCACTTAGCTGAGTTCCAGCAAGCTCTTCTATTAATGACTGACAGGCATGTTCATTCTTAAAAATGGAATGAAACAAAGGTACACAAAGCTATCTGGAAAACTTATTTTCCAGGCTTTAAATTACTACAATAATATTGCAACACTATATTAAAAGGAGATTCTCAGATCAGTGCTTTGATTGTAACCACTTTTCAATGCTTGGAAATGACACGATCTTAGGGCTATCAGTATTAGGCTGGGCCGTTTCTGGATGAAATCCGAGAGAATGGCAGAGGCATGGTGAGACTATAGGGAGGGAGGCTGCATGAACTGCAGAGATTAAAGACTTCCACTTGGATTTTCCAGAAAATGAATCGGGCCTGAAGGACTGACCAGGAAGGTCACACCCACCACAGAAAAATCCAAGCCCCTCAAGTGACCAAGCAGCTGCTATCTCTAAGTCAGAGCTCCATGCCAGCTGTTATTGTTAGCCACTAGTTTGGGAAGCTCTGTTCTGGGTCATTTACCAGAAGAATGCAGAGTAGTCCCATTTAGGGACATGGTTTTGTTTACTCAATTGCACTGACAAGGGGTAGTTTATAGTATCGCACATTTGCAGTTTGCAACAGAGACAAATTACTCTTTGGGTTCTCATGAACTTTCCTGACGGTATAACAACAGCCTGAACCTCAGCATGTCCATGGCTACTCTTTAACTCATATCCTTTTCACATCAAGACTACCCACTGCCACCGGCTCACGTCAGCCATCTAGTGATGAAACACTTCCAATGACATCCCTTCCTGACCACAATATTCCAGTGCTCTCTGGCCAAACATTCCACCTCCCATCCATAAGCTTTAGCTCATCCAGAATTCTCATGCCCGCATTCTACCTCACATCAAGTCCTGTAACTCATCTCCAAGTTGGCTGACCTCCATTCCGCTGCCCCCCACTACTCTACAGTGCCTCAAATGTAAAATTCACAAACTTGATTATAACATTCTGCATGCTCTCATCCTTGGTTATCTCAGTAACCACCTTCAGCCCTGTAACCCTCCATGAACTTTGTGCTTCCTCATTCCAGCCTTTTAAATCTGTGTCCTCCTGCTCTTTTTCAAGTGGGAACAGCTTCTCCCTATCAAATCCATTCAGTAATATGCATGATGTCAATAACTTGCATTTAAATGGTGTCTGGGAATTCCAGAACCTAGGACTTAGGCGTGTGAAGGCATGGTGCCAAGGTAGCGGAGTGAATGGAAACTGAAGATGTGAAAAAGAAACAAGGGTGTTGTGTGAAAATAAACTTTTTTCACACAGCGAGTAGCTTGAAGAATTACAAGATTGCTTGAGTGCAGGAGGCCAGCCAATCCATGGTGCTTACACTGGTTCAATGACGTGGAGCCAATTTCCTGCCCTTTCCATGTATCCCTGCACACAATTTTCATCTCTGTACGACTTGGAAATGGGTGGAGACAGGTTCATTAGAAACATTCAAGGCGGCACTGGATGATTATTTGGATAGATACAGTGTATAAGCACATCGGGAAAAAGCAGAGGGTATGCTCTCAGTAACGAGGCATCTTTTAAAGAGCTGGTGCCAACAAAATAGGCCAAATCGCCTCCCTCTGTACCATACCATATTCAGTAATAGAGCTATGTCACAGCCTGTAGTTGGAGGATGTCATTTACTAATTCAAGAATTAGTTCATCTGCTTCTAGAGGTTTCTTCTATCAAGGTTCACACTGCCTTTTTCCACATGTCCAAACAAAATGGTGTCTTGTGGAGATGGCAGGTCAACTGCAACACATCCCTGAGCAATGAACAGGCTGGGTTACCATTGACTGCCATTACATTTACAGGTAATAACACTTCACCTGACTGACAGAGACCCAAATAATGCACATATGTAATATTTACAAGAATTATTAGCAATTTTACGAGGGTTCAGAATGATAGATCTTGAAAAAATTGGTATAATTACCTTATTCCGCATTGCTCGCAGGAGATCTCGCACTGAGCTCCCTTTATAAGATCGGAATTTTCTAAGATCTGCAAAAAAAAGTTACTTTGTGAAGAAGCACTTGCTTCATGCAACTGTTCCCAGCTTCCTGGCCATAGACTAGTGAACCTTACACAGTTTTAGATTAGATTAGATTACTTACAGTGTAGAAACAGGCTCTTCTGCCCAACAAGTCCGCAGTGACCCGCTGAAGCTCAACCACCCAGACCCATTCCCCTACATTTACCCCTTCACCTAACACTACGGGCAATTTAGCGTGGCCAATTCACCTAACCTGCACATTTTTGGATTTAAGGGAATAAAGATCATAAGGCAAATGTAAACTGAAACTTGAGCTTGTGCTGTCAGATCATGATTGACAGATTCCGAGACAAGGATCAGAATGATCAGATGCAGATGATATACACAACAGCCATGTTCCAAAATGGCTGTGATACTCAATTCAAGGCCAATTTTCAAATGGAAATCAAACGAAAACATTAATCTAGCAGTATTTTGGGAGATATAAAGGAAGAACAGAGAAGTCTGTCAATTGGGACTGGTGCTTTCAAGAACTGGAAAAGGCACAATGGGAAAACTGCTTCGTCTGTGGCACTGAATTCTATAATTCCTTTATAAAGGCCGATAAGAAAATTACTAGGATAACAAATATCTTGCTGTGCCACTAAATAAACTGCATCCCTGCCAAATTGCCCCTACCCCAGGCTGCTGCAGGTCACAGATTCCTCCATCACAAGGTGGGGCAGATAGCTGACTGAATGAGAAAGGCAGGAGAACCTCTTCAGTCAAAACCACTGACCTCATTAAAATCCAGACTGGCTTTGAGAGTTCCACATTCGAACAGCAACTACAAAGTACAGAGACTGCAATCCCTGTGCACCCACACGCTACCCAACTAGAAATGAACAAGGTAAAAGTTGGGACAACTTTCATTTGAGAAGAATGGGATTGCACAGTGGCTCAGCGGTTAGCACTGCTGCCTCACAGCACGAGGGACCTGGGTTTGAATCCACCCTGGGGTGACTATCTGAGTGGAGTCTGCACGCCTCCTGGTGTCTGCATGGGTTTCCTCCCACAGTCCAAAGATGTGCAGGGGAGGTGGATTGGCCAGACTAAACTACCCATCATATTCAGGGATGTGTAAGTTGGGTGGATTTCCTATATGAAATGCAGGGTTATGGGGACAGGGTAGGATCATGGGTCTGGGTGTGATGCTCTTCGAAGTTCAGCGTGGACTCGATGGGTGGAAAAGCCTGCTTCTGCACTGCAGGGATTCTATGATTAAAAAAGCAGAAGAGAATCTGAAGGAGATGTCTGCGGATATTAACAGGAACATGAACATAATTTCAAGACACAGTGACTCACGCTGAGCAAGGAATCAGATTTTAGGTGAAGGCTTAATTACAAAAGATTTGCACAAACATATTCTTTGCAAAACTTATTTCCTCCTTCCCTGAGCATGGTCAAGTGAAACAATAACTTCACATGATTCATTTTCTTTTGTAAAGATACAATAAATAACTGACAGCATTGTAAAAATTAACAGTGACAATACCAGGCCACTGATTTTATACACCTATTACCAATCTCACCAGAACAGGGATGGCTGTGAGTACATTCACTCTTGAATCATGAGAGAGAATGAATCAGCATAACGTCAAGTCAGCCACATGAGCTGCTCACCTGTCTGCAGAGGTACAGTGATGTGCTCTTTCCAGTCACCTTGAACAACACTTCGTCCACCTCTCTCCAGTTCTCGCACTATTGGTCCATCCAGAGGCTCCTTTTCTATTCGATCACTGACATCCTGCAATGATTAACCCACAATTACAAGACCCGACATGATTCCTAAGGTCATGTTGTGTTTGTCGGTTGTAACAGAAATGGAATCTTTCCTGTCTACGTACCTTTTCTGCCTTTACACTCGCCATTTAAAGACACAAAAGGTTCTCTTGTACCCTGATGATTTGGCAGCTACAATCACTTTCTGGAGAGGGAGGGAAAGAGGGAGTCTGACACACCCATAGTGCACCCTTTAGAAAGGGAATTCCCAAAGTGATTTTGAACTAGTGAGAGTGGAAGAATAGTGATACAGCTGAGAGTCAGGACAGGGTGGGGTTGGAAGGGAGCTTGCACTGTTCCCAAGCATCTGCTGCTTTTGTTTTTTGAGGAGGTAAAGGTCATAAATTTGGAAGGAGCTTGGTGAGCTCATGAGTGCACTTTCTATGTGGTATACACTGCTATCACATATTTGTCAGCAGTGGAGAGAATAGAAGTTGTAAGTACTGGATAGTGTCAAGACGGCAGTCTTGTCCTGGATGGTGTCAAGATTGAGTTCAGTTGGAGATACGTCCATCCAGACAAGTGGGCAGCATTCCATCACACTCCTGACCTGCAGATAGTTGAGAAGCTATAGGGATTCAGCTAGTGAGTTACGTCATGGAATTCCCAGCCTCTAACCAACTATTACAGGCACACTATTTACATTGTTGATCCACTTCAGCTTCTGCTAACACCCAGGATTTCAATAATAGCAATGGCATCGGACATTGAAGGGAAATGGTTAGATTTTCTCTTGTAGATGGTCATTACCAGATCTTGTGACATGAATGCTGCTTGCCACTGATCTCCCCAGGCTGGGATGTGGTCCAGGCCTTGCTGTATATGGAGGCATGGACTGTTTCAGTATGAGGAATCATAAATGATGCTGAATATTGCACAAACAATTGTCAACATCCTAATTTCTGATCTGACAATGGAGGAAGATCATAAATGAAGCAGCTAAAAATGGTTTGGCATAGGATACTGGCCTGAAGAAGTTCTTCAGAGATGTCCTGGAGCCGAGATGATGGTCTTCCAACAACCATAACCATCTTCCTTCATATATATGACTCTGCCTAGTGGAGAGTTTTCCTAAATGATTTCCATTGACTCCAGTTTTGCTAGTGCTCTTTAATGGCACACCCAGTCAAATGTGGCCTTAATGTCAAAGGCACTCTCAGCTCACCTCGAGTTCAGCTCTTTTGACTATATTTGGACCAGAGTTGCAATGGGGTCAGGAACCTAGTAGAACCCAAACTGAGTTTCAGCAGACTCACTGCTAAGTCAATGCTATTTGAAAGCACTTGTCAACAATCACTTCCATCATTACAAATACATAAAGGACAAAAGGGTAACTAGGGAGAGAAAAGGGCCTCTCAAAGATCAGCAAGACAGTCTTTGTGTGGAGCTGCAGGAGATGGGGGAAGATACTAAACAGGTATTTTGCATCAGTGTTTACTGTGGAAAAGGACATGGAAGATATAGAATGTAGGGAAGTAGTTGGTGACATCTTGAAAAATGTCCACATTACAGAGGAGCAAGTGCTAGATGCCCTGAAACACAAATGTGGATAAATCCCAGGACCTGATCAGGTGTACCCTAGAACTCTGTGGGAAGCTAGGGAAGTGATTGCTGGGCACCTTGCTGAGATATTTATATCATCAATATTCACAGGTGAGGTGCCAGAAGCCTGGAGGTTGGCAAACGTGGTGCCACTGTTTAAGAAAGGTGCTAAGGACAAGCCAGGAAACTAGAGACCAGTGAGCCTGATCTCAGTGGTGGGCAAGTTGTTGAAGAGAATCCGGAGGGACAGGATGTACATGTATTTGGAAAAGCAAGGACTGATTAGGGATAGTCAACATGGCTTTGTGCGTGGGAAATCATGTCTCTCAAACTTGAATGAGTTTTTTGAAGAAGTAACAAAGAGGATTGATGAGGGCAGAGCGGTAGATGTGATCTATGTGGACTTCAGTAAGGTGTTCGACAAGGTTCCCCATGGGAGACTGGTTAGGAAGGTTAAATCTCATGGAATACAGGGAGAACTAGCCATTTGGATACAGAACTGGCTCGAAGGTAGAAGACAGAGGGTGGTGGTGGAGGGTTGTTTTTCTGACTGGAGGCTTGTGACCAGTAGAGTGTCACAAGGATCAATGCTGGGTCCAGTACTTTTCGTCATTTATATAAATAATTTGCATGTGAGGTATAGTTAGTAAGTTTGCAGATGACACCAAAATTGGAGGTGCAGTGGACAACGAAGAAGTTTACCTCAGATTACAACAGGATCTGAACCAGATGGGCCAATGGGTTGAAAAGTGGCAGATGGAGTTTAATTCAGATAAATGCAAGGTGCTGCATTTTGGGAAAGCAAATCTTAGCAGGACTTATACACTTAATGGTAAGGTCCTACAGAGTGTTGCTGAACAAAGAGCCTTGGAGTGCAGGTGCATAGCTCCTTGAAAGTGGAGTCGTAGGTAGATAGGATAGTGAAGAAGGCGTTTGGTATGCTTTCCTTTATTGGTATTGAGTACAGGAATTGGGAGGTCATGTTGCAGCTGTACAGGATGTTGGTTAGGCAACTGTTGGAACATTGCGTGCAATTCTGGTCTCCTTCCTATCGGAAGGATGTTGTGAAACTTGAAAAGGTTCAGAAAAGATTTACAAGAATGTTGCCAGGATTGGAGGATTTGAGCTACAGGGAGAGGCTGAACAGGGTAGGGCTGTTTTCTCTGCAGCTTCAGAGGCTGAGGGGAGACCTTATAGAGGTTTATAAAATTCTGAGGGGCATGGATCGGATAAATAGACAAAGTCTTTTCCCTGGGAGGGCAAAGTCCAGAACTAGAGGGCATAGATTTAGGGTGAGATGGGAAAGATATAAAAGGGACCTCTATGGGGCAACATTTTCACGCAGAAAGTGGTACATATATGGAATGAGCTGCCAGAGGAAATGGTGGAGGCTGGTGCAATTACAACATTTAAAAGGCGTTTGGATGGGTATATGAATAGGAAGGGTTTGGAGGGATATGGGCCAAGAGTTGGCAGGTGGAACTAGATTGGGTTGGGATATCTGGTCGGCATAGACTACTTGGATCAAAAAGGTCTGTTTCCGTACTGTACGTCTCTATGACTCCATGTTCCTGATGATTGAAAGCAGGCTAACGGGGCAGTAATTGGCTGGGTTGGATTAATTTTTTTTTCTTTTGTTAATGGGACATATCTGGACAATTTTTTTCACTGCCACGTAGGTGTTAATATTACGGCTGAGCGGCCACAGGAGTGCAGCTAGTTCTGGAGGATAAACCATTGCTACTATTTGGCAAGTTGTTGTTCAGGTTCTGTAAAATCATCACAGTCCCAGTGAACCATCGGCTGCTCTCTCGTTAGAGAGAAATGACTGGTAGTGGTTTAACGTGAGGGTCACCATAACTCATAGCAAGGAAAGAGGTTGAGAAGTCGAGGCAGTCATAGTAATCTCAGCCACTGCAGAAATCAAACCCACACTGCTGGCAGCACAAATTAGCCAATCTTTGCAGTATCCACCGTATTCGGCAATTTCTCAATATTACACAGAGTAATCAAAATGGCTAAAGACTGGCACCTGTGATGCTGGTGGCTTTAGGAGGAGACAACAGATGGTTCATCCACTCAACTCTGTTGTAGGATTACTTAGCTCAGTACTGAGTTTTCCTGTCTCTGCAGTGTTAAGTGGTCTCAGCTAGAGACAGTGGAAGCTCTCTGACTGGACTTCCTGCACTCAACGTCAGGGAAGGAGGTGAAATAGTAACTGGCTGATACTTCAGCTCATTAAACTGATGACAACACCCAAACTCTGGGTAGGAGCAGGTTTAAACAAAGCTCTCTAATCTCTAAGTTTGAAATAAGTTTGCTCATGACTGGGGAAAGTAGAGGAGCACAATCTGAGTTCAGGAAAGGAGATGGCAAGAAAAGAAAATGAAAGTGTAAAAGAGAAAATTAAAAACCACCAATCTACAGATGCACAAGTATACTGAACAGCCTTTGGATTCACACTTACAACAGTTAATACATAATCCCTTTAAAATAAAGATTCTTCCCTCACCAATAAGCTCCTCAAGATGGAGTGCAGCAAAGGAGCGAATTGCCAAAAACATCTACCCCTCTCAGACAGACAGGCAGGAATAAAAGTTTGAAAATGCAGGGAAGGCACTCCATAAGGGTACTTATCCCTTGCAAGTAATGTCCTCTAAATACTCTTTTGTCTCTGAAATCAACAGTATTAAGCATCTAGCAAAGAACATTTGAAGGAACATTTGAAGACGACAGTGGAAGGAATGTGCTCATGCAAGGGAAAATAAACAAACCTGGAAAAACTGAAGCTGTTTCTCAAGACTCCAAAAGAAAGGATTTTTCAGCACACACTTTGCAGACGGACGTTTCTGTGGGTCCATGTTTATCATTTCCTTAATTAAGTCGTGAGCAATAATATCCGCTAGAAAGAGACAGAAATACACAATGAATGTCAAATTCATCAAGCAACAGTCAAACGTGCCTGGAACGAGATTGCTGAAGGAAGGGATTGATCTGAATGCACAATTGAAGAAATAGAATCAGACCTTTCAGGTGTGTGGTAGGTGCAAAAAACAACTAATAATGTTAAATTCGAAACTGAGATCTGAGGTGCAATGAAAAGGTTAGTAACCCCTGGTTAAAATTTTCCCACTTTATACTGATGCAATGGAAATGCATTAGTCCAAGAATGTATGCTTAGGGTGATAGTTATTTAAGTGAAAAAAAATGGCTGTTACTTTTTCGAAAGAACTTTTGTTGCTGACTAATGCCTGCTGTCTTGTGTAATTTTAAGCAGAAAATTAATGCAATTCTTCCTTTAGTTTTACTAGAGGGGTGACAATTAAGCACAGTGACGCACTCTCATTCTGCTTCTGAGTAAGTCCAAATACTGATTGCATCAACCAAAATATAGAACATTATCACATGATAAATCTCCACTGCCCTTGGCAGGAGGCGTGTGTGTGTGTGTGTGTGTGTGTATGTATATGTGTGGTCAGGGGAGGGGGGGGGGGGGCATGGTTAGGGGCTACCTTTTTAAAACTCACCATGTACATCACACTTCAAATGTTGAAGGTTACTGACACCTAATAAAATATTGGCTTGTCGCTGCAGAGCCTTTCCAAATGGGTGATTGCCTTCGGAAATCACGTAGTAGAACAAACAACCAGCAGAGAAAATATCCACTGCACATGTCTGAGGACAAACAAATAAATAATTGCTTTAAAGAATGAAACAGATTCAAATACTCTAACAATATGCTTGAAAAATTCAATATCTTTTTCTGTTCATTTTCAGTAACCAGGTAATCTTGTTCAATGCTGAAAACAGTTTGCTAATTAATATTATCATCAGTCTCTGCATTTCTCTCATTCGATATGGCTGAGCTACCCGCTATCTTGGAGGCAGCCATTTTAAATGATGAGCTGAGCTGAAATACCTTGATTAAAAAAATAAAAACAGCAACTGCTGAAAATCTGAAATAAGAAAATGCTAGAAATATACAACAAACAGACAATATCTGGAGAAAGGAACAACGTATTAATTGTTCAGTTTTAAATTTTATAAATTAAAACAGTTACATTTATGTCTTTACACAGTGCAGGAACTCAGGGAGAATCTGCAGTGCTTAATTAAGTCATCCTGAATTTTCAGATACACTCTACGTTGATTGCATTGGGTTGAAAGATTGGTCAACAATTCTACAGATATTCAATGTCCAGCAACAAAATTTGATTTCCAGAGAGGGACAGAGACAGAATATTCTGGGGACATGGATTCAAAACCCACAAAGGCAGATGGTGAAATTCAATTAAATGAAAATCTGGAATTAAAAGCCTGCCTAATAGTCTAGCCATTATACCATTATCAATTGTCAGAAAAACCCTTTTCAGGTTCACTGACCTCATAGAGCCATCCTTACTTGGTCTGACAAGGAGTGACTGGAGATCGAAAGTGATGTACTGGACTCTGAACTACTCTCTGGGCAATTAGGGATTTGCAATAACTAGCCAGCAAAGTGAACACCCCATTAATAAATAAAAACACACAATCTTACTACCAAGCTCTAACATCAGTATCAATTAGCCACGAACAAATTCATGATAAATATCTTACTAGCACTCAAATACAACAACTAGAACAAGTTTGCCAACAGATTGCTTGGATTCTAACTTTTAAAAAAAATCTCAATTCTTTTGAGGAAAAGCTGCAGGGTTGATACCCTGAACAAGATAAAGTGGGGATTGAACCCTTTTTGCCTCTGAACCAACCCTGTGTTTTCTATTTGTAAAAGTGAACAATGAGAATTGCATGAACTGTATAATGAGTAGCTCAAATGGGGATATAGCCACCTTACCTTATTGATGACTGGGGATGTTCAAAAAAATCTTAGTATAACAAAGCAATTTAAACGGTCTGATGATGACGACAATAGTTTTCCATAGGAGACACCAATTATCCTGTACTCCAAATTATTGTTTCCAATTCTCTCCAGACTCTGGGAATTGGAAGCTTTCAGAGTAACTACAGCTGGCAGTGTCAGCCCCAATTGCTAACTCACCGGATTTGCCTTGCAATCTTCATTTAGCACTTCTGGTGCAATCCAACCTTCTGTGCCAGGCACTCCAGATCTGCGGCTGAAGCTGTGTCTGCCCACTGCTAGCTTCTTGCAAAGACCAAAGTCAGAAATCATGGCTTTCACTCTCCCATGGGCGTTAGGCATTGAGATTAAGATGTTGTGTGGTTTCAGGTCTCTGTGAACTAATCAGACTTTTGGACTTTAGAAGCAAGTGACAACACAATGCTAAATAGTAGACACGATCAAGGTTCAGTGAAGTATTCAAGCCACACTTTTTTTTCCAAAAGAACATTGTAGAATCAAGTTGTACATAGATATAGCAATGTAGTTTACAGGTCAAATAATTTAAAGAACACAACAAACTCACTATAGTAGTTTGAGAATTTAAAATCCTGAAATGTAAAGAAAATGAGCATTTGCAAAAAAATTACTATGAAGTAATCAGACTGTTGTGAAAACTTAATTAGCTAATGAGTAACCAGTCGGGAAAGGAAGATGCCACCTTTGCCTGGTATGGCAGACGTGCAGGTCAATAAAGTTGTGTTGGACTCTCAGCTGCACTATGAAGTCAGCCGTATCAAACTCTGCCTATGTGTCAAATGTCAGCCTTGCCAGTAATCCTCACATGAATAAAATTTTTAAATGCCACTTGATACCAGCACAATTATACCAATCTGCAGTGACTTGTGTCAGAAAGAATAAGGAATAGACCACATAGGAGATCCCATGCTAAAAAGCGAGGGGCTGATAGTTGCTTTTTGCAGACTTCGCACCACACAATACCAACCGTTGAATGCAGTTACATCACTTGTCACAGTGGCATGTGAACTTCTGACATTTGCCTGGACTGCTGGCTCAAGAATAATTAGACAACTGCACCCACTTAGAGTTAACATTTTTAATGCTTGACACTGAATCTGTTGCCTGCTAACTTGTAGGAAAGTTAGGCAAGCACATCTGAATCAACAGCCCAATAGTTCCATTACTGCAAGGCAAACGTTTTTGTTCCAATAGTGGACAAAAGCATTAATGCACAACAGGGTTGAAATTCTTACACCAGAAAGACTCCATGTTTGATTCTTCATCTGTTCTCATTTCAGATTGAGTAGACAAGTTTGGAATATTCAGAAGGTTCTTTCTACTGACTATGAGTAGTTCCTAAACATCAGACACAAAACTGCTGTGCACAATATTTACAACAGTTTTATAATTTAGAGATCAAAGCATAGAATGTGTAGAGTAAAACTTACAAGGATAAGAATACTGAACTTCCAACATAAGGAAAATGACTGAGGGTTAACCTCCTAGAGGTCTGTAAAATAATGAAAGGGTTTGGTCGGGTAGAAACCAAGAAAATGTTTTGCTTGTAGAGGAAATACAGAACTATGAGCCATAAACAGGATGGTATCCAATAATATGACAGCGAGGCCTTTGGGACCATACGGACTTCTTGAGTTAGATTTCTACAGCACAGTCCACCTGAAACCACAAGACTGAGGAGGCTGCATGTGAGAATACCACAAAGGCTGGATAAAACAGCAACATATTGATTGTACGCTGCTGTGCGTGTCAAGGACATTTTAAATTGCTGAAGGGAGTTGCTACTTACCAATATTCAGTGAGTGCAGATACGCCAGGCCAGATGTGGTTTGTTGAAGCAGAGGAATAGGCTCCAGACCATGGCGGTCAAAGTCCTTTTGTTCAACATACTAAGAAAGAGCAAAGAGTCATTTCTGAAAACATTAGAAGCAAAAAATCACATAAATCAAAACATTTAAAGAAAATCTTGGACTTGTGGAATTTTTTTATCATCAATGAAGCTTCAGTGGGTCCAATAAACTAGATTGTAATGTCATTCCTGCCTCCCTAATCCTTTGGTGGTTCTCTCCTTGTTTGCTGATGTCATTCACCTTGCTCACATTGCTGCTTTTCACAGCATTTTGTTTTAGTTCCTCATTTAACTGTAAAATTGCTATTCATCTTCATTGAAGACAGACAGACAAGTGACTGTGGTAGGCAGCCCTAAGGGACTGAATCTTTCACTTGGTGCCTCCTGAGTTGTGAAAGAACGCAAGTGTGGAACTGACTCTGCAGTTCCAACCAGTAGTCTTTCAAACTCAGTCCCAATAAATTTTGTCCACAGCCAGTAACAGTAACAAGTATCAAGGCATTTGCAGAGATCTAGGAGAAAGTGAGGACTGCAGATGCTGGAGATCAGAGCTGAAAAATATTTTGATGGGAAAGCGCAGCAGGTCAGGCAGCATCCAAGGAGCAGGAGAATCGATGTTTCGGGCATAAGCCCTTCTTCAGGAATGAGGAGGGTGTGCCAAGCAGGCTGAGATAAAAGGTTGGGAGGAGGGACTTGGGGGAGGAGCGTTGGGAATGTGATAGGTGGAAGGAGGTTAAGGTGAGGGTGATAGGCCGGAGAGATTGGGAAGAAGATTGCAGGTCAATGTGGTGCTGAGTCCGAGGGTTGGGACTAAGATAAGGTGGGGGGGAGGGGAAATGAGGAAGCTGGAGAAATCTGCATTCATCCCTTGTGGGTTCCTAGGCGGAAGATGAATGCTCTTCCTCCAGCCGTCATGTTGCTATGGTCTAGCGATGGAGAAGGCCAAGGACCTGCATGTCCTTGGCGGAGTGGGAGGGGGAGTTAAAGTGTTCAGCCACGGGGCGGTTGGGTTGGTTGGTCCGGGTGTCCCAGAGGTGTTCTCTGAAACGTTCCGCAAGTAGGCAGCCTGTCTCCCCAATGTAGAGGCCACATCGGGTGCAGCGGATGCAGTAAATGATGTGTGTGGAGGTGCAGGTAAATTTGTGACGGATATGGAAGGATCCCTTGGGCCTTGGAGGGAAGTGAGGGGGGAGGTGTGGGCGCAAGCTTTGCATTTCTTGCGGTTGCAGGGGAAGGTGCCGGGAGTGGAGGTTGGATTGGTGGGGGGTGTGGACCTGACGAGGGAGTCGCGGAGGGAGAGGTCTTTCTGGAACACTGATAGGGGAGGGGAGGAAAATATGCAGAGATCTCACCTCCTGCAGCGTAGCTGCACAGAGCTCAGTGGCTATGTACTGGAACTGACGGTCCTTCTCTGTGCAGAAATAACGGATTACATTTGGGTGCTCGTCAGATTCACGAAGCAGCTGAACCTCACGGTCGGCAAAACTGAAGCATTCCGGCAAAATCCTTTTCACTGCAACATATCGATCATCAAATCTGCCCCTTGAAAAGGCAAATTAGCAAAGTTAGCAACGGTCAGAGCTTAAAATAGAATCATCTTTAAAGTCAGATAAGAGGTAAGAAAGCTGGTTTCACTTCTCTATACCTCAGGAGACAAAAAGAAACATTTCTCCTTCAGCTATTATAGTTTATATATTATGAATGAATCAAACCTACTTGAACACAATAGTTCCTTCAGCACCATGTCCCAGTACATCTTTTGGATGAAACAAAATTTTTCCAACTCTCACAATGTCAGAATCATCATCTGAGGAACAGGAGAAATAATATAAGGCTAAATCAAAAATAGTGCAGATGCAGCAAATGTTAAATACAAAGAAATTAATGGAGAAACTTAACATGGGAGGCACCATCTGTGGAAAGAGAAACAGAATTAACATTTGTTCCACTGCTGACAAAATTTCAGTTTCTCTCTCGACAGATACTGCCAAACCTGATGAGTTCCTCAAGCACTTTCTGCTTTCTGTTAATCAGATAAAGTTGTCATAGACAGCATGAAAACAGGCCCCTCGGGTCCAAGTAGTCCACACCGACCGTGCTCCTAACTGAACTAATGCCACCTGCCTGCATTTGGCTCATATCCCTCCAAACCTCTCCTATTCATGTGCTTATCCAAATGTCTTTTGTAACTGTGTCTGCATCCACTACTCCCTCATTTCACACACAAACTATTCTGTAAAAAATGTTGCCCCCATGTCGTTTTTAAAATTTACTCCTCTCACCTTAAAAATATGCTCCCTAGTTTTGAATTCTCCCCACCCTAGGGAAAAGGCCCTTGCTATTCACCTTATCTACACCTTCACGATTTTATAAACCTCTAAGGTCACCCCTCAACCTCCTACACTCCAGTGAAGAAAGCCCCAGTCTATCCAGCCTATTTTTATAACTCAAATCTTCTATTCCAGGCAACATCCTGGGAAATCTTTTCTGCACCCTCTCCAATTTAATAATATCCTTCCTGTAGCAGGGCGACAAGAGCTCACCAATGTCCTGTACAACCTCAACATGATGTCACAACTCTTCTACTCAAAGAGCTGAGCAATGAAGGAAAGTGGGCGAAATGCTTTCTTATCCACCCTGCCTATCTGTGCAGCTGTTTGAATGAGTTTTTAAATATCACGTTAATTTCATAATTACTGCTAGATGCCTTGAAATCATCCCTCCTCCAGAAGATAGTGACTGAATTTCTCTGAATTACAAAGGAGCTTTAACAATGGAATTGGAATGGATTTTGAGGAGACATGAGAGACCAACATGTTTCCCTGCACTGCTTCAATTTATCTTTCCTGAGCACAAGTGAGGTACAAATGGGCTGACCACTTAGTTATGATGTTGCTGACATTAGATGTGATCAACATCTGTCTCAAAAATCTTAAAGAATATCGAACTGTGCACTTGAACTTAAGAAAAGCTCCAATCAGATAATTGCTTCTTTTTGTTTGCAAATTACTAGTTTGGTGGTCATTCTCTATTCATCGAGGAAGGAAGGTCTGAACTATGGTTTCAGTACACAAACATTGAAGAATATGCATGAGATAGGTCAAACTGGATGAGACTAGTTTAATGATAACTAACAGTAAAACAGGACAGATCTTTTGTACTTTTATTCCTCTAACCTCTCGCTCTGACATCACTGCCTTCCCACCTCAGCCAGCCACACTTTACCTCCATCTTCTTGTTCTGTTGCTGAGCTGCCAAACTCAGAGATAGAATGATTAGAGTACAGTGAATGGTTCGATACTCGTGGAGATGCACTTGGTGTGTTGGTGCTTGAACTCTCGGTTCGCAATCTGGATGTTTCCAGGAAGTCCGATTCTGGACCCAGAAGAGGGGGTCGGAAAATAAGCTGCCGTTTCTGCATTAGTTCCAGCCTTTCCTCCAAGTGCTTTTGAAACTGTTGATGTTGCAACTGTTGCTGCTGCTGTACTGTCTAAAAAATACATATTTTAATAATTTTTGCAGAAAATGCATTGCATATGATTTTTTTAAAACACTTTAGCTAAACGTACACTAGTTGAGCAGATTCTAACCAGCAAACCTTGCCCTGACTTACCTGTATGACCCACATTGTGATAGTATTTTCTTTTTCACATCCAGATCCTTAACTTTACGTTACACAGAATTACCATAAGAAATAAGAGTGTAAATACAGCCATTTGGCCCATCGAGTCCACTCTGCCATTTAATCATGGCTGATGGACATTTCAACTCCACTTACCCGCACTCTCACCGTAGCCCTTAATTCCTTGAGAGATTAAGAATTTATCAATCTCTGCTTCAAAGACATTTAACGCCCCAGCCTCCACTGCACTCTGCGGCAATGAATTCCACAGGCCCACCACTCTCTGGCTGAAGAAATGTCTCATTTCCGTTCTAAATTGACCCCCTCTAATTCTAAGGCTGTGCCCACGAGTCCTAGTAACCCTGCCTGACAGAAACAATTCCCAATATCCACCCTTTCTAAGTCATGCATTATCTTGTAAGTTTCTATTAGATCTCCCCTCAACCTTCTAAACTCTAACAAATACAATCCCAGGATCCTCAGCCGTTCATTGTATGTTAGGGCCACCATTCCAGGGATCATCCGTGTAAATCTCCACTGGACACACTCCAGTGCCAGTATGTCCTTCTTGAGGTGTGGGGCCCAAAATTGGACACAATATTCTAAATGGGGCCTAACCAGAGCTTTATAAAGTCTCAGTTGCACATCACTGCTTTTACATTCCAACCCTCGAGACAAATGACATTACACTTGCTTTCTTAACTATGGACTCAACCTGCAAGTCAACCTTTAGAGAATCCTATATGAGCACTCCCAGATCCCTTTGTACTTTGGCTCTATGAATTTTCTCGGTGTTTATAAAATAGTCCATGCCTGTGTTCTTTTTTTCCCCCAAAGTGCAAGAGCTCGCATTTGCTCACATTGGTCTAAGAGATGGCTGATGAAATTCATTCTCTTAAATTGTCTAAATGTTTCTGTAGCCTCTCCACCTCCTCAGAACTACTTGACTGTCCATCGAATTTCATATCATTGGTGAACTTCGCCAGAATGTCCCACGTCTCTTCGTCCAGATCATAAGTGAACAGCTGCGGCCTCAACAGTGGAACCTGGAGGATACCACTTGTCACCAGATGCCACTCTGAAAAAGAACCTTTTATCCCAACTCTCTGCCTTCTGTCAGACAGCCAATAGTTCACCTCAAACACTATGGGCCCTCACCTTACTCATCAGCCGCTCGCAAGGCACCTTATAAAAGGCCTTTTGGAAGTCTAGGTAGATAACATCCCCTGGGTTTCCCTGGTCTAACCTACTTGTTACCTCTTCTAAGAATTCTAACAGGTTTGTCAGGCAAGACCTCCCCTTACTAAATCCATGCTGACTTGTTCTAATCCGACCCTGCACTTGCAAGAATTTAGAAATCTCATCCTTAATGATGGATTCTAGAATTTCATCTACAACCGAGGTTAGGCTAATTGGCCTATAATTTCCCATCTTTTGTCTTGATCCTTTCTTGAACAAGGGGGTTACAACAGCGATTTTCCAATCATCTGGGACTTTCCCTGACTCCAGTGACTTTTGAAAGATTATAACCAATGCTTCCGCTATTTCTTCAGCCCACCTCCCTCAAAACTCTAGGATGTAGCCCATTGGGGCCAGGAGATTTATCAATTTTTAGACCTCGTTACATGAGGTAGCAACAGATCAGAAACACAGTTTACATTCTAAAGAGACGCCCAGCTGCCTTACTGCAATTCACCCTAGTAATGTATCCATCTGCTCCTTCCTCCGTCATTGGCTTACTTAAATTCTTCTCAAATGGATCCATGCCTTTCCCTCAATCACTCCTCCACCTGGAGTTCCTCAGTTTTCACAATGTTTCCTTTTAAAGAACAGATACCAGATTTTTCATTTCCATTTTATAACCAGAGGTGATTCAAAAGAAATTTTAGAGCTAAATTCACATAAGTTGCAGCAGATGTTTTACTTTGTTTTTGTTACAATGGGACGATCTGATCTGGAGTAAAATAAGTGGTTTCATGGAATTCAACTTTGATCCTTTTTAAATCTAAAAACATTAAGGAGTCAGCAATGAGAAAAGATAATTTTGTCCATCCGATTTGTTCCTTCCCATTCCATCCATTAATAACTCATTTATTACTAGTCCCTTATTTATCCCCAATAGGAACAAGTGCCAATCATTTTGATAAATTCTTAAAGTGCTTTGGACAGATCACAAAAGTTTCCTATTTCATCAGAACAGCTTCAGCATCTGTAGCAAATTGGTCTTTGCTTCATTTATGAGAACTGTTCCCAATAGAAAAGTTGAGACAAGAAAGGAAATGGAGACATATTTTGAAATTTATCACTGGAAACTGCCTAAGTAGGTCTGAAGAAATTACGGTGGATTTGAAATGTTAATGCAGTTTCTCTCTTCAGACCAGCCAGACTTGCTGAGTTTCTCTAGCATTTTCTGTCTTTGTTTCAAACAGCCCACGTGATCATTTTCTTTCCTACTCACCATTGATCAGTATGGGGCAGCCCTGTATACAACTTCTTACACCGGAAGAATGTTTCAAGTTTGACCCATGCCTCAGATTATTTACTGCCATGTTGCTCAGAGATTTCTTTCCAGAGATTCCTTCAAGTGGCAAAAATGTAGGTGGGCACAGTGGAATTTGCCAGAACACTTAGGACTATTAGTACACAAACTCTGATCTGGGGTATCTTAATAGAAGACAGAAAATAGGCAGAGGACTAGGTCAATAGGCCCTTTGAGCAAATTCCACCACTCAACATCCAACTTATAACCTTGTCCTCTAAGCATTGTCAATGTTAACCACCTTACCAGGAAAGTGCAAAATGAGAAAGATTCCCTATCAGGAATGAGGAAAAAGAAAAATCAGGAGCCACTGCCAAGACAGAGAGCAGTAGTGATAAGTGACAGAGGAGGATTCATGGCTCACTCACCACAACTGAGGATAGCATCACAGAGGATCCAGTATCAAGTTCATTGGAAACACATTTGTATAAAACAGTAGATGAAAAATGGGAGAATTTTAAATGGGAGAATTTTAAAAGGGAAATGAATAGGGTGAAATACAGGTATACACCCATGAGAATTAAATACGAGGTTTACAAGGCTACACTCTAGATGACAAAAGATATTGATGAGAAAATAAGGAAAAAAGGGAGGTTATATGATGCACAATGGAATAATAAAAGGATAGAACATCAGAAAAAAGTATCTTGAATTCAGGACAGAGGCTAAGACTAGAATAAGGTAGACTAAAAGGAGGACTGAGAAAAGGATGGCAGGGTGTGCTTAAACAAACAGTGAAATGTTCTTCATATTAAAAGCTTAGTGAAGGATATAGTGAGGCACAAGGTAAGTTGCTCACTGAAACAAAGGGAATGGCAGAGGTACGAACTGAACACTTTGCTTCTGTCTTTACCAAATTAGAAAATGGTGACAATAGCCCAGTTGAAAATGTGAGTGTTGAGCAACTGAGCAGTAGAGTGATAGATAAAGAAGAGGTGCTAAAAAAGCTGGCAGCACTCCAGGTAGAAAGAAAAAAAAATCACCAGGCACAGAGGGATGCATCCAAGATTGCTGAGAGGGGTAACCCAGAAAACTACACACTTGTCAGCTTCACCATAAATAGTGGGAAAACTGATGGTGACTATAATACAGGATAATATACACATACACTCAGAAACATAAGTTAATACTTGACAGTCAACATGGCTATGTCGGAGGTGGGGGGGGGGGGGTCCTGTCTAACAAATGTGAGTTCTTTGACAAGGTGACACAGGTAGTGGATGAGGGTAGTGCTGTGAATGCTGTTTATTTGGACATTCAGGAAATATTTGATATGATGCCACATGATAGGTTGGCTGGCAAATGTTTGGGATTGATGGATCCTTGGTAGCATGGATCAGAAGTTTGTTAAAAAGATAGGGAACCAAGGGTAGGTATGGATGTAGGTTTGCTCGCTGAGCTGGAAGGTTCATTCCCAGACGTGTCACCACATTACTAAGTAACATCTTCAATGGGCCTCCAGGCAAAGCACTGCTGATAATTCTTGCTTTCTATTTATAGGTTTGGGTTTCTTTAGGTCATTTCCCATGGTGATGTCATTTCTTGTTTTATACAAGGTATTCAAAAAGAATGGGTACCCAACGAACACAGTCTGCCGATTTCTCAGCAACAAACCCGAACAAGCTGACAAAACACGTCCACAGACACCTTAGCCACTCTCCCCTACATCAAAGACATCTCGGAAATGACTGCCAGACTACTCAGACCTCTTGGCATCATCATAGTCCACAAACCCACCAACACACTAAAACAGCAGCTAATTAACTTGAAAGACCCTATACACACAACAAGCAAAATTAATGTTATTTACAAAATATTTTCAAGAACTGTAACAAATACTACATTGGACAAACAGGCAGAAAACTAGTCACTAGGATACATGAACACCAACTAGCCACAAAAAGGCATGACCCTCTCTCATTCGTATCCTTACACAAAGATAAGGAAGGACACCACTTCAACTGGAACAGCACATCCATCCTAGGACAAGCCAAAGAAAGACACGCACAAGAATTCCTAGAAGCATAGCATTCCAACAGTCACCCTGTTAACGAACACATCAAGTTAGACCCCATCCACCACCCCCTGAGAAAAAGAACAGGAAATAACATCACCAACTCAAAGAAACGCAAACATATAAATAGAAAGGAGGAATCATCAGCAGTGCTTTGCCAGTGGCCCACTGAAGACGTTACCTAGTTGGGTGACGAAACGTCTGAAATTGAGCCTTCCAGCTCAGCGAGCAAACCTAAATCCAGAACCTCAACCTGAGCTACAAATCTCAAAACTTGCTAAAAGGGTAGGTATAGATGGGGATTTCTCAGACTGGATACAAGTTGGAAGTAGTCTTCCAACTACAAGTATGGGATCCTTGCTCTTTCTGATTTACATAAACAATTTGGAGATGGATGCACAGGGCAAAATCTCTAAACTTGCTAAGCTAGGAAGAATAGTGAATTGTAAGGATGACGTTGAGCAACATAAGAAGGACACTGACAAGTTGGCCAAATGGGCAGACACCTGACAAATGCAGAGAAATGTGAAGTAATGCATTTTGGTCAAAGAAACATGGAGCGACAATACAAGCTCAAATGGTTCAACTTTGTAGTGAGTACAGGAGTAGACAGACCTAGGGGTTCACACATTTAAATCTCTGAAGGTGGGCAGGCAAGTTGAAACAGTTAAGGCAGCTTATAGGATCTTTAGGTTTACAAATGGAGACATAGGATATAAAAGCAGGAAAGTGCTGCTACATTTCTAGAAATCATTGGTCAGACCACATTTTGAATATTTTGTTCCATTCTGGGCCCTTATTCAAGGAAGGCTGTTAAAGCCCAGGAGAGTGCACAAAGGAGAGTTACTAGAATGCTACCAGGAATGAGAAATTTTAAATACATGGAAATAAATAGTGGGCAAACTGATGGACAGGATAACATATACATGCACTCAGGAAAATAAGTTAATGCTTACTCCCCTTGTTGCAGAGAAGATTAAGAGGTGACTTTATTGAGGTGTTCAAAATTATTAGCAATTTTGGCAAAATAAAGAGGATATTTTGCTTCCACTAGTTAGTATGTCAGTAAATAGGGATCACAATTTCAAGACTGTCAGCAAGAGAGCTAGGACTAAGATAAGCAGAAACCTCTTTCTGCAGAGTTGTTGGGATTTGGAATGCGGTGTGTGGAAAAGTGGTGGAGGCAGATTCCACAGGAGGTTTCAAGAGAGAGCTGGATACATATTTGAAAGTGATGAATTGAGAGGGTTACAGACATAAGGCTGGATAGTGGAAATAGCTGGGTAGCTCTTTTAGGGGCAGGTACAGCCAGGAGGGTCAAATGGTCTCCTTTCGTACGTAATATTCTATGATTCCATAATAGTATGTTCCAGGATAGCGGTGCAGTGAGAGCAATGTGCCAGTCTGACCTGATGCAAAGGAAGTGGAATCCCTTGTGCTAATTACAGGTTCAGATGACTGACACAGCAGCAAGGGTGGGCACTGCTGCACGCAGGGATCAAACAGATGCCCACGTGGGAGTTGAAAGCTTCGGACTGCTCCAAACAGGTTTGCTCGTGCTGCTTCCAAGTAAGTAAAGAACCTACATTAAACAAAACGCTGCTCATATATTTCACAATTAAAAACAAATGCGATTCATTGAAACAATGAGCAAGAGGGAGCAAGTTTCATCATCAACCCAACCCTAGAGCAGAAGTGAAAGTGATAGAAGGTAAAGCACTGCAGATCCTTAAAATCTGAATTAAAACTAAGAAAACTGGCTGCTGGAATACCTTATTGCAGGTTGAGCAGCATCTGTGGAAAGAAACACAGCTCACACTTCAGGCCGAGCTGAGCTTTCATCAAGAACCGCTGAGCAGTGTTGCTGCTGATGCAGAACACCACAACAGAGTGAGTCTCATTGGGAAAATATACCAGCAGACATGCTTCAGCAATGAAGTTACTTCAACAAATAGCCTAATGATTAAGCAAATAAATAGGCTGCCTGGTGTGTAATGAATCACACCAAGCATCAGGATGGCAATCAATTCCTGCTTTGTATTGGTTTCAGTTGATGCTGCAGCCAGTGCATTACTTTGGGCTAACAGAACTCTGTCAGAACAGTTACACCAAACCGTTATTGGGAGAACATCCCTAAAATCCTGGATTGAGCTCAGCTGTGTAGCTCAAGAACACAAGACCCAAACATGCATGCTGAAGCAGCCCTTGGCCAAGAGCACCCCAGTGAACAACCAGCAGTGGGATTAGACACAGCAAATAACAGCCTGCAGCAGCTGAGACTGAACTCTGGAATTCCCTCCCAAACCCTTTGCACTAATGTTTCTTTAAGATGGTCTTTAAAACCTCTGAGCAACATTTAGCCTTCTTCCCTAATGTTGTTTTCTGGCTCAATGTCAAATCTGGTTTGATAATTACCTCAGAGATAACCTGGGATGCTAGGCCACATTTGCGGCACTGGCCAGTGAATAGATGGAAAGCTCTGTCAGAATTAAGATGTTAAGACAATAGATGCATTAAGTACCAATGAGAGCAAATGACTGAAGAATGCTGCCTTATCAAACACATCGGATCCCAACCAACTCCCCCATGCAATCATCCAACATTTTGGTTCACTGAAAACTTTGGTGGACATTACCTTAGGATAGGTGATAACAAAAGCAACCCATCCAGCCAGCAGAAAAGTGCTGAAGACAATCGTAGCCATGTCTTTCAACACAGAATCCACAGGAGCTTCGAGCTTGGGTTGCGATTTGCTGTATTTTTCTTTAAGGTCGTTAAGAATATCAAAATCTTCAGCAACTTCATCAATGTTTGGGAAACGCTGAAAGGAATTTTTTTAAAAAGATTAATGCACAGAAATTGATGTTTTCTTCAATCTGCACAAGCTCATTTTACTTGTTTCGTGCACATTTAAATACAACGCCCTCAGTCCCCCATTTACTCTCCACTTCTCATAGTTGTCCCTTTATCTGTTGTGTCTCAAATTAAATTCCTGAGCCTTTCTGTACTCAGAGGAATCCCTAGAACTATAACTCACTGCAAACTCATATTCAGCTTCACCGAAATGCAATGGACCTCAGGTGTTAGACTTGGAAGTAGGTGAGCACTTTGGTGATAGCGATCACAATTCTGTTATGTTACTTTAGTGATAGAAAGGGATAAGTATCCACTGGGCAAGAGTTACAGTTGGGAGAAAGGCAATTACGATGCGATTAGGCAAGATTTAGGAAGCATAGGATTGGGAAGGAAACTGCAGGGGATGGGCACATTAGAAATGTGGAGCTTATTCAAGGATAAGCTCCTGAGTGTCCTAGATAAGTATGTACCTGTCAGGCAGGGAGGAAGCTGTAGAGTGTGGGAGCCGTGGTTTACGAAGGAAGTGGGATCTCTGGTCAAGAGGAAGAAGGTGGCTTATGTTAGGATGAGATGTGAAGGCTCAGTTAGGGCATTTGAGGGTTAAAAGACCTAAAGAGAGAGCTCAGAAGAGCCAGGAGGAGACATGAGAAGTTGTTGGCGGATAGGATCAGGGTAAACCCTAAGGCTTTCTATAGGTATTTAAGGAATTAAAGAATGACAAAAGTAAGATTAGGGCCAATCAAGGATAGTAGTGGGAAGTTGTGTGCGGAGTCAGAGGAGATAGGGGAAGCACTAAATTAATATTTTTCGACAGTATTCACTCTAGAAAACGACAATGCTGTCGAGAAGAATACTGAGATACAGGCTACTAGACCAGGTGGGATTAAGGTTCACAAGGAAAAGGTATTAGACATCTTGCACAGTGCGAAAATAGATAGATCCCCTGGGTCGAACGGGATTTATCCTAGGATCCTCTGGGAAGCCAGGGAGGAGATTGCCAAGCCTTTGGTATTGATCTTTAAATCGTCACTGTCTATAGGAATAGTGCCAGAAGACTGGAGGATAGCAAATGTGGTTCCCCTGTTCGAGAAGGAGAGTAGAGACAACCCTGGTAATTATAGACCAGTGAGCCTTTCTTCAGTTGTTGGCAAAGTGTTGGAAAAGGTTATAAGAGATAGGATTTATAATCATCTAGAAAAGAATAATTTGATTAGGGATAGTCAGCACGGTTTTGTGAAGGGTAGGTCGTGCCTCACAAACCTTATTGAGTTCTTTGGTCATCTTCTCAAACAGGTAGACGAGAGTAAGGCATTCGATAAGGTCCCCCACAGTAGGCTATTGTACAAAATACAGAGGAGTGGGATTGTGGGAGATATAGCAGTTTGGATCAGTAATTGGCTCGCTGAAAGAAGACAGAGGGTGGTGGTTGATGGGAAATGTTCATCCTGGAGTCCAGTTACTAGTGGTGTACCACAAGGGGCGGTGTTGGGTCCACTGCTGTTTGTCATTTTTATAAGCGACCTGGATGAGGGCGTAGAAGGGTGGGTTAGTAAATTTGCATAGGACACTAAGGTCAGTGGAGTTGTGGATAGTGACGAAGGATGTTGTAGGCTACAGAGAGACATAGATAAGCTGCAGAGCTGGGTTGAGAGGTGGCAAATGGAGTTTAATGTGGATAAGTGTGAGGTGATTCACTTTGGTCGGAGTAGCCGGAATGCAAAGTACTAGGCTAATGGTAAGATTCTTGGTAGTGTAGGTGAGCAGAGAGATCTCCGTGTCCATGTACACAGATCCTTGAAAGTTGCCACCCAGGTTGACATGGTTGTTAAGAAGGTATACAGTGTTTTAGCTTTTATTAATAGAGGGATCGAGTTCCAGAACCATGAGATTATGCTGCAGCTGTACAAAACTCTGGTGCGGCCGCACTTGGAGTATTGTGTACAGTTCTGGTCACCGCATTACAAGAAGGATGTGGAAGCTTTGGAAAGGGTGCAAAGGAGATTTACTTGGATGTTGCCTGGTATGGAGGGAAGGTCTTACGAGGAAAGGCTGAGGGACTTGAGGTTGTTTTCATTGGAGAGAAGAAGGTTGAGAGGTGACTTAATAGAGACATAAGATAATCAGAGGGTTAGATAGGGTGGACAGGGAGAGCCTTTTTCCAAGTATGGTGACGGTGAGCACGATGGGGGATAGCTTTAAATTGAAGGGTGATAGATATAGGATAGATGTCAGAGGTAGTTTCTTTACTCAGAGAGTAGTGAGGGTATGGAATGCTTTGCCTGCAACAGTAGTAGATACGCCAACTTTAAGTACATTTAAGTCGTCATTGGACAAGCATATGGACTTACATGGAATAGTGTAGGTGGGATGGGCTTCAAATTGGTATGACAGGTCAACGCAACATCAAGGGCTGAAGGGCCTGTACTGCGCTGTAATGTTCTATGTTCTATACAGTAATACCTACAACATATGGGTCAATTTACATACAAGGACTCAAAACCTCCCTCCATCAACTAACGTCAGCCACTAGATAGAGCCTGAGCAATGTAAAGCAAAGGGGAGAATAATTTTTAAAAAGTATTATATGTCTTTAGTATTGAGTGCTGTATTGTATTTTGTAAGTTATTCTAGCTAGGAATGTAAACTTGAGTACATGGCTCTTATAGTATTTAAATTTACAATTTTTGTTAATCTCGGCATGAAAATGTCCCAAAGGAAGCCAACACTCTCTGGTTTAAACACTGATTCCTATGGGAACCAATGATTCACTTCAAAAGTTATTTACCCAATGCCATAATTTTCAAGAACACACCCAAAACTTTAAATGAGGCCCGTCTGCACATTGTTTAGGTAAGGATATTGTGAGATATGGAATAAAAGCAGGTAGGTGTAGATCAGCCTTGATTTAACTGAATGGTGCAGCAGGCTTGACAGACTGTATGGCTTCCTCTGCTTTCCATGCTACACATTTTAAAAACACATTTGCTTTTGGATCTCAAACACGGGTTTACAAGTCACAGAGTGTGTAACAGGAGAGAAAACACAATTGAGATATACATACATCTTCAAATATTTCATTCTGAGGGCTAGTAGCAATTACATCGTCTGGAATTTTCTGCACATTCTCAGGAAAATTATTAAGGATCTTGGTTTGTGCTGCTAGTGGCATTTCATGGTGCCCTGAAAATGATAAATCCACAGCTCAGCACAACTGAATTAGCAAATGACAGACATCAGGTTGCAACATAAGCAAGTTGTTCAGTCCTAAAGTAATCAAGAAGTTTGCAGATGCGTGCTCCATGATTCAAATGCATCGTCTTTTCAGGTGAGACAAAAACTGGCTGTGTGGCTGACAGTGAAGAGAGAAGCTGTAGACTATGAGGAGGTATCAATAAACTTGTCAGAAAACCAGCAAATGGAATTCAGCCCAAAAACGTGAGAGATGATACACTTGGGTAGGTCAAACAAAACAAAGTGATGCACAATAATTAATGGGACCATACAGAGAGTTGTACAGCACATGAAAGATTCTAGAGCGCACACCCATAAATCCCCAAAGGTAGAAGGACAAGTTGATAAAGTGGTTAAGGCAACACAGAATACTTCTTTTATTAACCAAAATATTGATTATAAGAGCAGGGAGGTTATGCTAGGACTATATATAATGCTAGTTAATGGCAAAACTTTAATACTGCATACAGTTCTGATCATCTCAGTATAAAAAGAATGTAATTTGCACTGGAGGGAGATTTATGAAGATGCTGCGAAGTCAGGAAAATTTGCAGCTAAGAGGAAGATTGGATCGGCTGGGGTTGTTTTCCTTGGAACACAGGAGACTGATGGAGAGATGTAAAAGGTTGTGAGGAGCTTGGATATTTTTGTCCTGGCAGAGGAGTCAGTGACCAAGATGAACTGAGTTAAAGTAATTCGCAGAAGATCTTTTCATCCTGACCTGGAAGGGCTATAGGACAGAAACTCTTAACACATTTATGAGGAATCTAGAACTGTACCAGGAGACCCATAATCTGCAAGGACACTGACCAAGTGTTGGAAAACGGAATCAGGTTGGCTGGTTCTTTTTCAGGCGGTGCAGACATTATCAACTGCATGGTCTCCTTCTGTCCAATACAATTTGCCACATTTTCTAAATATCTGAAGAGGAGGACGTGGAAGAGGACGATGAAGTGGCAAGTATGTGAATTGCTCCTTCGGAGGCCCAGTACACAGACAATGGATCGCATGGCATTCCATTACTGCAACCATCCTATGACTTTATGAACAGAGTACTTGCCCATATTACAGCGTTTCTACCACAAGCAGAAACTATTTACAACTTGCCCTATATTATTGTCACATCAAAACCACACAACATGTTACATGATCTCAGGAACAGTGAGGAATCTCTACTTTCTAATAATCCAGTACCACGTAAATCAGGACCAAGTTTGTTGGATAAGTTTTGTTAGCCCCAATTAAATCAGCTGCAGAACTTTTCTGACTTCATTAGTCATCACAGCAAAATCTAATAAACTGCCTTAAAAACAAATTAACATTCAAATAATATTAGCAATTGAATGGATTTTGCTTTATCTCTGGGTTATTTTTCTCTTGTACAGGGGGGATGGACAGCTTAGACTGTAGAAAGTTTCACTGTAATCACAGGATTTTCTTGCCCCTTGTGTTTGCCAGAGCTCCCCAATCATCAGGACATGTTACAAATGGGGTACAGTTCTTTTTCATCAACAATTTTACCACCACCACCACTATTTTACTCTCTAAATTGTTTTTCTTTCTCAAATACCACTGAGAAGCATTGTCTAATTAAAACAGTATGATCTTTGTGATATCAATTCAACTCAGCTGATAGGAGCTTCTTACAGCTTTTCACCCTTTCAGCATGTACATAGAGCCAGGTCCCAAACATGAAATGATGTTTTGCTGAAAGATCTGCATTACATTCACCCAGAGTAATCAACTCCACTTTTCCACAACTGAAAGATTTTGAAGCAAGTGATGTTGGAGTGAGTGGAGCGAGAGAGAGAGTAACTATTTCCTAAAACATCCTACCCTTAAGGTCATGGTCATTTTTAATATATTTTCCTTGTAATTTGTTATTTTAAGTCCATGCTTCGTCTTTTGTTTGTTGCACTGTGCAGTTCCTTTAGCATCAGCAGATGCTAAGATTACATGCATCGTAAAGGGCACAATGGTTCCTAATGCAGGCTAGAATATGGATTTAAGTGACTGTGTGGTTCCACATACCCAATGATTGTGATAAGTGCTTTTCTTGGCTAAAGTTATTTTCTGAACTGATGAACTGTTGCTTACTCCATCCACCCAAATGGAAGACTATATTCTTTTTGAAGATCTACAGACTTGAGGTAAATATAATTTTCATTTACATCAAATCTCAACAAGATTGCAGAGTTTTACTCATCCAGTCCACGTTGCTGCTTATCCTTCATGAACTGCAATTCCAATCCCAAGTACACATTTCCCTTTATGCCCCCAGTCATTCCCACATCCACTTATTCATTTGTTCTGGAAAGGCAAGGCACTGTGCAGGCAAGGCTTAGATAAAATTTTCATACTTTTTTTCAACACTGTTAAATACATTCCCTAAGAGCCCCCTACTGATACTCACATTCCTGGGGAATCCCTGCCAACACCCACATTCCCAGGTACCCCCTAGACTTTGCGCTGGTGTTTTGTTTACAGCTGGTTCACGCTGCCCACTAGGGGGCACTTCAACACCATAGTTACTCTTACCGATCAGAAACCACTGATTTCTCAGGTAATCAATTGTCTTCGAAACTCCTGGTGTGAACTTAACATCAATACTGGGGGTGGTGTCACACTCGCCACGATCAGAGATGGTAATACGTTCGGTTTTGGGACCTTCAAGTAATGGGAATGCACTGCCTCTTGGCTGTGAACACAAAACCCATACTATAGTTATTGGAATATGTTGTGATTACGTATAAAAATGCCTGTACCCTCTTGAATCCCAACACATTCTTCAAGCACCAAATGCAAGCACCTTGTATCCTCATTAGAGAGTCAAAAAAGGCCTTTCTAAACAAAGGAGTTAGAGTCACTTTAAAATTGTAAGAGGAAGGGAAGAAATACATAAATTGACCACACTATTTAATCCTAGACAAATAAAAAAATTAGGCAAACTGGAATTCATATTATATTGACAAAAGGAAGTGTTGTCTTTTCAAAATAAAGTACATTACTGTTGGTTTAGTTGGTTATAACAGTTAAGTATACAGGGTTAGTTTATGATTGAATTCCTAATCCCCATGAGTTAGCTGATCTCACCCAGAAAGAACAACATCAGGTGCACTGTGATTTTTTTCCACTGTATCGTGAAGGGGAAAGCAGTCACCCTGGATCTGCATCACACTGAATTTACAGGTAACAACCTCAGACATGGGGAAGTTAGGTGGATCGGGATTGGGCTCAATTGGAGTCATTCTCTGTTGGCCCAATATTTTGTGCTTGCTAATTATTCAGACAATATAAAAGAGAGACACCTGATTAAGGTAAAGGAGCCCAATCAAAACTGGTGCTTCCTGAAGAGGGAGATATTAGGTGAAAACATAACAATAGTTGATGGATCTAATATAACAATAAACACTGATTCCATTTTAAATAAAGTTACAAATCAACTTTGAATATTTTAAACTAAAGGATGAAATAGTTTGAGACATAATTTTGTAACGGGATAAATAAAACTTCAATTACCTACCACAACAGCCACTCCTTCATGCACTAGTGATGATGAGGCATACAAACTGGTCGAATACTTTCCAACGTACAAAGTTGGCCTAAGAATGAAGAATAAGATGTGAAGTTAAAGGCTAAAAGGGCCTCAGCAACACAGTCTATATTTACAGTATTTTGTTACCTTTATTGTTGAAGTATCCATAAGTCACATGGTGCTCCAAGGAAAAGCAAGCAGCTTGTTCTCTCTCTCACTGCTAATTACTGAAACAGTTAGAGGGAAGGGCTGACCATTAAATTTCACTATACTAGTAATCTGAAACTCAAGAATAATTGTGGGACACCAACCGTTGACCCCTGAAACAGGCTGCTGATTCGGTGCTACAAGTATTCACAATACAGAGGCAAATCATCCAATCCAACAGATTCATACCACAGTTTATGCTCCAAACGTGCCTCTTCCTGGCCTCTCTTCATTTATCCCCATCAGCATATTCTTTTATTTATTTGTACCTGAAATGGCTTATCCGACTTTGTTTAATACCTATTGAGTAACTAATACACACCTCTAATTGTCAAACCATGAAACTAAAAATGCTGTGCTTCTATTAATCAACGAATTGCCTTCTGGAACACATAGACCATTACTGTAATTGACCATCATTCTTTTCCAACAGTGTTCGGAGATTAGCAAATAGTTGTTTTCTGCTACTGTTTTTTGAAGGAGGAATGTTGGTCAGGGTATCAGGTGAGGTCTCTGCACTTCCAGATTTTAAACAAAATCAGGGAGTGGCCACTAGTCCCTTGTTTCTGTGCTAGTTCTTTAAAAGAGCATTTTCCCATTGTTTGGAATATTTTGCTTTTCAAGTACATGAGCCAAATTAACATGTGAAGTAGCTTCCAAAGTTAAATTAGCTACGGATCACGGAGACCTGATCATTCTTGACACTAGATTTTATACTCAATCATCACTTACATCTAGCTCGCTCACACACATTGCAACATTCACAATGGGAAATACTCCCTGTTGAATTAGTTAGC
Source organism: Chiloscyllium punctatum (assembly GCF_047496795.1). Lineage (NCBI taxonomy): Eukaryota > Metazoa > Chordata > Chondrichthyes > Orectolobiformes > Hemiscylliidae > Chiloscyllium > Chiloscyllium punctatum. The sequence goes on along the minus strand of NC_092777.1, from coordinate 61,795,115 downwards.
ATGGAGTTCCCAAGGCAAAGTGAATGCTGCTCATCATCCAAACCTAATTCTGTCAGCTCTCAACAAGTTTCCAGATGCAGTGTTTCACAGAAGCAGCAAAGCAGCATATTATCTTAGTAAAGGGGAAGTTTTCACCTTTTGCCTCACTGGAACCCTGTTCACTCCCAAGCATTTGATCACAAGGCAGTACTGATGCCATGTTTAATATAGGCACACTGTTGCAGCAGGAAGTAGTAAGAAAAAGGAAGGTTCCCAGTACAAAGGATGGGCAAGAATGGGAAGGAAATGTGTTAGAATTACAGAACAATGAAAGTGCATTCTTTTAAAGGACTATTTAAGGTTGCATCCAAGATAACGGTTATCTCTTTCAGCACAATGTGTTCCAGATTAATGCTTATTTGGTTACCACATTGGATTACTGATCAGTTCTATACTGCTCTGCAGCACCTACTAGCTTAACAAAAACAAAACTGCACTTACATTAGCTTTTGTTTGGTCTCTGCCTCTTTAGGGAAAGGATATTTCCACTTGGTGATCCGGCCCACCTCTCCAGACATAAATGTGAGGTAGCGGAGTGTTTCAATGCCCACATTTGTGTGCATCACTTTCCTCAGTCCTTCCCGCTGCCAGATGTACATTGCCACCACCGGTGATGCATAATTCTGTATCCACAGAATGTCACCTGATTCATTATCTACTGTCACAACCAGCCCATCTCCATTCGACACAAAGTGGAGCATTTCTGCAAGGAGATGGTGAGAAACGTTACATTAAAACATTACATCAAGGCACAGTGGCAGCATGTTCAGCTGCTACTAATGGTGCGATTAGGTACGGCTACTCAGAATCATGTTTCACCACCCACTTCCATAGTAAAAATATTTCAAGCTCTCCCATGCTGCTTTCCCCCAGTGGCCCTTCCTTCCTACTTCCGGAAAAATTGACTTCTGAGAGCAGCTCATTAAGGAGCTCTGCAGGCAGTGGCAGTGAAGGAATTGTCAGTTGCAGGGTGTGGCTGCCTAGTGGTTTATACGACTGAACAGGCAACTGAGGAAGTGGCTGTGCCAACCCCTCCGACACAAACCAAAAAACTAAATTCAATAAATTTAGTAATTTGTGAGCTACCACCAGAAAAACAGCTATCAAAATAACTGTTTTTTAAAAAACATAGTACCCAAGAGGCTCACAATGTCCTTTGAGGTCCCTCAGAGCTGTTGTCATGTTCATAAAAATTTATTTTAAAAAAGTTAAACATGCACATCCAAATAATATGCTAATTTAGTTACTCAAAAAGGTAACTACTGGAGCTTGGTCTATATGAAAGTAGCAAAGGTCGTACATTCAATTACTCCTGCATTTTTTCAATAGATTCTTCCTTATATTTTGCCGCCTTTGGGGCAGCACAGTGGCTCACTGGTTAGCACTGCTGCCTCACAGCACCAGGGTCCCAGGTTCGATTCCAGCCTCAGGCGACTGTCTGTGTGGAGTTTGCACATTCTCCCAGCGTTTGCATGGGTTTCCTCCGGGTGCTCTGGTTTCCTCCCACAGTCCAAACGATGTGCAGGTCAGGTGAATTGGCCATATGAAATCGCCCATAGTGTTAGGTGCATTAGTCAGAGGGAAATGGGTCTGGGTGGGTTACTCTTCAGAGGGTTGGTGTGGACTTGTTGGGATGAAGGGCCTGTTTCCACATGTAGGGAATCTAATCTAATCTCATTTACTCGTACCTTTGCCAACTTTGGAGGTACTGATGTTGGACTGGGGTGTACAACAGTTTAATTGTGTCCTCCACAACTACCTGATGAAGGAGCGTCGCTCCAAAAGCTAGTGTGCTTCCAATTAAACTGTTGGACTATAACCTGGTGCTGTGTGATTTTTAACTCTGCCAACTTTACAAGAGTTCACCTTGCATTCTCGGATCTCCTTGCGACAATGCTAGCAATTCACTTTAATGGGGTGAATGCCAACATGAACGGTGGTACCATTAAGCTTTTCCACATTGTGCACACTCAATTTAAATTACATACGTTTTCCTGTATACTTGGACAATGTTATCAGATATGCTGACCCTGGTAATGTCCTCGAACAACCTGAACCTCATAATCCTTGCTCATGGGTATTGAGCAAACATTGTATTTCTGCCTCCGCTCTTTGGAGAGCTGAGGGCTACCCTTGGTATGTTGCTGCTTTTCCTCACTGTCAAATTATTCCAATGCCCACAAGGCTCTTTAGACAACTTGGACTGGGTGAGGATTCTGGTCTTGTCAATATAGCTCCCAGCCAATGGGCAAATGACTAAAAATTATCAAAAGAAACAATAACTTATCCAAACTGCTCAGTGATATTTCAATTAGTTCTGCTTCTCAGTAAAATAGTCAAGTTAGGTACAATTTGACACAGAAGTGACCAAGTGACTAAATTACCACCTATTGCTGCTGGCAGGTGAAGATTTCAAAATGTACAGCAGCTGCCTCTGCAGAAGCAGCAGAACGAGCAATTATTCAAGTCAAACCATTCTTACTGTATTCAGTGTCCTCATCGGGTAAGGTGGCAGAGTAATCAAAGTAGGTGGCATTCCATCGCAGCTCCCGGTTCTTGGTGTCATACATAGTAATTGTGTATTCTGTCAACAAAAGAGCACATCAGCACAAAGGAGCCATTTGAAACCCAGGCACAAGCAGCACTCCAAAAACTACTGCTTCCAAATAAACCTGTTGGACTATAACCTGGTGTTGTGTGATTTTGAAGTTTAACCAGGTCTTTATAACCAGAATTCTACGTTAACCAAGATTACCCTGCATTCTGACCAGATCTATGGTAATCTTTCATTGACACAGGCTTGAGCCAACTGAAAAGTGCCAGTACAAAATATAAGGACACATTCCCGATGAAGGTTTTATGTCCAAAATATCGACTCTCCTTCTCCTTGGATGCTGCGTGACCTGCTATACTTTTCCAGTACTACACTTTTTGATTCAAAGTACCTTCTGCCATGCCATGGTCCCAATTTCAAAACCCCTTTTTAGACCCTAAGATATAGGAGCAGGGTTAGGTCATTCCGCCCATCGAGTCTGCTCCACCATTCGATCATAACCGAGATGTTTCTCAACCCCATTCTCTTACCTTCTCCCCGTAACCCTTACTCCCCTTACTAATCAAGGGCCTATCTCTGTCATAAATACACACAAGGACTTGACCTCAACAGTCCTCTGTCCTAAAGTAGTTCTACAGGTTAACCACTCTTTAATATGAATATTTTTCATCAGTATTCACACAGGAAAAAGACAATATTGTCAAAGAGAATGCTGAGATACAGGCTACTAGATTACACTAGACCAGATTGAGGTTCATAAGGAGGAGTTATTTATTTTCACACTTTGCAGAATTGTTAAGTTCCCTGGGCCAGATGGCACTTATCCTAGGATTCTCTGGGATGCTAGGGAGTAGACTGCAGAGCCTTTGTTTTTGATTTTCATGCCAGAAGTCTGGAGGATAGCAAATGTCACCCCCTTGTTCAAGAAGCAGAGTAGAGACAACCCTGGTAATTATAAGCCAGTGAGCCTTACTTTGATTGTGGGTAAAGTGTTGGATAGGATTATAAGAGATAGGATTTATAATCATCTAGAAAGGAATAATTTGGTTAGGGATAGCCAACACGGTTTTGTAAAGGGTAGGTCGTGCCTCCCTTACGGAGTTCTTTAAAAAGGTGACCAAACAAGTGGATGGGTGTAAAGCAGTTGATGTGGTGTACATGGATTTCAGTACAGTGTTTGATAAGGTTCCCCATGGTAGGCTATTGCAGAAAATACAGAGGCATGGGATTGAGGGTGATTTAGTGGTTTGGATCAGAAATTGGCTAGCTGAAAGACGACAGAAGGTGGTAGTTGAGGGGAAATGCTCACCCTGGAGTTCAGTTACTAGTGGTGTACCACAAGGATCTGTTTTGGGGCCACTGCTGCTTGCCGTCATTTTTATAAATGACCTGTACAAGGGCATAGAAGGACGGGTTAGTAAATTTGCGGATGACACTAAAGGTCGGTGGAGTTGTAGACAGTGCGGAAGGATGTTGCAGGCTACAAAGGGATATAGATAAGCTGCAGAGCTGGGCTGAGAGGTGGCAAATGGAGTTTAATGCAAAAAAGTGTGAGGTGATTCACTTTGGAAGGAGTAACAGGAATACAGAGTATTGGCTAATGGTAAGGTTCTTGGTAGCGTGGATGAGCAGAGAGATCTCGGTGTCCATGTACATAGATCCCTGAAAGTTGCCACCCAGGTTGATAGGGTTGTTAAGAAGATGTAAGGTGTGTTAACTTACATTGGCAGAGGGATTGACTTTCGGAACCAGGAGGTTATGCTGCAGCTGTACAAAATTCTGGTGCAGCCATACTTGGAGTATTGCATACAGTTCTGGTCGCCGCATTATAGGAAGGACATGGAAGCATTGGAAAGGTTGCAGAGGAGATTTACTCGGACTTTGCCTGATATGATAAGGCTTTATGAGGGAAGGCTGAAGGACTTGAGGCTGTTTTTGTTCGAAAGAAGAAGGTTAAGAGGTGACTTAAGAGACATACAAAATAATCAGATGGTTAGATAGGGTGAACAGTGAAAGCCTTTTTCTTCGGATGGTGATGGCGAGCACAATGGGCCATAGTTTTAAACTGAGGAGTGATTAGACGTAGGACAGATGTCAGTGGTAGGTGCTTTACTCAGAGTAGTAGGTCGTGGAATGTCTGCCTGCAACCCTAGTGGACTCGCCAACTTTAAGGACATTTAAATGGTCATTGGATAAACATATGGATGAAAATGGAATAGTGTAGGATAGATAGGTTTCAGATTAGTTTCACAGGCCAGCGCAACATCAAGGGATGAAGGCCCTGTACTGCACTATTTTTCTATGTTCCAATTGAAGAAATTCCTCCTTATGATTCTAAAGGGTACTTCCTTCACTTGGAGGCTGTGTCTTTGGATCCTAGTCTCTCCTACTAATTACTGGAAACATCATCTCCATGTCTACTTTAACCAGGCTTTTCAGTGTTCTATAAGTTTTAATCAGATCCCCTCCCCACATCCTTCTAAACTCCATCAAATACAGACCCCGAGTCCTCAACTGCTCCTTGTATGACAAGCCTTTCATCCCCAGGATTACACTTGTAAAGCCCCTCTGGATCCCCTCCAATGCCAGCACATTCTTCCTTAGATACAGGGCCCAAAACTGCTCACAATATTCCAAATGGGGTCTGACCAGACGCTCAGCAGAACATCTCTGCTCTTTTATTTAAACCTTTTTGAAATGAATATTAACATAGCATTAGCCTTTCTGTCTTCCAACTAAACCTACAATGTTGACCTTAAGAGAATCCTGAACTAGGAACCAAGGCCTGTTGTGCGTGTCCCTTCTTCCCCATTTGCCTCACATAACAGTCACCTTTTCTCATTTATTTCTTTCCTCCCCTCAAGCTTCTATTCCTTGGTCTTAGCTATCCTCCTGCACTACTCCTAAATGGCTAACATTCAGAATGAACTGTGACAGGGAGTTTTGATACCTCTTCGATTCCAAGTTTAAGGTTGCTTAGCACACTACAACCCTGTGGATAGGATTCTTGGTTTATTCTCTCCTCCAACACTCAGATGCTGGATGCCAGTTAGGATGCATCTGCCTCTACCCTATTCTCAAATCAGTTAAATCTAGTTTCAACAGGCTCGGCCTGTTTGAAGAGGCTCTGCAGCTGGAGAATCTTGTTGAGCCACTGTGGGGAGCCAGAGTCCATCACATGAAGCACAATTAGACCAAAACAAATTAAAACAAGATGACATTTAAACCAAAGAGGATCTTATGATACTGTGGTAGTGTCTGACCTCTGGGCCAGAAGGTTTAGATGAACATTTCACCTGCTGCAGAAGTTTGTCATTACATAACCAAGCAAGTTAATTAAAACAGCTACACTCAAGTTACTGCAAAGTAGTGCAGTCCTCATCTGCTGCCACTCCAACACATACATAAGACTTCATTTCTGAAGCATCTTTATATCAATTTAAAAATTAATATGTTAAATCGATTGATACTTGATTTCTAAACCTTTACCCAGAGTTCGCTAGGTCAGTTGCACTACTCAGATGGTCAATCTCTTCTAAAAAGGGAAGAATGAATGAAAACCAATGAAAAATATCTGAAATGGAATCTTACCAGCAGTGACTATCTACAGGACTGAATGTGAGGAAGAAATAAGGAAGGAAATTTACTCCCAAATTTTTCTCTTTTTTAATTCCCTACAAACTTATTTTTGTGATTAAAAACAGTCTCTAAACATTTCTATTGATATCCCTGTATCCTTTAGTTTACATTATAGATTTTAGCTTTAATGAGGGAACTTGACCTCGGTATTTTGCCACTAAAAAAAAACCCAAAACTTGTTTTCTCCAATTGACACTGTCGTTAATGAGCCACCTGAAAGAGACAGAACATTTCCTGGATTTATGTCCTTTTTCATATTGGGTACTCTACCACACTATGGCCCCTGCTCTGGCTGATCCGAGTCACTGGTCCTCCATGCTAGCCTCTGCTAGCCTCCATGCTAGCCCCAACTGACTAATCTTTCTGCTACTATTGTCGGAGAGTTGAAGCAAAGTCACAATACAAAAACAACTGATAGCTCCCATTGCAGAAACATAACTCAACTGGAGAGTCCCAAGACAGTGACTATCATCTCCCAAACCAGAGTTAGAAAACACTCCCATAGACCCAACGAGACCAAACAAATCAGGAAACAAATCCGAATAGCAGACAATCACTTGTGCCAGTAAATCTTAGATTGTCCCCATCTGGCTGAAGACAGGTGAAAAACATACAAAAATGGATGTAGTTGGTGAACGTGATCAGGATGTGATGGAATTTATGAAAAATAATTTTGTTTCTGGAACTTCACATATTTAAATTTAGCTCTGCAATCAACATTTTACCCCTCAATACATGTTAAGTCAAAAGAGTAAAACAAATTTATTCACAGAAAAAGGAGAACTATTCTTTTTATTATATTCTGATTTTTAAGCAGGAGGCATACACACTATACCTGTGCGTCCAAGGTATAGGAGGGGTGTTGACGGACACATGCTTTCTGCAAACGAAGCTGTTAATGTCTGCTGCTTTACACCTGTCATTGGGTCCACAACATACCAGATATCCTGCTTCTTTCCTGATGGAACACAAAATAAAATGATCTTACAATAAGTTGTTACCATGTCATTTAGAAGCTACCAATGCAATCATGAGGTGGTACACCAGGTGCCTTCAGATACATCATAGCTTGATTCAAACTTTCCTTTCTTGTACTTCCAAGTATAAAGGTCTCTGAACCAGCTGGGTGAAATAATATGTTTCTATAAATAATAACCCCTTAAGGAGCACCTATAATATAGTTATTTCCCATCAGTTTATATTCAAATTACAAATTAAAGCAACCTGTAACCCCTTATCTGCAAGGGATAATTTAAGTTGCTGATGGTAACCACAAAAGTACTATAGAGAATATGATCTTGAACTTAATCTCAAGATTTGCAACCCACTTAAATAATTCTACAAAGAATGGATTGTACCTGTACTAATCAGATATTCAGCTATTTAAAGATCAGTAATTAATTTGCCAAGACAAGGGCTTTCTGTTAACAGTCTTACTAAGGGTTGGAAAGGTGGATCACTGGTTAACCCCTAAACAACTGACTGGCAGTGACCATGTCAAATTGAAATCTATTTAGGAGCTGGAGAGGTTGCATGAGAAGCAAACGATTTAACAACTAGCCTATTCATAAAACAAGCAGTTTAGTTCTCCCCAGCCCTAATCCCATCAGGCCAGGTAGACCAAGGCGTTGAGTATTTAGTTGCAAGATTACACAGCCAAACACTTTATTGAAACCATACACTTTAATCACCAGATCTATTCACCCAAAACTATGTTAAATATAAACTAGCCCCACATTCCCACACTAGGCCCACAGCCCTGAATGCTCATCCAAATACTTTTGGAAAGTTTGAGAGCGTTCTTGCTTCAATGACCCTCCCACACATGCCAGATTCCCATCACTAAATCCTCTCTGAACTGCCAGCCTTCCACCTTAAAAGTCCAACTGATCCTTCAACTAAGGGGAACGAGTACTTTCTACTCATTGGAACTTCACTCATCTCCAAACATTAAACCACGCCTGCAAACTTTTTCCAGCAAACATTTTCTTCCTCCAGTAAAAAAAGTGATTGATTATTTCACATTGAAATCTTTCCTTCCCTGTGCAAAATAGGTATACAATTTATAAGACATCTGTCTTATGTCAGAATAACTGTAGAATTCTGAAAACAAGTAAATAGTGAGCAATGCATTGTGAAACAGAGTTCACTCACCCATGTACAGTATACCATCAGAACTTCGACAAGGTGATGCCTGCACCAATTCAGGAATTGTGAAAGGAAGTTTCTGTAAAAAAGAACTAACGGTTTCACTAAGAAACTAGTAATAAGTTTTACATGTTTTACAAAAGGAGATATACCACATATTAAAAGGTAAAACCCAGCAACAGAGCATATTTATTCTGTAATCAGGTCTCTATTAAACCTCCAGATTAGGATTAATAAAACTAATTTTAAAAGACCTGGAGTTACCACCACAATAGTTTGTAAAGTTGAGAGTACAATTTCAGGAAGGCCAAAGGATAGCCGACTTTGGTAAATCAAACCTCCAAGTAGAAGGAGTAACTGTCCTTCTATCACTGGTGAAAGGAATGTATTTGAGGGGTAGATTAAAGAATACATAGTTTACTGCACGAAAAGTGCCCATTCAGCCTAATCAGACGATCACACATTGCCTGCCCAAAAAGTGCTTAATACTGATATTGGATGCTTGAAATAAAAAGAAATACACATTTGCCTCTGCCAACAACACAATCCAATCAAAACAAGGATTAGTAGATAGCTTATTGATTTTAGAATTATTTATCAATTGAAATTAAGAAAAGCAGATCTTTGGACAGACACAATCAAACAGGTGGGACTACAAGGGGATTAGCTTACAGTAAGTCCTTCATTGTTTTTGTCTCCCAGCGTGTATAGACTGCCATCATTAGGATCAGGAAGGAATGCTGGTCTGCAAAGAAGAAATAAACAAATTAGTAACAGCATTTCTAATTATAGATTATGATGAACTACCAGCTGGGCCATTTACTTGCACAGCACCAAAACTGACAGGTAGCAAAGTCCAGGTATTGTGAACCAAAATCCAACTGGACTATACATAGGTGGAGGTGCCCTTCTGAGAGTAGGGTCTCACTGCAGTTAAAAGCTGCTATACGTTGCCCCACTGAGCAAATTTAGAACTACTACATATAGAAAATGCTACAGTGGAGTAAATATATACCTGCTGATGAATGCACAATGCTGTACACTCAATTATTATATACTGAAGCTTGGAATAAAGTTAAAATTGTGCAAATGCTTGTACAGACACCAAAACTGAAAGTTGTTTTTTGAAAAACATTTTTGCACAAGTTTTCTGACTTTGATTAAGTGACATGCCCTATGGGGAAAGAATAAATGTACTCTACTGTGTAAACAGAAATTCTACAAACAGATTCCATAATAGATTGGTGCTGAATCTCAAACATGTTGTTAAATGTACATGGCTGGCTGACCAAAATAATTCATTATATATGTGAATTCAGCATTACTTGTAGAAGGATCAAGCTCAACAACAATCCAACAGCAATGTCACTAGGACATACTGCACAGTTTCCAATAAATACATTACCTTGCAAACATCGCATCAATACAGTAATATAGCTCACCTTTCATAGAAAGAACACAAGACTTGTGAAAGACTAAAATAAGTGAAAGGAATAGGCTTTTGTAAAATAGAAGCCAAGAGGAAGAACATATCGTAATGATAAAACATGCAGGAGTACGAATTCAGTTTTAAAAGGTGGAAGTGTAAAAAGTTGGTTATGAGCAAAAGTGACCATAGTGCAACTGAACTGTTGCCAAAAGCCAACTATTTCACTGATGTTAGTTAGAGGGGGAAACTTGACAGCCTCTACTTAGTTCAAGTCCCACATCAATATGACTTGATCTGAACGGCCCTCTGGCAAGTATACACTGATGTTGAATATATAATTTTGTATGCATTTGGAAAGGAGAAATAGTCTCAACAATGATAGATCTTTAACACACAAGCTCTGTGCATTTACATGAGATGTAAACAGATGTATAGTCATATTACAAACTTACTCCGTTAGATGCATGGGCACTTGAAGCACAGGATCTGTACAAGACAAAAAGAAAAAAAAGTTTAGAACCATAAAATTACACAAATAAAATAGGACCGTGTAAATTCTGAGTATTTACAAACTCCACCATTCCTGATCCTTTTTTAAAATGTTATGAGTTACGAAGCTACAGATTGATTACCTACATCCAAAGTTGCAGAGTGTCCAAATTTATGCTAATAAACAGGTAGTCACTTTATATTTGATAAAAGAAAATATGTTATGTACTAATGGAAAAAACATGATTATCTAATACTGTACAGACAAAACAGCAACTGAAATACCTGACTGAAAAGATGTTAACTTCCAACTGACTCAGCAAGTAGCATCCTCAACTCAAGGGCAGAAATTGAGAGTTCAAGTATCCTAGCCATGTAATATTGAAATTCATAGTCTGCTCAGGCAAAATGTCAGACACAGGCCAGGTTTATGGCTTCTTTATTAAGGTGGATTCTAATGATCTGTTTCTACTATTCTCCTGGAATCCAAACCAACATTTATTATTCAACCACAGGCAGATGAAACCATGATCCATTCTTAGTGTCATCTTGTAATGTGCCGAATTTCAAGTCCAACATCCTGATTATTGGTAGGGTACAACTGGGGCAGAGGTGCCAGGATAACAGTCATGTTGACATGGCAGGTACAATGTAAGCACCAGTAGAAATATTTGTTAGAATTGCGACCCACTGCATGCAGTGTAAAGGCAAGAAATTTGGAGACTGTAGAAAAAGACATACAGGAAACACTGCTTTTCTCAAAGTGGAAAACATTGCAATGTAGCTTCGAAGGGCAAAAAATATATATATACAGTAGCGCCTCAACATACGAACGACCCTGTTCATGAACAAATCGGTTTACGAACAGGACTGTACGTAAAATTTTGCTTCAACGTACGTACGAAATTCAAGGTACGAACGCAAAAAGCCTGTGTGCGACCACAAAATGCAAAAGCTCTTGGACCCCGTGTGATCTCATTCAGTTCATCTTTGGCGCATGCACTGTGAACAACCGTCCAAGCATTCTTACATGATCCGAACAATGGGAAAAATTGATTCAGTTCACGAACTGAAAAGTTCGTGAACCGGGTCCCGGAACGGATTAAGTTCGTACGTCGAGGCGCTACTGTATATATATTATTGTATTTCAATAATTGATTCAATTCAATTCAGAGATAAGGCAATTTGCACAGTTATCCAATTGTTTGGTAGAGACAGACTCGGGTGGGGACCTGAGCAAGGGGTAGGAGGGAAAAGGGCAGAGTGAGAGGAGGGACAAAAATCAAGGACAGATTTCAAAGAGTAGTTGATCATGGTCAGTGGTTTTGCAGGGGGATGATCTCTCTTCACTTTGAAACTACAATTGTAAAAACCCAACCAGGTCACTACTGCTTCAATGACAAATCAATCCCATCATTATCATCTGGTCTGGTTGACATGTAATTCCAAACCGAGGACAATGTTGTTGATTAGCTGAGAAAGCCACAAGGGTATATTAAAAATTGCTACAGGGAACTATCAACAGTACAGCAGAGATGGACAATTAATTTGGCAGCAACAGTGTTTATTTGAGCTGTAACCCACCCTCCCCTGCCATTGCAGAAATTGCAAAACCTGCACCCATACCTCACCCCTCACCTCCATTCAAGGCCCCAAAGGAGCCTTCCACATCCATCAAAGTTTCACCTGCACATCCACCAATGTCATTTATTGTATCCGTCGCTCCCGATGCGGTCTCCTCTACATTGGGGAGACTGGATGCCTTCTCGCAGAGCGCTTTAGGGAACGTCTCCAGGACACCCGCACAATCAACCACACCGCCCCGTGGCCAAATATTTCAACTCCCCCTCCCACCCTGCTGAGGACATGTAGGCTCTGGGCCTCCTCCACCGCCACTCCCTCACCACCCGATGCCTGGAGGAAAAACACCTTATCTTCTGTCTTAGAACACTTCAACCCCAGGGCATCAATGTGGACTTCACCAGTTTCCTCATTTCCCCTCCCCCCACCTTACCCCAGTTCCAACCTGCCAGCTCCTCTGATGCTGCCTGACCTGCTGTGCTTTTCCAGCACCACTCCAATTTGATGATGCAGTCATTGTATAACATGAGCACATGGAAATGAGATTGCTCTCAACTTCCAATCTCAAGATTTGCCTATGACATTTCATTTAAGGGCACATTTTTGTTCAAAAACAAAATAAATAAAATTTTGAACAAAATACTGAAGGCAAAAACAAAGGATCTAAGGCAAAACACAAAAACAATGCCAAGATTAAGATTCCCATTATCTGCTAACTGAATTAGTCAGGTTTTTAGGAATAGTCAGCAGAAAGCCCTTCCAACTTCTTGATTAGCTTCCCAATAAGCAACAAATAACAAACTAACAAGTGATATTAATAATATGGAGCATACTATGTTGAGACCATTTACAAATTGCAAAACCAAGAATATAAAGCCTATTGTATGTTACCTTTGTAACTGCAGCTAGCTTCCTAAAGTAGCAAGGCACAATTCTGAAGCTGTACATTTTGATGGATAAGAATGCATGTGCACAACTGTCCTTGATGTCTTTCCAGTTAGCAGAAAGACCTACAGTGTTTTCAAGTTGGTATGGGAAATAGATGAAGTTTAAGTAACTATGAAAGTTTCCAGTGCACTCTTGATTTGAGGTTTTCAACATTAATATGCTCTGTATGTTGTTTATACAATTTAGCTTGCATTATCAGAAACAATCCTTGACTCAATTATCCTCCATCCAAACATAATTCTATTACAACTAACCATTTCTAAACAAATGGATTTCATAGATTTAGAAATCAGGCTGGTCATTAAGTATATTCAAGGTTCAGATAGATTTTTAATCATTAATGGGAATAAGGATAATAGGGGAAAAAGCAGAAAAGTGGAGTAGAGGATTATTTGATCAGTTGTGATCTCACTGAATGGTGGAACAGACTTAATGGGCTGAATGGCCTATTTCTAGTCCTCTGTCTAATGGCCTACTTGGTAGGAACCAGTTTCTTCCTATCATTAATTTTACTAACTTTATTAAATCTCCGCATAACTCTCTGTTTAAGAACTACTTCAGCTTTTGGTCTCTGTATAACCAAGGTCTTTCATCCATTACAACAGTCAAGAAACCTTCCTCCACACAAAGATCTTCATGTCCATCCCAAGTTGTATTATTCAGAATAGTACATGATACTCAAGAAAAGGAGAGGCTCAAATTAATTTATATCATGCTCTTACTATATCCTCTTATTCAATGCTACCGATGCTTTTAACACAGATTGTCTCACCAGCACATTTTTCTCTGTGACGGCAGTTGCTTTAACGCTCATTACATGGATGGCTCAGTGGTTAGCACTGCTGCCTCACAGCACCAGGAACCGGGTTTGATTCCACCCTTGGACGACTGCCTGTGTGGAGTTCGCACATTCTCCCAGTGTCTGCGTGAGTTTCCTCCGGATGCTCCTGTTTCCTCCCACATTCCAACGATGTGTAGGTCAGGTTAATTGGTCATGCTAAATTGTCCCATAGTGTTAGGTGCATTAGTCAGGGGTAAATATAGGTAGGGGAATGAGACTGGGTGGGTTACTCTTCCAACGGTCGGTGTGGACTTGTTGGGCCAAATGGCCTTTTTCCACACTGTTGGTAATCTAATCTAAATGTTCCTTTTGCTTTTTTAATCAAACAATTCAAAACAGCTACCATCCTCAACAGAAGCTCTAAGACTTCCTTTTAAAAAGTAGCACACTGAGATGGGATCTTTATGTGTAACTTTCTGCAAAACGTGGCAAAAACAAAATACACAGGAAACATTGGTTTGTGCAGAGTTCCTGAAACTGACCATTTCACATACCATTTCAATCTGAGGTTTATGAATTGAGACAATACACAGTAACTGTGTACACATTACACTGTTTAAAAAGGTTCAATTCGGTCAATGATGTGGAGATGCCGATGTTGGACTGGGGTGAACAAAGTTAAAAATCACACACCACCAAGTTATAGTCCAACAGGTTTATTTGGAAGTGCAAGCTTTCGGAGCGTCCTCCCTTGCCAGGTAGCTAGTGGGGTAGGATCATAGGACACACAGTTTATGGGAAAAGATCAAAGTGTCAAACAGTGACGTGATGTGTTGAACAAACCTAGATTGCTGTCTTGCATACTTAGAATGAGGATGCAGGTTTCGATTGATTAATATGTAAATCCCAGAACTTCTTTCTAATCACATTCGCGAGATAGCTTAAGGTTTTATTAAAAAAAAATGACATCTCTGCACAGACAATGCATTAAAGGTTAGAGTCCTTATGAATTCCAACCTTGAGTCAGACTGGTTCTTTTTCCAAAGTAGGAATTTATAATATGTCACATGGACTGACTGCCTGCAGATTCTGTGCTTTTTGAACAAAATAGAATATATCTGCTAATACAAGTTCACCCCATAGACCTGTGTGTGTGTGGGTGAGAGAGAATGTCATACTACAGGTGATCCCACCAAACTATATACTCACTCTCGCGCGCGCGCACACGCGCACACACACACACACGCAGTCCTTCTAGATGATGGTCATGGGTTTTTAAGGTGCTCTCAAAAGAGCCTTGGTGAATTTCTGCAATGTATCCTCCAGATGGTACATAGTATTGTAACAGTGTATCAGTGGGAGAAGGAGTGAATGTTTGTGGATGTGGTGCCAAGCAAATGAACTGTTTTTTTCCTGGATTGTGCCTAATTTCTCAAGTGTTGTTGGAGCTTTAGGGGTACTATGAATATCCATAACTGATGGTTAAATTCTCTTGTTAGAGACAGTCAGTTTCTGGCACTTGCACAGCCAAATATTACTGGGCACATCAGCCCGATCCTGGATATAGCCTGGGTCACCCTGCATTTGGACGTTGACTGCTTCAGTAATTGATGAGTCACAAATGGTGCTGAACATTGCACAAAAGAACTGCAGATACTGGAATCCAGTTCTCAGTTTCTCCAGGTAGAGGGCACAGCCAGATTGGTTGATGGAGGAATGAATCCAGTTGGTGGCTGGATGGAAGGGTCTGTAAGTGGATTGGAAGAGAGGAGCAGGGGGTGGCTGGAAAGGGAGTCAGGGAATGAGTGGGAATGTTTTTTGAAATTGTAGAACTCAATATTGAGTGCTCCAGGCTGTGGGCTGCCCAGCCAGAAGGTGAGGTGTTGTTCCTCCAATTTGTGGTCTGATTCACTGTGACAACGGAGAAGGCCAAGGATGGTCATGTCAGAGAGAGAATGGGAATTGAAAGGAGTGGTGACTGGGCGGTCAGGCTGGTTCTTGCGGGCTCAGCTGAGATACTCGGCAAAACGTGCAGTTTAGGTTTGGTCTCACCAATGTACAGAATACCACATTGGGAGCACGGGATACAGTAAACTAGGTTGGAAGAGAGGCAGGTGAACCTCTATCTGATCTGGAAGTACTGAATGGGGCCCTAGATGAAGATGAGGGGCATGATGTGCCAACAGATCTTGCAACATTTACAGTTGCAGGGGAAAGTACAGAGATATTCGGCGGGGGTGGGGTGGTGGTGGTGGTGGTGGTGGTGAGGACAGTGGCGTGAACCAAGAACCATTGAAGGGATTGGTCCTTGTGGAAAGTAGAGAGGGATGGGGAATGGAAGATGTTTTTGATGGTGGGGTCTGGTTGAAGTTGACAGAAGTCTGAAGGATGATACACTGCACAGTTAGCAAACATTCCCACTCTGACCATATGACGGTGGGAAGGTTATTGATGAAGCAGTTTAAGATGGGAGTTCCTGAGGCATAAACCTGCGGATCTCCTGCAGAAACATCCTGGAGCTGGGACAACTGACATTAAACAGCCAGAACCATCATAATGGCATGAATCACAAAGACAAAAGTTCAATGATCCTCCTGTAATAGGAGAGCTAACTATATTTAACCATTACTTAGTAGCTGGCACATTTAACGTGTTTTGAGGGTGAAGTAATTGGGCTTTTCTATAAAGAAAAAGACCAAGTTTATTCCAATAACCTTTTGAGTGCCATTTAGAAAACAGAATGCACAAAGATGAGTTTGCTGTTTGCCAAATATTCCAACCAGAAAACTGGCGTGATTGTGACAGGGAGAGAGTGTGACTAAAATCCTAAATTGTGCCATCAATATAGAGGTGTAATACCTGAAGTGTCGAATATAAAATTCAAAAGCCCCAAATACCAGTTTAAAATGGAGAGTATATAGTGATTACTCCTTAAGAATTTACTCTTAAGTCCACATAATGAATGAGGCCAAAAGTCAAAAGTCAAAAGTTATTGCTGGCATTTGAAATCGGCTTTTTATCAAACAGATTCATTCCAATCAAACATGTAAAATTTAAGCCAAACCAGAGCCGGAGGTAGAGTTATTTTTCGCCACTTCCAAGACACGAATGATGCTACTTACCTTCTTTCAAGGTCCATTTGATTGAGCCTGTCTGTTTGCTGACAGCATGCAAGTTTCCATCCAATGTTGATATAAAAAGCAGTGTCTCAGGCAGGACTGTGCTTGAACTCCCACAGCACTGTTAAACAAACAATATATAAATTGCACCCAAAAAGACAGAACATCTTACTGTAAATTCACTCTTTGAAAAAGAATTCAGGAGCAAAGTCCCAAAGGATCCCCCACACACACGGCTTCCTGATTTAAGGAGTTACCCATTTATGGAGAGGAGGAGGATCGTTTTCCTCAGAGGGTAATAAATCCATGGAATTCTTTACCACAAAGTATTGTAAAGATGGGGTCATTAAATGTGATTAAGGCTAAGACAGACAGAATTCTTATCTGTAAAGGAGCCCTGTATGGGTGAAAAAAATAGGAAAGTGGAGTTGAGGGTTATCAGAACATCAATGCTCTCTGAACAGCAGAGCAACGAGAAGCCAATGGTCGATTTCTGCTTATGTGTCATGGCTTTATCAACACAGTTTTGAAATATTAGATATGATATGGGAGGGGAAGAATCATGAATCTAAGGCAGTTGCAAACTGTTAGACTGTTTATGCTCAGTTTAATTTCCAATCGCATACTGGATTACCCAAATGCGGAGGCCATAATCGCTTAATACTGTAATTTTGCTCGACAGATATTCCATTGGGAGTAACAGGCTATAATAAAGGAATTAAATACATAGCAGTGATATTGTGAACTCAACATAAGAATTTGTTCAATGAAAACCAGTCTTAGAAACACAGCTACTTCATCAAGAATTACATTTTATGCACAAGCTCTTCCCTTACTCTCACTTCACCCGACAGCGTCAAGGTAACAGAAGTTCAATCCAACTTTGCAATGTCCTTTATGGTCTACTGCACAAGACAAATCTGAAAGGTTCCAGAAGGCACTGTTCTATTATTGCTTTTCTGCTTCTAAATCAGAATCAGAGCATCAGCTTGTCCCTTGGTACTGACTGCATTTTCCCCAGTCAGTATTCACACCCTTTATAGTTCTAAATGCAGATACCAAGAGCTCTGCAAAGATTTGTTTCTGAACAACAGAGGACCCACGCCAGAAACACACTCAGCTCAATTAATCTGTCTTGCACAAAGATGCCACGTTTAAGGAAGCTGCTTCCACACCATATTTTGCTTTACCACCACCTACCCATCCTCCATCTCCTCAACAACCTAAATCCCACTGATACCACAAAGATTTCCTCATCTGAAACCGACACTATCAAACCCATCTGCAGTTTTGCTCCGCACCTTTTTGTTATGCAGCAAGATTTTATACAACAACAGATTATCACAGCTACTTGTTATTGCTGTTTTTCAGACCCAGCTATGGCATAGCTTGAAAATTTAAGAACTGCAAGCACAACAGCAAAAGAAAATACTACAAATACTGAAAATCTGAAATAAAATAGATAATGCTGGAAGCACTCAGATCAGGCAAGCTTACCCTGGTCGATATTTATACCGTCAGTTTACAAAGAAGGAAAGTAACATGCATACACACACATTACTGTTTCAGTATTTCTGAGATTAATTATCTTTCATATTTAATATCAATTAAAACATTTTCAACTACAAACACAAACATCCAGTAGGATACTTTATACCATCAATTAAATATTGAAAATTCACAAGAGTTTAAAACAATGATGACTCCAGAAACTGTGGGTACCCTCCAAGTGCGTCAGTGAAACCAACAGGAAAAGCTGAAGCTCAGCAGCTGCTCCTCCTTCTCACTCACTTCAAAGGGAAAGGCTTATAGCTTCTGTCAGAGTTCACAGTTGGTGCATTCTTACTCAACGCTCATTGTGCAAGGCCATTCTCCACCTTGTCCCACTTAACTACAGAAAACAAGCTAAAACACACAATGGATAGCAATACTAAACACTAGCTGATGATTGTACAGGAAGTTCTACAAACATGTATAGCCTGAGTCTATCACCTGAAAAGCTGAGCTGACAACACTGCTCCTGACACCAAAATCCCAGACAGTTCTGTCCACTTAGTCAAGTCCACATAGATAACATCCACTGCCCTACTCTCCTAAGAGTCAAAAGCATGGTGCTGGAAAAGCTCAACAGGTCAAGCAGCATCCGAGGATCAGAAAAAAATTGATGTTTCAGGCAAAAGCCCTTCATCATTCCTGATGAAGGGCTTTTGCCTGAAATGCCAATTTTCCTGCTCCTTGGATGCTGCCTGACCTGTGCTTTTCCAGTTTAACACTCTTGACTCTAATCTCCAGCATCTGCAGTCCTCACTTTCACCTCCTCTCCCAAGAGTCATACAGCATAGAAACAGACCCTTCAGTCCAACTTGTCCATGCCGACCATGTTTCCAAACTAAACTAGCCCCATTGGCCTAAACTAGACCCATATCCCTCCAAACCTTTTCTATTCATGTATTTAACCAAATGTCTTTTAACATTCTAACTGTACCTCCATGCACTACTTCCTCTGGCAGTTCATTCCACACACAATCCACTCCGTGTAAAAAAGTTGTCCTTCATTTCCTTTTTAAATCTTTCTCTTGTCACCTTAAAGTATGTTCCCCCTAGTTTTGAACTCCCCCTACCCTGGGGAAAGACCCTGGTCATTCACCTTACAAGGTCACCCCACAACCTCCTACAGTCCAACAAAAAAAAATCCCAGCCTATCCAATTTCTTTGAGGCAGCACGGTGGCTGAGTGGTTAGCACTGCTGCCTCACAGCGCCAGGGACCTGGGTTTGATTCCAGCCTCGGGTGACTGTCTGTGTGGAGTTTGCACATTCACCCCGTGTCTGCGTGGGTTTCCTCCGGGTGCTCCGGTTTCCTCCCACAGTCCAAAGATGTGCAGGTTAGGTGAATTGGCCATGCTAAATTGCCCATAGTGTCAGGTGCATTAGTCAGGGGTAAATACAGGCTGGGGGAATGTGTCTGGATGGGTTGCTCACCAGAGGGTCAGTGTGGACTCGTTGGGCTGAAGGACCTGTTTCCATACTATAGGGAATCTAATCTCCTTATACCTCAAACACTCCATTCCTGGCAACGTCCTGGCAAATATTTTCTGAAGCCACACCTGTTTCATAGTATCCTTCCTATAACAGGGTGACCAGAACCACACACAGTACTCCAGAAGAGCCTCATCAACATCCTGTACAACCTCAACCATAACGTTCCAACTCCTATATTCAAAGGTCTGAACAATGAAGGCAAGTGTGCTAAATGCCTTAACCACCCTATCTGTATGTGACATGGATTTCTAAGAATTATGTACCACAACCCCTCTGTTCTCCAAGATTACCCAAAGCCCTACTTTTAATTGTACACGTCCTGCCCTTGTTTGTTTTACCAAAATGCAATAGTTTGCATTTATCCGAATCTGCCACACCTCAGCTCATTGACCCAATTAATCAAGATCACTTTGTTATCTTCGATAACCTTCTTCACTGTCCACCAAACAACCAATTTTGGTGTCATCTGCAAACTTACTAACCATGCCTCCAATATTCTCTGCAAATCATCATATAAATGATGAACAAAAGTGGACCCAGCACTGATCCCGGAGGGACAGCGCTGGTCACAGGCCTCCAGTCTGAAAAATGACACTCCACCACCACTCACTCTCCTGCCATCAAGTCGATTTTGTATTCAATTTACAATCTCACCCGGAATCCCACGTGAGCTAACTTCACTAACTAGTATAGCATGCAGAAACTTATCAAAAGCTTTATTAAAGTCCAAGCAAACAACGTCTACCATTCTGCCTCAACCTTCTTTGTTACTTCCTCAAAAAGCTTAATCAAGTTTGAGAGACACGATTTCTCACACATGAAACAATACTGACTGTCTTCAATCAATCCTCACCTCTCCAAATGTATGCAAATCTGATCTCTCAGTCAAACATCATGTGAGAATAACGTAGGATTGGGAGGAAGAAGAGAATTTTGTGGGAAAGGTATGGGCTGATCTTGTTCTCCCTGATCCCTTCTAGGACCTCACCAGGGGCTGAATCTATGCAGAGTCCTACTCCACTATAAAGAGGGAGTGCCCGTAGGAGGGAAAGTGGGAAGGAGGCCCATCTACCAGTGTACCAATCTCCCCGTCCTTCTAAATGTCACTCCAAGGATGGAGTTCAATTGACACAAGTATTTTCATCAAGTGGGAAAAATTAGAAGAGTACAGGTAGATAAACAGACAACGTGGAAAAATTTAAACATAATAACCAATGTATAACATTCAGCAAGAGAATGATGTATTTACATTCTACATCATGTAAATGTGAAGGATGTTTAAGATCTAGATTTTTGCACAGACAAAAACCAAATGCCACTGGGTTATGGTCCAACAGGTTTAGCTGAAACCGCCAGCTTCCGGAGCGCTGCCCCTTCCCCAGGCATTTTCAGCGGTATTAACTGTTAAATTGAATCTTTGTACTAAAGGCGGTATTCAGAATTTAAACAGATCATTTAAATAGCTAAAGCTGATAAAGATGTAACGATGGGTAAATTGATTTGTACACTCAGACAGGCATAACATACCTGAGATACAGAAATCCTCAAGGTGGTTCACAACTCCAATGGGATAGACAAAACAATTAACATAGAATAATGAAATGTCAAAGTGAATCAATAAGCCAAGATCAAAACATTTTACCATAACAAATTAGTGACATTAAAATACTGTTCTGGGAGAGAAAACAATGCATTTGCAGTTGAAACACACCTAATGGCAATAATCTCAGAATTGGAGATATACGAGGAGGATCTGTTCTGACATTTGTGCAAATTTGGTTACAGCAGAAGAAACGTCTCAGCTCATGCCTGCCTAGGCAAGTGGATAGTATTCTTGACTCTAAATCAGAAGGTTTCAGGTTTAAATTCCATTTCAGATTTGACAACAAAACACTCATGGAACATAGAACAATACAGCACAGAACAGGCCCTTCGGCCCACGATGTTGTGCCAAACATTTGTCCTAGCTTATCTACCTATCCAATTGCCGCTTAAAGGTCCCCAATGACTCTGACTCTGCCACTCCCACAGGCAGTGCATTCCATGCTCCCACCACTCTCTGGGTAAAGAACCTACCCCTCACATCCCCCCTATACCTTCCACCCTTCACTTTAAATTTATGTCCCCTTGTAACACTCTGTTGTACCCGGGGAAAAAGTTTCTGACTGTCTACTCTATCTATTCCTCTGATCATCTTATAAACCTCTATCAAGTCACCCCCCCATCCTTCGCCGTTCCAATGAGAAAAGGCCTAGCACTCTCAACCTATCCTCGTACGACCTAGTCTCCGTTCCAGGCAACATCCTGGTAAATCTTCTCTGCACCCTCTCCAAAGCTTCCACATCTTTCCTAAAGTGAGGTGATCAGAACTGCACACAGTACTCCAAATGTGGCCTAACCAAGGCCCTATACAGTTGCAACATCACTTCACAACTCTTGAATTCAATCCCTCTGCTAATGAACGCTAATACATCATAGGCCTTCTTACAAGCTCTATCCGCCTGAGTCGCAACTTTAAAGATCTATGAACATAGACCCCAAGATCCCTCTGCTCCTCCACCTTACTAAGAACCCTACCATTAACCCTGTATTCCGCATTCTTATTTGTCCTTCCAAAATGGACAACCTCACACTTGACAGGGTTGAACTCCATCTGCCACTCCTCAGCCCAGCTCTGTATCATATCTACAACACATATCTGAGTGCATCACATCTGCACTCAGCTGACATTGCGGTATGGCACATAGCAGGTTTTGTACTACATAATATAGCGTCTTTTATAAGAGACATCACCCAATAACTTTCATTTACACTGCACATTTAACATAAAAAAGAAACACCCAATGGCGCTTCACTAGATTGTTAAGACATGATTTAAAGTCTGGTATTGACCTATAGTCAATTAATTAAAACATTGCAATGTTACGAGTTATATTTCTCAAGCAACATACTACTATTCTAGTTTAGGCACTAAAAATGATTTCAGAAAACATTTTCCACTAGGTCCTAGATCAGTGCATAAAGAAGACTATAAACAAGGAAAGCCAGCAAAGACATGTGGCTTGGTCACTCTCCTATGAACTATATATTTCAAAGAAGAGAGAAGGAATGTGGTAAAAGACCCAAGTTCTGACAAAAAGAAACCACGAGAACAATAACAGCAACCTTTACACAGAATTCAGATACCAAACTGCTGACCATGATTACTCAGCTTTTCCTGTTTGGGTTTCCATTGAACACATGCCGCATTATAACACTGATTGCTGTTGATATGCCGACTTCTACCAAATGACTGAAGGCAGTTCTTTGCTGCATGTAAAATACAAACAATATTTATGTAAATTAGAAAAGAGATTTTAAATAATAAAGGATTAAACAGTTTGTGTGCACCCACAGTCCAACTAGAAGAACAGAAATAAACCGAAATCCATTCCATCAGTTGTTGCACTACAGCATGCCACACAATAAACAGTAACAGGCTGCAAATAGAAACACAAGTCAGTTGTAGCTCAGTTCGCACATATTAAACAGTGGCTCCAGTGCTTTGACAAATATTACCAGTTCAATATTTTCACTCCTTCCAATTGATATTATTAGCACAGAATCACCAATAGCGATTCCTGCTAATTCTCAAATTCTACCCCAAGAATGGCTGGATTATTAGAATCTCAAAATTTTACCCCGCTAAACGAATACTTATCAAGAAAGTAATGTTAAAATACAACAACAAAGCAAATGATTTCAAAAATGGAACAATTCTTTTCAATTTCTGAAGATGCTATACTGAGGATATTAGAGTTAGCAACATATAGATTCAGGAGTTTTCTGAGAGCAGCTGTGTACAAAATTGTGAGCAGTTTGTGAGCCCCATATCTAAGGGAGGATGTGCTGACATTGGAGGGAGTCCAGAGAGCTTCACAAGAATGACTCCAGGCATAAAGAGCTGGTCACATAAGGAGCAGTTGAGGACTCTGGGTCTACACTCAATGGAGTTTCTAAGGTTAAGGGAGGTTCTTATTGAAATTTACAGAACACAGAGGATTGTGAAGGTTTGTAGCTCAGGTTGAGGTTTAGGCCGTAGGTTTGCTCGCTGAGCTGTAGGTTTAATATCCAGACGTTTCGTTACCTGGCTAGGTAACATCATCAGTGGCAACCTCCAAGTGAAGCGAAGCTGTTGTCTCCTGCTTTCTATTTATATCTTTCCCCTGGATGGGGTTCCTGGAATTTGTGGTGATGTCATCTCCTGTTCATTTTCTGAGGGGTTGATAGATGGCATACAGTGTGCAGTATTCCTCAAGAACAAACCACGACAAGCAGACCAAACACAGCCAGAAACCCTAACCACCTTACCATACATCAAAGAAGTTTCAGAATTGACAGCCAGATTACTAAGACCCCTCGGAATCCTAGTAGCACACAAACCCACCAACACTCTCAGACAAAAACTAACAAACTTAAAAGATCCAGTACATCCCATGGACAAAACCAACATCATCTACAAAATTCCATGCAAGGACTGCCACAAACACTACATAGGACAAACAGGAAGAAAGTTAGCCACCAGGATACATGAACACCAGCTAGCCACGAAAAGACACGACCCTCTCTCCCTTGTAGCCCTATACACAGATGAAAAAAGCCACCATTTCGACTGGGACAACACATCTATCCTGGGACAGGCTAAGCAAAGACATGCCAGAGAATTCCTAGAGGCCTGGCACTCCAACCACAATGCCATAAACAAACACATAGACCTAGATGCCATCTATCAGCCCCTCAGAAAACAAACAGGAAATGACATCGCCACAAACCCCAGGAACCCCATCCAGGAGAAAGATATAAATAGAAAGCAGGAGACAACAGCTTCGCTTCACTTGGAGGTCGCCACTGATGATGTTACCTAGCCAGGTAATGAAACATCTGGATAGCAAATCTACAGCTCAGCGAGCAAACCTACACCCTAAAGAACACAGAGGTTTGGATAGAGTGGATCTGGAGAGATGTTCCCACTAGTATCAGAGACTAGGACCTGAGGGCACAGCCTTAGAGTGAAGGAACTACCCTTTAAAATGGAGATGAGGAAGAATTTCTTCAGCCAGAGCAAGAATCTGTGGAACTCATTGCTGCAGAAGGCTGTGGAGGCCAAGTCACTGAGTTTGTTGAAGACAGAGACAGATGGATTCTTGATTAGGAAAGGGATCAAGGGCGAGAGGGAGAAGGGAAGAGAATGGGATTGAGAAGAAATCTATCAGCCATGATTGAATGGTAGAGCAGACTCGAAGGGCTGAACGGCCTAATTCTGCTCCTATAGCTTATGGTCTATGGAAACACTAACTACACAAGTACTAAATTCAGAGCTCATGGTTAACTGAACTACACATCACTACTTACTTCCATAAGTGTTTATGATGTTTGTAGTACATTATATCAACTTAAGCATAATTCAGTTAAAGATTAACTATGGTTTATTTAGATCCTACAAGTCTCTGTTCATAACGCAACATATTTATTTGAAGATTAGGAGTCCAAACAGTTGAATCGGTCCCAGTAAAAATATTCCTGCACCATTGGTGCTGATACACAATCCATATTCAGAACTGCTAGAAGATTTTACTTGACCCACAATATTTTGTAGGGCCTCTTCCAATTCTGCAAGTACTTCTGCATTGTCAGCATATTGGAAGTTATAATTTTACCTTCAGTTTTTACCACTGGAAGTACATTTAATTGTGAATATTTGTTGTGCATAAAGATTGAATAGGATTGAAAAAAAATGGCAGCTAGAAGATAAACAACGTAAGAAACTAAACTGAAAACTGAAGTTGACAGTATCATGCCATACAAGTAGATAAGTCTGTCCATTTAAAATGAAAGATAACAGGAGCTGCCAGAGGAAGTGGTAGAGGTGGGTACAACAACAACATTGAAAAGAGATTTGGACAGTTACATGGATAGGTAAGGTTCAGAGGGATATTAGAGTCGAGTGTGTGGTGCTGGAAAAGCACAGATCAGGTAGCATCTGAAGAGCAGGAGAATTGACATTTCAGGCAGAAGCCCTTCATCAGTAAAGAGGCTTGTGAGCCAAGAGATGGAGAGATAAATGGGAGGTTGGTGGGGCTGGGGAGGGGGGTGGGGCTGGGGAGGGGTAGCTAAGAATGCAATAGGTAGATGAAGGTGCAGGGGTAATGGTGATAGGGCAGGGAGGAGGGTGGAGTGGATAGATGGGGAGGAAGATGGACAAATAGGACAGGTCAGGGTTTTACATGGATTCATGCAGTTTTAGAGCAAAATAAAATGTAATTCTACAAAAACACCTCATACGCTTACGTGTGCGCGCATTTGGGGGTGACAGATTGAGTGTGCATGTGTGTGTGGGTGTGAGTGCACATGTTAGAGTGTGTGTGTGTGAGTGTGATGAGGTATCTGTGAGAAGGTGAGTGTGTCGGTGAGACTGCGGGGGGTGTATGTGTGTGCATATGAGAGAGCGCTTGTGTATGAGGGAGGGTCTGAGTTGGGGGAGTGTGTAGTGGGGTCACCTATAGTGTGACATGAACCCAAGGTCCCAGTTGAAGCCATTCCCATGGGTATCAGCTTCTGCTCACCCAGGAGGATAGAAAGCCAGAAGTAATTGGCTTAATGATAGGAGACCAGAGGGTGGTGATAGAAGGCTGTTTGTCTGACTGGAGGCCTGGGTCCAGTGGTGTATCACAGGGATCAGTACTGGGTCACTTATTGTTTGTGATGTATGTAAGCAAACACGGATAAGAAGATAAGCGTGCGGATGACACAAAGACTGGCTGGGTGGTTGGCAGTGAGGAAAAATGTCTTATCCTACAGGAGGATTTAAATGGATTGGTCAAATGAGCAGATCAGTGGCAGAACAAATTTTAATCCTGCAAAGTGTAAGGTCATGTGCTTTGGAAGAAGTAACAAGACAAAGAAATACTCAATAAATGGCAGGACATGAAGAAAGCTCAAAGGAACAGAGGGATCTTTGGCAGCTTTTCCACAGATCTCGGAAAGTGGTAGGGCAGGTTAATAGGGTGGTTCAGACAGCATGTGGGACACTTGCTTTTATAAGTCACAGCATAGATTATAAACTCCCTGCTCTAATGTTGGAGTCATATCGGTCTTTGGTCATAGCTGGAGTACTGTATGCAATTCAGGCCTTTGTACTATTGAAAGGATCACAGAATCCCAATAGTGCAAGGAACAGAGGGATATGGACCAAGGGTAGGCAGAAGAATTACTTTAATTTGCTGTTATGTTCAGCACAACATCATGGGTCAAAGGGCCCATTCTATGCTGGACAGTTCTATGTTTTATGTGTGGAAAGAGGCCATTCAGCCCATCGAGTCTACAGCAACCCTTTAAACAGCAGCCCACACAAACCCAGACCTGTACCCCAGCTCCATTATCCACATTTCCCATGGCCAATCCACTTAACCTGCACATCTTTGGACTGTGGGAGGAAGCTGGTGCACACTGCAGAAACGCAGGCAAACATGGGGAGAATGTGCAAACAGCACACAGATAGTCACCCAAAGTTGGAATTAAACCTGGGGTCCCTTGTGCGGTGGGGCAGCAGTGCTAAATACTGAGCCACCATGCTGCCCAGGATGTGACTGCACTGGAGGAGGCAGAGGAAATTCACCAGGTCGCTGCCTGAGGTGGATCACTTTAGCTGTGAAAAGAGGCTGTTATTTTCTTTGAAGTAGAGAAGGTTGAAGTGCGATGTAATAGAGGTGTATATGATACTGAGAGTCATGGACAGGATGAACAGAAAGCAGCTGTTCCCCTTAGTCAAAAGGTCAACTAACAAGGGGGTATAAATTTTAAGATGAAAGGCAGGAGGTTTACAGGGGATTTAAGGAAAAGCTTTTTTTCACCCAAAAGGTGGTGGGGGTTTGGGATGCACTGAGAGGGTAGTTGAGGTGGGTATCTCACAGTTTTTAAAGTACTTGGATTAGCACATCAACAGTCATTACATCATGGGTACTGGTTTAGTGCTGGAAGGTTGCTGTAGTGTAACTTTGGTAGTAAAGACTTGATGGGCCAAAGGGCCTCTTCTGTACTGTATGGTTTCATGATTAACAGTGAAGATGAAGGATGTGAACAAATATGTTACCTTCTGTCCACTTTCCCATGGAGAATGTGGAGGCTTTTCAAATGTGAATGTTCAGAAACATGCTAAACATTCCACAGAGAATAAAGAACCGAGCCTTCGGTCCAACCCGTCAGTGCCAACCAGAAATCCTAACCTAATCTAGCCCCATTGGCCAGCACTTGCCCCATATCCCTACATCTCTATAACTCTACACCTAGGAGCGGGAGGAGGCCATTCTGCACCTCATGCCTACTCCTCCATTTTATATGATCATAGCTGATTTCATCTTGACCTCAAACCACTGTCCTGTCTGCTCTCCATAACCTTTCAACCCTTTAATAATTAAAAATGTCTCCTCCTTAAAATTATTCAGTGACCCAGCATCCTGAATTCCATAGACTGAGGACAAGTGCTTGAAATTGCAAGTGTAAAACAACTAAACCCAGAAAACCTCAATATTTTGGCCATTGGACCAGAGGCGAAAAGCTACAGAGATTGCACCTTGAGGGCAAAGTGGAGGACAATCGGTTGGGGGGGGTGGTCAATATAGACTTAGTTGGATGTCAATTGTGACAGGGGTGCTGACAAATTTCCAAGAATGCATGAGGATTGCATAAGTTAGACAACTGTGATAGCAGGTCTCCTGACAGGAGCAGCAGAAACATCAAGTTCCCCAAGACATTCTATCTTTTCCTTAACGTGACTGCTGTAGCATCTTATTGTTGAGAAAATTGAACACTATTGCAAAAATCTAAACAATGATTAGAATCAGCTAACCACCTGAGCAGATAAAAACAATCACTCAAACATAAACTTCTTGCATACAAGTGATCTGACTGCTTGAAGACTCTGGCACCCATAAGCCTAACCAGAAATGGCCATATCCCATGAATTAATAAAAAGATAGCAACCAATCTAGAAGCAACAAACTCCGCAAATGACTTGATAACTAGATTATCTGTGAGATTTGGATTGTTTTGTCCTGGATGGTGTTGAATGCTGAGAGATTTACACACATTAAGGCAAGTGAGTTGTATTAAAGAGAATACCTAAACTCTGATCTTTTCATGGAGTTGCAGTATTTATTCGGTTGGTCTAATTAATTTTCTACTTAATGGTAAGTCCCAGAATGTCAGACCAAGCCTGAATGTTGTTCAGATCTCACTGCACACAGGTACAGACTGTCACATTACCTGAGGAGTTGCAAATAACATTTGTGACCTTAACATGAAGGAAAGGTAATTGATAAAGCAGTTGAAAATGGTCAACCCCTCAAGAACAGGTGGGGACTTATCTCCAACAATCTCTGTGCTTGATATGACTTGGAACAGTAGAAAGTTATCTCCAATTCCCGGTATTTATCGGATATTAGCAGCTTTTCCATAGAAATATCAGGACAGGGTTGGAAACCTGGTGGCATAATGCTTTTCCAGCATCTGCTCCATGGTAAAGCTGTCCACATGCCAGTGCTGCTTCCACACTGTATCTTGGTTATGTCTATGGTAGGTCCAGTCACAGCTTGGTACCTATATCACTGCTAGCTCCATGTGGATGTGTTCTATTCTATTGTCATTCCCTTTTTGTTGCTGCTACTTGTCTTACACCCACAGTCCAGCACAACTGAATCTTTACACAAGAGATGCACATACACAGTCCAGATATGGCATTACTTTAGCAGAAGAATCCTGGTCACATAATCACCTATCTACAGTACACTGTACACAATCAGTAACAAACTACTAACTTTGAAAAACATTTAATTGTTTCTCAACTTTAGTTACAGGGTGATCCTTTGGAAATGTTTGAAGGCGGCACGGTGGCACAGTGGTTAGCACTGCTGCCTCACAGCGCCAGAGACCCGGGTTCAATTCCCACCTCAGGCGACTGTCTGTGTGGAGTTTGCACATTCTCCCCGTGTCTGCGTGGGTTTCCTCCGGGTGCTCCGGTTTCCTCCCACACTCCAAAGATGTGCAGGTCAGGCGAATTGGCCAATCTAAATTGCCCGTAGTGTTAGGTAAGGGGTAAATGTAGGGGTATGGGTGGGTTGCGCTTCGGCGGGGCGGTGTGGACTTGTTGGGCCGAAGGGCCTGTTTCCACTCTGTAAGTAATCTAATCTAATCTAATCTAATCTGTATAACAGAGTGGTCATCCATATTGAAGAGTAATTACGATAGCAGCAAAGTCAATAATGATTTTGTCTTTACGTGTGCTAATTAGAACATTGTAGCAATCAAACAGGTTTCCAGCTGAAAATGCAATTTATGCAAACATTAATCAAGAAAGCAACATTTACACAATGTTTGTTCTTTATTAGAACGTTGGTTATTCAAATTGGGTGCATGAAAAGACAGAAAATGTTAATCGTCCAGCTAAGATAGCAAAATAACAGCTTACGCATGGCACTACATCTGCCCTATTTTTTTCAACCAGCCTATTCAGAGAGGTTGATTGGAACTTGAGCCTGGGTCTCCTGGTCCAGGGATAGAGACAATACCACTACACACTTCAAACACTCAATGCAGGGTACATTTGTTAAGAACAAGTTCAAAATCAGATGATTTACCAACATAAACAAGAGACAGCCCCTAACTAATTTGACACAAGACCGTGAACTAAATTTCCTACAATGTCCAACTTAGGCCTCCCTCTTTCGTACACACTGCCTATTGTGTGAACACTTCTTTGAAAATCTAACGTCTATATGCTGTAATGGAACTGTCATGTAGTTAAAGTCATTTCTATTCTCAGAGACAGAATCATATTGCATAGAAATAGGTCCTTTGCCCCACCACGTCTATGCAAAGCAAACACCAATCTATACTAATCCATTTATCTGTACTTTCACCATAGCCTACTTTACCTTAGCATTTTAAGTGCTCATCCAGATGTTTCTTAAATGTTGCGAAGAGTACCTGCCTGCACTACCTTCTCAGGAATCACATTCCATATTTCTACCACCCTCTTGATGAAAACATCGTTCTTTAGATTTCCTTTAAATCACTTACTCCTCATCTTAAACCTGTGTCCTCTGATCTTAGACCTGTCTGCCGTGGGGAGTAGCTTCTCATGATTTACTCTGTCTATGCCTCTCGTAATTCTGTATGCCTCAGTCAGATTTCCATCCCACAGCCTCCTCTGTTCCAGGGAATACAAACCCAGCCTACCCAGTCCTTCCTCATTACTGAGACTTTTCATTTCAGGTAACGTCCATCACATCTTTCTATTAGTGTGAAGACCAGAACTGCCCACAATATTCCATCTGAAGCCAAACAAGTGTTTTATAGAATTGTACGACGACTTCCCGGCTTCTATATTCAACACCCTTGCTAACGAAGGCAAGCATCCTGTATGTCTTTTCACCACCCTATCTACCTCCACATGTACGTTTGCTCGCTGAGCTGGAAGGTTCATTTCCAGACGTTTCATCACCCTAATAGGTAACATCTTCAGTGGGTCTCTGGGCGAAGCGCAGTTGATAATTCCTGCTTTCTATTTATATGTTTGGGTTTCTTTGGGTTGGTGATGTCATTTCCTGTTTTTTTTCTCAAGGGGTGGGAGATGAGGTCTAACTCGATGTGTTTGTTGATAGAGTTCCGGTTGGAATGCCATGCTTCTAGGAATTCTTGTGCGTGTCTCTGTTTGGCTTGTCCTAGGATGGATGTGTTGTCCCAGTCGAAGTGGTGTCCTTCCTCATCTTTATGTAAGGATACTAGTGAGAGGGTCATGTCGTTTTGTGGCTAGTTGGTGTTCATGTCTCCTTGTGGCTAGTTTTCTGCCTGTTTGTCCAATGTAGTGTTTGCTACAGTTCTTGCAAGGTATTTTGTAAATGACATTAGTTTTGCTTGTTGTCTGTATAGGGTCTTTCAAGGTCATTAGCTGCTCTTTGTGTGTGCTGGTGGGTTTGTGGGCTACCATGATGCTCAGACCCCTAACCTCTAGACCAACTGACCTACTTTTCTATTTGGGAACACTCACACAGAACAGAAACAGACCCTTTGATTCAACCACTCCATGTCGAAAAAAATCCCAAACTAAACTAGTCCCACCTGCCTCCTCCTGACCCATATCCCTCCAAATCTTTCCTATTGATATGTTTATCCAAATGTCTTTTAAACACAGTAATTGTACCACTACTACTTCACTCTCTTCAGCCAGAGAGTGGTTGGGCCTGTGGAATTCATTGCCGCAGAGTGCAGTGGAGGCCGGGACGCTAAATGTCTTCAAGGCAGAGATTGATAGATTCTTGTTGTCTCGGGGAATTAAGGGCTACGGGGAGAATGCGGGTAAGTGGAGTTGAAGTGCCCGGCAGCCATGATTGAATGGCGGAGTGGACTCGATGGGCCGAATGGCCTTACTTCCACTCCTATGTCTTATGGTCTTCATTAGGAAGTTTATTCCACACATGAACCACTCTGTGTAAAAAATATTGCCCTCGTGACTTTTTAAAATCTCTTTCCTCTCATCTTCAAAAATGTACCCGCTGGTGTTGAAATTCCCCAACTCAGGGAAAAAGACACTACCATCAATTCTATCTTTAACTCTCATTATTTTATAAACTTTTATCAGGTCACCTCTCAACCTCCTATGCTCTAGTGAAAAAAGTCCCAGTTTTTCTTTATAACTTAAACCTTCTATGTTCTCGTTTGACCTGCCTCAATGTGTGAGCCACCTGATAGGTGAAAAACTGCTTCACAGAGGAACTTCTCAGTGGGATGTTTTAGCTGCTCTCTGGTCCCCAACAGCAAGGTGTAGACACATTCTGTGGTGGGGTCAACGTAGACATCACCCCCTGATGTCATCACCACCACCACCACCAAGGTCACCTTTGCCCATTAACATACAAACAATCCACTATTAGATTACAAGGAAATCATAGAACAGTCAGCTGTTCTATCACACGATGGTTGTGTTCTTGTGCAACCCTGTGTAACAGAAAAATCATGCTTTAGAAACAGTGCTTAAAATGTTGGCGCCAGAATCGCATTACAGCCAACACACATTTTTAAAGTTTGCGCTGTAGAAACAGAGGCCCTAATTCGTCAATCACATTACAGCGAATTTGCATTAACAATATGAGTGTTATAACAGAATGACCTGTATTAGACACATTGCATTATGCTAGCACCCTGGTCACCTCACTGTGTAGCAGCTGATTACACAGCTTTTGGACCATCAGCCCGAGTTATTTCAAATGGTAAAGTTTATTTGATCTCCATTTACTATTGTAAAGGATGGTTCTGTAAAAGAACTGTAAAGGCACACAATAGCTCTCCCCTACCATTTTTACAGTATTAAAATAATTTGTTCAATTGAATTACAGCCTTCCAAGTCAAAGCCAGTTTTATAATCTGAGTGTTACATTGTCCAAGTCACCTTCTTTCAAATAGACAAACAGAAGATGAAAGATAACATTGAACAAAGGGCCAGTCACTAATAACTAACACCAAAGCTTTATTAAGCAATTTGTTCCAAAGTCAGATCATATCAGTGGCATTTTTCAGGTAACAGAAGTTTTTGGCTCCACACCAATCAGCACTGAATAAGTTGTTGGTTAATGCTTTTCAGACGTTTTGATGCAGCTAGAAGCATGGTAAAACAAGACTGTGAAAGATGTATCTTTATCTGAAAATGAAAGTTCGATATGGTACATCATTTCCTCAGGGTATTCCAAGTACAAAAAAACTTGTTCAAAAGGACAATGGCTGAAATGTCCATAAAATACCTTTGGTTAGAATGCATCTCAATCTCAGACTTAAAAACAACAATTTGGCTATCAACCACCACTTGTAGAAGCAATTTCCAAACTCTTACCATCGTTTGCGCAGGGCAGTGCTTAAATGCTCATTATTGATAATCTTCTCTAGTTGCTCAATAATGTTCCTAACCTGGTCAAAATTTGTCTCCAAATTGAAACTGTTCATACTGCAAATACAGCAGCTCATTTATGGATAACGACCCAGAGAGAATAATTAACTAAATTATACTGAATTGGGGTAATGTTAGATAAAGGAAAAACCTTAGCCAGAACTGGAATAATAAATTATATTTTTAAATGAATGATGAATGCTTTATTTATTGTCACTTGCCTTTCACAGTGAATAATCCAGTAAGATCCAGTGAAAAATTTCAACAGTCGCCACAAACTATTCAAAATGGTGCTGGATTAAGAACAAAAAGGATAAAAGATATAACTCAGAGTCCCCAGTCCTAAATTAGCTCACCAATGACACCCATGCTGCCCCTCCTCCACCACTTCACCGCCTGCACTAGATACACCACCATAGGAGTCGCCACTCCTTAGGCACCATCTCTTCACTGTTACTTCACCAATATTGATAAAAGCAAATTACTGTGGATGCTGGAATCTGAAACCAAAAGAAAAAATGCTGGAAAATCTCAACAGGTCTAGCAGCATCTGTAAGGAGAGAAAAGAGCTGACATTTCAACTCTAACTGACCTTTTGTCAAAGCTCGTGGATTTCAACTCAAATTCCACCTCCAAATGCAGCCTCCAGGATTACAGGTACTTGCAAAAAAAAAAGCTTTGACAAAGGGTCAGTTAGACTCTAAACGTCAGCTCTGTTCTCTCCTTACAGATGCAAGACCTGCTGAGATCTTCCAGCATTGGTCACCAATACCGATGTTGGGTTCCATGCTGAACCCACACTCCCCCACAACCATGGGTCCCCGGCTCCACTGATGCCTCAATGGCTTCAATGTGATTTTTCTACACTCATCTAAACAAGTATAACAGGACTTTAGCTTAACATCTTACCCAGCATCGGTAAAATTTACAAAATCTAAAATAACCATTTACACTTGTAATGCTATTGCTTGCAAACAATGTCACCTTCCAGAATAATCAGCAAAAACTTCTTTCAACCATAAAATTTGCCTTGTATTACCTGAAAATTATTGGTGTTAAATAAGCAGGCAGAACACTGACAGCTCCAAATCTTTAAATGTGTGTTTTTTTAATGTTCATTTTAAGTTGGAGTGGGATGCAGATCAATAAAGTAGCTAAGATTGCTCCCTTTTAAGTTCCTCAATACCCATTTTACAAACTAGCCGAAATCATTCAAAAGGCAAAACATTTTACAAAGTAGGAGAGGAACTGAAGAAAACTTGCATGTTAGCCTACACCCCACTCATATATTCCTGACAGCACACTAGTGAGCAATAAACAAAAAAATGCCAGCACACATTCCGGAAAGATCTATGGTCAAAAAGATGGGAAATAACTGACTAAAGACAGGAAGCTTACTTGCAGATTTTGCCTGATGCATCAAATTGGTTAACACCTCATCACAAAGCAGAGGTGCTTACACTAATTATGAATATCCGAAAGCTCAATTAAACTGCATTGCAAGTTGGAAAATAAGACAATGAAGGATGTGACAGATCTATTCAGATATTTCCTAACTTTTTAAAAAATTGTTTTGACTCCAGTGACTTTTCTCTAAAGATGCTACCAAACCTGCTGGGTTTCTACTCCTTTCCTGTTTCTGACTTCCACCCATACTGACTTTCCTAGCCTAGGATTTAGGTTTGCTCGCTGAGCTGGAAGGTTTATTTCCAGACGTTTCGTCACCCTACTAAGTATCATCTACAATGGGCCTTCAGGTGAAGCACTGCTGATAATGTCTGCTTTCTATTTATATGTTTGGGTTTCTTTGGGTTGGTGATGTATCTCCTATGGCGTTGTCATTTCCTGTTCTTTTTCCCCAGGGGGTGGTAGATGGGGTCTAACTCAATGTGTTTGTTGATAGAGTTTCAGTTGGAATGCCATGCTTCTAGGAATTCTCGTGCGTATCTGTTTGGCTTGTGATGGATGTGTTGTCCCAGTCAAAGTGGTGTCCTTCCTTATCTGTATGTCAGGATACTTGTGAGAGAGGCTCATATTGTTTTGTGGCTTGTTGGTGTTCATGTATCCTGGTGGCTAGTTTTCTGCCTGTTTTTCCCAATGCAGTATATGTTACAGTTCTTACATGGTATTTTGTAAATGACATTATTTTTGCTTGTTGTCTGTATAGGGTCTTTCAAGTTGATTAGCTGCTATTTTAGTATGTTGGTGGGTTTGTGGCTACCATGATGCTAAGGTGTTTGAATAGTCTGGCAGTCATTTCTGAGATGTCTTTGATGTAGGGGAGAGTGGTTAGGGTTTCTGGATGTGTTTTGTCTGTTTGTTTGGGTTTGTTGTTGAGAAATCGGTGGACTGTGTTCATTGGGTACCCATTCTTTTTGAATACATAGTGTAGGTGATTTTTCTCTGCTCTGCGTAGTGCCACGTGCTAATGAGCCGAGGAATAGAGAGCAAGTGCAGCTGAACACGTAGCTGCAGAGCTGGTGTAAGAGGGAGTGCTTCGTTGGGATAACTTCTGGGGAAGGTGAGACCTGTACAAGGTGGATGGGTTGCATCTGAACTGGAGGAGCAGCAACATCCTGGGCGGGACATTTACTTGAGCTCTCTGGGAGGCTTTAAACTGAATGGACAGGGCAATGAGAACGTGAGCTACAGATCAGATGACGGAGTTGTTACTGAACAGACAGATACAGTGTGCAGAGAATGGGAGCTGCAAGGTTCATTTCCAGACATTTCATCACCCTACTAGGTAACATCTTCAATGGGCCTTCAGGTGAAGCACTGCTGATAATTCCTGCTTTCATCCACAAACAAAGCTGCATCAGAACATTATTTCAACGAGCCAACACACACTGCAGCTCAGTGAGCAAACCTACATCCAGAACTTCAACCTGAGCTAGAAATCTTCTCAAAACTTGCTAATAATTCTAAATATTGATCCATACTCTGAGTTCATCATCCTTACTCCTGACACTTCTTGCATTAAAATAGACATACATTAACCCATCACACTGACTGCACCTTTTCCCTATCAAGTGCCTATCTCTCCTCCCATTCTGTATCCGTCTGTTCAGTACCAACTCTGTCATATGATCTGTCGCTCAGGTTCTCATCGCCCTGCCCATCTAGTTTGAAGCCTCTCAGAGAGCTCAAGTAAACATCCCACCCAGGATATTCGTGCCCCTCTAGTTCAGATGCAACCAATCCACCTTGTACAGGTCCCACCTTCCCCAGAAGTCGTCCCCATGAAGACCTCCCTCCTACACCAGCTCTGCAGCTACATGTTCAGCTGCATTTGCTCTCTATTCCTCGGCTCATTAGCACGTGGCACCGGTAGCAATTCTACTTTGTTCATCCTGCCTTCTAGCTTTCAACCTACCTCCCTATATTCTCTTCTCAGGTCTTCCTCCCTTTCCCTATCTATGTCATTGGTCCCGACGTGTACCACAACTTCTGGCTGCAACCATGTGGATATTTTACATATTCTGATCAATGTTATAACTACAAAGGAGTACAAAATACTAATTTGTACTTGTGATCTTTTTAAGCACAGCAATATTTAATATTCGATTAAAAAGCTAGTACAAACTATTCTTAAAAGAGGGGTTTCAAATTCCCATTATTTCAAGGAAACTGTGGAGAAAAAAACAGAATAGGAGGCTTGATGCAACAAGCAGCTGAAAGGACAAGGTCAGCAGACAGCTTGGATTTCAGTACGCTATCAATCCCGAGAAAGAGAACTTCAGTTGCTTGACGTATTACTTCCAGAATGTGGAGTTAATAGGTTTTCCATAGCATTGTTTAAAGTATATAGTACCTCTAAGCATTAATATTTTCAAATCAACCTGTGGAAAGATGTTATTACACACATCTGGGGCAGTTGAGACTTGAACCTGGGTCTCCTGGCTTAGAGGTAGGGATACTATGGCATTCTCTATGCTGCATTTCATCTCCCTGATCAACACCAATGATAATTACTGCCTTGGCGCCTGGAAACCTCCGGTCAAAACCTTTATAGAACATAGAAAAATACAGCGCAGTACAGGCCCTTTGGCCCTCGATGTTGCGCCGATCCAAGCCCACCGGACCTACACTAGCCCACTATCCTCCATATACCTATCCAATGCCCGTTTAAATGCCCATAAAGAGGGAGAGTCCACCACTGCTACTGGCAGGGCATTCCATGAACTCACGACTCGCTTATACAGCTTATCCAGATCTTCAACCATCTCCTTTTGAGATAATCTTAGCTTAATCTTCTAATTCTTGGACAGCACTCTCCAAACCCAAGACCACTACCATCTAAAAGGACAAGGGAGCAGATACATGGGAACATCAGTACCTTCAAGTTCCCCTCCAAGCCACTCACCATCCTGACTTGGAAATATATCACCAGTCCTTCAGTGTCGTTGGGGCAAACTCATGAATTCCCTCGCTATGGCATTGTGGGTCTACCTAAAGCACATGGACTGCAGCAGTTCAAGACGGCAGCTCACCACCACCTTTTCA
Source organism: Chiloscyllium punctatum (assembly GCF_047496795.1). Lineage (NCBI taxonomy): Eukaryota > Metazoa > Chordata > Chondrichthyes > Orectolobiformes > Hemiscylliidae > Chiloscyllium > Chiloscyllium punctatum. Next base: position 61,756,870 of record NC_092777.1, on the reverse strand, counting down.
AAGAAACTAGGCACGGGCAATAAATACCGTCCAGTCAGCAATGCTCTCATCCCATGAGGGAATTTTTAAAAACGTCATTGTCAAACATCTTTATGGTTCTCTAATTTATCGCTTTCTCTCTCTTTCTCCATGTGAAGTTAGAGATTTCACAAAGTTAGTGCAGTACACAAGCTGCAGTAGAGTGAACATGAAGGTTACCTTCATCAGACATTCTTTATAAATATTGACCTGCCTTGACTAGGTTTTCAAATGTACCGTCGCCAATCTCCTAGGTCAAGTTCTCCATGCTTGAACAGACTGTTAGCCTAGTTCAATCATGAACTAATCCTTTGATCTTGCAATGCACAAATTGGCTGCTGCATTTTCTATAATACAACAGTGAGTATACTTTGAAAAGTGCCTGCTGCATTCTTGTCTTTGCAGTTCAGATTTCCAGCATCCACAGTACCTTGAATTGGAGTTTAAACAATTTGCTTTAATGTACTTACAAATGCTTTAGGGTTTGACATATGCTATATATGTTGCTTTTTAAAAAAAACTTTAACTGGAACAAATGGCCAATGACCCATTCTCTGAACCTAGACATACTTGCAAATTCAACGTAGGTGGGACACACTCCTGGCTTAAAGTAGGGATACTATGGCATTCCCTCTCCCTGATCAACACCAATGATAATTACTGCCTTGGTGCCCAGAAACCTCTGGTCAAAACCCTTATATAGCTTATCCAGATCTTCAACCACCTCATCTGAAATAATCACAGCTTACCACTCTAATTCTTAGACAGCACTCTCCAAAACCCTCTTTTAAACAAAAGCTCACAAAGATAACCATACTAAAGTATTGGGATAATTATGTCATCTAACTAGCTTCTGAATTTACAAACATTTAATTAGACACCAAGTTTAAAGGATTCAATCTATCTCCTCCTAATATTGAAGCAAGAAGTGTTTGTTAAATTAAACCTGCACTACTAAAAGCGCAATATGATTTTCCAATTCCAACTCATTGTAGGACTAAACCATTTTACACAAGGACCTTCAGGAAAAATGAATAGTTCCAGCCATGAACAATACAAATACAAGAAAGGAAACATGAACGAATTCTTGTTTCAGTGTGACAGTGTGTAGGACCTCTGATATATTGGACTGAAAAAAAAACAAACTTGTAAATATGAAGTACCTTTCACATCCTCAGGAAGTCTCAAAATGTTCACAGCCAATAAGTACCACATTTCTGAGGTGCAGCAACCATTGTTCCGTAGGCAATAGCAGAAATCACAGAACTAAGCACAGAAACCTCTCACAACACCAAAGATAAATGGCCAGACAGTTTTTTTGCCCCCACAGTCTTCATACTGCAAATTCCCAAGCACAGTCATCTGAGGAGGCTGGGCTTCAGGGTAAGCAAGAAAAGCAAAAGGAGAAAGGCACAACTCATCCTAGGTACCTCAGGCATGCCTGCAAGTAGCATACAGGCCAGTGTCATTGAAGGCCAGAATGCTAGTTGCCCATTCATTTGTCAATCACAGATAGAGAAGGATCGTAAAAGGAAAAGAAAATATGATTTGGAGCTGGTGTTGGACTAGGGTGGACAAAGTTAAAAATCACACAACACCAGGTTATAGTCCAACAGGTTTAATTGGAAGCACTAGCTTTCGGAGTGCTGCTCTTTCATCAGGTGGTTATGACAAATAAAGTTGGAAGTTACCTCATAATTCCTTTTCTCCCCTGAAAATAGCTTGGTCTTTTCAAATGAATGTATGTTAGTCTATCCTACAATGCTCTTTTTGAATTTATCCATTAACAGAGGAACTCTATTCTAAACAGTGTGTGTTTCTGGACATGGATTCTGTATGCAGCAAAAATGGTGCATTAGCAATAGGTTTCAAAATCCTCCAACAGGCTTTCATCTTTATCCCACCAACACACTAATGTATGTGGAAATACATGCAGAAGTTGCAACTCAGAAACAGACTATTCAGCCCAACCACTCTATTAGCAGAGTTTTATCATGTATTTTATGCTCAAGTCTCTAACATGGAACTTGAACACACAACCTTCTGATTATTGACAAAAGTACCACTAACTGAAATCATGGTTAACAACTTCATTCATCCTCTTCCAAGATTTCTTCAATTCCTTATCCTGCAGCCAACTATCTCACCTAATACCTGACCTTAATTCAGATATTTCAGAAAAAGCAAAACCTACAAACAAAGCACAATCATTTATTGCACCAGATGAAATTCTGGAAGTCGCAATCTTATGTTCACCTGACCTAGATCAGCAAGTTTGGATGCTTTTGTTCAATTCCAAGGAAGAGGCAAAAACAAAAAAAAACTCACCAATTCAGGGATTGCACTAACTAGATTCCCGAACAAAAAGATATAGTGCAGTGTATTCAGTAGCACTGACCTTTCACTGGTTTGTTTGGAAGCATGACAGCACATTAAAAAGCATGATCCATTTGGGCAGATTGAGGTATGATTCCTAATCAACAATGTTATGACACACCTCTGGAGCAGATGGGACTTCACATCGCTATCACCTGCTACATATAATCATTGAGATCTATCTGAAACCAGAGTGAAACTAGAATTGAACCGATACCTTCTACTTAAAGGCTACATTGTGAAAGAGGTTAAATGCACAGACATATTTAAATACAAACTACATCCCTTGGGATTATTTCAAATGACTGAATTATAATCTCACTACCATTTCATAGATTACAGAACAGCAAAAGACTGACAACTGTCCACAATACTGGAGAACTGTTGCAAATCAGAGACAGCCGAGTGAAGTTCCATCCGACTGGCTCAAGAGGACAGCAAGGATCCTGTGGCACCAGTCACAGATTAACAAGTACTTCAGGTGTCCTGGCCAAACATTTACATTCAAACAAATGCTGATGAAACCAACAGTAATCCAATTGTGGAAACAGAATTCCACAATTTTCCAGTTGTGGAATCTTGCACTGCAACCTACCTATTTACTAACATTAATTAACTCCACACGAAACACCAAGACATTTGAGAAGTTTAATGATGCATTAAGTATATATAAATATCTCTAATTTTCTTGTCACAACAGTCTTAGCATTAGTTCTGAAAACCTAACAATTAAGTCATTTTCTTGGTCCTATTCCAAATTAAATTCAGATTATTAGTTTGAATAATAATAAATTACTAAATAATAAAGAAATTACTCAGTGTGACTTCAGGCTATCACAATACAGAACTGCCAATAAGCGATAATGCATTAAAAGGGACTAACTAGGCAAACTTATTACCAGGTGGAGTACCAAACCATAGAGATTACAGTTGTGATCTGTAAAAATTAATTGTACTGGCTAAGATAGCTGTACATTTGAAAGTCAATTTTTACAAAGTTGGCAAGCAAAGACCAACTGAGTGTAAGTTGAGATGTAATTATGATTTCCTGCATATATCTGACAGTTGATACTGTCAGAAAAGTCATTATTTGACTTGAAACAATGTCAGTGACCTGAAACATGACATTTGAGAGAAACACAAACAGAATATAAAATGGAGAGAGGTGGGTGTGAGAGAGAGAAATTAAAAGGGAACATATCCACACTAAAGAAAATACAAACAGATTACTCCCAAATTGCAATTTTCAGAGGGATGCCATCGTCCCCATTTTTCCTAGAAACCTTGCCAATGAAAACACAATTTAAAATCTGCTGCACAAGTGAGTGTGCACAAAACTCAAAGGCTGACACAAATGTACAAGTTGGCCAAGAAATCTCACATATACACCAAGTACTTAAGGCCAATTAGATTTTTTTCACTGCCTTCTGGTAATGAATTGACTGCACCAAATGTAACAAAATAACACTGAGGGAACACTACGTTAAGGTCATGTATTAAGTTGGCTCAAGAATTCTCTCCGATGGGAGGAGTCAAATGCTCACCACTGGGCAATGTAATGCTTGGTTAGGTGTTTGCTTCTGAAATCAATTTTATCTCTTACATATAATCAGAGTATCATGTTCCTTTCTGTCTCCAGCAGGACTGTATGTGCTCAATAAGCTGTACCACAGGACCTCCTTTATGGCCAATAGGTGACTTTTATTGCTGATAATAGTTTATTCTTAAAACTGATTAAAAATATGTTGACATGTAGGTCTGACGTAAAGAACCAATTTAAAGGAAAAGCCAGTTTGAGTCTGAGGCTAAAAGAATTTAAACTTAAAAAACCCTTAAATGAAGCTGTTTAGCTAACTTGGAGTGTCTGAGGCTAGATACTAAGATACAATTCAACCACAAATGAACTCTCAAGATGACCAGACGGCTATGCCTCAGTACAGACCATGATGACTACATAATTAGCACAGGATCCTGAAAGTCACTTCAAGGACTAATGGATCCTTAACTTTACAAGGCAGCAAACACACCAGTGACACAATGAACAAATTAAAAATTAAGCAATAACGGCACCATAAGTATCTAAGTGACAGAGATCACTGACAATTCAGGAAGCAATGACACAGATGCAAGAATATCAGCTCTAACCCTCGATGCCAATCAAGACAAATGTTCACTTTGTGACTATGCAGTTATAAGATGCAAGAAAACAGACAAGCACTTCCAAAAGAGGGAGAAAAACTGACATCACTTACCAAAGGCTATTCTCATTACAAACAGTTAAACTGCAGAGCACACAAACAGAATACCAATTAAATAAAGGGAAACTATAAAATACTGTGGCACAGAGGGTTCGGGGTGTCCTCCTACATAAATCCTAAAGTTAGCATGCAGGTACACTAAGTAATAAGGAAGGCAAATGCCTTCCTTAACTCATACTAAAACCATAAAGATCATTGGTGAGACATCTCCAAGAGTACACCATACAGTTTTCTGCTCCTTATTCAAGGAGAGATATATTTGCAATGTCCAACAGGAGAATAAAAGAAAGTTCAATAGGTTGATTCTCAAGGTGAAAAAATTGTTTTTGGAGGAGTGGTTGAATAGATTAAACCTATACTCATTGAAGTGCAAAAGAATGAGAGATTATCTTCCTGAAATGTACAAGATTCTGATGAGACATAAAAGGATAAATTCTAAGAGGATTTCAAACTAGAAGGGGACAGCTTCAAAATGAAACGTTCACTGAATTAAGACTAAGATGAGAAGGAACTTTTCTCTTATAGGGTAGAAAATCTTTGGAATTGTCTTCTACAGACAGCGGTGTGATAGGGTCATTGAAGGTTGAACGAGATAGATGTTTGATCTGCAAGAGTCAAGGGTTCCAGTGATTGGGAGAGTGGTGACAGGAGATGGTGGCAATTAGCAGGAAATTGCTGTAAAGTAAGCCATTCAGCCCATCAATCCCATTCCACCATTTTAGACCTTGGCTGATCATCTCCTTAATGTCATTTTCCCCTGCATTCTCTCAATATTGCCAGTGTCACTAGTCTCCAGAAACTTATCAATTTTTATCAGGAATTTGCTCTCTGAAAGGAGATTTCTAAAGATTCATCACCCTGTAAACAAAGAAATTCCTATTCATCTCAGTCTTAAATGGCTTGCCCCTTATCTTGAGATTATAGCCCTGGGAAACATCTTATCTGTAGTCCATAACACCCGGTCAGAATCTTCTAAGTTTCAATCAGTCAATCTCTCAATTATTGAATCTCCAGAGAACATAGGCCCTGGTTTCTCAATCTCTCCTCAAGGGAATCCCACCGACTCAGGGATTAACTGGTGAAATGCCGTTTCAGTCCTTGCTTAAGTAAGGAGGCCAAAACGACAGACAGTACTGCAGGATGGATTATCATTAAAGTTCTACACAGCTGCAGCAAGACACTGTATTCACATCCCCTTGAAATTAATGCCAATACTGCATATATCTACTTGTGCCTGGCACCAACATTCCAGCTTTCAGTTTTACTTATCGACAAGGACACCACAGCCTTTTATGAACATTAGTAACCACTTTATTTACATTATATTCCATTCGCCATGTTCTAGCCCATTCACTTAGCCTGTCCAAATCCTCTTGAAGCCATCTTGCACCCTCATAGCTTACATCCTCACCCAGTTTTGTCATAAGCAAATTTGGAAATATTACAATTAGTCCCCACATCTAAAAATTTAAAATGATTGTGAACGGTTGTGAACTTAGCATTGATCCTTACAGCACCATACTGATAATAGCCTGCCACTCAGAATAATCCATTTATTTCTACTCTTTGCTTTCTGTCTATTAACCAATTCTCAATCCATACCAGTATATTCCCCGAAGCTCATGTTATCTAATGTTATTCATTAATCTCCTGTGTGGGACCTTATCAAGAGCCTTGTGAAAATCCAAATGTGCTTCTTTGTCTATACTGCAAGGAACATCCTCAGCAATCTCCACCTTTGTCAAATTATATTTTTTCATCAACCCATGTTTTCTCTGTCCAATTCTGCCATTTGTTTATAAATATTCAGTTACATCTATTTTCACAGATTCTGACATTTTCCCCACCGAGGATGTTAATCAATAGATTTGTAGTTCTCCCTTCTCCTTCTCCCTCCTATCTTAAACAGCGGGATTACATTTACCATCTTCAAATGAGCTGGAAACTTGCCATAAACTATCGAATTATGCAAAGTAACCACCAATGTATCCACTATCTCTACTGCTACTTCTTTCAACACTCTGGGTTGAAGCTGATCTTGTCAAGGACATTTTTCACCCCTCAATCCAGCTCATCTTTCAAGTACTGCCGCTAACGCCTCAGCTAAATACATGGATATATGGATAGTAAATGTACAGACCTGTATATATGAATGATTACTCGATCTCTGTATGCAAAGAAATGGAATGTTTACGTATGTATGGCATGACCAGATCATCAAAATATTTTACGAATCAAGTATATTTTTGAAATTTAAAAAAAATCTTTCAAGTACTACCTCTTTTCAACTCTTCAGTATACAAATCCCTTGTCACCTAGTGTTTCAGAGAGATTTACTGTATGCTCTGTGAAGACAGATGCAAAGTAAATACTTATTTTCTGAACGTTGATTTTCCTGCTCCTCAGATCCTGCCTGACCTGCTGTGCTTTTCCAGTACTACTCTAATCTAAACACTTATTTTCTCTGTCATTTTCCTGTTCTCCACATAAATTGTGCAGTTCCCACCAGTGATGGGCTCACTTTATCCTTGCTGATCATTTTGTTTTCACACATTGTTAGAAGCGTTTTCAGTCCCCCTTTATATGTCCCACTGGCTTGCATTCATATTCTCTTTTCCCTTTCATCATCAGTTTTTTGGCTCTGCTTTACTGGGCCCGAACTTGCTTCCGATCCTCAAGTTTACCATTATTTGACATTTTTATCAGCCATTTCCTTTGATCTAATGCAATATTTAACTTTTATTAAAGATGACTGATTCACCCTTCCCTTGGGTGTTTGCGCCTTAGAGGAATGTATATCTGTTCTTGGCCTTGTAGTGTTTCTTTAAATACTAGCCATTGCCTAACTACTGTCAAATTGTTAAGTGTGATTTCCCAATTAACCCTCACCAACTTCTCTATCATACCATCAGTTCCCTTTGCTCAGATTTTAGGCCTCGGCTTCAGACTGAACTAAGTCACATTCAAATTTTATGCTAAATTCTCTCATTTCACGGTTACCATTTTCCAAAAGATTAACTACAGGAAGGTAATTAATTCGCTTTTTCTAATTACACAACACCAAATCCAAAAACAGCCTAAGGCCTAGTTGCTTTCTCAACATACTGTTCCATAAAACCATCTCGTACATACTACAGGAATTCATCCTCCACTGCATGAATGTTGACTTTGTTAACCCAGTCAGAGCTTTGTAAATTTAAGTCAATTATTACTGTATTATCAATGTTACATGCAGTTTGGTATTCTATAAACAACACTAATTTTTGCTTTCCTTTGCTGTCTTAACTCTACCCAAACTGATCTAAGATTCTCTCTTACTAACAGACTGTTGTCATCCCTTATTAGGGATGCTACCCCACCTCCTTTTCCATTTTTTAATACCTCATCTGAATGGAGATAGCTCTTAGATATCCAGTTCCAAATCTCAATCACTCTTTAATTGCTGTAATGGAAAATAAATAATATCCATTTACCGTAGTTTGAACATTGAAATCTTCAATCCTTTTGCAACTGCTATATACATTGAGATAAGAGTGCCCTTAATCAGCTTTATTGACATTATTTTCCATGTTGATCAGATTTATCTTTCCTCTATTTTTTTGATTACCTATCTATGTCTTTTTGCTAGCTTTGCTTCCCTCAAATCCAAGCTCTTCTTAGGTAGGAAAATGTGAACATATCTAGCTTAAACCTTCCCCTACAGCACTAGCACATTCAGTGGACAGTTTATTTTCCATTCCAGAAGAAAGCGAGGACTGCAGGTCAGAGTTGAGAGTGTGGTGCTGGAAAAGCACAGCAGGTCAGGCAGCAACCAAGGAGCAGGAGAATTGACGGTTCAGGCATAAGCTCTTCAACAGGGATCCTGATTTGGGGCAAGAGCCCTTCCTGATGAAGGGCTTATGCCTGAAATGTTAATTCTCCTGCTCCTCGGATGCTGCCTGACCTGCTGTGCTTTTTCAGCACCACACTCTCAACTGTTTTCCATCCTAGGGTCATTCAGAATATCCCTACCACTGTTTTAGTGGAAAACAATTCAATACATCAGCAATATGTGACTTGTATATTAATCATAGCGGGTTGGCAAGACCATTAAGATGTAGAAGAAGTAAGCCATTCACCCCATCAAGTTTTCTCCACCGTTCAATGACATCATAGCTAATCTGATAAATAGAGTTGAACATTTCCTGCCATTTTTCCGTAACACTTGATTCTCTTAGCAATTATAAATCTGATAATCTCAGCACTGAAAATACTTAATGACAGAGGCTCTACAATCCTCTGAGGTGAAGCGTTCCATATTCACTACCCTCAGAAGAAATTCCTCCGCTTCGCTTTACTCTAAAAGAATCCTCCACTCCTAGGATTTTCCAGCCTCTCCAAAACTAACCTGTCAAGTACCCTAAAAATTGTACTGGACTTGAAACATTAACACGTTAACAAATGCTCTTGAGTTTCTCCAGCACTACTTTTATTTCAATTTCCAGTATTCACAGTACTTTTGATTTTGAGTTGGCCAAAAATCTTGTATGTTACAATAGAGAGTAACCATCATTTTTAACTCCAATGAGTACAAGCCCAACCTACTTAACCTCTCTTCATAAAATAATCCCTCCATAGCTGGAATCAACCTAGTGAACCTCGCTTAACCGGTCTATGACCAGCTGCAAACTCTGTTGTCACAGTAACTACAGCATGGAAGCAGACCCCTCAGTCCAAATCGTCCATGCCGACCAGATATCCTAAATTAACATAGTCCCATTTGCGAGCATTTGGCCCATATCCCTCTAAACCTTTCCAATTCATATACCTATCCAGATGCTTTTCAAATGCTGCAATTTTACCAGCTTCCACCATGTCCTCTCGCAGCTCATTCCATACATGTACCACCCTCTGCGTTAAAAGATTGCTCCTTAGATCCCTTTTAAATCTTCCCCTCTCACCTTCAACCTATGACTTCTAGTTTTGAACTGCCCTAAACTAGGGAAAAACCTTGTCTATTTACCCTATCCATGCTCTTCATGATTTTATAACATCACCCCTCAGCCTCCGACGGTCCAGGGAAAAAATAAGGCCCAGTCTATGCATCCTCCCCCTATAGTTCAAACCCTCCAACTCTGGCAACATACTTGTAAATCTTTGCAGAGCCCTTTCAAGTTTCACAACATCACAATATCTAATGTGGAACATTTGAGATGAATACATACTAAAACATTCCTCTAAAGCAGAGAGACCAGAAATGCACACATGATTCCAGATGTGGCCTAACCAATGAATGCAACATGACTTCCCAACTTTATGCTCTGATCAAGAAAGGCATCAACACCTTCTTCACTACAGTATTTGTCCTCATCACTGGCCTCCCGTTTATTTCTGTGTCATCCACAAACTACACAGGCCCAAATGAATACATTCGCAAGCATGTATTGATGAATGGGGTGGGAGAGATGATCTGCAGCTGCTTTAGTTGGGGGATGCACCAAAACAAAACACCAAGGATTGTTCAGCAACACTTCCCTCCAGTGTAACTAACAACACATCGCAAAGCACATGAGCAACAATGTTATAATTTGGAGATGCTGGTTGGACTGGGGGTGTACAAAGTTAAAAATCACACAGCACCAGGTTATAGTCCAACAGGTTTAATTGGAAGCATTAGCTTTTGGAGCGCTGCTCCTTCATCAGGTGGTTGTGGAGAACACAATTATAAGACGCGAACAAACAATCAAGGTATTTTTCAATGTATCATTTCAGATACATCACACTGTAAACTTTTGCTATGAATTCTGTGCATTACAATCTGATACTCCACAACCACCTGATGAAGGAGCAGCATTCCAAAAGCTAGTGCTTCCGAGTAAACCTGTCGGACTATAACCTGAAAAACGTGTGGTTGGAAAAGCTCAGCAGGTCAGGCAGCATCCAAGGAGCAGGAGAATCGACGTTTCGAGCATAAGCCCTAACCTGGTGTTGTGTGGCTTTTAACAATGTTATAGGTACACTTTCACCTTACAAATCTCTCTCTCTCTCACACACACACAGTTCCATCCGAATGGGACCACCATTCTAGAGCTCCAGACACACCACCATCAAGACAGCCAGAGAAACTGTGCAATAATATAACAAGGTTCTAAATAAACCAAATCGAATCCTTAACTGAGTGAATAATGAGGGAGGGATGAGCTTCAGTAGGTTACAGAGATCTCCATTCTGATGTTTAAAGATTTCTGCACAAGTACAGATGCAGTTAAATAAAAACAAACAGGCAGCCCGATCAGGTGCACAATGTTTCATTCTGAAGTGTTTCCTGATGAAGACATGATTCACTCTTCCATTCCGGCCGAGTGCACGTGAGTTTCCCCGGCCCAGGGCAGCTTTTCACCGGGGGACAGCGCAACAGAGGCTGGTGCCCGGGGCCTGGAGCATGGAGCCCGGGCCTGTGCCCCCCACCATCGGGCCTTGGCTGTTACCCCCCCCCCCAGCCACGGCTCACACTCACCGTCCCCAACAACAGTGACAAGCCGATCACCAACAAGGAGAGCCCAGGAGGCCGCGATCCGACCATGACCGACACTGGTACGGCTCGGCGATCTCCCCCAGTCCGGCCCTCGGCCTCCTCCAGCACCGCCTGCTCCCTCCCTCCCAGTCTCCCGGCCTGCACAGGGGCGGGGCCACCGCGCCGTCAATCACCCCGCAGGAGGCGGGGCCAACAGTTCACCATTTACCCCTGGGAGGGGGGATCTCTGTAATGTCAATTACCCCCTGGGAGGGGGATCTCTGTAATGTCAATTACGCCCTGGGAGGGGAAATATCTATATTGTCAATTACCCCCTGGGAGGGGGGGGTCACTGTAATGTCAATTACCCCCTGGGAGGGGAAATATCTATATTGTCAATTACCCCCTGGGAGGGGGGGGTCACTGTAATGTCAATTACCCCCTGGGAAGGGGGATCGTTTTAATGTCAATTACCACCTGGGAGGGGGTCACTGTAATGTCAATTACCCCTGGGAGGGGGTATCTATAATGTTAATTACCCCCTGGGGGGGGAATCTCTTTAATGTCAATTACCACCTGGGAGGGGAGATATCTATATTGTCAATCAACCCCTGGGAGGGGGTCACTGTATTGTCATTACCCCTGGGAAGGGGGATATCTGTGTTGTCAATTAGCCCCTGGGAGGGGGATCTCTGTAATGTCAATTACCCCCTGGGAGGGGGGATATCTATATTGCCAATTACCTCCGGGGAGGGGGTCACTGTATTGTCATTAGTCCCTGAGAGGGAGGGTCTCTATATTGTCAATTACGCCCTGGTAGTGGGGAGTCACTGTAATGTCCTGATGAAGGGCTTTTGCCTGAAACGTCGATTTCGAAGCTACTTGGATGCTGCCTGAACTGCTGTGTTCTTCCAGCACCACTAATCCAGAATCGGGAGTCACTGTAATGTCAATTACCCCCTGGGAGGGGAAAAATCTGTAATATCAATTACCCTTAGGAGGGGGGCTATCTGTATTGTCAGTTACTCCCCTGGGAGGGAGGGTCTCTATATTGTCAATTATGCTCTGGTAATTGACAGTGGGAAGTCACTGTAATGTCAATTACCCCCTGGGAGGGGTATCTCTGTAATATCAATTCCCCAGTATGTTAGCCTTCATAGTGAGAAAGATTCGGGTACAGTGATGTCTTGCTGCAATTGTAGGGCGTCGGTGAGACCACACATATTTTTGGCATCCTTTTCTTAAGAAGGATGTTCTGACTCTAGAAGGAGTGCAATGAAGATTTATGAGACTGATTCTGGGATGGCAGGACTGATAATATGATGAGAGACCGGATCACTTCATACCAAATTGACTGGCAGGTGATACACAGGAAGAAAATTCCCAATGGCACGGGAGTCTAGAACTACTGATTATGGTTTAAGGATATAGGGTAGGTCAAGGACAAAGATGACGAGAAATTTCTTCATCTAGAGGCTGATGAGCCTTTGCAATTCTCTACTTGGAAACAGTTAAGACCAAAACAGTGAATATTTTCAGGAAGACATTAGATATAGTTCTTAGAGCTAAAAGGTATGGAGAGAAAGTGAGAATAGGGGACTGAGTTGGATGATCAACCATAATCATATTGAATAACGGAGCAGGCTGGATGGGCTGAATGGCCTACGCCTGTTCCAATTTTTTACATTTCTTTCACCTACATAAGGTGACACCAGATCTCATACTGTGGGAGACAGGCATACCCTGTATCCATCAGTTTGCTTTTCATTCCTCTGGCTCATGGAAGTGCACAATCTGAATAACCTATCATTTCAAAAAGGATAGCAGTCTGGAGTTTGACAGTGGACCCAAAAAACAACATAAAAACAATTAAAGCAAGTCACAAAGGTGGATCAGTGATTGGGTAGCAGTGGAGTAGCTACCAGTGGGTAGGAATCATGAAGAGAGATCAGTGGATTAGAGCAGATAGAAATGAGCACGAGCAAATAGCAGTGAGCAGGTAACAGTGAACAGGAGCAGATAATATTTGGCTGGAGCAGATAGCAGTGAGCAGGGAGATGAGGCAGTGGATTGGGCAGATAGCCGTGAGCTGGGTTATGGTGACACCCTGTCTGCCTGCCTTGGGTTGAATTCCAATGGCTGTGGGAGAACACTGTATAGAGGGCATTAAAGCCCCATTGAAAGGCAACAATTAGTATCCAGGTGGAAAGGCCATCCATGGGTATTCTCATATCCCAAACTGAATTGGGCAGAGGCAGGAAAGCAGAGGTTGCTGATTCTGCACCCTGCAGCCCAAAATAAACTGCAGGAACTCTCATCCCAAAAATGCCACCTGGATCTGTGATTACCAATCTGGCAATCTCGACTTTGTCAGTGCTTTGTTCAGCAAAGGCCAAGCAATTTCCTGATTTCCAATAATCAGTCCATTTCATTTGTTACAAAACTGCATTTTAGATTAGATTAGATTAAGATTACTTTACAGTGTGGAAACAGGCCCTTCGGCCCAACAAGTCCACACCGACCCGTCGAAGCGCAACCCACCCATACCCCTACATTTACCCCTTACCTAACACTACAGGCAATTCAGCATGGCCAATTCACCCTAACCTGCACATCTTTGTGACTGTGGGAGGAAACTGGAGCACCCGGAGGAAACCCACACAGACATGGGGAGAACGTGCAAACTCCACAGAGTCAGTCGCCTGAGTCGGGAATTGAACCCAGGTCTCTGGTGTTGTGAGGCAGCAGTGCTAACCACTGTGCCACCGTGCCGCCCATTTTAACATCACAATATTTCACAGGTTAAATAGTTAAAATAACTAGTACATTTAAAGTTTAAAAGAAGATAACACAAAAAGTAGGTTCATTGTGTCTTTTAGTAACTTTCAATGAATATGATTTCTGACTTACAATTGTGTTTAAAAATGATAAAATGAGGTTTTAGTTATTCATTTGTTCATTTAACCTTTTTTCAACCTCCAGCACACAGTTTTGTTTGAATCAGCCAACAGGTTTTAAATAAATTCATTTTGGTTTCTTGCTCTTTATTTTTAACCACACGTCACTAATAGCTCTCAAGTCTCTATGATATGTCATTTCTCAAGCAAAACCTAACCATGGATTTCAGAATACGAGAAATTCCATTAATAGAAAACAGTTTCTCCAAAAGATATACAAGATTTTCTAGAAGGCTGAAAGTATTTTGAATGCACAAGGTTTATTTATTCAATTGTAGAGACATTTGAAATTTTAACTCATCGTTTCACCCACTGAAGCTGCTTGACCTGCTGAGCATTTCAAATATGTTGGGCTTTACCTTCAATTTCCAGCATCTGTTTTTTTTGTGTAGTTTTGATTATTTTGTCAGTGTAATGTTTTCAGGAAGGCATAAACCACTTTTTATGCTACAGGAAATGTTTGTTGTGTATATCAATAAACCAATCTGAGGCAGGATCAAAGATAAAGGTTTGCCGGTTAAATTCAGGAAGGTAACAGTTCTGGCTTTGTCACATGTTTTATAAACTGAAAGAAATGTCTTAGATTGGAGTAACAGCATTTATTTAAAGCTAATTCTGTCTTGAAATACTTGATTTTATAATATGTTTTACATTTTGCAACTCAATTTCATTAGCAAAAGGAGCTTTCAGGTAATCAAATAATTGATATTTTGACAAAAGCTTACTCCACTAGGGATTGCATTTAGTCAGCATAACTACATGTTACACAAAATACAATTGAATGGTTTCCAATTTATGGCAGTAAGAAAGTCAAATAAAGTTTTTTTGTCTGATCCCCAGAAACAGTTTCGAAGTAACTTCAAATGAAACATCTGTGAACAGTGTGAACAGATGTCATCAGTTTCACAGCTTCTTTCATTTCTAGTTTCAAAAATAGTTTTGCATTACAGACTGAAACTCTGCAGTTCTTCATGCAGGAACACATGAAAACTGAATTGAAAGTTATTTTCCTATTTATGGGAGTCTATCTAACAGGAATCACAGAAAAGTAGTTTTATTATCCTGGTGTTAAATTATTGTTAGAACCCTTGCTGATTTTTCATTATTTTATTTTTATTTTTCACCATTTTTAGTTTGGAGCTGAAAGCTAAAGTGACCTTAGAGCAGTAAGTAGTAACTCCTGTATTTTGTTTTAGAAAGGAGAACAAGCAAACTGTTGTTTATTTATGAGGTGAAGCCTGGAAGATATTTATATGTTTATTCTTGCTAAAAGTAGTCTATAGATGTTTTGACTCCAGAACGGCCTTATGCTCAAACAGCTGGCAGATATTAGAATAGAAACAGGAGCCTCATTGGGAGACAACCAGACCAACATGTAGAAACCAGAGCTTGAACTGTGTTTAAATAGGATTGTGCCTGCAAAAGCTATATGATAAAAATTTGAATGCTCTCTGGTTGTCCTCCCATTATCAACTTATTGAAAGTTCAGAGAACAAGAATCTCAGGTAGAAGAATTAAATAAATATTATTTGGAGGCTGCTGGAAGCTATCTGCACACATTGATGTCATTAGAAACCAAGCAACATACAATCCCATGTGTTTTGTGTGGTTATGGATTCTGTAAGCAATATAAGTGAGCTGGTCAGTTAAATCATATTGTATTTCTTCTGATATATCCCTTAACTGTGTCTCTGTTTGTCGTCTATGAGAGTAAGGGACTAGAATCAAAGAGGATTGGGTTTAAACCATAGACATTAATTAAATTACCTCATTGTTTAACTTTGCTCTGCTAAAGCTACTACATTATTAATAAATGGTTAGTTTTTTGCTTAAGCGATAAACCTGACATCTTGTAACAGTAATTCACAAAATCTGGTACTGGTTATTCAATAAGTCTGGTTATGAACCATTGTGGTCAATTTTAAGACTCATTGCGTTTTTAATTTCACTGTGTTGCAAATACAAGGAGAGGGAAGCTTGTTTGATTTGGCTTTCTCCATGTTGAAAAATTACACCATAAATTAGGTTTGGTAGCTTTATCCTAAGTAATTAAAGTAAGTGTGCCAATCTGTATAACCATGCTATGAGTCTCCATATCTGCTTAGCGGCAGGTGCATGTCAAATAAATTTGGAATGAAGACTAACCAAATTAATTTGGCAAGTAATTTCAAAGAGAAAGACACTTTTTTTAAACGATTGTCTAACTGTTGCTTTAATATCTTGTTTATATGGTGAAATAAATCTCATCAATTTGATTTTGTTATTTCTTCCATTGTGGAGAATTAAAAGATACATAATTTCTTCATTCTTGAATTTAGTTTTGTGAAAAGGAGTATGGAGCAATTCCATTGAAAGCAACACCAACGCTCAGGAATCTGGCTAATTGATGATGTACAGAACAGATGTTAGAGATGAAAAGTCTTTCTACTAATTTGTCCGTGAATTACAAGACAGATGAAGAGCATAAAAATTGAGTTGTAAACATCACTGAGAACTTTGAAACAAATGATAACTTCTCCAGGAGGGGCCAGTGATTTGCCTCCATGGGTTTTGTCCTTTTCTTTCTGATGGAAAATGGGGCTTGTG
The DNA here is from genome assembly GCF_047496795.1 of Chiloscyllium punctatum. Taxonomy (NCBI): domain Eukaryota; kingdom Metazoa; phylum Chordata; class Chondrichthyes; order Orectolobiformes; family Hemiscylliidae; genus Chiloscyllium; species Chiloscyllium punctatum. The sequence continues at coordinate 61,740,182 of NC_092777.1, read as the reverse complement.
TTAATGAGAGTCTGTTGAAAACAACGGGTCAACAGGAGAACAGCATGTGCAAGGGCTTTTCCCATCCTGTTTCTTACAATACTTCAGCTCCAGTTGTCAGAGACATGATCAACTCTGGTATTAAAGTCCCCAGAGAGATGATTTTTTTTATATGGCAATGAGAAAATATAGAAAATGGATAGCACAGAAACAGGCCATTTGATCCATCAGCTGATAAAAAGCTAATCAGCTTAATCTCAATTCCCGACTCTGATTTAAAGCCTTGTAAGTGACAGCACTTTCCAAGGTATTTGTTTTAAATCCGATAATGTTTTCTGCCCCAACCACCCATTCAGACAGCTAGTGACACCACCCTCCAAGTAAAAAGAATTATCATTTAACTGTTCTGAATTAAAATCTCCATTTGTCTTCTTAATTCCAAAATAATTTCTAGCTTTCTAAACTTTTGTTTCTGGAATGTAAGCATTGTTAGCCAGACAATAGACAATAGGTGCAGGAGTAGGCCATTCTGCCCTTCGAGCCTGCACCACCATTCAATATGATCATGGCTGATCATCCTTAATCAGTATCCTGTTCCTGCCTTATCTCCATAACCCTTGATTCCACTATTCTTGAGAGCTCTATCCAACTCTTTCTTAAATGAATCCAGAGACTGGGCCTCCACTGCCCTCTGGGGCAGAGCATTCCACACAGCCACAACTCTCTGGGTGAAGAAGTTTCTCCTCATCTCTGTCCTAAATGGTCTACCCCGTATTTTTAAGCTGTGTCCTCTAGTTCGGCACTCACCCATCAGCGGAAACATGTTTCCTGCCTCCAGAGTGTCCAATCCTTTAATAATCTTATATGTCTCAATCAGATCCCCTCTCAGTCTTCTAAACTCAAGGGTATACAAGCCCAGTCACTCCAGCCTTTCAGCGTAAGGTAGTCCCGCCATTCCAGGGATTGACCTCGTGAACCTACGCTGCACTCCCTCAATAGCCAGAATGTCTTTCCTCAAATTTGGAGACCAGAACTGCACACAGTACTCCAGGTGTGGTCTCACCAGGGCCCTGTACAGCTGCAGAAGAGCCTCTTTGCTTCTATACTCAATCCCTCTTGTTATGAAGGCCAGCATGCTATTAGCTTTCTTCACTACCCGCTGTACCTCATGCTTACCTTCATTGACTGGTGCACAAGAACATCCAGAATCTCTTTGTACTGCCCCTTTACCTAAATTGATTCCATTTAGGTAGTAATCTGCCTTCCTGATCTTGCCACTAAAGTGGATAACCATACATTTATCCACATTAAACTGCATCTGCCATGAATCTGACCACTCACCTAACCTGTCCAGGTCACCCTGTAATCTCCTAACATCCTCCTCACATTTCACCCTGCCACCCAGCTTAGTATCATCAGCAAATTTGCTAATGTTATTACTAATACCATCTTCTATATCATTAACATATATTGTAAAAAGCTGCGGTCCCAGCACTGATCCCTGCGGTACCCCACTGGTCACTGCCTGCCATTCCAAAATGGAGCCATTTATCACTACTCTTTGTTTCCTATCAGCCAACCAACTTTCAATCCAAGTTAGTACTTTGCCCCCAATACCATGCGCCCTAATTTTGCTCACTATCCTCCTATGTCGGACTTTATCAAAAGCTTTCTGAAAGTCCGTGTACACTACATCTACTGGATCTCCCTCGTCCATCTTCAGAGTTACATCCTCAAAAGATTCCAGAAGATTAGTCAAGCATGATTTCCCCTTCATAAATCCATGCTGACTCTGACCTATCCTGTTACTACTATCCAGATGTATTGTAATTTCATCCTTTATAATAGACTCCAGCATCTTTCCCACCACTGAGGTCAGAGTAATTGGTCTATAATTTCCTGCTTTCTCTCTCCCACCTTTCTTAAAAAGTGGTACAACATTAGCAACCCTCCAATCCGCAAGAACTGATCCCGAATCTATCGAACTCTGGAAAATAATCACCAACACATCCACGATTTCTTGAGCCACCTCCTTCAGTACCCTGGGATGTAGACCATCAGGCCCCGAGGACTTATCAACCTTCAGACCTAACAGTCTCTCCAACACCAAATCCTGGCAAATATAAATTCCCTTAAGTGCAGGTCCTTCAGCCACTGTTACCTCAGGGAGATTGCTTGTGTCTTCCCCAGTGAACACAGATCTGAAGTACCAATTCAATTCTTCTGCCATTTCTTTGTTCCCCGTAATATATTCCCCTGTTTCTGTCTTTAAGGGCCCAATTTTAGCCAGGCCAATATTTATTGCATCTCCTTAATTTCCCTTGAGAAGACAGTGGAAAGGTTTGCTCAGGTCATTGACTGTAGGTCTAGTGTTACATGTAGGCCAGACAGGGTTAGGACAGTAGATTTTACTCCCTGAGGGATGTTAGTGAATTGGGTGGGGACCTTAGAAAAATTGCAAAGTTTAAGATTGCTATCAAACAGATCAGCTGGTTATTCTATTTATACAGAATAATTGGGGTTCCTGCACCAGCTGCCATGTGAAATTTGAAATGATTTCTCAGAGTGTTCAGGTTACAGGAGATCATGTCGGGAGCTGCAATAGACATCTAAAAATTAGATGTCAACCTGGCAAAGTTACAACACAAGACTACTTGCATGGCAAACAGCATTAAAAGCAATTTAGATGGGGGGGTTATGCAATTCCACAAACAATGTAGTCTTCCTACATCCAATTGTGAATGTTGATAGATAATTAAACAACTCACTGGAGGATACTCCATAGAAACATAGGAAAATAGGGGCAAGAGTAAATCATTCAGCATTTCAAACCTGCTCTGCCATTCAGTATGATTTGGCTGATCATCCAATTCAGTACCCTGTTCACATTTTCTCCTCGTACCATTTGATCCCTTTAGCCAAAAGAACTACATGTAACTCCATAAATATTTGACAGCACGGTGGCTCAGTGGTTAGCACTGCTATATCACAGCACCAGGGTCCCAGGTTCAATTCCAGCCTTGGGTTCCTGTCTGTCTGGAGTTTGCATATTCTCCCTGTGTCTGTGTGGGTTTGCTCTGGTTTCCTCCCACAGTCCAAAGATATGCAGGCCAGGTGAATTGGCCATGCTAAATTGCCCGTAGTGTTCGGTGCATTATTCAGAGGGAATGGGTCTGGGTGGGTTACTCTTTGGAGGGTTGGTAAGGACTTGTTAGGCTGAAGGGCCTGTTTCCACACTGTAGGGAATCTGATCTATTACCAAACCCAATGATGGGATACTCAATATATCAGTGCAAAATATTAGGCTGAAGCATTTGAAATAATCTTCAACCAGACTTATCAAGAGATGATCCATCCTGGACTCTTCAAGAGATCTGCAGAATCACATGTGCCAGTTTCAGCGAATTGGATGCACTCCATGTAATATCAAGAAATAGTTGAAGGTGCTAGATAGTGCAAAGGCAATGGGTCCTGATGATATTCTGACAGTAGAACTGCAGACTTGTGCTCCAGAACTTGACATGCTCCTACCAACATGCTTCAATATAGCAACAACATGGGAATCTACCTAACAATATAGAAAATTGCACCATTATATACATGAAAAGCAAGACAAACTCAAATTGATCAATCATTGCTCCATCAGTGTACTCTCAATCATCAGTAAAGTGATGAAGGGGTCACCAACAGTGCATTCAAGCAGCATTTACTTAGCGATTATCTGTTTATTGATGCTCAGTCTGGGCTCCATCAGGGCCACTCAGCTCCTGACCCCATTATAACTTTAGTCCAAACATGGACAAGAAAAGCAGAATTCCGAAGAGGCAGACACATCATGGCATCAAGGAACACGGATGAAACTTGAGTTGATGGGAATATACCAAACGTTATACCAAGCCAAAGAAAAAGGATTATGGTTGTTAAAGGTCAGTCAACACAACCACCTGCAAGTTCCTGTGTAAACCACTCACCATCCTGACATGGAAATATGTTACTATTCTTTCAGTGTTGCTGGATCAAAATCCATAACAGTTAGTGTACCTACAACATGGACTGCAGTAATTCAAGAAAGCAGCTCACCATGACCTCTTTAAAGACAATAAATGCTCTTCCAGCCAGCCAAGCCCATCTCTTCTGAAGTAATTAAAATTAAGTAACCTCCTCTGGTTTCTGTGTCCATCCATGCTCCTGTTATAGGGCTGATCCCCTTAAAAGATAAAATGCAAGTTTTCAAGTTGTGATTATAGGTTTTCAGAAAATTATGCCGTTAAGCAGACTTTCTGGTAAGAACAAATTCTATTGTCTTAACCTGTTGTTGCTAATGAGTTGAGACTTGATTAAATTAAACCAAGGCATTTATTCAGATAAATGTGAGGTACAACATTTTAATAAGGGAAATCAGGGCAGGACTTATACACTTAATGGTAAGGTCCGAGGGAGTGTTGCTGAACAAAGAGACCTTGAACAAAGAGTGCAGGTCCATCGTTCCTTGAAAAGGGTGACCTTATAGAGGTTTATAAAATCATGGGGGGCATGGATAGGATAAATAGACAAGGTGAAAGCCGATGCTGGAGATTACAGCCAAGAGTGTAGTGCTGGAAACCGATCAGGCAGCATCCAAGAAGCAGGAAAATTGACGTTTCAGGCAAAAGCCCTTCATCAGGAATGAGGTTGGGAGCCTCTGCTGTGTCTGCTCCCAGGAGGACAAGTTCCACCACAGAACACACCAGCTGGCCTCCTTCTTGAAAGACTGCAATTTCCCCTCCCACATGATGCCCTCCAGCTCATCTCATCCACATCCTGCACCTCTGCCCTCGAACTCCAACAGGGACAGAATCCCCCCCCACCCCCACCCCCACTCTGGTCCTCACCTTCCACCTCACCATCCTCCATATACATCGCATCATCTACCGACATTTCCACCACCTCCAAACGGACCCCACCACCAGGGATATATTTCCCTCCCCACCCCTTTCCGCTTTCCATAAAGACCATTGCCTCCACGACTACCTCATCAGGTCCACACCCCCCAACAACCCACCCTCCCTTCCTGGCACCCTCCCCTGCCACCACAGGAATTGCAAAACCTGCGCCCACACCTCCTTCCTCACCTCTGTCCAAGGCCCTATAGGAGCCTTCCACTTCCATCAACACTTCACCTGCACTTCCACACATGTCATTTACTGTATCCGTTGCTCCCAATGCAGTCTTCTCTACATTGGGGAGGCAGGACACCTATTCACAGAGTGCTTCAGAGAACGTCTCTGGGACACCCGCACCAATCAACCCCACCGCCCCGTGGCCGAACACTTTAACTCCCCCTCCCATTCTGCCGAGGACATACAGGTCCATCACCACTCCCTCACCACCCGAGGCCTGGAGGAAGAACGCCTCATCTTCTGCCTCGGGACTCTCTAACCCTAGGGCATCAATATGGCTTTCACCAGTATCCTCAATTCCTCTCCCCCACCTCACCCCAGTTCCAACCTTCCAGCTCAGCTCCACCCTCATGACCTGTCCTATTTGTCCATCTTCCTTCCCACCTATCCACTTCACACTCCCCTCCGACCTATCACCCTCACTCCCACTTCCAATCACCTATTGCATTCTCAGCTCCCTTCCCCACAGCCCCACCCCCCTCCCTGTTATCTCTCCACTCCTGAGGCTCCTAGCCTCATTCCTGATGAAGGGCTTTTACCCGAAACTTTGGTTTTCCTGCTCCTCAGATGCTGCCTGACCAGCTGTGCTTTTCCAGCACTTGGCTTTAAATAGATAAGGTCTTTTCCTTGGGATGGGGGAATCCAGAACTAGGTTTAGGGTGAGAGGGGAAAGATTTAAAAGGGACCTAAGGGGCAGCTTTTTCACACAGTTTGGTGGTGTGTGTATGGAATGAGCTGCCAGAGGAAGTGATGGAGGCTGGTACAATTACAACATTTAAAAGGCATCCGGAGGATTCAATATGGTAGTGATCCAGTAGGTCTACCCTGCTGAGCTCTGCATCAGAATCCAGACAAAGTGGTGCACTCACTCTCCCTTTATTACCCATTGTGGTAGAAATGGATAGTTTTTGACCCCCCAGAATTGCTGTGTGTTAGTTTAAGAGTGTTAGAAAAATGACTAAAAGGAAAGGACAGTGAGGATTGCAGCAAGCAGGGCACTCCCCTGCAACAATGGACACGTCTGCGGCCATAGTGTCGGTCTCCGTGAGTGTTCCCGGGGACTTACCTGTGGAGGACAGCCTGATCTTGGAGTTTGTGAAACTCAGAGAGAAGTTCGATTCAGCGATGGAGGAGACCTAGACCAGGCTGGAACCAATCTGAAGCATGACCAGGAGATCCAATGTCTTGGGTAGCACGTTGTGGAGGTGGAGCAGCAGACCGCGGTTTCTGAAACCGCAGCGGAATCCTAGGGGGGTCCGGGTCGAGGCCCTGGTACAGCAGGTACGGGCTTTGGTAGAGCAGGTTAACGACCTCCAAAATTGAGGCCATCAGAAGAACATCTGCCTGGTCAGGCTGCTGGAAAGGGAAGAAGAAGGTCAGCTTGTCAGCTTCTTGGAGCAATGGCTCCCACAGTGTTTGAAGCTGGAAATCAAGGCAGGCTGGGTGCGGTCGAGCAGGCCCACTGGGTCGCAATGCGCAGGCCTGGATTGGACCAGCCCCCCCCGCCCGGTCCCAGTGCAACTCCAGCATTATAGAGATAAGCAAATGGTGCTTATCCACAGGCTCTGATATACAAAGGATCACAAATTATGCTTTTCCAAGACTTTTCTGCAGCCGTGATCCACAAGAGGAAGGCCTTTGATGAGGTAAAAAGGTGGCTGAGGGATTTGAATATTCAGTACTCTGTAAGATATCTGGCAATATTACATTTCAGCCACAGAGGGTCCATGTTTAACTTTGACTCACCGGAAAATGCAACGGACTTCCTGGATACCTTAAAATAGACAACCTGGTTTACCTGGTTGTCGGGTTTTTTTATATGTGGGGTGTCGTATTTGTTTTCTCTTTTTCTCTCTCTTCTCCCTTCTCTCTCCTCTCCCATTATCCTTTGTTTTTTTCCCATCATTTCCTTTTCCTTTCTCTCTCTTAGTATTTGATGGGAGGGTCAGTGAGGGGAGGCGGGGGGTTATTTTTTTTAACCAGGAGTGCCTAAGGTTAACGTATGGATGGGATGGGTTGAGTGTCTACTTTTAACTTTCTTGTTATAAGATGCATGTAACTTTTTCTTACTTTGTGTTGTCTGGGGCTGGGACGAGGCTTCAGCTAGAAGGAGGCAGAACACATCAGATGGCCTCCTTCTTTAGAGACCACAATATCCCTTCCCACGTGGTTAAAGATGCCCTCCAATGCATTTCATCCACATCCTGCCCCTCCGCCCTCAAACCCCACCCCTCCAACCGCAACAAGGACAGAACCCTCCTGGTGCTCACCTTCCACCCTACCAACCTTCACATAAACCGCATCATCCGCCGATATTTCTGCCACCTGCAAACGGACCCACCACCAGGGATATATTTCTCTCCCCACCCCTTTCCGCTTTCCATAAAGACCATTCCCTGCATGACTACCTGGTCAGGTCTACGCCTCCCCAACAACCCACCCTCCCTTCCTGGCACCCTCCCCTGCCACCGCAGGAATTGCAAAACCTGCACCCACACCTCCTCCCTCACCTCCATCCAAGGCCCCAAAGGAGCCTTCCACATCCATCAAAGTTTCACCTGCACATCCACCAATGTCATTTATTGTATCCGTTGCTCCCAATGCGGTCTCCCCTACATTGGGGAGACTGGACGTCTCCTAGCAGAGCGCTTTAGGGAACATCTTCGAGACACCTGCATCAATCAACCCCACCGCCCTGTGGCCCAACATTTCAACTCCTCCTCCCACTCTGCCAAAGACATGCAGGTCCTGGGCCTCCTCCACTGCCGCTCCCTCACCACCCAACCCCTGGAGGAACAACACCTCATCTTCCGCCTCAGAACACTTCAACCCCAGGGCATCAATGTGGACTTCACCAATTTCCTCATTTCACCTTCCCCCACCTCACCCCAGCTCCAACCTTCCAGCTCAGCACTGTCCCCATGACTTGTCGTACCTGCCTGTCTTCTTTTCCACCTATCCACTCCACCCTCCTCTCTGACCTATCACCTTCATCCCTACCCCCATTCACCCATTGTTCTCTTTGCTACCTTCCCCCTAATCTCCTCTCTGCCTATCGCCTCCATCCCCACCACCATTCACCTATTGTACTCTATGCTACTTTTTCCCCACCTCCCTCTCATTTATCTCTCCACTCTGCAGGCACCCTGCCTCTATTCCTGATGAAGGGCCTTTGCCTGAAATGTCAATTTTCCTGCTCCTTGGATGCTGCCTGACCTGCTGTGCTTTTCCAGCACCACTCTAATCTAGACTCAGCTAAAAGCAGCCATGGAGAGGTTAGTGGATTGTATGAGCTCCCCCTGTGGGCAAGGAGGAATGTCTCCTTTCATTTGTGTTAGATGTTGGTTTGTTGTAGAAGTAGTCATTATAAGTTTTGATTTGTTAGTTTTGGCAGCTGTATTTTCAAATTTATATGAACTGTTTGCTGTTTTCACTTGGCATTTTATGAATGAGTTCTTCCTCTTGGGGGGTCATGGACTGTTTCAGACAGCTGTGGCTAACCGTTCATTTAAAAGGTGCACCTGGAACGTTAAGGGGAATCATTCACCAATTAAGAGAAGAAAATGCTTTCAAGCATTCGAAAAGAGAGGGTTGATGTAGCCTTGCTGCAAGAAAAACGTCTAACTGATAAGGAGCACTTGAAGTTACAGCAGGGAGGGTTCGGCCGGTTGTTTTTCTCATTCTTTTCTTCAAAAAGAAGAGTTGCTATACTCCTCCGGAAGAATCTCCCATTTCAACTGTTAGACCAAATTAAGGATGAATATGGGTGGTTTATGATTCTTAAAGCTTTAATACATGGGGAGGAATATGGGACTTTGGATGTGTGGAGATGTCTCCATCCTGAGAGTAGGGATTTCACCTTTTTCTCTAACCCACAGAAGTGCTATATTAGGATTGTCATGCTTTTATCCTTATCAACCTTTTTGAATTCAGTGCTGTCTTGCAGAATTGGGAACATAGCCAGTTCTGATCATGCAGCAGTTTTACATGGAGTTTAACGCCATTGGTAATGGGACAGGCTCGCGGCATTGGTGCATGGACTCTTTCCTCCTGAAGGATGGCAAGTTTATTCAGTGCTTTTCACAGGAATTTAAAACTTTTTGGGACATTAAAGTAGGTACGGCCAGTACTCCGTCAGTGCTCTTGGAGCTGCCGAGGCCTACGCAAGGGGTTTGATGATTTCTTACTCAGCGACATGGAAGTGGCAGTAGGGAGAGCAGCAGTGTTTGCTCGAGGTCTGGCTGAAGGCAGCTGAAACAGCCTACTTTGACAGACCGTCTGTAACCAAGTTGCAGTGGAATACAGCCCTCAGGGCTATTTTGAATGCTGCACTTACCCAGACAGCAAAGAGGGAAATCTCCTTTGCGAAACAAAGGTTATTCGAGTATAGTGATAAACCGGGTAGATATCTAGTGTACCTGGCTAGAAAGAAGAGTGCCCTCCAATCTATCACAGCCATTAAAGAGAGTGCTGGTACTCTCTCTTGCGATGCCAAAAAGATTAACACAACATTTAGACATTCTACTCTGAGCTGTACCAGTCGGAGGGTTGTGAGGACAGATTGGCAAAGATGGAGTCCTTTCTTAAGACCTTGGACCTTCCAGATGTAACTCCAGAGCAGGCGTCTTTTTGAATGCCCCTTTGACAATCCAAGAGATACAGGAGGCGGTGAGGCAGCTCCAGAGTGGTAAAGCACCTGGCCCAGACAGATTTCAAAGTGATTTTTACAAGGAGTTTATAGACATACTGGCCGGGTCACCGTTGGATATGTACAACTACTCATACAGTCAGAGCTGCCTCCCATCCTCTGAGAGAAGCAAATATTTCTCTTATTCTCAAGAGAGGGAAATCCCCAGAGGATGGTACTTCGTACAGGCCCATATCGTTATTGAACGTGGATTTTAAACTTCTGTTGAAAGTGCTGGTGTTGAGGTTGGAGAGGGTTTTGTCCTTCATTGTAAAGGTGGCCCAAACAGGTTTCATTCAGGGTCAATAATATTAGAAGAGTATTAAATATGGTTATGGTTTGCCAGCAAGGATAGATTCCAGGCTTGGTAGTCTCCCTGGATGCAGAGAAAGCATTTGACCGGGTGGAGTGGCCGTATCTCTTTTATGTACAGGAGCAGTTTGGTCTTGGGGGCGTTTTTGCCAGGTGGGTAGCAGTGTTATATAGTGACCCGAAAGCAGCGGTTCTCACTAATGGTATAGGGTCTGATAATTTTAGTATCAGTAGAGGCAGCTGACAAAGGTGCCCTCTGTATTACTATTTACATTGGTGATTGGTGGTGGAGGCCATCCGGAGGGACCCCAATATAATTGCCCTGGAGGAAGGATCAGGCAGGCATAAGATCTCTCTTTATGCAGATGACATTCTTCTCTTTTTAACTGTTTCAATGATATCTGTGCCCTGTTAAATACAAGTGATTAATCTATTTGGTTCATTCTTGGAGTATAAAATCAATTTCATGAAGTCGGAGGGCCTTATTAGAATATCCGATCTTGGGGATGAAACCTGTTTCCCTTTCAGGTGGTCACAGGGAATATTTAAGCATTTTTATCACCTTTGTTTTTATCGCCTTTGTTCAATTATATAAAGCTAACTTTGTGCAGTTGCTAGAGAAGACAGGATCTTCAGCGCTCGGAGGATCTTCCGATATCCTGGTTGGGTAGAATAGCTCTGGTAAAAATGAATGCTCTTCCTCATTTATTATATCCCATGCAAATGCTCCCTTTGATGCTGCCTAGGCAAGCACTACAGAGGCTTTACAGCCTTGGCTCGGATCTTCCATCTGGCATCATAGGTAGCCTCTTATTAAGCTTGCCAAATTGCAGCTTCCCCAAGGGATGGGAGCTGTGTATATCCCAGATTTTAAGAAATATCAATGTGGGTAATTGGGCTTGCTGTGGTTAATTTGGCTGGACATCGAGGCCTCCCAGGCAAAATGCTGCCTCATCAATTTGTTGTTTATGGACAAGATGAGGACTGTTATGGACCATTGCAGAGACCCAGTTGGCCTTAACACGGTTAAAGCATGGAGAATGATGTGACAAGGTGAGGGCAATTTACAAAAAATTTCCCCTTTCAGTTCCATAGTAGGAATGTTAGCATTCCGGCCAGGATTGATGGACTCTGGCAGTCTCCTGTTTGGGAGATCTATTTGATAGGAGGTCATGATGTCTTTTGAACAGCTGAGCAAGAAGTATGAATTTTCTAGGAGGGACCTCTTTCATTACTTTCAGATTAGGGACTTTATACAGGAAAAGACTTTAATGGTTAGTCCCTGTAAGTTGGATATGGAGAGGAGAGTGCTTCTGCCCACATGCGCTCTCTCAGTTAGTACTCTATCATTTGTTAGGAAGTAATGTCTCAAAGGACATTGAGCAGCTGTGCAGAATCTGGACTCAAGAATTGGGGGTGGAGAGATCTCGTCAGAGGAGTGGGAGGATATTTGGGAGAACGTAAGGAAGATTTCGATTTGCAACAGGACAGAGGCTATGCAACTGAAGGTACTCCACAGGGGGCTCATTTGGCACTGCAGCGGCTTGCGAGATTTAAGACAGGAGCGATCCCAATGTACCCCAAATGTAAAACAGATGTTGGTACTCTTATTCATTGCTTGTGGTCATGTCACAAGCTTCGTAGGTTTTGGGGTGCTATAGTCAGTGTTTTTGAAGGGTCGTGGGAACTGAGGTCAAGGTGGATCCGGTGTCCCTTCTTTTGGGTTTGCCAAATCTCCCTTCTTTGGACATGCATGGGAAGAAACTGTTTAATATTATTTCATTCTGTGCGAGGAAGAACATTCTAATGAGCTGGGTGTTGGAGAATCCCCGGGGATTCTTGGAATTGCATAGATTAGTTATGGAGCACATCCCCTTGGATTCCTTATGAGTATGGTGCACTACGTTTCATAGAGCATGGCAGCCCTTTCTGAATTATATGGAGGCAATCTTGTTGACTATATTGGTTAGGGCCTTTGTATAGTCATGAAGACTATGTCTGGCGGTCTAGGGACCCCTGGGAGAAAGAATTCTGAACAAACACAGGTATGCCTACTGATGTTCCTGGTGGTGGGGAGCTTTGGTGGAAGTGCGCTGAGTGAGGTAACTTAACTGAATGTAATTTATCTTGGTTCAACTTGGCTTAATTTAGTTTTTTTTAGTTATTTGTTAAACTGTAATTTTCGTAGATTTTTTTTCTCTCTCCTCAGTGGTTTGTGGAGTAGTAATTTGTTTAGTTATTGTTGTTATATTATAATATTGTTATACTGTTTTGTAGTGATTTTGTAATTTTGTTAAAAGTTTTTTTCTCAATAAAAATATTTACAATAAAAAGGCATCTGGATGGCTATATGAATGGGAAGGGTTTCGACCAAATGGGCGAAGTACTGGCAAATGGGACTAGATTAGGTTAGGATATCTGGTCCACATAGATGAGTTGAGCTGAAGAGTCTATTCTACTGCTGTATATCTCTGTGACTCGAATACTCATAATTCACAGTTCCCCAATATTTTGTTCTTTGCCCATTAAGGTGACAGATTTAAAATTCTTGGTGGACATGCAAACTCATTTTGTAGGATTTCCAGTTTGCCTTTTGCAAGGTTTGTAGCTCAGGTTGAGATTTAGGGAGTAGGTTTGCTCGCTGAGCTGTAGGTTTGATATCCAGACGTTTTGTTACCTGGCTAGGTAACATCATCAGTGGTGACCTCCAAGTGAAGCGAAGCTGTTGTCTCCTGCTTTCTATTTTGATTAAAGTAAAACCACCATCATCTTACCAGACCACAGGATTGCTCTCTCATTTGAGAGAGATAACTGGTGGTGATTTAACCTTAGGGTCATACCTCAGGCTAGGGGAGAACATTCCTCCATGGTAATCTCAACTGGTGCGTGAATTGAATCTTATTAGAATCACATTGCATCGCAACCGACCAGCCAACCAGCTAATCGACCCCCTTGTTGTTGATAACCTTCAAATAAATAAGTTTGTCTTAGTTCACAAAACCCAGTTTCGTCCTGAATGTTAATTAGTGCAAACAACGTTTGATTCTAGTCAACTTTGAAATTGAGTCTTGTCGAAGTTCTTGGAGTCTCTCCTGGTGTTAATAACCCACTGATATTTGGACGGAAGGAAGAGGAGAACCGGAAGTATTGCTGCCATCGGAAGTGCGTCGCGCTGAAAGTGCTTTATCACTTACAATGGCGGCTCGGTGAGGAATAGAGTCATGGAGATGAGGAGCTGAATGTAATCCGCCTTCATCGGCTGAATGAGGTATTGTTTTATGCAATGGCATGGTTTGGTATGTTAGACAAGCGATTAGCCGTTTTTACACCGTGACGCGAACGGTAAAAGTTGACGATATTAAAAGCTTACGTTTCAGTTTGCAGAGTTGAAGGCCAAGGCCCAGGCCCAGGCCTGACCCCCCGCCCGCCCCAGTTTCCTGGATCTGGATCGCAGGGAGGGGGATGACCTGACCCGATGGTGGAGGGTCTGCTGCACGGGTACGACATGCCACAAGACAAATATTGAGGGTGAGGGTTTTAATGTAGTTAAAACGCGGCGTTTGTATCGTGCCCTTGTTTCCTCATGGTCCCCAGTAATTTCAGACCATTTGACTGAATGATGACTTTTTTTACACGTGTTAGACTTCTGATGTAAATGAAGAAGCCTAGAATCTGACTCCAGTCTGAAATAACAACTTCGCTAGTAATTGTTTATGCTTTTCAAACGACATTTCTTCATCGTACGTTAACTTTTTTTTCCCCTAGGCTTAATGAAATTAACAAAGTTAACTGGCAAGGAACTTCAGTTTGTGACACTCCCAGTAACAAGTAAGTTTTAAAATAGAGCAATAGGTCTGTAAATCTGAATGCCTCGATAGTTGGAACAAGGGATATTTGGGGGTGGGAGAGAGGATATACTTAAAATGGAAGAAATCTTGTTTTCAGGGACCTGAGAACTGGGAAGAAACTGATTGAACTGGTTGAAGGGAGAATCTGCATTAGGATTATTGTACAGATGCATTAATGCCTAATGAGGTCTATCTGGGACCAATGACTAGTTTTTTTTTGTTTTAATTGATACCTAGTGGGAATAAAATATCAAGTTGAACCCTGTTTTAAATCTTTAATTTGACTTGAACATTACACCCAAAATCATTAAGAGTACTGCATTGATTTGTAGATCAATAACTAACATCCATGAGTCTCGAACTAAGATAAATAGGTAATCTCCATGCCATCCAGACAACCTTGCTGTAGCGTAATGGAACCATTGCATCCTGAAGTATTGAAAATGACTTGAGGTTAATAATGTAGGTGAAGATTGCAAAGCTCTATCTGATTTTGTACTGATTATTTCAATGTATTGATTGCAGTGACTTCATCTAGGATTCAGAAATGGGCTGGATTGGAGTACTTTGAAATCCGAATGATCTTCCAGAAACTGCATCAATTTCTAAACTTCCACACTGAAATTTGAATGTGAAATGTAATTTTTCCAGCATTTTGCCTTCATTGTTTTGACTTGGCATATGCAACAGGTGAAAGAATGAACAATCCTGTTTCAGCTGTATGTTAAATAAAGCATTTAATGTTCAATTTTTTTATTCTTGGCTTGTTTTAAAGGGTGACTTAAATCAATTCAAGATCTTAATTGGGCAATTAATTCTCTGTGGAGATATTTCTTTCCCAATAAGGCAGGTAGATGGTGGATAAGACAAATATTTTAGAATGGGGAGTTAGTGTGGTGCTAGAGAAGGTCAGCAGGTCAGGCAGCATCTGAGCAGGGGAATTGACATTTCAGGCATAAGATTATAACTGAAATGTCAGTTCCCCTCCTTGGATGCTGCCTGACTTGTGCCTTTGTTGTGTCACGCTCTGACTCTGATCTGCATCCTTACTTTTCCCCACTTCGAATGGGCAGACATGGAAGTGATCTTGAGTAGAGAAAAGTACAAGGTCAACTCTTTTTTTTTTGGAAGAAAGTAGTAAAATCTAAAGTTTTTATATTTAACTTCTGGAATGTACCATTCTGAAACAAAACGGTGACATCAAACTGAAGCTTCAAAGAATGGAAGTAAGGGAGCAAGATGAAGAGCTGTTGGAGGATACATAAGAGCTTAAGACTGAGGCAAGTTAATTATTACCAGTGTGAATATGGGGATGCACAAAAGGCCAGAGGGGCAAGGAGCATCGCTTCCTCATTGGGAGGGGCAAGTCATGTGGAATTTGTAAATGTGGGTGAGAATATTAAAACCAAAAAGAAAATGAAGTTTCTTTTATATAGGATAAAAATGGTTATTGGGTTGCTGCCCAATGACATTGGGGAGAGAGTGAGTACTGGGGCTTAAAGAAATGGCTGAAGAACTGGATGATTGACCAAAAAAAAGGTAGTCTTTGTGGTGGACGACGTGAGTAACATTCCAAAAACTTGAGGGAGCTGTCACCAAGTAGGTACTAGGAAAAACTGAATGGCCTGAAGATGGGTAAATCATCTGGATGAGCTGGTCTACACCCCAAAGTTCTAAGGGAGATAGCTGAACAGATAGAGGTGTTGGTAATCTTCAGGAATTGCTAGAATCCGGGAGGGACTCAGGACTGGAAAATTACTAACGTGGCACCCGTTTAAAAAGGTAGTGGGGCAAAAGATGGAAAATTTATAGACCAATTAGTCTAACCTCAGTCATGGCAAAGATTGAGATTTCTGAATACGTGAGAGCGTATGGTAAAATAAGGCAAAGTCAGCATAGTTTCATCAAGGGAAGGTTATGCCTGACAAATCTGCTAGAATTCTTTGAGGAAGTAATGAGCAGGTTAGACCAAGGGCAGCCAATGGATGTTACTTACTTGGACTTCAAGAATACCTTTTGAGTGATGTTTGAGGCAAGGAGCTAATGTGGATAGATACTTGGCTATCTGGCAGAAAGCAGAGAGTGGGGAATGAAAGTACCAATGAAAAGTGGTGTTCCACAAGGCTCAATATTGGAAGCACAACTTTTCACTTGGATGTTAACAATCTAAATAAAGGAAGTGAGGGCATCTGGCTAGGTTTGCAGACAATAAAAGGCAGGTGGAGGGACAGGCACCATTGGGGAGGCTGCAGAAGAATTTGGGTAGGTTACAGTGGGCAAAGAAGTGGCAGATGGAGTACAATGAGAGGAAAGTGTGTGATCATGCACTTTGATAACAACAAATGACTATTTTTCTAAAGGGGGAGGTAATTCTGAAATCTGAAGTGCAAAGAGCTGTGGGAGTTCTAGTCCAGGATTCTCTCAAGATAAACTTGCAGGTTGAGTCAGTAGTTAGGAAAGCAAATGCAATGTCACTTATTTTGGCAGGGCTTTGAATATAACTACTTCTGAGTCTGTATGAGGTCCTGATCAAACAACATTTGGAGTATTGTGTGCAGTTTTAAGCTCCATATCACAGGAAGGATGTGCTGGCCCTGGAGTATGTTCAGAGGAGGTTCACAAGGATGATCCCAGGGATGAAAAGGTTAACATACAGGGAATGTTTGAGGACTCTGGATCATTCCTGATGAAGGGCTTTTGGCCAAAATGTCGTTTTTCTTTCCCTGCTCCTTGAATGCTGCCTGAACTACTGTGCTTTTCCAACACCACTCTAATCTAGAATCTGGTTTCCAGCATCCAAGAGTTTAGAAGGATGAGAGGTGATCTGATTGAATCATACAGAATACTGAATGGCCTGGACAGAGTGGATGTTGGGAAGATTATTTCCATTGGGAGAAGAGACTAGGATCTGAGGGCACAGCCTTCGAGTAAAAGGGAAGATCTTTTAGAACAGAGAAACTTCAGCTGGTGTGGTGAATCTATGGAATTCATTACTGCAGAATGCTGTGGAGGCCAGGTCATGAGTACATTTAAGACAGAGATGGATGAGTTCTTGATTAGCAAGGGGCTCAACAGTTATGTGGAGAAAGCAGGAAAAGGGAATGGAGAACCTTACAAGCCATGATTGAATGGCAGAGAAAAGTCAATGGGCTGAATGGCCCAATTTCTGCTCCTATATCTTATGGTCTTAAAATGTTTGGTCGAGGGGGGGGGGGGGGTGTAGATGAGGGGAGGATGGTGGCGGTGATTTGTAAAATTTCAGCAAACCCGTTGACAAGGTCCCACAAAAGAAATTGATTTTTTTTAAAAAGTAAAATCACTGTATATTCCTGTTTAGGATGAATAGAGAGGTTGGCACGTGTAGGATATGATGGATGATTAGAGATATTGAGGTTTTGGTTAAGAAGGAAGCAAATGTCAGGTATAGACAGGAGAGATTGAGAGAATCCTTAAGAGTATAAAGGCAGAAGGAGTATAAATTAGTGGGAATCATGTTGGTTGTTGTCTGCGTGTGTGGCTACTAAGGATAACTCGACTGGGACAACACTACTATTATAGGGCAAGCCAAGCAGAGAACAGCCAGGGAATTCCTAGAGGCATGGCACTCGTCCACAGATTCAATCAATAAGCACATCGACCTGGACCCAATATACCGACCACTGCAGCGGACAGCTGGAACTGACAACCAGAAGCAGCAGAGACAAACCACTATAATTGCCGGAGGAAACATCACAGAAGCGCTTCACAGGAGGCTCCCAAGCACTGAAGATGTCACCTAGACAGGGGACGAAACGTCTGCAACACAAATTCCCAGCTCAGTTCTCAGGATAATGTTTAAACCCAACTATCTTTAGTTGCTTCATCAATAGCATTCCTTCCAACTGCAGTCATAAATAGGGACGTCAATGAGGTTTGTTATCTTCAGTAATATTTGTGATTCTTCAAAACACTAAGCAGTCCTTGTCTGTAGTAGTGCAAACATTCAGTTTTGGGTTGATAAGTGGCAAGTAACCTTCATGTCACACAAGTGCCAGGCAATAACGATCTCCAACAAGATAATCTAATCAACTCTGGTAGACATTCAAATGGCATATCTATCGCTGAAACAAGTCCCAGGGGTTACCATCATCAAAAAGGTTCCTGAGACTAATCAACTGTGGTAGAGTGAGCGGTTGGCTGTCCTGCAGCAATACCCAGTGCTGCTGGTACTGTCTGCACTGGTCGTTCTGGCTGGAGACTTCAACTACATTTGATACAGATGGTTCATCCAGAAGGGCTGACAACAAACCAGATGCCACGTCCAGATTCCTGATGGGAATGGTTAAATTCGCCAAGCTGTACAACGTTTTCATCACCCCTGCAGGTGGAGCACATCGAAGATATACCTGGTCACAGCCAGTCGGGTTTCTCAACTAGAGGATAGATTTCTGTTTATGTCTTGCACATTCTCAGTCAGATCCACCAACTTCAAGCCAGCATTCTTACCTGACCACTGCCTCCTGCTGGCCAACTGTTACCGACAGGACAACCAGCAGGCTGGCAAGTGAATATGGAAACTGAATGAGAAACCTGACCCCAGAAAACAGAGGAACTCAAAAGGGATTACACAGGTTGGAGAACCTTGAAGGCCCTCTGAGTCTCCAGTGAACTGGTGGGAAATAGTCAAAAGGAACATCAGGAGGTTCTTTGAGAATAAAGATGTTCGGAAGGCAAGAGAGAGAGATGGGGAAATGTGTCCAAATTCCAGACAAGTATTCAGAACCTACTCCTGCTGCAGACGATCAGGGTTAATGTCACTGAGGATCTCTCAGGAGGTGAAGAGCCATTAAACCCCACTCTTTGCCTCGGAGATGTCCAAAATAATCTTCCAGTCCAGGGTCTGCACTGTAGAGAAGGATGAAATCTGCTTGCGTTTTATTTTCTTCCAGAAGGTGCATGAAAGCTTTGAACTCAGCAGCCTGAAGGAAAAAGATAGCTTGGTAATGTAATTTCAGTCTGACATCCTGAGGATCAGGAGATCCTTTTACGCCAGACTATATAACATGAAGCCCACACACAGTATTGTCTCTCCATCATTCCAGTCCTCAATCATGGATGTCTTAGATAACAGTATGTGGGAGAAGCTGGACCAGCTGTTATGTCTGGATGAGCCGACCAAGGGCCTTGAGTCCTTAGAAAAGAACTCCCAAAAGCGATGGCTTACCACCTGAGTTATATTCAGCTCTATGGGACTTGATTGGCCAGGACCTGCAGACGACAGTATGCTTCTAGCAGGTAGCATGTGCGAATCCAAAGGTATCATCAACCTCATCTACAGGCAGAAGGAAGAAATTAGAAATTGGTGACCAATTTCACTTTTTAATGTGAATTACAAAATCCTGTTTAAGGTCATCACCAACCAGTTCAGATCTGCTTTGGAATCAGTGATTCACCCCTACCAAACCTGTTCTGCACCAGGCAGGATAATCAGAGAGCATCAGGCTCCCCAGGTAGAGGACTGCCAATGTGCAGGTTAGGGGAGTGGACATCTGTCTCTTCAGCCTGCATCAGCAGAAGGTCTTTAACAGGATATTGCACGTCTACATATGGGACATGCTCTCAAAAATGGGCTTTGGAGAGAGAATCCACAATTGGATCTGATTGCTCAAACCAACATCAATAGTGCAGTCACAATGAATGAGGGGGAAACTTTCTGATGCCCAATCAGATTTGGAGTAAGACAAGGCTGTCCACTTTCTCCTGCCTGTGTTGTACAGAGCCGTTTGCTAAGCCCATCAAAAAGGATGCGAGCCTGAGAGGAGTGATTATTTCAGGCAGCCAATGCCTGTATATAAAAGCCTCCTTATGCCTGGATGAAGTCACCATTTTCTGCTCAGATCAGCTGTCAGCATGTAGACTCATGAGCATATGCGACCAGTTCCAACTGATACTTTATCCCCTTCACTGTCAGGACAGCTTACCTGAAGGTGCTGGCAATAGAGTTTGGGGATGTGAAGGCACACGCAAAAACATGGGAGTACATTACCAAGGTGAGGCAGAAACTGGGCTTTTGGGAGCACTGCTCCCTCTCTATGTGGATAAAAACCTGGTCATCAGGTGTGAGGTACCCTTGTATGTGATGCAGGTCTGACTCAATCCCAGAATCTGTACCGTTGTTGTCACCAGAGCGGTCTTCCACTTTACCGGAGGTCTAAGATGGACCATGTTTGCAGGGAGCCAATGTACAAAACTCTTGGGGTGGGGGGGTACCCGACTCACCCTGATGGCTATCATTGTGTGCAGACGCATGAAGCTGGGCACAGGCCTTCGGTACACAAACACCAAGTGTCACTATATACGAAGGTTCTACCTGTCCCTGGTGTTGCAAAGGATGGAACTGGCCTCATTTCTCTTAAGTGCTCTAAATACTTGGACTTCCGTATCACCTGTACTTAGAGTCAAAGAGATGTATAGCACAGAATCAGATTGATGAGGAGTGGTGGACGTGATCTATGTGGACTTCAGTAAGGCTTCTGACAAGGTTCCTCATGGTAGACTGGTTAAGCAAGGTTAGATTTCACGGAATACAGGGAGAACTTGCCATTTGGATACAGAACTGGCTCAAAGGTAGGAGACAGAGGGTGGTGATGGAAGGTTGCTTTTCAGACCAGAGGCCTGTGACTAGTGGTATATCACAAAGTTCGGTGCTGGGTCCACTACTTTTCATCATTTTTAGGAACGATCTGGACGTGAACATAGGAGGTATAGTTAGTAAGTTTGCAGGTGACACCAAAATTGGAGGTGGAGTGAACATCGAAGAAGGTTACCTCAGAGTACAATGGGATCTTGATCAGATTGGTCTGAGGAGTGGCAAATGGAGTTTAATTTAGATAGATGTGAGGTGCTGCAATTTGAAAAGACAATCTTAGCAGGACTTAGCAACACTCCCTTACCATTAAGTGTCTGAACAAAGTGACCTTGGAGTGCAGATTCATAGCTCCTTGAAAGTAGAGTCGCAGGTAGATAAGATAGTGAAGAAGGCGTTTGGTATGCTTTCCTTTATTGGTCAGTGCATTGAGTACAGGAGTTGGGATGTCATGTTGCGGCTGTACAGAACATTGGTTAGGCCACTTTTGGATTATTGCTTTCAATTCTGGTCTCCCTCCTATTGGAAGGATGTTGTGAAACTTGAAAGAGTTCAGAAAAGATTTACAAGAATGTTGCCAGGGTTAGAGGAATTGAGGCTGAAGAGGCTGGGGCTGTTTTGCCTGGAGCATTGGGAGGCTGAGAGGTGACCTTATAGTGGTTTATGAAATCATCAGGGGCATGGATAGGACAAATAGACAAAGTATTTTCCCTGAGATAAGGGAGTCCAGAACTAGACAGCAAAAGTTTAGGGTAGAAGGGGAAAGATATAGAAGGGAGCTAAGGGGTAACCTTTTCATGCTGAGGGTGGTATGTGTATGGAATGAGTGCCAGAGGAAGTGAGGGAGGATGGTACAATTGCAGCATTTAAAAGGCATCTGGATGGGTGCATGAATAGGAAGGGTTTGGAGAGATATGGACCAGGTGCTGGCAAATAGGACTAGGATATCCAACCGGCATGCACGGGTTGGACCAAAGGATCTGTTTCCATGCTGTACATCTGTATGACGCTTAAGTGTTCAGCACGCCACATCCGGGAGACAACACAGGAAAAGGAGAGTGTGAATCCACTTCGGTTATTCCTGAGCAGACTGTCAAAGTCATTTGGCAGAATGCCTCATCATCAGAACCTTCCAACAGGCACCAAAACTGTGTGGCTGGCGGTGAGAAGGACAGTAACTGTGAGATCCTTCATGCAATCCTTGAATCTCTGCACTACTGCACACAGCCCCTGTAGCGATTCCAAGGTGGGGTTAGAGATTGTCACACACCACCTGCTGAAATGTGCCTTTGCAAAGGAAGTCTGGAGAGAGATAAAGTGGGTTTTTCGTGGTTCATCCTGAGCAGATCCATGATGGTTGACTCCATGATCTGCAGTGTTTCATGGGATGTACACAGAGTGTGTACATTGACTATGCCTAAGGATAATCTACTTGGTGAAAGATGCTGTTGGTGAAAACTGCTGGTCTTCCACAGCAAGGATTTGACCTCAACCAAGTGTTGCAGGCTGGCAGATTCCAAGGTCCAGGACAATGTGGTGAGGGGCACACTAAAGCTTGGGGCAGCTGTCACCAAGGCACAATGGGAAAGACCACTGTCTAAGATCTTTATGCCAAAGTACATGGGCTTTGTTCAGCTTACAGTCGCCCGCCCCGTGCCTTAAATGTATGTGAATAACATGTTGCATAAGTAAGAAATGCCTTGGGATTGTTTCTTCTCCGTGTAGGAAGACCGTACAAAACTGAAGTGCTCTAGTCTCTATATTCATAAAAAGATCTTCATATGCAAATAAAACATTTTTGAAATAAAATCAACTGGAAAGGCAACTGGACTACTATATAAATATTATTTGTAAAAGCTCCCCCAGGTCAGAGGTTGAGAATGTTGCAGCAACTAACTTACCACCTCCTGTCTTCAAAGGTCTACCCGCCATCTACAAGGCAGGAGTGTGATGGAATACTCTCCCTTTATCTGGGTGCGTGTAACTCCAGTACTATTCAAGATGATCACTGCCATCCAAGATAAAGCAGGTTGTTCGATGGGCATCACATTAATTATTCATTTGTTCCACCACAGATGCACAGTAACAGCAATGTGTACAACATACTAGATGTGCTGCAGCAACTTGCCAAAATTTCAACACATTCCAAACTGCAGCCTCTGCTACTGAGAAGAATGAAGGCAACAGCCAGAGGGGAACAACATCAGCTGTTCAAGTCTCTCATCATCCCGATAGCAAAAAAAAAGTTTAAACAATTTGATAGAATTTATCTTAACTCCAAATTTTAAATATCTCAAATGGCTAAAGAATCAGTAATTAGATGGCACAGATTTAATTGACTGATAAAAGAACTATAAGAAGGCATAAAGAGGAACGTTTTATGCAATAAGCGAATCAGACCTGGTATGCACTGCCTAATATGGTGGTGGACATAATGTTAGCTTTCAAAAGGAAATTGGTTAACTACTCAGGATTATAGAATCCCAACAGTGCACATAGAGGCTATTCAACCCATTAAGTCTGCACTGATCATTCAAAGAGCATCCAAACCACTTACCCTTGCCACCTTATCTCTGTGACCTCACATTTACCATGGCCAACCCACCTAGCCTGCACATCCCGGGACACTGCAGGGCAATTTAACATAGCTAGTCCATCTTTCCTGTACATCTCTGGATTGTGGGAGGAAACTGGAGCACCCAGTGGAAACCCATGCAGACACAGGGAGAATGTGCAAACTTCACACAGACAGTCACCCAAGGCTGGAATCAAACCAGTGTCCCTGGTGCTGTTAGGCAACAGTGTTAACTACTTGGCCACCATGTCGCACAGGAAATGGCATGAAACATTGGTAGGACACAGCTCAAGAGTAGAGGAATGGGACCAGCTGGATTGTTTTGTGAAACAGTTGGCACACACACACTGGACCAAATAGATAGATTTTGACCACAAAATAGTACAAAATACGTGGGCTGAATTGTAACAGGAGAAATTTAAAACAGACAAACACGAAGTGCTGCCCATTAGCAAAAATAGCTGATCATCCAGATCAGGGACAGTGCATTTCAAGCAGAATTCTTCTATAAGTCCCTGACATGGGTAATGATGAAGCTGAAAGATTTAGGAGGTTGAGTAGGATTCTTCTCAATCACTGAAGAATGGACAACATTCAACTTGACCCATCACTGAAAAACAATAAACAGAATGACAATTTATGTAGTCACAACACTTTGGTGTAAGTTAGAGAAGGATAATGCTCAAATTAAATAAGGCTTTGTGCAGCTCACATTTGAAGACTATTTGAAGTTCTGGTTACAAATACAGGAGACATATTCACAGGCTAGAAAAAGTTCTAAGATACAAGATTGTCCACTCATGATAGATTGCAAGTGACCAGCAAAGGCTGGAAAAAAAATGCCTGAGGTTGTTGACTTGTTCGCTGAGCTGGTAAGTTTCAACACCATACTAGGTAACATCTGGAGGATTCAATATGGTAGTGATCCAGTAGGTCTGCCCTGCTGAGCTCTGCATCAGAATCCAGACAAAGTGGTGCACTCACCCTCCCTTTATTACCCATTGTGGTAGAAATGGATAGTTTTTGACCCCCCAGAAGTGCTGTGTGTTAGTTTAAGAGTGTTAGAAAAATGACTAAAAGGAAAGGACAGTGAGGATTACAGCAAGCAGGGCACTCCCCTGCAACAATGGACACGTCTGCGGCCATAGTGTCGGTCTCCGTGAGTGTTCCCGGGGACTTACCTGTGGAGGACAGCCTGATCTTGGAGTTTGTGAAACTCAGAGAGAAGTTCGATTCAGCGATGGAGGAGACCCAGACCAGGCTGGAACCAATCTGAAGCATGACCAGGAGATCCAATGTCTCGGGTAGCACGTTGTGGAGGTGGAGCAGCAGACCGCGGTTTCTGAAACCGCAGCGGAATCCTAGGGGGGGGGGGGTCCGGGTCCAGGCCCTGGTACAGCAGGTACGGGCTTTGGTAGAGCAGGTTAACGACCTCCAAAATTGAGGCCATCAGAAGAACATCTGCCTGGTCGGGCTGCTGGAAAGGGAAGAAGAAGGTCAGCTTGTCAGCTTCTTGGAGCAATGGCTCCCACAGTGTTTGAAGCTGGAAATCAAGGCAGGCTGGGTGCGGTCGAGCAGGCCCACTGGGTCGCAATGCGCAGGCCCGGATTGGACCAGCCCCCCCCACCCGGTCCCAGTGCAACTCCAGCATTATAGAGATAAGCAAATGGTGCTTATCCACAGGCTCTGATATACAAAGGATCACAAATTATGCTTTTCCAAGACTTTTCTGCAGCCGTGATCCACAAGAGGAAGGCCTTTGATGAGGTAAAAAGGTGGCTGAGGGATTTGAATATTCAGTACTCTGTAAGATATCTGGCAATATTACATTTCAGCCACAGAGGGTCCATGTTTAACTTTGACTCACCGGACTTCCTGGATACCTTAAAATAGACAACCTGGTTTACCTGGTTGTCGGGTTTTTTTTAATATATGGGGTGTCGTATTTGTTTTCTCTTTTTCTCTCTCTTCTCCCTTCTCTCTCCTCTCCCATTATCCTTTGTTTTTTTCCCATCATTTCCTTTTCCTTTCTCTCTCTTAGTATTTGATGGGAGGGTCAGTGAGGGGAGGCGGGGGGCTATATTTTTTTACCAGGAGTGCCTAAGGTTAACGTATGGATGGGATGGGTTGAGTGTCTACTTTTAACTTTCTTGTTATAAGATGCATGTAACTTTTTCTTACTTTGTGTTGTCTGGGGCTGGGACGAGGCTTCAGCTAGAAAGAGGCAGAACACATCAGATGGCCTCCTTCTTTAGAGACCACAATATCCCTTCCCACGTGGTTAAAGATGCCCTCCAATGCATTTCATCCACATCCCACCCCTCCGCCCTCAAACCCCACCCCTCCAACCGCAACAAGGACAGAACCCCCCTGGTGCTCACCTTCCACCCTACCAACCTTCACATAAACCAAATCATCCGCCGATATTTCTGCCACCTCCAAACGGACCCCACCACCAGGGATATATTTCTCTCCCGACCCCTTTCCGCTTTCCATAAAGACCATTCCCTGCATGACTACCTGGTCAGGTCCACGCCTCCCCAACAACCCACCCTCCCTTCCTGGCACCCTCCCCTGCCACCGCAGGAATTGCAAAACCTGCACCCACACCTCCTCCCTCACCTCCATCCAAGGCCCCAAAGGAGCCTTCCACATCCATCAAAGTTTCACCTGTACATCCAACAATGTCATTTATTGTATCCGTTGCTCCCGATGCGGTCTCCCCTACATTGGGGAGACTGGACGTCTCCTAGCAGAGCGCTTTAGGGAACATCTTCGAGACACCTGCATCAATCAACCCCACCGCCCTGTGGCCCAATATTTCAACTCCTCCTCCCACTCTGCCAAAGACATGCAGGTCCTGGGCCTCCTCCACTGCCGCTCCCTCACCACCCAACCCCTGGAGGAACAACACCTCATCTTCCGCCTCAGAACACTTCAACCCCAGGGCATCAATGTGGACTTCACCAATTTCCTCATTTCACCTTCCCCCACCTCACCCCAGCTCCAACCTTCCAGCTCAGCACTGTCCCCATGACTTGTCGTACCTGCCTATCTTCTTTTCCACCTATCCACTCCACCCTCCTCTCTGACCTATCACCTTCATCCCTACCCCCATTCACCCATTGTTCTCTTTGCTACCTTCCCGTAATCTCCTCTCTGCCTATCGCCTCCATCCCCACCACCATTCACCTATTGTACTCTATGCTACTTTTTCCCCACCTCCCTCTCATTTATCTCTCCACTCTGCAGGCACCCTGCCTCTATTCCTGATGAAGGGCCTTTGCCTGAAATGTCGATTTTCCTGCTCCTTGGATGCTGCCTGACCTGCTGTGCTTTTCCAGCACCACTCTAATCTAGACTCAGCTAAAAGCAGCCATGGAGAGGTTAGTGGATTGTATGAGCTCCCCCTGTGGGCAAGGAGGAATGTCTCCTTTCATTTGTGTTAGATGTTGGTTTGTTGTAGAAGTAGTCATTATAAGTTTTGATTTGTTAGTTTTGGCAGCTGTATTTTCAAATTTATATGAAATGTTTGCTGTTTTCACTTGGCATTTTATGAATGGGTTCTTCCTCTTGGGGGGTCATGGACTGTTTCAGACAGCTGTGGCTAACCGTTCATTTAAAAGGTGCACCTGGAACGTTAAGGGGAATCATTCACCAATTAAGAGAAGAAAATGCTTTCAAGCATTCGAAAAGAGAGGGTTGATGTAGCCTTTCTGCAAGAAAAACGTCTAACTGATAAGGAGCACTTGAAGTTACAGCAGGGAGGGTTCGGCCGGTTGTTTTTCTCATTCTTTTATTCAAAAAGTAGAAGAGTTGCTATACTCCTCCGGAAGAATCTCCCATTTCAACTGTTAGACCAAATTAAGGATGAATATGGGTGGTTTATGATTCTTAAAGCTTTAATACATGGGGAGGAATATGGGACTTTGGATGTGTGGAGATGTCTCCACCCTGAGAGTAGGGATTTCACCTTTTTCTCTAACCCACAGAAGTGCTATATTAGGATTGTCATGCCTTTATCCTTATCGACCTTTTTGAATTCAGTGCTGTCTTGCAGAATTGGGAACATAGCCAGTTCTGATCATGCAGCAGTTTCACATGGAGTTTAACGCCATTGGTAATGGGACAGGCTCGCGGCATTGGTGCATGGATTCTTTCCTCCTGAAGGATGGCAAGTTTATTCAGTGCTTTTCACAGGAATTTAAAACTTTTTGGGACATTCAAGTAGGTACGGCCAGTACTCCGTCAGTGCTCTTGGAGCTGCCGAGGCCTACGCAAGGGGTTTGATGAATTCTTACTCAGCGACATGGAAGTGGCAGTAGGGAGAGCAGCAGTGTTCGCTCGAGGTCTGGCTGAAGGCAGCTGAAACAGCCTACTTTGACAGACCGTCTGTAACCAAGTTGCAGTGGAATACAGCCCTCAGGGCTACTTTGAATGCTGCACTTACCCAGACAGCAAAGAGGGAAATCTCCTTTGCGAAACAAAGGTTATTCGAGTATAGTGATAAACCGGGTAGATATCTAGTGTACCTGGCTAGAAAGAAGAGTGCCCTCCAATCTATCACAGCCATTAAAGAGAGTGCTGGTACTCTCTCTTGCGATGCCAAAAAGATTAACACAACATTTAGACATTCTACTCTGAGCTGTACCAGTCGGAGGGTTGTGAGGACAGATTGGCAAAGATGGAGTCCTTTCTTAAGACCTTGGACCTTCCAGATGTAACTCCAGAGCAGGCATCTTTTTGAATGCCCCTTTGACAATCCAAGAGATACAGGAGGCGGTGAGGCAGCTCCAGAGTGGTAAAGCACCTGGCCCAGACAGATTTCAAAGTGATTTTTACAAGGAGTTTATAGACATACTGGCCGGGTCACCGTTGGATATGTACAACTACTCATACAGTCAGAACTGCCTCCCATCCTCTGAGAGAAGCAAATATTTCTCTTATTCTCAAGAGAGGGAAATCCCCAGAGGATGGTACTTCGTACAGGCCCATATTTGTGGATTTTAAACTTCTGTTGAAAGTGCTGGTGTTGAGGTTGGAGAGGGTTTTGTCCTTCATTGTAAAGGTGGACCAAACAGGTTTCATTCAGGGTCAATAATATTAGAAGAGTATTAAATATGGTTATGGTTTGCCAGCAAGGATAGATTCCAGGCTTGGTAGTCTCCCTGGATGCAGAGAAAGCATTTGACTGGGTGGAGTGGCCGTATCTCTTTTATGTACAGGAGCAGTTTGGTCTTGGGGGCGTTTTTGCCAGGTGGATAGCAGTGTTATATAGTGACCCGAAAGCAGCGGTTCTCACTAATGGTATAGGGTCTGATAATTTTAGTATCGGTAGAGGCAGCTGACAAAGGTGCCCTCTGTATTACTATTTACATTGGTGATTGGTGGTGGAGGCCATCCGGAGGGACCCCAATATAATTGCCCTGGAGGAAGGATCAGGCAGGCATAAGATCTCTCTTTATGCAGATGACATTCTTCTCTTTTTAACTGTTTCAATGATATCTGTGCCCTGTTAAATACAAGTGATTAATCTATTTGGTTCATTCTTGGAGTATAAAATCAATTTCATGAAGTCGGAGGGCCTTATTAGAATATCCGATCTTGGGGATGAAACCCGTTTCCCTTTCAGGTGGTCACAGGGAATATTTAAGCATTTTTATCACCTTTGTTTTTATCGCCTTTGTTCAATTATATAAAGCTAACTTTGTGCAGTTGCTAGAGAAGACAGGATCTTCAGCGCTCGGAGGATCTTCCGATATCCTGGTTGGGTAGAATAGCTCTGGTAAAAATGAATGCTCTTCCTCATTTATTATATCCCATGCAAATGCTCCCTTTGATGCTGCCTAGGCAAGCACTACAGAGGCTTTACAGCCTTGGCTCGGATCTTCCATCTGGCATCATAGGTAGCCTCTTATTAAGCTTGCCAAATTGCAGCTTCCCCAGGGGATGGGAGCTGTGTATATCCCAGATTTTAAGAAATATCACTGTGGGTAATTGGGCTTGCTGTGGTTAATTTGGCTGGACATCGAGGCCTCCCAGGCAAAATGCTGCCTCATCAAAGACCCAGTTGGCCTTAACACGGTTAAAGCATGGAGAATGATGTGACAAGGTGAGGGCAATTTACAAAAAATTTCCCCTTTCAGTCCCATAGTAGGAATGTTAGCATTCCGGCCAGGATTGATGGACTCTGGCAGTCTCCTGTTTGGGAGATCTATTTGATAGGAGGTCATGATGTCTTTTGAACAGCTGAGCAAGAAGTATGAATTTTCTAGGAGGGACCTCTTTCATTACTTTCAGATTAGGGACTTTATACAGGAAAAGACTTTAATGGTTCGTCCCTGTAAGTCGGATATGGAGAGGAGAGTGCTTCTGCCCACATGCGCTCTCTCGGTTAGTACTCTATCATTTGTTAGGAAGTAATGTCTCAAAGGACATTGAGCAGCTGTGCGGAATCTGGACTCAAGAATTGGGGGTGGAGAGATCTTGTCAGAGGAGTGGGAGGATATTTGGGAGAACGTAAGGAAGATTTCGATTTGCAACAGGACAGAGGCTATGCAACTGAAGGTACTCCACAGGGGGCTCATTTGGCACTGCAGCGGCTTGCGAGATTTAAGACAGGAGCGATCCCAATGTACCCCAAATGTAAAACAGATGTTGGTACTCTTATTCATTGCTTGTGGTCATGTCACAAGCTTCGTAGGTTTTGGGGTGCTATAGTCAGTGTTTTTGAAGGGTCGTGGGAACTGAGGCCAAGGTGGATCCGGTGTCCCTTCTTTTGGGTTTGCCAAATCTCCATTCTTTGGACATGCATGGGAAGAAACTGTTTAATACTATTTCATTCTGTGCGAGGAAGAACATTCTAATGAGCTGGGTGTTGGAGAATCCCCGGGGATTCTTGGGATTACATAGATTAGTTATGGAGCACATCCCCTTGGATTTCTTATGAGTATGGTGCACTATGTTTCATAGAGCCCTTTCTGAATTATATGGAGGCAATCTTGTTGACTATATTGGTTAGGGCCTTTGTATAGTCATGAAGACTATGTCTGGCGGTCTAGGGACCCCTGGGAGAAAGAATTCTGAACAAACACAGGTATGCCTACTGATGTTCCTGGTAGTGGGGAGCTTTGGTGGCAATGCGCTGAGTGAGGTAACTTAACTGAATGTAATTTATCTTGGTTCAACTTGGCTGAATTTAGCTTTTTTTAGTTATTTGTTAAACTGTAATTTTCGTAGATTTTTTTTCTCACTCCTCAGTGGTTTGTGGAGTAGAGTAGTAATTTGTTTACAGTTATTGTTGTTATATTATAATATTGTTATACTGTTTTGTAGTGATTTTGTAATTTTGTTAAAAGTTTTTTTCTCAATAAAAATATTTACAATAAAAAGGCATCTGGATGGCTATATGAATGGAAAGGGTTTCGACCAAATGGGCGAAGTACTGGCAAATGGGACTAGATTAGGTTAGGATATCTGGTCCATGAGTTGAGCTGAAGAGTCTATTCTACTGCTGTATATCTCTGTGACTCGAATACTCATAATTCACAGTTCCCCAATATTTTGTTCTTTGCCCATTAAGGTAACAGATTTAAAATTCTTGGTGGACATGCAAACTCATTTTGTAGGATTTCCAGTTTGCCTTTTGCAAGGTTTGTAGCTCAGGTTGAGATTTAGGGAGTAGGTTTGCTCGCTGAGCTGTAGGTTTGATATCCAGACGTTTTGTTACCTGGCTAGGCAACATCATCAGTGGTGACCTCCAAGTGAAGCGAAGCTGTTGTCTCCTGCTTTCTATTTTGATTAAAGTAAAACCACCATCATCTTACCAGACCACAGGATTGCTCTCTCATTTGAGAGCTAACTGGTGGTGATTTAACCTTAGGGTCATACCTCAGGCTAGGGGAGAACATTCCTCCATGGTAATCTCAACTGGTGCGTGAATTGAATCTTATTAGAATCACATTGCATCGCAACCGACCAGCCAACCAGCTAATCGACCCCCTTGTTGTTGATAACCTTCAAATAAACAATTTTGTCTTAGTTCCTTAGTTCACAAAACCCAGTTTCGTCCTGAATGTTAATTAGTGCAAACAACGTTTGATTCTAGTCAACTTTGAAATTGAGTCTTGTCGAAGTTCTTTGAGTCTCTCCTGGTGTTAATAACCCACTGATATTTGGACGGAAGGAAGAGGAGAACCGGAAGTATTGCTGCCATCGGAAGTGCGTCGCGCTGAAAGTGCTTTATCACTTACAATGGCGGCTCGGTGAGGAATAGAGTCATGGAGATGAGGAGCTGAATGTAATCCGCCTTCATCGGCTGAATGAGGTATTGTTTTATGCAATGGCATGGTTTGGTATGTTAGACAAGCGATTAGCCGTTTTTACACCGTGACGCGAACGGTAAAAGTTGACGATATTAAAAGCTTACGTTTCAGTTTGCAGAGTTGAAGGCCCAGGCCCAGGCCCAGGCCTGACCCCCCGCCCGCCCCAGTTTCCTGGATCTGGATCGCAGGGAGGGGGATGACCTGACCCGATGGTGGAGGGTCTGCTGCACGGGTACGACATGCCACAAGACAAATATTGAGGGTGAGGATTTTAATGTAGTTAAAACGCGGCGTTTGTATCGTGCCCTTGTTTCCTCATGGTCCCCAGTAATTTCAGACCATTTGACTGAATGATGACTTTTTTTACACGTGTTAGACTTCTGATGTAAATGAAGAAGCCTAGAATCTGACTCCAGTCTGAAATAACAACTTCGCTAGTAATTGTTTATGCTTTTCAAACGACATTTCATCATCGTACGTCAACTTTTTTTTTTCTAGACTTAATGAATTTAACAAAGTTAACTGGCAAGGAACTTCAGTTTGTGAAACTCCCAGTAACAAGTAAGTTTTAAAATAGAACAATAGGTCTGTAAATCTGAATGCCTCTCGATAGTTGGAACAAGGGATATTTGGGGGTGGGAGAGAGGATATACTTAAAATGGAAGAAATCTTGTTTTCAGGGACCTGAAAACTGGGAAGAAACTGGTTGAAGGGAGAATCTGCATTAGGATTATTGTACAGATGCATTAATGCCTAATGAGGTCTATTTGGGACCAATGACTAGTTTTTTTTGTTTTAATTGATACCTAGTGGGAATAAAATATCAAGTTGAACCCTGTTTTAAATCTTTAATTTGACTTGAACATTACACCCAAAATCATTAAGAGTACTGCATTGATTTGTAGATCAATAACTAACATCCATGAGTCTCGAACTAAGATAAATAGGTAATCTCCATGCCATCCAGACAACCTTGCTGTAGCATAATGGAACCATTGCATCCTGAAGTATTGAAAATGACTTGAGGTTAATAATGTAGGTGAAGATTGCAAAGCTCTATCTGATTTTGTACTGATTATTTCTATGTATTGATTGCAGTGACTTCATCTAGGATTCAGAAATGGGCTGGATTGGAGTACTTTGAAATCCGAATGATCTTCCAGAAACTGCATCAATTTCTAAACTTCCACACTGAAATTTGAATGTGAAATGTAATTTTTCCAGCATTTTGCCTTCATTGTTTTGACTTGGCATATGCAACAGGTGAAAGAATGAACAATCCTGTTTCAGCTGGATGTTAAATAAAGCATTTAATGTTCAATTTTTTTATTCTTGGCTTGTTTTAAAGGGTGACTTAAATCAATTCAAGATCTTAATTGGGCAATTAATTCTCTGTGGAGATATTTCTTTCCCAATAAGGCAGGTAGATGGTGGATAAGACAAATATTTTAGAATGGGGAGTTAGTGTGGTGCTAGAGAAGGTCAGCAGGTCAGGCAGCATCTGAGCAGGGGAATTGACATTTTAGGCATAAGATTATAACTGAAATGTCAGTTCCCCTCCTTGGATGCTGCCTGACTTGTGCCTTTGTTGTGTCACACTCTGACTCTGATCTGCATCCTTACTTTTCCCCACTTCGAATGGGCAGACATGGAAGTGATCTTGAGTAGAGAAAAGTACAAGGTCAACTCTTTTTTTTGGAAGAAAGTAGTAAAATCTAAAGTTTTTATATTTAACTTCTGGAATGTACCATTCTGAAACAAAACGGTGACATCAAACTGAAGCTTCAAAGAATGGAAGTAAGGGAGCAAGATGAAGAGCTGTTGGAGGATACATAAGAGCTTAAGACTGAGGCAAGTTAATTATTACCAGTGTGAATATGGGGATGCACAAAAGGCCAGAGGGGCAAGGAGCATCGCTTCCTCATTGGGAGGGGCAAGTCATGTGGAATTTGTAAATGTGGGTGAGAATATTAAAACCAAAAAGAAAATGAAGTTTCTTTTATATAGGACAAAAATGGTTATTGGGTTGCTGTCCAATGACATTGGGGGGAGAGAGAGTACTGGGGCTTAAAGAAATGGCTGAAGAACTGGATGATTGACCAAAAAAAAGGTAGTCTTTGTAGTGGAAGACGTGAGTAACATTCCAAAAACTTGAGGGAGCTGTCACCGAGTAGGTACTAGGAAAAACTGAACGGCCTGAAGATGGGTTAATCATCTGGATGAGCTGGTCTACACCCCAAAGTTCTAAGGGAGATAGCTGAACAGATAGAGGTGTTGGTAATCTTCAGGAATTGCTAGAATCAGGGAGGGACTCAGGACTGGAAAATTACTAACGTGGCACCCCTGTTTAAAAAGGTAGTAGGGCAAAAGATGGAAAATTTATAGACCAATTAGTCTAACCTCTGTCATGGGTAAGGTCCTGGCATCCATTGCAAAGATTGAGATTTCTGAATACGTGAGAGCGTATGGTAAAATAAGGCAAAGTCAGCATAGTTTCATCAAGGGAAGGTTATGCCTGACAAATCTGCTAGAATTCTTTGAGGAAGTAATGAGCAGGTTAGACCAAGGGCAGCCAATGGACGTTACTTACCTGGACTTCAAGAATACCTTTTGAGTGATGTTTGAGGCAAGGAGCTAATGTGGATAGATACTTGGCTATCTGGCAGAAAGCAGAGAGTGGGGAATGAAAGTACCAATGAAAAGTGGTGTTCCACAAGGCTCAATATTGGAAGCACAACTTTTCACTTGGATGTTAACAATCTAAATAAAGGAAGTGAGGGCATCTGGCTAGGTTTGCAGACAATAAAAGGCAGGTGGAGGGACAGGCACCATTGGGGAGGCTGCAGAAGAATTTGGGTAGGTTACAGTGGGCAAAGAAGTGGCAGATGGAGTACAATGAGAAGAAAGTGTGTGATCATGCAATTTGATAACAACAAATGACTATTTTTCTAAAGGGGGAGGTAATTCTGAAATCTGAAGTGCAAAGAGCTGTGGGAGTTCTAGTCCAGGATTCTCTCAAGATAAACTTGCAGGTTGAGTCAGTAGTTAGGAAAGCAAATGCAATGTCACTTATTTTGGCAGGGCTTTGAATATAACTACTTCTGAGTCTGTATGAGGTCCTGATCAAACAACATTTGGAGTATTGTGTGCAGTTTTAAGCTCCATATCACAGGAAGGATGTACTGGCCCTGGAGTATGTTCAGAGGAGGTTCACAAGGATGATCCCAGGGATGAAAAGGTTAACATACAGGGAATGTTTGAGGACTCAGGATCATTCCTGATGAAGGGCTTTTGGCCAAAATGTCGTTTTTCTTTCCCTGCTCCTTGAATGCTGCCTGAACTACTGTGCTTTTCCAACACCACTCTAATCTAGAATCTGGTTTCCAGCATCCAAGAGTTTAGAAGGATGAGAGGTGATCTGATTGAATCATACAGAATACTGAATGGCCTGGACAGAGTGGATGTTGGGAAGATTATTTCCATTGGGAGAAGAGACTAGGATCTGAGGGCACAGCCTTCGAGTAAAAGGGAAGATCTTTTAGAACAGAGAAACTTCAGCTGGTGTGGTGAATCTATGGAATTCATTACTGCAGAATGCTGTGGAGGCCAGGTCATGAGTACATTTAAGACAGAGATGGATGAGTTCTTGATTAGCAAGGGGCTCAACAGTTATGTGGAGAAAGCAGGAAAAGGGAATGGAGAACCTTACAAGCCATGATTGAATGGCAGAGAAAAGTCAATGGGCTGAATGGCCCAATTTCTGCTCCTATATCTTATGGTCTTAAAATGTTTGGTCGAGGGGGGGGGGGTGTAGATGAGGGGAGGATGGTGGCGGTGATTTGTAAAATTTCAGCAAACCCGTTGACAAGGTCCCACAAAAGAAATTGATTTTTTTTAAAAAGTAAAATCACTGTATATTCCTGTTTAGGATGAATAGAGAGGTTGGCACGTGTAGGATATGCTGGATGATTAGAGATATTGAGGTTTTGGTTAAGAAGGAAGCAAATGTCAGGTACAGACAGGAGAGATTGAGAGAATCCTTAAGAGTATAAAGGCAGAAGGAGTATAAATTAGTGGGACTCATGTTGGTTGTTGTCTGCGTGTGTGGCTACTAAGGATAACTCGACTGGGACAACACTACTGTTATAGGGCAAGCCAAGCAGAGAACAGCCAGGGAATTCCTAGAGGCATGGCACTCGTCAACAGATTCAATCAATAAGCACATCGACCTGGACCCAATATACCGACCACTGCAGCGGACAGCTGGAACTGACAACCAGAAGCAGCAGAGACAAACCACTATAATTGCCGGAGGAAACATCACAGAAGCGCTTCACAGGAGGCTCCCAAGCACTGAAGATGTCACCTAGACAGGGGACGAAACGTCTGCAACACAAATTCCCAGCTCAGTTCTCAGGATAATGTTTAAACCCAACTATCTTTAGTTGCTTCATCAATAGCATTCCTTCCAACTGCAGTCATAAATAGGGACGTCAATGAGGTTTGTTATCTTCAGTAATATTTGTGATTCTTCAAAACACTAAGCAGTCCTTGTCTGTAGTAGTGCAAACATTCAGTTTTGGGTTGATGAGTGGCAAGTAACCTTCATGTCACACAAGTGCCAGGCAATAACGATCTCCAACAAGATAATCTAATCAGCTCTGGTAGACATTCAAATGGCATATCTATCGCTGAAACAAGTCCCAGGGGTTACCATCATCAAAAAGGTTCCTGAGACTAATCAACTGTGGTAGAGTGAGCGGTTGGCTGTCCTGCAGCAATACCCAGTGCTGCTGGTACTGTCTGCACTGGTCGTTCTGGCTGGAGACTTCAACTACATTTGATACAGATGGTTCATCCAGAAGGGCTGACAACAAACCAGATGCCACGTCCAGATTCCTGATGGGAATGGTTAAATTCGCCAAGCTGTACAATGTTTTCATCACCCCTGCAGGTGAAGCACATCGAAGATATACCTGGTCACAGCCAGTCGGGTTTCTCAACTAGAGGATAGATTTCTGTTTATGTCTTGCACATTCTCAGTCAGATCCACCAACTTCAAGCCAGCATTCTTACCTGACCACTGCCTCCTGCTGGCCAACTGTTACCGACAGGACAACCAGCAGGCTGGCAAGTGAATATGGAAACTGAATGAGAAACCTGACCCCAGAAAACAGAGGAACTCAAAAGGGATTACACAGGTTGGAGAACCTTGAAGGCCCTCTGAGTCTCCAGTGAACTGGTGGGAAATAGTCAAAAGGAACATCAGGAGGTTCTTTGAGAATAAAGATGTTCGGAAGGCAAGAGAGAGAGATGGGGAAATGTGTCCAAATTCCAGACAAGTATTCAGAACCTACTCCTGCTGCAGACGATCAGGGTTAATGTCACTGAGGATCTCTCAGGAGGTGAAGAGCCATTAAACCTCACTCTTTGCCTCGGAGATGTCCAAAATAATCTTCCAGTCCAGGGTCTGCACTGTAGAGAAGGATGAAATCTGCTTGCGTTTTATTTTCTTCCAGAAGGTGCATGAAAGCTTTGAACTCAGCAGCCTGAAGGAAAAAGATAGCTTGGTAATGTAATTTCAGTCTGACATCCTGAGGATCAGGAGATCCTTTTACGCCAGACTATATAACATGAAGCCCACACACAGTATTGTCTCTCCATCATTCCAGTCCTCAATCATGGATGTCTTAGATAACAGTATGTGGGAGAAGCTGGACCAGCTGTTATGTCTGGATGAGCCGACCAAGGGCCTTGAGTCCTTAGAAAAGAACTCCCAAAAGCGATGGCTTACCACCTGAGTTATATTCAGCTCTATGGGACTTGATTGGCCAGGACCTGCAGACGACAGTATGCTTCTAGCAGGTAGCATGTGCGAATCCAAAGGTATCATCAACCTCATCTACAGGCAGAAGGAAGAAATTAGAAATTGGTGACCAATTTCACTTTTTAATGTGAATTACAAAATCCTGTTTAAGGTCATCACCAACCAGTTCAGATCTGCTTTGGAATCAGTGATTCACCCCTACCAAACCTGTTCTGCACCAGGCAGGATAATCAGAGAGCATCAGGCTCCCCAGGTAGAGGACTGCCAATGTGCAGGTTAGGGGAGTGGACATCTGTCTCTTCAGCCTGCATCAGCAGAAGGTCTTTAACAGGATATTGCACGTCTACATATGGGACATGCTCTCCAAAATGGGCTTTGGAGAGAGAATCCACAATTGGATCTGATTGCTCAAACCAACATCAATAGTGCAGTCACAATGAATGAGGGGGAAACTTTCTGATGCCCAATCAGATTTGGAGTAAGACAAGGCTGTCCACTTTCTCCTGCCTGTGTTGTACAGAGCCGTTTGCTAAGCCCATCAAAAAGGATGCGAGCCTGAGAGGAGTGATTATTTCAGGCAGCCAATGCCTGTATATAAAAGCCTCCTTATGCCTGGATGAAGTCACCATTTTCTGCTCAGATCAGCTGTCAGCATGTAGACTCATGAGCATATGCGACCAGTTCCAACTGATACTTTATCCCCTTCACTGTCAGGACAGCTTACCTGAAGGTGCTGGCAATAGAGTTTGGGGATGTGAAGGCACACGCAAAAACATGGGAGTACATTACCAAGGTGAGGCAGAAACTGGGCTTTTGGGAGCACTGCTCCCTCTCTATGTGGATAAAAACCTGGTCATCAGGTGTGAGGTACCCTTGTATGTGATGCAGGTCTGACTCAATCCCAGAATCTGTACCGTTGTTGTCACCAGAGCGGTCTTCCACTTTACCGGAGGTCTAAGATGGACCATGTTTGCAGGGAGCCAATGTACAAAACTCTTGGGGTGGGGGGGTACCCAACTCACCCTGATGGCTATCATTGTGTGCAGACGCATGAAGCTGGGCACAGGCCTTCGGTACACAAACACCAAGTGTCACTATATACGAAGGTTCTACCTGTCCCTGGTGTTGCAAAGGATGGAACTGGCCTCATTTCTCTTAAGTGCTCTAAATACTTGGACTTCCGTATCACCTGTACTTAGAGTCAAAGAGATGTATAGCACAGAATCAGATTGATGAGGAGTGGTGGACGTGATCTATGTGGACTTCAGTAAGGCTTCTGACAAGGTTCCTCATGGTAGACTGGTTAAGCAAGGTTAGATTTCACGGAATACAGGGAGAACTTGCCATTTGGATACAGAACTGGCTCAAAGGTAGGAGACAGAGGGTGGTGATGGAAGGTTGCTTTTCAGACCAGAGGCCTGTGACTAGTGGTATATCACAAAGTTCGGTGCTGGGTCCACTACTTTTCATCATTTTTAGGAACGATTTGGACGTGAACATAGGAGGTATAGTTAGTAAGTTTGCAGGTGACACCAAAATTGGAGGTGGAGTGAACATCGAAGAAGGTTACCTCAGAGTACAATGGGATCTTGATCAGATTGGTCTGAGGAGTGGCAAATGGAGTTTAATTTAGATAGATGTGAGGTGCTGCAATTTGAAAAGACAATCTTAGCAGGACTTAGCAACACTCCCTTACCATTAAGTGTCTGAACAAAGTGACCTTGGAGTGCAGGTTCATAGCTCCTTGAAAGTAGAGTCGCAGGTAGATAAGATAGTGAAGAAGGCGTTTGGTATGCTTTCCTTTATTGGTCAGTGCATTGAGTACAGGAGTTGGGATGTCATGTTGCGGCTGTACAGAACATTGGTTAGGCCACTTTTGGATTATTGCTTTCAATTCTGGTCTCCCTCCTATTGGAAGGATGTTGTGAAACTTGAAAGAGTTCAGAAAAGATTTACAAGAATGTTGCCAGGGTTAGAGGAATTGAGGCTGAAGAGGCTGGGGCTGTTTTGCCTGGAGCATTGGGAGGCTGAGCGGTGACCTTATAGTGGTTTATGAAATCATCAGGGGCATGGATAGGACAAATAGACAAAGTATTTTCCCTGAGATAAGGGAGTCCAGAACTAGACAGCAAAAGTTTAGGGTAGAAGGGGAAAGATATAGAAGGGAGCTAAGGGGTAACCTTTTCATGCTGAGCGTGGTATGTGTATGGAATGAGTGCCAGAGGAAGTGAGGGAGGATGGTACAATTGCAGCATTTAAAAGGCATCTGGATGGGTGCATGAATAGGAAGGGTTTGGAGAGATATGGACCAGGTGCTGGCAAATAGGACTAGATTAATTTAGGATATCCAACCTGCATGCACGGGTTGGACCAAAGGATCTGTTTCCATGCTGTACATCTGTATGACGCTTAAGTGTTCAGCACGCCACATCCGGGAGACAACACAGGAAAAGGAGAGTGTGAATCCACTTCGGTTGTTCCTGAGCAGACTGTCAAAGTCATTTGGCAGAATGCCTCATCATCAGAACCTTCCAACAGGCACCAAAACTGTGTGGCTGGCGGTGAGAAGGACAGTAACTGTGAGATCCTTCATGCAATCCTTGAATCTCTGCACTACTGCACACAGCCCCTGTAGCGATTCCAAGGTGGGGTTAGAGATTGTCACACACCACCTGCTGAA
The DNA here is from genome assembly GCF_047496795.1 of Chiloscyllium punctatum. NCBI lineage: Eukaryota > Metazoa > Chordata > Chondrichthyes > Orectolobiformes > Hemiscylliidae > Chiloscyllium > Chiloscyllium punctatum. The sequence continues at coordinate 61,700,166 of NC_092777.1, read as the reverse complement.
ATGTGCCTTTGCAAAGGAAGTCTGGAGAGAGATAAAGTGGGTTTTTCGTGGTTCATCCTGAGCAGATCCATGATGGTTGACTCCATGATCTGCAGTGTTTCATGGGATGTACACAGAGTGTGTACATTGACTATGCCTAAGGATAATCTACTTGGTGAAAGATGCTGTTGGTGAAAACTGCTGGTCTTCCACAGCAAGGATTTGACCTCAACCAAGTGTTGCAGGCTGGCAGATTCCAAGGTCCAGGACAATGTGGTGAGGGGCACACTAAAGCTTGGGGCAGCTGTCACCAAGGCACAATGGGAAAGACCACTGTCTAAGATCTTTATGCCAAAGTACATGGGCTTTGTTCAGCTTACAGTCGCCCGCCCCGTGCCTTAAATGTATGTGAATAACATGTTGCATAAGTAAGAAATGCCTTGGGATTGTTTCTTCTCCGTGTAGGAAGACCGTACAAAACTGAAGTGCTCTAGTCTCTATATTCATAAAAAGATCTTCATATGCAAATAAAACATTTTTGAAATAAAATCAACTGGAAAGGCAACTGGACTACTATATAAATATTATTTGTAAAAGCTCCCCCAGGTCAGAGGTTGAGAATGTTGCAGCAACTAACTTACCACCTCCTGTCTTCAAAGGTCTACCCGCCATCTACAAGGCAGGAGTGTGATGGAATACTCTCCCTTTATCTGGGTGCGTGTAACTCCAGTACTATTCAAGATGATCACTGCCATCCAAGATAAAGCAGGTTGCTCAATGGGCATCACATTAATTATTCATTTGTTCCACCACAGATGCACAGTAACAGCAATGTGTACAACATACTAGATGTGCTGCAGCAACTTGCCAAAATTTCAACACATTCCAAACTGCAGCCTCTGCTACTGAGAAGAATGAAGGCAACAGCCAGAGGGGAACAACATCAGCTGTTCAAGTCTCTCATCATCCCGATAGCAAAAAAAAAGTTTAAACAATTTGATAGAATTTATCTTAACTCCAAATTTTAAATATCTCAAATGGCTAAAGAATCAGTAATTAGATGGCACAGATTTAATTGACTGATAAAAGAACTATAAGAAGGCATAAAGAGGAACGTTTTATGCAATAAGCGAATCAGACCTGGTATGCACTGCCTAATATGGTGGTGGACATAATGTTAGCTTTCAAAAGGAAATTGGTTAACTACTCAGGATTATAGAATCCCAACAGTGCACATAGAGGCTATTCAACCCATTAAGTCTGCACTGATCATTCAAAGAGCATCCAAACCACTTACCCTTGCCACCTTATCTCTGTGACCTCACATTTACCATGGCCAACCCACCTAGCCTGCACATCCCGGGACACTGCAGGGCAATTTAACATAGCTAGTCCATCTTTCCTGTACATCTCTGGATTGTGGGAGGAAACTGGAGCACCCAGTGGAAACCCATGCAGACACAGGGAGAATGTGCAAACTTCACACAGACAGTCACCCAAGGCTGGAATCAAACCAGTGTCCCTGGTGCTGTTAGGCAACAGTGTTAACTACTTGGCCACCATGTCGCACAGGAAATGGCATGAAACATTGGTAGGACACAGCTCAAGAGTAGAGGAATGGGACCAGCTGGATTGTTTTGTGAAACAGTTGGCACACACACACTGGACCAAATAGATAGATTTTGACCACAAAATAGTACAAAATACGTGGGCTGAATTGTAACAGGAGAAATTTAAAACAGACAAACACGAAGTGCTGCCCATTAGCAAAAATAGCTGATCATCCAGATCAGGGACAGTGCATTTCAAGCAGAATTCTTCTATAAGTCCCTGACATGGGTAATGATGAAGCTGAAAGATTTAGGAGGTTGAGTAGGATTCTTCTCAATCACTGAAGAATGGACAACATTCAACTTGACCCATCACTGAAAAACAATAAACAGAATGACAATTTATGTAGTCACAACACTTTGGTGTAAGTTAGAGAAGGATAATGCTCAAATTAAATAAGGCTTTGTGCAGCTCACATTTGAAGACTTTTTGAAGTTCTGGTTACAAATACAGGAGACATATTCACAGCCAAAAAAAGTCCTAAGATACAAGATTGTCCACTCATGATAGATTGCAAGTGACCAGCAAAGGCTAGAAAAAAAAATGCCTGAGGTTGTTGACTTGTTCGCTGAGCTGGTAAGTTTCAACACCATACTAGGTAACATCTGGAGGATTCAATATGGTAGTGATCCAGTAGGTCTGCCCTGCTGAGCTCTGCATCAGAATCCAGACAAAGTGGTGCACTCACTCTCCCTTTATTACCCATTGTGGTAGAAATGGATAGTTTTTGACCTCCCAGAATTGCTGTGTGTTAGTTTAAGAGTGTTAGAAAAATGACTAAAAGGAAAGGACAGTGAGGATTGCAGCAAGCAGGGCACTCCCCTGCAACAATGGACACGTCTGCGGCCATAGTGTCGGTCTCCGTGAGTGTTCCCAGCGACTTACCTGTGGAGGACAGCCTGATCTTGGAGTTTGTGAAACTCAGAGAGAAGTTCGATTCAGCGATGGAGGAGACCCAGACCAGGCTGGAACCAATCTGAAGCATGACCAGGAGATCCAATGTCTCGGGTAGCACGTTGTGGAGGTGGAGCAGCAGACCGCGGTTTCTGAAACCGCAGCGGAATCCTAGGGGGGGGTCCGGGTCCAGGCCCTGGTACAGCAGGTACGGGCTTTGGTAGAGCAGGTTAACGACCTCCAAAATTGAGGCCATCAGAAGAACATCTGCCTGGTCGGGCTGCTGGAAAGGGAAGAAGAAGGTCAGCTTGTCAGCTTCTTGGAGCAATGGCTCCCACAGTGTTTGAAGCTGGAAATCAAGGCAGGCTGGGTGCGGTCGAGCAGGCCCACTGGGTCGCAATGCGCAGGCCCGGATTGGACCAGCCCCCCCCACCCGGTCCCAGTGCAACTCCAGCATTATAGAGATAAGCAAATGGTGCTTATCCACAGGCTCTGATATACAAAGGATCACAAATTATGCTTTTCCAAGACTTTTCTGCAGCCGTGATCCACAAGAGGAAGGCCTTTGATGAGGTAAAAAGGTGGCTGAGGGATTTGAATATTCAGTACTCTGTAAGATATCTGGCAATATTACATTTCAGCCACAGAGGGTCCATGTTTAACTTTGACTCACCGGAAAATGCAACGGACTTCCTGGATTTCTTAAAATAGACAACCTGGTTTACCTGGTTGTCGGGTTTTTTTATATGTGGGGTGTCGTATTTGTTTTCTCTTTTTCTCTCTCTTCTCCCTTCTCTCTCCTCTCCCATTATCCTTTGTTTTTTTCCCATCATTTCCTTTTCCTTTCTCTCTCTTAGTATTTGATGGGAGGGTCAGTGAGGGGAGGCGGGGGGCTATTTTTTTTACCAGGAGTGCCTAAGGTTAACATATGGATGGGATGGGTTGAGTGCCTACTTTTAATTTTCTTGTTATAAGATGCATGTAACCTTTTCTTACTTTGTGTTGTCTGGGGCTGGGACGAGGCTTCAGCTAGAAGGAGGCAGAACACATCAGATGGCCTCCTTCTTTAGAGACCACAATATCCCTTCCCACGTGGTTAAAGATGCCCTCCAATGCATTTCATCCACATCCCACCCCTCCGCCCTCAAACCCCACCCCTCCAACCGCAACAAGGACAGAACCCTCCTGGTGCTCACCTTCCACCCTACCAACCTTCACATAAACCGCATCATCCGCCGATATTTCTGCCACCTCCAAACGGACCCACCACCAGGGATATATTTCTCTCCCCACCCCTTTCCGCTTTCCATAAAGACCATTCCCTCCATGACTACCTGGTCAGGTCCACGCCTCCCCAACAACCCACCCTCCCTTCCTGGCACCCTCCCCTGCCACCACAGGAATTGCAAAACCTGCGCTCACACCTCCTCCCTCACCTCCATCCAAGGCCGCAAAGGAGCCTTCCACATCCATCAAAGTTTCACCTGTACATCCAACAATGTCATTTATTGTATCCGTTGCTCCCGATGCGGTCTCCCCTACATTGGGGAGACTGGACATCTCCTAGCAGAGCGCTTTAGGGAACATCTTCGAGACACCTGCATCAATCAACCCCACCGCCCTGTGGCCCAATATTTCAACTCCTCCTCCCACTCTGCCAAAGACATGCAGGTCCTGGGCCTCCTCCACTGCCGCTCCCTCACCACCCAACCCCTGGAGGAACAACACCTCATCTTCCGCCTCAGAACACTTCAACCCCAGGGCATCAATGTGGACTTCACCAATTTCCTCATTTCACCTTCCCCCACCTCACCCCAGCTCCAACCTTCCAGCTCAGCACTGTCCCCATGACTTGTCGTACCTGCCTATCTTCTTTTCCACCTATCCACTCCACCCTCCTCTCTGACCTATCACCTTCATCCCTACCCCCATTCACCCATTGTTCTCTTTGCTACCTTCCCGTAATCTCCTCTCTGCCTATCGCCTCCATCCCCACCACCATTCACCTATTGTACTCTATGCTACTTTTTCCCCACCTCCCTCTCATTTATCTCTCCACTCTGCAGGCACCCTGCCTCTATTCCTGATGAAGGGCCTTTGCCTGAAATGTCGATTTTCCTACTCCTTGGATGCTGCCTGACCTGCTGTGCTTTTCCAGCACCACTCTAATCTAGACTCAGCTAAAAGCAGCCATGGAGAGGTTAGTGGATTGTATGAGCTCCCCCTGTGGGCAAGGAGGAATGTCTCCTTTCATTTGTGTTAGATGTTGGTTTGTTGTAGAAGTAGTCATTATAAGTTTTGATTTGTTAGTTTTGGCAGCTGTATTTTCAAATTTATATGAACTGTTTGCTGTTTTCACTTGGCATTTTATGAATGGGTTCTTCCTCTTGGGGGGTCATGGACTGTTTCAGACAGCTGTGGCTAACTGTTCATTTAAAAGGTGCACCTGGAACGTTAAGGGGAATCATTCACCAATTAAGAGAAGAAAATGCTTTCAAGCATTCGAAAAGAGAGGGTTGATGTAGCCTTGCTGCAAGAAAAACGTCTAACTGATAAGGAGCACTTGAAGTTACAGCAGGGAGGGTAGGCCGGTTGTTTTTCTCATTCTTTTATTCAAAAAGTAGAAGAGTTGCTATACTCCTCCGGAAGAATCTCCCATTTCAACTGTTAGACCAAATTAAGGATGAATATGGGTGGTTTATGATTCTTAAAGCTTTAATACATGGGGAGGAATATGGGACTTTGGATGTGTGGAGATGTCTCCACCCTGAGAGTAGGGATTTCACCTTTTTCTCTAACCCACAGAAGTGCTATATTAGGATTGTCATGCCTTTATCCTTATCGACCTTTTTGAATTCAGTGCTGTCTTGCAGAATTGGGAACATAGCCAGTTCTGATCATGCAGCAGTTTTACATGGAGTTTAACGCCATTGGTAATGGGACAGGCTCGCGGCATTGGTGCATGGATTCTTTCCTCCTGAAGGATGGCAAGTTTATTCAGTGCTTTTCACAGGAATTTAAAACTTTTTGGGACATTAAAGTAGGTACGGCCAGTACTCCGTCAGTGCTCTTGGAGCTGCCGAGGCCTACGCAAGGGGTTTGATGATTTCTTACTCAGCGACATGGAAGTGGCAGAAGGGAGAGCAGCAGTGTTTGCTCGAGGTCTGGCTGAAGGCAGCTGAAACAGCCTACTTTGACAGACCGTCTGTAACCAAGTTGCAGTGGAATACAGCCCTCAGGGCTATTTTGAATGCTGCACTTACCCAGACAGCAAAGAGGGAAATCTCCTTTGCGAAACAAAGGTTATTCGAGTATAGTGATAAACCGGGTAGATATCTAGTGTACCTGGCTAGAAAGAAGAGTGCCCTCCAATCTATCACAGCCATTAAAGAGAGTGCTGGTACTCTCTCTTGCGATGCCAAAAAGATTAACACAACATTTAGACATTCTACTCTGAGCTGTACCAGTCGGAGGGTTGTGAGGACAGATTGGCAAAGATGGAGTCCTTTCTTAAGACCTTGGACCTTCCAGATGTAACTCCAGAGCAGGCATCTTTTTGAATGCCCCTTTGACAATCCAAGAGATACAGGAGGCGGTGAGGCAGCTCCAGAGTGGTAAAGCACCTGGCCCAGACAGATTTCAAAGTGATTTTTACAAGGAGTTTATAGACATACTGGCCGGGTCACCGTTGGATATGTACAACTACTCATACAGTCAGAGCTGCCTCCCATCCTCTGAGAGAAGCAAATATTTCTCTTATTCTCAAGAGAGGGAAATCCCCAGAGGATGGTACTTCGTACAGGCCCATATTTGTGGATTTTAAACTTCTGTTGAAAGTGCTGGTGTTGAGGTTGGAGAGGGTTTTGTCCTTCATTGTAAAGGTGGACCAAACAGGTTTCATTCAGGGTCAATAATATTAGAAGAGTATTAAATATGGTTATGGTTTGCCAGCAAGGATAGATTCCAGGCTTGGTAGTCTCCCTGGATGCAGAGAAAGCATTTGACTGGGTGGAGTGGCCGTATCTCTTTTATGTACAGGAGCAGTTTGGTCTTGGGGGCGTTTTTGCCAGGTGGGTAGCAGTGTTATATAGTGACCCGAAAGCAGCGGTTCTCACTAATGGTATAGGGTCTGATAATTTTAGTATCGGTAGAGGCAGCTGACAAAGGTGCCCTCTGTATTACTATTTACATTGGTGATTGGTGGTGGAGGCCATCCGGAGGGACCCCAATATAATTGCCCTGGAGGAAGGATCAGGCAGGCATAAGATCTCTCTTTATGCAGATGACATTCTTCTCTTTTTAACTGTTTCAATGATATCTGTGCCCTGTTAAATACAAGTGATTAATCTATTTGGTTCATTCTTGGAGTATAAAATCAATTTCATGAAGTCGGAGGGCCTTATTAGAATATCCGATCATGGGGATGAAACCTGTTTCCCTTTCAGGTGGTCACAGGGAATATTTAAGCATTTTTATCACCTTTGTTCAATTATATAAAGCTAACTTTGTGCAGTTGCTAGAGAAGACAGGATATTCAGCGCTCGGAGGATCTTCCGATATCCTGGTTGGGTAGAATAGCTCTGGTAAAAATGAATGCTCTTCCTCATTTATTATATCCCATGCAAATGCTCCCTTTGATGCTGCCCAGGCAAGCACTACAGAGGCTTTACAGCCTTGGCTCGGATCTTCCATCTGGCATCATAGGTAGCCTCTTATTAAGCTTGCCAAATTGCAGCTTCCCCAAGGGATGGGAGCTGTGTATACCCCAGATTTTAAGAAATATCAATGTGGGTAATTGGGCTTGCTGTGGTTAATTTGGCTGGACATCGAGGCCTCCCAGGCAAAATGCTGCCTCATCAATTTGTTGTTTATGGACAAGATGAGGACTGTTATGGACCATTGCAGAGACCCAGTTGGCCTTAACACGGTTAAAGCATGGAGAATGATGTGACAAGGTGAGGGCAATTTACAAAAAATTTCCCCTTTCAGTTCCATAGTAGGAATGTTAGCATTCCGGCTAGGATTGATGGACTCTGGCAGTCTCCTGTTTGGGAGATCTATTTGATAGGAGGTCATGATGTCTTTTGAACAGCTGAGCAAGAAGTATGAATTTTCTAGGAGGGACCTCTTTCATTACTTTCAGATTAGGGACTTTATACAGGAAAAGACTTTAATGGTTAGTCCCTGTAAGTTGGATATGGAGAGGAGAGTGCTTCTGCCCACATGCGCTCTCTCAGTTAGTACTCTATCATTTGTTAGGAAGTAATGTCTCAAAGGACATTGAGCAGCTGTGCAGAATCTGGACTCAAGAATTGGGGGTGGAGAGATCTCATCAGAGGAGTGGGAGGATATTTGGGAGAACGTAAGGAAGATTTCGATTTGCAACAGGACAGAGGCTATGCAACTGAAGGTACTCCACAGGGGGCTCATTTGGCACTGCAGCGGCTTGCGAGATTTAAGACAGGAGCGATCCCAATGTACCCCAAATGTAAAACAGATGTTGGTACTCTTATTCATTGCTTGTGGTCATGTCACAAGCTTTGTAGGTTTTGGGGTGCTATAGTCAGTGTTTTTGAAGGGTCGTGGGAACTGAGGTCAAGGTGGATCCGGTGTCCCTTCTTTTGGGTTTGCCAAATCTCCCTTCTTTGGACATGCATGGGAAGAAACTGTTTAATATTATTTCATTCTGTGCGAGGAAGAACATTCTAATGAGCTGGGTGTTGGAGAATCCCCGGGGATTCTTGGAATTGCATAGATTAGTTATGGAGCACATCCCCTTGGATTCCTTATGAGTATGGTGCACTACGTTTCATAGAGCATGGCAGCCCTTTCTGAATTATATGGAGGCAATCTTGTTGACTATATTGGTTAGGGCCTTTGTATAGTCATGAAGACTATGTCTGGCGGTCTAGGGACCCCTGGGAGAAAGAATTCTGAACAAACACAGGTATGCCTACTGATGTTCCTGGTGGTGGGGAGCTTTGGTGGAAGTGCGCTGAGTGAGGTAACTTAACTGAATGTAATTTATCTTGGTTCAACTTGGCTTAATTTAGTTTTTTTTAGTTATTTGTTAAACTGTAATTTTCGTAGATTTTTTTTCTCTCTCCTCAGTGGTTTGTGGAGTAGAGTAGTAATTTGTTTACAGTTATTGTTGTTATATTATAATATTGTTATACTGTTTTGTAGTGATTTTGTAATTTTGTTAAAAGTTTTTTTCTCAATAAAAATATTTACAATAAAAAGGCATCTGGATGGCTATATGAATGGGAAGGGTTTCGACCAAATGGGCGAAGTACTGGCAAATGGGACTAGATTAGGTTAGGATATCTGGTCCACATAGATGAGTTGAGCTGAAGAGTCTATTCTACTGCTGTATATCTCTGTGACTCGAATACTCATAATTCACAGTTCCCCAATATTTTGTTCTTTGCCCATTAAGGTGACAGATTTAAAATTCTTGGTGGACATGCAAACTCATTTTGTAGGATTTCCAGTTTGCCTTTTGCAAGGTTTGTAGCTCAGGTTGAGATTTAGGGAGTAGGTTTGCTCGCTGAGCTGTAGGTTTGATATCCAGACGTTTTGTTACCTGGCTAGGTAACATCATCAGTGGTGACCTCCAAGTGAAGCGAAGCTGTTGTCTCCTGCTTTCTATTTTGATTAAAGTAAAACCACCATCATCTTACCAGACCACAGGATTGCTCTCTCATTTGAGAGCTAACTGGTGGTGATTTAACCTTAGGGTCATACCTCAGGCTAGGGGAGAACATTCCTCCATGGTAATCTCAACTGGTGCGTGAATTGAATCTTATTAGAATCACATTGCATCGCAACCGACCAGCCAACCAGCTAATCGACCCCCTTGTTGTTGATAACCTTCAAATAAACAATTTTGTCTTAGTTCCTTAGTTCACAAAACCCAGTTTCGTCCTGAATGTTAATTAGTGCAAACAACGTTTGATTCGAGTCAACTTTGAAATTGAGTCTTGTCGAAGTTCTTGGAGTCTCTCCTGGTGTTAATAACCCACTGATATTTGGACGGAAGGAAGAGGAGAACCGGAAGTATTGCTGCCATCGGAAGTGCGTCGCGCTGAAAGTGCTTTATCACTTACAATGGCGGCTCGGTGAGGAATAGAGTCATGGAGATGAGGAGCTGAATGTAATCCGCCTTCATCGGCTGAATGAGGTATTGTTTTATGCAATGGCATGGTTTGGTATGTTAGACAAGCGATTAGCCGTTTTTACACCGTGACGCGAACGGTAAAAGTTGACGATATTAAAAGCTTACGTTTCAGTTTGCAGAGTTGAAGGCCCAGGCCCAGGCCTGACCCCCCGCCCGCCCCAGTTTCCTGGATCTGGATCGCAGGGAGGGGGATGACCTGACCCGATGGTGGAGGGTCTGCTGCACGGGTACGACATGCCACAAGACAAATATTGAGGGTGAGGATTTTAATGTAGTTAAAACGCGGCGTTTGTATCGTGCCCTTGTTTCCTCATGGTCCCCAGTAATTTCAGACCATTTGACTGAATGATGACTTTTTTTACACGTGTTAGACTTCTGATGTAAATGAAGAAGCCTAGAATCTGACTCCAGTCTGAAATAACAACTTCGCTAGTAATTGTTTATGCTTTTCAAACGACATTTCTTCATCGTACGTTAACTTTTTTTTTCCTAGGCTTAATGAAATTAACAAAGTTAACTGGCAAGGAACTTCAGTTTGTGAAACTCCCAGTAACAAGTAAGTTTTAAAATAGAGCAATAGGTCTGTAAATCTGAATGCCTCTCGATAGTTGGAACAAGGTATATTTGGGGGTGGGAGAGAGGATATACTTAAAATGGAAGAAATCTTGTTTTCAGGGACCTGAGAACTGGGAAGAAACTGATTGAACTGGTTGAAGGGAGAATCTGCATTAGGATTATTGTACAGATGCATTAATGCCTAATGAGGTCTATCTGGGACCAATGACTAGTTTTTTTTTGTTTTAATTGATACCTAGTGGGAATAAAATATCAAGTTGAACCCTGTTTTAAATCTTTAATTTGACTTGAACATTACACCCAAAATCATTAGAGTACTGCATTGATTTGTAGATCAATAACTAACATCCATGAGTCTCGAACTAAGATAAATAGGTAATCTCCATGCCATCCAGACAACCTTGCTGTAGCATAATGGAACCATTGCATCCTGAAGTATTGAAAATGACTTGAGGTTAATAATGTAGGTGAAGATTGCAAAGCTCTATCTGATTTTGTACTGATTATTTCTATGTATTGATTGCAGTGACTTCATCTAGGATTCAGAAATGGGCTGGATTGGAGTACTTTGAAATCAGAATGATCTTCCAGAAACTGCATCAATTTCTAAACTTCCACACTGAAATTTGAATGTGAAATGTAATTTTTCCAGCATTTTGCCTTCATTGTTTTGACTTGGCATATGCAACAGGTGAAAGAATGAACAATCCTGTTTCAGCTGTATGTTAAATAAAGCATTTAATGTTCAATTTATTTGTTCTTGGCTTGTTTTAAAGGGTGACTTAAATCAATTCAAGATCTTAATTGGGCAATTTAATTCTCTGTGGAGCAGTGGTTAGCACTGCTGCCTCACAGCGCCGGAGACCCGGGTTCAATTCCCGCCTCAGTCGACTGACTGTGGAGTTTGCACGTTCTCCCCGTGTCTGCGTGGGTTTCCTCCGGGTGCTCCGGTTTCCTCCCACAGTCCAAAAACGTGCAGGTCAGGTGAATTGGCCATGCTAAATTGCCCGTAGTGTTAGGTAAGGGGTAGATGTAGGGGTATGGGTGGGTTATGCTTCGGCGGGGCGGTGTGGACTTGTTGGGCCGAAGGGCCTGTTTCCACACTGTAAGTAATCTAATCTAATCTAATCTAATATTTCTTTCCCAATAAGGCAGGTAGATGGTGGATAAGACAAATATTTTAGAATGGGGAGTTAGTGTGGTGCTAGAGAAGGTCAGCAGGTCAGGCAGCATCTGAGCAGGGGAATTGACATTTCAGGCATAAGATTATAACTGAAATGTCAGTTCCCCTCCTTGGATGCTGCCTGACTTGTGCCTTTGTTGTGTCACGCTCTGACTCTGATCTGCATCCTTACTTTTCCCCACTTAGAATGGGCAGACATGGAAGTGATCTTGAGTAAAGTACAAGGTCAACTCTTTTTTTTAGAAGAAGAAAGTAGTAAAATCTAAAGTTTTTATATTTAACTTCTGGAATGTACCATTCTGAAACAAAACGGTGACATCAAACTGAAGCTTCAAAGAATGGAAGTAAGGGAGCAAGATGAAGAGCTGTTGGAGGATACATAAGAGCTTAAGACTGAGGCAAGTTAATTATTACCAGTGTGAATATGGGGATGCACAAAAGGCCAGAGGGGCAAGGAGCATCGCTTCCTCATTGGGAGGGGCAAGTCATGTGGAATTTGTAAATGTGGGTGAGAATATTAAAACCAAAAAGAAAATGAAGTTTCTTTTATATAGGACAAAAATGGTTATTGGGTTGCTGTCCAATGACATTGGGGAGAGAGTGAGTACTGGGGCTTAAAGAAATGGCTGAAGAACTGGATGATTGACCCAAAAAAAAAGGTAGTCTTTGTGGTGGAAGACGTGAGTAACATTCCAAAAACTTGAGGGAGCTGTCACCGAGTAGGTACTAGGAAAAACTGAACGACCTGAAGATGGGTAAATCATCTGGATGAGCTGGTCTACACCCCAAAGTTCTAAGGGAGATAGCTGAACAGATAGAGGTGTTGGTAATCTTCAGGAATTGCTAGAATCAGGGAGGGACTCAGGACTGGAAAATTACTAACGTGGCACCCCTGTTTAAAAAGGTAGTAGGGCAAAAGATGGAAAATTTATAGACCAATTAGTTTAACCTCAGTCATGGGTAAGATCCTGGCATCCATTGCAAAGATTGAGATTTCTGAATACGTGAGACCGTATGGTAAAATAAGGCAAAGTCAGCATAGTTTCATCAAGGGAAGGTTATGCCTGACAAATCTGCTAGAATTCTTTGAGGAAGTAATGAGCAGGTTAGACCAAGGGCAGCCAATGGACGTTACTTACCTGGACTTCAAGAATACCTTTTGAGTGATGTTTGAGGCAAGGAGCTAATGTGAATAGATACTTGGCTATCTGGCAGAAAGCAGGGAATGAAAGTACCAATGAAAAGTGGTGTTCCACAAGGCTCAATATTGGAAGCACAACTTTTCACTTGGATGTTAACAATCTAAATAAAGGAAGTGAGGGCATCTGGCTAGGTTTGCAGACAATAAAAGGCAGGTGGAGGGACAGGCACCATTGGGGAGGCTGCAGAAGAATTTGGGTAGGTTACAGTGGGCAAAGAAGTGGCAGATGGAGTACAATGAGAGGAAAGTGTGTGATCATGCACTTTGATAACAACAAATGACTATTTTTCTAAAGGGGGAGGTAATTCCGAAATCTGAAGTGCAAAGAGCTGTGGGAGTTCTAGTCCAGGATTCTCTCAAGATAAACTTGCAGGTTGAGTCAGTAGTTAGGAAAGCAAATGCAATGTCACTTATTTTGGCAGGGCTTTGAATATAACTACTTCTGAGTCTGTATGAGGTCCTGATCAAACAACATTTGGAGTATTGTGTGCAGTTTTAAGCTCGATATCACAGGAAGGATGTACTGGCCCTGGAGTATGTTCACAAGGATGATCCCAGGGATGAAAAGGTTAACATACAGGGAATGTTTGAGGACTCTGGATCATTCCTGATGAAGGGCTTTTGGCCAAAATGTCGTTTTTCTTTCCCTGCTCCTTGAATGCTGCCTGAACTACTGTGCTTTTCCAACACCACTCTAATCTAGAATCTGGTTTCCAGCATCCAAGAGTTTAGAAGGATGAGAGGTGATCTGATTGAATCATACAGAATACTGAATGGCCTGGACAGAGTGGATGTTGGGAAGATTATTTCCATTGGGAGAAGAGACTAGGATCTGAGGGCACAGCCTTCGAGTAAAAGGGAAGATCTTTTAGAACAGAGAAACTTCAGCTGGTGTGGTGAATCTATGGAATTCATTACTGCAGAATGCTGTGGAGGCCAGGTCATGAGTACATTTAAGACAGAGATGGATGAGTTCTTGATTAGCAAGGGGCTCAACAGTTATGTGGAGAAAGCAGGAAAAGGGAATGGAGAACCTTACAAGCCATGATTGAATGGCAGAGAAAAGTCAATGGGCTGAATGGCCCAATTTCTGCTCCTATATCTTATGGTCTTAAAATGTTTGGTCGAGGGGGGGGGGGGGGGGGGTGTAGATGAGGGGAGGATGGTGGCGGTGATTTGTAAAATTTCAGCAAACCCGTTGACAAGGTCCCACAAAAGAAATTGATTTTTTTAAAAAAGTAAAATCACTGTATATTCCTGTTTAGGATGAATAGAGAGGTTGGCACGTGTAGGATATGCTGGATGATTAGAGATATTGAGGTTTTGGTTAAGAAGGAAGCAAATGTCAGGTACAGACAGGAGAGATTGAGAGAATCCTTAAGAGTATAAAGGCAGAAGGAGTATAAATTAGTGGGACTCATGTTGGTTGTTGTCTGCGTGTGTGGCTACTAAGGATAACTCGACTGGGACAACACTACTATTATAGGGCAAGCCAAGCAGAGAACAGCCAGGGAATTCCTAGAGGCATGGCACTCGTCCACAGATTCAATCAATAAGCACATCGACCTGGACCCAATATACCGACCACTGCAGCGGACAGCTGGAACTGACAACCAGAAGCAGCAGAGACAAACCACTATAATTGCCGGAGGAAACATCACAGAAGCGCTTCACAGGAGGCTCCCAAGCACTGAAGATGTCACCTAGACAGGGGATGAAACGTCTGCAACACAAATTCCCAGCTCAGTTCTCAGGATAATGTTTAAACCCAACTATCTTTAGTTGCTTCATCAATAGCATTCCTTCCAACTGCAGTCATAAATAGGGACGTCAATGAGGTTTGTTATCTTCAGTAATATTTGTGATTCTTCAAAACACTAAGCAGTCCTTGTCTGTAGTAGTGCAAACATTCAGTTTTGGGTTGATGAGTGGCAAGTAACCTTCATGTCACACAAGTGCCAGGCAATAACGATCTCCAACAAGATAATCTAATCAGCTCTGGTAGACATTCAAATGGCATATCTATCGCTGAAACAAGTCCCAGGGGTTACCATCATCAAAAAGGTTCCTGAGACTAATCAACTGTGGTAGAGTGAGCGGTTGGCTGTCCTGCAGCAATACCCAGTGCTGCTGGTACTGTCTGCACTGGTCGTTCTGGCTGGAGACTTCAACTACATTTGATACAGATGGTTCATCCAGAAGGGCTGACAACAAACCAGATGCCACGTCCAGATTCCTGATGTGAATGGTTAAATTCGCCAAGCTGTACAACGTTTTCATCACCCCTGCAGGTGAAGCACATCGAAGATATACCTGGTCACAGCCAGTCGGGTTTCTCAACTAGAGGATAGATTTCTGTTTATGTCTTGCACATTCTCAGTCAGATCCACCAACTTCAAGCCAGCATTCTTACCTGACCACTGCCTCCTGCTGGCCAACTGTTACCGACAGGACAACCAGCAGGCTGGCAAGTGAATATGGAAACTGAATGAGAAACCTGACCCCAGAAAACAGAGGAACTCAAAAGGGATTACACAGGTTGGAGAACCTTGAAGGCCCTCTGAGTCTCCAGTGAACTGGTGGGAAATAGTCAAAAGGAACATCAGGAGGTTCTTTGAGAATAAAGATGTTCGGAAGGCAAGAGAGAGAGATGGGGAAATGTGTCCAAATTCCAGACAAGTATTCAGAACCTACTCCTGCTGCAGACGATCAGGGTTAATGTCACTGAGGATCTCTCAGGAGGTGAAGAGCCATTAAACCTCACTCTTTGCCTCGGAGATGTCCAAAATAATCTTCCAGTCCAGGGTCTGCACTGTAGAGAAGGATGAAATCTGCTTGCGTTTTATTTTCTTCCAGAAGGTGCATGAAAGCTTTGAACTCAGCAGCCTGAAGGAAAAAGATAGCTTGGTAATGTAATTTCAGTCTGACATCCTGAGGATCAGGAGATCCTTTTACGCCAGACTATATAACATGAAGCCCACACACACGTATTGTCTCTCCATCATTCCAGTCCTCAATCATGGATGTCTTAGATAACAGTATGTGGGAGAAGCTGGACCAGCTGTTATGTCTGGATGAGCCGACCAAGGGCCTTGAGTCCTTAGAAAAGAACTCCCAAAAGCGATGGCTTACCACCTGAGTTATATTCAGCTCTATGGGACTTGATTGGCCAGGACCTGCAGACGACAGTATGCTTCTAGCAGGTAGCATGTGCGAATCCAAAGGTATCATCAACCTCATCTACAGGCAGAAGGAAGAAATTAGAAATTGGTGACCAATTTCACTTTTTAATGTGAATTACAAAATCCTGTTTAAGGTCATCACCAACCAGTTCAGATCTGCTTTGGAATCAGTGATTCACCCCTACCAAACCTGTTCTGCACCAGGCAGGATAATCAGAGAGCATCAGGCTCCCCAGGTAGAGGACTGCCAATGTGCAGGTTAGGGGAGTGGACATCTGTCTCTTCAGCCTGCATCAGCAGAAGGTCTTTAACAGGATATTGCACGTCTACATATGGGACATGCTCTCCAAAATGGGCTTTGGAGAGAGAATCCACAATTGGATCTGATTGCTCAAACCAACATCAATAGTGCAGTCACAATGAATGAGGGGGAAACTTTCTGATGCCCAATCAGATTTGGAGTAAGACAAGGCTGTCCACTTTCTCCTGCCTGTGTTGTACAGAGCCGTTTGCTAAGCCCATCAAAAAGGATGCGAGCCTGAGAGGAGTGATTATTTCAGGCAGCCAATGCCTGTATATAAAAGTCTCCTTATGCCTGGATGAAGTCACCATTTTCTGCTCAGATCAGCTGTCAGCATGTAGACTCATGAGCATATGCGACCAGTTCCAACTGATACTTTATCCCCTTCACTGTCAGGACAGCTTACCTGAAGGTGCTGGCAATAGAGTTTGGGGATGTGAAGGCACACGCAAAAACATGGGAGTACATTACCAAGGTGAGGCAGAAACTGGGCTTTTGGGAGCACTGCTCCCTCTCTATGTGGATAAAAACCTGGTCATCAGGTGTGAGGTACCCTTGTATGTGATGCAGGTCTGACTCAATCCCAGAATCTGCACCGTTGTTGTCACCAGAGCGGTCTTCCACTTTACCGGAGGTCTAAGATGGACCATGTTTGCAGGGAGCCAATGTACAAAACTCTTGGGGTGGGGGGGTACCCGACTCACCCTGATGGCTATCATTGTGTGCAGACGCATGAAGCTGGGCACAGGCCTTCGGTACACAAACACCAAGTGTCACTATATACGAAGGTTCTACCTGTCCCTGGTGTTGCAAAGGATGGAACTGGCCTCATTTCTCTTAAGTGCTCTAAATACTTGGACTTCCGTATCACCTGTACTTAGAGTCAAAGAGATGTATAGCACAGAATCAGATTGATGAGGAGTGGTGGACGTGATCTATGTGGACTTCAGTAAGGCTTCTGACAAGGTTCCTCATGGTAGACTGGTTAAGCAAGGTTAGATTTCACGGAATACAGGGAGAACTTGCCATTTGGATACAGAACTGGCTCAAAGGTAGGAGACAGAGGGTGGTGATGGAAGGTTGCTTTTCAGACCAGAGGCCTGTGACTAGTGGTATATCACAAAGTTCGGTGCTGGGTCCACTACTTTTCATCATTTTTAGGAACGATCTGGACGTGAACATAGGAGGTATAGTTAGTAAGTTTGCAGGTGACACCAAAATTGGAGGTGGAGTGAACATCGAAGAAGGTTACCTCAGAGTACAATGGGATCTTGATCAGATTGGTCTGAGGAGTGGCAAATGGAGTTTAATTTAGATAGATGTGAGGTGCTGCAATTTGAAAAGACAATCTTAGCAGGACTTAGCAACACTCCCTTACCATTAAGTGTCTGAACAAAGTGACCTTGGAGTGCAGGTTCATAGCTCCTTGAAAGTAGAGTCGCAGGTAGATAAGATAGTGAAGAAGGCGTTTGGTATGCTTTCCTTTATTGGTCAGTGCATTGAGTACAGGAGTTGGGATGTCATGTTGCGGCTGTACAGAACATTGGTTAGGCCACTTTTGGATTATTGCTTTCAATTCTGGTCTCCCTCCTATTGGAAGGATGTTGTGAAACTTGAAAGAGTTCAGAAAAGATTTACAAGAATGTTGCCAGGGTTAGAGGAATTGAGGCTGAAGAGGCTGGGGCTGTTTTGCCTGGAGCATTGGGAGGCTGAGAGGTGACCTTATAGTGGTTTATGAAATCATCAGGGGCATGGATAGGACAAATAGACAAAGTATTTTCCCTGAGATAAGGGAGTCCAGAACTAGACAGCAAAAGTTTAGGGTAGAAGGGGAAAGATATAGAAGGGAGCTAAGGGGTAACCTTTTCATGCTGAGGGTGGTATGTGTATGGAATGAGTGCCAGAGGAAGTGAGGGAGGATGGTACAATTGCAGCATTTAAAAGGCATCTGGATGGGTGCATGAATAGGAAGGGTTTGGAGAGATATGGACCAGGTGCTGGCAAATAGGACTAGATTAATTTAGGATATCCAACCGGCATGCACGGGTTGGACCAAAGGATCTGTTTCCATGCTGTACATCTGTATGACGCTTAAGTGTTCAGCACGCCACATCCGGGAGACAACACAGGAAAAGGAGAGTGTGAATCCACTTCGGTTGTTCCTGAGCAGACTGTCAAAGTCATTTGGCAGAATGCCTCATCATCAGAACCTTCCAACAGGCACCAAAACTGTGTGGCTGGCGGTGAGAAGGACAGTAACTGTGAGATCCTTCATGCAATCCTTGAATCTCTGCACTACTGCACACAGCCCCTGTAGCGATTCCAAGGTGGGGTTAGAGATTGTCACACACCACCTGCTGAAATGTGCCTTTGCAAAGGAAGTCTGGAGAGAGATAAAGTGGGTTTTTCGTGGTTCATCCTGAGCAGATCCATGATGGTTGACTCCATGATCTGCAGTGTTTCATGGGATGTACACAGAGTGTGTACATTGACTATGCCTAAGGATAATCTACTTGGTGAAAGATGCTGTTGGTGAAAACTGCTGGTCTTCCACAGCAAGGATTTGACCTCAACCAAGTGTTGCAGGCTGGCAGATTCCAAGGTCCAGGACAATGTGGTGAGGGGCACACTAAAGCTTGGGGCAGCTGTCACCAAGGCACAATGGGAAAGACCACTGTCTAAGATCTTTATGCCAAAGTACATGGGCTTTGTTCAGCTTACAGTCGCCCGCCCCGTGCCTTAAATGTATGTGAATAACATGTTGCATAAGTAAGAAATGCCTTGGGATTGTTTCTTCTCCGTGTAGGAAGACCGTACAAAACTGAAGTGCTCTAGTCTCTATATTCATAAAAAGATCTTCATATGCAAATAAAACATTTTTGAAATAAAATCAACTGGAAAGGCAACTGGACTACTATATAAATATTATTTGTAAAAGCTCCCCCAGGTCAGAGGTTGAGAATGTTGCAGCAACTAACTTACCACCTCCTGTCTTCAAAGGTCTACCCGCCATCTACAAGGCAGGAGTGTGATGGAATACTCTCCCTTTATCTGGGTGCGTGTAACTCCAGTACTATTCAAGATGATCACTGCCATCCAAGATAAAGCAGGTTGCTCGATGGGCATCACATTAATTATTCATTTGTTCCACCACAGATGCACAGTAACAGCAATGTGTACAACATACTAGATGTGCTGCAGCAACTTGCCAAAATTTCAACACATTCCAAACTGCAGCCTCTGCTACTGAGAAGAATGAAGGCAACAGCCAGAGGGGAACAACATCAGCTGTTCAAGTCTCTCATCATCCCGATAGCAAAAAAAAAGTTTAAACAATTTGATAGAATTTATCTTAACTCCAAATTTTAAATATCTCAAATGGCTAAAGAATCAGTAATTAGATGGCACAGATTTAATTGACTGATAAAAGAACTATAAGAAGGCATAAAGAGGAACGTTTTATGCAATAAGCGAATCAGACCTGGTATGCACTGCCTAATATGGTGGTGGACATAATGTTAGCTTTCAAAAGGAAATTGGTTAACTACTCAGGATTATAGAATCCCAACAGTGCACATAGAGGCTATTCAACCCATTAAGTCTGCACTGATCATTCAAAGAGCATCCAAACCACTTACCCTTGCCACCTTATCTCTGTGACCTCACATTTACCATGGCCAACCCACCTAGCCTGCACATCCCGGGACACTGCAGGGCAATTTAACATAGCTAGTCCATCTTTCCTGTACATCTCTGGATTGTGGGAGGAAACTGGAGCACCCAGTGGAAACCCATGCAGACACAGGGAGAATGTGCAAACTTCACACAGACAGTCACCCAAGGCTGGAATCAAACCAGTGTCCCTGGTGCTGTTAGGCAACAGTGTTAACTACTTGGCCACCATGTCGCACAGGAAATGGCATGAAACATTGGTAGGACACAGCTCAAGAGTAGAGGAATGGGACCAGCTGGATTGTTTTGTGAAACAGTTGGCACACACACACTGGACCAAATAGATAGATTTTGACCACAAAATAGTACAAAATACGTGGGCTGAATTGTAACAGGAGAAATTTAAAACAGACAAACACGAAGTGCTGCCCATTAGCAAAAATAGCTGATCATCCAGATCAGGGACAGTGCATTTCAAGCAGAATTCTTCTATAAGTCCCTGACATGGGTAATGATGAAGCTGAAAGATTTAGGAGGTTGAGTAGGATTCTTCTCAATCACTGAAGAATGGACAACATTCAACTTGACCCATCACTGAAAAACAATAAACAGAATGACAATTTATGTAGTCACAACACTTTGGTGTAAGTTAGAGAAGGATAATGCTCAAATTAAATAAGGCTTTGTGCAGCTCACATTTGAAGACTATTTGAAGTTCTGGTTACAAATACAGGAGACATATTCACAGGCTAGAAAAAGTCCTAAGATACAAGATTGTCCACTCATGATAGATTGCAAGTGACCAGCAAAGGCTGGAAAAAAAATGCCTGAGGTTGTTGACTTGTTCGCTGAGCTGGTAAGTTTCAACACCATACTAGGTAACATCTTCAGTGCATCTCTGGTGAAGCGTTGATGTTCTGTCCTGCTTGATATGTGTGTGTCCTGATTTGCTGAAGTGGGCTGTATCATTTCCTGTTTTGTTTCTTAGTGGTTGGTATATGGGGTCTAATTTTACATCTTTGTTAATGGAGTTCTGGGTTGAGTGCTAAACCTCCAGAAATTCCTGTACATGACTTTGTTTGACTTGCTCTAGGATGGATACATTGTCCCAGTCGAATTAGTGTCCTTCCTTGTCTGTGTATGGACTCAAATGATAGGTGTTTGTGTACCCTGATGGCTTGTTTTCTTCCAATTTACCCTATGTAATCTTTGTGGTAGTCTTTACATGATCTTTTATATATAATGTTGGCTCTGTATGTTGTGGGTAGAGGATCCTTTGTACTTGACAGTAGTTGTTATAGTGTGGTTGTTGGTTTGTGGGCTACCATGATACCGAGGGGTCAGAGTGGGCTGGTGGTCATTCCAGCATGTCCTTGATGTATGACAGGGTGACCAGTGTAACACAAAACATGTTGTGTTTTCCTGTTGTAGTCTGTTATGTAGGTACAGGAGGACTATGCTTTTTGGGTAACTTGTTTTTGAAGATGCTGTATAGATGTTCTTCTTCGGCTTTGCACAGCAGGGCTCTGCAGCATGTTATGGTTTACTTGAATAATGTTCTGATGCATCTCTATTAGTGGGTGTTGGGATGATTGCTGTTGGAGTTGAATACTTGATTTGTATTGGTGGCCTTCCTGTATACAGAGGTCTGGAGCTCACCGTTGGCTTTGTGTTCAGCCATTACTTGCAGGAAGGAAAGTTGATTGTTGTTCTCTTCTTTCTTGGTGAATTTTTTTTGTTAATGCCGGTGAAAATGTTGATTAGGAGTTGATGGGTTTCTTCCAGTTGAGCACATTTGGTAATGGACACAACAGGAAGACACAACACGTCCGGATACACTGGCCACCCTGCCATACACCAAGGACACGTCGGAATGACCACCAGACTACTCCGACCCCTAGGTATCATGGTAGCCCACAAACAAATAACCACACTATGACAGCTACTGACAAGTATAAAGGATTCCATACCCACAACTAACAGAATCAACGTTACATACGAAATACCATGTAAACACTGCCACAAACATTGCATAGTACATTGTGGAAGAAAACTAGCCAACAACAACTAGCCATCAAAAAACATGATCAATCACTTGTGTCCATACACAAAGAAGGACACCAATTAGACTGGGATAACATATTAATCCTAGGACAAGTCAAACAAAGACATGCACAGGAATTCCTGGAGGCGTGGAACTCAACCCGGAACTCCATTAACAAACGTGTAGAATTGGACCTCATATCAATCACTAGCAACCAAAACTGGAAATGATACCACCCACCTCAGCAAACCGGGACACACACAAATATCATGTGGGACAGAACACAAACGCTTCACCGAAGGTGCTCAGAAGATGTTACCTAGTATGGTGATGACACGTCTGCAAACAAACTTATCAGCTCAACGAGCAAGTCAACAACCTCACCCACAACCTGAGCTACAAATTTTCTCAAGGACTTCGAAAAGTGTCTTTCAGCCACATAAAGTAGTAATTGAGCAGTGGCCTGATTGAGATGTACGAGATTGAAAGGTCAAGATAAATTTGGAAAATTATTTTGAACGGAATGGTCCGTAAGCTAATACTAAGGAAGATAATTGCAGAAGGGATTGTGGATATAATGGAAATGAAAACATTGAGTTAAGACAGAGCAAAAGATCGTTCTGAAATTAGATGACTAAATGGGCTTTCTTCGTCAATAATTATCTCGAGTATCAATCATCGTGTTCTAAATAATTCTAGCAACTATATAAATGTATTTTAGTAGACAACGCCTCTGCTTCAAAACGATTTGCTTGATTTTTCTCTTTTTGATCTGGTAAGTTTCCTTCTCCTACTTTCCAGATCAACTGGACAATGCTCATTCCTCAAGCTTCCAGATGGTTCAAAGAGTGGGCATCCACATTAAACTGTGCAATCATCAGGCAATGAGAATATTGGAGCACTTGGAATAACCAGACCAGGATAATACATATCCAGACTGTAATTAGTTCCAATTAGTAATGTCACTTCTTTAGGCTCCCATGTGTAATTAGATTGGTTACAAATGCCACAAAAATAACAAGTCACACAGGTTGCTCGACTGAAGAATTTATTAAATAAAACATAGCAAGCCAGTCCTTCACAATGTTAATTTGATTATGTGAAGTACAATATGACAATTTATAAGAATTTTCATTTAATTCTGATTATGTATAGTGCATTTAGTCCATGGACTCATAATTCGTTATTGCACACTTATTCAGGTCAAATGACCCGACTACAACAAGACATGCACATTTTTTTGGCAGGCAAATATTGCCCACAGAAGGTAAGTAGAAGAAAGCAATAATGTGGATTAAGACTGGAATGCAGTCAAACTGTGTTGTGGCCATTGTATCCTTGGTATTAAATTGAAACAAAATACAATGTCGTACCTACAGGGCTAGATTAAAACAAATATATAAAATTAAAAATACAACTTTATACACATCTTAAAATATATTACTTAGTTTTAATTAACATTCTGCAAATGGTCATTTTCTCAAAGAAACTTCATCTTGAACGACAATTTGTCAAATCCTTCACGCTGTAGAGACTTCAATTATCTATTTGTAATTCATGTCATGAATGGCAATTTACACAATTTGAATGTCTAGGGAAAGTTATGGCTCAAAATAAATATGAAAAAAAAAACACAGAACAGCCAAGACAAATTATAATAATCATGGGCACAGTGGCACTGAAGCACAAGTAACATTAAAATTTCTGCAGACCTCATGTAGAAATGTTGCATACAAAGGCTCAGAAAGAACACAACTTCCTCACTATAGGGAAATTAAACAAAGCCTGGTTTTAAAACAAAACTGGCATTTTAAGTTGACTTACATTACAGATTGACTTCTGCAACATTTTTATAGCTTCCCCTTTGTTCATTCAGATAAACTCTACAAGGATTCCTCGCCACAATTTTAAAAGTGTTTTAAAATTACTGGAAAAAATGTTAATGCTTTTAATGACAACTCAAAAGTTTTAAGTGTTTGAAATGAGATTACCTTCTCCATTAGAGACAGCAAGAGCCTTACTTCATTTGCTCATATTCTGCAAACACTTTCTTGCAGACACTACCACTTTTAAGAATAAACAGTAGATCCACTGTGATTGGTTATAGCTGTGATTGGCCAGCCTCTAAACATGAGCAATGTTCAGTGAAGAAAACATTTAACAAGGACAACAATCTATAAAAGTGTTTGTGTTTTGTTTATAATTTCACAAAAATTGGAGTAAATGATCTGATATTATTTAACCTGCTGTCTTCAAAAATTCTGGATCTATTTGTACTTGTCAATGTCGAGGTGATTCTGCCATGCACTAGAATGATGGTGAAAGAGAAAAAAACTTTACTAGAATGAAATGGCTCTCTCTCAAAAATACCCATGTGCTATTATATAGAGCAATCTTAACTATCAGCTAAGGATTAAATCTGTGACTTCACTGCCAAGTTACAGAAACTCTGTCTACAGTGAATTTCAGCACTTCTCTACACATTATAACATGTTAGGAACTGCAATACTTTATATGAACCATAAATGCAAAACTTAAAAATATATAATTTTCTATTATTTATCACAGTGGCTGTCACATAATCCTATCATTTCTCCCTCTTGTGCAGACACCACACAAAAGTGGATAATTTCAGGAGCTGGTTGTCTATTGTTTGATTACATGAACTAATAAAAAGACATGTCAGAGTTGAAAAAAAGAATATGCAGCTAAACTGCTCCTGAATTAGGCAAAAGTAATATATCAATTTATAATGGGAATCTAATTATCAGTAAAAAAAAATCTACAAAGTAATGTACCATACAATCTATAAATTACCAGGTCTGAAGGGGATAATATTGATCTCGCTTGCAGATGCAAACTTGCCAGACTTGTGTGCAGACTATCAGCAGAATCCATTTGTCAATAAAAAGAGGATGCAGTTGCAAATATCTTTCTCATAATGAATCACCACAAAGCAATGAGTGCAAGTATTCCAAGAGAAACTTATGTAAAGTTAGCAATCATTGACCAGCTTTGTCATTTTAGTGATGTGTTATTCTGAACAAATATTCATACCCAAAAGGCAATTCATGCATCGATTCTGCACTTGCATGGAGGTTGTTGCAGGCAACTATACAAGTACATTGTTCTGGAAATAATTTCTGAGAATCAGTCGAAACTGAAGCATTTCAGGGCAAACAAGTCATTTATAAATACAATTACATGTAGTCTCTCTCTCTCTCTCTCTCTACCTTGGCTTTTATTTTCTTGGAATGGCCTGCATGATAAATAGGTTGGAACAATATTAGCTGTTAACAATACACAGAAAGAGAGACATACACTCAGCAAACTGCACATACTGAGTACAACAAATTGCAAGTTTTCCAGGGAAGGATAGTGGCACTAATGATCCAAAAGACAGATGATATAGCTGAAAGCACATGAACAGCAACTTCATAATACTGTAAACATAAAACTTTCATACATCACAGTCGCTCAGCAACTTCTGTTGGTGTCTCCCTTGAAGGCCACACTGTGGATGAACGTGGATCCATGACGGAATGCATGATAGGAACATACACATCATCCATATTTGGCATAACGAAAATTTTCTGCAATATTTTTGATAAATGCAATCATTACATTTTGGCATTTAAATTTCTTTGACAAGTCCAGTAGCTAGTTTTAGTATTCTATTAAAACACCATCGTTCATCATATGCATATTTTTAAAAGATACTTAATACCACCTTACAGAGAAATGTTTGCACTCTGAATTAAGTTTACTAACATCAAAAATAAAATGTTTATGATATAAACTGTTATTGTTAAAGCTTAAAACTGATAACTGGTCAGAACATTAGAAACAACGGATTTCAAATTAACTTTAAAAACTTCTAGCCATTGTCACAACTTGTGCTGAGTGAATGTCACCAAATCTTGTTAAAAGTAACCAATGAGGAGCAGACAAAGTTCAACTGTTAGATTTAGTACAACTCTCCAAAATAAAAACTATTCTTTTGATTAGGAATCATTTCATCCAAATTATCAAATACTCCTGTGCTTGTACACATGCCATATTTCAGCATAACTGAAGAAAACATTCAGTGGCACAAAGATGCATATCTAAGAATACTTTCTTTATGTGGTTCAGAAAGATAAACTGCTACCAATTCCTGTCACTGGTGAGGAGAAATGTGTTTTTGTTTTCCCTTTTGTTTCGATCAGCAAGCTAGTAGAGAAGTGCTATACTGCACCTTCAAGTCAGAATACAGCCAGTCAGGTGGTAAAAGCATAAAATCAATGGTGAAATGAGTAACTTTTGCTGTCAACAACAGTTGATAAGGGTTGGACCCAAGTCCAGTTGAATAAACATCATTTGATTGCTGGACATTCTATCATTACAATCTGATTGTTATTAGGATTTGTTTTTTTATTGCAGTTTTTTTTTCCAAACAGTAACAAAGCAGCTTATATTTCATTTCCACGAGAAGAGGGGAGAAAACTGGAAAACAGTTCAATGAAATTTCAACAAAAATAAATTTAAAATGACGACACTGATGAAAACATTTTACAAGTCCTGAAGATATTAATTTTCTCTGTTCCCATGATTACTTTCAATGCCTTGCTTAAGAAGCTATTATTACTGTCTGAGCCTTAGGTATCATATTTTAAAAACAATTTTAATTATTTACTCAAAGCTGATCCTATTTATGTATAAAAATTGACATACATCGCTTATGTGTATCTGTTAGAATAACACTGCACTTTAGGAAAGATGTGAGAGCCCATGAAAGGATGCAGAAGGGATTTACCAGAATAGTTCAGTGATGAGACAATTAAGCTACAAGGCTGTTCTGCATAGGGTTATATTTGATTGAAGTGTACACGATAATGACAGTGCTTAGGTAAAGTAGAGAGAGAGAATCTGTTCCCACAAGCTGACAAGATTGGGACCAAGGGAGATAGATGTATTATTTGGGCAAGAGATGCCAAGGGATGCAGAATGAGAGGAAGAGCTTTTTGTTTTTAACAAATGAGGGATAATGACTTGGAGGTTGCTGCATGGACACTTGAAGGAAATACGTTTGCTGGGCTACAGAGATAAGACTGGGAGAATGAGACCAATTGACTTGCTCCAAAGTGCTGGCATGGACTCAGTGAAACTAACAGCCTCATTTGGAGTCATTATAACTCCATAACAGGGGAGAATACAGAACAGAAAAAGAACAGTCAGAAGCATGGACTGACAGCAAAATTCAGGTCTGCTCAATTTCTTACCTGGAACTCTTGTTCAAGTTTCTTTTCAATCCAGTCAGTTACATGTGCAATAGTGACTTCACGCTCCCCCAATTTGGGACGAGCTTTTAACTCTAAGTGTGGAGGTGTTCGGAAACCATACCTTTGAACACAAATGATAGATCACGTTACTCAACTTAAAAGGCTTCAAAGCAAAATAATAAACCAGCTAATGCATTGAGCAGCATTTGGAGAGACTTAAAAGTCCAGAGAAAAGTGAAAAGCAATGGGACACAACCACAGAACTGAGAAATAAATTTCAAACTTATTGTGTTACTAGGTGCTAACCACCAGCCTGGGTTTTACGATAGATTTAGATATCCCATCACTATAAAATTGCATAAAATATATCACTCCTGAGTTAATGAGATGGCTGCCCATAAAATTGTTGTTAAAAGTTCACAGAACTGGGGGCAATTCCAATGAAATCTGTAACTGCCTCCCCTTACCATATTCTGTCAGTAGGTGGTGGTGGAATGTTCACAGCCAATGTTCCTTTGCATTCCTGAACTTCTACTGTTAACAGTAATGGTGTATTTGAAACCTCTTCGATTTTCTTCTTAATAAACTCTGTTTCTGTGGCTTTCTGAAAATATTTTGACTTTGTAATTTTATCCACAAGTCTCATTATCTTGCTTGGTCGATGTCCTCCCACATATCTGCACATGTGGAAAAGAGTTAATATTTGCCACTGAATATTCTGAATATTTACATTTTGTGTAATTCCATAGTATCAGACATTTTTGAACAAATGGTTTTCCCATGCATTGAATATTGACATCATCTTCAAAATTTTTTGAAATTCATTCATGGATCATGGATTACAGATGGTGTTGGATTATGTTTAAAAAGCAAAGTACACAAAGGGTGGGGACTGTGTTTCTTGCAGAATGTTGATGCTATTGTATATTTTAAAATCATGAACAAACTTAAGATGTACTTTGATATATCCTTAATGACTTTAAAACCATCAAAATAAAATTAATTTTATACTATGCATCTCCAACACAAATAAATGCAGAATTTGTTGATTGGAGTGAAAACTGCGAACAACCCTGCCAGTGTCATTCTAAGAAGCAGGTAATTGTTTAATTGGTAATTATAGACATCTTTATTGAGCGAAAAATGGTGCTTTGATCCCCATTACATTGAATCATTACAGCAAAGAATATAATCCAAAACTTAAATATCTTAGCGTCACAGAGTTGTACTGCACAGAAAGAGACCCTTCAGTCAAACTAGGCCATGCTGATCAGATATCCTAAATTAATATAGTACCATTTGCCAGCATTTGGCCCACATCCCTCTAAACCCTTCCTACTTGTGTACACATCTCGATGCCTTTTAAATATAGTATATGAGTATAATAGTTGGGACATCTTGTTGCAGCTGTACAATATGTTGATAAGGCCACATTTCGAGTACTGCTTGCAATTCTGGTCATCCTACTATAAAAAGGATATTATTAAACTAGAAAGAGTGCAGAAAAGATTTACTAGAATGCTACCTGGACATGAAGGTTTGAATGATAATGGATAGGCTGGGACTTTTTCCATGGTGTAAAAGAGACTGAAAGGTGACTTTACAGAGATCTACAAAATAAGAGAGGAACAGTTAAGGTAGATATATCGCAACAGCTTTTCCCCAAGGCAGGGGAGTCTGAAACTAGAGAGCATAGGTTTAAGGTGAGAGTGAACAGATATAAAAGGATCCCAGGGGCCTTTTTTTTTAAGTACAGAGAGTGGTGAGTGTCTGGAATGGGCTTCCAGAGGTAGTGGTGGAAGCAAACACAATTTTGTTATTTAAGAAACATTTGGACAGATGGGATAAAGGAATATGGACCAAACCCAAACAAGTAGGACTAGATTACTTGTGAAAATCAGGTGGCATGAACAAGTTGGGTCGAAGAGCCTGTTTTCATGCTGTAAACCTCTATGACTCCAGGTGTTGTTAAGTGTACCAGCCTCAGCCACTTCCTCTGGCAGCTCATTCTGTACATGCATCACCCTCTACATAAAAAGGTTGCCCCTTTAGGTTCCTTTTATACCTTTCTCCTCTCAGCTTAAACCTATGCCCTCTGGTTTGGGACTCTACTACCCTGGGAGAAAGATTTGGCTATTCACCCTACCCATGCCCCTCATGATATTATAAGTCCCAAAAGATCACCCCTCAGTCCCCAATGGTGCACAGAATATAGCCCCAGCCTATTAAACCTCTCCCTATAGCTCAAACCCTCCAACCCCGGCAACATCCTTGAAAGGGTGCAGACAAGATTTACAAGTTTAACAACATCTCTCCTATAGGAGGGAGATCAGAACTGAATGGAGTATTTCAAAAGTGGCATAACCAATGTGTCATACAGCTGCAACATGACATCCCAACTCCTACACTCAATACACTGGCCAATAAAGGCAAGTGTACCAAATGCTTTCTTCACTCCTCTATCTACCTTGATTCCACCTTCAAGGAACTATGAACCTGCACCCTAAGGTCTCTTTGTTTCGCAACATTCCCCAGGACATGACCATTAAGTGTATAAGTCATGCCCTGATTTGCCTCCAAAATGCAACACCTTCCATTTAACTAAATTAGATTCCATCTGCCACTACTCGGCACATCAGTCTATCTGATCAAGGTCACATTGTATTCTGAGATAACCTCCTTCACTGTCCATTACACAGCAACAATTTTCACGTCATCTGCAAACTTACAGAATATTCCTTTCATATTCACATCCAAATCATTTGAATAAATCACAAAAAGTGGTGGACCCAGCACTGATACTTACGTTACATTGCTGGTCACAGGCCTCCAGTCTTAGAAACAACCCACCACAACCATTCTGTCTCCTTACCGTCAAGCTAATATGTATCCAAATGGCTAGCTCTCCCTGGATTCCATGTGATCAAATCTTGCTAACCAGTCTACCATGTGGAATCGTGTTGAACGCCTTGCTAAAGTCCACATAGACAACGTCCTCTGCTCTGTCTTCCTGAAGAAGGGCTCACGCCCGAAACGTCAATTCTCCTGCTCCTTGGATGCTGCCTGACCTGCTGTGCTTTTCCAGCAACACATTTTCAGCTCTGCCTTCTTCAATCTTCTTTGTCACTTTTTCAAAAAAATTAAGTTACTGAGACACATTTTCCCATGAACAAAGCCATGTTGACTATCCCCAGTCAGTCCACGCCTTTCTAAATACACATAGACCCTGTCCCTCAAAATCCTCTCCAACAATTTGGGCACCGTGGGCAGGCACGGTGGCACAGTGGTTAGCACTGCTGCCTCACAGCGCCAGAGACCTGGGTTCAATTCCTGCCTCAGGCGACTGACTGTGTGGAGTTTGCACATTCTCCCTGTGTCTGCGTGGGTTTCCTCCGGGTGCTCCGGTTTCCTCCCACAGTCCAAAGATGTGCAGGTCAGGTGAATTGGCCATGCTAAATTGCCCGTAGTGTTAGGTAAGGGGTAGATGTAGGGGTATGGGTGGGTTGCGCTTCGGCGGGGCGGTGTGGACTTGTTGGGCCGAAGGGCCTGTTTCCACATTGTAAGTAATCTAATCTAATCTAATTTACCCAACACTGGGAAGAGACTCACTAGTCTATAGGTCCCTGACATTTCCTTACCACCTTTCTTAAACAACGGCACCACATTAGCCATCCTCCAGTCTTCTGGCATCTTACTCTGGGCTATCGATGATACAAATGTCTCAGAAAGGGGCCCAGCAATTATACCAATAGCTTCCCACAAAGTTCTAGGATACAGGTTTTCAGGATTTATCCACCTTTATGCATTTTAGGTAATAATGGACACAAGATATCACTGCTTATTTCTCTGTGTTCTCTAGCTTCCATATCCTTCTCCACAGTAAATACGGACGTGAAATACTCATTTTGTATCCAACCCATCTCCTGCAGCTCCACACCCACAGATGGCCTTGTTGGTCTTTAAGGGATCCTATTCTCTCCATAGTTAGTCTTTTGTCCTTAATGTATTTATAGAATATCTTTGGATTCTCCTTACCTCTGTTTGTCAAAGCTAACTTTTTCTCTCCTGACTTCCCTTGTGATTACTCCTACTGCCCTTATACTCCTTGAAGGATTCATGCAATCTCAACTGTCCACACCTGTCATATGGTGCCTCCATATTCTTGATGAGAGCCTCATTTTCTCTAGTTATCTAGCATTCCCTTACACCTAACAGCCTTGCTCCAACACTAATCGGAACATACTGCCTCTAAATGCACGTTATCTCATTTTTAAAGGCCTCCCACTTTCCACCTTCCCCTTTACCTGCGAATAGCCTTTCCCAATCAACTTTTGAAAGTTCATGGCTAATACCATCAAAATTATCCTTACTCCAATTTAGAACTTTAACTTTTAGATCAGGTTTATCCTTTTCCATATTATTTTAAATCTAATAGAATTATGGTCACTGGTTCTAAAGTGCTCCCTCACTGACACCTCCGTCACTTTCCTTGCCTTATTTCCAAAGAGAATGTCAAATTTTGCTTCTTCTCCAGTGGGTTTATCCAAATACTGTTTAAGAAAATTTTTCTTTTACACACTTAACAGATTTCTGAACATCTTAATCAGGATCTTATTACAATTTGAGAGATAGGCAGATAGAATACATTGCTCTTAAAACTCAGCTTGTGGGTTTATTGCTGAAAATTTTAACATGAAACTTTCTTAATATTTCCATCAAACCATTTAGGTGATGGGACAATTAAATTGTGTCTGGGTAGCATGCTATCCTGCAGTTAGCTCCAGAGCACTATTTACAGAATAACAGACAAGGCTACTAACTTTCAATCTCAGTGGGAGCAGTGCATGTAATAAGGAAAGGAGAAATTGAGGTCTGCCAAATTATTCGGAAGCTAATTAATATCACAGAGTGCCAAAAATCCTTCAATTGTAATTTATTCTAAATTCTGCAATTCATCCAGAGCAGGACAGGCCATATAGTATAAAAGCAAGCCTAAAGTTCTCCCAGCAGGGAGTGAGAACTGCAAGAGAGTGAAAACCCAGAGTTGAGCTAAGTGTAGGCATTTAGGTCAGTGGGATAGGGAAGATTACTGTGTCTTGTTCAGGCCATTTTTGCAAGGGGCTGCTTTGTGGTCAAGGTGCCACTGGTTAGATCTAAGAGTGGGCCTATATGAGTACTGGGCTTTGTTAACAAGGGTGAGCAGCAAAAAGGTAAGGGCAAGGTGACGGCTTTTTTGGCCCTAAGTCTGCTTGTTGTTAAAGGGGCAGAGATGGCAGTCAGTGGAGTAGTATATTTCTGTTAGATGCTGGAGACCAAGGAGCAGTCAAATGCCTCAGCATTATATCTGCAGCATGTGTGTCTGACTGCAGCTTCTCTCAGACCACATGGATCAATTGGAATAGCAGTCAAAAGCACTGTGGAGCCCATAGGAGGCAGCGAATGTGATAGATAGTAACTTCGAGGACTTGGCCACACCAAAGGTTCAGTCAGCTTGACGGGTGACCACCAGGAAAAGTAAGCAAGTAGTGCAGGAATCTTCTGTGGCTATCCCCCTCTCTAACAAATATACTGTTTTGGATACTGTTGGGGATGGTAGATAACCTCTCAGGGAAAAAAAACAGCAGCAGCCAGTCTTTGGCATCACGACTGCAAAGTCCAAATAAGCAATTGTGACAGGGGACTCTCTAGTCAGGAACACAGACAGACATTTCTGCGGCCTGATATCATTCTGATATCCCAGTCCCATGTTCCCATCCATGCCCTGCATTCATCTGTCTTACATGTCAGGCCTCTTGCATTGAAATGAATGAAGTTTAATTCATCTTCCCTTGTTCCCTGCTGTGCTCTTGTCTGCCTTGTCTATTTAACTTGTGAACAAGACTCCAGGATAGTATGTTGTCTCCCTTATGTCAGGGTCAAGAATATCTCGGAGCGGTTGAAAATTTTGAGAGGGGAGGTAAGCAGAGGGGTCTTTGTACATATACATAGACAGAAAAAGGGATGAGGTTCTGTACAATGAATATAGGGAGTTAGGCAGGAGGTTAAAAAGCAGGACCTCAAAGGTAGCAATCTCTGATTACTCTTGGTGTCACATGCTAGTGAAACTAGGAATAGGATAGGGTAGATGAATGGCTGAGGTGGTGTTCCAGGGGGAAGGGATTCAGATTTTTGGATCACTGGGATCTCTTCTGCTGCACAAGTGACCTGTACAAGAGGGACTGGTTGCATCTGAACTGGAAGGGGACTAATATCCTGGTGGGGAGATTTGCTAGAGCTATTTGAGAGGGTTTAAACTAGTCTGGCAAGGGGATGGGACGCTAAGAAGTTGTGAGACAAGAGAGAAGGTTGAGGCTGGTTCAGAAATTAAAGAAAACAAGTTAAATAGACAAGAGCACAGCAGGGAATGAGGGAAGATGAATTAAACTGCATTTAATTCAATGCAAGAGGCCTGACATGTGAGGCAGATGAACTCAGGGCATGAATGGGAACATGGGACTGGGATATCAGAGCGATAACAGAAACATGGCTGACAAAGGGGCAGGACTGGCTGCTCAATGTTTCGGAGCACAGATGATATAGGAAGGATGGAAGGGGAGGCAACAAAGGAGGGGGAGTGGCATTTTTGATCAGGGAACACATCACAGCAGTACTTGGAGAGGACATTCCTGAGGGATTATCCAATGAAGCTATATAGGTGGAACTGAGAAACAAGAAAGGCGAAATCACTTTGATGGGATGGTACTATAGACGCCCCAATAGTCAGCAAGAAATTGAGAAGCAAATACATAGGGAGATCGCAGATAAAAATAATAGGGTTATAATGGTAAGGGATTTCAACTTGCCAACCACAGTCTGGGATTGCCATAGTGTTAAGGGCTTGGATGGGGAGGGATTTGTTAAATGTGTTCAAGGAAACTCTCAATCAGGCCAGACCTCAAAACATTCTTAAGCAGGTAGCCCTAGACCTAACTTTGCAAGTCGTTTCAGTAGTGTACAGTGAAAATTACCTGGAGTAAGTTAGCTAAGTTAACTACTAGATTTTAAAACAGACAAAAAATTTATCCACAAAATTACACAATGAAACACAAAAAACAGAATGAAGAACCCCTCCAGAACTCAACCTATCCAGCTAGACTTACACACACACACACACGCACACGCGCACACACACACCACACCAGTCCCAATAAGCAAACTCCCTTTAAAACCCAGTACAAATGGAACGCATGCTTACAGGTTGAAGTTGAAGGGCAGAAAAGCGGTAGTTTCCACACAGCTCCCCGTGGAACTTCCCAGTTCAGGAGTGAACTAACACGGCTCAGCTCAACTCAGCTAACTAGAAGAGCTGACCACTCCCCCTTCATTATACAGATCACTTCTAAAACATGACCACTTTTGGCCTGAAGTCTCATCTGTTTACATATAAACAAAAGGCCTCTTTGTACCAAACCAGACTGATCAGAGTCCGGTTCGGTTTATTGCCCCTCTGAAAAAAAAATCAAAAAAAAAGTCTCTTTGAGCCAAGAAACAGCTTTTAGGAAAAAAAGGGACTAGCTTTGTGACAATGGTCCTACTAAAGAAGGGACAAAATTTCACATCCTCTTGGGAAATAAGGCAGGGCAAGTGACTGAGGTGCTCGTGGAGGAGCACTTTGGGACCAGTGACCATAATTCCAATGGTTTTAAAATAGTTATGGAAAAGGATAGGGCTGGTCCACAAGTTAAAATTTTAAATTGTGGCAAAGCCAATTTTGATGGCATTAGATGAGGACTTTCAAAAATAAATTTGGGAGCCTGTTTGCAGATGATAGGACGTCTGGCAAGTGGGAGGCTTTCAAAAGCGAGATAATGAGTATTCAGGGACATCATGTTCCTGTTAGTGTGAAGGCTAAGTCTGGCAGGAGTAGGGGACACTGGATGACTAGAGATATTGAGGCTCTGGTCAAGGAAAAAAAAGAGGCATATATCAGGCATCCCTTGAAGACTATATCAGATGTAGGAGTACACATAAGAGGGAAATCAAGAGGGCAAAAGGGGGACAGTAGATAGCTTTGGCAGATAGCATTAAGGAGAATCCAAAGAGATTCTGCAAATATATTAATAGCAAAAGAGTAACTAGGGACTGCATAGGACCCCTTAAAGATAAATGAAGCAATCCACATGTGAAATGACAAGAGATAGGTGAAGTCCTAAATGAATATTTTGCGTCAGTATTTACCATGGAAGAAGTGGGATGGAAGCTAGGGAACCCGAGGAAATAAATAGTGATGTCTTGATATCCACATTAAAGGAAAGGACACGCTGGAGGCCTTAAAATGCACAAAGGTAGATAAATCCTTGGGACCTCATCAAGTAAAACCAGAACATTGTGGGAATCTAGAGAAGAAATTGTGTGGCCCTTGGCAGAAATATTTGCATCACTGACAGCCATGGGTGAGGTGCCAGAAGCCTGGAGGATGGCTAATGTAGTGCCGGTGTGGACTTGTTGAGCCGAAGGGCCTGTTTCCACACTGTAGTGAATCCAATCTAATCTAATCTTTATTTAAGAAAGGCTGCAAGGAAAAGCCAGGGAACTATAGACCAGTGAGCCCGACGTCAGTGGTGGCTAAGTTGGTGGAGGGGATTCTGACAGACAGGATCAACATGCATTTCAAAAGGCAAGGACTGATTAGAGGTCGTCAGCATGGTTTTGTGCATGGGAAATCATTGTGTCTCACAAACTTGATGGAGTTTTTTTTAAATAGGTGACCAAGAAGATAGATGAAGGCAGACATGGACTTTAGCAAGGCCTTCAACAAGGTTCTGCATGGCAGACTGGTCAATAAGGTTAGATCACAAAGGATCCAGGGAGTGCTAGCCAACTAGATACAAAATTGGCTTGATGGTAGGAGTCAGAGGGTGGTGGTAGAGGGTTGTTGTTCAGAATGGAGGCTTGTGACCAGCAGAGTGCCACAAGGATCAGTGTTGGGTCCACTCTTGTTTAGTCATTTTTATAAATGATTTGGATGAAAACATTGGAGGCAAGGTGAGAAAGGTTGTGGATGACATCAAAATTGGTGGTATAGTGAACAGTGGAGTACAATGGGATCTTCATCAACAGGGCCAGTGGGCCGAGAAATAGCAGGTGGAGTTTAATTCAGATAAATGAGGTGTTCCATTTTGGTAAGACAAACCAGGGGAGAACTTACACAATTCACTGTAGGGCCCTGGGAAGAGCTGTCGAACAGAAAAACCTGGGGTGCAGATACGTAATTCCTTAAAACAGGTTGGTGAAGAAGGCATTTGGCATGCTTGCCTTCATTAGTAAAAGGGTCGAGTACAAGAATTGGGATGTCAATGTTACAGCTGTACAAGATATTGGGAAGGCCACATTTTAAGCATTCCATCCCTACAATTCGGGTTACCCTGCCATAGGAAGAATGTTATTAAACTGGAAAGATGCAAAAACTATTTACAAGAACGTTACCTAGACTGGAGACTTGAGTTATAAGGAGAAGCTAGGACATATTTTCTGGAGCATAGGAGGCTGAGGGTGACCTTATGGAGGTTTTTAAAATGGTGAGGGGCATAGATAAGGTGAATAGTCAAGGTCTTTTCCCCACTGTAGGGGAGTCCAAAACAGAGGATACAGTGAGGGGGAAAAGATTTAAAAGGTCCGAAAGCGCAACTTTTTCATACAGAGGCTGGTGCGTATATAAAATGAGCTGCCAGGGGAAGTAGTAGAGGTGGATACAATTACAACATTTAAAAGAGATTTGGATATGAATAGGAAAGGTTTAAAGGGATGAGTTAGACTGAAGTGTCTGTTTCTATGCTGTATGACTCTAGATTCTAAAATAATAAAAATAATAATGTGATTGGCTGATTTCACTTCAAAGAAATCTATTAGTACAAAACATTTCTAAAATCTGGTTAAGTGTTACTAAAACTTGCAATAAATTTTAGGAAACATTTTTATATAAAATTCGACTCTCAATTCAACTACCATTGAAACCATTATTAAAAGATATACTGCCCAGCCAGTCATAATTTCCTTCTTTGCTTGGTTTGGGATTGTGATGGAAATGCAATAATCACAAATTCGGCAATCTATTTTTAAATTAAAATCAATTTGGACTCAAACAATTAGAATAAAAATAAGCTTATTTGAAGTTAATGATAAAAAAATTGAATGTTCAAACTTTTCATGCTGTTTCAAAATATTTTAATTAACATTCATACCCTTCTGCCACTGCTGCTGGTACCTTGTCTCCTCCCAGCACATCTTGTGCATCTTCTTCATCAGAGGAGCCAGCACTTGACGACTCCTCATCACTGTCAGCAAGACAAAAGGCTTTCGGTCTACTCCTATATTGGGAGCATTGCAGAAGAAAGAACAGCTTTAAACAATTATTCTATTCCATACTGTATTTTTATGAAGGTTAAGATCATGCAGAGGAAAGCAAAAATGATAGTATCAAATCTAGGTCAGTAATGTATTTGTTTTTTGCATGCCATCGATTAAATTTCACTCTGATCCCAAAATTAAAAATCACGCACATCAGGTTATAGTCCAACAGGTTTATTTGGAAGCACTAGCTTTCGGACCGCTGCTCCTTTATCAGCCCAACCACTTGATGAAGGAGCAGCACTCCGAAAGCTAGTGCTTCCAAATAAACCTGTTGGACTATTACCTGGTGTTGTGTGATTTTTAACTTTGTACACCCCAGTCCAACATCAGTATCTCCAAATCATTATCCCAAAATGTTTTCCAAAACAGACCAACTTCTTTAACAGATGAAAATTTGCATTTTTCATACTACCCAATTTATCTTTTTAAAAACAAGTAAATATGATGCCCTGTAAGGAAATCAATACTTTCTGAAATCATAAGGAATTATTTTGAAAATATTCTACTAGGATGTGCAATTTATTTTTTTCCATCTTAATGTTTCTCCATTGCCATGTCTCTTCTGAGGGTCATGGTCTGCATGCAACAAGGAACTAAATCTGTACATTCCTTGTCTGATTGGGTGAGTACATCACTTGTTTCTTCTCAAGACTTGCCTTAATTTCTCTCCACTGCATGGTGGATTCTCAGTGTGCAGATGTGATTGCATCCTCCAGAATGTTCATACTTCCATGAAGTGAATAAATGAGTGCAAATGGTCAATTTGGAACCATTATAACTGTAATGTTCCAGAATCATAACGATATTAAATACAAGATTTGGACAGCTGTACTGAATATGCATAGATTTGAGATAATCGATACCAGGAAGTAAATCCCAGTTACGTGGAGAAATTCAAATAGCTTACCAAACCAATCAAGTGAAGTTTATTTACATTTCTATCCTCATGAGTAAGGAATTGATTCTGTGCAATCCACAAACAGCACTGAGTTAATGTATCATGGATACATTTTACAATTGATATCTACCAACAGGAACTGTATTACTTGTGTACAATAACTGTGGTTTATCATAAAAGATTGATAAGATTTCTAAGCTTATCAAGTATTAATCAGCTGCTGACTATTAGATATAGTCAGTGGTGAGAGATACTATGTACTTTCACTATTAATTTGATAAACTTCATACATACCTTCAATGGTGCACCACAGAGAAGGGACATTTAAATGTTGCAAAAAAACTCATTCCCATCACCTCTTCCACCCCCCCACCCCCCCCGCCACCACCACTTCCTCCTCAACAGATGACCTTAAATTGCTAAGTACAACACGTGGAGAAATCAGGCTACAAATCTCATTCAAGACTGGGCTTTGACCTCCTAATTAAAAGTGCAAATCTCTTATCATTGTAGTTATTCAGGTGTCTTGACATTTTTAAATACATGGCTCCAACACTTCTAAACTGTAGAAATTGCTGGAAAAGCTCAGCAGGTCTGGCAGCATCAGTGGAGAAAAATCAGAGTTAACATTTTGTGTCAAGTGACCCTTCTTAAGAACTTAAGTTCTCTCACCTAAAACATGAATTCTGATTTCTCTCTCCACAGATTTCCAGCAATGTCTGTTTTTGTCTCTGATTTACAGCATCTTTTGGTTTTTATATATCAAATCATTCTGTGCTCAGTAGTGTTTAATTTCTTATTTAAATTAAGTTTTGTGATCCATTTTTCTTACAACATTGGCATTTGAGTTCATCTCTGGCAATTAGTTACTTGCACTGTGTAGAAGAGAATGTAATAGAGAAAAAAAATAAAATTATGCAAGATTTCAAAAGATACATCATAAAAAACTGACTGGATTTCCAATTTGTGCGGATGTAGACAGAGCCCAGTCAGGAACTAGGTGGCCTAGTGGATAGAGCACTATTCTTTGACCTTTGGGACTCAGCAGCAAATTCAGACTGGCATGAGAGACTCCTCTTTCTGATAGCTGCAACAAAATGAATCTGATCAATATCCGCCTACTACTTAGTGGGTGCAAGTCAAGAAGGTCAACGCAATCAGTCCAGACGAGTCAGTGGGGAAAAAAGATGGGGTCTAGGGCCAACCTTGGAAGTATGTGGGTCAGCAGGTAGCAAATCAGCAGATGAGGAGTAGGTCCAAAATATGTGGCTGCAACTTTGGGTGTTTGGAATTTCCGTAGGATGGTAAACAGTGAAATTTGTTTTCCAAAATTAGTACTTTTTTTTAAATTGAAAGTAGCATAAACATTTTTTAAATGTAAAGCAAATGTTCATTGCAACTTAAGTGGGTTGAGAGGGAGGAAAGTGGAAAAGGTAATGCCAAGAAAGCATGCACTACTACCCATCCAACCTTCGCAAATTTATTTCTCTCCAATTTCTCTCTATGTACAAATTTATTTCTCTCCAATTTCTTAATTTTTCAATCGGCAGACTTTAAGACTGCTGTAGCCATGAGACAGTAATTGCAGCTGATGGCAATTAAGGTAATGTATCTTCATAAAAAGTACAAAAAAATGAATTGAATATTTAATAAGTAGCCAAATGAACATGCCTAAATCAGCAGTTTGACTACATAGTTGCTAAGGGTTGCCTTTACTACTAGTTGTAAAACATTTTACATTTATGCTTTCCAAAAATAATTTTTGAATATCAGTTATATCTTCAGTGCTGGACTTCCAATTAGGATGTATTCCTTTCGAGTTCTTATTATACAGTATTTGAGGTTCTCTTCCAAAAGGCAGTGTACAAATACCAAAAATGCTCCATCCTTCATAAATAGAATAGTTCCCTTCACACCAACAAATGTATTCTGGCCCTCTTCCATCACTATAAGCTGATTCTTTAAGAATGAAGCACAAGCCTAATGTTTCAGTATTTTAAGTAGTTACTGGACTGTTACTGTCACTTTCCAAACTATACTACAAGAAAGATGATGTACAATACCATTCATATTTTTTAGGTTTGATTCAAACTGAGAACTTGGGTCACTGATACACTTATACAGTTCAGACAACAGGTCAAAAAGAGAACACCCTAAGAAGAACTATTCATTCTATGAGGCTGTGTTGTTCACAAATGATCAGGATAAAATAGCATAACTGCAACTCATTTACGATACTAAAATCACTATACTGTAATCCCTTAAGAAATAGTGTTAGTATACATGCTAAGAGGAGAAACTGCATGCTCACCAAAATGCAACAATACAAAGGGAAATAGTCATAATAGGGAGAAGAACCAGAACAGTAATGTCTCAAATGTTAATTATGTCACATGCAATTAACATATATCTCAATACAAGTTGCAATAATTACATATCTTGAAATGGAGACTGCCATTATAAATACTTTTTTATGACAATTTCCCTTTAATAACACATGGACAAATAATCCCACCTACAAGCAGGATCCAGTAACAATGGTCTTTCCCCTTTAACAGAAACAATACAATGTTTAATTTCTGAATGGAATATTGACAGAACTACATTCCCACAACTCACAAATGTTTATGGAATGTTTATATTACAATTACCACTCACCAGAATCACACAAATCCACAGATGATTCCGAGCAAACACATTATAAATGGAGAAATGAAGGAAAAATGTATAAACAGAAGTTAGTGCAAACAAATCTTCTTTCAACTGAGAAATGCACATAATTGTGCAAAGAGTTGGTATTTTAGAAGAAGTTTTAAATAAATTTATCTTGTCTCACATATACACATTGCTGTAATGACTGTATTTAAACTGAATGGTATCATTTCTATTTGAAACCAATGTACAAACAAGGACACAAGGGGAATATGTATAAATCTATTGTTTGTTAATAAACACATTAGAAATAAACTTTGGTAGATATTTCCAGCTGAATAACTAAAAAACTAGACATAGTGGAATATTTTGAAAATTATTAGAAACAAATTTAATTTGAATCTATTCGATGCAATCCATCATGGGTATATTTTTACAGTCCATATTTACCAACAGGGACTTCTGTTACTTGTGTGTAACAGCTGTGGTTTGTCATTAAAGGTTGATATGATTTCTAAGTTCATAGTATTAAACAGCTGCTGACCGCCAGACCTGCTGAGATTTTCCAGCAACTTCTATTTTTACTTGCTGACAATTAGAGAAAAGTCAATGGTGAAACATATATACTTTCACTGTTGATTTGAAAAATTTCATACACAGTACATTAATTTTAATTAGTTAACATTTCACACAAACGTGAAGCAAATTTTAGGATATGAGGTGGGAGAGGAATTGGTGTGTCAGGTTAATGAAATGTTCGTCGCAATGCAGTGACAAAATAAAAGTCATCTTCTGCTTCTTGGCTGTAATGCTGCTGCTTAAAAGGAGTCAGATGGTAGGAGAAGGTACTGTCAAATCTCTCCATCTGATTGAACTTGCTCTCCCTTTAAATCCACTCATTTCCATCAAAAAGGGAGCAATTATTGCTACTACATGTACGCTAATTATGCCTAGCATTTTATGGGATGTGAGGACCAAAACTTGTTTCAGAGTTACTTGAAGCTCCCTTCCTCACTGTTTTTCTCGATACGTTTATGATTGTATTGATGTAGTTTCTTGCAATCCTGAATCGGAAAGTACATCAACTTTGCTTCAATTTCACCTTTCTCTCACAATTACATGGTCCACTTTGGACTCTCCCCTTTCCTTTTTCAATTGCTGGGCTTCCACTATCAAAAAATATTTATTGCAAGCCTAATGACGCCCACAGTTACCTGGACTACACTTTCTCAAATCCTGTTTTTTTCCACAAGAACTCTATTCCATTTTCAATTTTTCCTTCACATCTATTCTGATGAAGCTACCCCCTCAAACCAAGCACTTCTAATAGGCCTTCCTTTATTAACCCAATCTGCATGATAGGGCCCGATATATCTATCACATTTTTTTAATCTTCTATTCTCATACATTCTCGGACCTCATACAGCCATGATCAGGTTTCCCTTACATAAAGGTACAATACGGCGATTTCTGGAAACCTGAAATTAAGACAAATTTATAGGAGTAGGGACAAGTATGTTGAGATTGTAACAGACATTGGAGTACCGTGTCCAGTTCTGGTCACCCTGTTATAGGAAGAAAACTAATAAGCTGGATAGGCTGGGACTTTTTCCACAGCAGCACAGGAGATTGAAGGTTATAGGAACCTTGTAAAGATTTATTAAATGATAAGGGGTATAGATAAGGTGAATGACAGGTATCTTTTCCCTAAGGTGGGGGTATTTCAAGAGTTAGTGGCATACTTTTAAGGTGAGAGGAGAAAGATTTTAAAAAGACATGAGGGGTAATTTTTTTTAAACACAGAGAATGGTTCATGTGTGGAATGAACTTCCAGAAGTAGTGGTGGATGCGGATACTGTTTCAACACTTAAAAGGCATTTAGATAATTACGAGTAAGAAATGTTTGGAGGGATATAGAACAAGTGCAGGCAGATAGGACTAGATTAGTTTGGGATTATGGTCGGCATGGACTAGTTGGACAGAAGGGTCTGTTTCCATGCTCTATGATTCTATAATAGAATGCTGGAGAAATTGAGCAGGTCTGGCAGCATCTGTAGAGAGAGGAAGAGTTAACATGTTGAGTCTGGTGTGACTTTTCTTCAAAAACCCAGTCTGAGCATAGTCATGCTCATGTTATCGTAACTTACAATGTCCCGATACCACCATCACTGGGTATGTCCTGTCCCAGAGGCAGAACAGACTTAGCACAATGGTATACAGTCAGGACAGAGTTGCTCTGGGAGCCCTCAATATTGATTCCAGGCCACAAATGAGTTCTCATGGCATCAGGTCAGTTACAGACAAGGAGACGGCCTACTGACTACCACTTACCACCCCAATGATGACACCTCTTTGTGAACAGCACTTACAGAGGGCATTAAGGGTGGCCAGAGTAAGAATATAGTTTGGATGGGGGTCTTTAGATCTATTCCCAAGATTGAGTCAGCAGAATTACTACTGACTCAGAGAGTTGAGTGAGAAAGGACATAGCTGTTAGACTGGATCTGCAGTAGGTGATGAGAATAGATGATAATAAACAGAAGCAGAGGTAGGCCATTCAGCCACTCAAGCCTGCTCTGCTGTTCAATAAGATCCTGACTGATCTTCCCTAGCCTCAACATGACTTTCATGTCAACTCTGCATAGTCCTTAACTCCCTGATATTTAAAAAATCTACTTACTTGCTTTTAAAATTCTTTCAATGATCTAGTCATAACTTTCTGGAGTTGGTAATTCCAGACATTTACTACCCTCCAGGAGAAACTCCTTTGCACCTCTGTTTTAAATGAGTGTAATTATATTGAGATGTCCCCACTAGTGGAAACATATTCTCAACATCTACCTTGTCAAGCTCCAGAATCCTCTATATTTCAAAAAGATCACCCCATATTATTCTAAATTCTAATAATTAAAAGTTTATTCTGCTTCCTGATTCTTGATAAGTCGATCCCTCCAATCAGGAATCAGCCTAGTGAATATCTTTTGAACAGCCTCCAAAGCCAAAGTGCATGACCTCAGACATTCCCACATTAAATTCCATCTGCCAAGTTTTTGCCCACTTAACCCACATACATCCCCTTACAAATTCATTATGTTCTGATCACAATACCCCCTCCCACCTATTTTTGCACTGTTAGCAAATCTGGACACATTACACTCTGCCTCCTCCTACAAGTCAACAATCAAGGTCCTAGGACTGATTCTTGTCGCACTCCACTAGTTCTATCTCTCCAATATGAAAAAGACACATTAATCTCAATAATCTATCTTCTATTTGATAACCAATTCTCAAACCACACTAATACATCATGCCCATACCAAGAGCTCCCACCGAGGGGTGACATGGTGGCCCAGTGGTTAGCACTGCTGCCTCACAGCACCCTCACCCATCTGAACTGTCCAGTCTGTATGCAGCTTAATATCACCCATGATTATTGTCATGCTCTTCTTACATGCCTCCATTATTTCCTAATTTATATTTTGTCCTGCAGTGACATAACTCGAGTTCTGTAGATGACTCCCATGTGACCTCTTTCCCTTATTATTCATATTTCCACCCAAACTGATTCCACATCATGATCTATTGCATCTTTATCTCTACTCATTACAGCACTGATACCTCCTTTTATAAAAAAAATTCCTTACCTCCTACTCCTTTTTGTCTATACTTAAGGAACATTGAATATGAAGTTTCCAGTCTTGATCACTCTGCAACACATTTCCATAATAGCTATCAAGTTATTTATTTCAAA
This sequence comes from Chiloscyllium punctatum, assembly GCF_047496795.1. Taxonomy (NCBI): domain Eukaryota; kingdom Metazoa; phylum Chordata; class Chondrichthyes; order Orectolobiformes; family Hemiscylliidae; genus Chiloscyllium; species Chiloscyllium punctatum. The sequence goes on along the minus strand of NC_092777.1, from coordinate 61,655,392 downwards.
AACAAAAACAGAAGTTGCTGGAAAAGCTCAGCAGGTCTGACAGCAACTGTGAAGAGAAATCAAAGTTAATGTTTTGGACCCGGTGACCCCTTCTCAGAATCAATTCTAACTTTGATTTCTGTTCACAGATGCCTCCAGACTTGCTGAGTTTTGCAGAAACTTTTGTTTTTGTTTCTGATTTACAGCATCTATTTTCATTTGTCATTTCATTGATTTCTATTGGTGTCACCAACTCATCTACCGTGTTACAAAATGCTGCACATACTCAGATAAAGCTTTGACTTTTTATTATTATTACTTATTCTGGTTCTAATTTCTGCCGTACTGTTCTGCGCATATTTTAACCCCTTTCTGTCACACTTTGATTATTGCTCCCCTCTTCACTACCCTTGGTTCTTTTGGATTTTTTAAAAACATCCATTCAATTGAACCTGTCCCAAAAATAGTTTAAAGTCCCATCTACAAAGATGTTGATGACGAAAGAGTAGCAAGTCCAAAAGTAAACTCTGTAAAACTGTTAATAGCAAAACATGCTTCTGTTTAGTCAGAGTTTTCAAACGGGGCAAGCTGCCATATTTTCCTTTTATCTTGATAAGAGTTGGGACATCATGTTGAGGTTATAACAGGACTTTGGTGAGGCCTCATCTGGGGTATAGTGTGACTTCTGGTCACTTGGTTATAGGAAGGATATTGTTAAATTGAGAGGGTATAGAAAAGATTTACCGGGATGTTGTCAGGAGTGAAGGGTTTGAGTTAAAAAACAGGTTGGATAGACTGGGACTTTTTTTCACTGAAGCACAGGACATTAAGGGGGTGACCTTTATAGAGGTTTATAAAATCATGAGTGGCATAGATAAGGTAAATAGCAATGGTCTTTTTCCTAGAGTGGATATCCAAAACTAGGGGACATATAGTGTTAAGGTGAAAGGAGAACATTTTTAAAAGGACACGAAGGACAACTTTTTTTTTTACAGAGAGTTGTTACTGTGTGGAATGAACTGCTAGAGAAAGTGAATGGGGGTACAGTTACAATGTTTAAAAGACATTTAGGTAAATACATAAATAGAAAAAGTTTGGAGGGAAATGTGTCAAATGTAGGCCAGTCAGACTAGTTTAGTTTGGGAACATGGTTGACATGGACTGGTTGGACTGAAGGGTCTGTTTCCATCTTGTAAGTAAATTGTAGTTACATGATTTGCCAGAACATTGAAATAAATTCCTGTACCAATAGGCCAGCTCACTCTTTCCCCAACTGCCAGTGCCCCATGAATTGGAACCTATTTCTCCCACACCATCTTTACACTATGATTTACCTCTCTAATCTTATTTTCTCCATGCTAATTTGTAAGAGATTCAGGTAATAATCTGAATGAACTATGTCAAGCCAGGATATGCAGATCTTTAGTTGAATGTAATTCAGCTGCTAATGACCCAGAGCTCCCCATGGATGCCATGTCTTGAATTTCTAGGTATGTTTGAAATTTACCCCATTTAGCACACTGGTAGTGCTAAATAATCTGAAAGTAAGTTCCACTTTCACTGTGCTTCAGTCCTCTGGCACCTTTCCTGTGGTCAGAGGGGAACTGAAAATTTTACAAGCACCCCTGCTCTTTCATCCCAACAATGTAGGATACATTCCACCTGACCCTGGATATTGATCTGCATTTATGCCTGCCAAACTACTCAATATCTCTTCTCTCTTTTCGCTAATTTCTTTACATTCTATCACAGACCTTCTCCCGGATTCATCTCTCTCATTAATGAACACTGACAAAAAGTATTTGTTTAGAACCAGACCTGCATAATCTGGTTCCACACAGATTGCCTCTGTGGTCCTTACTCATTCCCTGTTATCTTTTAACCATTAACGTACCTGTAAAACAAGTGAGTATCTTCCTTTATTTTACCTGGATGTATCAATTGCTGCTCCCCTTACAGCTCTCCTTATCTCCACATTTAAGTTCCCTCTCGGATTTTACCTTCATGGTTCTGGTTTATAATTTAATCTAATCTTCAGCACAACCATGTTCTTAATCATATCTATATCATTGATATCTATGTAGATCATGACAACAGGAGCCTTCCCCAAGCTCCAAACCATAAGAGACATCCTGAACCTTGGCACCAGATAGGTAACAAAATCTTCAAGACTCTGTCATTGCTGCAGAAAACAGTATCTATTCCACTAACAATGCTATCCCTTTTTACTCGCACATTTTTCTCCCCTCAACGAGGGAACCGACAAGAGGGAAAAACATATTTGACCTAATACTCAACAATCTGCTTGTGGTAGATGCATGTGAGCATGATAATATTGGTAGAAGTGAACATTGCACAATCCTTATGGAGATGAAGTCCTGTCTTTAAAATGAGTATATCCTCCATCACGTTGTGCAGCACTACCAATGTGTTAAATGGAGTAATTTCAAACGTATCGAGAGACTCAAGACGTGGCAATCAATGAGGCGTGCTGAGATCATTAGCAGCTGAATTGCATTTAACTAAAGATCTACATATCCTGGCCTGACATAACTACTATTCTACCAATAGCATCAAACTAGAGGATTAACCTTGTTTAATGAAGAATGCAAAGGACATGCTAGGAACTGCAGCAGGCATACCTATGCCTGGTGAAGCACAAACAAGTTAACTTGCATGCCAAACAGGACAATCAGAAACTGACAGACAGAGCTAAGCAATCCCACAACCGTTGGGCGGCACGGTGGCACAGTGGTTAGCACTGCTGCCTCACAGCGCCAGAAACCCGGGTTCAATTCCCAACTCAGGCGACTGACTGTGTGGAGTTTGCACATTATCCCCATGTCTGCGTGGGTTTCCTCCGGGTGCTCCGGTTTCCTCCCACAGTCCAAAGATGTGCAGATCAGGTGAATTGGCCATGCTAAATTGCCCGTAGTGTTGGGTAAAGGGGTAAATGTAGGGGAATGGGTGGGTTGCACTTCAGCGGGTCGGTGTGGACTTGTTGGGCCGAAGGGCCTGTTTCCACACTGTAAGTAATCTAATCTAATAAAAAAAACAACCAACGAATCAGCTCTAAGCGCTGCAGTCTTGCCACATGAATGATGGTGGACAATTAAACAACTCACTGGAGGAGGTGGTTGCACAAAAATCCCAATTTTCAACAATAGAGGAGTCCAGCACATCACTGCAGAGATGTTGAGTGAATGAATGATTGATTCCGGCCACCTCTGGAGATCTCCAGTATCACTGAAGTCAGTACTCAGCCAATTCAATTCATTCCACATGACATCAGGAAACAGATGATAAACTAGACTGCAAAAACTTTTGGTTCTGATGATATTCTGGAAACAGTGCTTAAGATCTGTCTGTAGCCAAGTTATTCCAGCAAAGCAAAAACACTGTTACATACACAGCAATGTGGAAAATTGCCCAGTTATACCCAGTGCACAAAAAGTAAGACAAATCTAACCAAGTCAAATACCATCCCATCAATCGACTCTCAATCATCAGTAAAATAACAGAAGGAATCATCAATAGTGCTTTGAGGAGCCCTTGTTTAGCAAAAGCCTGGCAGCTGGGAGATAATGTGGGCAAGTTCAAGGTTATGCACTTTGACAAGAAGAATTGAGAAGCTGTAGAGCAAGACTGTGGAAAGCCAAAGAGCAGAGGCATTTTGGAGTGCACACCCATGAATAACAAAAATCCAGAATCCAAGTTCAATGGGTAATAGGGAAAGCAAGTGGAGTGTTCACCTTTATTTCATAGGGAGTGGAGTATAAAAGTCAGGAATTTTGCTAAAAATATACAAAGCACAGCTGGAATATGGTGAACAGTTTTAGGCCCCTTATCTAAGGAAAGATACATGGCATTGGAGGCAGTCTGGAGAAGTTTTGCTAGGCTGATATTAAACATGGAGGTAGTCTCATTAGGAGAGTTTTTAAAAAAATTATTCACTCATGAAACATTGGCATTGCTGGCTAGGCCGGCATTTATTGCTCAACGCTAGTTTCGCTTTGAGAAGTTGGTGGTGAGCTGCCTTCTTGAACCGTTGCGCTGTAGGTATACCCACTGTGCCATTAGGAAGGGAGTTCCATCATTTTGATCCAGCAACATTGAAAGAATAGTGATATATTTCCAAGTCACGACAGTGAGTGGCTTGGAAGGGAACTTGCAGGTAATGGCATTCCCATGTATGTGCTGAACTTGTCATTCCAAGTGAAAGATACACTTGAGAAATTAACCAAAGATCCTTAGATAGCACCATTCAAACCCAAACCACTTCCATCTTCCATAAGGACACTTCATGCATGCCTACACCAAATGAACTTCAGTGGTTTAAGGTAGCTTACCCCCATCTTCTCAATGTGGTTAGGGACATGCAATAAACGTGGGCCAGCCGGCAAAAACCACTTTCCCAAACTGTATTAAAAAAAACTGAGTGTATATATACCTATGAAAAATATGGAAAATCATGGACTCCAAGGAAACCATTACAGCACAATTACATAATTTTAACCTAACACAAATGGAGGCAAAGGACAGAATTGGATTGGCCACCTGTTTAATATTCTGATCAATTTTATGTTCCATTGACTTCAATGGAATATCATCTACAGCAGACATTCAACTTGCACCTAACAATCTGCTGCAAAGCTGTGGATAAAATTGCCTATGGACTGGACTTTGTTCTCATCATCTGGGCAGAATGTAGGGAAGAAAACCACACAGAGAGAATCACTCCTAACAGAGTTTACCCCATTTCCCTTTTACTACTATAATCAAATAGGCTCCAAAACACACATGCAATCCTCACTGCCGGATTTGTCTTTGTGTTCTGCTCAGGTGATATTTTATGTCCTGACAGTAAATACAACATGACAAATAAGCATCATTTGAACAGAAACTGAATTAGTAGTTGAAAACGATTAAATAAGAATGACAGGAATACAAACGAATAGGAACAGAGTTGATAGCTTTGGGTTGAAAAGCTTAGAATTGCACAGATGATGCCAATAAAACAGATGTAATTCTATATATTACATATCATAAAAAGTAAAGTATGGGCCTCCAAATACAATTTCACAACTTCATAAACACATTACACACCTCAGGCCAAATATTTTTTAAAAATCACAGGTATAACTTAAAACAGAGGACATGAGGAGGTAGGATACGAGTTTTGACTTGCAGCTCAGGGAGCGGGGGAAATATTACTTCAAATTCCTTTTTAGCAAATGGGCAAATTCAAGCAGTTCCTTCCATCAGAAGAAGCTGAGAAAGATTCTTGCATGACATAGCACATGCAATGTGCATTGATGACCATTCAGAAGAAAAAAGTGTAAAAGGCAGCATTGTATAATGTTGCCAGTTGCATAGTGCCCTTCAGTATATAATGACAAAAAGCAATTCTATTCACCATTAAGAGTATAGCACAGAGTATAGCATCATTGTTGAATATCCATGACAATCCTTTTCCAATCTATTTTTACTTTCACATGCAGTACAAAAAATGGCTTCACATTGTATTGGTGCCTAATGGACTCTTTCCTTCTGGTGCGGTTCCAGAAAACCAAATTTTAATTTAAAAATCTTACCCTTCCTTGCCAACATCGCCTACTTTGTATCCTTCCCCCAGTGGCTCCTTGCCCAGTTTGGTTAGGTTCATTTTAGTTTCCAAAGTCATCAGAAAAGATCCATTGTAAGAAATCTCCAAATCAATCCATAGTCCTGTAGAAAATAAACTTTCTGGCTGAGTGAATGTCCTGAGAATTGCAAACCTAAAGTGGTACCCAAGTCCATTCTTGTCAGCAACCTGTGACACATTTTCAATATGTTAATTACCCAGATAGAATCTACTGGAAATAACTCCATGAATTATATGCATTTACATGAATAATCCACATCATGTTTTTCAGTGTTAGGGAATGTACAGATGAGAACTGCATTAGAATCAAAGATTGCAATAAGAATGGCAACAGGAATGTTTCCTTTGTCTTAGTTATGTTAAAATGAAATCAGTTATATGGTACCAATTTAAATTTGTAGTTCCATAAATTATTCTTAGTCAATTGTTGAGAAAAAAATTACATTTCAACTTCATGCTACTTTTACAACTCAATATCCATCTAGAGAAAAGTTGCACTGGGCATCAGAACCAATTCACTTGCAGAAAACAATAGTTGCACTGGTTTTCACAATTTCACATATAACTTGAGAAAATTAAGCTACAGGATTGTAACATTTTGTATTTAAAGCACTTTCACAGGATTTAGAAAAGGTTTCAAAGTTATTTGTGAAAGATAAAGAAACAAAGACCAAATCATGAAGTAAGAAAAGCCTGTACAAAAAGGTGGTTTTAGAAAGCTTTTCAGGGTGGAAAGACATTAGGTTTTGCAAAAAGACTTTGAGACATTGGAACAATAATTGCGATAGGCAGAATCCTCTCACTAGTCACTTCTCGTCCTTCTAAACACCAATAAGCACAGGCCCAAACTATTAATCTCTCCTCAGAAGACAATTGCTCTATACCCAGATCATCACCTAATCTTTTAAAGGATCACCCAAACTATTAATCTCTCCTCAGAAGACAATTGCTCTATACCCAGATCATCACCTAATCTTTTAAAGGATCACACAATTCAGTCAAAGGGCCATAGGATGCAATGGGATAGATGGCTGCGGCATAAAGGAGGAACATAGGTACCCAGTAAGGGTGGCATTAGAATAAAAGTTAGAAAAGCTTGAATAACAGTTTCATCAGCAGAAGGTCGAAGATGATTGGAAACAGGCAATGTTGTTCAGGTTAAAATAGAAAGCCCAAATTTATAGTAAATTCGAATAGACAGCAAATGAAGACAAACTATGTTCATGTACAAAGTTCAGTGAAGTACTGAACTTTCATCATGTCCCATTCACAAGACCATAAGAATAGGAGTTATGCTACTCATCCCATTAGCCTGCTCTGCCATTCAATGTAATCATGGCAGATCTGGGAATTATCAAATTCACTTGTCTGCCTTATCTCAATAATCCTCAATTTCCTTACTGATTAGAAATCTGTCTATCTTCACCTTAAATATACTCAACAACCCAGCCTTAACAGCTCTCTATGGTAAAGCAGTCCACAGGTTGATATAGTTAGCCTCAGAAGAAATCTTGCTTCATCTCTGTCCTAAATGAGCGACATAATCTGAGGTGGTGCTCTCTGTTTCAATAAAGTCGCTTCTTTTTCATTTAAACACCTAATTATTAATCTCTCCTCATAAGACAATTCTTCTATTCTGAGGGTCAACCGAAGGCACCTTCTTGGAATTGCCTCCAATGACAGCATATATTTCCTTCAGAAAAGGGGACTAAAATTGTGCACAGTATTCAAGGTGTGATCTAACAAGTGCCTTGTATAATTTTTGCAAGACTTTCCCATTGTTATACTCCATTTCCTTTGAAAGAAAAGGCCAACATTCCATTGCTCTATTATCCTGAAATTGGGTGATGGTTTTTTTTCTGATTTATACATGAGGACCCCCAAACCTCTCTGTGCTGCAGCTTTGTCAGCTTTCTCCATTTAAGTAATAGTCAGTTCTTCTATTCTTCTTGCCAAAGTGCATAACCCCACAATTTCGCCCATTATATTCTATCTGCTAAGTTTTTGCAAAACAAGCTCAGCTCACAGCACTATTAATGATACTTTATCTCAGCCAATAGTTGAACAAGTTATGTTGCCCTGTGGCTGCCACTTCAATTCCCCCTCCCACTGCCACACTCCCAAGAATGCAAGTCCTGGGTCTCCTCCAGTGCAAAATCCAAGCCACCCGACAACTGGAGGAAGATCGCCTCATCTTCCGCTTTAAGACCCTTCAACCGTACGGTATCAACGCCATCATCACTAGTTTCCAATTTTCCCCTCCCTCCACCTCATCCTAGATCCAATCTTCCAATTAGGCACTGCCCTCTTGACCTGTCCTACCTGTCCATCTTCCTTCCCACCTATCCGCTCCACTCGCCCTACTGACCTATCACAATTATCCCTACTTTCATCCACCTATCGCCTTCCCAGCTACCTTCACCGCCCCAGCTCCACCCCCACTCTCGTATTTTTCTTTCAGGCCCCCTTCCCCCACATCCCCCACATCCCCCCCCCCCACCACATTCCTGATGAACTCTGACTCTTCAACATCTGTAGTCCTCACTTTCGCCAAGCGATCTTTTTGTGAGGGATTTGTCAATCATTGATGGTCTGTGATTCTAGTTCAATTTTGAATCTGTTCCAAGTCAGCATTTTGTATTTCTATCTCCAATTTTCCATTCAAATGGCAATTCCTTAAGTGATCCAGAAGTGGTCCTTTCCCTTTCTCTTGGATCTTTGCACTCTTTCAACATCTTTTAACATCTCACCCTGTCAGTACATCACCAAACCAACTTTTTCTCAATGATACACCATTCCTCTTGTTGCATCATTGCCAACATCTCAAGAGTTTCCTTATCCATCTCCTTGAATTCCTTCATACATCTTCTAAACCATTTCTCAAAGTCCCAAATTCTCAAAGAAGCCTAACTTCATCTGTTCCCAGCATGTGTTCCAGTACCAGGTTCCATATCAAACTCTTCACTCACCTTTTCTTTAGTTCTCTATTAACATCATTCAGTTATTATTCTCTTACTTCACTAAATGCAATGCTTCCTTTTGTAATCCCAGCTCTCAACTCCTTAGCATACCTGGCACCTTCAGTCGTATCTTTAAAATTAATCATAAGTAGTGTGGAGCATAAAATATCCCTCCGCTCTTGGAAATGAATATTGACTGCACTTCAATCTATTAAATGAGGAACTGTGTTGGTGGGGATGTGGTGGAGAAAACACTCATTGAAGTCCATAGTGCAATATGTGATGCAACCTATTGAATACAACATTGCTTTGTTTCATTTTTTCTGAGCTTGCTGCATTAAGTAGGAAACCAAAACACAAATAAAAGACAGGATAAGTCACTTGATGGTAAAGTAGATCATGAAGTGTTAGAAATACATTTATTACCATTTCTGGATCTATATAAATGGAATATTTCAGTGCAAACTCCAATGTAAAATATCTGACATTAAAAAATATTGAAGCAGCCTAAGATGAACTTCAATTGTCCTTACCTTGATGATTAACTGAAGGCTTTGAAGCTTGACATATTTTCGGCATAGCAGCTCCCATATCAAGTTCTGTCAATGTTAGTTCATTCATAAAATAAGGTAACTGAAATGGTATACAATAAACATGTAATGTAGTCATAACATTTTAAAGTGGTCACAATTTTGATATTGTTGGGATCACATGTCTACATTTGTCGACCAAGTGAATAACAGGAAGATACTGAACTATTTGGACACTTGCAGGATTAACCAGAACTTGAAGCAAAACTTTTGGCCAACAGTTTAATGTGGCTGTGACACACCTACTAATTACAGAAACGTAAATGACTTTGGAAAATATAGCCAAACAAATCGTTTAGGAAGATAACAAATGAAGTTGATTACCCTTAAATACTGGAAAAACCTGGCTCTGAAAGTGACTATGGAGTCCCCTGCACTGATGAGTGCCAAACAACCTTTTCAGATCTTGATTTCTCTTTCAAAAAAAGGAAGTCAGAGAGAAAAAAGACCTCCAAAATTTGCAGTAAAAGCTGCAATGCTCAGTATTTTGACTACCCTGTTAACCCAGAGAATTACTTCCAAAGACTTTGAACTAGTTAGAGTTCCATCTAAACTGAAGCTCATTTGGAAGACCTACAATCAGTCTACAGCTGTCAACAATTCAAATTTGTCAACAAAAAAAAAGTCTATAAGAATTCATCAAACTATATATTTTGTTTTTCAGAACATTGACCAAGGGGAGTGTTCACCTTTTGACCTTTTGCAACGATCATCTCCACAGAATTGTGTCATGTTTGGTGCTGTATGAGTGTATTGTGTTAGGATTCAAAGGGAATTTGGTTCTAATTCTAGATTATATTTTAGTTGCACAGTTTAGCTCAGAGATAACATATCAAAGACAGTAATAATAGTTCTTTATTTCTAATGAGACAGGTGAGTTGTCAGTAGAAACAAGATAAATGAGTTGACAGCACAAGTTGAAATCAAGGAGTATGACATGATAGCTATCGTGGAGATGTGGTTACAGGTTGGCCAAGACTGGAAACTCAATATTCTAGGAAATTCAATTTTTCAGAAGAATAGATACAAAAGTAAAAGGAGGTGTGTCACTTTTGTTAATAAACGAAGGCATCAGTATTGTGGCAAGTAGTGATATAGTGCATTGAATCATGACGTGGAATTAGTCTGGTTGAAAATGAAGAATGGCAAGGGAAAGAAATCACAGTTGGAGTTGTCTAAAGGTTCCGAAGAGTTGCCTCACTTTTCAGTCTGTTCTGCTATAATGTGGTAGTTGCCTTCTCATGCAACCATGTGTTATAGAAAATCGATCAATAGAAATAGTGTGGCCTATGGGGAAAAATAGGGTTGGGTCAAAGTATCAAAAATATCAGTAAAAATCAAAACAAAAATAGTAGTTAGACTATGCTATCATTTGTGTTAGGCTAAGTAAATGTTAAAATCATATTTTAATGATATAATACAATACATTTAACAGTTTAAGAGGTTTCTGAGTTTGCATTAAGTCAGGGCTGAGGGTCATTATCAGCATCATTATTAGTTCCAGGTACAGTTCTGGGTGCAGGGTTACTACGCAAGAAAGCATTTCATAGAATCCCTACACAGTGAAAACAGGACATTTAGCCCACCAACTAGTCCATATCGACCCGCCAAAGAGTAATCCATCCAGACTCATTCCCAAACTCTATTACTCTACATTTATCTGATTAATGCACCCAACCTACACATCCCTGAACACTATGGGTAATCTGGCATGGCCAATTCACCTAACCTAATTTAGATCAGAAGTTAATGGCTATGGTTTATTCTCATCAGACTGTTTCTTTGGAGTTGGCTTTAAAACGTCATCTAGTTTGTGCTGCTTTATCATCTTTTTTCTATCATGAAGAAGTTACTTATAGGGTGCCAGATAAGATTTTATGCCATGAACTGCCATCGTGCTACATTCTGCATTGTAGTCACTGTCTTCTAAGAGCTGCAACTGCTTCTCAACTTCCCTCAGGATAGAAGACAAAAGAGAAGTGGAAAGTTCTCGTGGTGCTGCATCCTGGACTTCATCGTCTCCATCTCAAGCATCAATTTCCCTTGCAGCAACAAGTTGCGGAGATCAGTCCCCACTCCTTCAAATCCAACTTGCTTTGCAAAAGTGACATCATGACCTTTGATTGCTGGAAGCTCCTCTGATGGTTCAACACCTTTAAAATCACGAACAAAGTCTGGGGGAACCCTCCGCCAAGCTGCATACAAGCAGTCTTTACTGACATCGCCCCAGCCCTCCACAATAATGTCAATGATGTGGAGGTATCAGTATTGGACTGAGGTGGACAAAGTTAAAAATCACACAACACCAGGTTATATCCAACAGATTTCTTAGAAAGAACTAGCTTTCGGAGTGCTGCTCGTTCGTCAGGTAGTTGGTGGGGCAGAATCATCGGACACAGAATTTACATCCAAGTGTCATACAACTGGTGCGATGTATTGAACAAATTCAGCGGTCAAAGACATTTGGCCTCAGATCTTCGGGTGACCGTCCTTCAAGGCAGTCTTTGGGATATGCAACAGAGTGGCCGAGCAGAGGCTGATAGCCAAGTTTGGTACCCATGAGGATGGCCTCAACTGGGATCTTGGGATCGTGCTACAATACAGGTGACCCCACTACACTATACACTCTCACACAAGCACACATATACACTCTCACACAGACCCTTTCTCATACACATACTCACGTGCACACCCTCTCACAAGCATAAACACTGTTACATGTGCATCCATTCTGTAAAGCATAGACACACACACACACTCTCATCCTCTCTTCCACACATGCTTTCCTTCTCCCACACACACATTGAGATGTCACTTTTTTTATACTGATAAAACCTTAAGTTATCTCGGGGCTATGACTTGAAAGAAATTTTGGGATTTACATACTAGTCAATTGGAATATGCATCTCCGGTCTAAGTGATCGAAGATTTAACAGCAATCTAGGTTTGTTCAATACAGCATCAGTTGTATGACACTTTGATCTTTTACTATAAATTCTGTATCCTATGATCCTGCCCCATTAACTACCTGACGAAGGAGCAGCGCTCTGAAAGCTTGTACTCTGAAATTAACCTATTGGACTATAACCTGGTGTTGTGTGATTTTTAACTTAATGATGTCAATAGCATTCTTAATGTTAAAGCTCTTTCAAAAGAGGGTAGGGGAGTTCAAAACTAGGGGGCATATATTTTTAAGGTGAGAGGAGAAAGGTTTAAAAAGGACATGGGGAGCAACACTTTAATACAAAGAGTGGTTCATGTGTGGAACGAACTACCAGAGCGAGTGGTGGGTGCAGGTACAGTTACAACACATAAAATACATTTGGATAAGTACACAAATAGGAAAAATGTTGAAGGGATATGGGCTAAATGCAGGCAAGTGGACATCGTTTAGTTTGGGAGCCTGATCGATATGGATTAGTTGGACCGAAGGATCTGTTTCCAATGCAGTATGAGTCTATGATTCTATAATCATTGAAGTTACCACTACCCACTATACTTTTTAAAATTATCTGCCATTTCCCCTGTTCCCCCATTATCAATTATCCAGTTGCAACCTCCACTTCCAACATCCTCTGGATTACCATTGACCAGAAACCCAATTGAACTTAACCTATAAATACAGTGGTTACAAGAACAGGTTAGAGACCAGGAATACTGCAGAGAGTAATTCACCACCTGACTCCCCAAAGCCTGTCCACAAATTCAGGAGTGTGATAGAATACTTTCTTCTTGCCCAGATGGCTGTAGCTCTAACAACACTCAAGAGCTTGGGACATTCAGGACAAAGCAGCCTGCTTGATGGCACCACAACCACAAGTGGTCAGTCCCTCCATCACCAACAGTCAGGAGCAGCATTGTGTACTCACTACAAGATGCACTGCTGAAATTCATCAAAGATCCTTAGACAGCACCTTCCAAAGTGCAGCAGGCCAGGCAGCATCCAAGGAGCAGGAGAATCGACGTTTCGGGCATGAGCCCTTCTTCAGGAATGAGGAAAGTGTGCCAAGCAGGCTAAGATAAAAGGTAGGGAGGAGGGACTTGGGGGACGGGCGTTGGAAATGCGAAAGGTGGAAGGAGGTTAAGGTGAGGGTGATAGGCCGGAATTGGGGTGGGGGCGGAGAGGTCAGGAAGAAGATTGCAGGTTAGGAAGGTGGTGCTGAGTTCGAGGGTTGGGACTGAGACAAGGTGGGGGAGGGGAAATGAGGAAACTGGAGAAATCGGAGTTCATCCCTTGTGGTTGGAGGGTTCCTAGGCGGAAGAGGAGGCGCTCTTCCTCCAGCCACCGTGTTGCTATGGTCTGGCGACGGAGGAATCCAAGGACCTGCACGTCCTTGGTGGAGTGGGAGGGGGAGTTGAGGGGTTGAGCCACGGGGTGGTTGGGTTGGTTGGTCCGGGTGTCCCAGAGGTGTACTCTGAAACGTTCCGCAAGTAGGCAACCTGTCTCCCCAATATAGAGGAGGCCACATTGGGTGCAGCAGATGCAGTAAATGATGTGTGTGGAGGTGCAGGTGAATTTATGGTGGATATGGAAGGATCCCTTGGGGCCTTGGAGGGAAGTAAGGGGGGAGGTGTGGGCGCATGTTTTGCATTTCTTGCGATTGCAGAAGAAGGTGCCAGGAGTGGAGCTTGGGTTGGTGGGGGGTGTGGACCTGACGAGGGAGTCACGGAGGGAGTGGTCTTTTCGGAACGCTGATAGGGGAGGGGAGGGAAATATATCCCTGGTGGTGGGGTCCGTTTGGAGGTGGCCCCAAGTCCCTCCTCCCTCCCTTTTATCTTAGCCTGCTTGGCACACTTTCCTCATTCCTGAAGAAGGGCTCATGCCCGAAATGTCAATTCTCCTGCTCCTTGGATGCTGCCTGACCTGCTGCACTTTTCCAGCAACACATTTTCAGCTCTGATCTCCTGCATCTGCAGTCCTCACTTTCTCCACAGCACCTTCCAAGCCCACCACCACTTCCACCTAGAAAGTAAAGGGAAGCAGACACATGGGAACACCACCACCCACAAGCTCCCTTTCAAACCACTCCCCATCCTGACTTAAAACTGTATCACTTCTCCTTCAGTGTTGCTAGTTCAAAATCCTGGAATTCCCTCCCTAAAGGCATTGTGTTTACTTATAACATATGCAATGCAGCAGGTCAATTGGCAGCTTACCACAACTTTCTCAAGGGCAACTAGGGATGGGCAATAAATACCGATGCTCACTAAATAGCCAGTGATGCCCACGTCCCACAAATGAATAAAAGAAACAAAGTCAAGTTTCAATTTCAGTTTGAGAGAGAGCAACTCAGGGCACAAACCAGGATCCTCAACAGAATTAGAGGCAATTTCAGAGATATGAAGAAAGAAATATACTAAGGGGAAGATCAGTGGATAAGTAGCTGCAGACAATTGTGCAGAAATTTAGTCATAGTCATAGAGATGTACAGCACGGAAACAGACCCTACTGTCCAACCCGTCCATGCCGACCAGATATCCCAACCCAATCTAGTCCCACCTGTCAGTACCCAACCCATATCCCTCCAAACCCTTCCTATTCATATACCCATCCAGATACCTTTTAAATGTTGCAATTGAACCAGCCTCCACCACTTCCTTTGGCAGTTCAATCCATACTCTGGATTAGTGGTGCTGGAAGAGCACAGCAGTTAAGGCAGCATCCAAGGAGCTTCGAAATCACCTGAACTGCTGTGCTCTTCCAGCACCACTAATCCAGAATCTGGTTTCCAGCATCTGCAGTCATTCTTTTTACCTAGTTCAATCCATACATATATCACCTTCTGAGTGAAAAGTTGCCCCCTTAGGTCTCTTTTATATCTTTCCCCTCTCACCCTAAACCTATGCCCTCTATTCTGGACTCACCGTCCCCAGGGAAAAGACTTTGTCTATTTATCCTATCCATGTCCCTCATAATTTTGTAAACTTCTATAAGGTCACCCCTCAGCCTCCAATGCTCCAGAGAAAACAGCCCCAGCCAGTTCAGCCTCTCTGTATAGCTCAAATCCTCCAATCCTGGCAACATTCTTCTAAGTCTTTTCTGAACCCTTTCAGGTTTCCTAACATCTTTCCGATAGGAAGGAGACCAGAATTGCACGCAATATTGCAACAGTGGCCTCACCAATGTCCTGTACAGCTGCAACATGACCTCCCAACTCCTGTACTCAATACTCTGACCAATAAAGGAAAGCATACCAAACGCCTTCTTCACTATCCTATCTACCTGCGACTCCACTTTCAAGGAGCTATGAACCTGTACTCCAAGGTCTCTTTGTTCAGCAACAATCCCTGGGACCTTACCATTAAGTGTAAAAGTCCTGCTAAGATTTGCTTTCTCAAAATGCAACACCTCGCATTTATCTGAATTAAACTCCATCTACCACTTCTCAGCCCATTGCATAACATTCAGCAAAATGCATTCCAGTCAAAAAGAAGGAATTGACGAAAAGGGTGATCTACCTTGGATAAAAAAAGTGACTCAAGAAAAGCAATCAGAAACTAAGACATACAAAGCAGCAAAATTGTTTGTAAGCCAGAGAATTGCGATTTTCTTTTATGAACTAGCAGCAGATGACTAACAAGCTAAGCATGCGGGAGAAAATTGAATATAAAAGTAAACTAGCAAGAAATATAAAAGCAAACAGCAAGAGCTTCTACAATTATGGGTAGCTGAAGTGTGGGGCCCTTAGAGTTTGCAACTGGGGATTGGTAATGGAGAACAGGGAAATGACAGATAACTTCAATAAACATTTTGCATCAGTCTTCATGCTGGAAAACACTATAAACATCCCAAAGATAAAAGATAAGTAAGGTGCTAATGGGAGGAAAGGTCTCGTAATAGCTTCTATAAGAGGGACAAAATATTTGAAAAACTAGTGGAACACAAGGCAGACAAGTTGCCAGGATGTGATGATCTACATCCAAGTATTTTAAGAGAAGTGGCTGCAGAGATCATGAGATATTGGAGGGATCCAAGATACTGAAAAATTACTAATTTAACACCCCTGTTCAACAAGCCAGGGTTACATTCTGTCTCCTTAGTATCACAAAAGCATAATCAGATTTTAAAGACTGCATTGGATGGAGTTCAGTGAAGGTTCATTGGATAAATTCCAGAGATGAAAGGCTGGCTTTATGAAGAGAGATTGAGCAGTTTAGAGGTTTACTCACTTGAATTTAGAAGAATGAGAGGAGATCTAATTAAGGTAAGCAAGATGTTAAAGGGAATTGACAAAGCAGATGCTCCTCCCTGTGCAGCAACCTAGAACAAATAGTCATAATGTTCGGCAAAGGGTAGGCACATTTAAGGACTTTTCTTAAAGGTTCGTGAGTTTATGGAATTCACTATCCCAGTGTGCAGAGGATGCCAGGACATTAAATAAATTAAAGGAGGAGATCAATTTTTAATTAGTAACGGGTTAAAGAGTTGCAGGGAGTGAGCAGGAAAGTGGAGTTGAGGCTGAGATGAGATCAGCTATGATTGTATTAAATGGTGTCCTTATGACTAATAAAAATACAGAAATTCTCAGACACTATTCAAAATTTTAGCTGGAATAAAGAATACTTTTATATAAGTGCTTGGTTAAGCGATTGTAAATAAGGAAAAACACTAGCTTCTTCAAAAGTATGTAAAAAATGTTCACGTTATTTTCCTTAAAAATGCTCAGAACAGAATAGCATCTAAATAATTCTGAATAACATTATAATTAGCACTTGAAAAAATAATGCATGCATCAGTTCGCAAACAAAAGTAAAAAGGGGCAGTGAAGTCCAGCCGTTTGACTATATATATATAGTCAATATCATTTTGGATTTATCCACTTAAATATTCAGTACATATCACCATCAGTTCCTACAAGTTCCACAGGTTTATACATGCTTGTTTAATTAAAAACAATAAATTTAACTTCCTTCTGAGGTAACATTTGGCTATATGTGTCACTGTATATGTAAAGTAATTTATCATCTGAACGGCTTTATATGGTTTTGACATGGAAGTATAAAAAACCTGAAGGAAAATAACTAAGCCAGCATGATATTGAAAATGACATCTGGATTTACAGTCCCTAGACCGCAGTTGAAGCATTTACATGAGTGTTATGAAGCCATCCTTAAATACAACACAATACCCACAAAGAAAATTTAATTTAAATAGCTTTAGATTTAAGCATATGATGACCCAAAACTTACAGTTTGAAGATTATTAAGGAATTACCTGAGAAGCACCAAGAACAAGAGAGGGAGACTAAAATTAAAATACATGGATTACGTATGTTGAAGTTTAACTCATGGCAGTTGGGGGTCTAGCGAGTGGATTATGTGACTTTTCAGAATATTATTACTTAAATGGAGAAAGACCACAGAAATGAGCAACAAAGAAGGATTTTGGGTTGGCATGCTGAAGTCACAAAGAGCTAGCATACAAGTTCAGCTAGTAGTAGTTAATGGAAATGGAATGTCAGCTTTCTTTCAAAGGGAATGGAGTATAAAAATAAGAAAGTTTTGCTAAAACAATACAAGGCACAAATCAGACCATAATACTGAAAACAGTTTTGATCCCTTTATCGAAGAAAGATAAACTGGCATTGGGGCAGTCCACAGAAGGTTCAGTTGGTTGATCCCATTCAAGGAGGGACTGTCTTATGAGGACAGCATGAGTAGTTTGGGCGCATAATCAATAACGTTTAGAAAAACGAAAGGCAACCTTATTGAAAGATGTACAATGCCAAGGAGGCATAGATGTGAAGAGATTGATTCCCCTTATGGAAGAGCCTTGTGGTAAAGGGCATTTTCTAAGAGTAAAAGGGAGCCCATTTAAAACGCATGTGGAGGAATTTCTCCTGAGAGTAGTGAAACTATAGAATTTGTTATGGCAGAGAACTGTCGAATCTGGGTCGTCAAGTATATTTGGCTGAAATAGATTTTCAATCAGGATGGGAAACAGGGGGTCAAATGGTATGGGAAGAAAGTGCAAACTGACTACGGTACTGAGATAGATGATCGGCCATTATAATATGGAATGGTGTAGCAAGCTCAAAGGGATGAATGGTCAACTCCTATTTTCTATGTTCCTTTTGAGGATTGGCTGGATAGTATGCTTGCAGTGCAAAGTTACGATAACAGCATGGGTTCAATTCCCACTCCAGCTGAGCTTACCAAGAAGGACTGTCCTTCTCAGCCTGTGATCTCGCCTGAAGCGTGAAACAACCAAATTACTGTGGGACTAGTCACATGTAGGTCAAACCAGGCAAGGCTGGCAGCAAAGGCTGAACCAGATGGGGTTTTCCTATAATTGACAATGGATTCAAGGACATCATTCAACTCTTAATTGCAAATTATTTTTTATTGAATTCAAATTACACCATCTGTCTTGGCAGTATTCAAAGCCAGATCCCCCAGAATATTCCTGGGTATCTAGATTAACAGTCTAGCGATAATATCATTGCCTCTACATTTTATGGAGAAATGGCAAGAAAGTGGAATTGAGTATTATCACATCAGCCATGATATCATTGAATGCAGAGCAGACACAATGGGCGAAATGGCATATTTTTTCTCAACATCTTATGGTCTTATTGACAAGAATGGATCCAAGGTAAATGAACATTAGTTATAAAAATATATTGGAGAATTTTGGACTGCTTTCCTTGGAGAAGGTAGAGAGAAGTATTCAAAATTATGAAGGGTCTAGATAGAATACGTAGGGACAAACTATTCGTATTCATGCAAGGATAGAGAACAAGTGGACACAGAATAAAAGTAGACGATATCTATGATCAAAGACTTGGAGAAAGGCACTTTTCCAAATTCTATAATTATGCATCAACAAAATGGAACTAAGTATCTGTGCCAAGGAATATTAAATTAACTGCAAGTAAAGTTATACTGATAAACATTGATTTTATGGGTTGAACATGTTGAGCACATACCCTAATCTTGCTGAGTTTCATCTGGATTTTTCGAGACACCAAGTTTGACCAGTATTTTTCACCCAAGAAATCCCAGAAGACTCTTCCAACCAAAGCATTGACCCAAGCCACTTGTTGTTCTGAGTTCTCAATTTGACTGTTTGGCAACTGACATGCAAAGAAAATGAAGAGGACTATTAAAAATATATAAAGTATTAATACATGATCATGACTTTAACTCCATGTGGTGCAGAGCTTGCAAAAAGGAAAACCTCTCCAGAAGTCTGCTGAGAGTCCATCAGTGGAGGCAAGAAGTGACTCTTAATTGGCCACTTAAGTGTATCATTTGGCTCCTGGCAGACAGTTGCTACATCATCTCACCCGCAGCTGACAAAATAGTATGACTTGGTAAAACGACAAAATGATATTGGGTAACCATGCCCAGGAGCAACACTGACAGCTTTTATGGAGGATACCTTCAAGCTCAACAGTTCTGTTCTAAGGCTGTTTTTTTTTAAAACTATAACACTAAGATGTTGTGTATTGGAAGAAAAATATCAAAATTCATAACTAACTTGTTTTTTCTTACCTTACTGTCCGCTGTGGGACTACTTTCGGCACTGTGGATAGGACTCACATTGGAACTTGAGGGCTCTTCAGGAATGTACTTTGCCATATAGAAAGTATAGTCCAGAAGCATTTTCTGGCGCACACCAGACATGAGATCTTTCTGTCTTGATTGTGATATGATTTCTTCAACACTTCCTTTACTGCTACTGCGACTATGAGTCAGCATTCCTGAATGGCTATTGTTCCTACTGTGTGATGGCACAAAACCTAAAATAAAGTGCAAATGATTAGTAATGAGAACACTGAAATACCTTAAAACACTCTTCACAACAGCTTTACACCTAGTTTTAAACATCAAGTCTAAAATATCAAAGTTTCTAACATACCTGAAGGAGAAGAAAAAGATAACAAATAGTTGACTGAGCAAGACTTCAAAATCTGTATCCCTTCTTAAATCTATCACTGAAAAGTCCAACAAATTGAATATTCAATTACCTGCTGTAAATGTTACTTCTCATATTAAATTAAACATTTTCTTCCATTACATAATGATTTGAACTAGTAAAAAACAGAAGCGCAGAACAGCAGAGATCCAAGCCAAAATATTAATAGGATAAATCTATTGACAGTAAGAGAATGACAAACTGAGCAATTATATTAATATATAAATTCAGGATTAACAATTTTCAAAGGATATAACTAATAAATTATGAACAAAATTTGACTATTGTAATAATGTCAGTCTCTGTAATTACTGGACAAGTCAGAGCCTAGACTGATATCTGACTTTATTGATTTTTATTTTAATTTAATGAGATAGCCTTTCATTAAAAGCAAGCTAACTCGCCTCAAAAGTTTATTCTGTGTACTCATAAAACTCTCCCAACACAAACAAGTTCCCATTAGCATTCCAGGAGCACACACATTCATATTGGTGTAAAAAACACATGAACAAAAAAACCTCAGCAAAGCTCGCAGTTTCATCCCTCTGCGTCTCCAACTTAATGAATTCTGGGCATGACATGATGCTGAACTCGTCTTCCATTGCCTTTGCTTTTCCACTCATTGCTTTGGATAAGATTCCTTTCCTTCTCCCACAGACCCCTTGCTGCACCTCTAACACTTCCTCCGCCTGGCTGTTTACCTGCACTCGACCGGGTTCATAGAGAAGTGTCGATGTGACAATGGTCAACTCAATTTCTCTGACCTCCTCACCTATTTCAACCTACCTCCCTGTGAAATTACTGCACTTCATGCTCTCAGATCCAACTCTGATTCTGTAATTAAGCCTGCTGACAAAAGGTGGTGACATTGTTGTCTGGTGTACTGACGTCTACATTGCAGAGGTTGAACGCCAGCTCTCCAATAACCCTCCCATCTCCCCCGGATCATGAGCACACAATGGAAAATCAGGCAACCGTGTCCACGACAGTCATTATCCACATTTCATCTTGTAAACTGCCCCTACTTCAAAGCTCAGTCTCCCAATGCTGCACAACTCACTTCTAGCTCCTTCCCAAAATCCACAGGACTGCCTACACAGGTGCATTGTTTCTGCCTGCTCCTGCCCCACAGAGCTCATCTCTTCTGACCTCAACTCAGATTTTTTTCCCTTTGCCCAGTCTTTTCCCACTTACATCTGTGATTCCTCTGATGCTGTACATCAGCTTCAAAATGTCCAGTTTGCAGACTCCAGCTGTCCCCTATTTACCATAAATGTGCAATCCCTTTACATGTCCATTCCTATCGGGTCTCAGGGCTTTCTGCTTTTTCCTGGAAGAGAAGATCTGAACCGTGCCCATCCATCACTTAACTCCTCTCACTTTCTTCAGGTCAAAGGGGTGCCCATCAGTACCCACATGGGCTTTAGTTGGCCTGTCTCTTCGTGGGGTACATAGAACATGCCTTGTTCTAGTCCTATTTCGGTCCCCACCCACAACTCTTTCTCAGGTATATTGACGATATCATCAGTGCTGCTTCCATCCTTCATCCAGAATTGAAAAAGTTTATCAATTTCACTTCCAATATCCAACCCAATCTCACTTTAACCTGGTCCATCTCCGACTTCTCCCTTCCTTTCCTCAAAATCTGTTTTCATTTCTGAGGATACGTTGGACACCGATATCCACTACAAACCAAGTGATTCCTACAGTTACCTTGACTATACATCCTCATACCCTACTCTCTGCAAAAACTCTATTCCATTCTCCCAGTTCCTCAGTCTACATCGCATCGGTTCTGATGATACCAACTTCAAAAACCTCACAGCACCAGAGACCCGGGTTCAATTCCCGCCTCAGGTGACTGACTGTGTGGAGTTTGCACATTCTCCCCGTGTCTGCGTGGGTTTCCTCCGGGTGCTCCGGTTTCCTCCCACAGTCCAAAGATGTGCAGGTCAGGTGAATTGGCCATGCTAAATTGCCTGTAGTGTTAGGTAAGGGGTAGATGTAGGGGTACGGGTGGGTTGCGCTTCGGTGGGTCGGTGTGGACTTGTTGGGCCGAAGGGCCTGTTTCCACACTGTAAGTAATCTTAAAAAAAAAGGGGCCTCTGAAATCTCCACCTTCTTCTTCACTCAAAGATTTCCCGACTATAGTTGGCAGGGCCCTCAGTCGGGTCTGGCACACTTTAGTCCACATCCCCCCCTTTTCTCTCCCACAACAGCGATAGCGTCCCTGTTGACCTCACCAGCATCCACATCCAGAGAATCATTAGTTGCCATTTCCACCACATCTAGCGGGATGCCACCATCTGACATTGCCCTCCCCTCCTCTGTCAGTCTTTCACAAGGACTGTGACCTCTGGGATACCACGGTGCACACCAACACCCCAGAACATCTTTCCCTGCGACCGAAGGTGTAACATCTGCCCATTTACTTCCTCTCCTCAATATCCAAAAGGCCCAAACACATCTTCCAGGCAAAGCAGCACTTTACCTGCACATCACTCAATCTACGTTCCTGATGAAGGGCTTATGCCTGAAAAGCCGACTCTCCTGTGCCTGGGATGTTGCCTGATTTGCTGTGCTTTTCCAATGCCACACTTTTTGACTGTGATCTCCAGTATCTGCAGTCCTCACTTTCTCCTCCATCACTCAATCTAGTCTATTGCATTTGCTGTTCACCACGTGGTCACCTCTACACTAGGAAAACGAAGCATAGACTGGGGTGACTGCTTTGCATAACACCAATGTTCTGCTTGCAAATAAAATTCTGAGCTTCCAGTTGCCTGCCACTTCAACATACCATCCTGATCCCTGGCCAACATCTCTGTCAGGCTTGTGGCAGTGCTCCAGCGAAGCTCAGCGTCAAGCTGAAAGAAGAACACCTCATTTTCCACTTGGGATCCCAACAGCTTTTTGAGGCGCAATATCAAGTTCAACAATTTTACGGTTTGAGGCACCTTCTCCCATGTTTTTACCCCACCCTCATACACCAGACCATGCTATTACACACTATCCATCGTTAGCCACTAATAGTCACCATTAACGGCCATTCATTCTCCTAGGCTGACCACTACCCACTTCTTTGTCTGTCCATCTGTTCTCTCTCTTTAGACTCTATCTCCACCAACCATCTACTCCTTACCCCCTCCCCCCACTATCTTCTACATAAAAACCAACACTTTCCAAGCGACTATCATTTATGAAGAAGGGTCACTAGACCTGAAACGTTAACTGATTTCTCACCACAGGTGCTGCCAGACCTGCTGAGATTTTCCAGCACTTTCTGTTTTAAAGTTTTTGTGAAGATCTGTAGCCTGGGAACTGGTTGGATTCATTGCGAGTCTATTTGCTGAGCTGGTGGGTTTGTTGGCAAATGTTTTTTGAATTTATGTGTTTTTGTTTGGGCTGTTTCTGGTTGGTGCCACTTCCGGTTTTCCATTGCAGAGGTTTGTATATTGGGTCCAGGTCAATACATTTGTCAATGGAGTCAATAGACAATAGATACAGGAGTAGGCCATTCTGCCCTTTGAGCCTGCACCACCATTCAATATCATGGCTGATCATCCTTAATCAGTATCCTGTTCCTGCCTTATCTCCATAACCCTTGATTCCACAATCCTTGAGAGCTCTATCCAACTCTTGCTTAAATGAATCCAGAGAATGGGCCTTGACTGCCCTTTGGGGCAGAGCATTCCACACAGCTACCACTCTCTGGGTGAAGAAGTTTCTCATCATCTCTGTCCTAAATGGTCTACCCCGTATTTTTAAGCTGTGTCCTCTGGTTCGGCACTCACCCATCAGCTGAAACATGTTTCCTGCCTCCAGAGTGTCCAATCCTTTAATAATCTTATACGTCTCAATCAGATCCCCTCTCAGTCTTCTAAACTCAAGGGTATACAAGCCCAGTCGCTCCAGTCTTTCAGCGTAAGGTAGTCCCGCCATTCCAGGAACTGACCTCGTGAACCTATGCTGCACTCCCTCAATAGCCAGAATGTCTTTCCTCAAATTTGGAGACCAGAACTGCACACAGTACTCCAGGTGTGGTCTCACCAGGGCCCTGTACAACTGCAGAAGAACCTCTTTGCTTCTATACTCAATCCCTCTTGTTATGAAGGCCAGCATACTATTAGCCTTCTTCACTACCTGCTGTACTTGCATGCTTACCTTCATTGACTGGTGTACAAGAAGACCCAGACCTCTTTGTATTGCCCCTTTACCTAAATTGATTCCATTTAGGTCGTAATCTGCCTTCCTGTTCTTGCCAGAGTGGTAACCATACATTTATCCACATTAAACTGCATCTGCCATGAATCTGACCACTCACCTAACCTGTCCAGGTCATCCTGTAATCTCCTAACATCCTCCTCACATTTACCCTGCCACTCAGCTTAGTATCATCAGCAAATTTGCTAATGTTATTACTAGTACCATCTTCTATATCATTAACATATATTGTAAAAAGCTGCGGTCCCAGCACTGATCCCTGCGGTACCCAACTGGTCACTGCCTGCCATTCCGAAATGGAGCCGTTTATCACTACTCTCTGTTTCCTATCAGCCAACCAACTTTCAATCCAAGTTACTACTTTGCCCACAATACCATGCGCCCTAATTTTGCTCACTAACCTCCTATGTGGGACTTTATCAAAAGCTTTCTGAAAGTCCAGGTACACTACATCTACTGGATCTCCCTCATCCACCTTCAGAGTTACATCCTCAAAAGATTCCAGAAGATTAGTCAAGCATGATTTCCCCTTCATAAATCCATGCTGACTCTGACCTATCCTGTTACTACTATCCAGATGTGTCGTAATTTCATCCTTTATAATAGACTCCAGCACCTTTCCCACCACTGAGGTCAGACTAACTGGTCTATAATTTCCTGCTTTCTCTCTCCCACCTTTCTTAAAAAGTGGTACAACATTAGCCACCCTCCAATCCGCAGGAACTGATCCCGAATCTATCGAACTCTGGAAAATAATCACCAACGCATCCACGATTTCACAAGTCACCTCCTTCAGTACCCTGGGCTGTAGACCATCAGGCCCCGGGGACTTATCAACCTTCAGACCTAACAGTCTCTCCAACACCAATTCCTAGCAAATATAAATTCCCTTAAGTGCAGGTCCTTCAGCCACTGTTACCTCAGGGAGATTGCTTGTGTCTTCCCCAGTGAACACAGATCTGAAGTACCAATTCAATTCTTCTGCCATTTCTTTGTTCCCCGTAATATATTCCCCTGTTTCTGTCTTCAAGGGCCCAATTTTAGTTGAAACCCATTTTTTTGCCTTTCACATACCTAAAAAAGCTTTTACTATCCTCCTTTATATTTTTGGCCAGTTTACCTTTGTACCTCATTTTTTCCGTACCTCATTTTTTTCTCTGCATATTTCCTTCTTCACAATCCTCTGTCGTTCTTTAAAAGCTTCCCAGTCCTCCGTTTTCCCACTTATCTTTGTTATGTTGTACTTTTTCTCTTTTAACTTTATACGTTTCTTAACTTCCCTCATCAGTCACGGCCACCCATGCCTCCTCCTAGGATCTTTCTTCCTTTTTGGAATGAACTGATCCTGCATCGCCTGCATTATACACAGAAATATCCGCCATTGTTCCTCCACTGTCATCCCTGCTAAGGTATTGCACCATTGAACTTTGGCCAGCTCCTCCCTCATAGCTCCCTTTGTTCCCTTTATTCAACAGAAATATTGTCACTTCCGATTGTACCCTCTCCCTCTCAAATTGCAGATTGAAGCTTATTATATTGAGTTAGGAGATGAGTACCATGCTTCCAGGAATTTCCTTGCTGTTCTTTATTTAGCCTGCCCTAGTATTGTTGCGTTGTCCCAGTTAAACTCATAGTTCATGTTGTCTGTGTGTACAGATACCAGGGAGAGTTGCTAGTATCGCTTAGTTGCCAGTTGGTGTTCATGGATGTGGGTTGCTAGCTGTCTGCCTGTTTGTCCTACATATTGCTTAGTGCGGTCACTGCATGGGAACTTGGAAATTACATTCAGCCTACACAAAGTGGGTATCAGATCCTTTATTCTGGTGAGCCACTGTTGGGTGTGGCTGTTGCTTTGTGTGCTGTCAAAATCCCTAGTGAACAGAGCAGTCTCGTTGCCAGTTCTGAGATGTTTTTAATGTGTGGGAGAGTAGCCAGTGTGTTGGGGCGTGTCTTATCTTCTTGGTGTTGCTTGTCCACCAGGCATCTGCAGACAAGGCTGTGGGGCTGTTTTTAGCAAAGACTTTGAATAGGTGTTCTTCTTCCTGTCCTTGCAGTACCAGGGTGCTGCAGTGTGTTGCTGCTCTTTTCAGCAAGGTCCTAATGCAGCTCCTCTTACAGGCGTTGATGTTGTAGTTTAGGATCTGATAGGATGTGTGGTTTTCCTGCATACCTTTGTTGTGAATTCACCATTGTGTCCTTGTAACCATTAGATCTAGAAATGGGAGTCAGTTTTTGTTTACCTCCTCTCTCATAAATCTGATTCTAGTGAAAATGCTGTAGACCTACTGGTGCGTGTTCTTGATTTCAGCTCTTCTGATTATCACAAAAACATTTTGAAAAATGTACATATTACAAAGGAGGAATTGCTGGATGTCTTGAAACACATAAAAGTGGATAAATCCCAGGACCTGATCAGGTGTACCCGAGAACTCTGTGGGAAGCTGGGGAAGTGATTGCTGGGCCCCTCGCTGAAATATTTGTATCATCAATAGTCACAGGTGAGTTGCCAGAAGACTGGAGGTTGGCTAACATGGTGTCATTGTTTAAGAAGGGTGGTAAGGACAAGCCAGGGAACTATAGACCAGTGAGCCTGACGTCGGTGGTGGCAAGTTGCTGGAGAGGGAAAGGGATAGTCAACAAGGTTTTATGCCTGGGAAATTATCTCTCACAAACTTGATTGAGTTTTTTGAAGAAGTAATAAAGGGGATTGATGAGGACAGAGAAGTAGATGCGATCTATATGGACTTCGGTAAGGCATTCGACAAGGTTCCCCATGGGACACTGGTGGGCAAGGTTAGATCTCACAGAATATAGGGAGAACTCACCATTTGGACAGAGAACTGGCTCAAAAGTAGAAAACAGAGGGTGGTGATGGAGGGTTGTTTTTCAGACTGGAGGCCTACGAGCAGTGGAGGGCCACAAGAATCGGTGCTGGGTCCACTACTTGTCATCATTTATATAAAATGATTTGGATGCGAGCATAAGAGGTACAGTTAGTAAGTTTGCTGATGACACCAAAATTGGAGGTGGAGTGGACAGCGGAGAAGGTTACCTCAGATTACAACAGGATCTTGATCAGATGGGCCAATGGGCGGAGGAGTGGCAGATGGAGTTTAATTTAAATAAATGTGAGGTGTTGCATTTTGGGAAAGCAAATCTTAGCAGGACTTATATACTTAATGGTAAGGCCCTGGGGAGTGTTGCTGAAAAAAAAGAGACCTTGGAGTGCAGGTTCATAGCCCCTTGAAAGTGGAGTCACAGGTAGATAGGATAGTGAAGGAAGTGTTTACTATGCTTTCCTTTATTGGTCAGAGTATTGAGTACAGGAGTTGGGAGGTCATGTTGCAGCTGAACAGGACGTTGGTTAGGCTACTGTTGCAACATTGCGTGCAATTCTGGTCTCCTTCCTATCAGAAGGATGTTGTGAAACTTGAAAAGGTTCAGAAAAGATTTACAAGGATGTTTCCAGGGTTGGAGGACTTGAGATATAGGGAGAGGTTGAATAGGCTAGGGCTGTTTTCCCTGGAGTGTCGGAGGCTGAGGGGTGACCTTATAGAGGTTTATAAAATCATGACGGGCATGGATAGGATAAATAGACCAGGTCTTTTCCCTGGGGTAGGGATGTCAGAACTAGAGGGCATAGGTTTAAGGTGAGAGGAGAAAGATATAAAAGAAACCTCGGGGCAACGTTTTCACGCAGAAGGTGGTACGTGCATGGAATGAGCTGCTGGAGGAAGCGATGGAGGCTAGTACAATTGCAACATTTAAAAGGCATCTGGATGGGTATATGAATGGGAAGGGTTTGGAGGGATAAGGGCCAGGTGTGCTGGCAGATGGGACTTGATTGGGTTGGGATATCTGGTTGGCTTGGACGAGTTGGACCGAATGGTTTGTTTCCGTGCTGTACATCTCTAGGACTCATCATTCACGTACCTGATCCATAACTTATGTTTGATCTGTGGGAGGGCAGTCTGTTTGAGTCTTCAGCTATGAGCATCAAAATGAATGAGCCCCTGGGTGACCCATTGATTTGTTCATATACCTGGTCATAGAGTCATAGAGATGTACAGCATGGAAACAGACCCTTCGGTCTAACCGTCCATGCTGACCAGATAGCCCAACCCAATCTAGTCCCACCTGCCAGCACCCGGCCCATATCCCTCCAACCCTTCCTATTCATATACCCATCCAAATGCCTCTTAAATGTTGCAATTGTACCAGCCTCCACCACATCCTCTGGCAGACGCAATTCAAGTAGTTTTAATATGCGGTCTATGCAACACATTGACCTAATCTCAATATAAAACTGCTGCAATGGAAAACTGGAACCGGCACCAACCGTAAACAGCCCAAATAGAACCACGTAAATTCAAAGCGGAACAGTACAGCAGTGCGTCACAGGAGGCAACACAGCATTGATGATGTCACCCAGAAAGGAGACGAAACATCTGCCAACTAACGTAACAGCTTAGCAAATAGCCCAACAACGAATCCAATATCTGTTTTTGTTTAAAAAAATGGTTCTAAACATAATGATAAGTTAATCTTTAAATCCCTTAAGACATGAAATGAACAAAAGTTATTATCAACGCTCCTTAAGAAAATGAAGTAGTACAGCACCTTTGCTCCTTTCTAATCCTAACCCTGTTCTTGGTGACCCACTATCACTAACGACCAGGCGAGAGGTGGAGGGATTGAGAAATTCGTGATATCGATCTTGACTGAGGGCATTGGTCACAGTTTATCCACTACCCAGACGTACTACATGCTAATGGATGTTACAGTATGATTTGTATGTACACTGTAGCTTGTATCACTGTTCAATATTTTATAGTAGAGTTTATTTCTGTTTGCTCAAAACTGTAAAATCCTGTGATTTCATTCTCTAAGTACCTGAAAACTCAAAATTCATATACTTAAAAATAAGTTACTGGTCACTGGCCAGGGATCATAACAGCCTTCACCATCTTGGCCTCAGTTCTAAAATTCTCTCCCAAAATTTCCCTACTTGGTTCTCTTTCTATAATAGCCTTCTTTAAACCTACATTTTTTGACAAAGCTTCTTGTCACTCCATCTAATCCCTATTTCTTTTGCTCTATATTAAGCAGATTACATTGCTGTGACGCCCCATGGCCACAATGTTTAATTAGTTGTAACTTCTTATAAATATTCCTCGTATGACATAATTCCCTATGCTAACTTTCAGAACTTCTCCATCCGAGAACTGGCAAATTTTTCAGCCATGTGATGTGCCTTTGAAAGACAGACAGAGAAGCCAAGAAACAAGAAGCCAAGTAAATTTACTGCATCCGCTGCACCCGATATGGCCTCCTCTCTATTGGGGAGACAGGCCGCCTACTTGCGGAACATTCCAGAGAACACCTCTGGGACTCCCGCACCATCCAACCCAACCACTCCGTGGCTCAACACTTCAACTCTCCCTCCCACTCCACCAAGGACATGCAGGTCCTTGGACTCCTCCATCGCCAGACCATAGCAACACGACGGCTGGAGGAAGAGCGCCTCATCTTCCGCCTAGGAACCCTCCAACCACAAGGGATGAACTCAGATTTCTCCAGTTTCCTCATTTCCCCTCCCCCCACCTTGTCTCAGTCCCAACCCTCGAACTCAGCACCACCTTCCTAACCTGCAATCTTCTTCCTGACCTCTCCGCCCCCACCCCAATTCCGGCCTATCACCTTCACCTTAACCTCCTTCCAACTATCGCATTTCCAACGCCCCGCCCCGCTCCCAGTCCCTCCTCCCTACCTTTTATCTTAGCCTGCTTGGCACACTTTCCTCATGCATTATTGGAATTTACCATTGTACTTCTGGTACTAACAGACACGTTGACTAATTTCACATGGCATTTCAGACATTTCAATTCAGATTTAGAGATACATTCCTAAGGTCCATGTAAATTATTTTTCAAGGATATGTTGACATAACAGATTTGCTCACAGGGAAATTGCACTATAGTCCGAGATTTAAATTACTTATAGGATCATACAGCATGGAAAGAAAGATCTCGACCCTCGGGAGGGGTTCCTCGGTTCTGTGATCGGTCAAATAAACACTAGCAATTTGGTCTGGTTCTGCAAGATCTCACACTTTATTATCATGGCTGAGCATACCCACAGACTGAGCTTTCATGGTGCCTAAAGCCTTAGCATTCCTCCAAGATGCGTCAAATTCAGGTGAGACTGAATGTTTGACAGGGAAACCCCAATCCCATTCCCAGGTAACTGGACAGGGAACAGTAGTTGGAAAAAGTGCCCAACCAGCTACAGCACAGGGCGTACCTATTTAATCAAGGATAAGGAAGTTGGTTGCTTTGCCTTGGCTGAAGAAAATATTAACCAGGTTTAGTGTAGGTAGTGGAGGGATCTTCCCAATAATTGGGCCTGTCTTTATGACTTCCCCGAGCATATGGGTAGTCCATGGTTACAATGTATGGCTGTCCTGAGAGCTTGGGGTGAAAGCTGTTCAATAGAAAGAGGTGGGTCTTTCAGTAAGAGATGCAGTTATTGCCCCAGAATGGTTCCTTCCAACCCACAATTGGAAAGATGTCGATGCCATTAGGGGTCTCATAGTGGAGGTGGGTGCCATCGTCCATTCCACAAAGGGCCTGAATACCAATGGTAACAGAGACACACCCCTCCTCTAGGCATATGCATGAGATGTGAGGCCCTGTAGGGGAGCAGTGGTGATTGGTACATTTGATCATAGCGCAGGGAATAATCTTAGTCACACTCACGTAAGTGCACCCCCATCCCACTGTACCAACTGGTACAGGCTATCCCCGACATATTAGAAAAAGTCCATAAGCAACTAGCAGGTGGGGATAGGTAATAGTCAAAAGAAATATTATATCCGGTAAATGCGTTAGAAGCGTTCCACACTCCTTCGTTGGGATTCAGGAGGGGGAAAGGGTTCAAAGAGTCTGATGGAAGGGCGTAACAGACCACTTCGTCCTATTTTATTGTGACTTTGAAGAAACAAATTGTTAGTGAAAAATAACATTTCCCCATTTTCTCTTTTGCAACATGCAGATTTAGACCTCTTCGAATAGAGGCAAGGTTTACCAGGGCCGCCCATAGCACAACAGAAATGAAACTGGCACACAACACCTTGACAGGGCTAAAGACTATTGAGACTTGTCCTGTAAACAAACTGTCCAATCTTCTTGATGCATCTGACCATTGCAACAGTCTTTCTTGGTAATGTTTCATACATCGAAGGAATCAGCCTCTTGGCACACAAGGACATCTTTTCAGCATAAATGGTACACAGTCTCTGGTTGCTCAAGATCAACGTGTAAACAGTCCCTTCTTGAGCACCAATAC
Source organism: Chiloscyllium punctatum (assembly GCF_047496795.1). NCBI lineage: Eukaryota > Metazoa > Chordata > Chondrichthyes > Orectolobiformes > Hemiscylliidae > Chiloscyllium > Chiloscyllium punctatum. The sequence goes on along the minus strand of NC_092777.1, from coordinate 61,623,727 downwards.
TGGCGATGACGAGTCCATATAGCAGGGTAAGTTCGATCTTCATCATCTTGCCCCTTGCAAGGGGCTCGTCCGATGACCTTGCATTGATTGAGGTGCCCGGCGACCTTATCAGCAGTAGGGGTGGGAAGAAGAACCTGGCCACAGCTTGTCCATTGTAATAGAGTATAAACCATTCCCTCCTTGCCCAAGTGTGTACAAGATGCATATAATCAACTAAAATAGGCAGCAGCAAAGAAGGAACACAAACTTGTCCAGCAGGAGTCACGCACATTTTGGTTTGAGTATCAAAGGAGCACCCCATTTGAGGCCATAGTTTGTGCTCTTCAGCAGGGGGCTTTCCCTGTGATATCTGTACCTTACCCAGGTCCGGAACACCTAGCTCCATATTATCTCTATCTGGGTTTTGCTGGGGACCTAATGGAACCAGAAGTTTGGGGTGTAAGGCTGCCTGCTTGGCAGCTGCATCCACCTGCCCACTACTTTGGAAACTGTATCAGTTTTCTCAGCACGAGCCGAACATCTTGATAACTGTCAAACTGGACAAAAGAGCATTATGAGAACACTGCCCCATGGGGGTTAAAAATCGTCTATGTCCCCACAAGGCTCCAAAACAGTGGGTCACTGTTCACCTCATTTGTGACTGGAAATTCGTGGACTAGTTTGTACTATTTGTCTGTATCATGTCGGTGACCCCAGGTAGAAAGCATTGCAAAAGCATAGGGTTAAACAACCCTATGTTGTTGAGCTTCTTGATTAGTTTTCAATTGTATATTACTTCCGTCAGACAGATAGCCACATATTTCAGCCTTGCAACACAAGCCATTCGTATTCAGGCTACTCCCAGAATTTTGCTGCATTTACATTCGTATCACTCTTGGGCATATTTAACAAATTAAGCCGATTTGGTTCATGAACATTGCTCTGATTGCCAGGATGGGCCCTGGTTTAGGATGGCACAGGCCACTCATCCCCATAATATCGGTTATGAAGACTGAATGCTTCATTTTCGAAAAAAAGGAAAGGTTTGTAATAACGGGGTGGGGGTGCAGGGGACAATCAGGAGATGTTAGCGGCTCAGCAGGTATCCAGGGACAAAATCCCCATCCTCATCCCTATCCTCAAATAGGGTCGGTATGCCAGACATAGATTCTACTCGTAATCCCGAGCCTAAGATTTTTATTTTACAGTATTGTTGCTTTAACCCTGTTTGTATATTCCTCAACCTTAGTGGCCTTACACTGTTTCTCATGTCCCTTTTATTTTTTCATCTCATGTCCCTTTTTTCTCCATATACCCATTCACAGTCACCTCCCAGCTTTCAGGAGTTCTATATATACCTCTATCCCCCAATCACATACAGAATTCCTTCAAGTGGCCAGTAAGGTACCTTTCCTTTCTTTAGTTAGCAACGAATTAATACAGCCATGCTTCAAATTGACCATGAGGCAATGAGACAGGTCACTGACAAAACCAAGCGATCCTGCCATTAATTCTGATTTTGTGATTCAGGGCTAATACAATTGATTATTAAAAATAATAAATAAAATAATCATTATCTGTAATTCAGAGGTGGAAACTCAACAAGTGACTAAGACATTTTAAAAGTCATCAATATAAACTCGAAATTCATTTATTCAGTATTCAGTATTTAAAATGTAAAATACACACAGCTTCCAACTCTGAAATCCACTATAATTACCTGGCTCTAATCCCTTAATTTAAATCCAAGATTAGGTTCCTTAAGCGGTCCTGACCAGTCATTACTCATTTACAATGCTATAAGGTCGTGAAATGACTGCAGCTGCCTTAAAAGATCTTGTCTACTCACATGATAATAAGAAAACGTCTAATACACAAATAATGGCCGAATCCAAAGACACAGATATTAACCATAGGACATTAATTTTGTTACATGATTTATCACAACGTTATGCTGAACTGAAACTTCAATTGTCATTGAGGGAGAGGAATTGATATAAAATAAAGCCACAACTGGCACACCATAATCACCAAAGAAACACAGCATTCTTAAAAGTAAGTGGAAACAAACGAGTCTGAAACAAAAATTAAATCTGCTAATATTATTTTTCTGAAAACAATGCTGTTGGTTTGGGATATTTTGGATCTATCTTTACACTTGCAGTTTTACAAAATTTAACAAAATGAAAGAAGGTTCATGCAATTCCACCACTCAATGAGCAAATGTTAAAGTCAGAAGTGATTTTCCTCAATGTTAGGCTTAGATTATAACTTAAATTGAGCAAAGACCTGCTCTCATCCTGGAACAGAATGATTCTGCAGCTGAGTCCCAGGGTGAGTGCGACTGCTTTACTTCCTTTAGTCAATTCTTTCATTAGTACAACACGTTGGGGTGAGAGGGGTGAAAATGATCTTTGGCAGTAGCATGAAATTATGGGGAATTTGAGAGCAAGTTTATACTGATGTCAAATGGTGCAGAATAAAAGGAGAAGACTTTTTAAACATTATAATGTTGTCTTCCTCCATATTAAACTGATTTGAAATTTAATAAGATTGGCTTTCATGTAAGCACAAAAGTGATTAGTTAGAAACTGACAGTAGGGCAGTCATGGCCTGTAAGAAGAACAAGGGTTAATATTTCATTTCATTTCATAATCACTGAAGGATCCTTAACCTTAAAAGAAATCATGTTAAATTCCCAAAATGCAAATCAAATCCAAAACAGTCTCGGATCTTGAGCTCCAGGGATCAAAACACAAACAATGAATCACCAAAAAGCAAATGTGCATCTAAACCGAATCTGAAAGGGTTAAAATTTCTGCAAGCTGCAGGGAAATGGCACTAATTCTCTCTCTCTCTCTCTCACACACACACACACACACACATATTCCAGAAGTCAAAGTTAGGGAGTTCTACCCTCATAAATCTTAGCTGTGGAACATAGCTGCTTTACCAAGTGTGCAAGAATTGTATACTGGCCAAGTTTCTTTTTTTTTAACATGACAAAAGTAGCAACCACCATTTCATAAACAAAGAACAAACACCAAAACAAACAAGACAAAGCAGCAAAGCAAGACAAGGCAAGCCGAACAGATACAACAGAGAAGATAATCTAGGTGTAAAACTTTCACTAATTAACAATCTGACAACCAAGACTAATGATTTCTGCAAAACATTGTCAACATTCTAAAATCCTGCAGTTTCATTATAATAAATCTTTGTTTTGTCTTTCAGAGAACAATTTAGGAATCAATTTAGACAGTGCCAATCCAATCGACCAGAATCTCCTGACTCTGTGCTCAGGTCCCTGACCTGTTAGTGGAAGTCCCTGACTCTGTAAATGTCCTTGACCTTCTCTCGCTTTTTGTTTTTGGGTCCCCGACCTATTCGGATCCGCGATCCACCTCCGAACTCTGTGCTCAGGTCCCCGATCTGTTAGGTGGAGTCCCCAACTCCATAAAGGTCCTCGACCTTCTCTCTTTCTTTCTTCCCTTTTGTTTTTTTCGGGTCTCCGACCCTATTCTTACCAAGACCGATCCTCTTTGGGCTGGATTGAGAAGATAGACAACGAAAGGTCAGGTCAACCGCTACTTGAATGAGAGGAAAACCAGACAGATATGAAATACTCACGTCTGGCCGGCTGATTCCTCAACACTCAATAGTGGAGGACTCAAGGCTCTTACACTGCTGTCCATAATCCATCCAAACTGAATCCGCATCATGGCACCAGATGAAGATGTCGACCCATGGAAGGGATCCCTCGGTTCCACGATTGGTCAAATAAACACTAGCAATTTGGTCTGGTTCTGCAAGATCTCACACTTTGTTATCACGGCCAGGCTCAGGTTGTCCAGCAACACAGAGGTTAAACACTTCTGTGTTCCTTGGAGAAACTGTGCAAATGGCTTAAAACAAAGACAACTTTTATATGGTTCTTCAGGAATAGTACAGCCTTAATAACAGAGCAAATCCAATAAAATGTAATAAAATTAGAGACATAAGGTTAAGCCAATGATATTTCCTGGGAACTGAGTTTGTTTTGTGCATTTTATCTCTTGGCACCTGCATCTCCAAGGTTAGCTAAGATGGTTAGTAATGTCCTATCTAGCTTAGTTAATTCCATACTGTGAAGGAAGCATGGTCTGCTAATCTTTGGTTCAGTTAGTTCAGGAATGCAGCTTTTAGCAGGGTTAATAGCTATTTTAATCAGAATTGTCAATTTGCAGCCTAGAAGTCATTTTGTTATGTTACTTGCATTAAGACGCCACTTTGTTGTTAGTAAGGGCATGTATTAAATGATTGCTCCTGAAAACAGCCTAAATCTAGATTTTAGATCCTCAGGAATTGACCCTTCGGTCCAACCAGTCCATACAAACCATGTTCCCAAAATAAACTAGCCTGACTGGTCTGCATTTTGCACATATCCCTCTAAACCTTTCCTATTTATATATTTATCCAAATGTCTTTTAAACACTGTAACTGTACCCACATCCACCACTTCCTCTAGCAGTTCATTCCACACACGAACCACTTTGTAAAAAAAAAGTTGTCCTTTATATACTTTTTAAAATTTTCTCCTTTCACCTTAATAATATGCCCCCTAGCTTTGGCCTCCACTCTAGGGAAAAGACCCTTGCCATTCACCTTATTTATGCCACTCATCATTTTATAAACCGTTATAAAGGTCACCCCTTAATCTCCTGTGCTCCAGTGAAAAGAAGTCCTAGCGTATCCAACCTATTTTTGTAACTCAAACCCTCCACTCCTGGCAACACCCTGGCAAATCTTTTCTAAACTCTCTTCATTTAACAATATCCTTGCTATAGCAGGGCGACCAGAGTGCACATTGTACTCCAGAAGAGGCCTCACCAAAGTCCTGTTATAACCTCAACATGATGTCCCAACTCTTATTAAGGTAAAGGGAAAATATGGCAGGTTGCCCCATTTGAAAACTCTATGACTAAACATAAACATGTTTTGCTCCTAACAGCTTTACAAAGTTTATTTTTGAACTTCCAACTCTTTCATCACCAACATCTTCCAGCCATTTTCTCCTCTCTTCTGAAGACTTTGACTTCATTGCTGTCTTGTGCCATTATGATATGATATTGTCCAAGTGATGACTATTCAGGCATAAGCATTGACTTTGATTGTAAGCAGGTCTTTCAACTCTAAGGGCATTAGAATAAAATCTAATGCTACCTCCACCTAAGGTCTTCACAATACGATTCTGGGTCAACTTCTTTAATACAATTCCGAGACAATTAGTACAATTACAGGACCTTAGCCAAAATCACCTAATTCAAGGGACCAAAGCAGAGTCCTTTTGTTCTGTATGTCAATTATCCACAAGATAAGCTTGCTCGATCAGTCATCAAGAAATAACTGAAATTGGTATTTAACCACTAATGAGGGTGTACAAAATTAAACACAGATCACAAGACAGGAAAGTAAACCAATATTGTTAATACTGTTCAATGCTGGCAAACATGAAGTAAGATATGTTGGGACAAAGCAGCAAATTGACACACATCTTAAACAAATTTTAAAGACCAGAATACAGATGGAAAAATCTGAAGGGCAAATAGGATTCTACCTTTCATTAGATGCCAATGATTTCAAAAGAATAATTGGATAAGATATAGATCATAGACTACAGTTGGAATACTGCAAGAATTTTTTTAAAATGTTATTGAAACCATTGAATACACATTTTTTAAGCTGTTGCCCAATATAAAAGGATACAATTATGTTGAAAATTCTGGAAAATTAGGGTTCAATTCACCAGGAAAATGAGGGTTTTGCATGAAACTAGCATACGTGTTAAAAATTCTGGAGGGGTTCGAGAGATTATTTCCAGTCGACTGTAAACTAATAACTTCAAATTAATACCCAAAATCATAGGCAGGGCTATCAGAACCATTTTCATGCAAAACATAATTAGAATATAGAACACACCACTGCATGTGATTATAGAAGCTACCCTAACCTCAACAATACAAAAAAAAGACTGACGGTATAAGAAAAATAGTGGGAAGTAGTAGTTCACTAATAGCATCTCAGGCTACTAGATCCAAGTGGTCTATACCTGTGTTGAGATTCTTATGATCCCACATGTACACTTTTCCCTAACATTTTGTCTTGAATAAAACATGTTATCATATATAAACATCTTGTTAAAAATATCCTCCCATTGTGATTTCAGTAGCGTAGAAAACATTGGTTCACCTGGTATGCCACTGCCTCCTAGACTGGCTGGTCGCTTGGCATCAACCTTCAATTTTGAAGCTGAAATGAACCTCCTGAACCATTCTTCCTTTTCTCTACCAGTCCTTCCAAAAAGATATAAAACTTGGTCCTTTTGGCAAACTGGCTTTGCAAATTCTTGTGACACAGACGATTTCACTGGTTCCTCAATTGCAGTTTCATTTTTATCAGCAGGCAGCTTTTCCTCCATGTTCTCCGTCTCTGCCTCCATCTTTGACATAAAGTCATCTTGCCTGGCAAGTTCAATGCAAATAGGGTACTTCTTATTCCATACTCTTTTCCTAGCCAGATCCTTTGGAACTAAATGCACCTGTCAAACATAAATGTTATTTCTTTGTATTTTATGTTTTCATTTTAGTGTTACTTAAAATTACTTTCTATTATAAGTATATCTGAATAACCATTCTGTTGAAGAGAGAGAAATTCTCAGACAAGACATAAAACTCACATTGCATAACTGCCCATAAGATAAGAGTGTAGATTTTGGCTTCAACCAAAGTATGCAGGTTGTCCAGATTACAGTAGGTTATTATGTTCTGCAAGTTGCTTTCTCAAAAACATTAGTGGTTTGAGAAACAGCACAATGAAACACTGGACACCATAAAAGTGCATACATTCAGCAATGCCATATCCTCTCAGGATGAGATACTGGAAGAATTTCCACTTGCTTCCTGCTGGTTTTGATTTCTTAATTACTTTTGCTTTCACTCAGTTGATCTCAAGCGCTACAATGTTATTAGTGACAAAATATTGAAAACCTGCCTTTTTTTATAATTGATTCTGTTAATTTTCCTACTTTATAATTATTGAATTCAGTGTCCTACATCAGAGTTTGTCCTTTTTCCAAGCACGTTCCATTTTTTAATGATAGGTCTACTTTTCTACTTCTCTCAAAATTTCTTCAAAATGAAATTGGACAAGTGAAAAATATTACAAGGCTATGGAGAGGCAAGGGAATTAGCTTGCAGAGTTGTGGTCTCAAGTTGACTGGCCACAAGGTTCTCTTTTGTAGTGTACCTATTCTAAGATGGCCTCCCATTCTTAGTCCTTAATGATTTAATTATTTTTCTACCTTTATCATTTTAAGAGGCCAAAGGAAAAGCAAGATATTATTCAATATGCTGAAGTTGGGTTTCGTCACAACTCACCAAAGCAGTGTGCTGGAAATCAAGCAGCATTATTCCTTGTGTCATCACAAACGTGAAAATTTGATCAAATCACTGAATTGTCTAATTTTATCTATTTTAAGTTAAAATAATAACACACCTGGTTTTATCCCCCATTTTTCCAACAAGAAAACACCTATTGTTTGCAATCCAACTGTTACAAACCAATGACAAGAAAAAATATGAACAGCTAACTTATGAATCTATAGCTTAAACTTTACCTTTTAAAAAAATTCCCATACACATAAACAGACACACAAAGAGAACAAAGTCTCTGAGACAAGTATTATGGGATGTGCATGTAATGTTATCAGATTGGGGGAAAAGACAGAGGGGAAAAAAAAATCACTATTCTTCCTCAGTCCCCTATAGCTGCAACTATTCATTGTTAGTATATTTAATTATCCTCAAACCTGCATATTTTCAGGTCTTCTTCACTCACCCTACTGTCTGATATGTCATAAATCTTCTGACTAATGTACGTGGCTATTGTCTTGGCCTCATTGAAAGAAGCCCTTCGAGAAATATTTTTATTCGGTTTTGACAGCCTTAGTACAGTCCCCTCGAGACGAATGAAGACAGAATGGGTCATTGTAGCATGGTAGGTTTCAGGATCATAATTGGAAATTTCATTCATCCAGCCCTGTAGAGAAAAATGTACAATTAGGGGATCATGAAAACAATTTCTTTAAACATGCTTACATACCAGTGACTGGATTCCTTCCCAATATTAAAGAAACAAGTCATCAAAAATCAAAAGCACTTTCAAACTCAATAGGATAACACTTATGTAAAATTGATATTATTGTGATTTTCCTTTCACCTTCTATGCCCAAAAAGAAAGCTGCAAGTTTGGAAAAGTTCACTCAGTAAAGGGTTCTGCAAGATCATTCTTACACAGTAAGGATAATTCAGATTCAGATTTAGGAGAGTATTCCATCACACTACTGACATGTACCTTGTAAAGAGACATGGTATGGAGATGCCGGTGTTGGACTGAGGTAGACAAAGTTAAAAATTACACAACACCAGGTTACAGTCCAACAGGTTTATCTGGAAACACAAGCTTTTGGAGAGGTGGTCCTTCATCTCACAGCTACCTGATACAGGAGAAACGCTCCGCAAGCTAGTGCTTTCAAATAAGCCTGTTGGACTGTATCGTGGTATTGTGTGATTTTTAACATTAGAGAGACAAATGGGGAGTTACTCACTGCAGAATTCTTAGCCTCTGACCCGTTTTTAGAGCCACAGTATTTATATGGCTGGTTCAATTCCATTTGTGATCAATGGTAACAAATTGAACTGATAATGTTGGCGACATTATTACATTTCAAGAGACGATAGTTAGATTCTCTCTTGTTGGAGGTGGTCATTGCCTGGCACTTTGGTGGCAAGTATCACCAGTGCCAAACAGAGCTGAAGCCTAGATGTTGTCCAAGCCTTGCTGCAGTTGAACACAGTAACTGCTTCATTAGCTGAGGAATTTTAAATGGTGAACATTGTAAGATTAGCAGCAAGATCACTTCTCATCTTAGGTTGGAAAAAGGTCATTAATGAAGCAGCTGAAGACAGTTGGGTCAAGGACATTACTCAAGATGGCTCACCACCACTTTCTCAAGAGCAACTAGGGACAGGCAATAAATGGTGGCCCAGCCAATGATGCTCACATACCACAGGTGAACAAAACAAAAATAAAACATTTGAGGAACTCATGAAGTGATGTCCTGGGAGGATGATTGATCTCCAAAACCACAACAATCTCTCCCTTTGGACAAGCTTTTTCCTTATTCCCACTGACTCCAGCTTTACTAGGGCTTCTTGAACATGCTTGGTCAAATACTGCTTGATGTCAAGAGCAGTCACTCTGAGCTTACCCCTGGAGTTCAGCTCTTTTGTCCATGTCTGAAACACAGCTCTAAGGAGGTCAGGTGCCAAATTTACCTGGTAGAACCTAAACCAAACATCAGTGAGGATATATCTTTACAAGCATTGTTTGATAGCACTGTTGATAATAATTTCCCTCAGTTTGCTGATGATCAAAAGTCATCGGAGAGTGCAGTGTTTTTTTTAAACTCATCTCTGGAATGTAGACATCACTTTCTCCCCACCCCCACCCTCCTCTAGCTTATCTCTCCACGCTTCAGGCTCACTGCCTTTATTCCTGATGAAGGGCTTTTGCCAGAAATGTCGATTTCGAAGCTCCTTGGATGCTGCCTGAACTGCTGTGCTCTTCCAGCACCACTAATCCAGAATCTGGTTTCCAGCATCTGCAATCATTGTTTTTACATCACTGGCTAACCAGCATTTACTGCTCGTTCTTTAGTTGCTCTTGATGGACTGCCTTCTTGTACCGCTGTAGTCCACCTGCTGCGTGTTGACCCACAATGCTACTGGGGAGGGAACTCCAAGCTTTTGACTAGAGACAGTGAAGGAATGGTGATATATTTTCATGTCAGGATGGTGAGTGGCTTGGAGAGGAACTTGAAGGTGGTGATGTTTCCATATATCTGCCACCCTTGTCCTTTCAGATGGAGTGGTTGTGGGGTTGGAAGATGCTGCCTGAGGATCTTTGGTGAACTTTGGCATTTGTAGATAGTACACACTGAGCATTGATGGTGGAGGGAGTGGATGTCGTGCTAAGCAAGTGGGCTGCTTTGTCCTGGTGGTGTCAAGCGTCCTGAGTGTTGTTGGAGCTGCACTCATCCTGGCAAGTAGGAAGAATTCCATCACACTCCCAGCTTATGTTTTGTAGATGGTGGACAAGCTTTGGGGAGTCTGGAGTTGGGTTATCCAATGCAGTATTTCTAGCCTCTGACCTGCTTTTGTAGCTACTGTGTTTATGTGGCAAGTCCAGTTGCAAATCATAACCGCCAGGATGTTGATAGTGGACAATTCAGTGATAATAACATCACTGAATGTCAAGGGATGGTGGTTAGATTGTCTCTTACTGGCGATGGTCATAGTCTGGCATTTGTGTAGCGCGAATGTTACTTGCCACTTATCAGCCCAATCCTGGATATTGCCCAGATGTTGGCGCATTTGAACATGGACTGCTCCAGTTATCTGAGGAGATGTAAATGGTGCTGAACATTGTGCAATCATCGGCAAACATTCCCACTTTGGACCTTTTGATGGAGGGAAGGTCATTGATGAAGCCACTGAAAATCGCTGGGCCTAGGACATTACCCTGAAGAACTCCTGCAGATATGTCCTGGAGATGAATTGACTGACCTTCAGCAACCACAACTATCTTCCTGTGTGTCAGGTATGATTCCAACCATCAGAGAGTTTGCCCCAATACTCATTTTTGCTCAGACAAGCCTTTATGCCATGCTTGGTTGAATGCAACATTGATGTCACCTCACCTTTGGAATTCAGCTCTTTTGTCCACGTTTGAACCAAGACTGTAGCTGAGCAGAACCAAAACTCTGTGTCACTGAGCAGGTTATTGCTGGCCAGGTGCTGCTTGATAGCACTTTTGATGACACTTTCAATCACTTTACTGATGATCGAGAGTAGACGGATGGGGCAGTAATTGGACGGGTTGTACGAGTCCTTCTTTTTATGTACAAGGCATACGTGAGTAATTTTTCACATTGCTGGGTTAATACCTGTGTTGTAAATACACTGGAAGGGCTTGGCTAGAAGAGGGGCAAATTCTAGAGCAAAAATCATCAGTACTATTGTTGGAATCTTCAGTAATATTGCCAGAATGTTGTCAGAGCTTGTAGCTTTTACATTATCCAGTGTCTCCAACTGTTTTTTGATATCATGTGCAGTGAATCAAATTGGCTGAAGACTGGTAATGCAGAGGACCACTAGAGGAGGCCAAGATGAATCATCCACTCAGCACTTCTGGCTGAAGATTGCTGCGAATGCTTCAGACTTATCTCTTGCACTGATGCGTTGGGCTCTTTCATGATTGAGGACGGAGATATTTGTGGAGAGTCCTTCTCCATAGAGTCGTTTAATCATCCACCATCAATCATGACTGGTTGTGGCAGGTCAGCAGAACTAATATCTGATCTGCTGATTGTTGGATCATTTGCTGCTTGTCGAATAGAATAGCCTTTATCGTCATATATATTCGATGAGTATAGTGAAAAGTTTATATGTCGCCAATGGATGGCACAGTGGCTCAGTGGTTTGCACTACTGCCTCTCAATGCCAGGGACCCGGGTTTGATTCCAGCCTCGGGTGACCCTCTGAGTGGAATTTGCATATTCTCCCAATGTCTGAGAGCGTTTCCTCTAGGTGCTCCGGTTTCTTCCCATGATTCCCATCTGCAGGTTAGGTGAAATGGCCAACCTAAATTTCCCATAGTTCTCAGGGATATGTAGATTAGGTGCATTAGTCAGGGGTAAATGTAGAGTGATAGGGTAGGGGGAATGGGTCTGGGTGGATTACTCTTCGGAAAGTCAGTGTGGACTTGTTGGGCTGAATGGCCTATTTCCACATGGTAGGGATTCTATGACTCTAACTAGAGTGCCGACCTAGATATAAAAGTACCTCGGCATTTTTGTTACAAGATTTTAGACAATACAGAAATAAAATGTCCAGCATTACAGAATAGTACAGTACAGCAGACCATGCTGGCACCTAGCTTCCAGTCTGCACATGGCTCTGGCTCCAAACTGCGCCAGCGATGCGCCACATCAGGAGGCTGTTGCAGGAAGCCATGTCAGGAGGTCACTGCACCAAGATGGGAGGTCACCACACCACACCAGAGGTCCCTATGGGATGAGGCAGCTGCAGGAGGCCAGAGGTTATCATGCCACGCCAGGAGGCCCTTCCAGGAGGAGGGCCTGCGCTGGGCTGGGAGGTCATTCGACCTTGCCAGAAAGCTCCGACAGGCAGTTGGAAGGTTGCCATGCCATGTCAGATGAAGCTTCGCCAGACCAGAACGGTGCCATGCCGAGAGGGCGCTGTACCAGGCCAGGAGATCGTTATAGGAGGCTAAGAATCGTCACTCGTCAGAAGCCAGGATCATTCATCAGTGGAGGTCGCTGGGGATGGGGAGTCAAAGGGGAAAAACAAAAGCACTAAGAGGAAGAAAAAGAGAACGGAAAGAGGAAAAGATGAAGGAGAGTGAGTGGAGCGGACAAGCTTGGGTTGGCATGTCCTAATCCCTCACCATCTTGGTTAATGCTGTTTGGCAAGCAAGCAGTCCTGTTCGGTGGTTTCATCAGCTTGACGCTTCAACTTCAGGTATGCCTGGTGCTGCTCCTGACATGGCCTCCTGCACAGGAGTGATCCCTTGGCTTGATGGTAATTGTTGAGTGGGGATATTCCAGGGCATGATATTACAGAATGTGCTGCAGTGCAATTCTGCTGCTGCTGATGGCCCAAAGCACCTCATGGAGGTCCAGTCTTGAGTTACTAAATCTGTTTCATGTCTGTCATATTTGGACAGTCGTAGTACCACACAACACAATGTAAGTTATTCTCAATGTGAAGGCAGGAGTTTGTCTTCACAAGGACTGTGCAGTGGTCGCTCTTACCAAAACTGCCATGGACAGTTGTGTCTGCAGCTGGCAGATTGTTAAGAATGAAATCAAGTATGTTTTTCCCTCGGGAAAACCAAAAGAATTGTTGATGCAGTACATCAGAAACAGAAACAGACACTGCTGGAAAAGCTCAGCAAGTCTGGCAGCATATGTGATGAGAAATCAGAGTTAATGTCTCAGGTCAAGTTCTGAGGAAGGGTCACTCGACCCAAATCATTATAACTGATTTCCTTCCACAGATGCTGCCAGACCTGCTGAGCTTTTCCAGCTATTTCTGCTTTTGTTTTTCTCTCTTGTTGGCTCCCTCACCTCCTTCTGCGGATACAGTCTTTAGGGTCTGACAAGTTGTACTGCTGCCTGAGCCATCTTGATGGGGAACATTGTAATCCCCCAGCCAGAGTACATTTTGTGCCCTTGCCATCTTCAATGTTTCCCCCAAGTGTTGTTCAACATGGAGGAGTACTGATTCATCAGCTGAGGGAAGATGGTACGTGGTAATCTGCAGGAGGTTTCTTTGTCCATGTTTAGCCTGAAGCCACAAAACTTCACAGGGTCCGGAGTCAATGTTGAGGACTCCCAGGGTGACTCCCTTCCGACTGAATCTCACTGTGCCGCCACCTCTGCCAGGTGTGTCCCGCCGGTGGGGCAGGATATATCTAGAGATGGTGACGGCGGCTTTTGGGACACTGTTTGTAAGGTGTGAATCTGTGAGTATGACTATGTCAGGCTGTTGCTTGACTAGTCTGTGAGACAGCTCTCACAAATTTGGCACTAGCCCCCAGATGTTAGTGAGGAGGATCTTGCAGGGTTGGCATCGCTGTTTCTGCTATTGTCTTTTCCAGTGCTTAGATCACTGCCAAGTAATCTGTCCAGTTGTTTTTTGAGACTTTGTAGCAATTGGTACAACTGAATGGCTTCCTAGGCCATTTCAGTCAACCACATTCATGTGGATCTGCAGTCACATGTAGGCCAGACCAGCTAAAGATGGCAGATTTCCTTCCCTGAAAGACAATAGGGAACCACACGGGTATTTTCTGACAATTGACAATGGTTTCATGGTCATTGAATTTAAATATTTTCCATTCAATCTGTTCAGAGGTCTAACAGATCTCTGGAGCAGATGGGGCTGCTGTTTGACATGCAAGTAGGCCCATGTTGTAGCTTCATCAGATTGATATCTTATTTTAAAAGCACACCTGGCACTGCTCTTGATACACCCTCCTATACTCATCTCTGAACCAGGAATGACCTCCAAGCATAGTTAATGGTAGAGTGGGTTATAAGCCAGGTTACAGATTGTAGTTGAATACAATTCTGCTGCTGAAGATGGCCTACAGCACCTCATACATGTCCATGTTTGATTTGCTAGATCTGCTGTGGTCTGCCCCATGTAACACAGTAGTAATGCAACACCACATGGCATGGGACATCGTCAATGTGAATGCAGGATGTTGTCACCACAAGGACTGTGTGTGGTCACTCCAACTTTTATTGTTAAGGACATATGCTTCTACACTGGCAACAGGTAGGGGACGAGGTCAAGAAAGTTTTTCCATTATCAATTCCCTTACTGCTTGCCAGTTTAGCAGATAGGTCCTTTAGGACTCAGCCAGCTCAGTCAATAATTGTTACCAACCTATTTTTTTGGAATGGGTATCATAATCCCCTCTACTTTCTTATCACTCTCAGTGTTTTCCTGTAAGTGGTACTCAACATTGAGGAGTACTGATTCATCAGCTGAGAGAGAGGGTAGTATGTAGTTAGCAGAGATTTGTACCATGAGACTTCATGGAGACTGTAGTCAGTCAATGTTGAGGACTCCTAGGGCAAATCTTCCTGACTGAACACAACTGTGTCACCTCCTCGTGGGTCAGTACTGCCAGTGGTACAGAGCACACCTCAGCATGGTGATCCAGGTTTCTGGGACAGTGATGTTGAGTCTGAGACATGGTTTCCAAGGTATGATTCTGACAGTATGACTACATCAGGCATTTGTTTTTGCCTACAGGATGGCTCTCCAAATTGTGGCACAAGCCAACAGATGTTGGGAGGTAGATCAGTGTTTGCTGTTGTCATTCCAGTGCATAGGTCAATGTCAGGTAATCTATCTGGTTTCATTCCATTATTTAGATACAACTTCTGTGATTTGCTGTGTTTTTCCAGAAGGCAATTATGACTCAACAATGCTGTTGTACTCTGGAGTTACATGTAGGCTAAACTAGGAAAAGGATGGCAGATTTCTTTTCCAAAGGGTTCTTACAACTATTGACAGTGGTTACAAGGTCACCATCAAGCAGATTTTAAATCCAAATTTTATTTTGGAACTCAAATTTCATCACCTCCTATTGGAAGATCCAAACCCTTGTCCCCTAGATATTGAGCTGGGGTTCTGAATTACTAGTCCACAAAACAAACAAAGAAAAATGTTTAATTGACAGAGAGATAAAAAAATTTAAACAGATTTGAGGAAAATCGCCAATCAAAAATCTTTAAAAGCTGAAGGAATGCAAGTCCACGCTTCTAAATTGAATTTTCAGTTCTAAAGAGATTTTTGATACTAAGATATATCATGCTATTGGATCAAAATGGACAAACCATAATCATGCTAAGCAAGTTTAGTCCATATTTATAAAATAATACAAGAACTGCACTTTAGTCAACACATCTGAATGAGAAACACCTTACATTGGGTGATACATCGAGGATAGCAACTTAAGAGTTTTATGGATTAACTGCACCTGGCTGAAGGTTCAGTTGAACTAGCACATAAATAACGAATGCCATTAGCCTTACCATTATTTTCACTGTAACGTTTGGCTATATCTCATCTCTATTAAGAAGAAATAAGGTGCATCTTTTAATCCAAATGCATTTTTATCATGGTTATTTTGGTATAAAATTCATTTCAACAGATCAGAAGATGAAATGTTTGGAGCAATTTGTACAAGATTCAAATGAATTGCACAATTTAGATCATACAGAATAGAAACAGGCTCTGTCTATGCCAACAAACAAATACAAAACTATACTATTTGCATTATCTGCACTTGATCCAGTCTACTACACTCTAGCATTTTAAGTACTCATCCAGATACATGTTAAATGTTGTGTGTGTCTGCCTCTATCACTCTCTCAGGTAGCACATTCTATATTTCTACTACTCTCTGAGTTAAAAGATGTTTCCTCTAACCTCTAAATCACTTACTGCTCACATTAAACTTGTGCCCTCTGGTCTCAGACACATCTGCAATGGAGAAGAGATTCTTACTATCTACCCTATCTCAACCTCTGATAACTTTGTATACCTCAATGAGACCCCCATGCCACCCCCCACCTCCTCTGCTCCAAGGAAAACAAACAAAGCTGATCCAGTCTTTCCTCATTTTGAGAAAGCAAATCTTAGCAGGACTTGTACACTTAATGGCAAGGTCCTAGGGGGTGTTGCTGAACAAAATGATCTTGAAGTGCAGGTTCATAGCTCCTTGAAAGTAGAGTCGCAGATAGATAGGATAGTGAAGAAGGCGTTCGGTATGCTCTCCTTTATTGGTCAGAGTACTGACTACAGGAGTTGGGAGGTCATGTTGCGGCTGTACAGGACATTGGTTAGGCCACTGTTGGAATATTGCATGCAATTTTGATCTCCTTCCTATTGGAAAGATGTTGTGAAACTTGAAAGGGTTCAGAAAAGATTTACAAGGATGTTGCCAGGGTTGGAGGATCTGAGCTACAGGGAGAGGCTGAACAGGCTGGGGCTATTTTTCCTGGAGCGTCGGAGGCTGAGGGGTGACCTTATAGAAGTTTATAAAATCGTGAGGGGCATGGATAGGATAAATAGACAAGTCCTTTCCCTGGGGTGGGGGAGTCCAGAAGTAGAGGGCATAGGTTTAGGGTGAGAGGGGAAAGATATAAAAGAAACCTAAGAGGCAACTTTTTCACACGGAGGGTGGTACGTGTATGGAATGAGCTGCCAGAGGAAGTGGTGGAGGCTGGTACAATTGCAACATTTAAAAGGCATTTGGATGGGTATATGAATAGGAAGGGTTTGGAGGGATATGGGCCGGGTGCTGGCAGGTGGGACTGGATTGGGTTGGGATATCTGGTCGGCATGGATGGGTTGGACCAAAGGGTCTGTTTCCATGCTGTACATCTCTATGACTATGACTCTATTACTGAGACTTCTCCTCCCAGGCAACATTCCCTCTACACCCTCTCCAATGTAATCATGTTCTTTTGATAGCATGGTGAGCAGAACTGCACACAGTGTCGCATTTGTGATCTAACCAATGTTCTCCCAGTTAACAAGACTTCCCTGCTCCTGTATTCTACTGTCCAGCTAATGAAGACAAGCATCCCATATGCCTTCTTCACCTCCTATCTGGACTGACAACTTCAGGGATTTATGGGTTTGTACGCTAAGGTCCCTTTGTTCCTCAGTACTCATCTGGTTCACTAATGCCCTTTAAGGAAGGGAACTGCCACCCTTACCTGGTCTGGTCTACATGTGACTTCAGACACAAAGCAATGTGGTTGACTCTTTGGGCAATTAGAGATGGGAAATAATTACTGCCTGGCCATGAATGACTATAATTAAAAAAAAACTCCTAGTGACCTACCATTCATTGTGTACATCAGTTCCTTCTTAGACCTCCTAAAATAAATTACTTCGTACTTATCAGGATTAAATTGCATCTTCAATGATATTTCTTGGCTGTTTACCCTCCTAATTTTTGGCCAACTTTTATAAGTACTCCCTCACAGTCTTCACTCCTGAACCGCCTGCCCTGGTCTTTAATACTCTGTACTTAACCTATACTTCCTCCTTCTTCTTTATCACACTCTCACTATCCATCGACATCCAGGGGTCCCTAGCCTTGCTACCCTTGGTCTTCACTTGGGGTTTGGGGAGGCAATGGTCTAGTGGTATTATCACTGCATTGTTAATCCACAAACCCAGGTAATGTTCTGGGGACTCGGCTTTGAATCCTGCCACATCAGATGATGAAAATTGAATTCAATTTTTTAAAAATCTGGAATTAAGAATCTAATGATGACCATAACGATAAATTATTGAGTGTTGGAAATCTGGATTACTAATGTCCTTTAAGGAAGGAAATGGTCATCCCTACCCAGTCTGGCCCACAAGTGACTCCAGACCCACAGCAATGTGGTTAACTCTCAACTGCGCTCTGGACAATTTGGTAAAGGTAATAAATGTTGGTCCTTGTCCAGTGAATGAATAAAGCAAAACATTTAAAGGAACACGATGGGCTCTGAACTCCCACTACACTAGTTTCAAAGACTCCCACTTTCCAAATGCACACTTACCCACAAGTAGTTGCTCCCAGTCTATGTTTGTAGGATCTTGTTAAAGTTGGCTTTTCCCCAAGAATAGACACAACTTCTGCACTGTCCTTATTCTTTTCCATAATGACTTTGAAGCTTATAGAATTAATTATTGCTATTCCCAAAATCTTCACCTTCTGACCCTTCAACCACTTGACTGGCTTCATTGCCTAGGATTATTACCCCATCTCTGGTAGGACCATCTATGTTCTGGCACAAAAAGCTCTCCTAGATGCACGATAAAAATTCACCCCAACTGATCCTTTCACACTAAGGCAATCCCAGTTAATGATAGCAAAGTTGAAATCCCTTCCTATTCTTACCCTATTCCTTTCACACGTCGGTGATTTGCTTACGTTTCTGTTCTTCTGTCTCCCTCTGACTCGTGGGAAGACTGCTGTATAATCACATCAAAGTGATTGCCCCGTCTCATTTCAAAGCTCTACCCAGATGACTTCATTTGAACAGCTTCTAAGACATCCTCCCCTATTGCAGTAATGGTCTCCTTTATCAATGCTCCCATCTCTCTTACATCCACCAACCCACTATCACACCTAAAACTTCTATACGGTGGAATGTTGAGTTGCCAGTCCTGTCCTTGCTACAAACTTGCAATCTTTTTTAAAAAGATCAAAGCAAACTGTTCACTCTGTACAGTTTCAGTGCACTAAGTTTTCATGTTCTATTTACTGAAGTCATATGATTTGTGAACCATCGATAGTAGGTAGAGGGAAATATCGAACTAGATTTACAGGCCATATTTTGTTCACAATTAGGAAAAGTAAGTTGTTGAGTTGCATGAGTTAATTGCTCAAATGTAGGAAATGCAGCAAATTGCACATAGCAAGCTCCCAAAAATATTAATAAGTGGCTAAACCATTTATATTATAGCCTTCATTAAGGTGAAAAAATATTGGCTACGACTGCATGCAAATTCCCCTGCTCCTTTTCAATTAATGTCATTCACCTTAGGAGACAATTGAGGCCTTAGTTTAATAACTAAACATTTACAATGCTTTGAAAATGACTCATCTGGAATATTCTGAGATCATGAAAGACATTATATAAATGCAAGCTCCCATTTTTACAACTGGAGACTAAACAGAAGACTCAGATGGAAGTAGAGTTAACAATCCCAACTGACTTTCCAGAAACTAGCATACACTAATTACTGAAAAGTCTTCAAAGGCTTTTGGCAAAAATCAACAACCTTGTTTGAATTTCAAAAAATCCATTACTTCCAGGACATCCATTCAATCGTGCTGCTTTATTTACAATTTAAATGAAATTTCTGATTGAGTGCCATTATTTTAAGTAAATTATTTCAATAAAATAAATGAGACTTAGCTTTCACTCCCATGAATAATTCAGAAGCTGACATAATGCAATGTTGCATTATTGCAATTGGCTTCTAAACATATTAACAGATCGGTAGTGTAATGCAGGATATGTCAGTTTATAAGGACCTAATCCTGTCATTTCATCTGAAACAAAAAATAGAATCATAGAATTCCCTATAATGTAGAAATAGGGCATTTGGCCCATCAAGTCTCCATCGAGCCTCTGAACAGCATCCCACCCAGACCCAAAAGCCCATTAATTCCCTGTAACCCCGTACTTACCATGGTTAACCCACCTAGCCTGCAAATCCCTGGACACTATGGGGCAATTTAGCACTGCCAATCCACTTAACCTATATATCTTTGGACCACAGAGGAAACTGGAGCACTCAACAGAAACCCACACAGACATGGGAGAACATGCAAGCTCCACACAGTCACTCAAGGCTGGAATGTAACCTGGTGCCTGGCGCAGTGGGGCAGCAATGCTAACCACTGAGCCACTGTGCCATCCAGAAGGGTCAACACAGATCTAATTTCCTAGATTTAAATATTATTCAAATAATAAATATAAGCATAATTTTCATTACTAGACAGAACATTAAATCAGTAATCTTAGTATACTAAACTGCCCATCTTATGACAGTAATCAGGTAATAACTTATATTTTAAGAGCTACCAGTCAGTCTGATAGGAAGTCCAACTGAAGGCTTGGTCAAGAAGGTTGTTTACTCAAAGGCCTTCTCAAAATGAGATAAAAATGGTTGCAGAAGGAAATCCCAGAAAATAGGACAAAGGTGGTTGAAGACTCAATGACCAATGGTGGGACAAAGGGACAGAATATGATATACTAAAATTTACAACTGATAGATGTAAAAGCTACACAACTAGAAAGGTTGCAGAGCTAGAACAGTGAGCAATTATTTATTTAGCAAATACAAATCTTCAAAGCCAAGACACAGTCTCTTTGTTCAGAGTTCAAAGTTATTAGATTGCCACATAAGTCTGCAGAAGAGAAGTGCATAAGGGACGTACACTGAGGCTCCAGCTGAGGATGTTGGCTGCACAGGGGCCTGGATTGTCAAACTGGTTTAGGAGGAACCACTCTCATGGTTGTAGTTCAAAGCCGGCCATCTGATAGATGGGCTTTGTCACAAGAAACATATTCATGACTTCCTGCGTTTTGCATTCCTTCATCCATAGGATCCTTGAAAATAGATCTTTGTCAGGAAGTGGATAACTCTTTTTTAAAAATTTGGGTGGCACAGTGGCTCAGTGCTTAGCACTGTTGCCTCATGGCACCAGGGACCCGGATTTGATTCCAACCTCGGATGACTGCCTGTGTGGAGTTTGCACATTCTCCAAGTGTCTGCATGGGTTTCCTCCAGGTGCTCCAGTTTCCTCCCACAATCCAAACATGTGCAGGTTAGGTGAATTGGCCATGTTAAATTGCCCATAGGGTTCAGGGATGTGTAGGGTGTGCGCATTAGTCAGGAGTAAACGTAGACTAATATGGGTAGGGGCAATGGATTACTCTTCGGAGGGTCGATGTGGACTTGTTGGGCCAAAGGACCTGTTTCCACACTGTAGGGATTCTATGATTCTAAGTGCATTCCACAAGAAGCACCAAGATAGAAGGTAGGCAGTCGGTGGGTTGCAGGTCATCAGAGTATAATTGAAATACAGCACTAAAGGTTTAAACCAGCTGGATTTTGACATGTGGATGTGTGGGGAAGCAATTGTACATGGACAGAAAGCCAGGTGAAGGGTATTGAAGTGTTCAAATTATGATGAGCCAAGCAAAGATTTGTAGCTAAACAAGAGAATTTGAAAGTACTGCATTGTGTCAAGCAATGACCATCTAACAACAGAACCTAATCAACACACCCAGATGTTCAAGGATGCTACCACTGCTGATCCCTCACTGTATGATGAAATACTCATTTCCCTGGATAGGTGAAGATCCAACAACACAACAAGCTTAACACCATCCAGGATTAAGTAGCTCACTTTACTGGCACCCCATCAACAATCATAAACATTCACTCCTTTCACCATGATGCACAGTGGCAGTAGTTTGCACCATCTACAAGATTTGCTGCGCATGTACAGAAGAAATTCACCAAGGCTCCTTAGACAGCACCTTCGAAATCCACAACTACCATCACACAGAAATACAAGAGCAGCAGATACATAGGAACACCAAAGTGCTTCACTTTGGAAGGTCAACTTTGAATGCAGAATGCAGTGTTCATGGCAGGATTCTTGGCAGTGTAGAGGTACTGAGAGATTTTGGGGTCCATATCCACAGATACCTCCAAGTTGCCACCCAGCTTAATAGGATTGTTAAGAAGAAGGAATATGGTTTTTTTGGCTTTCATTAGCAGAGGAATTGAGTTTAAGAGCCCAGAGGTTATGCTGCAGCTCTACAGAGCGCTGGTTAGACCACATTTCGAATATTGTGTTCAGTTCTGGTCACCTCATTATAGAAAAGATGTGGAAATTTTAGAGAGGATGCAGAGGATAATTATCAGGACTGGAGGGCATGTCTTAAGAAGAAAGACTGAGGGAGCTCGGGCTTTTCTCATTGGAGCGAAGAAGGATGAGCGATGACTTGATAACGGTGTACAGGATGACGACAGCCATGATGTGGAGGTGCCAGTATTGGACTGGGGTGGACAAAGTTAAAAATTGGGACAGTGGTTAGCATTGCTGCCTCACAGTGCTAGAGACCCAGGTTCAATTCCCGCCTCAGGCAACTGTCTGTGTGGAGTTTGCACATTCTCCCCATGTCTGCGTGGGTTTCCTCTGGGTGCTCTGGTTTCCTCCCACAGTCCAAAGATGTGCACATTAGGTAAATTGGCCATGCTAAATTGCCCGTGGTGTTAGGTGAAGGGGTAAATGTAGGGGAATGGGTCTGGGTGGGTTGCCCTTCGGAGGGTCGGTGTGGACTTGTTGGGCTAAAGGGCCTGTTTCCGCACCCTTAAGTAATCTAATCTAATCTAGAGGCAAAAGTAATCTAACCTAATCTAGAGGTTTATTTGGAAGTACTAGCTTTCAGAGCGCTGCTCCTTCATCAGGTAGAGGAATAGGGTAGGGAACTGGATCTGGGTGGGTTATTCTTTGGAGGGTCGGTGTGGACTATTGAAGGGCCTGTTTCCACACTGTAGGGTTTCTATTCTATTCAAGGTAGCTGAGGCATAGATAAAGTGGATAGCCAGAGAGTTTTTCCCAGGGTGGAAATGTCTTTCACGAGGGATCATAATTTTAAGGTGATTGGAGGAAGATTTAGGGAAGATGTCAGAGGTAGGTTCTTTGCAGAGAGTGGTGGGTTCGTGGAATGCACTGACAGCAGTGGTAGTAGTAGAGTCAGATACATTAGAGACATTTAAGGACTCTTGGATAGACGCATGGAAGATAGTACATTGAAGGGTATGGAAGTTAGTCTGATCTTAGAGTAGGATAAAAGGCTGGCACAACATAGAGGGTTGAAGGGTGTGTACTGTTCTATGGTCTATATCACCCACAACCTCCTCGCCAAGTCATACACCATCCTGATTTGCATTCCTTCAACGTTGCCTGGAGAAAAATCTGGAACTCTTATTCCTTCTAGCACATTAAGTGTTCACACACTCCAACAACTGAAGGCAGCTTACCACTACCATCTCAAAGTTAATTAGGAATGAGCAATAAATGCTGGCTTAGCAAGCAGCACATGTATCCCTTGAATAATTTTAAAAAAAAATGTTTCCTGCATCTCAAACTAGCTTACATTTTAAGACTTGTCGAGAGAGGAGGAGGAGAGGAGAGGAGAGGGGAAAGGAGAAGAGGGGAAGGGGGAAGAGGGGAAGGGGGAAGAGGGGAAGGGGGAAGAGGGGTGAGGACAAGGATTGGTGTTTAGAATGATGGTCTTTTCAGCCACTGTTCAAAATTTGGCATGGGAAAACGCAGCTGGCAGAAACCCCATCCTAATGTTCAGCAGCTTCAAATAGACAAGTCTGGCTATTCTTTAGCTAGTAATAGCAGCAATTTCTCATTAAAATATCCATTACAAAAATTCCACAGTAACTGCTGCATATAGAAGGTTCATTAGTTAGTCTAGCTGAAAATAACCTGAGCATTCTTTATCTACAAAACGATGTCAACGACTGACATCCCACTAGACTGCATTAGACAAATTCCTTTGAATTTGAAATCAATAAGGACAACTTAATGCTTGAAAAATTGATTTGAAGCACCTAAATGCAGATACTTAAGCTTTGACAGGACTAACATTACATTTTCTCCTTCCTAATACTTAAAGGAGTTATGATGAAATCAAATAAAAAACAGCTTCAGATTTATGTCAACCACAGATTTGGAGTGGGGAAGAATTGGTATACTGAAAGTGAGGGGGGAGATGTGGTCACAAGTTTTGCATTTCTTGTGGTTGCAGGAGAAGGTGCCGGGAGTGGAGGTTGGGTTGGTGGGGGGTGTGGATCTGACGAGGGAGTGGTCTTTCCAGAATGCTGACAGGGGTGGGGAGGGAAATATATCCTTGGTGGTGGGGTCTGTTTGGAGGTGGCAAAAATGACGAAGGATGATACGATGTATCTGGAGGTTGGTGGGGTGGTAGGTGAGGACCAGTGGGGTTCTGTCCTGGTGGCAATTGGAGGGGTGGGGTTCAAGGGCAGAGGAGCAGGAAGTGGAGGAGATGCGGTGGAGAGCATCGTCAACCACGTCTGAGGGGAAATTGCGATCTTTGAAGAAGGAGGCCATCTGGGTTGTTAGGTATTGGAATTGGTCATCCTGGGAGCAGATGCGGTGAAGGCGAAGGAATTGGGAATATGGGAAGGTGGTTTTACAGGGGACAGGGTGGGAGGAGGTGTAATCTAGGTAGCTGTGGGAGTCAGTCGGTTTACAGTAAACGTCCGTGTTGAGTCGGTCGTCCGAGATAGAAATGGAGAGGTAGCGGAGGAAAAGGTGGGTGGTGCCAGTGTAGCTGTGGAAGATGGACTGTTCCACATCGATGACTGTATCGGCGCT
The DNA here is from genome assembly GCF_047496795.1 of Chiloscyllium punctatum. Taxonomy (NCBI): domain Eukaryota; kingdom Metazoa; phylum Chordata; class Chondrichthyes; order Orectolobiformes; family Hemiscylliidae; genus Chiloscyllium; species Chiloscyllium punctatum. The sequence goes on along the minus strand of NC_092777.1, from coordinate 61,599,100 downwards.
AGCTCGTGCTCCCACAAGGTTGAACAGTTCATCCACTTTACTAACACATTCCATCCCGACCTCAAATTTACCTGGACTGTCTCAGACTCCTCCTTCCCCTTCCTAGACCAACCTACCCACCCAACCGCCCCGTGGCTGAACACTTTAACTCCCCCTCCCACTCCGCCAAGGACATGCAGGTCCTTGGCCTCCTCCATCGCCAGACCATGGCAACACAACGCCCGGAGGAAGAGCGCCTCATCTTCCGCCTAGGAACCCTCCAACCACAAGGGATGAATGCAGATTTCTCCAGCTTTCTCATTTCCCCTCCCCCCATCTTTTCTCAGTCCCAACCCTCAGACTCAGCACCGCCTTCTTGACCTGCAATCTTCTTCCCGACCTCTCTGCCCCCACCCCCTCTCTGGCCTATCAACCTCATCTTAACCTCCTTCCACCTATCATATTCCCAACGCCCCTCCCCCAAGTCCCTCCTCCCTACTTTTTATCTTAGCCTGCTTGGCACACCCTCCTCATTCCTGAAGAAGGGCTTATGCCCGAAACGTCGATTCTCCTGTTCCTTTGATGCTGCCTGCACTTTTCCAGCAACACATTTTAAAACATTAGGTAAGACCCATGTATTTATTGCAAAATCATCAATACATTTTACTTTTGGCTCATCCAGTATGTTCAATTTAAGTTAAATCTTTAAGTTTTATAACAAAAGATAGTATTTTAATCGTGGGATAAAACACTTCAAAGTAAGATGCCAATTGTGCCTCTTAAGAATTGTTAGTATTTGTGTCATGTGAAGGTTTAGATCAATCTACTGAAAGTCTCAGAGTCAGGGACTAGGGGCAGGATTCCTCCAAAAGCAGGTGAAAATGAGCTAAACTATCAACCTGCATGGTGCATATCCAAGCTTCAAGTTACTAAACACTTGAACTATATGATCTGGCAAACTAGGCAAATAAAATATATTTTCTCGACAAAGGAATTCAAGAGGAAAACAAGATTCAAATTTCAGGTTACAATTCTCCAGAGAACATAAGAACAAGGCTGATGGGTCAAGGGCCAGAAAATGGGGTAGAATATTTGATGGACAAGATGGACCAAAAGGCTTCTTTTCAAGCAGTAAAAACTCTACGACACAACTATTGGAATGAGAGTTGGCCATGCATTCTCCTCTTAGATTTTGTGAGAGTATCTGCTTCCACCACTATCTCAGGCAACACATTCCACCCATCTACCATTCTCTAGGTAAAAATATCTCTCATATCTCCTGTAAACGACTTATTCCTCACTTTAAACCTATGCCCTGTGGTCTTAAACAAGTCTGCCGTGGGGATCTACACTGTCCATTCCCTCATAATTATGTATACCTCAGTCAGATCACCCCCCTCAGTCCACTCTGCTCCAAGGAAAACAGACCCAGATTTTCCAGTCTCCTCTCATATTTGAGGCTTTCCACCCCATGCAACATCCTCACGAACCTCCTCTGCGCCCTCTGCAGTACAATCATGTCTTTCCAATATTTTAGTGACCAGAGTCGCATACAGTATTCAATCAGTGGCCTGACCAACGTTTTATATAATTATAACAAGACTTTCTTGCTCCTGTATTCTGCAGCCTGGCTAATGAAGGCAAGCATCCTGTATGCCTTCTTTGCCATCCTGCCTACCTGTGCTGAAGACTTCAGGAATCTATGGAGTTGTATACTAAGGTACCTTTGCTCCTCAGTACTCCTTAAGGACCTTCCATTCATTGTGTATGTCCTCCTATTATACCTCCCGAAATGCATCACCTCGCAATTATCGGTATTCAACTCCATTCGCCATTATTCAGCCAATTTATCAACTAATCAATACCAGACTGTAGCCAGAGATCATCCTCCTCACTATCAACAATACCACCAATATTTATGTCATTCACAAACTTACTAATTCTACATCCACATCCAAGTTATTAATGCAAATAACAAACAGCAAAGGTCCTGGCACTGAACCCTGTGGTACACTACTGGTCACAGGCTTCCAATCACAAAAACAACCCTCCACCATCCCTTGTTGCCTCGTAATTGGAAGCTAATCTTCCGAATTGTTTTGGACCCCATGGGCTTTTTCCTTCTGGACTGGCCTTCCTTGTCAAAGGCCTTACTGAAGTCCATGTAAATCACATCAAATGCACCATCCTAATCAACATATTTAGTCACCTTTTCAAAAACCTCAATTAAATAGTCAGACAGAATCTCCCTCTAACAAATTAGTGCAGACTACCCCTGTTCAATCACTGCCTTTCCAGGTACTGATTAATACTGTCCTTCAAAACTTTTTCCAATATTTTTCCTACTACTGATGTCCTATCCCTACTGCCCTTCTTGAACATTAGCTATTCTCCCGCCAGCTGGCACTTCACCCGTGGCCAATGAGGTATTAAGTATCTCTGCCAGTGCCCCAGCAATCTCTTTCATTGCCTCCCATGGCAGCCAGGATACATCGCATCAGGTCCTGGGAGGTTGTGCACGTGCCCACCCATTAAAACTTTTCAGACCTCCTCCTTATTAATCTGAACGGGTTCTAGAACCTCACCATTCCAGCTGAAATCCCTGGCTACAATGTCTTTCCCTCCATGAATACAGATGAGAAATATTCATTTCAGACCTCACCTGCGTCCACTGGCTCCATGCTCAGGTTGCCCCTTTGGTCCCTAATAGGTTCCACACTTTTCCTGGTAATCCTCTTAAGTCTTAATATACTTATAAAATGTTTTAGGGGTTTCCCTTGATCCCATCTGCCAAAGATATTTTGTGGCCTCTCTTTGCCATCCCCATCTCCTCTTCAAGCAACTTTCTCTACTCCTTATATTTATGAAGTGTCGCCCATTAATATTCATTAAATATAGATTCTTTCATTTTCTTTACAAAACTGTCAATATCTCTTAATAATCTGGGTTCCCTGGATTCGCTGCCCTTGCTCTTCATTCTTAGAGGAACACAACGACCCTGAATTTTCAGTGCAGTGCTTTTTAGACTCCCATTTTCCAGATATAGATTTACCTACAAGTAGTTTCTCCCAGTCTATGCCACATCCTGTCTGATGATACTAAAACTTGCCTAACCCGAATTTAGATACTCAACTTTTATACTTTTAACAAAAATAACAATATTATCTATCAAGAAAAAAAAATCAAGGACTATATAATAGTAGACAAACATCAAAACCCCACAAAGAATTTATTGTTACTTCTACACCAAGGCTTCTTACGCAGGCTAGCCAATTTGCAACTGGCTGACTTCCAATGAATTTCTACATTACCACTATGAACTGAACTATTACTTAAACTTCAGAGCAAGCACAAGTTCCTTAAACTCTGTTTCCAGCAGTCTTGCAGTATTTATTTCACAAGAGGAGCTTAACACACCTGCCACCACACCAGAGTGTGTATACACACACACACACACACACAATCTGACTGACACACACACAATCTGACTGACTCCCTTCTGGATTTGTGTGTCTCTGATGCCTGGCAACTGCACTTTTTTCTTCTAACTTTGACTGTTTCACTTCAAGGGTTGTAAAATCTCATTAAAACAATGTGCATACACAAACAGACCTTCAGGCTTTCAGCACAAAGCACACAGGAACAACTCTAAAAACGAAACTAAAACCATGTCTCTCACTCTCACTTCTCGAGCCTGCTCCCTCATTCAACGTTGATATTGCTGATCACCTAACTCAGTACCCTGTTCACAGTACCCTTTGATCCCTTTAGCCCTAAGAAATATATCTAGCTCTTTCTTGAAAACATTCAATGCCTTAGTCTAAACCACTTTCTGTGCAGAATATTCTATAGGCTATAATCCTCTGGGTGAAGAATTTTCTCCTCCCCTCAGAGATAAATGGCCTAATCCATATCCTTAGACAGTCACCCTCTGGCTCTGGACACCTCAGCCATTGAGAACATTTATCTCTGCCTTTACCCTGTTAAGTCCTGTTAAAATTTTACAGGTTTCTTTGAGATCATCCCTCATTCTTTTAAACTCCAGTCTCTCTTAATAAGTCAGTCCTGCTACTGCAAGTCTTGTACAATGCAGCAAGATATCCTTGCTCTTGCAGATGAATCCTCTCAGTATGCCTTCTTCATCTTAGTCTCAGCAACTGGTAAACAAAGACACTGGATCTTGTTGCAAGTGTACCTTTCACAATCTATCACCATTCAGATTCTAGGCTGCCTTTCTAATCACAATTAAAATTAAACGTTTAAAAAAGTTATTTACAGGATGCGAGTGTCGTTGGCCAGGTCAGAATTTTTGCCCATGCTAAATTACCGTAAAAGTCAATTCATAACCACCTGCAAGGTTTCTCTTCCATCTCCCAAGGAGCCCCTTCTGATTTTTCATCCACACTGCTCACCATGCCATCATCAAAAAGCATGTTAATTTCCACATATATGCTGGTCTTATTACCAGTGGTTCTCAACCACTCTACTGCTTCCACTTTGTTACTCAGTTGACATCCAGTATTGGAACAGCAGAATTATCTCCCGACTAAGCACTGGCAAGACAAAACCCTTGTTTTCCATTCCTGCTGCAAACTCCACCCCCTAATTTCTAAAGGCAGAACCAGAATATTAGCAACCTTAGTGATATTTCTGGCCCAGTGGTGAGTTTCCATTATTACAATAGTATGCTTACATTTCCATAACACTGTCTAGTTCTGCCCAATCCCAACACCTATTGTGCAGGTGAACACTGTCATGCTTTTATTCGACTAACTTGACTGTTTTAAGGCTCTCCAGATGGTTCCTCATTTTCCACTGTGAATTAACTAGAGGTCATTCTGTCCCCTTCATACTAAGTCTCGCTCATCCATGACTCCTGGGGCTTACGGACTTCCATTCAAAATTTTTTTTCGTGCATGCAAACGAAAATAATTCACCTGAAATCGTCAAAATTACATTTTGAGGATATTCTTATTTATCACCCAAAGCAATATACCCATATGGACAGAAACACATTGCCTAAACATTAAAAATGTTGGAAGATTTTATAAAATATTTCAGATCGCTAGTCCTGCTGCAGTCATATAACTTTCTTGCTCCTGTATTCTGCAGCCTGGCTAATGAAGGCAAGCATCCTGTATGCCTTCTTTGCCATCCTGCCTACCTGTGCTGAAGACTTCAGGAATCTATGGAGTTGTATACTAAGGTACCTTTGCTCCTCAGTACTCCTTAAGGACCTTCCATTCATTGTGTATGTCCTCCTATTATACCTCCCGAAATGCATCACCTCGCAATTATCGGTATTCAACTCCATTCGCCATTATTCAGCCAATTTATCAACTAATCAGTGGCACAGTGGTTAGCACTACTGCCTCACAGCGCCAGAGACCTGGGTTCAATTCCCGCCTCAGGCGACTGACTGTGTGGAGTTTGCACATTCTCCCAGTGTCTGCGTGGGTTTCCTCCGGGTGCTCCGGTTTCCTCCCACACTCCAAAGATGTGCAGGTCAGGTGAATTGGCCATGCTAAACTGCCCGTAGTGTTAGGTAAGGGGTAGATGTAGGGGTATGGGTGGGTTGCGCTTTGGCGGGGCGGTGTGGACTTGTTGGGCCGAAGGGCCTGTTTCCACACTGTAAGTAATCTAATCTAAATCTAAATTAATAGTACAATGTTTAAATTTCAACCAAATTCCAAAGATAAATGTTTTCTAACCTTGAATATTTCTGGTTCCTTTATGTCCAGAGGTTCTGTAGTTAGATGTTCAAAATGAAGCCTTCTCTGTGACTGTTGATAGCCCTTCGACTTTCTTGGTACTACCAGCCAAACAACACCAATTGCTATCATAAATCCACAGCAAATGCCTAGGAATAAACCACTTAAATAACTTGGCAGAGGGAGTACTAAATAGGAATATACAAGAATCGCATAGAGTAATAAAGTCTTAACTGGAACTTCAAGTTGCTGTTCTTCAGACTCAGTTTCACTTTGACTCAATAGTTTACTTTCACTTTCAATTGCTTCTTTTCTAGTTAGAGGTTCTAAAGCTTTGTTCACAACGATCTCTTCATCAGGTTCTATCTCAAATTTGTCAAGGTATAAGTCACAGTATTCATCATCGTCCTTGCTGGCAAGTACAGAAAGTGAGCATTTTTCTAAACCTAGAGATGATGCTTTCAAAGAAACCTCCTTTGTGGTCCCCTGAGCGTTCTTAGTGTCCCCGTCTTTTGATGACTCATCCAGGGGCTTGGAACTATTTGTATTTGGAATTGAATCTTTTGTTGAATAGTCCCCATCAGAGTCATATTCTTCTTCTTTAATGCTATAGTTGTTGTTGCTTTCCAAATGTCCATTTAAACTAGCGAGAGTGGAAAGTTCTGTTGCACTGGATGATAAAGCCTTATGTCGAAGACTACTGGTCTCATCACCAATGATCTTGTTTAAAAGTTGAAAAGGTTCATAAATAACCTCTGAGAGTCGTCTTTTAGTGTCTTCAATTCTTGCCTCCACTTCTGTTACTTTAAAAAAAGACCTACCTTCTGATGGTGAGGTGATTGGGGAAGAAGGTGCAGTCTTAGAATCTCCACCGGTGACACGAGGTTGAGTAAACTGTTTGAAGAGATGTAAATTTATTCGAGAATCAGAGGTCCTAAATGGGACAGATTCAGATTCTTGCTTTGATGTGTCCGTTGACAGAGATTTAACTAGTGTTTTCATTAAGTGCCTTGTCGTCAGAGGGGTTGTGGCTTCTTTTGGTTCTACCTCTGTTGAAAGAGATTTAACTAAACTCGAGAATGGCTTTGTGCTCGTCAATGAAGATGAAGGGACAACAGATTGCACAACAGATTTAGGTGCAGAATCAAATGTAGAAGCAGAAATTGCAGTTCCCACCTCTGAAGGCAAAGTGGTCGAAACTAACAGCTGAGCTGGTAATGAGAATAATGGCAATTCAGTAGCATTATTAGTAAGTGATGCAGAAGGCACCATTGCTGATGTTTCCAATGGTTCTGAAGAGGTAATTGTTAATGCTGAAGATGAAATGGCAACAGTAACTGAAGTTGATGCCGGTGACATATTTGATGAGGTAGCACGCTCCGATAAAAGTTGGCCACCATGTTCACAAGTACTTTCTTTTTCTTTTAGTCCTGGTACAAAACTTTGGTCTTCATGAAGAATCATAGAGGAATCTTTAAATTCTTCTTCTTCCTCCTCTTCCTCTTCTTTACCAAAGGCAGAAAAGTGTATAGTGATGGTCTCTCGAGAAATGGATCGCTGAACCTGCACTTTTGGTGATGACGATATAGAACTTGCTCTTTCTGCATAGCTACTGCTCTGACTTGTCATTGCAGTCTCGCGTACGTATCACAATCTGAAAACAATGAGAAATTAATAAATTACAATCTTTGCAAAAGAAACGCATAATACACGTTCAACTTTGGTTCTCATTTGCAAGTTGATTTCTACCAATCTTTAGAATTTCTATCTTTTAACCTGTAACTGAGTCACTTTAAAGCAAAATAGTAGCAGTACCAAATAAAAGTGTAGCAGTGGAGCACTGGAATAACCACAATATATTAGAAATAATTTTGGAATACATTCCAATTTGTTCATATTGCAGTAATATTCAACAGTGGGATAACCTAAGGTAGGAAAACCCTGGAACCTCAAAATGCTGAATTTGTGCATCAGTAGTGCTAAATACCTTTCTTTAAATCATTATTTTCACTTATGATAAACTATTCCATTTATCTTCATAGAGAAACTAAGTTAGCAAATATGTATATATTTTTATTTGTCAAATAGATTGCCATTCACCATATTTTCTGTAAAATCGTTTTTATGGAGGAATTCTGCAAAACTAATGTCCCTTTATTGGTTCCTTCTCTCCAATTAGCAAACCTCCCCACTATTTTAAGTTTAAATTTCAATCAACTAGCCTAATTATAGCTTTTATGTCTGTATGAAACAATGAATAGAAATAGAGTTCCATTTAGTTTTCCAGCTAGTTCAATGATAATTCATTTTCAGCATGTGCTCAACAGGGACTAGTTCCCTGTTGGCAACTCAACATTCCGGGGTAAAGAATGTTTAGGAGAGACAGTACAGAATGCAAAAGAGGAGGTCGACCGCACTATTAATTAAGAAGTCAGTTACTGCAGTAAGGAGGAACAACATCTTGGAAAGATCTTCAAATGAGGCTTTGTGGGTAGAATTCAGGTATAAAAGGGTGGGGGGGTCACATTGCCCCAAGTGTATTATCAGGCCTCAAACAGCAGTCAATTGAGGAACAGATATGTTGGCAAATCACTGAAAGATGCAAAAATAGTAATAACAGGGTAACTATATTAGGAATTTCAGCTTCCATTACATTAATTGAAATCGTCATAGTGCAAAGGCTTTAGAAGGGGGACAATTTCTTGAAGTGTACGCAAAAGTGCTTTTTATACTAACATGTAGAAGGTCCAACAAAGGACTGCACTGTGCTAGACCTAATTCCAGTGAATGAAATGGACAGGTGTTCAAGGTGGCAGTGGAGGAGCATTTTAAATGATAGTGACCACAACACCATACAATTTAACAAAAACAGAAGTTCCTAGAAAAGCTCAGCAGATCTGGCAGCACCTGTGAAGAAAAATTAAAGTAAATGGACAGTCACTGGACCCGAAACATTAACTTTGATTTCTCTTCATAAATGCTACCAGACCTGCTGAACTTTTCGAGCAACTTGTTTTTGTTTCTGACTTACAACATCTGCAGTTTTTTTGGTTTTTATTTACTGTACAATTTAAATTGGTTATGAAACAGAAAAATGATGATCTTTAAAAACGTTTTGGACAAGGGGAAAGCAGATTTTATTAAAATAGCAATATCTGGCCATAGAATCTAAAGCAGAACATTTGGAGGGTGGACAGACGTTCAAAAAGGAGGCGGGGGTGAGTACAGGCCCAACACGTTCTCTTTAGGATGTAGGACAACAAGTCCAGAAAATGATGGCAGTCTAAGAATTTTCGGGACAGGATAAGAAGGAAAAGAGAAGCTTTTAGCAGGTTAAAAGGAAGCAAAGGCCACATGGGAGGTGCTAACTCCTGCTCCAAACTGTTCTTTTACCTTTTTTAAAGGATTTGAGTGCTTGAGATGTGCTTCCACACAGGGGGAGCTGATAGCCTGGTCATATAATCGCTAATCTATTAATCCAAAAATTCAGCTGATGCTCTGGCGACCTGGTTCAAATCCCGCTATGGCAGATGTTGGAATTTGAATTTTAAAAATTTGGATAAAAGAATCTACTGATGACCATGAAATCATTGTTGTCAGTTCACTAATGTCCTTCAGAGAAGGAAATCTGCTATTCTCACCTGGTCTGGCATACACGGGATTCCAGACCCACAGTGATGTGGTTGACTCACAGTTGCCCTTTGAAACGGCCTAGCAAGATATTCAGTTGCACTAATCACTACAAAGTCTCAAAGAAATGAAACCAAATGGATCAAATGGCATCGACCTTGGTGCCAGAAAAGACAAGGAAAGAAACAGCCCTGTTGACCTTGCAAAGCCCTCCTCACTAACATCTGGGGTGAGTGCCAAAATTGGGAGAACTGTCTCACACACTAGTTAAGCAACAGTTCAACACAGTCATACTCATGGAATCATACCATACAGACAACGTCCTAGAGAGCACCGTCACTATCGCTGGACATGTCCTGACCCACCAGCAATATAGACCCAGCAGAGATGGCTGCACACCAGGAGGGAGATGCCCTGGGAGTCCTCAACATTGACTCCCGGACCCCATAACGTCTCATGGCTTCAAGTTAAACATGGGCAAGGAAACCTCCTGCCGATTACTACATACTGTTCTCCCTCGGCTGATGAATCAGTACTCCTCCATGTTGGACAACACTTGGGGGAAGACACTGAGGATGGCAAGGGCACAAAATGTACTCTGGCTGGGGGATTTCAACATTCACCATCAAGAGTGGCTCCACAGGAGAACAACGAATCAAGCTGGTCAGATCCTAAAGGACATAACTGCCAGATTATTCTGCAGCAGGCGGTGTGGGGACTGACAAGAGGGAAAAACTTTCTTAACCTCGTCCGTTCCCATCTGCCAGCTGGATGACAGTTTCAGTAAGAGCAATCATCACACAGTCCTTGTGGAGACGAAGTCCTACCTTCACAGTGAGAATAACTTCCATAATGTTGTGTGGCACTATCACCATGCTAATTGGAACAGACTTGAAACAGACCTACAACTCAAGACTAGGCATCTATGAGGCACTGTGGGCCATCAGCAACAGAACTGCAATCCAGCACATTCTGTAATCCTGGTTTAATGGAGAGTACAGGAGGGCATGCCAGGATCAGCACCAGGCACAGCTGAAGATAAGGTGTCAATCTGGTGAAGCCACCAAACAGGATTACTTGCATGCCAAATAGCATGTCAGCAAGTGCTAGACAGAGCTAAGCAATCCCACAACCAACAGATCAGATCTGAGCTCTGAGTCCTGCCACATCCAGTAGTGAATGGTGTTGGATGATTAAACAACTCACTGGTGGAGGCAGTTGCACAAACACTCACTTCCTCAATGATGGAAGAGCCCAGTACATTAGTGCAAAAGACAAGTCTTAAGTATTTTCAGCGATCTTCAGCCAGAAGTGCCGAGTGGATAATCCATCTCGGCCTCCTCTAGTGGTCCCCGTATTATTGATACCAGCCTTCAGCCAAATTAATTCACCCCACGTGAGGTCAAGAAATGGCTGAAGACATTGGATACTGTAAAGGTCAGAGGCATCTGGCAATAGTACTGAAGACTTGTGCGCTGAGCCAAGCTCTTCTAGCACATTTACAACTGGCATCTATCTGACAATGTGGTAAAGTGCGCAAGAATATCCTGTACATAAAAAGCAGGACAAGTCCCACCCAGCCGAATACCGTCCCATCAGTCTACTCTCAATCATCAATAAAGTGATGGAAAGTGTCATCAACAGTGCTATCAAGCAGAACCTGGTCAGCAATAACCTGCTCAGTGACACCAAATGTGGGTTCTGCCAGGGCCACTCAGCTCCTGACCTCATTACAGCCTTGGTTCAAACATGGACTAAAGAGCTGAATTCCAGAGGTGAGGAGAGAGTGACAGCTCTCAGCATCAAGGCTGTATTTAACTGAGTATGGCTTCAAGGAACCCAAACAAAACTGGAATCAATAGGTGTCAGGGGGAAAACTCTCCAGTGGTTGGAGTCATACCTGACACACAGGAAGATGGTCGTGGTTGGAGGTCAGTCACCTCAGCTCCAGGACATCTCTGCAAAAGCTTCGCCAAGTAGTGTACAAGGCCCAACGATCTTCAGCCACTTCATCAATGACCTTCCCTCCATCATAAAACCAGAAGTGGGGATGTTCACCGATGATTGCAAAATGTTCAGCAACATTCACAACTCCTCAGATAACTGAAGAGTCCATGTTCAAATGCAACAAGATCTGGACAATATTCAGGCTTGGACTAATAAGTGACAAGTAACATTCATGCCACACAAATGCAAGGCTATGACCATCCCCACTAAGAGCCAATCTAAACAGTGCCCCTTGACAGTCAATAGTGTTAACATCACTGAATCCCCCACTATCAACATCCTGGGCGTTATCATTGACCAGAAACTCAACTGGACTCACCACATAAACAACAGTGGCTACAAGAACAGGTCAGTGGCTAATAATACCAGACTGTCCAGAGCCTTGCACCATCTACAAGGCACAAGTCAGGAGTGTGATGGAATACTCCCTGCTTGTCTGGATGAGTGCAGCTCCAAGAAGCTTGATACCATCTAAGACAAACCAGTTCGCTTGACTGGCACTACATCCACAAGCATCCACTCCCTTCACCACCAATGGTATCTACAAGATGCTCTGCAGAAATTCACCAAAGATCCATAAGGCAGCACCTTCCAAATCCACAACCACTTCCACCTGGAAGGACAAGGGCATCAGCTACATGGGAATACCACCACCTTCAATTCCCCTCCAAACCACTCACCATCCTGACCTGGAAATACATTGCTGTTCCTTCAGTTGCTGGGCCAAAATCTTGGCATTCCCTCCCCAGTGGCATTGTAGTCAAGCCACAGCAGATGGACTGCAGAAGCTCAAAGTGGCAGCTCAACACCACCTTCTCAAGGGCAACTAGGAACAGGCAATAAATCCTGGCCAACAGCCATGCCCATATCCCACAAATGAGTAAAAGAAAAGTAGCTCACCACGTAGTTATTATTCATATAAGCACTGAAAATAAAGGATCAATAAGCTGCAGAAAGACATGATGTGCTTTGGTCACTTAATCTTGCTTCCAAGAATGGGTAAATAGTGATCAGGAGTGGAAAAACTGATTGGCTAACATTCAAATCCTTAACAGATAGATTCACAAAAGAATTCAGTTTCCTACTGCAACTGTCATGGTTAGAATCAGCTAACTCAGCACAGACTGAGGATTGAAAATGGTCCTCTAGTCTAAACAGAGCAAGTCTCAAATTAATTAAAGTAACAGATTCTTGAGAATGATACTCATTTCAAGCATGGATTTTTTAAAAACTCTGCATTGTTTTTACATTGGTCTGAAAAGTCAGAAGATGATAAAAATTCTTTCTACACAAGTGGTTATTTACATTTAACAATTTTTTAAAAATCTGTAACTGAAGTAGGACAGCTTATTCCAACATAGCTGTTTTTTGTCTCATTTGAAAGCTGTACCCTCTATTTTCCCCACAACAGGGAACAATAAATTCAGACAAATAGCTGCCTGCCATTCACCTGGATTGATCTGAAAATTCTTTAGAAAGTCTAAGTCACTGGATTAAACTTACTTACAACATCAAGACACTGAAGTAAATAAGTTAATAGAATTTATATCATTTACTGTTTATACAATTGTCATTGTTTGCGGTCAATAAATAAAAAAAGTTCTTTACAGATAATTCATATTCAGAATAGTAGAGTCCAAAATGGATTTTTACCACATTTAGTCTTTGTTTTTGAACCACATGTAAAGGCCACAACATTTTATTTTCCTGTACTTTTGATTGAATGGAAAAAGGATCATTTAAAACCAAGGAATGTGGAAGGGATTTATGCACTTTTTAAAAGCAAGATTCCAAAATTCATTTTAAGTGGCACTTACATTGCTGCTCTGTTCAATCAACTGGCAAAACTGGTTGCTGATAGGATGCCAACAGGATGTGGAGAACGTGAAATTCAGCTGACAACAAGAAACTGATTGGTTTGTGGAATGGTGAGCAGCTGTCAATAACAAAAGCCTTCAGCTAACCAATAAGTCTGTAATTGGGTTCCTAGGTAGGGGAATAGCTTGTGGGTATGAACGATACTGCCAAGTGTTTTCAGAACTCCAGCAGGGGGAGCCAAAGAAAATACCAAAAGCCTGAAGAAAGCCAGATGCTGTCAGCTGTTGCTTTTAACCAATTCATCAGAAACTTTATGAACCAGACACTCTGTGCCTCCTGCATCAAATGGAAAAATACCTGGAGAAGAAGGTTGAAGAAAAGCAAGCCCGGCAAAGGAAAAGGATCATCAACGAAACCTGTGGACAGGAGTCACTGAATTGCCTTCATAGATTTTTTTTTCTCTCCACCCTTAAAAGCAATAACTTTTCAGCTCTCCATGTGTGTATGCATAGGGTTAGTTTTATACGGGGGCTCAAGTTTTAAATAGTTGTTACATATTATTTACCAGCAACTAAAATCTATTTGTAATAAATACCAACTTTTTGTTAAGTACAGAAACTTGGTCACTGTTTTCTGATTGCCTGGGTCTGAACAGACAGGTAAATTGAGGAACTTATGCATACTTTTGTAAAATTTTTAACTTTTTGACAACTCTGGAAATAGAGGACTCAACTTCCAGCATGCTACCTCAGTGAGGCATGAAAGGAGTTTAATATTTACAATTCTCCAGTCATAAAGTGAGTTGTAAGCACATGCAGATTTAGTCTAAATCATCCATGCCAATCAGATATCCTAAATTAATCTAGTCCCATTTGCCAATATTTGACCCATGTCCCTTTAAACCCTTCCTACTCATGTACATATTCAGATGCCTTTCAAATGCTGAAATTGTAACAGCTTCCACCACTTCCTCTGGCAGCTTGTTCCACACACACATCACCCTCTGCGTGAAAACGTTATCCCTCAGGTACCTTTTAAATCTTTCACTCTTACCTTAAATCTAAGTCCTCTAGTTTTGGACTCCACAACCCTGAGAAAAAGACTTTGGCTATTCACCCTATCCACGCCTCTCATAATTTTATAAATTATATAAATTTTACAAACCTCCATAAGGTAGCCCCACAGTCTATTACACTCCAGGGAAAATAGCCTGTGCCCATTCAGCTTTTCCCTTGAGCTCAAATCCTCCAAACCTGGCAACACACTTGTAAATATTTTCTGAACCCTTTCAAGTTTAACAACATCTTTTCTAGAGCAGGGAGACCAGAATTTAAAGCAGTATCCAAAAGTTGCTTAACCAATGTTCTGTACAGCCACAATATGATATCTCAACTCCTGTATTCAATGCACTGACCAATAAAAGCAAGCATCTGACCAATAAATGGCTTATTTACTGTCCTGTCTACCTACAACTCCACTTTCAAGGAACTAAGGACCTGCTCCCCAAGGTTTCTTTGTTCAGCGACGCTCCCCAGGATCTTACTGTTAAGTGTGTGTATATATAAAGTCCTGCCCTGATTTGTCTTACCAATATGCAACACCTCTTACTTATCTAAACTAAACTCCATCTGCCACACTTCAGCCCATCAGCTTATCTGACCAAGGTTCCATTGTACTCAGAGACCTTCTTCACTTTCCACTACACTTCCAATTTTCTTTGGCACCATGTCCAAATCCAAGAAGAAATGAAAGATTATCGGCAAAGCTTCTGTTATCTCCACCCTAAATCCCTCAGCAACCCAGGATACATCACAATTGGACCAGGTGACTTGTTAATTTTGAATGATGTCAAGCTAAATAGTTTGTACTTTTAATTTTATTTTAATATTATCCAGTCTCTTTAGACCTTCTTCCTTTATAGCAACAGTAGCTCTTACAAACCTGCAGAATATTTCCAGTAACTTTTAAAAATTAATTTCTTCCGTTATGACAATATAGCTGTTCAAAATACTGTGTAGTACCTAACTGGCTCACCATTCCTTTGATTAAAAATATAAAAGTTAAATAGTAAGTAAAAATTTTGTTACCAGTTAATCTCTATTTATCTTTGTCCTTACATCCTTTTTCAAATTCCCCAAGTGCAATCTGCATTCTGCCTTATTTTCTGTACTGACATTTCTGAAAACAACTAAATTTTCTTATCTGTAACTTCTATTTCTTTTAGTCATCCAGAAGGTCTAGCTTTCATTGCACCATTCTTTTCCATTTATAGAAATATGTTTAGCTTACATCACCTTTGATTTTGCATTGTCCCCTTTCATAACTACTTTAAACCTAATTATCTTGTGATCACTATTCATAGACAGTCATCCACCACAACACACTCACTATGCTTTACTCCATTCCCCAAATCTAGGTCCACCACTGCTTCCTTGTGCGTTGGTTCAGAAACGCACTAATAAAGGAAGTTCTCCTACAAACATTCACCCTTTCCTTTACTCTGCAAACTTCCACAGAGAGTTCAGATTTTGATCAATGAAATCCCATACTATTTAATAATTCTAATAGCTGCCTACAGATTTGTTTGACTCGTTCCCTTAGTCAGCCAGAAATGTTGTAGCTCCAAAGATGACAGTAGAAAACTATGTTCCCTATCTTTGCCAATGTCAACTATAAAACGAAACATGCATACCTAGTAGAAGAGACACAGCACTCCATCCATTCCACCCAGGAATTCCTAAAAATCATCAAAAACACCAGAATAGAGGAAGATGAAACAATGATCTCATTCGACGTAACAGCACTGTTCACCTCCATCAACATCGACCTGGCAAAAGAAACATTTACCACACTTTCAGAACAGACCATCACACACACCCCAACCACCAATCACATTACCAACAAAAACATCATGAAGCTAGTGGACCTGTGCCTCACCACCCACTTCACCTTCAACAACATAATCTACAAACAAACCAACGGCACACCCATGGGAACTCCGCTATCAGGATTCATAACAGAAGTGGTAATGCAAAGACTAGAACAAACAGCCCTACCAACCATCAACCCAAAAATAAAATCTGGGTCTGCTACATAGATGACACCTTTGTCACCACAAAACAAGATAGAAGAGACATTTAACATCATCAACAACACCCTCACAGGCATAAAGTTCACCAAGGAGGAAGAAACCGACAACAAACTCGCATTCCTGGACATCACAGTTGGAAGAATGGACAACGGAGAACTACAAACCCGCATATACAGATAACCAACAAACATTGACTAAATACTTAACTACACCACCAACCATCCCAACACACACAAACAAAGCTGTATCAGAACATTATTCCAATGAGTCACATCACATTGCAGCAGAGACGAACTTCGGAAAGCAGAGGAGAACCACCTATACAAAAGTATTCAAAAAGAACAGATACTCAAAAAATACAGTCTGCAGATTCCTCAAGAACAAACCACAACAAGCAGACCAAACACAGCCAGAAACCCTAACCACCTTACCATACATCAAAGAAGTTTCAGAAATGACAGCCAGACTACTAAGACCCCTCGGAATCCTAGTAGCACACAAACCCACCAACACTCTCAAACAAAAACTAACAACCTTAAAAGACCCAGTATAACCCATGGACAAAACCAAAAAATTCCATGCAAGGACTACCAGAAACACTACGTAGGACAAACAAGAAGAAAGTTAGCCACCAGGATACACGAACACCAGCTAGCCACAAAAAGACACGACCCTCTCTCCCTCGTAGCCCTACACACGGAGGAAAAAAAACATCATTTCGACTGGGACAGGCTAAGCAAAGACATGCCAGAGAATTCCTAGAGGCCTGGCACTCCAACCACAACGCCATAAACAAACACATAGATCTAGATACCATCTATCAACCACTCAGAAAACGAACAGGAAATGACATCACCACAAACCCCTGGAACCCCATCCAGGAGAAAGATATAAATAGAAAGCAGGAGACAACAGCTTCGCTTCATTTGGAGGTCGCCACTGATGATGTTACCTAGCCAGGTAATGAAACGTCTGGATATCAAACCTACAGCTCAGCGAGCAAACCTACACCCTGAAACATGCATATATAGCAGTTTTCAATTCTTAGCACAAATTTCCTAAGAGTTATTTGTGTTAAATTTACATAATACAGCAACTCCAAACACCGCTTTCCCTCCCTCCCACATTCTCTGTTCACAAAATCTTACATGCTTCTCTCTTTACTCAGGCACAGAACGAGTCACATTTCCACATTCTCAAAGTTCAAATTGCTCAGCATTGTCACATTAGGTATAATGTCATGATTCTTGGAGTACAAGTAAATGATTAACAGGAAAGGAAAATAATGAATAAAACTAAAACAGGAAGGTGGATCTAATAGAGTTTTTTGATTTTCAGATCTGGGTGACAACTGAAAGGTAATATATTCGTCTATACAAATGAGGGAGACTTTAACTATTATGAACAAGGCACACATTCAGGATTTTCAAAATAAAAAAGCAAATTAGGGTAAGTATGTTCATTCAATGGGTTACAATAAGATACAAGTGGCTACTGAATGAGAGACATCATAATTCAAATATTTTAAAAAGCATATACATGGAGTTAAGAAATAGGAAGAGAAATTAGATAAAACAGTTTCACAGCTAACACCAACAAAAGTATCAAGGTCTTTCTCAGAGCAACCCCGTCCCCCACCCTGGTCAAAAAAAGTCGAGGTTCAAATCCCATCTGTACTAGAAGACTTTCAAAGATATTTTTCATCCTCCTGTCCATACGCTTTATGACACACTACTGAAGGTGGGATTTGAAACTGGTTCATTACTGAGCCACAAGACCCCTTCCTTTAACCCTTCCAAACAGGATGATTGAAACAAAGGAGTTTAAAAAATTACCAATTCAGTTGCATCCTCAAACAAACATTTCACAGCAGCTATTTGTGTGATGTAATTAAATGTATTGGATGCAAAGGCAAAAAGATTGGTGAAGCTCAAAAGTTTCTGTTTTGAAATGGCACTTTTACTCAGTGATTCCAATTTAATAAGTAAAATCAGATCGTAAGAATGTACAGACGTTTTGAGTAATATAATCACAATATCAGCATTTGGTTGCCGTCATAATGTTTGATCCAATTTGAGACAGCTTTTCCATTGATTTCAAAATGAGGCAGATCAGGGGGCCAGAATTGCAAAACTTAATAATGACTCTGCTATTTTGCTACTATACCTGCCAGGGTTTTTAAGGAGAAATACTGTCATAAAAGGGTCAAATGAAAATGACAACACATAGTTACATTTAAAAATTGAACTTTCCCATCTGATCTCAGTGCTTAAAGTTTATCGCCTCTTAATTGCTCTCCCCAAAGAATAAAATATCAATATAACACTTAAATAGTCTTAAATTTGCCATTTTTGTTCCTTGTATATGCACTACCTTACCTCCAAATTCATAACAACATTCAAGAATAAACAATTAAATGATGACATAGGTTGTGGTTGATCGTTTAGTGATGTTATTACGAGACAATTAGTCAAAAGACTCTGATAATATTCTGGGAAACTGTGTTCAAATCCCATTGTGGCAAATGATGAAACCTGAATTCAATAAAAATTTAAAATTCAGAATCTAATGATGATGATCACAAAATCACTGTTGATGATTGGAAAAACCCATTTGGTTCACTAATGTTCTTCAAAGAAAGAAACTGCCATCCTTACTTGGTCAGGCCTACATATGATTGTGGTTGACTCTTAAGTGTCGCTGCATAATTAGAGATGGACAGCAAATGCTGGTCTAGCCAGTGACACCCAAATCCCATGAACAAATAATTAAAAAATCACAAGGGGAGGTGGTGTACTGGTAATACCATTGGGCCTGACATAGGAACAAATCCCACAACAGCAGCTATTGGAATTTAAACTCAATTGACATGTCTTGAATTAAATGTCAGTCTAACTGTGAACACATGGGAAAGAAATCTACCATCTTTACAAGGTTGTGACTCAAAAACCAAAGTAATGTGGTTGACTCATGAGTCCTATGAAATGCATAGCAAGCCACTCAGTGTTAAGTCTAAGAAAAGGAATTAAATCAGATGGACTTTGGCATCAACCTAGGCACTGGAAACAACAACAGCTAACCCAGCTCTGTCAACTCTGTTAAGTCCTCATCACTATCATCCTCGGGTTTGTGCCAAAATCAAGAAAGCTGACAGCACGGTTGGGAAATGTGACCCTGTCCTCACTAATTTAGCTCACACAGATGCAACTGTCCATGACAGTATCAGTAGATGTGACCAAAGCACAGCCCTCATTGATACTAAGCCCCATCGTCTCACAGTGTGATTGAGTTACCCCTTTTAGCTCAATGGTACTGTCTTCACTGTACTGTGTGGCAGTACCATTGAGCTAAACGGGGTAGAGATCTTGAACAGCCTCTAGCAATTCGAAACTGGGAATCCATGAGGCACTGTGGGTTGTCAGTAATGGAACTGTATTTGATCACAATCTGTAACTTCATGGCCAGCATATTCACCTCCCAACCCCACATTCCTTCAATGAAGAATGCAGAAGGGCATGCCAAAAGCAGCAGCAGGCATACCTAAAAATAAGAAAACAACCAGGTAAAGCTATCACATGTTGAACAGTAGAAGCAGTATATGATAGACAGAGCTAAGTAATCACACCAACAATCATAGAATCCCTACATTGAAGAAGGAGGCCATTCGGCTCATTGAGTCCACACCGCCCCTCCGAAGAGCAGCCCAACCGGACCCAGAACCCCTATTCAATCTCTATAACCCTGCATGTTCTATGGCTAATCCATGTAGTCTGCATATCCCTGAACACTATGGGCAATTTGGCATGGCCAGTCAACCTGACCTGCATATCTTTGGACTGTGGGAGGAAACTGGAGCACCCAGAAACCAATGCAAACATGAAGAGAATGTGCAAACTCAACAAAGAGTCAGGCCCTTGGCATTATGAAGCAGCAGTGCTAACCATTGAGCCACCATGCTGCCTTTCTTTAGAAGATCAATGGATCACATCTAAACTGTGCAGTCTTGCCACATCCAGTCAAAGACGGGGGGGGGTGGATAATTAGACAACCAATGGAGGAATAAAAGGCTCTCAAATATCACTATTCTCAACAGAGGTAGTCTGCTACATCAATTTAAAAAAAAGGCTGGTAATTGTAACTAGCTCCAGCCAGAACCGACAAGTGGATGATGCATCTCAGTCTCCTCCTCGGGTCCTGAACATCAGAGGTCAGTCTTCAGCCTTTAAAATGATTCTACATGTTCTGGACCAGGCCAGGCCCCCTCAAAATATTTCAAGAAATTAGTCCAGACCCTAATTTTGCTAGCTGTTTTAAGTAAGTGTAACACGGATATTCCAGGAGGGATGCAGCTGGTCAAACCACTTAATTTTAAACAAAACAGAATTTATTTACAAGATTACCAAATGAAATACAAACAAAGAGAACAGAATAACTCAACCTATCCAAAAACCCAACATATTATCCCAACTTAATGATACTCTTCCAAATACTTGCAACAAACCCAGTAAACACCCCTTGGCACAAAAAGATGAAATCAAACACAGGGTCTTACAGGAGAGAAGTCAGAGAGAGGGAGGGTCAGCATAGACTTGCGTCTCGTGGGACAAGCAGCTTCACAACTGCCTGACTGCTTTCAGTGAATAGCCGGACCGCCATACACCAAACCAGAGAAAAGCTAAGCTGGGAGAACTGGCCACTCCCCTTTCATTATACATGGTTGTTTAAAAAAAAATCTTGAAAGCCTTTTTCCTGTTAGCTATAATCAAATTGGCCCTAAAGCCCATCCAAGCCAGACTTTTTGGAATGGCTGCTTTTCTGACCTCTGAGGAAAAAAAGTCAACAACAGACAGCATATCCTTGTTAAAGGAACAGCATCACCATACATGATTCCAAGTAACAATTAAAGAAACATGACACAGTATAGGCTGCGAAGCCTGCCGTCATTCCAGCAACAACAGTGAAAACTGGAGTGTCAGAGTTAACCAAGTTGCTCAATACAGCTGGAACACAGACATCTACATGACGTGAAAAATTGCCCAGATATGCCCTATCCACGGGAAAAAGGACAAACCAAAGCCAACAACTAGAGCCTCATTAGATTATTCCCTATCATCAGCAATGTGATGGCAAGATTGTCATTAGTGCTATTGTCACATTGCTCAGTAATACCCTGCTCACTGATGCGCAGTTTGGGCTCTACCAGGGCTACCTGCTCCTAATCTCAGTATACCTTGGTTGAAATGAGACAAAGAGCTGAACTTCAAAGGTGAATCAAAAGTGACTGTTCTTGATCAAGTATGGCATCAAGAAGCACAAGTAAAACTGGACTCAAAAGGAATTGGGTGTCGGGGGTGGGGAGTGCGGGCAGAGGTCTGATTAGTTGGTCATATGAAGCACAAAGGAAGATGGTTGCAGTTGTTAAAAGACAATAATCTAAAAAGAAAATTATATATCAATCGAGTGAAGCTCCAAAACAGGACAAGTTGCATTCCAAACAGAAGCGACAAGTGATCGACAGAGCTAAGGAATTCCACAACCAACAGATTGGATCTAAGGTGTGGAGTCCTGCCATATTCAGTCATGAATGGCTGTGGACAATTAAACAACTCACCATAAGGAAGCACCATAAATATATCCCCATCCTCAATAAAGAGGAGACCAGCACATCAGATAAGGCTGAAGTGTTTGTAACAATCTTCAGCAAAACAACCAAGTTGATGATCTATCCCAGCTTTCAAGAGTGGTTCCAACATCCCAGATGCTAGTCTTCAGCCAATTCCATTCATTCCACATGGTATCAAGAAACAGTTAGAGGCATTGGATACTAGAGCAAAAGCTATAAGCAATGACAAGTATTAGCTCTGAACTGAGCTCCAGAACTTGCTGGACCCCTAGACAAACTGTTCCAGTATAGCTACAACATATAGGAGAAAGTGAGGACTGCAGATGCTGGAGATCAGAGCTGAAAATGTGTTGCTGGTAAAGCGCAACAGGTCAGGCAGCATCCAAGGAGCAGGAGAATCAACGTTTCGGGCATGAGCCCTTCTTCAGGAATGAGGAAGGTGTGCCAAGCAGGCTGCCTGACCTGCTGCACTTTTCCAGCAACACATTTTCAGCTCTAGCTACAACATATACCCAAAAAGCTTGACAAATCCAATCTGGCCAATTACCACGCCACGAGACTACTCTTGATGATCAATAAAGTGATAAAATGTGCCATCAACAGCACTCTCACTGTCCATAACCTTGTTGCCACTGGTAATCTCCCCTCCACCAGCTCCAACCTTATAGTTCCCCAACCCCGCACTACCCAGTTCTACTTGGTCCCCAAGATCCATAAGACCAACTACCTGGGGCCAATCCATCATCTCCGTATACTACTGCCTCACCAAACTCATCTCATCTCCATCTCATCTTGTTCAGACACTTCACACCTATATCTGCGACACTAACCACACCCTCCACCTCTTTAGTAAACTCCAGTTCCTCAGCCCCCAGCACTTTATCTTCACAATGGACATGCAGTCCTGAAACACATCCATACCCCATAAAGATGGCTTTCCGGCCTTCAGTTTCTTTCCTCTCCAACAGACCCATTCAATCCCCCCTTCCACCAATACCCTCCTCTGCCTCACTGAACTAGTCCTCACTCTTAATAACTTGTCCTTTAACCCATCCCATTTTCTCCAAATCCAGGGGGTGGCCATGGACACCTGGATGGCCCTAGCTCTGCTTGCTCCTTTATCCCTCTTCAGTACCTACACAGGCACTGTGCCCCAACTCTTCTGCTGTTACAGCGATGACTGCATTGGAGCAGCATCCTGCAACTAGGCTAAACTGGAGCAGTTCATTGACTTCGCCCACAGCATCCCATCCCACCAGCCAGCAGAGCGCGTTCTGGTCAGCACTGACGGGTTGGACCGAAGGGTCTGTTTCCATGTTGTACATCTCTATGACTCTATGACTATTTGCCATGATGGGATTTGAACTTATGTCCCTAGAAAATCTGCCCACTAGTACAATGGCATTACCACTGTGCCACCACCTCTGTTTTTCATAAAGAAACTCTATTACACTAGGATTCATTGTAGTGAATCTTATCTCAGAGAAAATCAGGACTGCGGATGCTAGAAATCAGAGTCGAGTGTGTGGTGCTGGAAAAGCACAGCCAGTCAGGCTGCATCGGAGGAGCAGGAGAATTGACATTTCAAGCATAAGCTCTTCATCAAGAACAGCTTCCTGATGAAGAGCTTATGTTCAAAACATTGATTCTCTTGCTTGTCAGAATGCTGTTTGACCAGCTGTGCTTTTCAAGCACCACACTCTTGATCTTATCTGAACCTATTCATACAAGTAAATGAGGGGAACCAAACTACATGGCATACACTAGATGTGGTCTCACCAATGTTCTACAAAGCTGCTCAACATTCCTAATTTTGTATTTCAGACCATTGTTAACTTTTTAATGATTCGCATATGAGGAGATTCAAGGCCCCATATCATGAAAAGTATAAAGGACAACATTTTCATGTGAAGGAAAATTTTAATTATGATCAAAAGGTACAATTCTTTATAAGAATCCAAAACAAACAATAAATAAGCGAAAAACATTTAAAATGAAAAAAAAACTTATCTAAAGCAATACTATCAGGGAAGCTTATGTGGAGATATCAGTTCATAAAAGTGTTACATTTGACAGTGAGAAAGGTGACTTCAAAACGACAAGAAACTTTAATTGAAGCACCAGTAACCCAAGTGGGGACAGGATGTACATGTATTTGGAAAGGCAAGGACTGATCAGGGATAGTCAACATGGCTGTGTGCGTGGGAAATCATGTCTCTCAAACTTGATTGAGTTTTTTGACAAAGTAACAAAGAAGATTGATGAGGGCAGAGCAGT
This sequence comes from Chiloscyllium punctatum, assembly GCF_047496795.1. Taxonomy (NCBI): domain Eukaryota; kingdom Metazoa; phylum Chordata; class Chondrichthyes; order Orectolobiformes; family Hemiscylliidae; genus Chiloscyllium; species Chiloscyllium punctatum. Next base: position 61,574,964 of record NC_092777.1, on the reverse strand, counting down.
AGATGTGATCTATATGGATTCTGGATTAGTGGTGCTGGAAGAGCACAGCAGTTCAGGCAGCATCCAAGTAGCTTCGAAATCAACGTTTCGGGCAAAAGCCCTTCATCAGGAATAAAGGCAGTGAGCCTGAAGCGTGGAGAGATAAGCTAGAGGAGGGGTGGGGGTGGGGAGAAAGTAGCATAGAGTGCAATGGGTGAGTGGGGGAGGGGATGAAGGTGATAGGTCAAAGAGGAGAGGGTGGAGTGGATAGGTGGAAAAGAAGATAGACAGGTAGGACAAGTCATGGAGACAGTTACTGAGCTGGAATTTTAGAACAAGGGTGAGGTGGGGGAAGGGGAAATGAGGAAACTGTTGAAGTCCACATTGATGCCCTGAGGTTGAAGTGTTCCGAGGCAGAAGATGAGGCGCTCTTCCCCCAGGCGTCTGGTGGTGAGGGAGGCCCAGGACCTCCATGTCCTCGGTAGAGTGGGAGGGGGAGTTGAAATGTTGGGCCACGGGGCGGTTTGGTTGATTGGTGCGGGTATCCCGGAGATGTTCCCAAAAGCGCTCTGCTAGAAGACGCCCAGTCTCCCCAATGTAGAGGAGACCGCATCGGAAGCAACGGATACAATAAATGATATTAGTGGATGTGCAAGTAAAACTTTGATGGATATGGAAGGCTCCTTTAGGGCCTTGGATAGAGGTGAGGGAGGAGGTGTGGGCGCAGGTTTTACAGTTCCTGCGGTGGCAGGGGAAAGTGCCAGGATTGGAGGGTGGGTTGTTTGGGGGCGTGGACCTGACCAGGTAGTCGCGGAGGGAATGGTCTTTGTGGAAGACGGAAAGGGGTGGGGAGGGAAATATATCCCTGGTAGTGGGGTCTGTTTGGAGGTGGCGGAAATGTCGGCGGATGATTTGGTTTATGCGAAGGTTGGTAGGGTGGAAGGTGAGCACCAGGGGCGTTCTGTCCTTGTTACGGTTGGAGGGGTGGGGTTTGAGAGCGGAGGTGCGGGATGTGGACGAGATGTGTTGGAGGGCATCTTTAACCACGTGGGAAGGGAAATTGCGGTCTCTATATGGACTTCAGTAAGGCGTTTGACAAGGTTTCCCATGGGAGACCGATTAGCAAGGGTAGATCTCATGGAATACAGGGAGAACTAGCCATTTGGATAAAGAACTGGCTCAAAGGTAGGAGACAGAGACTGGTGGTGGAGGGTTGTTTTTCAGACTGGAGGCCTGTGACCAGTGGAGTGCCACAAGGATCGGTGCTCGGCCCTCTACCTTTTGTCATTTACATAAATGATTTGGATGCGAGCAGAAGAGGTACAGTTAGTAAGTTTGCAGATGACACCAAAATTGGAGGTGTAGTGGACAGCGAAGAGGGTTACCTCAGATTACAACAGGATTTTGACCAGATGGGCCAATGGGCTGAGAAGTGGCAGATGGAGTTTAATTCAGATAAATGCAAGGTGCTGCATTTTGGGAAAGCAAATCTTAACAGGACTTATACACTTAATGGTAAGGTCCTAGGGAGTGTTGCTGAACAAAGAGACCTTGGAGTGCAGGTTCATAGCTCCTTGAAAATGGAGTCGCAGGTAGATAGGATAGTGAAGGAGGAGTTTGGTATGCTTTCCTTTATTGGTCAGAGTATTGAGTACAGGAGTTGGGAGGTCATGTTGCGGCTGTACAGGACATTGGTTAGGCCACTGTTGGAATATTGCGTGCAATTCTGGTCTCCTTCCTATCGGAAAGAGGTTGTGAAACTTGAAAGGGTTCAGAAAAGATTTACAAGGATGCTTGCCAGGGTTGGAGGATCTGAGCTACAGGGAGAAGCTGAACAGGCTGGGGCGGTTTTCCCTGGAGCGTCAGAGGCTGAGGGGTGACCTTATAGAGGTTTACAAAATTATGAGGGGCATGGATATGATTAATAGACAAAGTCTTTTCCCTGGGGTCGGGGAGTCCAGAACTAGAGGGCATAAGTTTAGAGTGAGAGAAGCAAGATATGAAAGAGACCTAAGGGGCAACTTTTTCACGCAGATGGTGGCACGTGTACGGAATGAGCTGCCAGAGGATGTGTGGAGGCTGGTACAATTGCAACATTTGAGAGGCATTTGGATGGGTATATGAATAGGATTTGGAGGGATATGGGCCGGGTGCTGGCAGGTGGGACTAGATTGGGTTGCGACAGGTCAGCATGGATGGGTTGGACCGAAGGGTCTGTTTCCATGCTGTACATTTCTATGACAAAACACATCCAGAAACTCTAGCCACACTCCCCTACATCAAAGACATCTCGGAAATGACTGCCAGACTATTCAGACCCCTTGGCATCATGGTAGCCCACAAACCCACCAACACACTAAAACTGCAGCTAATGAACTTAAAAGACCCTGTACAGACAATGAGCAAAACTAAAGTCATTTACAAAACACCGCGCAAGGACTGTAACAAACACTACATTGGACAAACAGGCAGAAAACTAGCCACCAGGATAGATGGAACATCAACTAGCCACAAAAAGACATGACCCTCTCTCAATACTATCCTCACAGATGGATGAGGAAAGACACCACCTCGACTTGGACAATACATGTCAAGATTAATAAGGAGGAGATATTAGATGCATACCAGGTTGTTATAGGAAGAGAGGAAATTTCTGGGGCACTGGCAGAGATATAAGGCCAGAAGGGAAGAGCCCATAGGATCGGAGGTAAACTGGATCCAAAATTGGCTTGCAAACAGGAGCCAAAGAGTGATTTTTTTTTTGCGGGGCAGCGGGAGAGGGGGGGGGGGGGGGGGGGGGGGGAGTTAATGATTTGGATATTTGGATATGAATGTGAGAAGGTATAACTACTAAATTTGCATATGACATGAAAATTGGTGGTGTTGTTGATAGTGAGAAGGATAGTCTTCAGCTACAGTCGATATTGATTAGCTGGTAAAGTAGACAAAATAATAGCAGATGCAGCTGAATCCTGCTAAGCATGAAATGATACATTCTGGGAGGTATAATAAGGGAAGATCATACACAATGAATGGTAGACCCTTAGGGAGTGCTGAGGAACAAAAAGACTTTGGTGTACAAGTCCGTAGAACCCTGAAGTCTGTCAGCACAGGTAGGTATTAGCTACAGCATAGGCTAAGGAAGTCTTGTTAAACTTCATAAAACATTGGTGAGGCCAGAGATGTGATAATGTATGCAGTTCTTCCTCCAGAGCATCTCCTCCATTTCCCTCACCTCTCCTCTTGAAGCCCCCGCCCAGCAACGCAACAAGGACAGACATGCTCCCCCTCCCCCCTCACCAACCATCCCACCTTCCTCAGGATACATTGTATTGTCTTCTGCCACCTACAAACAGACCCCACCACTAGGGATATATTTCCCTCCCCAGCACTATCAGCGTTTCGGAGAGACTATTCTCTCCCTGACTCCCTTGTCAGATCCACGCACCCCCCACACAATGCCCCACCAGACCACACCCCATTCCCAGCACCTTTCCCTGCCACTGCAAGTAGCATAAAATGTGCACCCACACCCCCCAACCACCTTCCCCACCAACTTCCACATCCAACAGAAATTTACCTGTACTTTCACCAAGGCCACCCACTATATCCGTTGCACCAGATGTGATCACCTCTACATCAGAGAGACAGGACATCAACTTGCAGATCATTTCAGAGAACTTCTCTGGATCACCCACACTAAACAACCCCATCGGCACATGGCTGAACACTTCAACTCTCCCTCCCACTCCAAGGACTTGCAGGTGCCGGGCCTCCTCCATCGCCAAACCCTAACCACCCGATACCTGGAGGAAGGACGCCTCATCTTCCACCTTGGGACTGTACAAAACACAGGTTAATATGGATTTCACCAGTTTCCTCATTTCCCCTCCCCCCACCTTATCCCACTCCCAAGCCTCCAACACAGCACTGCCCTCTTGACCTGTCCAGTGTCTTTCCACTCTATCCACTCCACCCTCCTCTTCGAGCTATTACCTTCTCGCCGACCTTCATCTACCTATTGCATTCTCAGCTACCTTACCCCCAGCCCACTCCCCTCTCATTTATCTCTCAACCCCGCCCCAGCCCACAAGTCTCGTTCCTCATGAAGGGCTTATGTCCAAAACATCAATTCTCCTGCTCCTCATTGCTACCTGACCAGCTGTGCTTTTCCAGCACCACACTCTCGACTGCAGATCTGGCTACCAAACTATCGGAAGGACATGATTGCACTGGAGAGGGTGCAGAGAAGATTCACCAAGATGTTGCCTGGGATGAAAAGTCTCTCTTGCAAAGAGAGACTGGATAAGCGAGCTTTGTTTCCCTTGGGGCAGATATGGCTGAGTTGGGGATCTGATTGAGGTATAGTTTTAAGGGGTACAGACAGTAGATCATGAGAATCTCTTCCCGACTGCAGACAGATCTAAGACCAGACAGCATAAGTTTAAGGTGAGGAGCAAGCGGTTTAGAGAAGATAGGAGAAGGTAATTTTTCACCCAGTAGGCAATAGATGTATGGAACATGCTGCCTGAGGGTGATGGAGGCAGATACTCTCACAATATTTATGAAGCATTTGGTTGAGAACTTAAAATGCCAAAGCATTGTAGGCTATGGACCAAGTGCAGGTAAATGGGATTAATGTAGTTTGATGTTTGTTGCTCAGCATAGACATGATGGGTCAAAGGGTCTGTTTCTATGCTGTATGACTCTGTGAGCATATCCTTTCAAATGTTCACAACAAACAAGGTACTGACCATAACAGGCAATGCTTGCAAAACTCGTGGAGTCCAACATTCGATATGGTTCCTGTAATATTTATTGCATAATCCTGAATGTGCAAAGAATTACACTGGCAAACAATTGCTCAGAATGTGGCGCAGTAGCCTGCATTGGAAGCTACATATATAATTACATAGGGTTCTGTTATGTGCAAAGAAAAAGAATATGTACAGCACAATATTTGTTTCAAAATTGGTGACGTGCACTTGTCATCATTTCTCAGAACAATGCATTGACCAGACTCAACTTGCCTGGTTTAAAATGTAAACAAAGCCTGGCAATTAGCTGCCAATTGTTATTAACTGGTGTATTCTCATGGTAACACTTCTACCAGAATCCAATTACCAACCAATCAGCACTTCCCTTTCAGATATGTAATGGTGGTTTTCTTGCAAATTGTCCCAAAGCGTGCAAGATGAAAAGCTTTGACAAAGTTTGAGTTCCTTCAACAACACTGATTCTGTGCTACTGATTTTAAATACTCACTTTTGGAATGTGGGCTTCACTGGCATGGCCAGCGTTCATGCCAAAAAACCTAAACTGCCCTTGAGGACTGGTGGTGAACTACAATTTTTAAAACACTGCTGTGTTGTGTGGGTGGTCTCTCAGTTCTGAGAGGCAAGGCATTTCTGGGTCTTCACCGAACAATGAAAGAGGGGCAACATATTCAAAATCAGAGTAGAATGACTTAGATAGGACAAGAAAAACAAAACTGCGAATGCTGGAAATTGGAAACAAAAACAGAAATTGCTGGAAAAACTCAGCAGGTCTGGCAGCATCTGTGAAGACAAAGCGGAGTTAATGGGCTGGTGTTGCACCTTCTGCGATTGCATTGGGAAGGTGTCATGGGGTTTTGGGAGCTGTTGGGAGTGGAGGAGGAGTGGACCAAGTTGTCCTGAAGTAAATAGTCCCTACAGAAGGCTAACAGAAGAGGAAAGGGGAAGGTGTGTCTGGTGATGGCAGAAATGGCAGTTAATGACACTTTAGATGGTGAATGCTAGTCGGCAGTAAGTGAGGACCAGGAGACCCGATTAATGTCGTGGGAGAAAAGGGAAGGGGTGAGGGCTGAATGGCAGGATATGTGTCAGACACAATTGAGGGTTCTTCCTCAGTTGAAGGAGGAAGTGGACATTTTGGAGGCCTCTTGACCTAGATGGAATCTTGGAGGTGATGGTATTTCCATGCATCTGCTGCTCTTTTTCTTCTAGGTGGAAGAATTAACAGCTTTGAGAAATAATATTGAAATTGCTCAGTATATTTTCTAGTTGATGCACACAGTAGCCACAATGCACCAATAACATATTTCTTTTTAGAGGGTGTGCCGGGATGGGGGTGGGGGGGGAAGAAGAGGACAAGAACTGTACATTCACCTCCTTTGTCCTGATGGTATTGGCCTTCCCTACTCAGGAAAACTTAAGACTATTAAATACCTAGAATAACTCCTCACTAACTATTCAACTGACCCCCATACCCCAGGTCAGGACCTGTCTGTCTCTCTCTCTCTCTCTGGCAGCCTTACAATCTTGTACCCCAATTACCTTTTATAATTATGTTTTCACAGGAGCTGTTGAAGGGTTGTGACACTAGACCTTTTAATTACAGAATATGGCAACTGACTGCTGTGGAAAAAGGATACTTGGTCTGCATTTCCCTGACTGTTTTAGGTAATGAAAGACATGTCAGAATAGAAGTATTGCTTCGCATTTCTGAAGGAGTCCTAATCGGAATCTTTTATCGGAAACCAAGTCCTTTCGATGCATATAAAAGATTTAAACAGAATGGCAATTTATGTGAAATTACCTCTGAATATCCAGCCCAATGGTTCTGTCTCTATCCATGGATGTTACCTGACCTGCTAACTATTTCTAGCACTTTTGTTTTTACCTAGAATTGGCTGTTTGAATTCTCAAGTTGCTTACTTTGGAGGTTAAAATAAATCAAGATAAATAAACAAAATGCAAAAATTATACCAATTATATTGCATTTAATTTACTTCAATGGCCTTAAGTTTTCTGATCAACATCAGGCAGCAACACAAGATGACCAGTAACTGTTCATAGAAACAATCTTGGCAAAATATTGGCTTAGAAGCAACAAGTTCAATCACTTACATATTCAGTCGGTTCTGCTACAACACGTTTCTTCAATGTGCATTGGCTTTAACGTGATTGAAGAAGTTAGACCGTTATTTGCAGAACACAAACTTTATCTGTATTGGCTATAATGCAATTCCAACCCCACTAGTTTAAAAGGCACAGCTATTATGCAATTTTCTTATAACATGGAATCGCACAAAAACGGAGCTATTGCATTATATCAAAACCAACGGTACACATATTTGGCCATGGTCAAGGACACTCCTATTAAACAGAAAAAAACTGGGACAGGATCAGGCATCGGAATCAGCAACTTCTTTACAGCAGAGGCCACATCGGCGATGTAGGACCAATGGAGAAAAATGGCACCTGAGGTTTGGTGACTTCATTGTTGGTTGGGCCGAGCATCACAGCAACATCAAGATAGGCCCAGCGGTGAGAGATGCAACTCAAACAGTGGCAGGTCCAGTGCAGGCAGCAAGACATTGGCCAAGGAGAATTGACCCAGTGGTGAAAGATAGACCCTGAACAGAGGCAACTTCAATGTTGGTTGATCCAGTGTAGATGGTGGTGAGGTGATGGTGGAGGAAGCATGGTGGAGCAGGCATCATTGATGACGAGTGGGCTCAGGGCTGGTGGATTTTCCTTAAGCTGTATCTTTTTTTCTTAAAACTATTCAAAGTGGCACCAGATTGTGGCAACAGTGTTTTTCTCACTGTAAAATACATGTTTTATATGACAATAAAATAATAAATCATAAGAATGCCTTCAAAAAGAAAATGCTGGAGAATCTCAGCATCTGCGGAGAGCAAAAGACCGAATGTTTCAAGTTTGATATGACTCTTCTGCATTTGCAGTATTTTGCTTTTATTTTACAATATTGAACTGACCAGTTTATAATTGGCTGGTGCCAAACAAGAAGAGGGGAGAGCAACAAAGTCATGAAAGGGATAGCAAGGACACAAGTAAACCACAACCAACTGACAAATATAACTACACATCAACCAAATATAGTAATGTTCCGGTTGTTCCTCTGTTACGTGGAAACAGGAGTCTTTCTGTTAAATTCCATGCACTGTATATTACAATAGCACAGTTCTGCTGTAGTTACAAGTCTCAGATTCTCATTTGTTCATAATTTTTTAATGGAGTACAGTAAAGCTATTTGTAATTACAAACAGTATTAGCAATCACACAGCTCATGTTTCTACAGTTTAAAAATTAATATAGTCAGATCAGTTCCACTTTTGAGTTAAACAAAGCTTTAGTCATTTCAATGATCTTACCCAATGGAAAAATTATAAAACAATAACTACTTACCAATTGCTTCTGTGTATATTTGAAACAAACAATTTGTTCTAAGCAGTTGAAGACAATTCACAATGTTGCTCATTGTCTATCAAGATAAAAGGAAGCCACGCTAAGCTTGAACTTCATGCATTTTTTCACATTGTGACTGCAAATTACTTCCCTCTGAGTGGCTCTTTGTAACTTGGATCAACCAAAAGTGCGTCGCACTACGAATGGATTTACAGCAGCATAGTTGTAAGTAGCTTCCTGGTAAAAGCGCACAGCTGCATAGTGGTTGGAGGAGGAGGTCGAGGATGATGATGAATTTTCAAGTTTACTTTTTTCAAAATCAACCCACAGGAATATTATTACCCATTGCCGCTGAGGCTCAATCCCATACTTTCTGTTTCACAGTAAAGACACTATCACTGCACCACAAGAACTCTTAGGAGTTTTCAAAGTGGAGCACAATTTGAAGATCTTAACTTTGTAGTCATTAATCAGGGTTACATGTGAACATTTAGGAAATAAGCAAGCAGAGACAAGCAGCCCAAGACAGATACATCATGTTTTGCATTTCTAACATATCCAAACTCCAAAAGAATACTAATTCAGCAGATTAGCAAGGAAATTCTTTTTAACATATTTTAGAATCGCAGCTCCACATTCAAATAATGTGGGATTTATGGTTTAATGAAGGGTGCAGGAGGGTATGATAGGAGCGGCACCAAATGTACTTAAAAATGCAACATCAACCTGATAAAGCTTAACAGTGGCAGCAGCATGCAACAGACGCAGCTAAATGATCCAATAAACAAGCTCTGCAGTTCCTCCAAATCCAGTATAATCAGTGGTAGAAAGATAAACAATGAGAAGGCTCTACTAATATCCTCATCCTCAAAGATGAGGGAGCACAGCACATCAGTGCAAAAGGCTGAACAGCCTGCAACCAGCTTCAAATCCATCCTGGTCTCCCCGAGATCCTCAGCATCACAGTTGTTAGTCTTCTGCCAATTAAAAATTCACTCCACGCAACATCAAGTAACAGCTAAACATACTGGATATGACAAAACCTATGGGCTCTGATACCATTCCAGCAGTAACAGTGAAGACTTATAGTCCAGATCTAACTTTGCCTCTCACTAAGCCGCTCTAGTACAGCTATAACACTAATGGTAATCATGAAAATTGCCCAGGCATGACCTATCCACAGAAAGCAGGTCAGATCCAATCGAGTAACCAGCTTATCAGTTTACTCACAAGGAGATGGAAGGGGTTATAAGTAGCACAATTGCAGCACTTATTTGGCAATAACCTGCTCATTATGTTTAGTTTGGGTTCCATTGGGGCCACTCAGCTCCTAACTTCATTCCATGTCTAAACATGAAAACAGCTGAACTCCAGAGATGAACCGAGTGTGGATGCCCAAACAGCAAAGCAGCATTTGTCCAAGAATGGGTTTAAGCAGTCCTAACAAAATTGAAGTCAATGAGTCACGGTGCTCTTCTGTGGTAGGAGTCATGCCTAGCACAAAGGGAGATGGCTGCAGTTATTGGCAATGTCTCAGTCCCAGGGTATTACTTTAGGTTATCTTCTGAATCATCATAAGCACAACCATCTTCAGTTGCTTCAATACCTTACAGTCAATAATGATTACACAATATTTAGCACAATTTGCAGCACTTCAGAGACTGAAGCAGTCAGTGTTCATATGCTAAAGATGTTTGAAAATGTATTATTGAATGTGGGTGTCACTGGCTAATCCACATTTATTTCCTATTCAGAACTGCCTTCTTGAACCACTGCAGTCTCTCTGATAGAGGTATTACCTCAATTCTGTTAGGGAGAGACTTCCAGTATTTTGATCCAGCGACACCAAAGGAGTGGTGGTATATTTTGAAGTTAGGATAGTGAATGGCTTACAGTGGAACCAGTGGTGATCCAATGTAGCAGTTGTCCTTGCCCTTCTACATGGAAGTGATCACAAATTTGGAAGGTGCTGTCTAAGGAATCTTGGTGAATTTCTGCAAACCATCTTCTAGATAGTGTTGCTCAATGGGGGTGGAAGCGCCCCCTGAGGGGCATTTGCCTTCGTTCGGTGGGCATTGAAGTCAAAGAGGGCAAGGGGGCACTGAACGACTTTGTAGAGAGCTTACCAATCATTTGGAAGACTGCCGTGTCCTTGAAGGACATTGCTGTATGCAGATGGATAGTCGCATAACACGAGTCTGTAATTTTCCCTGCACCCATAGAAGCGTGCGCGCTGATTAGTTGCTATTATTGATAGTCTTCTCTGTGAATGGCAAACCACTTGAACTCATTCGCAGTTGGCACTGATTCTACTGCCAAGATCAATATCACCTAACTCGTGTCACTTCTAGGAAGACAAAACGCAGCTTTTCAACTGTTCTACCGGGTGGCAGAATGAATGCATATTAAAGCTAATTAGCCAATCAAATTTTGCCACTTGTCTGAGCGTCTTAAAATTATCGTGATAAGGTAATACCCATGATTCCATCAGGGTATTTGAAAGACAGTGTAAAAATGGTGGAAAACCACCATCTGCAAGTTCTCATCCATCCACTTACCATTCTGACATGAAGTTATATTGTCATTCCTTCAATATCATTCAAAATCCCACAACTCCCTAGCAGCACTGTGGGTGTACCTACACCAAATGAGTTGGGGTGGTTCAAGGTGGTGACTCACCTTCAAAGGTGATAAATGCTGGTCAGCCAGCAGCACCCATTTTAAATGTATTTATTCATGCATAGAAAACCACTTTTAAGTGACATCAACCACAAACTGCAAGAGCTTTTAAAACAATGATAAATTGCATAACATTTCAAAAGATTCAGAAAGATGCAAATATTTTAAAAGTTTGACTAACCAAATTTTCAATTCAAACTCAAGTAAATGATGCAGTACACCAGTTAAAATTGGACTAATGTTTTCAAGGATGGGCACAAATAAAGAAAATGCAGAGTTCTGAAAATTACTTTTTTTTGAGTTATACCGAACAGCCACACTTAATAGAAATGGGGTTACAATCAGAACAGGATAAGCAGCAGCAGAAAAAATAAAACCAAGCTGACTGAACAGCACTCAGTAACTATAAACAAATATCATTATTCAATTATTGTTGAAAAAAAAATTGTTGAAGCACTCATCAGGATATTTCACAAAAATAGAAGCTCAAGGTAAACCAATACTTCTACTGCATGAAAGAACAATGATGAGTGAGCAAGTGGACTCTAGTTACTGTCGATACCACCATGTTAGAACAGATATCTAACAAGTCAAAACAGAGACAGGAGATAGAGAGCTTGGTGATGTGGTGCAATGAGAACAACCTCTCTCAATGTTGGCAAGACTAAAGAATTGACAATTGACTTCAGGAAGAGAGGAGGAGAACACACCCCAAACTACATCAAAGGAGGAGGATGGAGGGCGTCAAGTTCTTCAGAGTGGCGATAACGAACATCCTGGATTTCCAATGTAGACATGACGGTAAGGCAGCACAACAATGCCTCCTCTTCTTCAGGCAGCTCAGGAAATTCAGCATGCCCCTAAAGACCCATACCAATCTTTATAGATGCACCATTGAGAGCATACTGACCAGCTGCATAATGGTCTAGTAAGACAACTGCTCTGCCCAGGACCGGAAGAAACTACAGAAGGTGGTGTGCACAGCTCAGGCCATCAGGAGAGCCAACCTTCCATCCACAGACTCCATTTACATGGCACGTTGCCGCAGAAAGGTTGCCAACATCAAAGAGTCTTTGCATCCAAGTAATGATTTCCTTTAACTTCTTCCGTCAGGCAGAAGATACAGGAGCCTGAACACACCAGCAGGTTCAGGAACAGCTTCTTCCTGGCTGCTATTAGACTAATGAATGGACTCTTTAGCCTCCAATAATGCTGAACTCGCTAACATTGATCTGTCTTGAACACCCTGAGCAATGTAACCTCTATGCCTCTGTCTAAATCTTTTGTTCTGTACATCCTTGCTTACTATGATCTGCTTGTACTGCTCGTAAACAAACTTCAGTACATGTGACAATAAATCAATCAGGAATATTGCTATGGAGAATGCATGCACTAATGTTTTATTTACATTTTAAACGAGGCAAGTTGACCCTGATTAGGCAGGCCATTGCTTTCAGAAATGAAACAGCAAGTGATTGTCAACGAGTTTGTAGAGTTGAAACAGGCACTATGATCAGATCTGCCTACTCTGTACTCTTGTAAGGCATGTCCTGAGCCAACATACTAGCTTTACCATTTTTTCTGAGCATGCTCTGAATTAGGAGTAATCATTGGCTATAGGGCTATACCTGTGTGCACTGGAAATTACATGGCTATGTTATTTACAGACATGAAGAACATATGTATACATTGTACTTGTTTCAACTCCACAAAGCCTAGGGTCCAGAACCAGGGGTCACAATCTAAGGGGAGGGAATAGGCATTTTAGGACTGAGGTGAGGAAGAATTTCTTCATCCAGAGAGTGGTGAGCCTGAGGAATTGTCTGCCACAGGAAACTGGTGAGGGCCAAAAGATGTAGATATTGTTCTTAGGAGTAAAGGGATCAAAAGAAATGGGTTGGAACAGAATTAGATGAACAGCTGTCATCAGATTGAATGATGAAGCAGGCTCAAAGGGCCAAATGGCCTATACTTGCTCCTATTCTCAAAGCTTCTAAAATGGGTAACAGCCATTTGCTGGATCATTTCACTGAAAATTCCCTGACCAGAGGAAACTTACCTGGTTTATAATCTAAATAAAGCCTGTTAATCACCATTAATGGGTGCATATACTCCACAAGAGAACCTCGACCAGAGTCCACTTGTCAATCAGTCAGCATTCTCATGTCAGTTAGTACAAACATTGGTGTACTTGAATATGCATTCTTGCAAAATGTCCAGGTGAGAGCAAGACAAGAGGTCTGGACAAAATGTGCCTTTACTCAAGTCATGTACAATAAACCACCATTATTAAATCATTAACTAATTCAGTAAAAGCTGGTCACAAAAGAAATATTAAATTGATATTTCAAATTTCATAGCCTCTCATTTTAAAATCTTTCATTTTTCCATTTGTGGTTCTCCTCTAACCTCAAAACTCAACTTTGCTCATCTACTCAACCAAGAGAGTATAAGGAAAGATGCTTCTAAGTGACTAGCAACAGATTCCCCCACCCCACAGGATGTGGGAATTGCTGACAAGATCCTGAATTTGTTGCCTATCCCTTACTGCCTTTCAACTGAATTACTTGATAGGCTCTTGTTCAGAGACAACCATATTTCAATGAATCTGGAGTCATGTGTGGTTTAGACCAAGAAAGAATGTCAGATTTCCTCCCATTAAGGACACATAGGAGCCAGGTGGGTTTTACAACAAGCAATAACAGATGGTATGGTCACTATCACGGAGACTAGCTGTCAATTCTAGATTTGTCATTGCACTTAATCTTCATCAACTGCCAAAGTAGGACTTGAACCCATATCCCTAAAACAATTTTGTTCTGGGCAACTGGATCATTAGACCAATAACATTACCACTACTCCACAGTTTCCACACAAGGTTACATCTGTTGGTAAGTGCAAACTATGTAGCATACATTCACCTGAATATTTCAGGTTTTTTTTGATTAGGCAGATTATTTTAACGTGTGGGAAAGGAGATGGACAGTGATAAAACTGCAGTCTAAGGCTCCAGCCACATAGTTGTTTAATCAAGCAAAATTATTGGCTGTCAAGAGCATAGACTGAGATATTTTGCCTTTATTTAGAACTTTTATAATAAAGTATTTCATTTGAATATTCCATATATTCAAATAAAACCTGACACAGGAGATATTAGAACAGGCAAGTCTCTTTTTTAATATCCAATTCCACCCACAATTAAATTTAAAAATAAACATTACGATCAATGTCCAAAATCCAAAAAAAAAAATGATTAAAAGTAGTATCAGCTATGAATGTGATGATAATCACATCTATTCTACAAAATTAAAGTGAAGGTTATAAATTCCAGACTGGAAGTCTCATCAACAACTACTTTTAATTCAACTTAAGCAAGTTGCATAGAAACATTGAAAGCAAATTGGAAATTCTGCAGATTCTGATACTTGAACATCATACAAATTTCATACTGAATACCTGGCAAATACTAAAAGTCTTTCCTCGCTTCGTTTCCCCACACTGCCCCTCCCCAAATAAAATTGATAATACTTTTTTTAAACCAAAATCTCTGGAACTGGTAAGACTTTAATCAATGTCTCCTGATTAATTGTTTCATCAGTACTTGTGCGATGGGAAAAATCTGACTTGTTTCAATACTTGGAATATTGAAAGAACTAATTCCTTTTCTTGATTTGCAAACTTGATATTTCACAGATTTTCATTAGATAGTTATACCAGATGGCCATTCACTAATAAATTACACATTGCAGGAAGTGTCTTTTAAGTGTCTTTGCAGCTTTGTTGCCTTAAATGCTGCTTCACATTCTAAAAGCACAAGTTTGGTGCCACTTATTCCTAGGAGAAAGTGAGGACTGCAGATGCTGGGGATCAAAGCTTTAAAAAGTGTTGCTGGAAAAGCGCAGCAGGTCAGGCAGCATCAAAGGAGGAGAAGCGACATTTCGGGCATAAGGCCTTCTTCAGGAATGAGGAGGGTGTGCCAAGCAGGCTAAGATAAAAGGTAGGGAGGAGGGACTTGGGGGAGCGGCGTTGGGAATGCAATAGGTGGAAGGAGGTTAAGGTGAGGGTGATAGGCCGGAGAGGGGGTGAGGGCGGAGAGGTCGGGAAGAAGATTGCAGGTCAAGAAGGCGGTGCTGAGTCTGAGGGTTGGGACTGAGAAAAGGGGAAATGAGGAAGCTGAAGAAATCTGTATTCATCCCTTATGGTTGGAGGATTCCTAGGCGGAAGATGAGGCGCTCTTCCTCCAGGTGTCGTGTTGCCTTGGTCTGGCAATGGAGGAGGCCAAGGACCTGCATGTCCTTGGCGGAGTGGGAGGGGGAATTAAAGTGTTCAGCCATGGGGCGGTATGGCAACACGACGCCTGGAGGAAGAACAACTCATCTTCTACCTACGAACCCTCCAACCACAAGGAATGAATACAGATTTCTCCAGTTTCCTCATTTCCCCTCCCCCCACCTTTTCTCAGTCCCAACCCTCAGACTCAGCACCGCCTTCTTGACCTGCAATCTTCTCCCTGACCTCTCCGCCCTCACCCCCTCTCTGGCCTATCACCCTCACCTTAACCTCCTTCCACCTATCGCATTCCCAACGCCCCTCCCCCAAGTCCCTCCTCCCTACCTTTTATCTTAGCCTGCTTGGCACACCCTCCTCATTCCTGAAGAAGGGCTTATGCCCAAAACGTCGATTCTCCTTTTCCTTTGATGCTGCCTGACCTGCCACTTAATCCTTACTTCCTTATTTCTGATGAAAGATCATCAACCCAAATCTTTAATTCTGTTTCTCTTTCCAGATACTGTCAGGCATGTTGAGAATTCCAAGCATTGTATTTATCCCTTCAGGTTATAGTCCAGAAAGAAAGAAAGAAACAAATAGGAGCAGAAGGCCATATAATCTGTTGAGCCGGTTCCACCATTTATGATGACCATGGCTGATTAGACTAGATTAGATTCCCTGCAGTGTGGAAACAGGCCCTTCGGCCCACCCAGTCCACACCGACCCTCCACAGAGTAACCCACCCAGACCCATTTCCCTCTGACCTAATGCACCTAACACTATGGGCAATTTAGCATGACCAATTCACCTGACCTGCACATCTTTGGACTGTGGGAGGAAACGGGAGCACCCGGAGGAAAGCCACGCAGACACAAGGAGAATGTACAAACTCCACACAGACAGTCACCCAAGGCTGGAGTCGAATCTGGGACCCCTGGTCTTGTGAGGCTGCAGTGCTAACTACTGAACCACCTTGCCGCCCTGAGTTTCAATTCCAATTTCGCCCCCTCCGTCCATCTCCTTTGAAATTGAGCCACCACAAATCTCTGTCTGTCTTAGCCATAAATATATTCAATGATGATGCAACCATAACACAGTGGGGCACAGAATTCCAAAGATTCACAACCCTTTGACTGAAAAAATGTTTTCTCAACTCAGTCGTAAATGAGTGCTCCCTTATCCTGAAACTGTAACCCCTTGTTCTAGCTTCCTCCGACAAGGGTAAAAACTTCATTATCTAAGAGGATGATGGTGGAGAGTTGTTCTTCCAGACTGGAGGCCTGTGACCAGCAGTGTACCACACAGATCAATACTGGGTCCACATTTGTTTGTCATTTTAAAAAATGATTTGGATAAGAATAGAAGAGACATGGTTAGTAAGCGGATGACACCAAAATTTGCAGTATAGTCGACAGTGAAGGTATCTAAGGTTACAAAGAAATCTTGATCAATTGGGTCAATGGGGTGACGAGTGGCAAATGGGAGTTTAATTTGGATAAATGCAAGTAACTGTACTTTGGTAAAACAAACAAGGGCAGATTTTATACAATTAATGGTAGGACCCTGTGTAGTGCTGTCGAGCAGAGAGACCTAGGGGTTCAGGTAAATAATACTTTCAAATTTGAGTCACAGATAAACAGGGTGGTAAAGAAGGTGTTTAGCATACTTGCCTTCATTACTCAGACCTTTTTGCGCACAGGAGTTGGGACTATTGAGATTATACAGGATGTTGGCGAGGACTCTTCTGTAATACTGTGTGCAGTTCTGGTCGACTTGGTACAGATATTATTAAACTGATGAGGGTTCAGAAAAGATTGCCAGGATTGGCAGATTTGAATTATAAGATAATGGTGGATAGTTTGGGGTGTTTTTCACTGAAGCGGGAGGTGGAAGGGTGACCTTACAGAGAATTATAACATGATGAGGGGAATAGATAAGGTGAATAACATTTCCTGCTGAATAATTCAAAATTAGAGGGCATATTTTTAAGGTGAGAGGAGAAAGATTTAAAAAGGACATGAGGGGCAATTTGTTTTTTACACAGAGAGCGGTTAGCGTGTAGAATGAACTGCCAGAGGAAGTGGTGGATGCAGGCACCGTTACAACATTTAAAAGACATTTGGATAAGTACATGAAGAAAGATTTGGAGAGTTATGGGCCAAACACAGGCAAGTAGGACTAATTTAGTTTGGGAACCTGGTCAGCATGGATTAGTTGGATAGAAGCATCTGTTTCCATGCTGTAAGACACTATAACTCTATTACTCCATCGGTTAAGCCCGTTACTGAGATCCTTTCTCATTTTTCTAAATTCCAGAGGATATAAGCCCATTTTATCCAGGCTCTCATCGTTGGTCAACCCTCTCATCCCAGGGAGAAATCGAAATGAATCTTCAGGGTAACACCTTCAAATACAAGTGAAAGGTAACGGTAAAGTTGCCACTGTGCCAGAGGACCACAGGGCTATGCTCTGAGAGAGACAGAACTGGTGGAGTTTTAACCTGAAGGTCACTGCAAGCCAGGCATCGAGAGAGATTAAGAAGGAGAGTCCTTCATAATAACCTCAGCCAGCTTAAAAACTGAGCCCTCAGAGATGGCATTATCAGCATCACAAACCAGCTATCCAGCCAAATGGGCTAAACAACCCCAGTAAGCATATCTGTGCTCAAATATGGAAACTGCAGACAATACTCTAGGGGTATGATTTCAGAAAAGCCCCACCCAAGTGTAACAATATCTTTTTATTAAATTTGTGAACTCCACATACCTCACAAACAAAACCATTGTGCCATGTGCTTTCTTAACAGCTTGCATATGTTTACTTTGCATTCCTTAGACAAGTACATCCATGTCTCTAAACATCAACATTTATAAGTTTCGCACATTTTAAGAGATATTCTGCTTTCCTCAAGATTGGTGTGAATACCATCACCTCCATACTATACTCCATCTTCAATCAAGTCACCCACCCAACCTGCCTATGTTTCTTTCCAGCCCATTCACATTCTCCTCACAGCTTATCATAGAGATGTACAGCACGGAAACAGACTCTTCGGTCCAACTCGTCCATGCCGACCAGATATCCCAACCCAATCTATTCCCACCAGCCAGCACTTGATCCATATCTGTCTAAATCCTTCCCATTCATATTCCCATCCAGATGCCTTTTAAATGTTGTAATTGTACCAGCCTCCACCACTTCCTCTGGCAGCTCATTCCATACACGCACCACCGTCTGTGAAAAATTTGCTCCTTAGGTTCCTTTTCGATCTTCCCCCTCTCACCCTAAAACTATGCCCTCTAGTACCCCCCCCCCAGGAAAACACCTTGTCTATTTATCCTATCCACACCCCTCATGATTTTATAAACCTCTATAAGGTCACCCCTCAGTCTTCAACGCTCCAGGGAAAACAGTCCTAGCCTATTCAGCTACTCCCGATAGCTCAAATCCTCCAACCCTGGCAACATCCTTGTAAATCTCTTCTAAACCCTTTAAAGTTTCACAATATTCTTCCGATAGGAAGGAGACCAGAACTGTATGCAATATTCCAAAAGTGGCCTGACCAACATCCTGTACAGCCACAATATGACCTCCCAACTCTTATGGTCAATGCTCTGACCAATAAAGGAAAGCATACCAAACACCTTCTTCACTATCCTATCTACCTGCGACTCCACTTTCAAGGAACAATGAACCTGCACTCCAAGGTCTCTTTGTTCAGCAACACTCCCTAGGACCTTACCATTAAGTGTATAAGCCCTGCTAAGATTTGCTTTCCCAAAATGCAGCACCTCGCATTTATCTAAATTAAACTCCAACTGCCACACCTCGGCCGATTGGCCCATCTGAGCAAGATCCCGTTGTAATCTGAGGTAATCTTCTTCACTGTCCACTACACCTCCAATTTTGGTATCATCTGCAAACTCACTTAACGATAGCTCCAATGTTCATATCCAAATCATTTATAGAAATGACAAAAAGTAGCAGACCCAGCATTGATCCTTGTGGCACTCCACTGGTCACAGGCCTCCAGTCTGAAAAACAACCCGCCTTCTATCTTCAAGCCAGTTCTGTATCCAAATGGCTAGTTCTCCCTGTATTCCATGAAATCTAACCTTGCTAATCAGTCTCCCATGGGGAACTTTGTCGAACATCTTACTGAAGTCCATATAGAACACATCCACCACTCTGCCCTCATCAATCCTCTTTGTTACTTTTTCCAAAAAACTCAGTCAAGTTCCTGAGACATGATTTCCCACGCACAAAGCCATTTAACTATCCCTAATCAGTCCTTGCCTTTCCAAATACATGTAAATCCTGTCCCTCAGGATACCCTCCAACAACTTGCCCACCACCGACATCAGGCTCACTGGTCTATAGTTCCCTGGCTTGTCCTTACCACCTTTCTTAAACAGTGGCACCATGTTAGCCAATCTCCAGTCTTCCGGCACCTCACTTGTGACGATTGATGATAAAAATATTTCAACAAGGGGCCCAGCAATCACTTCCCGAGTTTCCCACGGAGTTCTAGGGTACACTTGATCAGGTCCTGGGGAATTATCCACCTTTATGCGTTTCAAGACATCCAGCACTTCCTCCTTTGTAATATGGACATTTTTCAAGATGTCACCATCTATTTCCTCACATTCTGGAGGAAGAGAGAAGACCTGATCGAGGTTTTCAAAATAATGAGAGGAACAGATAGAGTCAATAGCCAGAGACTTTTCCCCAGGGCAGGATGGACTGGCATGAGAAGTCATAGTTTGAAGATATTAAGAGGAAGGTATAAAGGAGACATCAGAGGTAGGTTCTTTACACAGAGAGTAGTGAATGCATGGAATGCATTGCCAGCTGTGGTGGTGGAAGCAGAGTCATTGGGGACATTTAAGTGACTGCTGGACATGCATATGGATAGCAGAGAGTTGAGGGGTGCGTAGGTTAAGTTACTATATTTTAAATTCGGATTAAATCTCGGCACAACATCGTGGGCCAAAGTGCTGTACTTTTCTATGTTCTATATCGCCCATGTCCTTCTCCACAGAAAATATCTCCTGCAGCTCCACACAAAGGTTGCCTTGCTGATCTTGGAGGGGCCCTTTTCTCTCCCTGGTTACCCTATTGTCCTTAATGTATTTGTAAAAACCCTTTGGATTCTCCTTAATCCTATTTGCCAAAGCTGTCTCATGTCCCCTTGTTGCCCTCCTGATTTCCCTCTTAAGTATAATCCTACTGTCTTTATGATCTTCTAAGAATTCACTCGATCTCTCCTGTCATATTCTTCCTTCTTTTTCTTAACCAAAACCTCAATTTCTCTACTAATTCAGCATTCCCTATACCTACCAGATTTTCCTTTCACCCTAACTGGAATATATTGTCTCTGGACTCTTGTTATCTCATTGCTGAAGGCTTCCCATTTTTCCAGCCGTCCCTTTACTTGCAAACATTTGCCCCCAGTCAGCTTTTGAAAGTTCTTGCCTAATAGCATCAACATTAGCCTTTCTCCAATTTCGAACTTCAACTGTTAGATTTGGTCTATCCTTTCCATCACTATTTTAAAACTAATAGAATTATGGTTGCTGGTCCCAAAGTGCTCCCCCAGTGACACCTCAGTCACATGCCCTACCTTATTTCCCAAGAGTAGGTCAAGTTTTGCACCTTCTCTCATTGGTACAACCATATACTGACTCAGAAAATTTTCTTGTACACACTTAAATTCCTCGCCATTACACCTTTAACACTATGGCAGTCCCAGTCGATGTTTGGAAAGTTAAAATCCCCTACCATAATACCCTTACAGATATCTAAAGTGTCCTTACAAATTTGTTTCTCAATTTCCCGCTGACTGTTAGGGGGTCCATAATACAATCCCAATAAAGTAATCATCCATTTCTTATTTCTCAGTTCCACCCAAATAACTTCCCTGTATGTATTTCTGGGAATATCCTTCCTCAGTACAGCTGTAGTGCTATCCCTTATCAAAAATGCTACTCCACCTCCTCTCTTGCCTCCTTTTATATCCTTCCTGTAGCATTTGTACTCTGGAACATTAGGCTGACAGTCCTGTCCATCCCTAAGCCATGTTTCTGTAATTGCTATGATATCCCAGTCCCATGTTCCTAACCATGCCCTGAGAGCTTGTATTTTCACACAGTTGTGCATCACTAAACTTTTTAAAAAATATTTTCATGGGATGCGGGCATCGCTGGCTAGGTCAGCATTTATTGCCCATACTTAATTTCACATTGCTCTGTGTCAGGAGTTACATTTAGGCCGAAACAGGTAGGAATTGCATATTTCCTTCCCTATGATACATTAAGAATCAGATGGGGTTTTTTTTCCTTCCAATCGATCATGATTATATGGTGATCTTTCAGCTACGTTTTAATTCTAGTTTTATTATTCAATTTCAATATCTGCTATCTGCTATAGTGGGATTTAAACCCACATCCCACAGAATTTTAACCCAAAGTTCTGGATTACTAATTATTACGACACAAGGTTAAATCCTCCTATTTAAAACCAGCAACACAG
Source organism: Chiloscyllium punctatum (assembly GCF_047496795.1). NCBI lineage: Eukaryota > Metazoa > Chordata > Chondrichthyes > Orectolobiformes > Hemiscylliidae > Chiloscyllium > Chiloscyllium punctatum. The sequence continues at coordinate 61,553,311 of NC_092777.1, read as the reverse complement.
AAAAAGTGTATACCGTGCAGTAATCTGTGAAAATCCGAGAGATCAAAAGCTATTTAAAGTAAAAATTTGCAACCTTATTTCTTAAAGTATAACAAAGAATAATTAGCTAACAACTATTTACAACTCCTTCCTCTTACCTATCTTTTACCTTCCCCTTCTGAGGACCTGAAACCTGAATACAGTCTGAGGTAACTAGTTGTTGTCAGGTGCAACCACTTAACAGATGTTCTTAATAACTTAGGCAGCAACAAGATGGCTTCTCGATGCAAATAACATGACAAAATGGCTTCTCGGCTGCAAACTGACAATTCTGCTAAAGCTGCATAAAATGGCTTTTAAGTTAGTAACTGCAAATTCTGCTTTAGCTGCATAAGTGATTAACCACAATATGCTTCAAGAGATTAGCAGACAATACGCCCTTTTAAAGCATAGAAATAACTCAACTTGATAAGACAGCACTGGCCATCCTAATTGATATTCAGATGCAGGTGCAATGGCTCGGTTAGTGAGATAAGGTGGCCTAAGTGTTGGAAATAAAGTTGGTTCCCAGAAAACATTATTGGACCAAGTAACTGTCAAATAAAGCAGTATCATGTATTGATTGGTAATTGTTTGAATATACTGTGCGATCATGGCCTGTACCCTTCTTTAAGGAAGGTACAAAAATGTCTTTGTTTTAAGCTATGTGCGCAGCTCCTCCGAGGAACACGGAAGTGCTCAACTTCTGTGTTTCGGGACACTCTGTGCCCATCTGGATGGAGAAATAAAGAGTGATGTCTTAACAACCAGACCAATTGCGAGTGTTTATTGAGCGATCGCGGAACCGAGAGACCCCGCCAGAGATCCAGATCTTCACTTCCACAATATTAGTCCGATAAAACTCCCAATTAAGATTTACAAAACAAAACTTATCTCAAAACCAAGCAGCTTTCAATTTTCTCTGTATTCCAGTCTTCTTTTCTACTTCTTGGAGATTCTGCTTCACAGGTTACTAATCAATAAAGGTACCTTTAAGAGAGCTATTTTTCAGGCAGTCTTTTTATACATTGGTCGCTTGACACTTCTCCTCCCAACTGTTCAATTTTCTCCAGTCTTATACCCCCAAAGCATTTGATTGTGTCATTGGCTTTTCAGATTGCCTTTATGATTATGATGTGGTAGGCATCACAGAGACGTGGTTACAGGGGGGTCAGGACTGGCAGTTCAACATCCAAGGATTTTCAACTTATCGAAAAGACAGGGAGGTGGGCAGAGGGGCTGGGGTTGCCTTGTTAGTTAAGAACAAAATTAAATCGATGGCACTGAATGACATAGCGTCGGATGATGTGGAGTCTGTGTGGGTGGAATTGAGGAACCACAAAGGCATAAAAACCATAATGAGAGTTATGTACAGACCTCCTAACAGTGGTCAGGACCAGGGCGCAACATGTACTGGGAAATAGAAAAGGCATGTCAGAAAGGCAAGGTCACGGAGATCATGGGAGACTTCAATATGCAGGTGGACTAGCTAAATAATGTTGCCAGTGGATCCAAAGAAAGGGAATTCATGGAATGCTTGCAGGATGGCTTTTTGGAACACTTGTCATGGAGCCCACAAGAGCAGGCTATTCTGGACCGGACCTAGTGCTGTGTAATGAACCAGACTTTATATTAAAAAAAATCTTAAAGTAAGGGAACACTTAGGAAGCAGCGGTCATAATATGGTAGAGTTCAGTCTGCAGCTTGAAAGAGAGAAGGCAAAATTGGATGTAATGGTGTTACAGTTAAATAAAGGTAATTATGAGGGCAAGAGAGAGGAACTGACGAAAATAGACTGGATGCAGAGCCTAGCGGGGAAGACAGTAGAGCAAAAATGGCAGGGGTTTGTGGATATAATTGAGGACACTGTACAAGGTTCATCCCCAAGAGAAAAAAGATTATCCGGAGAGGGATTAGACAGTCATGGCTGACAAAGGAAGTCAGGAAATGTATTAAAGAAAAAGAGAGATCCTATAAAGTGGCTAAGAGCACTGGGAAATCAGAAGATTGGGAAGGCTACAAAAACAAACAGAGGATAACAAAAAGAGAAATAAGGAAGGAGAGGATCAAATATGAAGGTAGGCTAGCCAGTAATATTAGAAATGATAGTAAAAGTTTCTTTCAATATGTAAGAAACAAACGACAGGCAAGAGTAGACATTGGGCCACTTCAAACTGATGCTGGAAGCCTAGTGATGGGAGATAAAGAAATAGCAGGAGAACTTAATAAGTACTTTGCATCAGTATTCACAGTGGAGGACATGAGTAATATCCCAAAAATTAAAGGGAGTCAGGGGGCTGAGTTGAGTATGGTTGCAATTGCAAAAGAGAAAGTGCTAGAAAAGCTAAAAAGGTCTTAAAATTGATAAATCTCCTGGCCCCGATAGGCTACATCCTAGAGTTCTGAGGGAGGTGGCTGAGGAAATAGCGGAGGTGTTGGTTGAGATCTTTCAAAAGTCACTGGAGTCAGGGAAAGTCCCGGATGATTGGAAGATCGCTATTGTAACCTCTTGTTCAAGAAAGAATCAAGACAAAAGATGGAAAATTATCGGCCAATTAGCCTAACCTCTGTTGTTGGTAAAATTCTAGAATGCATCATGAAGGATGAGGTTTTTAAATTCTTGGAAGAGCAGGGTCGGATTAGAACAAGTCAACATGGATTTAGTAAGGGGAGGTCATGCCTGACAAACCTGTTGGAATTCTCTGAAGAGGTTACAAGTAGGTTAGACCAGGGAAACCCAGTGGATGTGGTCTACCTAGACTTCCAAAAGGCCTTTGAGAAGGTGCCACACGGAAGGCTGCTGAGCAAGGTGAGGGCCCAAGGTGTTCAAGGTGAGCTACTGGTATGGATTGAGGATTGGCTGTCTGACAGAAGGCAGACAGTTGGGATAAAAGGTTCTTTTTCGGAATGGCAGCTGGTGACAAGCGGTGTCCCACAGGGTTCAGTGTTGGGGCCACAGCTGTTCACATTATATATTAATGATCTGGATGAAGGGACTGGGGAAATTCTAGCGAAGTTTGCCGATGATACAAAGTTAGGTGGACTGGCAGGTAGTACTGAGGAAGTGGGGAGGCTGCAGAAGGATCTCGACAGTTTGGGAGAGTGGTCCAGGAAATGGCTGATGGAATTCAATGCGAGCAAATGCGAGGTCTTGCACTTTGGAAAAAAGAATACAAGCATGGACTACTTTCTAAACGGTGACAAAATTCATAAAGTCAAAGTACAAAGGGATCTGGGAGTGCTAGTCGAGGATTCTCTAAAGGTAAACATGCAGGTTGAGGTCATTTATCTCAAGAGGGTTGGAATATAAAAGCAGCGTTGTGCTACTGAGACTTTATAAAGCTCTGGTTAGGCCCCATTTGGAGTACTGTGTCCAGTTTTGGTCCCCATACCTCAGGAAGGACATACTGACACTGGAGCGTGTCCAGCGGAGATTCACATGGATGATCCCTGGAATGGTAGGTCTAACATACAAGGAACGGCTGAGGATCCTGGGATTGTATTCATTGGAGTTTAGAAGATTAAGGGGAGATCTAATAGAAACTTACAAGATAATACATGGCTTGGAAAGGGTGGACGCTAAGAAATTGTTTCCGTTAGGCGAGGAGACCAGGACCCATGGACACAGCCTTAGAATTAGAGGGGGTAAATTCAGAACAGAAATGCGGAGACATTTCTTCAGCCAGAGAGTGGTGGGCCTGTGGAATTCATTGCCGCAGAGTGCAGTGGAGGCAGGGACGCTAAATGTCTTCAAGGCCGAGATTGATAAATTCTTGATGTCACAAGGAATTAAGGGTTACGGGAAGAATGCGGGTAAGTGGAGTTGAAATGACAATCAGCCATGATTGAATGGCGGAGTGGACTCGATGGGCTGAATGGCCTTACTTTCACTCCTATGTCTTATGGTCTTATATACTAAATTCAAACTGGATTGGAGTTTGGTATTTTGGGGGGTATAATTTAAACTGATGGGCCTAATTCAAATCTGTTGTTTTTCTCCAGGCAACAAGCTACCCTAACTGCTGGTCTAAAAGGTTATATTATATATTTCAGAACACTTGGTGGTGTGTTAGGTAGTTCTGTTGCTATTAACTCTCTTAAAGGTTCAGTACACCCACATCTTCATAACATAATCCAGCACCATTATCACTACTACACTGCAGTCAGCTTCATATATTACTTTGTCTCTTCATCTAAGTCAATAATGTAGATTGCAAAATTCTTACGCCTTGGCATTGATCTTACAATATTCTGCTCAGTCTGCCAACATGCAAATGCCCTATTTATCCTTCTGTTTCCTGTCTATTAATCAATCCTCTATCCTTGCAAATACATTGCCTCCAACTTTAAAGAATCCTCATCTTGCATATTACCCTTTATTTTGGAAATCCAAGTATACTGCATCTACTGGCTCCCTTCATCTACCCTTCCAGGTATATCCACAAAGAATGCATTGCCTCACAGTACTAGGATCCTAGGTTCAATTCGGGTGACTGTGTGGAGTTTGCACATTCTCCTGTGTCTGTGTGGCTTTCCTCCGGATGTTCTGGTTTCCTCCCACAGTCCAAAGATGTGCAGGTTAGGTGAATTGGCCGAGCTAAATTGCCCATAGTGTTAGGTGCATCAGTCAGAGGGAAATGGGTCTGGGTGGGCTACTCTTCGGAGGGTCGGTGTGGACTTTTTTTGGGCCGAAGGGTCTGTTTCCACACTCTAATAATTCTCTTAATATAACTGTGGCAAGATGGAAGTTTAGACCCAAAAGATCAACTAGATTAAAACAAATGTAACACCTCAACTACTTACATGAAGACACAAAGATCTCAATATTATTCTTTCTATAAGCATGTTTCATTTTACAAAGAATTGTTACTGCCAGAGATCTGAAATAAAAATAAAAACACAAATTGTTGGAGAAATTTAGCAGTTCTGGCAGCATCTATGGAGACAATACAGAGTTAATATTGAATCCAATTACCTTTCTGCAAAACTTTCTGTTCTGAAGGGTTACTAGACTTGAAACATTAACTGTTTTTCTCTACAGATGTTGCCAGACCTGTTGAGCTTCTCCAGCAATTTGCTTGTTTTAACTTTAATAACAGGTTGCGCATTGAACAGCGGCATCCCTGATCAAACTGTCACATTTCATCTCATTGCTATATGTACTGCAATTCACACAGAACTCCAAATTTTTAAGTGCACATTACTGATCACACCCTGAAATTGATCTCTCAGGTGAAAGCACAGTCAGCAACTGTTGCTATTGTTACAAGGCTGAATTAATCTCCAGTATACGAAAACTGAGCACAATAGAACTGGCAAAGAAAACTTTCTGTTGATCAATAGAAGCAACATACATGACATGGGTATTTTTCATTTATAAACAAAGCACGCATAAATGTAATTTGTCAACCAAGAGCAAAAATAAATTGCTCTAGGTTTGCAGATAAAATCCATTATGACAGTCTTCACATCATGATACTATCTAATTATTCAAGTTCCTGGAATATGAACAGAAGAAATAATCTCATTGAGCATGGATTGATTTGAAGTATACTAAAACTCATACAAACTGGCTTTCTTCCAATGAATCCATCGCAAGGTTTCAAGTTTGAGACTTCTTCTCAATTACTATAACCTTCAAACACTGGAAAAGATAGATTTTCCACAGAAAGAAACATTTTTAAAATGTACTTATTCAGAGAACATGAACTTAGATTTTAACGCGAACGAAGATGGAAGTTTTACGTGCAGTTTTTAGTGACCATAGACCAAACAATGTATTTGCGACTTTAACCCGGATGAACCAAATGTTAAAGCCTGGATTGAAGTGATGCAAAGGACTGAAAACATAACGTGACCCCTAGTGATATATGATATAACTATACAAAGTTTGAAAATATGACAGCAGTTGGATATGACAGAGGGATTGATTCCCACACCAAAAAAAGAGAGAGACAGGGGACAGACGGAAGGGAGTGCTGGAGGGACAGTTATAGGGGGAGGTAGATGAAGTGACAGATGGGGGGGAGGGAATTGACGGGGTGGGGGGTGGGGGGGGGGTTAGTGACAGAGAGGGGGTTACAGGTAGTGATGGGGGGTGACGGGGGGATAGTAACAGGGGAGATGCAACGGGGGGGGTGACAGGGATGACGGGGGGGTGACAGATGGGGCGAAGGGGCGCTGACAGAGGGGAGGTGATGAGGGTGACTGGGGGGACAGTAACACGGGGGAATGCAACGGGGGGGGGTGACAGAAGACAACAGAGGGGGGGATGATTTGGGCGTTACAGAGAAGGGGTGACGGTGATATCATGGGTGATGGGGTGGGTGACGGAGGAGGGTGACAATGGAGTGGTGATGGGGGGTGTGGGGCGGTGTCAGGCCAGTGATGGGGGGTTATCGCAGGTGACAGGGGAAGGGGGGTGACAGAGGGGTTTGACGGGCGGGGGGTAGAACAGAGGGGTTGTAGGGTACAGTGAGGTAATGTGGGAAGAATAGCAGTTGTATTAAAAATCAAATCTTAAGAGGCAAGAGTATAATGACTCATCGCCACCCAACCACTGTTCCTTTTACCACAAAGAAAATCAATTGTAAACCACACAGGTAAGAAGCTGGATGCATTAGTCCTCAAAACATACCTGGTCACACAGGTGCAAATTAGAGTTATTCAATGCAGACCAGAGAAAAAAGGCACAAAACATTTGAGCCAGGACAAGGTTGTGTGTCACAAAGTAAACATATTAAATCTCTTTGTCACTTCCAGTTAAATCATTCAAATTTTCTTAGTAAGTTGATGACTGCCTGGAATTCGACAGTATTCACTCTAGAAAATGACAATGTTGTCGAGGGGAATACTGAGATACAGGCTACTGGGCTAGGTGGGATTGAGGTTCACAAGGAAGAGGTATTAGAAATCCTGCGTAGTGTGAAAATAGATAAGTCCCCTGGGCTGGATGGGATTTATCCTAGGATCCTCTGGGAAGCCAGGGAGGAGATTGCCGAGCCATTGGCATTGATCTTTAAATCATCATTCTACAGGAATAGTGCTAGAAGACTGGAGGATAGCAAATGTGGTTCCCCTGTTCAAGGAGAGTAGAGACAACCCTGGTAATTATAGACCAGTGAGCCTTACTTCAGTTGTTGGTAAAGGGTTGGAAAAGGTTATAAGAGATAGGATTTATAATCATTTAGAAAATAATAATTTGATTAGGGATAGCCAGCACGGTTTTGTGAAGAGTAGGTCGTGCCTCACAAACCTTATTGAGTTCTTTGAGAAGGTGACCAAACATGTAGATGAGAGTAAACCGGTTGATGTGGTGTATATGGATTTCAGCAAGGCGTTTGATAAGGTCCCCCACAGTAGGCTATTGAACAAAGTGCGGAGGAATGGGATTGTGGAAGATATAGCAGTTTGGATCAGTAATTGGCTCGCTGAAAGAAGACAGAGGGTGGTGGTTGATGGGAAATGTTCATCCTGGAGTCCAGTTACTAGTGGTGTACCACAAGGGGCGGTGTTGGGTCCACTGCTGTTCGTCATTTTTATAAATGACCTGGATGAGGGCGTAGAAGGGTGGGTTAGTAAATTCACAGGACGGTGGAGTTGTGGATAGTGACGAAGGAAGTTGTTGGTTGCAGAGAGACATAGATAAGCTGCAGAGCTGGGCTGAGAGGTGGCAAATGGAGTTTAATGCAGACAAGTGTGAGGTGATTCACTTTGGTTGGAGTAACTGGAATGCAAAGTATTGGGCTAATGGTAAGATTCTTGGTAGTATAGACGAGCAGAGAGATCTCAGTGTTCATGTACACAGATCCTTGAAAGTTGCCACCCAGGTTGACAAGATTGTTAAGAAGGCACACAGTGTTTTAGCTTTTATTAATAGAGGAATCGAGTTCCAGAACCATGATGTTATGCTGCAGCTATACAAAACTCTGGTGTGGCCGCACTTGGAGTATTGTGTACAGTTCCAATCACCGCATTATATGAAGGATGTGGAAACGTTGGAAAGGGTGCAGAGGAGATTTACTAGGATGTTGCCTGGTATGGAGGGAAGGTCTTACGAGGAAAGGCTGAGGGACTTGAGGCTGTTTTCGTTAGAGAGAAGGTTAAGAGGTGACTTAATAGAGACTTATAAGATAATCAGAGGGTATGGAATGCTTTGCCTGCAATGGTAGTAGATTCGCCAACTTTAAGTACATTTAAGGCGTTATTGGACAAGCATATGGATGTACAGTAGCGCCTCGACATACGAACGACCCCGTTCACGAACAAATCAGTTTGCAAACAAGATTGTATGTAAAAGTTTGCTTCAACGTACATACGAAATTCAAGGTATGAACGAAGGTGAACATTTTAAATGACAATATGATGTCCCATTTTTGGAAAATTCTGCAACAAAGGAAAAAACAAGTTTCTCTGGATCGTTTTCTTGTGGCATCACCAACCTCCAAGAGACCTCCAACCTCCAAAAAAGAGAAAAGACTCCGGAAATATCCGCACAATGGAAAAATTGATTCAGTTCGCAAACGGGTCCCGGAATGGATTAAGTTCCTAAGTCGAGGCGCTACTGTACATGGAATAGTGTAGGTTAGATAGGCTTCAGATTGGTATGACAGGTCGGTGTGACATCGAGGGCTGAAGGGCCTGTACTGCGCTGTAACGTTCTATGTTCTAATTTTCCTTTGTTTGATAAATTCCTTCTCATCCTGACACTGTAAATGTAGGTAATGAATAACACATACAGATAAAACACCTCCAGGCAAAAAGCAAAATTAAACACCGAACAAGGTAAGATTCTATTGGACACAAGCTGACTGAAATTTTCCTTTTACTTGATATACACCTTCTGGTCTTTCATTTCAAGAGCCAAATAATGAAATCAAAGACACAGCATTAAGAAGAGTCTCAAAGGAAAAAAGTGAGATAGGGAATCCTAAATTTAATGGTCTTGGCTGTTGAAGACATAGCCAAAACAGCAATTAAAATCAAGGATATTCAGCAAACTAGAACTGGCAGTTATTTCACAGGGCTGGAACAGATTACAGAGATATAAAGGGACAAGGCCATGGAGGGATTTGAAAACAAGTATGAAAATTTTTAAATTGAGACATTGCTTGACCGGGAACCAAATGTAGGTGAGCAAACACAAGGGTGATAGGTGAAAAGGGGGTGATGACATAGTAATCACTGGACTAGTAATCCAGAGGTCTAGGCTAATGTTATGGCAATACTGGTTCAATCCCATCACTGCAGCTGGTGGAATTAAATTTGATTAATGAAATTTGGAGTTAAAAGCCAGTTTCAGCAATGGTAATGATGAAACTATCATTGATTGTCATTCAGAACCCATCTGGTTCACTTATTTGAGGAAAGGAAATCCACCATCCTTGACAGGATTGGCCTACACGTGACCCCACCGGAACAGTTCTCTGAAATGGTCTATCAAGCCACCCAGTTTAAGGCAATCAGCAATGGGTAACAATGCTGACTTTGCCAGCAATGCCCACAACCATAAAAGCTTAAATAAAATAAGACAATACAGGCAGTGACTTGTGTCAACTCAGTTCCAGAAGATAAAATGCAGGCGAGCAGAAGTCCATTGGAATAATCAAGTTTACATGTAGAACAGCAACAGAATCAGCAGATGAGCTCAGCTAGAAGCAAAGTTATCCATGCGAGGCAGTAAAAACAGATGATCTGGAAATAGTGCAGAAACATGTTTGGAAGCTCATCTCAGGGTCAAATATGACACCAAAGGAATGCAAAATGTCAATTGCCTCTGTTCAGATTGGAAGCCATATTTTCTTCATAATAACTGTGAAACACTTAAAATTATTTAACTAACTGTAAAGCACTTTGGGAAATTCTGTTGTTACAAAGGCACTATAAAGTTCTTTCAAGTTATCATACATAAACTTTGGTAGCTGCTTCTGGAATGGATATGACAGAATTTCAGAATTGTTCATCCGGAAGGACACTAAAGGAGTACAGAACAAATTAATGGCTGGAACTAGTCATTCAGACCTGGTATTAAAATTGTTCCATTTATTGAAAGTAATTCAGCCAACTTCATCAAAAGGCAATGCAACTAAGAATTGCGAACATCTCCCCACAAAGAATCAGACATCTGGATGCGTTCCTGTTGATTTTGACCAAGAAATGCAGTCATATAAGCTAAGTGTGGGGAAGAAAGGAGGGAAGGAAACCCAATTGTATTCAGCTCAAAAGACAGCGCACAAATATTTAGATTTCTCTTGTTCTCAGCTTTAGAAGCATCTCCAAAGTATCTAAAAGTAGGTAGTGCCACAATCATAAACTATACTAAGAATATACAATATGCAAGAAAATCAAGCACTTAAAAAAAACTAATATGAATGCTGTACTGAACAAAAATTCTATTTTCTCCAAAAGAGACTCACAGCTGGCAATTACATGAATTAATAATCAATTAAATATATTTTCAAGGCTACAAATAATGGAGATAATCCCAAGAAAGAATATCTGACAATTGCGCTTACAAAGAAAACATGCCTCAGATGTCTTATTTAAAGTCAGTCAAATGAGAATAGGAAATATTTCTTCACAAATTACTCAGATAGTAACACAAACTATTTAAATATCAGACATGATTTTATTTGGGTAACGAGCTGATTTCCTTCATTACAACATTTGACTCAGAAGAACTTAAAATTTGAGAGGTAAACATGAAATTTTTTTTCATTTACAACGATTCTATTTTTAAATCATTTCTGGCTTAAAAAAAGCACAAAATAGGGAATCACTACAATTGGGCTCAGTCTTTGATCAGGGAAAGAAAACTCCTATTCTTGACCCACATCTAGAAAATATGGATGGAAGTGTGTATTTGGCAAAATAGGATTAGGTGCTTATTAAGAAATATTATTATTTTGTAATCAAAATATCTATCAAATACTATTCAGAGTTATCAAACACAAAGACCTTTGGAAAAGCACCAAAGGATTGCCAATGTGTATCTGTATGACAGCACCAAATCACTGTCCTTGGGGAAAAAAGTCAATTACCCAACAAAGAAAAGAGAAACAAATGACCTTAATCCAATGACAAAAGACTCTCTCGTCTCAATGAGATTAACTGATCTGTATTATAATCACGAATTCCAATAAACCCACCAACTTTAAGCTAAAATGAACCTCTAAATAAAATGACAGCTGTTAAAATTTTTTCACCACCACCATAACAAGCCTTCATGATGGCCAGGACACCAAATCCCCCATGCATTTCTTCAAATAATGTCATGGATTATTTTACAGGCACCTCAATGACTATGTGCAATCTAATTTCTCATCTAAGCACCAGTAATTTTGACAGTGAAGCAGTTACAAAATTACTGTACTTTTCATTTGGGTAGTTTAGCATCACAAACAAGAACACATAAGAAACAGGAGTACATACAACCACTCGAGTCTGCTCCACCATTCAATATAATCATGACTGATTTCCAAGTCTCTATGAACATGTGAAGGTTACTACCAAAGTGAATAATCTGACACTAACACACATTATTCTGTCTACCATCTTGTTAGCCATTGAATTAACTTGGTTATATTTCTTTGCAGACTTCTGGTTCTCTTCACAGCTTAACTCTGACTTGGTTTTATGTTGTCACTAAACATATTCTTCTTGATCCCTCCATCTATGTCATTAAGATAAAGTTGTAAATAACAATCCAATATTTGCAAAACTCCACCAGTTGCAATCTGCCAAAAATATTTAATTTATTTGTGCAGGTTGATTCATGGAGAGAAACAATCTGTTTTATATGCTAACATAATATCTCCACATCCATGATTTGTTTTGGATTAAAGTTGATTTTATTAACACAATTAGAGATCATGCATAGTTCTCACATTCTTGGCTGGCCTGCGGACCCCTGCTCACTCAAACTTCCAGCCTTTTGGTTTATTTTTAGTTTGGTGTGGCTGTGTATCTTATGTATTAATCATCCGTTTAGCGATCTTATCAAATGCAATTTGGAAATACAAGTATACTACATTTCTTGGTTCCTTTTTATGTACTTTATACTAGTTTCAACCTTAAGAGTATATTGTTAAGTCTTCCTTCTAAAACTGGGTATAATATGGCACAGCATCAACAGTTCTTTCTGCGCTTTTATATAATATGGCACAAGTTTGAGAAATAGTAATCTTAAGTATCTGTTCTCTTCCCCCCTGATTTTTTTTTAAATAAAGCACTGTGATCAAATACTTGAAGACAAAACTATTTTCTTCCCAATAAACACTCAAGATTTCCTTGGAAACTGCAGATTTACTAAAAGAAATGACATGATTAATCCTCTTGTGTGAGCACAGTCATGCACGGTACTAACAACTAGCTGAAAATAAATTTCCCAGAGAAACAGAACATGTGAGATGAGAGGATTCATCATAAACATGTTTTCATATCACCTGATCAGAAAATTAAATGGCAAAGTCATCAATGGCTCAGGGTCACTAAAGATATTTATTTCACAGTGCTTGTCATGATCTTCACCTGTGTAATATGGTTTCTATAGTTCAGAAAATGATTGCCCATTATTAAATATATTTTCAATTAAAATAGTTAAATACTACTTAATATTTGGTTTGGCCAATTAAAGATCAAGTCTAAATGTTAAACATAAATCCACTAATAATGCAAATGCTATAAATATATAATAGCAGGTGGTGTGGCTGTCTCTTATGGCACAATGATAGTGCCCCTACCTTTGAGCTAGAAGGTCTGGATTCAAGTCCCCACTGAACCAGAGGTGCATAATAACACAAGTCTAAAAATATCTATAACAGCAGATTAACTGTACATTGGATTTAGCTAAGGTATAATTCAGCTGAAATTACTATAGGATATAGCAGAACAGTTATACTCAAAGACAAAAAAAAATTATTGCAATATGAGTTCAAAGCTCACAATGTCAATTCTGAAGCCAGGTCAACAGGATCATTAAAAAGAGAACTGGATAAACATGAGAGGAAACTATTAAAATGATTTAATCAAAAAGACTGGGAAACTGAATTATAGTGGATGAAGAGCTAACAAAAACACAATGGACCAGAAGCAATGCTAAATCTTCCAATCCTACCATCAAAACATTTATTGGCTTCTTAGACCTTCAAAGCAACCTTGTCACTATATCAATGCTGTGTTTTAAGGAAACAACTGTTTGCATATGGATGTATTCAAAAGTCAGAAAGACAGTGAAAAACCCATAATTAAATGGCAGGATTAAAATGACATCAAAAGAAACAGAGTTATTATTCTATTACACCTTTCACGCCCACTGGATGTTCCAAAGCACTTTCCAGCTAATTATGTACTTTTTAAATGTACTCACTACTGTAACATAGCAAACGTGGCTACGAACTTACACATAGCAAAATCTCACTAACAGCAAAGTTATAATAAATAAATAATTTGTTTTGTGTTACTGATCAAGGGATAAATATTGGCCCAGGCACCAGGAATCACTCTCCTGTACTCCTTCAAACTGTAAGACCATAAGACATAGGAGTGGAAGTAAGGCCATTCGGCCCATTGAGTCCACTCCACCATTTAGTCATGGATGATGGGCATTTCAACTCCACTTACCCGCACTCTTCCCGTATCCCTTAATTCCTGGCCAGATCAAGAATTTATCAATCTCTACCTTGAAGACATTAAATGTTCTGTCCTCCACTGTGCTCAGTGGCAATGATTTCCACAGGCCCACCACTCTCCTCATTTCCGTTCTAAATTGATGCCCTCTAATTCTAAGGCTGTGCCCACAGGTCCTAGTTTCCCCACCTAACGGAAACAAATTCTCAGTGTTCACCCTTTAGAAGGCATGCATTATCTTGTAAGTTTCTATTAGATCTCCCCATAACCTTCTAAACTCTAATGAATACAATCCCAGGATCCTCAGCCATTCATCGTCCATGTGAATCTCCACTGGACCCGCTCCAGTGCCATTATGCCCTTCCTGAGATGTGGGGCCCAAAATTGGAAACAATGTAATCTTCTACATCTGCTTGACCAAGCATATGCATCCTTGGACATAATGTCTCATGCAAAAAATGCCACCACGTATAATGCAGGACTTCCTTTTTTCTGCACTGGTATGCAATTTAGACTGATGTGCTTAAACCCTGGCATGTGACTTGAACTCTCAATCTTCTGACTAAAATAGGCAACAAACCATTGTTAATACATACCTAATACAAACCACAAGAACTCAACACCATTACTGACTAATGGTGAAAACTTTGATTAGTCTTTACTACTCACTTGCTAGTTGTGATTTAGTGGAATATAGGTAAAAATAATACATTATACAATGCGCACTGAAGAGCATACTTAATAAGTTCCTTCATTCAAAATGCCCTTTTGCAACGTATCAGCAAAGAGAATGTTAAGCAACATTGTCAATTTTTAAATTTTAATATAAATACATGCTTTCTTAATAGTGGGCCAGATTGAAACAAGTTACAAAACTGGAAGTACCCTCCACACACTAAATTTTTCAATTGTTCATCCCTTTGAAAAGATAACAGGAGATGTCAATTGATTACCAGCTCCCAATGGATTGCATTGCATTGTAATTTGAACATTTTATGGAGTTTATACAAAAGTGACAAATACATAAAACAATGAGGGAAACTGAATCCGTGTGTTTGTGAGAATGTGACAGACCAGCAAGTAGGAAACACTTGAGGCATGAGTGAGGTGAAGAACAGTGATCTACTGGCTTAAGTGATCTATTGGCAGAGGTGGTCAGGCTGGTGACATGGCAGTGTATAGGGAAAATGAGGTGAATGGATCCAGCGGGGGGGGGGGGAATCCAGTAACACGTGCGGGGTGGATCCAGAGGTTGAGGTGAAAGATGATTTAGTGACCCGCACAGTGAGATGAAGAATCAGCCAGTGCCACAGGCAGCAGTCAGGTTCAGTGACCCATGTATGTATGTGCATGTATGTGTGTGTCCAGTCACTCAGGCAGTGGGGTGGAGGTGGAAGTTTGGGGGGTTGGGTGGTGGGGGGAGAATGGGGGGTGGTGGGCAACTTGAAGGAGGTTATCCAGTGAGTGATGTAGTGAAGTCTGATCTGTTAACCAAGGCAGTGCGGTGATCCAAATGGACAGCTGGAGCGGGGAGGAGAGGGGAATCCAGTGACCTGGGCTGCCGAGGATCCAAAAACCTGTAAGGTGAGGGGATCTGAAAAACCGGGCCATGAGGTGGTGAGGACTTGACCAGTGACCATGGTTGTGCGGGGGGAGGGGGGGAGGGGGGGAGGGTTGGTCATTCCAGTGAGGTGGTGGCAAGAGAGTGAGGGTGGTTGGATCAAGTTGCCCTGGGTGATAGGGTGATCCAGAGACCCAGGTGGTGAGAGGGAATCCAGCAAACAGGGTGGAGCAGGAGGGTTTCACGGACTTGGGCAGAGTGGCCACCAATCCAGGCAACAGTGGGGATTGAGTGACTGGGTGACCAGAAGGGGGTGATCAGTGACCAGGGCATCACAGTTTCCAATGACCCAGGCAGTGAGACGATTGAGGAACCCAAGTGGTAAGGTAAAATGAAGTGTGAGCTAGTAAACCATATAGTGAGATGATGCATGGACTGTTTGATCACACAGCATTACCCTCTGAGAAGGGGACTGCTTGTCATTGGCCACTCGAGTGTTTCCTTTCTTCCTGGCGGCGGAATATAAATAAAGATTTACACATTTGTTTTTCATACTGTTCGACACCTGCACACACACGACATGGGTGCTGGTGAAAAATAAGCACTACTGCTGTCAGGTGGGAGTGTGGAGAAAAAAAAGAAAAAATAAACAGGAGTATCAGGGGTTCTGTCACCCTGAAAAAAAAAGGAAATAAAAATTAAAAAGAATCCAATGATTAGGGCAGCAGGGAGAATACAGCAACCTGGGCAGACAGAAAATGATCACCACTGATTTGGACAACTAGGGGTACAGCGATGCAGGAGGTGAGGGGGATCCACAAACCCAAGTGGTGAGGTCAAGAGTGGGCCAGTGATCAAGGCAGCCATGGAAGGGTGGTCTAATGCCCCAGGCAGAGAGGGACGGAACCAGGAATCCGGGTGGTGAGGTGACCCAGGCGGACTGGAGGCTGGAGATCTAGTGACCTGGGCAATAGGGAGTCCAGCGGCCCAGAAGGTGAGGTGAAGGGTGGGCCAGTGACCCAGGCAGACTACAGAGTAGGAATTCAATTATGTGATCCCAGTAGCAAGGTGATCCAGTGGTCCCGGGTGGCCAAGGAAGATATCCTGGTCCTGGGAAGTGATGGGATCCAGCAACCCAGGTGGCAGGGGGATTTGACATTGAAGGAAAGGGTGTTTTCGTGATTTAGGCTGTGAGACGAAGGGTGGGTCTGTAATCCAGTCAATTGTGCGATTGAGTGACCTGGACAGCCAGAGGGGATTATCCAGTGATCCAGGCAACACACAGATCCAGCAGTGAGGCAAAGTGCGATCTGGATACCTAGGCAATGAGATAAAGGATGGGACGATGATCCGGATAGCAGGGAGATCTAGTGACCCAGGTAGTGAAATGAAGTGTGGGTGCTGATTTGAGCAGTTGAGGGGATCCAACTTGGATTGTGGTGATGTGATCCAGTGAGCCGGACAATGAGAGGATCCAGCGAACCGGGTGGTCAGGAGGGATCCGGGCAACCTGGGTAGCCCGAGGAGGGTTATCTAGTGACCCAGGCGGTGAGGAGTCCAGTGTCGCGGGCGGACAGGGCTGAGAGGGTGGTGTTATCCAGGCAGTAGGGGAGGTTCCACGGATCCAGGCTGTCAGGATATCTAGGGTCCCAATGGTGAAAGGATACAGGGACATGAGCGGTGAGGCGATCTGCTGACCCGGGCAGTGGGGCAAAAGGTGATCAGGTGACCGGGGCGGTAAGGAAGCGGGTAATCAGATGACCCGGGCAATGGGGGTGATCCAGTAACTGGGGGCGCGCCATGAGTGACAGCTCCGTGGGGGGGGGGGGGTGGGGTGGGAGGCAGCCTTGGCAGTCCGGCTTCAGTGGGGCCTGGAGGCAGGGCAAGGGCACTAGGCTCTGGTGAAAGTGGTCCGCCCTCACTGCGGGATCCAGCGGCGGCCGTCTGGGGAGGGTCGGGTCGGGTCGGGTCGGGGTGAGGTGAGGTGGATGGGTGAATGAAGTGAGTAGTTTCCCTGGGCCACACGGAGGGAAGGCGCTGTCCTTACCCCAGCACTCTCATGACAGCCAGCAATAGCTGCTCGAGCCGCCTCCCTCCAACCGCCGCCCGGTGCTCGCGCCACTGCCTGTTGACGCTGGCACCGCCTGCGAAGCCACAGCGCATGTGCACAGCCCCGCCCATTTGCCTCCAGAGCCGACACTTCCAATCGATCCGACGATCCCATCGAACCATAAAGTATGGGAAATATTTTCCATTGCTCTTGGTTGTCTCGTAATTTTATTCACAGAATCATAGAATCCCAACAGTGTGGAAATAGGCCCATTGGCCCAACAAGTCCACACTGACCCTCCGAACAGTATCCCATCCAAACCCATTACTCAACCCTATTACTATACCCCTGACTAATGCACCTAACCTATACATTTAATCAACAGATAATATGTGCAAGTATATTTTACTGTTGATTATAATCAAAACGACTTCCTAATAGTGATATACATATTCAAATATTATCAATATCTGAATCATTCATGTCCATGCTGTCCTGCTTTACATTTCTCACTTACTGATTGTTATGTTTAGGTAAATCGATATGTAAAAGTCAAAATGAATTCGCACCAGACAATGACTATTCCCAACAAGACTATTCCCAATCTAACCATCATCTCTTGACATTCCCACTGAATACGTCCCCATCAGCATCCTCAGGAGTTTTCATTGACCGGAAACTGAACTGGACTAACCATTTATATACGATAGCTACAGGAATGTAGACTAGGAATACCGCAACATGTAACTCACTTCCTGTACTGTATCCCCAAAGCCTGTCCACTGGTTAGAAGGGCATGAGTCAGGACGTGAGGAATACACTCCAATTATCTGGATGCGTGCAGGTCCAAAAAACTTAGAGTAAGGTATACAGCACGAAAACAGACCTTTGACCCAATTCGCCCATGCCAACCAATGGGATTAAACTAGCCCCATTTGCTTGCATTTGGCCCAGATCCCTCTAAATCTTTCCCATCCCTGTACCTGTCCAAATAGCTTTTAAATATTGTAATTATACCCACCTCCATCACTTCCTCTGGTAGTTCATTCCATAAACATGCCACCCTCAGGACCCTTTTAAATCTTTCCCCTCATACCTTAAATTTATGTCCTATAGTTTTGGACTCCCTTACCCTGGGGAAAGACCTTGGCTAACTCACCTTATCTATGCACCTCATGATTTTGTAAACCTCAATCTCCTATGCACCAGGAATATGGTCCCAGTCTATCCAGCCTCTCCTTATAACTCATACTTTCCAGAGTAGATAATATCCTTTTTTTGCACCTATTCCAGTTTAAGAACATCCATACTATAGCACAGCATCCAGAATTGTACGCAATACTCCACATGTGGCCTAACCAATGTCCTGTACAACTGTAACATGACATCCCAACTCCTGTACACAATGCTCTGACCAATGAAGACAAGCATGCCAAACATCTTCTTCACCACCCTGTCTACCTGTGACGCAATTTTCAACGAACTATGTACCTGCACTCAGGTCTCTCTGTTTGACAAAACTCCCCAGGGCCCTACAATGAACTGTGTAAGCCCTGCCCTTGTTTGACTTGTTTGACCTACTTTAACACGGCCGCAACGGGAACTTGATCAACTGGTCAGTGGGCCAAGGAATGGCAGATGGAGTTTAATTCACATAAATGCAAGGTGTTGCATTTTGATAAATTTTGATTTATCAAAATGCAACTGATGAGAAGTATTCATTTAGGATCTCATCCATCTCCACACATGTGGCTCCACACATAGATGATCTCGTTGATCTTTAAGGGGCCCTATTCTCTCCTTAGTTACTTTTTGCCCTTGATATACTTGTAGAATCTCTTTGGATTCTCCTTTACATTATCTCTATCTCATGGCCCCTTTTTGCCATCCTGAATCCCCTCTTAAGCACACGGAGGAATCTCGATTATCCAGTGGGGAGTATTTCGTTTGGTTAATCGAATGCCGGATAACTGAATGCCGGATGGCATAGTTTAGCCAAGCTTTGGACGATCTTACCGGATAATCCGAAATTCAGATAATTGAATGCTGGATAATCGAGGTTCGTCTGTACTCCTACAGCCCTTATACTCTGCAAGGGATTCACTTAATCCCAGTTGCCCATACCTGACATATTCCTCATTCTTTTTTTTTTGACCGGAGCCTTAGTATCTCTAGTCATCCAGTGTTCCCTATTTCAGCCACCCTTGCCCTTCACACTAACAGGAACATGCTGTCCCTGAAATCTTTGGAAAGCCTCCCACTTACCAGACATCACTTTACGTGCAAACAGCTTCCCCCAATCTATCTTTGAAATTAGCCTTGCCCCAATTTAGAACTTTAATTTGTGGACCAGCCATATTCTTTCCCATAAATATTTTAAAATCTACAGAGTTATGGTCACAGGTACCAAAATGCTCCCCGGCTGAACCCCTCAGTCACTTGGCAAAAGTGGATACTGCAGATGCTGGAGATTACAGTCATGATTAGAGTAGTGCTGGAAAAGCGCAGCAGGCCAGGCAGCATCCAAGGAGTAGGAAAATCGATGTTTCGGGCAAAAGCCCTTCATCATGTTTCCTTATGAAGGGCTTTTGTCTGAAACATCAATTTTCCTGCTCCTTGGATGCTGCCTGACCTGCTGTGCTTTTCCAGCACTACTCTAATCTTGGCCTCAGTCACTTGCCCTGCCTTATTTCTGAACAAGAGGTCGTGTATTGCCCCTTCTCCAGTAGGGTCATCTAGATTTTAATTGAGAAACTTTTTTGAATACATTGAACAAATTCATCCTCTTAACACCAAGGTAGTCCCAGTCTATGTTTCGAAGTTAAAATCCCCAACTATTACAACCTTATTTTTCTTCAGCTTTCTGTAATCTCCCAACACAGTTTCTCTTCAATTTCCCAGTGACTACTGGAGGTCAATTGTACAATCCATCAAAGTGATCAGCCCCTTTTTATTTTGTAGCACTCCACTGGTCATAGGCCTCCACCACCACCCTCTGTCTTCTACCTTTGAGCCAGTTCTGTATCCAAATGGCTAGATCTCCCTGTATTCCATGAGATCTAACCTTGCTAATCAGTCTTCCTTGCCGAACGCCTTACTGAAGTCCATATGGATCACATCTACTGCACTGCCCTCATCAATCTTCTTTGTTACTTCTTCAAAAAACTCAATCAAGTTTGTGAGACATGATTTCCTAAGCACAAAACCATGTATTTGGAAAGGCAAGGACTGATTAGAGATAGTCAGCATGGCTTTGTGTGTGGGAAATTATGTCTCACGAACTTGATTGAGGTCTTTTGAAAAAGTAACAAAGAGGATTGATAAGAGCAGAGTAGTGGACATGATCTATATGGACTTCAGTAAGGCGTTTGATAAGGTTCCTCATGGGAGACTATTTAGCAAGGTTAGATCACATGGAATACAGGGAGAACTAGCCATTTGGATACAGAACTGGCTCGAAGGTAGAAGACAGAGAGTGGTGATGGAAGGTTGCTTTTCGGACTGGAGGCCTGTGACCAGTGGTGTGCCACAAGGATCGGTGCTGGGTCCACTGCTTTTCATAATTTATATAAATGATTTGGATATGAATATAGGAGGTATAGTTAGTAAGTTTGCAGATGACACCAAAATTAGCGGTGTAGTGGACAGCGAAGAAGGTTACCTCAGAGTACAACAGGATCTTGATCAGATGGGCCAATGGACTGAGGAGTGGCAGATGAAGTTTAATTTAGGTAAATGCAAGGTGCTGCATTTTAGAAAAGCAAATCAGGGCAGGACTTATATTACTTATATATTAAATAATGGTAAGGTCGCTGTACAAAGAGACCTTGGAGTGCAGGTTCATAGTTCCTTGAAAGTGGAGTCTCAGGTAGATAGGATAGTGAAGAAAGTGTTTGTTATGCTTTCCTTTATTGGTCAGACCATTGAGTATAGGAGATGGGAGATCATGTTGTGGCTGTTCAAGGCATTGGTTAGGCCACTTTTGGTATATTATGTGCAATTCTGATCTCCCTCCTCTAGGAAGGATGTTATTAAACTTGAAAGGGTTCAAAAAAGATTTACAAGGATGTTGCCATGGTTGGAGGGTTTGAGCCACAGGGAGAGGCTGAATACACTGGAGCTGTTTTCCATGGATCATCAGAGGCTGAGGAGTGACCTTATAAATGTTTATAAAATCATGAGGGGGATGAATATGGTAAATAGACAAGGCTTTTTCCCTGGGTTGGGGGAGCCCAGGACTAAAGGGCATAAGTTTAGAATGAGGGGAAAAGATTTAAAAGGGAACTAAGGGGTAACTTTTTCACGCAAAAAAATGTGCATGTATGAAATGACTGCCAGAGGAAGTGGTAGAGGCTGGTACAATTGCAACATTTAAAAGATATCTGGATGGGTACATGAATAGGAAGGGTTTAGAGGGATATGGGCGAAATGCTGGCAAATGTGACTAGATTAACTTAGGATATCTGGTTGGCATGGACGAATTGGACCAAAAGGTCTGTTTCTGTGCTGTATGTGTCAATGACTATGACTCAGGAATATCCTAAGTACTGCTGTAATGTTTTCCCAAATCCAAAATGCTACTCCCACCCCTCTCTTGCCTCGCCTTCTATGCTATCCATAGCATCTGTACCTGTACCCTAGAACAATGAGCTGCCAGTCCTGTCCTTCCCTCAGCTATGTTTCTGGCTTGACAAAACTTTCCAAGCTTGGTATCATCCTGGAAAAAGCAGCCCGATTGATTGCAACCACAGTAACAAACACCCTTCAACACCCACACTCAATAGCAGCAGTGTGTACCATTTATGAGATGTACTGTAGAAAATCACTAAGGGTCCTTAGACAGCACCTTCTAATCCCAGTTCACAACAGAAGAAACCCAGGAGCATTACTACCTGTAAGTTCCCTCCAAGGAACCCACTATCCCTAACTTGGAAATATATCATTGTTCCTTCAGGGTCACTGGATCAAAATCCTGGAACTCTCTCCCTAAAGGCAAAGTGGATATACCTACACTAAATGGACTATAGTGGTTCAAGAAGGCAGCTCATTAATCCTTCTTCAGGGTAACTAAGGATGTGCAATAAAAGCTGGGCCAACTAGCAACACCCACTTCCCATGAATTAGTTTTTCAAAAATGCACATTAGTGGCTTTGGATGCAAGTGCTACTCTGGACACTGATTCATTGGCATTGTTACAGGTAAAATGAGTGCAGATACAGTCTTATTGTGGTGAACTTATGCATTTCCAACAGTAGTCAATTAAGCAAATAAATGATTGGATAACTCACTTTTCCAACACCCAGCAACTAACAAACATGCTAAAGAATTTCACCACTGAAACATATCATTCAATCCAACAAATCTGAGCTGGTGTTTATCATCCACATGAGTGCTACTTCTAGTGAAATAAAAATAGCAAATGCTGTTGAAACTCAGCAGATCTGGCAACATCTGAAGAGAAAGAAATGGTTAACCTTTCAGCCCAATGACTGATTCCTCTTCACAACTGAAGATTGGTGGGAAAGTATATCACTTTTATTGCACTCTGTTTTGTGAAAACAGTCTTTGTCTAGTCTTCTGATTTGTATAAACAAGTCTACCAAAGGTGATATTAACAGAGAAATGAAGTTACATCAAAAATATGCAATTTGTTTGAAGCATTAACTTTGAAAGCTTGTAAGGTGTAAGACAAAAGTAAAATTATTCCACAGAGGCTGGTATCCCATTCCCAAGTCACCCTTTATCTATAGTATCCGACACTGTTCCCTCAGAGATAGCTGTCAGAGTGAACTGAACTTCTGACACTCCTACTTGTTTCTGTCAGCCAGGGCTCTGTGATTGGACCAGATTCACAGCCCCAGTCAGGGAACTCATATTCTATGAGGTCCACCTTGCTGACCATGTTACAGTCACTACATCCCTCGCCTACCAACTGCATGGATGTAGCCTCTCCTGGGTCATTTTCTGGTCCAGTTCCTCCAACTGAGCCACAGATACGGGTGGCATATATCACCTCTTGCACCCAGAGTGTCTTAGAAGAAATTCACCCTCTCTTCTTCAGGTGGTAAAGGCATTGAGACTGTAATATCCACTGTGTCCATCTTAGATGCCAAGGTTTCTTTAAGGATAGATGGAGGGCTAGAACCCATGGGTTCTGACAACCTTTCCAGCTGTTCTGAGGGGCTGGGTATGTTTTGCTCCTGCCCCGTTTGCTGGTTTGCAGCTTTAATTTGGTCCACGTACTTGTCAAACCTTGGTACATCACGGCACTCTTTTACTGTCTCAAATCTGCATACTGACAGCAAATACAATGGCTTGCTAGCCTGGATCCTGAAGAAGGTGTTAAACGTTTGGCCAAGGCTTGGCTTTCTTTTGGAATTTTGCTGTGGGCTGACCAAGAGTCCCTCTGTTCAGGATATGTCATGAATGACGCTATGCAATTTCCTTCACTCAAGTGGTATCCCCCAAATTTATTCGGTCTGGCAAGGGTGTCCACTTCCATTGGCATACCCTGTAACTCATAGGCTCCCTAGCTGCATTTTCTAATGACAAAGCTAGTTGAAGTGCCAGACTGAAATCCGGTTGGGCTTCAGCTATTGGGTGTTTTTGCACAGTTGCATCATTAATCCCATGTTCCAAACGGTCTCTCAGCATCTCATCAAAAGTTAAACCAAAATCACATGTCTCTGCCAGTCATCTTAACCTAGTCAAACATCCCAACTCAGATTCCCTTAGTTCTCTAACTGCTGAGAAAAACTGATCACATTTCAGGATTAGAAGAGGCTTGGGGTGATAATATTCCTCAACCAAATCCATCAACTGTTGAAAGGTTTTAGTATCTGGTCCCTCAGGAAAAGTCAGCTGAGGGTCCACAAGTTGTCAGGAGAATTACTTGTTGCTTTTCATCTGCCCCAATGTCATTTGCCCAGATAAAATATCGAATTCTTTCCAAATACTAGGCCCAGTCCTCAACAGCAGGATCGAATGAGTCAAACTTTCCAAAAAATGGTTAGTATTGTTGCCTCACAGTGCCAGGCTGAATTCTACCTTCAGGCAACTATCTCTGTGGAGTTCACACGTTCTCCCTGTGTCTGTGTGGCTTTCCTTCGGGTGCTCTGGTTTCCTCCCACAATCCAAAGATGTGCAGATTAGGTGGATTGTCCATGCTAACTTGCCCATAGTTCTGGGGATGTGTAGATAATATAGGTTATCTATGGGATATGGAGGGATAGAGGGATAGGGTAGGAGCATGGGTCTGGGTGGATGCTCCTCAGAGGATCGGTATGGACTTGATGGGCCAAATGGCCTTCTTCTAGAGTGTAGGGATTTTATGGTAACAGCATGATGTCAGAAACCTCACTCCAAACTCAAAGATGACTGTTGCAATTGCATTTTTAGGAGCATTTTTTTCCCCTCTTGTCTGCTGAAATAACTGCACAGAGGCCAATATCCTATCGCCCTTCATGCACATGTATATAGTATTTGACACTAGTCCAGCTTCCTCAAAGCCAGCTCTCAGGATGAACTGAACCTCTGATACTCCTGTTTATATCTGTCAACCAAGGTTCCCTGATTGGGGCTGTTAACCTAGTCCAATCCGGGAAGTCATATTCTATGAGGTCCACCTGGCTAGCCTCATTACAATATCTTGCAGTTTGTTTGTCACAGAATAATGCCAGTACAGTCATATAAAAGCAGCGTTACTGCAGATGCTGGAAATCTGAAACAAACACAGAAAATGCTGGAGAAAGTCAACAGGTCTGACAGCATCTGTGGAGAGAGAAACAGAGTTATTGTTTCAATCGAATATCACTCTGTGATTCACAGAGAAATGGATTTGGGATCTTCAGAGTCATACTTGACTCAAAACATTGACTTTGTTTCCCTCTCCACAAATGCTACCAGACTTTCTGAGTTTCTCCAGCATTTTCTGTGTTTGAACACAGATATATCGATTTACAGAAAGGAGCAAATATTTAATCTGTCAGTGATGCACTTTGTTCCTCACCAGTTCCCTATTGCGACATGGAATCCATCAACCAGTAACTATCAACTTTCATGAAACATTTCATTATTTCTAACTGTATAAATCTCAAGTATTGTTCCTAAATATCCAACCAATATTTGTGATTCAAAATATATCCATGGGTTCTTAATTAACTGCTTTATCTGACATCAAAACTCGCCCTTTGTCTTTTTAGAGATATGAGCATTTATTCAGTTTAGCAGCAGAGTTAATACCAAAAAAACTATATCTTTTGTTTGTACACCCAAACTCTGTGAGGAAATGTTACAATCAATCACAAGTTGGCATCCTGCTGGCAATGATGTCATCAGTTCAATGTTTTGCATGAAGGCGCAATGCCAGTCTTGATGAAAGATTTGGTATTACAGGCTGGATTTCTCTGCCAAACTTTCACATTCACCACTTGTTCAGAATACTTTATCTGAAGAATATATTTTTAGATGCAAACTTTAAACACCTATACTTAAAAAGTAATTGAATTCTGAAGTTTATGCGATGCTTAGAAAATTATAGAATAGTGGCCTGGGATTGTGTTTTTTTTCAGAAATAATATTAGCTGCCTATTTTTCATAATGGACATATGAAGCTGCTTATAAATCAGTAAATTATTCCACAAACATCAAATAATATCTGTGCTCTAGAGCTGAGCAGGTGAATTATTGCTTCTAATTTTAAAATGTGAGAATATCAAAACAGAAACATCACCGTTATCTGTAGTTTTAGATATTTCACAGGTAGAAGATGGATGTGCAGTTCTTCCATCCAGGAGAACAAACAATATTTGTCTCTGAGCGTTTATAGTATCATGTTCACTGGAGGTCCCACTGGAACAGCTCAAGACTGACTTCTCTTTTAGTTTCTCCTCCCTTAGGGAATGTACAGTCTCTGCCAGCCTTCACCCACATGACACAGTCAGATGTGGAATCATTTCACTGTTGGGAATAATGGAAATTAATCTTGAGCAATGAGCTCTCAAGCACCCAGCCACTGACACAGCCTAACAGCCACAAAATAAAACAAAGATACTAACCCAATAACAGAGTGAATCACTTAGTGAAACAGGAGTAGGCCATTCAGCCCTTAAGGCTATTTTGTAACTCAAATGCATTTGCTCAACCTTGTTCCAAATTATTTAATATCCATTACCTAATAAAAATCTATCATTCTCAGTCTTAACATTTTTAAGCAATCCACAGTCTTATGTGAGGAGTGAGTTTCACATTTTTTTGATCCTTAATGGGAAAACGTGTTTCCCATTTCATCTGAAATGGTCTGATCTAATTTTAAGGTTGTGACTCTTTTTCTGGATTTACCCATGATTACTTCTGTGTAAATACTTTGGCAAATCATTTGAAATACTTCAAATATATCATTGCTCCACCTTCCAAACTCAAGGGAATACAGGACGAGTTTATACAAACTGACAACCACCCTGCAGCTGTGCCAAAAGAAAATTTGGAAAGTCGAGGTCATAGTCCATAGAGGGAACAGCTTTCATAATCTCCACTTCAAAAACAACATAATTGCTTCAAGCAACTAATCAAAAGATGTGCCTTCCAATTCATGTTGAAATCTCGATGTTAAAGACAACATGATTTGAACAATGACGTTCCAGATATCTTTCTGTGGTTTATGTTATTTCCTTCATGTAGCCATAACCTGTGACGCATTCTAAGGTGATTTTGTTTCCCACCTTCTGTAATTGCACCTGCTTCAGCTAACAGGCCCTGACCCCCAAGGCAAGGAGGTGACCAGTTTCTCAATCTTAAACTTATGCCATGATGCCTTGTTTTAATCTTGTCATACAATGTTGTACAAGAGTATCTCAAGCTACAAGCAGAAAATGCCAGCTAACACTTAGCATTTGGACACATTCAACATTTCAGGTCTAGTACCTCATAAATGATTGCTTCTCCTTTCTTCCCTTTCTGCCCAGTAACTGAAGTCGAAAATTCAGCACAAGAACAGGTCACAAACCTAAACTCACATCTACCAGCTGAGTGACCAAATACAATGGTGGATTCGATGTAGTAGCACATTAATGAAGTTATGTGGAGAATGTTGTGACACATTGAAATTGCACCAGAATTCCACATTAGTGATGTCACAGTAGAAATTCAAATGATTGGTAGGGAGGACAAATCTGTCAAAATCTGGAATCAAAATGAAATAAAATGCGACAGCAGACAGGACTATCTCTTAATGGATTCCTGTTTCCTCACTCACTGAGAGTCTCATGCGCTGTCTTCACATTGTTGAGAAATGGATTCAGACAGTATCAATGTGACAGGTCGGCTCAGAGCATACATTCCTAATCTGATTCCAGGAGCATGTTATTAACAAGAAAAGTGAAGGGGTGTGACAACATACATTTGTATGAATACAGTATAATTTTAGTCCAGTCCAAAACCATGAGTTAAGAGTATACACATTGTGTCAGTGCTTGGAGTAATTTTATCAACTTCAGTATTTGCATTGTTAGATGAAGCCTAACTTTTCTACTAAGCTTTCTTAACAGTAAATATTTAAAGGAAAAAAAATTACAGGACAAATGAAACAGAATGTAAGAATGGTATTACTTGGATAGGGCTCATGCCCGAAACGTTGATTCTCCTGCTCCTTGGACGCTGCCTGACCTGCTGCGCTTTTCCAGCAACACATTTTCAGCTATTACTTGGATAGCCCTACCAAAAAGGCATTGCCATAGGCAAGATGAGCCCAGAATAGAATGGCCTCCTTCTATTCTGTATCATTCTCCTATTCTATGGATCCTGGCAGGGCAAGAGGCTCTGAGCACTTATTGAGATCTACAAGTCCAGAAGACCTTACATAAGAAATGGGAGCAGGAATAGTCCATCTGGCCCCTCAAGCCTGCTCCACCATTCAATAAGATCATGGCTGATCTTTTTTGTGGACTCAGCACCATGTACCCACCCACGTTTAACTCCTCTACTCTCTCATTGTCCTGTAATTTTAAGAAAGCTGAGTAGAAAAGTTAGACTTCACCTAACAATGCAAATACTGAAGATAAAATTACTTTAAGCGCTGACACTATGTGTATACACTTAACTCATGGTTTTGGACTTACCTTTGCTTTAAACACATTCAACAAGGTAGCCTCAACTGCTCCACTGAGCAGAGAATTCCACAGATTCACAATTGTTTGGGTGAAGAAGTTCTTCCTCAACTCAGTCCTAAATCTGCTCCCCTTATTTTGAGGGATGCCCCCTAGTTCTAGTTTCACTGACAAATTCCCTGCTTCTGTGATATCTATTCCCTTCACAATTTTATATGTTTCTATAAGATCCCTCCCATTGTTCTAAATTCCAGTGAGTACATTCCCAGTCTACTCAATCTCTCCTCATAAGCCAACCCTCTCAATTCCAGAATCAACCTAGTAAACTACCTCTGCATCCAACACACACACCCCCCCCCCTCCCCCCAATAAGTGTCCATCCTTTCTCAGGTAAGGAGACCAAAACCTGTACAGAGCATCTTGGTATCTGACCTCAGTGTGACCCAAATCAATGCACCATCTGAGTAAAATGTCTATTTGTATAGGTCAGCAGAAGGATCAGGGACTGATGAATGTTATATGGCTGAATGGAGGCAAGCCCAAAACAAAAATAAAGTATTGTTTGACAAGTATAACCTGCTTTATTGAGGAATGGAGACACTTCACACATCAACCCTTATCTTTCTGAGACAGGACAATTTATACCTGAGTTCCTGTTCAACTTCATTCCATGCGCATTTCTTAAAAATGACATTGATTGAAAGTGGGATCCCACATCCTGCATTGTTCACATTCCCTTCTGCTTTTGTTGTTCAGTCGATTTCCTGAAGGTCACAAGCCAAGTCAGAGTGGGTAATGAGGAACTTCTTGCGATTGTTCCACAGCCAAATCACTGACAGCAGGGCAAACAAAACAAGGAACAATGTGCCATTCAGGCCTCATCTCCGGGTGGGGCTGCCAGGACTCTCTGGTTGAACCTGCAATATCAGGGAAGCAGCCACTTCTCAGGAAGATTGCTGAGATGGTCTCACTGCTTCAACGTCTGTGTTTGGGATTCCCACTTGGTCTTAAAACAGTCAGGGTCCCTCGTCTGCTGGAAGGTACAAATCTCCTACATATGTGAAAATTAGCCGCCACACTCCCAATATTAGAGACACCTCAAAAATACACCTTGACTGTAGAGAACTTTGGGACTCCTCTTCAAGTTGTGAAGGCTGCTACATAAATGTTCATTGTTCTCTCTTTGTCATCCCTCCTAGTTGCTACCTCCTACTCCCCCTGCTGATCAAAAATACATTCGCATCTCACTGCGAGCATCATTCTGTTTCTTTGCAAAGCAATTCTTTTCTTTCTCATTTTAAATTCCTCAACCTGAACAAATCTTAAATTGACAGATAAGCCTTGATTTGCTGAACACAAATGCTTATGACAGGCTCGTTCTTATTATTCATCACCTTTTGCATTCCCACTATCTGAGATGGGAAATTCATGCACAAATCTGCACGCTGTTCAGGAGCCCATATAATGTGAATAACTTCAATGCTGTAGCCACCAGGATTCCTTCAGTTGAGTTTTGGATTTCATTCCCACCTTTTGTGTGACAATAAATGAAAATAGAAATTGCTGGAGAAACTGAGCAGGTCTGGTAGTATCTGTACAGAGAAAGGGTCAAAAAGTGTGGTTCTGGAAAAGCACAGCCAGTCAGGCAGCATCTGAGGAGCAGGAGAGTTGACATTTTGAGCGTAAGATCTTCGTCAGGAGGCCCAAGGGGCTGAGAGATAAATAGGAGGAGTTTGGTGCTGGGGGAAGGTATCTGGGAATAGGATAGGTAGATGATAGTGGGGGTGATGGTGATAGGTCAGAGTGGAGGGTGGAGCAGATAGGTGGGAAGGAAGATGGACAGTTAGGACAGTTCAAGAGGGCAGTGCCACGTTGGAGGGTTGGATCTGCGCATTAGGTGGGGGAGGGGAAATGAGGAATCTGGTGAAATTGACATTGATGCCTTGTGGTTGAAAGGTCCCAAGGCTGAAGATGAGGTGTTCTTCCTTCAGACATCGGGTGGCTAGAATCTTACGGTGGAGGAGGCCCAGGACTTGCATGTCCTTGGCAGAGTAGGAGAGGGAGTTGAGGTGTTCAGCCACAGGATTGGTGGGGTTGTTGAGTGTGTGTCCCAGAGATGTTCTCTGAAACATTCTGCAAGTTAGCAAAGTTACCTTTTGGTGTCTAGTAACCCTTTTTCTGAAGTTTCTCCAGCAATTTCTGTGTTTGTTTTAGAATTACACCACATTTTAGTCAGAGAAGAACATAAAGACATGAGAAATTGAAGCAAACATCCCCTGGAGCTTGCTCTTTCATTCACTGACTTTCCACTTCAGCTCCAAATCCTGAACTCTTTATTGTCCATGTACTTATCCACCTCCATCTTGAATAAGTTCAATGACATGACCGTCTGGGCATAGAATTACAAAAAAAACCTTTTTGTGAGATGTTTCTTCACCTCAGTTACAAATCCCTTATCCCGAGATTGTTGTAATTGATCATGAGATATGGACATGTCTGAGTAGGGCAGCATTTATTGCCCATCTTTATTGCCCTGGAGAGGTTGGTGATGAGCCATCATCTTGAATTGCTGCAGCCTTTGGACTGCAGAGGCACCCAGAGTGCTGGTTGGGAGTGAAATAACAGTACAGAGGCCACCCCATCACCAAGTCACCCACCACTTACACGTGCATAGTAATTGACACTGGTCTTGCTTCCCCAGAGCCAGCTCTCAGAATGATAAGGATGTCTGATAGTCCTGTTATAGAGGAACCGTGATTATCTGGCATTTGAATAAATGAATTTTGGATTATCCAAACAAGATCGCATGGTCCCGATGCTTGGCTAACTGTTACCTGGCTTGATTATCTAGCATTCGATGAACCGAATGAAATACTCCCTACCTGTGCTCTTCAAATAGTTGAGGTTCCTCTTTATATCTGACAGCCAGGACTACCTGATTGGACAAAATTACAGCCCCAAACAGGGAACTCATATTTTATGAAATTCATCTGGCTGACGTCATTACAATCACTATATCCCTCCCACTTTGAGTCCAAGGACATGGGCCTGTTCTATTTCTAGTAGTGTCTCCTGGAGCTTTTTGCTCCAGTTCCTCTGACTCAGCCTAGGATACAGCTGGCATGTACCAGACTGTAGCTCACTTCTTGCTCCCTGAGCAACTTGGAGGAAGTCCATCCTCTTCTTCAGGCAACAAAGGTGCCAAAGCTGCAACATCCACTGTTTCCATTTTAGACTCTGATGGGTCTGAGGAGCCAGGTATGTTTTGTTCCTGTCCTGTTCACAAGTTTGCTGATTTCATCTAAGGGGTCCACATACTCATTCAGGACCACCTCACCAACCCAAACTTTGTACATTTTAGAACCTAACCTCGCGAAGGCCATGTCTCTTCCCCATTCCAGGCCACTTCCATGGTTTCGGCACCAAGCTTCATCCCTTGGAAGTAAACTGTCGCTCTCGCTTAGAGGAATCTTGTGTCCAAGCGTTCCTGAGGCCATTTCACCCTCCCTCCTAGATCTGGAAAGATCAGATTTAACCTGGTGCAGAGCTATATCCCATCAGTTGGAGCTATCCTTGTGGTTGCATGAGGAGTGGTCTGATAATCAAATAGGAACCAGGACAGTTTGGTATCGAGTGAAGTTGTAGGCTGTTTCTTAAAGCCTGTCTTCAAAGTTTGGACTGCTCTTTCCACCAGACCATTGGACGATGGATGGTATGGAGCTGTCCTGATATGTTATTTAACATTATGATATACTCAAGTTCCCTGCTGGTAAATGATGGTCCATTAACGTGACTGAGACTTCTGGAAACCTGTGATTGCAAAACCTCTCTCTCAATGTCAGAAAAACTAAAGAACTGATCATTGACTTCAGAAAGAAAGGAGGGGGACACCCCCCTCTCCAATCTACATAAACAGAGTGGAGGTTGAGAGCATCAAGTTCCTTGGAGTTACGATAACCGAAACCTATCCTGGACTTCTCATGTAGATGCGACAGTCAAGAAGACACAACAACGCTTCTTCTTCCTCAGACAGCTCAGGAAATTTGGCATGTCTATAAGGACCCTCACCAGTTTTTACAGGTGCGTCGGAAAAGCTTACTGTCTGAGTGCATAATGGGTTGATATGGTAACTGCTCTGCCCAGCACTCTAAGATACTACAGAATCTTGTGTGCACAGCCCAGACCATCACGGAAGCCAACCTCCCATCAATGGACTCCATTTACATGTTTCATTGCTGCGGAAAGGCTGCCAGCATCATCAAAGGTCCCTCCCACCCGGTAATGCTCTCCTACAGCCTCGCCCACCAGGCAGAAGAGACAGAAGCTTGAACACACACACACACACACACACACACACACACACACCAGCAGGTTCAAGAACAGCTTCTTCCCTGCCGTTATTAGACTGATGAATGGACTCTCTAACTTCAAATAATGCTGATCTTGTTAATGTTGATCTTGCCTAGCACACATCCTGTGCAATGTAAACTGTATGCTTTACTCTGTCTGAATGTTTTTTCAACCTATGATCTGTATGTCCTTATTACTGTGATCTGCCTGTACCACTCGCATACTAATCTTTTCAGTGTACTTAGATATGCATGACAATAAATCAAACCATTATCAAATCATCATCATCACATGCTTGCAGCTTTTCTATCGTTGTCCCTGTGTTTGACAAATTAATTCTAGGCACGTCCAACCACTTTGAGTAGGTGTCTACAGTGTCTAAGAACATTGAGCCCATGAAAGGTCTGGCATAGTCAATGTGTAACATAGTCCAAGGTTTACTTGGCCATTCCTGTGAATGTGGGGGAGCAGCTGGTGATGAGCTTTACCCTTGTCATACTCTGGGCACTGTCGAAAAGTATGGCACTGGAAAAGCACAGTAGGTCAGGTAGCATCCGAGGAGCAGGAGAATCAATGTTTCGGGCATAAACCATTCATCAGGAATGGACACTGCCCCACCAATATAGCTATGTATGCATCCAAACCTCACCAGCAGGCATAATGTCTCACAAACATCTTCATTTTACGCACTCTTGGATGACCCTGGTAGAATTCAGCCCGTATCTCATGGTAACCTTTACTCACAATAAGAAAATGCTATCCTCAATGGTGACCAGGTATCGCCAGGTCCAAAAGGTTTCAGTTCTGTTTGTGATGGCCCTTTTGTTTCCCCCATCACCACCATCTGTTTTATTTTTTGCCAGAACTAGATCTTGTTGCATCCACAGTGTTGTATTGTCAGCAGTGACTGGAAGGGTGTTCAGAAAGTTTAAAATCAGAATGGACTCTTCCAGCAGCGGCACCACCTAGGGCATCTGCAATTGTGGCTTGGCCTCCCAAACAGTGTTCCAACTTGTAACTGTATGCACTTAGAATGAGGGTCCACAGCTGAATATGACCTGAAATTGTGGGTGGCACGCCTTGTCCTCTTTAATTAGCCATAGCAAGAGTCTATGGTCTTTTACTCTGACAAATTCGTGTCCATACAGATCATAGAACATCATAGAATCCCTACAGTATCAGTGGAACTTTCACACTTAAGATGACCACCAAACCTTCCTTCTCTATCTGGGCGTATTTGTGCTCTACATCAGCCAAAGTCTGGAAGCAAGCACAGTTGAGTGCTCCTCTCCATCTATGAGTCAACGCTACCCTGACGCTGTATGGAGAAAGTGAGAACTGCAGATGCTGGAGATCAGAGTCGAAATGTGTGGTGCTGGAAAAGCATAGCACGTTAGGCAACATCCAAGGAGCAGGAGAGTCAACGTTTCGGGCATAAGCCCTTCATCAGGAATTGGGGGTGGGGGGGGTGTGGGGGAAAAGGGTGGAGAGATAAACAAGAGGGTGGGAGGGTAGGAGGAAAGTAGCTGGGAATATAATAGGTGGATGCAGGTGGGGGGTGATTGTGGTAGATCGGTGGGGAGGGTGGAAGGGATAGGTGGGAAGGAAGATGGACATGTAGGACAGGTCAAGAAGGTGGTGCTGAGTTGGAGGGTTGGATCTGGGATGGGGGGGTGGAGGGGAGATTTGGAAACGGGTGAAGTTGATGTTGATGCCGTGTGGTTGAAGGGTCCCAAGGTGGAAGATGAGGCGTCGGCTTGGATTTGGCAGTGGAGGAGGCCCAGGACTTGCATGTCATGGGTGGAGTGGGAGGCAGAGTTGAAGTAGTCAACCATAGGGTGGTGGGGTTGTTTGGTGCGTGTGTCTCAGAGATGTTCCCTGAAACATTCTGTGAGTTGGTGTCCTGCCTTCTCAATGCAGAGGAGACCACATCGAGAGCAGGGTAGATATAAGTGCAGGAAAATCTCTGCTGGATGTGAAAAGATCCTTTGGGGCCCTGGACGGAAGTGACGGGGGAGGTATGGGAGCAAGTTTAACACCTCTTGAATGGGGAGAGATCGCACGTCAGTACTAGATCTTGCTTAGAGTCATAGAGATGTACAGCACAGAATCAGACCCTTCGGTCCAACTCGTCCATGCTGACCAGATACCTTAAATTAATCGGATCCCATTCGCCAGCACTTGGCCCATATCCCTCTAGACCCTTCCTATTCCTGTACCCATCCAGATGCCTT
This sequence comes from Chiloscyllium punctatum, assembly GCF_047496795.1. Classification (NCBI taxonomy): domain Eukaryota; kingdom Metazoa; phylum Chordata; class Chondrichthyes; order Orectolobiformes; family Hemiscylliidae; genus Chiloscyllium; species Chiloscyllium punctatum. The sequence continues at coordinate 61,518,370 of NC_092777.1, read as the reverse complement.
TTAAATGTTGTAATTGTAGCAGCCTCCACCACTTCCTCTGGCAGCTCATTCCATACACACACCATCCTCTACGTTAAAAGTTGTCCCTTAGGCCCCTTTTAAATTTTTCCGCTCTCACCTTAAACCTATGCCCTCTAGTTCTGGACTCCTCCACCTCAGGAAAAATACCTTGTCTATCTACCCCTATCTATGCCCCTCATGATTTTATTAGCTGGCCAATTCAGCCTCTCCCTATTGTCAAAGCCTGCAAACCTGGCAACCTTCTTGTACATCTTTTCTGAACCCTTTCATGTTTCACAACATCCTTCCTACAGCAGGGAAACAAGAATTGTACACAATATTCCAAAAATGGCCTAACCAATGTCCTGTACAGCCATAACATGACCTCCTAACTCCTATAGTCTGACCAATAAAGGAAAGCATACTAAACGCCTTCTTCACTATCCTATCTAGAGTAGGACTCTGCTTTCAAGGAACTATGAACCTGCACTCCAAGGTTTCTTTGTTCAGCAACACTCCCTGGGACCTTACCATTAAGTGTACAGGTCCTGCCCTGATTTGCCTTTCTAAAATGCAGCACCTTGCATTTACCTAAATTAAACTCCATCTGCCACTCCTTGGCGCATTGGCCCATCTGATTAAAATCCTGTTGGACTCTGAGATAACTTTCTTCGCTGTCCACTCACCACCAATTTTGATGTCATCTGCAAATTTACTAACTATACCTCCTATGCGTACTTTCAATTTCCAGATTCACAGCAATGTGGTTAACTCTTAACTGAGTAATTAGGAATAGATGATAACTGCTGGACTAGCACAAGTATCTCAAGTAGTGATCAGGGGTGCACAATCCAATGAAAGAACCCTGAATAATTTCTCCCCCACAAACCCAATGGGACCCAGTGGCCCAGAGGATGAGATATTGACTCTGTATGGATAAGTTGCTGAAGGTTTCAACAATGGTTTCCCACTTCCAATCACAATATTTTTCCAATTTTCAATTCTTAAATAAATCAGAGACAGAATGTTCAATGAAAATGAAAAACAATGCTTTCTAATGCCTCATACATTTTCCAGTAATGTTCAGGAAATAGATCTGTAACTCCTGGAGGATTCATGACAATCCAGGTAAATGGATATTGGACAGCCATCCAACAATATTCTATACTTTCACCAACAATTGTGTCAGAAAACTAGGTGTATACAAAATTCCCCAGAATGAGTGAGGGGCTGTGAGAGTGGGAAGAGAGAGACCAGGGCTGACTAGTGAGAAAATTCATTCCAAAGTGGCCTCAAGGGAAAACCTGCTTGACCCCCTGGGGTTGGTGGCAAAGCAGGGTGTGGTGGAGAGAGCTTATGCTAACAGGAAGTATTGGACCTAGAGACAAGAAATGATAAGTAGTGAGTGAGAATGAGAATGAAAATGAAACACTGGAACAAAATACAAGGCACTTGCTTGAAAGGCAAATGTTTAAAAAAACACAGAATAATCTTCAACTTATTCTAAGAAGGGAGTTTTAAAAATACCAGTAACTGATTAGTTCTCAACAGCCATGTTAAATGGATTTCCTTTGTTTACACTGAGTAAAGTTATTACTACATTCCTTCCACACCCTCTTACTATTTAATAACAGATGATCAAGTGATAACTGCAACATCGGCTTTGGGCCACTAGGAGGGGCAAAACAAACTAATTATGATATCTCGTCTGCACTGAAATATCTTTATGGAACTGAAGTCTCACACTATAATGGATTAACTACAAAGGGCCAAACTTGCAGTAAAAATGGTGGTGATGCCATAAGAGCTTATTGTTACTGAAGACTAAATCAGAATACAGTCCAGGATCTGCACATGATCTGTTAAAAATGCAATGGTAGCACAATGATTACATAATGGACTAGCAATCCAGAATCCTGGTCATTGATCCAGAGATTAAATTAAATTCCAACATAACAGCTCATTAATTTAATTAAAATAAATCCAGAATTTAAAAAGCCAGTACCAGTAATGGGGTCATAAACCTAGTAATCATGTTCATCTGCCATTCTTACCCAGTCTAGCCCATATGTAACTCCAGGTGCTAAGCAGAATGATTAACTCTTAAATGCTTTATAAAATCATAAGAGTTGTCCAGGAAGCAGCTTAACATCATCTTCTCAAGGGCAATACTGTGGCTGTTGCTGGCAAGGTAAAGGAATTAAATCAAAAAGTAGAAATCAGGAAGTTGCTGTGTGAGTTGCCCTGTTCATACACAATGTTGAACTCCAGCATCCAATACATAGTGGGACATGAATTTGAAATGGATACCCATGAAACCTGCCAGGAGGAGGGCTGATACATTCAAATCTAAACTGAATTTTTATTAAGTTAAAAAACATACAATACCAGGTTATAGTCCAACAGGAGAAAGTGAGGACTGCAGATGCTGGAGATCAGAGCTGAAAATGTGTTGCTGGAAAAGCTCAGCAGGTCAGGCAGCATCCAAGGAACAGGAGAATCGACGTTTCAGGCATAAGCCCTTCTCATCCATTCTACTGTTCCTTGGATGCTGCCTGACCTGCTGCGCTTTTCCAGCAACACATCTTCAGCTATAGTCCAACAGGTCTAATTGGAAGCACACTGGCTTTCGGAGCGTCGCTGCTTCATCAGGTGATAGTGGAGGGCTCAATCCTAACACACAGAATTTATAGCAGAAATTTACAGTGTGATGTAACTGAAATTATACATTGAAAAATTGATTGTCTGTTAAGTCTTTCATCAGTTTGAATACCATGATAGTTTCACTTCTTTCATGTGTAAATCACAAAACCTTTTTGTAAAAAGTTGCATTCTCAGGTTAGCTGTTAACAATGGTGATAGCTAGACAATATGTTGAAGGTTCTGGATTAGTGGTGCTGGAAGAGCACAGCAGTTCAGGCAGCATCCAAGGAGCAGCGAAATCGACGTTTCGGTCAAAAGCCCTTCATCAGAAACAAAGGCAGAGAGCCTGAAGCGTGGAGAGATAAGCTAGAGGAGGGTGGGGGTGGGGAGAAAGTAGCATGGAGTACAATAGGTGAGTGGGGAGGGGATGAAGGTGATAGGTCAGGGAGGAGAGGGTGGAGTGGATAGGTGGAAAAGGAGATAGGCAGGTAGGACAAGTCCGGACAAGTCATGGGGACAGTGCTGAGCTGGAAGTTTGGAACTAGGGTGAGGGGAAGGGGAAGGGGAAGGGGAAATGAGGAAACTGTTGAAGTCCATATTGACGTCCTGGGGTTGAAGTGTTCCGAGGCGGAAGATGAGGCGTTCTTCCTCCAGGCGTCTGGTGGTGAGGGAGCGGTGGTGAAGGAGGCCCAGGACCTCCATGCCCTCAGCAGAGTGGGAGGGGGAGTTGAAATGTTGGGCCACAGGGCGGTGTGGTTGATTGGTGCGGGTGTCCCGGAGATGTTCCCAAAAGCGCTCTGCTCGGAGGCGCCCAGTCTCCCCAATGTAGAGGAGACTGCATCGGGAGCAATGGATACAATAAATGATATTAGTGGATGTGCAAGTAAAACTTTGATGGATGTGGAAGGCTCCTTTAGGGCCTTGGATAGAGGTGAGGGAGGAAGTGTGGGCGCAGGTTTTACAGTTCCTGTGGTGGCAGGGGAAGGTGCCAGGATGGGAGGGTGGGTTGTAGGGGGGCGTGGACCTGACAGGGTAGTCACAGAGGGAAGGCCGAAAGGGGTGGGGAGCGAAATATATCCCTGGTAGTGGGGTCTGTTTGGAGGTGGCGAAAATGTCGGCGGATGATTTGGTTTATGCGAAGGTTGATAGGGTGGAAGGTGAGCACCAGGGGCATTCTGTCCTTGTTACGGTTGGAGGGGTGGGGTCTGAGGGTGGAGTTGTGGGATGTGGACGAGATGCGTTGGAGGGCATCTTTAACCACGTGGGAAGGGAAATTGCTGTCTCTAAAGAAGGAGGCCAACTGGTGTGTTTATGGTGGAACTGATCCTCCTGGGAGCAGATACGGCGGAGGCGGAGGAATTGGGAATACGGGATGGCATTTTTGCAAGAGGTAGGGTGGGAAGAGGTGTAATCCAGGTAGCTGTGGGAGTCGGTGGGTTTGTAAAAAATGTCGGTGTCAAGTCGGTCGTCATTAATGGAGATAGAGAGGTCCAGAAAGGGGAGGGAGGTGTCAGAGATGGTCCAGGTAAATTTAAGGTCAGGGTGGAATGTGTTGTTGATGAATTGCTCAATCTCCACACGGGAGCACGAAGTGGCGCCAATGCAGTAATCAATGTAGCAGAGAAGAGGTGGGGAGTGGTGCCGGTGTAATTACGGAAGATCAACTGTTCTACGTAGCCAACAAAGAGACAGGCATAGCTGGGGCCCATACATGTGCCCATGGCTACCCCTTTGGTCTGGAGGAAGTGGGAGGATTCGAAGGAGAAATTGTTAAGGGTGAGGACCAGTTCGGCCAAACGAATGAGAGTGTCGGTGGAAGGGTACTGTTGGGGACGTAGGGAGAGGAAAAAATGGAGGGCTTGGAGGCCCTGGTCATGGCGGATGGAGGTGTAGAGGGATTGGATATCTATGGTGAAGATGAGGCGTTGGGGGCCGGGGAAATGGAAGTTTTGGAGGACATGGGTTGTGTCTCGAACGTTTGTGGGGAGTTCCTGGATAGGGGGGGATAGGACAGTGTCGAGGTAGGTAGAGATGAGTTCAGTGGGGCAGGACTATGCTGAGACAATGGGTTGGCCAGGGTGGTCAGGCTTGTGGATCTTGGGAAGGAGGTAGAACCGGGCAGTGCGGGGTTCCTGGACTATAAGGCTGGAAGCTGTGGGTGGGAGATCTCCTGAGGTGATGAGGTTCTGTATGGTCTGGGAGGTGACGGTTTGGTGATCGGGGGTGGAGTCATGGTCGAGGGGACGGTAGGAAGAGGTGTCCTCGAGTTGGCATTTGGCTTCAGCAGTGTAGAGGTCAATGCGCCAGACTCCCACTGCGCCCCCTTTATCCGCTGGCTTGATGGTGAGGTTGGGATTGGAGCAGAGGGATTGGAGGGCTGCGCGTTGTGAGGGTGAGAGGTTGGAGTGGGGGAGGGTGGGTAGACAGGTTGAGGCGGTTAATGTCCCTGCGGCAGTTGGAAATGAAGAGGTCGAGGACAGGTAATAGGCCAGCGCGGGGTGTCCAGGTGGATGCAATGTGTTGGAGGTGGGCGAAGGGGTCCTCCGAAGGTGGGTGGGAGTCCTGATTGTGAAAGTAAGCTCGGAGGCGGAGGCTGCGGAAGAAGTGTTCGACGTCACGGCGTGTATTAAATTCATTGATGCGTGGACGGAGGGGGGGGGTTAGCCCCCTGTGTTCTCTGTCTATGCCATGATGTTTAGATTGATTCTAATCTAAAAAGTGAGATAACGGAGTTCTACATGGATGCATGCAGTTTTTGAGCAAAGTACAATGTAACCCTGCAAGTACAAATTCACCCCACAAAATATATGTGTGCATGTGGGGTATTGTCTGTGTGTGTCTGTCTGGGTTGGGGATTGTGAGTGTGAGAAAGTGTATGTGTGTGGGTGTAGTGAGTGTAGAGTGTCTTAAGTCTGTGAGGGGGTGCATGTGGGAGTGTGTGTGTCTGTCTGTGTACGCATTTGTGTATATGTGTGTCCATGTGTATGTGTGTATAGGAGTGCCTATATGTGTGTGTGTGCGCGTGTAGGAGTGTCTGTGTGTGTGTATAGTGCAATGGTGGTCACCTGTAATGTGACATGAACCCAAGGTCCTGTTTGAAGCCCTCCCTATGAGTACTGAACTCAGCTATCAGCCTCTGCTCGGTCACTTTTCGCTGCTGCCTGTCCCGAAGTCTGCCTTGGAGGATGGTCACCCAAAGGTTTGAGGTCAAATGTCCTGGACCACTGAAGTGTTCCCCAACTGGGAGGGAACACTCCTGTCTGTTGACTGTTGTGCGGTGCCTATTCATCCGTTATTGTAGCCTTTTCTCGGTTTCCCCAATGTACCATGCCTCAGGGCATCCTTGCCTCAACGTAAAAGATAGACAACGTTGGCTGAGTCACAGGAGTACCTGTCATGTACAAGTTGGGGAACACTTCAGTGGTCTAGGACATTTGACCTCGGACCTTCGGGTGACCATCCTCCAAGGTGGTCTTCAAGACAGGCAGCAGCGAAAAGTGGCCGAGCAGAGGCTGATAGCTAAGTTCGGTACCCGTAGGGAGGGCCTCAACCGGGACCTTGGGTTCATGTCACATTACAGGTGACCACCATTGCACTATACACACACACACCCACACACACTGGCACTCCTATACACATGGACTCACAGATACACAGACGTGCACACAGACAAAGACCCACATGCGCACATATATTTTGTGGGGTGAATTTGTACTTGCAGGGTCACATTGTACTTTGCTCAAAAACTGCATGAATTCATGTAAAACTCTGTTATCTCACTTTTTAGACTAGAATCAATCTAAACATCATGGCATAGACAGAGAACACAGGGGGCTAACTCCTTCAACATATTGTCTAGCTATCACCATTGTTAACAGCTAACCTGAGAATGCAACTTTTTAAAAAAAGGTTTTGTGATTTACACATGAAAGAAGTGAAACTATCATGGTTTTCAAACAGATGAAAGACTTAACAGACAATCAATTTTTCAATGTATAATTTCAGTTACATCACACTGTAAATTTTTGCTATAAATTCTGTGTTAGGATTGAGCCCTCCACTATCACCTGATGAAGCAGCGATGCTCCAAAAGCCAGTGTGCTTCCAATTAGACCTGTTGGAATGTAAAAGAATGATATTGATGATTCATCTTGAACCACTAGTGAAGATGCTCTCACAATGGTTCTAATAGCTTATTATGACCGAGTGTTTCAGTAGACCATAGCGTAGTTAAGTATAAACTACTGTGGTGTAGCCACAGGAGTGATATATAAAATGTCACAGTTTGAGGAGAGATTAGATAGGCTGTGTTCCTTTTCTCTGGAGCAGAGGAGGTTGAGGGGATCAAATTGAGGTATACAAAATATTGAGAGGGATAAACAGGACAGATTGTGAGAATCTTTTTCCTCATGACTAATATGTCTAAGACCAGAGGCACAAGTTTAAAGGTGTGGGATAAGTAGTTTAGAGGAGATCTGAGGAAATTGTTTTTACCCAGAGGGTAGTAGAAATATGGAATTTGTTGCCCAAGATGGTGGCCAGACAGATATGTTCACAACATTTAGGCAGCATCTGGATGAGCATTTAAAATGGCAAGGCACAGTAGGCTATGGACTAAGCCTAGGTAAATGGGACTAATGCCATTTGGTGTTTGTTAGTTGACATAGATTTGGGGGATGCTGAGGGATGCATTTCTATGCTGCATGACTCTATCTTCTGCTCCTCACATCATTTAGTATGTAATTGGCCTCTTTCTCATGCAATCATGTGGTGTGAGAGGCAAAATGTCAGACATAGCTGGAACCTTTCAGGTACAAGACAATGGTGCCATTCTTAATGCCTAACTGCACAGCAATTCAGATATCCAAGCCTCAAACTACCATCTTGTCTCTGATACTTCACACTGGCACAGCATACGGACTGCTCATGAATGACTAAACTTATGTATGTAACATCACCCCACAATAGCTTTCACTCACTTATTTGCCACAGCTACTAAGTCTTCCTGCTCTTTGGCTCGTTCACTTTATATATTAATGATCTGGATGAAGGGACTGGGGGCATTCTGGCGAAGTTCGCCGATGATATGAAGTTAGGTGGACAGGGAGGTAGTACTGAGGAGGTGGGGAGGCTGCAGAAAGATTTAGACAGTTTAGGAGAGTGGTCCAGAAAATGGCTGATGAAATTCAACGTGAACAAGTGCGAGATCTTGCACCTTGGAAAAAAGAATACAGGCACAGATTATTTTTTAAACAGTGAGAAAATTCATAAAGCCAAAGTACAAAGGGATCTGGGAGTGGTAGTCCATGATTCTCTAAAGGTTAACTTGCAGGTTGAGTCCATGATTAAGAAAGCAAATGCAATGTTGTTATTTATCTCAAGAAGGTTGGAATATAAAAGCAGCGACGTGCTTCTGAGACTTTATAAAGCTTTGGTTAGGCCCCATTTAGAATACTGTGTCCACGTTTAGGCCCCACATCTCAGGAGCGTGTCCAGCGGAGATTCACACAGATAATCCCTGGAATGGTAGGCCTAACATGTGATGATCGGTTGAGGATCCTGGGATTGTATTCATTAGAGTTTAGAAAGTTGAGGGGAGATCTAATAGAAACTTACAAGATAATGCATGGCTTCTAAAGGGTGGACGCTGGGAATTTGTTTCCTTTAGGTGGGGAGACTAGGAACTGTGGGCACAGCCTTAAAATTAGAGGGCATCAATTTAGGATGGAAATGAGGAGACATTTCTTCAACCAGGGAGTGGTGGGCCTGTGGAATTCATTGCCACTGAGCGCAGTGGAGGCCAGGACATAGGGGGTCTTCAAGGTAGAGATTGATAAATTCTTGATCTCGCAAGGAATTAAGGGCTACAGGGAGAGTGCGGGTAAGTGGAATTGAAACGTCTATCAGCCATGATTAAATGGTGGAGTGAACTCGATAGGGAATGGCCTTGCTTCCACTCCTGTGTCTTATGATCTATAAAGCTATACAATTCTCAGAGGTTTGCAGCCACCCAATAAGCCCAAAGTATGTGATCACCATGATAAGCTACAAGATACATCCTTATGTATCTGCACGAGATGGCTGTATTGCTGTCTGTCAAGAGACCTGCCAGAAGCATTTTAATGCCAGAAGCATTCAAGTCAAAGGTGCCCCAGCTCTAAAATGAAGTTCTGAAGTGGATTTGGAATTGGTCCAATCAGCCATGATACTTGTTGAGATTGATGGTGTGCTGATACTGACTTTGGTGGACGAAGGGTGGAGCAGAATGATGTCCATAAAACGTATAAGACATGTTGATAAAGGCACATTAAAATGGAGGATCGGAGGATCAGAGAAGCAAGCAGCAAGTTACGTCTGCCAGGTGACTGCATTCTAACACCTCGCTGGGACAGTGCATTGGAAATCAAGCCACATTAACCTTTATGCTGACTATGGGAATAAAGATTTTATCAAAGTACACAAAACGCCCAAATTATCTGATAAATTCAGGTTAATAGAAAACATAGACCAGGTTTAAGTACTTAACAAAACTGACTATTTATTGCAAGTAAATAATTAAAACTCCAGGTCAATAACTGTATTCTTGTCAACATGTAACTCTAATCTCCTTCTATACCTTCGCCAATCCCAAACGCCCAAACAAAACTGCTAGAAGTAGAGGGGATTAAAAACTGGGAAAGCAATTCAATGGAAACAGTTCTCCAGATGTGACGGATATGTTCCTTTGGATTCCCAAATCTGTCAGTTACTTCACTTCTCCACTGGAGGCACAGATTTTTGTTCAAATTATGAAGTTCTGACTTATTGGGTAAAAGCAATAGCCCACAAAAACTGGTGGGAGAGAATAAATTGGCTTTCTTCAGGCATTTTACCAGAGAGCAAGAGACATACCATCTGCCCTTTCTGAAGGCTTCTGTCAGTATCATTCACACCCACAAGCTGCTCAACTATCCAGGAGCATTCATGGTCAAATCTCATTTTGAATACAGACTCCTAAACTCAGGCCGCTTCCTTTTACAACTCTCCCCTCCTGCTTGCCAAACAACAGTAAATGTTCTTAACAACATATTCTTACACAACAAACCTAAACAAGAAGACACAACATGCTCAAAGACTCTAGCCACACTACCATACATTATAGACATGTTGGAGATGACAACCAGACTGCTCCGATCCCTTGGCATCATGGTAGCCTACAAATCTACCAACACACTGAAACAATTCTTAATGAATCTAAAGGATCCTATACCAATCACTAGCAGAACAAATATCACATACAAAATACCCTGCAAGGACTACAACAAACATTACATCGGACAGACTGACAGGAAACTAGCCACCACGATACATGAGTACCAACTAGCCACCAAAAGACACGACCTACTATCACTAGTATCCTTACACACAGACAACGAGGGACACCATTTCAACTGGGACAATATATCCAACCTCGGACAGGCTAAACAAATACATGCACAGGAATTCCTTAAATATTGGCATTTGAACCGGAACTCCATCAACAAACACATCAATTTGGACCCTATTTACTCAGAAAGAACCGGAGGTGATATTACCCACCAAAACAAACCAAGACACATAAATAGAAAGCGGGACAGTATGCCAGCCCTTCAAAGGAGGCTCACTGATGATGTTAGCTAGCATGGTGTCAAAATGTCTGAGAACAAGTCTTCCAGCTCAGAGAGCAAACTTACAACCAGAACCACAATCTGAACGACAAACAACAGTATAAACATGACGTCGGATGAGTTTCAGTAAATTGATTTTTAAAAGTACAGCAATTTCTTCCTTAGTCCTTTGCTGTAAAACATTCATTTGCACAGTTGGGGTTACAATCAACAATGAAGTAAAATAAAACAATGCAATCTTCACAGCTCAGACTGTAAATAGGGAACTGTCCCAGTCAAGTTTCTGAAGTGAAGAAGGGAGAATGGTAAGTTACATATGAATAAGTTGGGGTATAATTGAAATGCAAAAGCATGGAAATAAAGTCAAGTGGTCACCATTTATCAGTGAGATGCTTACCTTGCTATTGAAACTCAAGGGGCAAATTGGAGATTTTTGTGATGTGGAGATTCAATTGTTTCCCATTTTTTGCTGTAATGTCCCACATTTATCTTCAAATCTGTTAAGGCATGACAAACTCCACACGTGGCTACTTATTACTTCTAGATCAATATTTTTGAAAATTGAATCCAAATTCTCAAACTAGCTTGATAAGATTTTGACTCAGGTTCTCTTGATGACTAATTCAATCACATAAACACTACGCTACGTGTTCAGAGAATATTACCAGACTCTCTTAGAACAAAAGACAAAAGGACAAAAGAACACGACAGCACAGGAACAAGCCTTCAGCCCACAAGCCTGCACCGACACATGCCTTCTTTCTAAACTAAAAACCTTCTGCCTCACCAGTCCGTATTGCTCTATTCCTTACCTATTCACATACTGTCAAGATACCTCTTCAACATTGCTATTCTATCTGCTTCTACCACCTCCCTGAGCAACGCATTCAAGGCACTCACCACCCTCTGTGTTTAAAACTAGTCTCTCATATCTCCTTTAAACTTTTCCCCTTTTTCCCTAAATCTATGTTCCTTAGTGACTAACATTACTATCCTGGGAAAAAAAGACGAACTACCAATGCCTCTCATAATTTTGTAAACCTCTAATAGGTCACCCCTCAGCCTCCAACATTCAAGTGAGAACAAACCCCAATTTTGTCCAATCACTTCTCATACCCAATGCCCTCCAAACCAGGCAACATGCTAGTAAACCTCCTCTGTACCCTCTCCAACATCTCCACATCCTTCTATTAGTGTGGCGTCCAGAACTGTACATAATGCTCCAAATGTGGACTAATGTTCTATACAGCTGTAACATGGCTTACCGATTTTTATACTCTATGCCCCAACCAATGACGGCAAGCATGCCATACACATTCTTGACAACCTTATCCACCTGTGTTGCCTGTTTCAGGGACCTGTATGCCTAGGCCCCTCTGTACATTAATGCTTCTAGAGTTTTTGCCACTTCCTGTGTACTTTGGTCTTGCATTAGACCTTTCCAAAGTGTAGCTCCTTACATTTGTCTGGAGTAAAGCCCATTTGCTATTTCTTCACTCTGGTCTCCAGCCTATCTATAACCTGTTGTGTTCCTCTGGCAACCCTCCTTACAACCACAGTTCTGCCAAACGTTGTGCCGTCTGCAAAGTTACTAATCATGAGTCGCTACATTGATCCCTTTTGAATACCATTGGCCTCAGGTCTCCAGTCATAAAAACACCCTTTCACTTCTCGGTCTTCTATGACCAAGCTAGTTCTGTATCCATCTTAGCAGCTCACCACAGATCCTGCGCGACTTCATCTTCTGGATCAGTCTGCCATGAGGGATCTTGTCAAAGGCCTTGCTAAAGTCCACATAGACAATATCCATCGCTCTACCCTTAACAGTAATCTTTATCTTTTCCTCAAAATAACTCAAAAACCATGCTGCCTCTCACCAGTAAGTCCATATTTTTAAAATGTGAATAATCCTGTCCCTAAATATCTTGTCCAATAACTTCCTTACCAATTACATAATGCTCACCGTCTTGTAATTTCCCAGATTATTCTTACTGCTCTTAAACAGGGGAACAACGTTGGCTATTCTCCTGCCCTCTAGGATTTTGCTTGCATTAAAGAAGTTGTAAAGATTGCATGCAAGGCCCCAGAAATTTCCTTCACCACCTCCCTCAGTATTTTGGGATAGATCCCATCACATCCTGAAGATGTGTCTACATTAATGCTTTTCAAAACACCATTTTTATAATCAACATGTCCTAAAAGATCAACATACCCCTCTCTAGATTCACCACCACAATATCCTTCTTCTTAATGAATACTTGGTATTCACAAGAATCCAGCTCCAAGCATAGATTTCCTTTGTTGTCTCGAGTTGCCCTACCCTTTCCCTATTTACTTTTTGCTCCTTATATACATATATAAGCCTGGGGATTTTTCTTAAATTTTGTTTGGCAAAGTCAGTTCAAGGCCCCTTTAGCCCTCCTAACTCTAAGTTCTTTACTTGTTTCTTTTTATAGCTTGACGTCTTTGTCTGTCTTCAGGTTTCCTAAACCTTACATATGTCTCCTTTTCATTTCTGAATAAGCTCAATTTATTGTCATCCAAGGTCCCCAAATCTTGCCATCCTTCTCCTTCAATTTCACAGTAACATGCTGGTACTGAACTCTAATCAACTGGCCGTTAAAAAGATTTCCACATGGTTGATGCAGAGTTATCCTCAAAACAGCTGGCCCAATCTACATGCTGACTGACATTGACCTAGTTAGCCTTTCCCCATTTTAGTACTTTCGCCCAAGGTCTACTCTTCTCCTTATCCACAAGTAACTTAAAATGTACAGAATTATGGTCACTGTTCCTGAAATGCTTCTTCATTGAAACTTTGATCACCTGGCCAGGCCCATTCCCAATAGCACGTCTAATATGGTCTTGCCCAGTTGGACTATTTACATATTGCTTCAAGAAACCCTCTTGGACACACCAAACAAATCACTCCCCAATTCAAGCCCTTAATGCTAAGCGAGTCCCAGTCATTATATGGGAAGTTAAAAATCACACACCACAACAACCCTGTTGTTTTCACACTTTTCCATAATCTGTCCACATATTTGTGCCTCTTTTTCCCCACTGGCTGTTGGGAGGGCTAGAGTGCAACCCCAAAGTGATTCCACCCTTCCTATATAACCTCACTGATGAACCCTCAAAGGTGTTCTCCCTCAATATGGCTGTGATATTCTTCCTAATGAGTAATGCAACTCCTCCACCTCTTTTACTGCCCTTAGACTTGAATGTACAAGAAATATTGCCATTACTTTGACTCCACAGCTGTACTTTTAGTACTTTGGTCACTATGACATTGCAAATTAGTGTGGTCTCCAGGTGACACTTTTGAAGGGGTTAGTTACAAAATCCTGATTCATCATTGGGCAGTATCAGGCAGCAGCAGAGTGCTTAGACAGCTACAGAATCTCAGAACTGCTACAGATGCAGGAGGCTACTCCACCCATCCTGTGTGAACCAGTTAGATTTACAAGCAATGAAATTACAACGAATGCTAGTATTAACAAAAATCTGGCCCACTCAAAATATAATACATTCCCTATAAACAGTGGGTGATAAATAGAAAATTTTACAACATTAAGAAAAACATGGTCCAAGCCAAACATGATGTGTTTTAAGAAGTTTATATTTTACAATTTAATCAAAGAGAAATTTTACAAAATTGTTTTCACAAATATTCTTGGGCTCAACCCAACAGAATTGCCTTATTTATAAAATACAAAATATATTAAACACATAAACTGATACAGTTTAAACCAAATAGAGTTCAAGGTTTTCTGTGCCACTCACTAAATAAACATCCTCGTCAGACAGTGCACAGTCTGACCTTTGAGGGTCACACATAAACAACTCATTCAGTCTTCAACTGATTGCTAACTCATCGCTTGAGAAACTACAGTCGCGTCTGAAACCCAAGATCCAGTGGAACACAAGGGCGGAAACTGTCTGGTTCAAAGATTCCATATTTATGGGAACTGAGAGCACGATGACCACCTACATTCCAGGATCATACAGTGAATCATTTGACAAGCAGATAATGTCATCCAAGGAAGCATCTGAAACACATGAAGAGACACATCAGACAGGACCACCCTGCTCTCACTGTCCCACCTTCCCTGACCCTTTTTCATGGCTCTCAATCCACACCCTGGGACATCAGGAAAGTCCATGACCAAGTACGTCAGCTGACATTCTGTGTCAGAGAACCACAGCTAAGAGTAATATTTAGATCAGTCATAGTTAGACAATTGGGTAAAACTTTTGTTGGACTAAGGGGAAGTAGATGTAAGTGAAGGAAGATCATTTGCAGCATCCCTTTGAATGGTTTCATATTATTTAATAGACTCCGTATTTGAGGGCACATTTTCACACTAAAGTCATATACAGTAGCTGCCTCAACTGCTAATGATCCCTGAGAATTACTCATTCTCCTAGCCTTTATCCAAGATACCAGACTTGCCTTTCTTCTCACAACATTCCAATGTGATTATGACTTGATTTCCATACACCTTCCTCTGGAGACTCTATCCAACATTCTCGCTAGTTTCTAATGTTCAATTTTGACAGCAACTCACAGCAAATTGTGAAACTCTGGAACCTTGCAAGTATGTTGATAGGAGCACAGCAAGGAAACAGTGAGGGAGAGGGGAAAGATGTTGGGGCAAAGAGGGTGAATAGAAAAGGGGAAGGCAATTTGGAAGAAATTAAGGAAGAGATTAGTTGAGGGGGAGAAAAGATGATCAAAAAAAAAAGGATAAGTACAGAGAGGTTACAATTGACTACGTAATGCTCAATGAGGATATGAAAATTTCAAGTGAGTTAGCTGGGCTCTGGTCCCCAAAGCATTGCTCAGTAAATGGTATATTTCTGCTTGTGAGGGGGATGGGAGATATACTTTGGATCCATTCTATTGATGGAAATTTTGGGAGGTAATATTACTGAAATTTAATATATGGGTTGCACAAAGAAAGATGATTCCAAATGCACAAGGTTAAGATTCCAAGCATTTAGATACTGCTCAGGAACATATTAAACAGACCCAATGGGCTAGATGGCTTCATCCTATTCTAGTTTAACGAGATGATTTCAGAACTAAGTCTATATTACCGACCTTTGTCCCATAGCCGTTCAGCTATCAAACTTAAAAACGAACCAAAAATTATGAAGTATTAATTGACATATGCAGGAGACAGTGCTACACTTTTACCACCCTGTGCAAGCATGAAGTATGAGAAAAGATTAGTGATAAAAGGGAACCCAAAAAGATGTTTTATAAATATACAGGTAAGTAAAAGAGCAGTCAAATGAAGAATGGGCTGACGGGGGACAAAAACATAGCTCTGCAGAGGCACAGGTCATGGCTAATGTACTAAATGAGTACCTTGCGTCTGTCTTTACCAGGACAGAGCATTCGTGTAGCATTTATAGGAGGAGCAGCTAGTGATATCAGGATATGAACAAAAACTTTAGTTATAATCTATAAAAGGGCACAAAATAGAAAAATTACCTGGTCTAGATTGGATATGTAAGTAAAGACGGAAATTGTGCAGACTCTGCCCACATTCTTCCAATCATTCTCCCAGATGGGAGTGATGCAAAGGATCTGAAGATTGAAAATATTACACACCTGTTTAAACAAGGATTCAACTTGGTAACTACAAACCAGTTAGTCTAACATCAATGGTGGAGAAACGTATAGAGACAGTGATCCAGGACAAAATTAACTGGTATTTGGAAAAATATAGACTAATTTTAAAAAGTCAGCATAGATGCAGTAATGGAAAATCGTAATTGACTGATCTGGCCCACAACCCTACCTAATCATTGGGTCAAAATGCTGGAATTCCCTCTATAACAGCGTACTTATGCCAAATGAACTACAGTGGTTCACGTAAACAGCTTACTACATGTTCTTACAGGCAATTAGAGATTGGCAATAAATGCTGGGCTAGTCAATGAAGTTCACATTCCCTGAATGAATTTTAAATAAAGTGGCTGACAGTAATAAGTTTACTGTTAAAAATATCAGAAATAAGAGGAGTAGGCAAATCAGCCCCTCAAGCCGGCTCTGCAACTCAATAGGATTGTGGCTGATCTCATCTTGGCCTCAAATCCATTTTCCTGCCTGTTCTCCACAACCCATTACTATTTAAAAAAAATCAATGCACTCAAAATTTATTCAGAGGCCAGCATTCACTGTACCGTGTTAGTGAATTCTACATATTCACGACCCTGCCATTATGCATGTAGATTTTCAAAAACACATTTGACAACACACCACATAATTAGATTACTTACAGATTAGATTACTTAGTATGGAAACAAGCCCTTTGGCCCAACAAGTCCACACCGACCCTCCGAAGAGCAACCCCTACTTTTACCCCTTCACCTAACACTACGGACAATTTAGCATGGCCAATTCACCTAACCTGCACATCTTTAGACTGTGGGAGGAAACTGGAGCACCCGGAGGAAACCCACGCAGACATGGGGAGAATGTGCAAACGCCACACAGACAGTTGCCCGAGGCAGGATTTGAACCCGCATCTCTGGCACTGTGAGGCAGCAGTGCTAACTACTGTGCCACCGTGCTGCCCAAAAGCAATTGCCAACCCTGACGCAGCACTGCAGACTTCGCTGGCTAGCCCATCTCAGCCCTATACTTGGTCAGTGTGGCGGATGAATCCACGACCTTGGCGTTATTAGCACCATGCCCTAACCAGCTGAGCTAACTGATCAACCCATAATAAACTTAACAAAAAATTTATAGCCCACAAACAGGCCCTTCGGCCCTCCAAGCCTGAGCCGATCCAAATCTAAACTTGCCACTCAATTCCTAAGCACCTATATCCCTCTGCTCTCCACCTACTCATGCACCTGTCCAGATGCATCTTAAATGAATCTACTGTGCCTGCCTCTACTATCTCTGCTGGCAACGCGTTCCAGACACCTACCACCCTCTGTGTAGAGTACTTGCCACTTGTATCCCCCTTAAACTTTTCACCTCTCACCTTGAAGGCAAGACCTCTCATACTGAATCCTTCATCCTGGGAAGAAGCTTATCTCTATCTACCCAGTCTATACCCTTCATAATTTGGTAGACCTCAATCAGGTCCCCCCTCAATCTCCTTTTTTCTAATGAAAACAAAGCTAGCCTACTCAACCTCTCTTCATAGCTAGCACCCTCCATACCAGGCAACATCCTTGTAAACCTTCTCTGCACCCTCTCCAAAGCGTCCACATCCCTTTGTAATATGGCAACCATATTATTCAGGGAATGTGAACTGTACACAGTATTCTAAATGCGGCCGAACCAATGTCATCACCTGCCAGCTCTTATACTCAATACCCCAACCAATGAAGGCAAGCATACCATGTGCCTTCTTGACCACTCCATCCACCTGTGCAGCAACCTTCAATGGACCTGCACTCCCAGATTTCTCTGCTCATCAACTTTTCCTAAGGCTCTGCCATTCACTGTATAATTCGCTTTAGAATTAGACTTGCCAAAATACATCACCTCACATTTGCCTGGATTGAACTCCATCTGCCACTCTCTGCCCAACTCTCCAGTCTACTTATATTCTCCTGTATTCTTTGACAGTCCCTTATGCTTTTTGCTCCACCAATCTTCGTGTCATCAGCAAACTTGCTGATCATACCAACAGTGCCCTCTTCCAGATCATTTATTTATATCACAAACTACAGTGGCCCTAGCACTGATCCCTGTGGAACACCACTGGTCACCTTTCTTCATTTCGAGAAACTCCCTTCAACTACTACTCTCTGTCTCCTGTTGCTCAACCAGTTCTTTATCCACCTAGCTAGAACACCCTGCAGACCATGTGACTTCACTTTCTCCATTAGTTTATCATGGGGGCAAAAATAGGATTAAAGAAACAGCAGTAAAGCAGATATAAAATTGGTTAAGGGACATAAAATAGAGTAAAGTGCTGAATGATTGGTTTTCAGGCATAATTATATGTTCATTTGTGTTCCTCGTGGGTTGGGTATTGGGACTACACTTTTTGACATATATTAAAAGGCATACGGAGCATACTTCCAAAATCTGCCTGTTCATTTATAAAGGAAATATTTGAACAGAGAGACCCTAAAGTGTACATATATAAATTTTTGAGAAAGTTATGAAAACATTGGCTTTATCAAAAGAGGCAAAGAGCATACAAGTAAAGAAGTTATACTAAACTTTTATAAAACTTTGGTTTGGCCTCAATTTGAGTATATTGTTTCACACTGGAAAAAGGACATTAGAGAGAAGGTGCAGTTGAGATTTACCAGAAAAGTATCATGGATGAAGGATCTGTTAAGTGAACATACTGCAATCTATAATTGTTCCCTTTAGAACAGACAGGTTTAAGAGGGAGGGCAGCACAGTAGCTCAGTGGTTAGCACTATTGCCTCACAGCACGAGGGACCTTGGTTCGATTTCCCCCTTGGGTGACTGTCTGTGTAGAGTTTACACATTCTCCCCGTGTCTGCACAGGTTTCTTCCCACAATCCAAAGATGTGCAGGTTAGGTGAATTTACCATGCTAAATTGCCCATAATGTTCAAGGAAATGTAGGTTATGTGTATTAGTAGGGGTAAATTTAGGATAGGGGAATGGGTCTGGATGACTCTTGGCAGGGTTAATGTGGACTTGTTGGGCCAAATGGCCTGTTTCCACACTATAGGGATTCTATGACATTTGGTTGAGTTGTTCAAAATTGTGAATGTTTTTGATACACTAAACGAGGAGAAACTCTTCAGTAGCAGAAGCCTTGACAGCCAAATAATATAGAATTATCGTAACAGGCAAACAAATCAGATCAACAGAAGGAAGCTTATTTTTTAACTAAATTACATTCAGGAATGAATTGCATAAAATGATAGTGGAAATAGGAACAATTCTGAGGAGAATTTTATAAATACAAATAAGAAAAATAATTTCAGACTGTGATAAAAGGAGGGTGGAAAATGAGCTTAATGTAATAACTCTGCTAAGCATCCGGTCAAAAAGCATCATTCTGTGTTATGTCATCCAATAATTTAAAGTTCTCACCTTCAGCTGAAATGTTTCAAAAGTTTCGACATTGTTTCTATAATCTCTTTCAATTTACCTATCTGGACAGTGGGTACACCATGTAGCAATCATGTCATTTGACCAGTAACTTATCGATAACTTCCACTTTGCCGTAACTTAGCTATTCTGTCAGAATTGCTGTATAATAATTGACAATGTATACAATTTAAAGGTACATGTACAGATGATCTGATTCATAAATGTCCAATTTACAAACACTCCTACTTTAGAATGAGGTCCTATATAAGGTATATTAGCATTAATTTTAAAGATGCAACATACAATTATTTTCTCATACTTATTAACAGCTATTTTACATTGCACTATATTGATTTTAATTTGCATAATAATCAACTGAAGAACAAAATGTATTTGTAACCTAGGCGTAGCCTGTTTTATAAAATGATGTGCAGGTAATAAATAAAATGATATACAGAGAGGATGTTTTCTCTTGTGGGTCAATCCAGAATGAAGGGTTATAGTTTTAAGATTTAAAACAGAGAGGAGGAGAAATTACTTCTCTCAAAGGGTTGTGAATCTGTGAAATTCACAATCCCTACGTGTGGTGGTGCCAGAACATTGAGTACATTTAAGGAGGAGATAGATGTTTAATCAGAAAGGAGTTGAAGGATTATGGGGACTGGGCAGGAAAGTGGAGTGAAGAGAGAGGGGATCAATCACGATTGTAATGAATGTTGGAGGAGGATCAAGGGGTCGACCGGCCTACTCCTGCTCCTAATAATTATGTTCTGGTGAACGCTGAAGAAACTCAACAGGTGTGGCAGCATTCATGGAGATCGAGACGAAGTTAACTTTTAAGATTGGTGTATTTCCACAGCAGTGTTCATTTGTGATTTTTTTTAAAACTGTGGCTGCCATAGAGTCATACAGCAAAGAAACTTGGTCCAACCCGTCCATACCAACCAGACATCCCCCTCTGAACCCTTCCTATTCATATACCCATCCCGATGCCTTTTAAATGTTGTAATTGTACCTGCCTCTACCATTTGCTCTGGCAGCTCGTTCAATACACGCAGCACCCTATGCATGAAAAAAACTACCCCTCAGATCCATTTTAAATCTTCCCCTCTCACCTTAAAACTGTGCCCTCTAGTTCTGCACTCCCCTCACACTCCGAAAAAGACCTTGACTATTCACCTTATCCATGCCCTTCTCTCATTCATCTGGCCATAAAGGCATTTAATTATTGTGAATAGGTAAGGAAGGGAAGATTCTATATAACTTGGAGATACTGAGGACTGCAGATGCTGTAAAGTCTGTCAATAAAGTGTGGAGCTAGAAAAAGCACATCAAGTCAAGCAGCACCTGAGGAGCAAGAGAGTCGACATTTCAACTCTCCTGCTTCTCAGGTGCTGCCTGACCTGCTGTGCTTTTTCCAGCTCCACACTTTGGACCCCAAGATTGGATGTAATGAATGCTCCAGAATGAAGAGATAACGAAAATAAAGAGGAAAAAAAAAGTACACAAAAACAGAAACTTCTGAAGAAACCCAGCAGTTCTGGCAGCATCTGTGTAGAGAAAAGCAGAGTTAACGTTTCGAGTCCAGTGACCCTGTTTCAGAGAAGTTAAAGGGAAAGCAGCTTACCCTCAGCCCATGACACAGTCTGGCAGAATGTCAGCTCCTGCAGCAGCTCAGTTGGATGGAGTAAATCAGGTCGGTCAGGTAGGCTGTGAGGTTCAGGGCGATGAGAGCGGCGGACAGAAGCATCTGATTCCAGCGGCAGTTCATCTGTGAGCACTTGTCCAGCCCTCTGGCTTCGCGACGGAGCTGGAGGGTCCAGACCGCCAGCACGGCCCCCTGCAGGAGGAAGGCCAGGGCGCTGAAGACCAGCAGGAGCCGGGTGAAGGGGAACGGGCAGCGGGCCCGACACTCGCCCACCATGATGAGGATGACCGCCAGCGAGAGCAGGGCGCAGGCGCAGAGCGCACCAACGGCCCAACGGAAGCCCGCGAACTCCGGACTGTTCACGGTTGCCAGGGTAACGCACACGACGCAGGCCAGAGAAACCTCGAGAACCTTGAGCAGACCGGGGCCGGTCGCCATGTAAGCCGTTCTGCCCTCCTCGTCCTTGTTGAGGAGGAGAAGGAGGACGAGGAGCTCGACCGAGTAGGCCAGGAAAGCCAGGCAGGAGGCGAGGGCGGCGGCGATCTGATAAGGAGAAGAGAGTTCGCTCCAGTTCTCCTGGGCCACGGCCACACTCAGCACCATCAGCGGGTAGGTGACCGAGGCGGCCATGTTCATCAGGGCAGAGAAGGCGGCCACCGTGACGGGCAGGTTCTTCCACGAGAGGGCGAGGAGGCTGTGGAACTGTGTGAACTCGGCCAGGAAGACGAGCAGGGTGGCGACGAAGGAGAAGCACCAGGTGAACATGGCGAAAGTGGCGAAGGCCCCGCTCCAGCCGCGGAGCCCCGCTGCCCTCGCCAGGCTGAAGGCCGTGCAGGTGAAGAGCATCTCCAGCAGCCGGCTCACCGTCTTCGGGGAGGCCAGGTTACTCATGTCACTGAATCTGACCGGCATCTTGCCTCTGAATGATCTCCTGTCCACAGGTGAGCCCCCGAGAATCCAGCACCTTCAACCGTCGTGAATGTGAAGAGCCCAGATTGAATCTGCTGCACTTACCCCTCGGTGTATATAAAGCAGAAGAAGGCTGGCTGTTAACATTTCCTGCCTCGCTGGAAAGTCTGAGCGAAAACGGCGTTTTTATCAGATGTAAAGTGGCCTACTTAGTAACCACAGCAGCAACGATCGCGAATGGCAGTAAGGTTTTAGGAAACCGCAACTTAGTTAGGTGAGTCTAATCTTTCCAACGCGAGGCAGGCACCAGAATAACCCAGTAAATGCAACGTTGACTGGGTATGAAAATAAGCAGCTACGACAAAGTTGGACTATCACGATCCCACACTTTTCATCTATTTAATTCTTTTAAAAAGAAAGTCAATAAAGGGGGATAAACTATCCCTGACCCACTCAAGTCATCAAAAACCAGTCATGAAGATATGTGCCAACTATAACATACGAAGAACCATATCTGGCTGCCACTGCTCCTGACCACAATGGAGACAATTGAGTAATTTTCCCTGTCCAGATATGTCCTTCCCACTTCAGCTACTTCTTGAAGGCTCCCATCACACCAAGGTGCAATGGATTTTATATGACCACGTGAAGAGAAGTGAATTATCTTAACATCCTCACTATGGTTGACAGCAACAAACATTTTTCATTCTTAGTGTATTATATGATTTGTGGACAACCACCTGATTAAGAAGCAGCGCTCAGAAAGCTAGTGCTTCCAATTAAACCTGTTGGACTATAACCTGGTGTTGTATGATTTTTAACTTATTGTATTATAGCACCAATTAAAATGGCCAGTAGACTAGAATTCATGAGCCAATTGCAAGACGCAACCATGATCTCATTAAATAGAGGAACAGGCTGAAGGGACTGAATGGCCAACTCCTGTTCCTACTTTCCTACATCTTGAAAGAGAAGGCATTTTATTATCTAGCTACCTCAAAAAATGATAAAATGCGCCATCCAGTAGAGTCTTTGAGTTATTATAGTTGAGGACTACTATTGCTTATTTGGTGTCTTGTTTTGTTGACATTAGCAACATTTGTAGAATTCTTGTTCTTGGTGTCTTTTATCATTGGTTCTGTCTTTCAAGATGCTAATGAAACTTGGAGAATAGCATCTTGCAGTTCTTGCTGTTGCCAATCCATTTTTCCTCTCTTTCTGGTGTTCTGTAAAGCAACGACTGAAATGTGACTAACTTATGTATTTTTGAG
Source organism: Chiloscyllium punctatum (assembly GCF_047496795.1). Taxonomy (NCBI): domain Eukaryota; kingdom Metazoa; phylum Chordata; class Chondrichthyes; order Orectolobiformes; family Hemiscylliidae; genus Chiloscyllium; species Chiloscyllium punctatum. The sequence goes on along the minus strand of NC_092777.1, from coordinate 61,495,196 downwards.
TCTGGATCCATTGTCTTTCCAAGCTGGATATTTGCAGGCATTCTTAATATCCAATATGTACAAATTATTACAAAATTGTAAACTAAAAAGAGGGGAGGTATGTTTCATGACACTTGACTCTGTCTTCAACCATTGCAGACATTAAGACTACAGTTAATTAAGAAAGCAGATCACTGTTACCTTCTGTGGGGTAATAAATGCTAGCTAGCCAGTGCCACACTCATGCTATAAATTAAAATGTTTACCTCATGTTGGTTTCTTGATCTTGCCTCAATCAATGTAAGATAATTGCTGCAGCTATTTTAGGTTTGTGCTTCTTCCTTTTGAAAATATTTTAGTCCATGAAGGTCTTGGGTATTAAAATTAGGTAATGTAAGTTGAAAATTGATAATGTTTTACCACTGTCATGACAATTTCAGATGTTGACTGAGATCAGTGTATCAATTGAATGCTTAATTGTATTCAGCTAGTGGGCTTTAAGTTGTGCTGTTCTGTATAGGAGCCAAGTAAAGGTGGAGTAGTTGGATTTAGCAATGCATGTTTATAACATGTGCCTCAAATACTTAAGTGTAAATATGCTGCTGTCCTACCTTTCACACCCTATGTAAAATAGAGCATGCTAATTTTCAATGAGCTACTTAATCAGCTCATTACTATGTTTACAGAAATGCTAAGTAAAATATTAACTTACTATGATTGTCACTCTCCAAGAAAACAGTACTGATGCCTTGTAAAAAGTTTAGGATTGCTCTAGTAATGTTTCAACATACAGACACTATGCTGAGGAGCCACCTTCTGTATTGCAGACTTTTATGCCTTAGGCCACCGTGAACTGAGGTTAGTAGTCTCCGTTCCATAGCTTCATTGAGAAGTCTTAATCTGAAATTGAATCCTGTCTATGGAGAGGGAATATCTTAGTAGTGTCCATATCCTTTCTCAACTACAGTGCCCATCTGGAGAGATCAAGAGGGACCTGCAAACAATGATGAGAACTTGGCCTTTGCAAACAAAAATTATCAATACTGAAAACCCTTCACAGGATACCTTGCCTCATTCTTGCAAACGTTGTCTTTCGTCCACACTAATCACACCTCACCACCACAGATCGAAAACAGAACGCAGCAGGTTCAGGATAAGATGAATGAACGATTGCAATACTAAAGTTAAATCACTCATTCTTTTGAAAGTTTATTTTGTCCAAAAATTCATTCTCAGAATGTGGACATCATTAGTAAAGCCAGCACTTATTACACACTGTTGGTGGTGCTGGGAAGGTGGCAGACTTAAAATCACAGGTTTGATATATTTGAAACAGAGTTAGGCCACTTCAGAGTGTAGTTTGATGTCAATTGGTGTAGAACTGGACTCACGTTAGGCGAAGCAAGAACAGCAAATACTCTTCCCCAGAATACATAGTTGGGTTCTTGAAACAATCCAACACTCACGATCATTTTGACAGCTAGCATCTCGATTTTTTTTTAAAAATTGAAACAGTGTGAAAAGCAAACTGTGGTTTCATATACATGGGCAAATCAGTCAGTGAAGCAAGAATGTGCCATAGTTTTGAACTCCTTGTGGTTTACAGGAAGTGACCACAGATGCCCTGAATTAAGTGTTCTGCAGCAATATCTTCACCCACTTTTGCTCAACACAAATGTTATCTTTTGATCTTGCATGTCAATCATCTGTTGCACAGCATTAAAAAGATATTTGACTTGCATGACAAGGACCAGGTTGTTGTAGCTGTTTTCTGAATTGTGTGCATACAGATCCAAAATAGCTACCTTCTCTGAAGTATAATTCTATGTACTGGATGGAGATATTTTAAGTATCAGGCTGCACATCACCCAGGAGAGCCTGATGCAGACAGTGAAAGAAACTGTTATTAGGGACAAGGGACCCTCAAGGATGACTAGATTTGGTATTGTGTAATATGACATGATGGATAACCTCAGAAGAAAGGCAACCTTAAGAAGAAGCAACCACAATATCTTTGAATTTTATATTCAGTTTGAAATGGGAGAAAAGTGGGTCAAAGATGATACTTTAAACATAAATAGAGTCTGAAAGCTAAGCTAGTGGACGTGCACTGAAATACAGATCAATAAGGAGGCGGTGGCATTCATTTAAGGGGATGTTTTCAAATACTCAAGAACATTCCTACCTTTTAAATAAATGCACCATCCAGCATTAACTGAAGTAAAGGAAAGCATCATAGAGTCATAGAGATGTACAGCATGGAAACAGACCTTTCGGTCCAACTCGTCCATGTCGACCAGATATCAAAACTTGAGGAAAAAACATAATTGCACAATGAGTGGCAGATCAGATGATTGATTGGAATGTATGGAACTGCAAAGAGTGACTAAGAGGTTAATCTGGAGAAAAGTGTTACAGCATGAGAGAAAGTTAGCTAGAAGTGTAAAAACAAATAAGATTTTCTACCAATGTTAAAAAGGAAAAGAGTAAGTAAAGTGAGTGTTGGTCCCCCAGAGAGAATGGGGAGTTAATAGTAAATGAAAGGTAAATGGTACATACATTAAACAAATATTTTCCTTTTGTCTTTGCTATAGTGAATTTTAAAAATATTCCAGTATTAGCTGCAAATCACAAGGTAGACAAGAGAGAATAACTTGGTGAAATTAAAAGTACTAGGGAAATGGTACATAACAAATTGATGGAACTGCAGGCTGACAAATCCCCATGGCCCGATGAACTTCATCTTGGGATCCTAAAAGTAGTGGCAAGTAGGTTAGTGGTTGTATTGATGTCACGTCTCTAAAATTCACTAAATTCTGGAAATATGTCATGAAACTAGAAAGTAGCAAATATAACTCTTTTATTCAAGAAGGAAGGGGAATCAGATCATGAAATTATATACCAGTTAGCTTGACCAGTCATAGGGAAGGTGTTAGAATGTGAAAAATAGAAGCAGAAGTAGGTCGTTCAGCCTTTTGAGTTTGCTCTGCTATTCATCATGATCATAGCTGATAATCCAATTCAATAGCCTGTTCCTGCTTTTCCCCAATTTTTGTTTTTAGCTCCAACTGTTACATTCAACTCCTTTAAATCATACAACATTTTGGCTTTTACTGCTTGCTGTAGTCACAAATTCCACAGGCTTGCCACTCTGGGCAAAGCAATTTCACTTCATTTCAGTCCTAACTAGTTTATACTTAAACTTGTGACCCTTGGTTCTGGACCACCCCCACCATTGGGAATATCCTTCCTGCATCTACCCTGTTTAGTCCTGTTTGAATTTTAAAAGTTTCTATGTGATTTCCCCCTCATTGTTCTGAACTCCAGGAAATAAAATCCTAACCAATTCAACTTCTCATACATCAGTCTTGCTATCCCAGGGATCAATCTGATAAACCTTTGCTGCACTTCCTCTACAAAAAGAACAACCTTCCTCAGCTAAGAAGACTGAAATTGAACACTATATTCTAGGCCTTGTGTAATTGTAGCAAGACATGCATGCTCCTGTACTCAAACGCTCTCACTATGAAGGTTAACATACCATTTTCCTTTACTACCTGTTGCACCTGCATGCTAATCTTCAGCAACTGGTATATGAGGACACCCAGGTCTTGTTGCACATTTTTCTCTCAATTTATTGCCATTCAGATAATAATCTGGCTTCCTGTTCTTGCTCCCAAAGTGGATAACCTCATATTAATCCACATTATATTGCATCCACCATGCAATTGCTCGCTCACTCTCCTTTGCCAAATTGCACTGAAGATTCACTGCATCCTCTTCCAGAATTGTGTCATCTGGAAATTTGGAGAGGTTATATTTTGTTCCCTCAAATTATTGATATATATTGTGAATAGCTAGGGTTCTAGCATTGATCCCTGGGGAAGCCCACTCATTCATGCCATTTGGAAAAATACTTGATTATACACACAGTTTGTTTCATGTCTACCCTTTGTTAATCATCATTTTGATCATAGCTGGTGTGATGAGGCTGCTCATTCTGGCAAGGTGATGCTGTCCTTGTTTTTTTTCCTCAGAGGGGTTGTAAACAGCCCAAACACCGAAAAGTCTTGAGAGTTTGGACAGTTTTTAGGGCTCATTTGTTTATAACTAACGAATACTACCTCAGGCAGAAGGCATTCAAGTTTAAAGCTTGTCTAATGAGAGGGCAGTGGCCAGTTCAGCGGCAGTGTGTGAAGAAAGGCTGCTGGGGCAAACTCAGGCTGGACTCTATCTCCTGCTAACTTCAAGCCTATAAGCCCTTGTTTTATTTTTACCTTTTGTGTCAAGGGGTGTTTATTGGGATTGTTGCAAGTAGGTTGGAACAGTTATTAAGTCGGGATAGTCTGTCGGATGTCAGATTGAATGAGTCATTCGGTA